>NC_086158.1:54801422-56063505 GCF_035149785.1 Candoia aspera | reverse complement strand
TAGATGATTGCAAAATATTTTTAAGTGGTAAAAAAATAGCTTATTAATCTGCCATGAGTAATCTTACAGAAAAATTAAAGCACAGCAAAGAAAGACTTTTTATGTAAAGCTGTTCAGTTCATACTTTATTATCTCTTTCAACGTGTTTCTGACATATTAACAGGAATACGGTTCAGGAGACTTTGCTAAGTGTAAGAGTCTGCTCACTAAACTTCATTTTAGCAATCCTTGTTTAATAAACAATTCCTATAACAAAAATGTATTATTACTGTTATCTAAACTTACCACAACCTGACAAGACAACATCTACAGCAAAACAAGGCATATCATCCATCAAAACATCAATGATAATTAATGAACAATATTTTCCTATAAGAATTGGAGCAATAATATTCTTGCAGTTTACATTCCATTCTTCTGAACCAAAAGCATCAGCAATGCAACACTTAATGGCCTAAAAACAAAGCAAAACGTAGTTTAGAAAGCTGGTGATGCTAGTTAACAGAAGCACAAACAGTATGCCACTATTAGAATATACAGATGCTCAAAATCAGGGTTTCTCAACCAGGGTTCCATGGAACCCTAGGGTTCTGCGAGAGGTCACTGGGGGTTCCCTGGGAGATGACAATTTATTTAAAAAAATATTTCAAATTCAGGCAACTTCATATTAAAGAGGTAAGTTTCATTCTTTGTTTTTAGCTTAAGAACACTGTTAATGAATATATACAGGCTACACATGAAGCAAATAAAATTATTTTGTAATTTCTGGCCTATATTTGAGCTGAATGTGCAGCAGTCCCCCAAGGCCTGAAAAATATTTCAAGGTTTCCTCCAAGGTCAAAAGGTTGAGAAAGGCTGATCTAAATAGTCAAAATACTATTGACTATTAGGGACAAGATCATGATAATTTCTGTATTTAAAAAAACTGGCTTTATAAATATGTGAGTATTCAACTAATCCAGTATTCAATACATTTACTCAAAAGTTTTCTCCAAATGCAACAACCTTATTCTCCATTCAAAGATTACCCAAGAACAGAAATCAACATTTAAAGACCCTTGACCAAGAATCAGGAGAAGACTTAATTCCATCAAAAATTCCTCATGTCACAAGTACTGGACAGGACAAAAATAACTAAACTTTTTATTTTTCTAGGAGCAACACTTTCAGAATATTTCATTAGATATTTTAAAAAATGCATATTTTATGTATTTTGACATAAATTTTGACTCTCCTGCAGTCAAAATTTGGATACTTAATATACTCTCAAAGATACAGTACATTTTCCTCAAAGTTCCTTATATATTTAAACTATACTTACGCAGGGTGGGAACTGTGAAATATCTTTGTGCAATCCTTTGATTTTGTTTAGTAGTATATTTTCTCCATATCCATAGTCAATATACAGTACTTGAGCACTCTTCGTGAGGATATCTACTTCTTTTATGAGTATCCTGCACCAAGTCTGAATGTGAACAAGTTATTTCGCTTCAGAAAAATTATACCACTATGATCTTCACCAGAAGTTGTCCTCAATTTAAACAGTACCTCTCCGTGTAATTTTGTACATTTAAGTAGTTTATAGTTAACAGAAGCAAATCAAATAGTCAGTTCTTCCTCATAACATACAGACTATCCTTTCAATAGGCTATATATGATTATATTACCCGAAGAGCATTTTTGAATATTATTTTATACACTTATATGACAGGTTTCAGGTGACACAGTCTATTTTAAACAAGAACATGAGTAGAACCATCTATCTTAATTTCCCCTATACTTTTCACCAGCTTTTATTTTATTGAAAAAAAAAATCAGAGTAATACTTGTCTTGCGCTGTAATTTTCTATGGCATTTCTTGCTCTGACTAAATTACAAGTTACTATTTCACACTTACAGTCAAAAGATAAATATGAATCTATTTGCTTGAGATAAAAAGAAATGTTATATTGCTGGTAATGTATTCTTCAGGATAACTTCTACAGTTGTTCAAGCAAAAAGGTACTTTTCAAGCGGGCCTGGGTGCATACACTACACTTGGTGCCTCCTTAAAAGAAGTAATTTCTTTCCCTGGCTTGTATAATTGTTGCACAATTCCAGGAAAATACATAGTTAAGGAGGTGCAAACAGTGCACCCACCCCTTCTGAAACATGTTGTTGCACCCCCAGGTGGAAGCACCTTTTGGGCACTGACATCCACAATGGTCTTGCTAAACACTAGCTGCTCAATTTATCTACTCAAAAGTTAATTTACCTGATCCACAGAATATTTTCCAACACCAACTTCTCCTTTGACAGGAATATATTCTTGATTAATTCTATTGTATTCTTTCAGTTTCATTTCAAGTTTTCTAATATTACTTAGAACTTCAGGAGAATTGACTTGTATGTAGAATTCGCCAGGATTATTAAAATTTGTTATTGTACCCTAGAAAGGAAGTGATTTGTAAAAGCTTATCTTTAACACTAGATTTACTCAGTCAAGTACATATTTATCACCACTGAGTACAGGAAACAAAGTTATTCAAAGCATCAAAATATAAAGGATTCATATCAAGAATGAAATTAAAATCATTTTGCACAGGTAGTCCTTGTTTAACCACCCTAATTGGGACTGGAATTTCCATCACTAAGTGAAGCAGTCATTAAGCAAAACATCACGTGACCATGCTGCCTAGCAACAGCACTTCTGGTAGTCCCGGTTGCAGTTGTTAGGCGAGAACTGTGTTGTTGTTAGGTAAGGACCTCATGTTTCTTCTACTCTGCGCTAACTGCCAGCTCCGCCTCACTGCCTTCTCCCCAGCCAGGCCCGGCAATCTCCCTTCGGCAGACAAAGCTCCACTGCCCTCGCCTCTGCTTCAACTCCTCCCACCTGCATATCTCCTCCCCATCTCTGCCCTTTTGGGCACCTTGAACTCTGCTGCTGTCACCTGTAACCCCCAGCTGACCTTTGCCATCTTCTTCCTCCTGCTGATGCTGGGCGAGGGTGCGGCCTTAGGACATGTGCAGCAAGTCTGCCAGAGGGGAGCTCTCCAGGACCAGCTGGGGAGGATGCAGTAGCATGGGGCCAGTGGAGGAGGCAGGGCGGTGATGCGGGCAGCAGCTCCCCAGGCAAAGGTGGTGGCTAACAGTGGTGAAAGGCCTCGCAATCCCAGGAGAGCAGCAGGAGGAAGATGACAAAGGTCAGCTAGGGGCAGTGGGGGGACAGCAGGGGTAGGCAGCAGTGGCAGATTGCAGGGTGGCCCAAAGGGCAGAGATGGAGAGGAGATAGGTGAGTGGTGAGTGAAGCGCACACCTCTGTCATAAATGTGGGCCAATCACCAAGTGCTCAAATTTTGATCACGTGACTGCAGGGGCATTACAACGGCCATAACTTTGAGGACCAGTCATAATTACCATTTGTTCAGCGTGTCATAACTTCCTATGGTCACTGAATGAATGGTCGTTACGTGAGGATTACCTGTATTATTAATTTAGCTAGGTCTTTATAAAGGTATGAGGACCTCATTATTCAGATTATACAAAATATACTAAAATGAAAAATTGGAAATGCAGAACTTACTTCTATTTTCATATTTTTTTTAAGTCCCAAATTACTCAGTTCAGACAGCATTATCTTCTTGCCTTGTTCTTCCGTATTTTCAGTATTCACTGATAATATATTTTCCTGTTAGAAACAGAGTTTTACATTTATTAATAATCCCACTTTTTTCCTTAAAAGAACTCAAAATGATTTACTCATCTAAGGAACAGAAATCATTGATTATTTTATCAAGAGAAATTATGATTTGGGCTATAAAATAAATTTACAGAGTAAGTAATTCTTATCTCTCCCTCCTTGCAATACCCAGAATAACTTCAAAAACCTTCTAGGGAGTATCAAGAAGTCCTCCAAAATAATTACTAGAAAAATGAAAATGTAAGATGAAATCAGCCTGCCCAGGTAAACCAGACAGGAAACACAATATGAGATAATTCTACTTTATTGAAAGGCTACGTTAACAGAATCTTGCAAGTTTGAAGTACAAATCTGGGTGACATTGGGACAGTCACTCTCTCTCAGTCCAACTCACCTCACAGGATTGCTGTGAGGAAAACAGGAGGAGGACAGAGTATTAGGTATGTTCGCTGCCTTGAGTTATTTATAAAAATAATAAAGGTGGAATAGAAAATAAACAAACAAAAAACCAATAAATAAAATCTCCCACCCTCCCTATGGAGTATTAGGCATGTTCGCCGCCTTGAATTATTTATAAAATAATAAAGGTGGGATGGAAAATAAATAAATTCTCCCGCCCTCCCTATTTACTGCCAGAGTAATTAGGGTAGGTCCTTTCCAAGTTTCTTTTTTTGTCCGTTACTCTGCTGCAGACTTCTCTTTTATCTGATTGTTTTTCCTAGGCAACATCTCTTCCCGTCTTCCAAGGCCACTCTCACTTTCTATCACAGATGGTTACTGTGAAAAAAGAACGAAACTGGAGAATGCTTCACTATCTGGACTAATATGGTATCTCACTAGCAATAATTCTTCCCATACTAATTGTATGTTGTAATAATATTTAAACTCAGAACAGGTTTCAACAAGAATTTGTAGAATAAAAAAAACAAAGGTTGAAGAGGGCAAAGAACTTAAATAGGGACCAAACAAATTTAGAGTAGGATAATGTGATTTGAAGCTATAGCGCAAGGAAGCAAGGCCATTAAATAAAGACTGTATTTGGTTGTATGGATTAATCATTCCACATGTGGCATATATACTACATTTACAAAATAGCCTCACCATTTAAGAATGAAGGAAAAGCAAAAACATACTACAATTTCTGGACTGACTGGTGACATTATCCCTCTGCTAGCAAAACTTATGCCCTGTGGAAGAAATTGGAAGGTTGCTAAAATGGGCCTGTTAATGAATGAGAAGATTGTTTGTAAAGTTCATGGCCTTCTTTGTCTATACATTAATGCTTCGAGTACAGCAAATAAACAAGCCCTCTGGAATTATATCACCCCCAAGATCCAGATGGCTCCCACCTTGATGACATCCAGGAAGATATTAATGTAGTATGATTTAATGACCATACTACAATTGAAGAATGCAATTTGTTAAAATAAAAGAAGCAACAGAGAGGAGGCAGGAGTTGCACTGTATGTCAAAGCATCTACATCTGCTGAGATATCGAAGTGAAGGAATGTAGCAATACTGTAAAGATCATGTGGTTTTTAAAAAAGTGGAGGAACACAGACAAGCAATGCTGTTGCTCCTATCTGACAATCAAGGAGGAGATGTGATTATACTTTCCAAAAGCAAAACGAAAAACAGTACCTTTCAAAGAGGCAAGTAATAATAATGATGGGGAACTTAATGTAATGGTTGCCTATTCTAAATTATTTTGAATTTCAAGGAGGTGATGCCAGGTTTTCAAAGCGGCTTTTACAACAAATGCCTCATTTTCCCAAACATGCCAACAGCGTTCGGTTTCAGAAAATTTCCTGGACAGATAAGCGCAGGGTTTTAAGTGATTTTCAGAATCCCTCTGTAACAAAATAGCCCCAACTGAGGAGTCAGAAGCATCAACTTGGACCACAAAGGGGCGTTCAGGATCAGGGTGCTGTAGAATAGGCTCAGCAGTGAAAAGGGTTTTCAACTTTTCAAATGCTGCCTGGCATTCAGGCGTCCAATTCAGCACGGCCCCAAGGTTTCACTTTGTGTGTCTCCCTCAAGCCCTTGGTACGGAGTAAATCAGTGAGGGGCAAGGCAATCTCAGCGAACCCCTGGATAAATTGGCGATAATAATTACTGAACCCTAGGAAATTTTGTAATTGCCTCTGGGTGCGGGGGCGTTCCCAACTTAAAATCGCCTGCATTTTTGCAGGGTCCATTTCTATACCCTTGTCAGACACTCGATAGCCCAGATAATCAAGTTGTTTTTTGTGAAATTCACATTTGGAAAGTTTGGCATAGAGTTTGGCATCTCTAAGTTTGTGTAACACCTGTTTGAGGAGGCGTTCGTGTTCCTCCTCGGTTTCAGTGTAAATAAGAACATCATCTAAGTAAACCAGAACCCCTTTAAACAAACGATCATGTAAAACTTCATTAATCAACTGCATGAAGACTCCGGGTGCCCCTGCTAACACAAAAGGGAGGACTTTGTACTGAAACGATCCTAGCGGGCAATTAAAAGCAGTTTTCCACTCATCCCCAGCTCTTACGTGAATGCGGAAATAGGCTTCATGAAGATCGAGCTTGGAGAAAATCTTGCCCTTTGATAAATGAGCTAACATGTCCTTCATGAGCGGGAGAAGGTACTTGTTGACAATAGAGACGGAATTTAACCCTCGATAGTCCGTACAGAGTCGAAGCGTGCCATCTTTCTTTTCCCAGAATAACATAGGAGCCCCAACTGGGGAATTAGCAGGTTCAATAAATCCTCTTGACAGATTTTTCTCAATGAAGTCCCATAATGCTTCAAGCTCCTTCTGAGTCATCGGATAAATTTTTGGCTTGGACAATTGAGCGTTAGGGACTAACTCTATTGCACAGTCAGTTTTCCAGTGGGGGGGGGGGACTGATCTGCTTCTATCTCCCCAAAAACGTCAGCAAATTCTTGGTATTGAGCAGGCAAGCCTTCTAATTGGGATAAGTCAGGGCGCGGTGTGGCGATCGCTGCCCTTCCAACCCCTGCATGTGCAATCGTCTCCGCTGTAGGAGGTTGGTAAAATCCATCTGTAAACGTTACAGTTCTGTGCTCCCAGTTTATATATGGGCTTCGACAGGTCAACCAGGGGATCCCCAGGATTACCAAGGGATTGCCAACAGGTGCTACAACGAATTTCAAAGTCTCATGGTGCCTGCCCATTTGCATTGCCACAGTTCCAGTGAAATGGGTCACTGCCGCCCCCGGCCATTGAACCATCCAACTGTGTGAAGATCAAAGGATGCTGGCGGGGGGGGGGGGGGAACTAGGCAGTTCCAAAGCAGCAACCAGATCAGGGTGAATTAAACACCTGGAACACCCAGAGTCAACTAAAGCCTCTGTAGTTTTTGTGCGGGAACCCAATTTCACCTTTACTGCTAAAGTGGGACAGTCAGCACGCACCATAGCATCTTCGTGCCCATCTTCGTCCACCTGCCCGGTGGCGCCCTTCATGGCAGGTGGCTGGTGTTTCCCGCCGGCTCCTTGTAGTCGTCTTCAGCCCCGCCCGAGTAGTACTTCTTCAGCATCGGCTGTCCCTTTGGCCGCTGTCATCCACTGCGAGGGGGGGGAGGCAATTTGGCCGGCGGCTTCCTAGCTCGATCTCCAGCCTTGGCTTTTGGGCAATCAGCTGCCTGATGGCCCTCTTTTCCTCATCGAAGACACTGACCCCTCGC
Source organism: Candoia aspera (assembly GCF_035149785.1). Classification (NCBI taxonomy): domain Eukaryota; kingdom Metazoa; phylum Chordata; class Lepidosauria; order Squamata; family Candoiidae; genus Candoia; species Candoia aspera. The sequence goes on along the minus strand of NC_086158.1, from coordinate 56,056,139 downwards.
ATAGCACCAATCTCTCTCCTCATCCCAGGCTCTATAGCTCGGCCGGGCAGCAGTCGCAGCACTTTGGGGTCCCCTTATGGTGGCAGGAGGTTTTTCAGATTTTCTGGTTTGCATGAAGGTATGTTGACCTGCCTGGCCAGAAAGGCTGAGCACGCTCCAGTCGTACAATGACTCTGGGTCGTCTCTACACAACACCCACCGTAGGACGTCCCAGTTGAGTCCCTCTTTAAACCATTCTATTAGGGTTGACTGAGACCAGTCAGGGATCTTCCCAGCTAGAGCCTTAAACTCTAGGGCGTAATCAGCTACGGACATTTGGCCCCGGGTAAGATCCTTCAGCGCCTTCTTAGCTCTTGCCTTGGGCAGAGGATCTTCAAAATGCAGCTTTAGCACCCACATGAAATCATCGAAATAATCAAGTGCAGGAGAGTCAGCATCACTTAATTGAACATACCAGTCAGCCGCTCGACCCTTCAACTTGGTGGCAATGGCAGTTATCTTAGCCTCTTCGGAAGGGAAGCATGCTCCAAACTGCCTCATACAACTTTTAGCATTAGTTAAAAAGAAAGATAACTTTGTTGGATCCCCATCGAATTTGACAGAAAAGTCTCTCACCCCCACTCCGGTTGGAGTGGAATCGGCAGCCACTTGAGTGGTTGGGCCCCAGGTTACAGTAGCTTTCCCTTTTCAGGGTGGGGACACTGGTGATTGAGCCCTGCAGGGTGGAGATTCATCCCGGAGCTGTCTCCGGCCCCGCTCTGCCAGTGGTCTGGATGGGAGGATGGGGGATGGTTGCAGGAAGCTGGGATCTCCTCCGCGCCTCCCCTGCCCCTCAGTGACAGAGACAGGTTTCTTAGCATGTACTCTATCGATTCTGTTTTGGCTTCCACCACTCTTAGTCTCTCAGGGGTTTGAGAGCCCTCCCTCCCTCGTGTGTTCAGCTTTCTCTCTGTTGACACCGTAGTAAATTCTTTGTCTGGGGTTAGAGGGAACCGATACTTCCAGGATGCCACCGACGTCCCTGGCTGGGGTTCCCCTACTTCATCCAAGGTGATCAACTCTGCAAGCAATTCGCTGGGTGCTGGTTGCTCTGGCTCTTCCCCATCATCAGATTCTTCCACCTCAGAATTGGAACTCGATTCATCCCGGGAGTCTGAAGGTTCTGGGGTGAGGTTCAGTTCTCCGCTCTTGACCGTTGACTCGGGCATCAAGCTAGCTGTCTCCTCAAGTCCCCCGGTCGTGAGCTTGGACTCAGCCATTGTTAACTATTTTCCCTCGCAAGAAACTGATCTTGGTAGGAGCTAACGGTACAACTTCGGGGATTCTCAGCTTTATGTAATGGTTGCCTATTCTAAAACACTACCAGACTCATGAGCAGGAATTCAAAGATATCTGATTTATTAAAGAACAGTATGCAGGATCACAGAGAAAGCTGAGAATGATGAAAGCACGCCAAATTCAAACTAAAAACCTTCGGTGCAAATGAAATCCCTCCCCCCGTAGAATCTTCTCAAGTTCACAATCCCAGGTGCTCCTAACGGTCTCTGATGGTCTGCGGGAAAAGTCCTTGAACAGATAACATAACCCAAACACATTCCATTGTACTGATTTCACATACAGAGCATGGTACAAGGTCTCACAGCAGCCCCCTCCCAAACAGAAATGAGCGTCAGCGCCATGGCATGTGAAATGTTATGATGTATAAACTACACTGAATCAGTGAACATGACACTTAATTACCTAGAAATCTGTTGGGAGACAATCTCTACTGAGCATGGTTCTGTCAGCAATCTTTTGACTTCTCATGCTGAGAAATCTCTCCTTCTAAGAAAGGAAGAAGGCACAAAAAGATTGGCTATTCTTCACTTAATAATAAACCGGCAAGTCTTAGCTGAGGAAGTAGAAGTAACAGGAATGCCACGCAAAAAATGACCATGAAATGGTGGAATTCTATTTACTGTGAATTAGTCTGCATCTCCAGAGCTAGAAGAACTGCACCTTTGAGACTGAAGACCCTTGAACATATTGTTAGTGACCTGAAGGAGTGAAGATGTAATGTATCTGGATTTTCACTGAAGAACCCCACAACAGTTTGAGTTTGATTATCAAGTGACATAGCTAAGGGTTGGACAGCATGGCTATAAATATAGTTGGTTTGAAAATCACACCCAAAGGTGCTCATCAATGGATTCTCATCATCAGTTGGGGCATCAAAAAGTTCAGCCTTGGATCCTCTACTCTTTAGCTAAGCCTTTAATAAAAGTATTGAAGAAATGGAAAGAATGTGATCTACTTTGCAAATGACACAAATGCATAAGATACTGAGAATAAGCCAGAACAGTTGATATTCTTGATAATTTAGAGAAGAGATCTGAAAATAAAATAATGAATAAAGACAAAGAAATGCAATGCTTGTTGCTTAAGAATTAAAAACCAAATGCACAAGTAAAGGATGAGAAATGCCTAGCTTGTTAATAGTATTGGTAAAAAAAACCTTGAAATAGTAGTTGATTGTAAAATAAAACCAGTCAGCAAAGTTATTTACTGTTGCAAAAAAGGTAAATGTATTGATAGGCTGCATCAAGAGAAGTATACTTTCCAAATTAGGAAAAGTATTAGTTTTCCTTTATTCTGTTTCAGTCAGACCCCACCTTGAGTACGTGTCCAGTTCTGAACACTGCACTTTTAAGGATTCAGAAAAACTGGAACTGTTTCACTGAAGAGCAACAAGATTTATCAAAGTCTTCATCCTATGAAGAGAGGCTGAAGCAGCTGGGCACGTTCAGCCTTAAGAAGAGAGACAGAGGAAATTATAGCTCTTTCCAAATACCTTAAACCAGGGTTTCTCAACCAGGGTTCCGTGGAACCCTACGGTTCTGCTAGAAGTCACTAGGGGTTCCCTGGGGGATCACGATTTATTTAAAAAATAATTTCAAATTCAGGCAACTTCACATTAAAGAGTTAAGTTTCATTCTTTATTTTTAGTTTAGTTGCCTTAAATGGTATCACTCTGAAGGTTTGGCCTTATTGTTTATCACACCTGAGATCAGGACATGGAATAATTTAAGTTTTAGGAAGGCAGATTCAGCTTGGAAAAAAATTCTAACATTAAGAGCAGTTTTTCAGTGGAATGAATTAACAGAGGTGGTAGGCTACCATTTAATGACTGTGTTGAAGCAGAAGTCCGATAGCTATCCATCAGGGGTATTTTTATGTTGATTCTTGACTGTGCCAGGGCACGGTGGACTAGATGGCCTGAAACAGCCCTTTCCAAGCACATATTTTTAAGTGAGGAAAGTGTTACAAAGCAAAAGGACCAATATACAGGCATCATCAAAATAATATAATGAACTTTCTCAACCACAGAGGAAAATTCATCTCGTCATACCTTTTTACTGCCTTCATCCAGTGATTTTCCATAATCTTCAGCTTTATTTGTACTAAAAAAACAATTTCATTCATTAGCACAATTGTTCAGTTCAACTGCAAGGTCAGTCCATTTAAAGAAACAAAAGTTTATATATCATGGCAGTATAACTTTGTGCCACTTTACAAACTTCTAGCTGATCAAGAAGTACTGAGCCATCATATGCTGCTTTAGCATCTCAGCCTGGACCTACTTAAATCAGAATTCTGCGATATGTCCAAAACAGAAACTCTTACTAAGTAGAATATTAACCATTCCAGACATAGCAGGGGCAGGAGCAAAGTGCTAACATGACTGGAAATTGAAGCCCCGAGGTTTTCCTAAGCACATAAAATCCTTGGAGGAAACAAAAACTAAGGAACCACAACAGTCATGTTTGGTGGGCCCAGAACAACTGACCCTGGGAGTGGGGAGAATGGAAGAGAAGCACTACAGAGGTCAACATTTTGTTGCAAGACATACATTCATTCTCTTTTATACCAACATACTTAAAGAGATTTAAATATTTATCAAAGAATGTGCAAAATATTTCAAATTCAAAATGTTCAAACCGCTGGTTGTCTAACAGTGTTCCTACCAGAATATTACTGGTAAAATCAGAAATGCTATTCTGAATTTGGAACATGGCATTTCAAGCTGGAAAAAGCAGCTTTGAGCTGGATATATCTCAAATTCTGAACATTTTGCACACAAATACATGGAATGCTTATTTTTTATCCTCATCAGCCTGCAAGGTGGTTAGATCACACTTGAAAACTGCTGACCCCAAATGTGCATGCTACTTCAACGTTCCAGTCTTGTTTAAATAGGCAGTACCTATTACAGCTAGAACATAATCCCTTCTCAAATTATTTTTTACCAAGCAAAGACATTATGAACATGTTAATAAAAATCTTAGAACACTGCCAAATAAACTAAAAAAAAACAACCCCTAAGGAAAAATGCATTAGTGCAATTAAAGATAGCAATGCTCAAATAGTGATAGAAAAACCAAAGACATAAGAATTTGAATGTTTCTTTCAACCATTATATTTCTCAAATAATCACTAACTAAAATTAATCATTTAAAATAAACTATTCCAGAACAAGTTCTATAGGACATATAACTCACAGAATCTCCTTTCTCTGTTTCAGAAATTTATGAAGTCTTTAAAACTATTAAAAATGGGAAATCTCAAGGTTCTGATGGACTGTCAGAGGAATTTTACAACAAATTAAAAAATGTCTAAATACCTGAATTTTTACTTTTATGCAATATCTGCATCGGAGATATTGGAAAGAATCTAAGGAAACTCTAATCTTTAAACCAGGTAAACGTTTTCAGGAATTGACACTTACAGGATCATTTCATTTCTTAATATGGATTTTAAACTCTACAAGAAATTATTAGCTAACCACCTAAAAATGTTGAGAGCCAGTTTGGTCTAGTGGTTAAGGTTCTGGGCTAGAAACCAGGAGTCTGTGAGTTCTAGTCCCGCCTTAGGCATGAAAGCCAGCTGGGTGATCTTGGGCCAGTTGCTCTCTCTCAGCCCAACTTGGTGCAATGTAGACTAGCCTCCTTGTGGTGCACTCCAGGCAGCGTGACCCGTCACGGCTAAATAGTCTACACATCTGGCTGCTGGACCTCACAAGGATTTCCTTGCAAGAAAAACGCAGCATGAACTCCGAACTGCTATGCCATACAATTAAAAAAAACAAAAACACCTAAAAATGATTGTAAGTAAAATTACTCATACGGATGAATTTGGTTTTATTCCAAAAACACAGATCTGCACCCCTACTAAGAAACATTACTATACAAATCGGCAAAACAAGTAACTCTTCACTTGCTACAGGTAGTCCTCGCTTAACGACCATTCATTTAGCAATGGTTCCGACTTACAATGGCACTAAACCCAACTTGGGACTGGTCCTCAGACTTAACGACTGTCACAGCAACCCCACAGTCACATGATTGCGATTCAGGCACCTGACAACCAGTTCACATTTACCACTGTTGCAGCATCCCACGGTGAGCGATCACCATTTTTGACCTTCCCAAGCAGCTTCTGGCAAGCAAAATCAATGGGTAACCATGTCATTCGCTTAAAGAACACGTGGCTTGCTTCATGACCGCCACAAAAAATTTGTCGTAAAATTGGGTCTGATTCGCTTAACAAGTGCATCACTTAGGGGCCGAAATTCTGGTCACAAATATTTAAAGCTTTCGATTTTCACGAATTATACTTTAAAACAAGCATTAAAGAAATTTAAATTTAGGGCTGGCTTTCATAAAATGATTGATCATATTTATGGACAACAAAAGTTCAGATAAAACTGAACAGTTATGACTCTATTCTAGAGAGAGATTCTATTATGATTTAAGGAGTACTAATCAGGGTTGCCCTTTATCTTATCAGTCAATATAGCTATAGAAGCTCTGGCAATAGAATCAATTATCAGATTTATGGGATACAATTAGGTGACAAGACCTATCTTTCAAATTTATATGATATGGTTCTGACTCTCTTAAACACATCGCATTCTACTAAATCAAGGAATTAGAGAAATTCTAAGAAAATTCAAAAGGAAATTCTGAAAAATTTGTTTATTTTTCAAATTTCGTCACCACCCATCCCACTCAAACAGCAACTCGGGGCAGTTCCAATTCCAATTATATATAAATCTGTATTATTTATTTATTTATTAAACAGATTTATAAGGCCGCCCAAGTCACACACAGTGATTCCGGGCAGCTTACCAGAATTAAAAACCATAAAAACACAATAGACAGCCCCCGGCAGCAGCAAACACATTCATACTAGCCACTTGATTGGCTCCAAAGCTTGGGGTCCCCAGGCCTGTTGACAGGATTACAGCTGCGAAAATGAAAATCCTTGCAAGGTTCAATTTTTTTATTTCAATACTTCTCAATGGAAATTCCAAAATAGGTTTTAAGATACTGGCCAAAACAGAAAGAGAAAAAGAGAGGCTTTTGCTTTCATGCAAAAAAAAAAAAAAAAAAGAATAAATAAAAGGGCTTTTAGGTAGACCTCAGAAGCAGGGAGGCTTCGAATTCCCAACTTGAGAATATATTATCAAGCTGCATTGTTAGGGCATATGATTCCTCGGATTTTGGAAGACCCTTCTAAACACTGGAAGCAAAATGCAACTACATTAGAGCCAATAATTTTACAAATCAATGGTTCTTTCACCCAAAATGTTTTTCAAAAATAAACAAAATTGAAAATGTTTTTACCAAAACAGTGCTCCAAATTTGGAAGAATACATAGCCTTGATATAGGTTATATATTGATACACTTTTCCTATACAGCCAGTTCTTGCTTAGCAACCACAATTGGGGCTGGAATTTAGGTCGCTAAGCGATGTGGTTAAGATGTGATTGCTGTGTTTAAAGACTGCAATCCCAGCTGCCATTGTTAAGTGACAATTACGGGTCATTAAGCAGAGTCCCAGGTAAGGAGTGTGGGGGTGCCTCAGGGGGGTGGGGAGCCTGGTGCAGGCCACACTTGAGTTGGGGGTTGCTGCAGTGCAACACAAAGCCTCAGTTGCCCTACCCAGCCATGCTTACGACCACAGGGGCACTGCAACTCCCCCTGCCGCCTATCTTCCCCCCAATCTATGCCCTTTTGGCCACCCTGCACTCGTTAATGGCAACACCAGGACTGAAGTAAAGGCCTGGGGCCTTCAGCAGGCTCAGCTAGCTGCCACAGCCCGCCGGCCTCAAATTCAGCCGCAGCACCACCGCTGCCACTGAGAAATGCCACCTCAAGGCTCACACGGTGGCCAGTCACGCCAGCAGCATTGCACAAAGCCTCAGTTGCCCCCGCTGCCCTGCGCTTCACCAGCTCTGCTACATCCAACTGACTTTCACCATTTTACTCCTGCTGCTAACGAGCAGTACCTGGCTGTAAATGAAGCAGCTGCTGGCTGCACCAGGCCTTCTTCCCGAGGCCACCTAGCACCCTTCTCCAAGCCAGGCATTGAGGTGGAATTTCTCATAGATTGGGGGTGGGGGGATAGGCAGGTGGGGGGAGCTGCAGCTCCCCTGTGGTCGTAAGTGCAGGTGGGCTGCCAAGCACAAAATTTTGATCACATGACAATAGGGGTGCTGCAACAGCTGTATCTCTAGGCACGGGTGGTAAGTCCATTGTTTCAGTGCTGTGGTAATTTTGAACTGTCACTGAACGTCAAGCAAGGACTACCTGTATGCATTATTAAAGGAGCTAGGAAACAGGACAATCACTATGGTCTGGCTTAAATGAAACATTTGGGGGGATATAATCTTAACAGAAAAAAAAGATTTCTATAGCAATAGGAAATCTCTCAATAAAGAACCAATACAGCAACAAATAGGTGACAAATTGCCATGGTTTTTCTGGTATCTGTCAGCCCTTCCAGGTTAACCAGACAGGAAACAAGACTAGATGAACTAATTCTACTTTACTGTAAGGCTACATTAACAGAATCTTTCAAGTCTGCAAGTACAAATCTCCTGCCCTCCCTTTTTATCACTTGAGTGGTCAGGGGGTCTTTCCTATGTTTCTTTAGACAGTTATCCTCTCTTGGAGTTCCTTTCATCTGATCGTTCCCTAGGCAGCATCTCTTCCCTCTGTTTTCCAAGGTCACCCTCATTCCATCACAGTATCCACTTTAATATTAATTGGGTAACAATAGAGTTATAACTTCAGCAATTCACCCTTATACCAATTTTGAGAATTTAATACTTATCAAGATCAAAAGGAAGGGTTTCAAAAATAGCTTATGATTATACATTGCTGGCACTTGACTTCAAAGGGTCTGTCTTTCACTTCTGGTGGGCATGTAACCAAGATATACCCATCATTCGAGCGAGCCAAAGAGAATGAGAATGAGAATTGAATGCTCCCCAGAGTTAGAGTTATTGCGCTTACTTGTGGTATTGAACCCCAAGGTTAAAAGCAAGCAGCTTATAATTTATTTAATCTTAGCAGCTAAAATAATACTTACCATTAGAAAATTTAACAATTGGAAAACCTTAGAAAATTTAACGATTGAGAGGACCATTAACACACCCTCTTCAATCATCATTTTAGAAAAGGTCACAGTTAAAACAATAAAATACCAGAAGCAGGAACCACAATACTATAAAATTTAGATGGACTTTAGATTTTATCTTAACTGCAACAGACCTACTACCAACAACCCTTTAGATATATGGTAAACATCAATTTGTATATTGTCTACTCTCTAGAGCATCTTTTTTATTTTTTATGTATCATGGATTTATTTTACTCAGTTACTTGACAGTATTTGTCAATCAACATTAAAAAATACAATCAATACATTCAATAAACATTAAAAAATACAATCCTGATTAAACAGCACAATCCGAATATGCAACTACATGCGTGTCTAAGTAAGTAGAAGTCTGCATGTGTGTGGCTTCTTTCTTCTGAATCTAAAAATTCTATTTTTTTTTAATCTGTTCAATCATGTCCAATTCTCAGGGACTGCCTGGACAAGTCTCTGCAGTTTTCTTGGCAAGAATTTTCAGAAGTGGGTTGCCAATGCCTCCTTCCTAGGGCTGAGAGATATTAACTGGCCAGCTGGCTTTGTGCCTAAGGTGGGACTAGAACTCACGGTCTCCTGGTTTCTAGCCTGATGCCTTAACCACTACACCAAACTGGCTCTCTAAAAAATAATTGTATAAACAATCATTAATCCCTTATTAAAGTTATAATTGTACATTATTAAATATAAGTCACTGATGAGCTAAAACAACACAGCTACCATTCATTTAGTTAAATTTAAACAAACTTTAATCCATGAACTTACTTTGGTTTACTTGGTTTACAGACAACACTATGCATTTGCCAATCTTTCCTCTGACAATCCACAGAACAGTAACATATCTGCTTACACTGTGTGCATCTTAAGGATCCTAAAAAGATTACAAAAAGATTACTGGGAAGTCAGAAAACTATCTTCGAAGAAAGCAATGGCAAACTGTTGCCATGTAACTAGGAAGAAAGCTACATGTCTATAGTCATAAGAATTAAGCTCTAGCTGAAGAAATCATTTTCTGCGCTGCTTATACCAAGGCTGAGCCAGACACCTATAAAGCATATTTAACTTTATACTTCAATTCTTTTTATAGGAAATTACTGTTAACAGTTTGTACTAGCAAGTCAGCTTTCCTAAGAGTAATTCCAAGTGATTCTAAGGTATAAAACCATTATCTCAGTAAACTCAATTCAACTTATATTTGTTTGCTTTCATTTGGCAGATGTAATCTGCAGTCTCCCTAAGGTCACCTAGAAAATTTGTGGTGCAGAGTTAGATATTGCAACTGACACCTTAGCTCACCTTACATTTTTACTTAAAAGCTATTAGCAAGGAATACTATTTGATCAGACGTTTAAATCTACATTTTAAAATCTGCACTATTTTATCACAGATTAGTTAACAAAAACTTACCAAACAGCCCACAAAAGTGGCAAGTGGGCTGATGTAAAGGACTTAATGGACTGAACTGTGGATTACAGCTGATAGGTAAAACTTCACTGGGAGAAGTTGGTAAATTCATTGCTTGTATTAATGCTGAGCCAGATACCTGCAAAGCATATTTACAAATTTAAACATATGGTTGTCTTAAATATGTAAGATGTTACTATTGCAATGTCTTACCACATAAAAAACCCTAATTTCTTTCTCAGAAAGAAGTCAGTGAGACTGATATATAATACTCAGAATCTAAAAGAAAGGGGATACTTCTCAGAGAAATATACAATAGCTGGGTGGACATGTAACTCTAGGCTAGAGGTTTTTTAAATAGTTTGCTGACTAAAACTACATTGAATAATTTAATATATAGTACTAGTGTAGCATTATATATTAATGAACCAAATTACAGTTTAGTGTTAGGTGTGAATCTGACACTACCTTGGGAACAACATACTTTATTATAATTAATGATCATGTTAATGATGACAATAGGACAGAGAAAAAATTGTTATTGGAAACTCACAGGACTTATTTTCTTTGTAGAAGATGAAGTATTCATGATTTTGAAATTCCCTACAATATAGAATGAAAATGTTTAAATAAAAATAATTTAACAGATTTAAGATATTTTAATCATTAACATGATTTTTTAAATAGTTTTGTGTTCAGAATAACATGCTTATCTAGAAATAAACTATGGATTTATTTCTAAGTGAATGAATGCAGTTTTACACTACATGAAGTTTTAAAGTTAACCACCAAGGAAACAAGATTCTCATAATCAAGAGTGGACCTCAACTCAAGGGAGCTTTAAACCATTACAGGTAGTCCTTGTCTAGTGACTGAAGTTACAACAGTGGTGAAAAAGTAACTTTACAGCTACTCCTTGCATTTACAACCTTTGCAAGTCTGTAAAGCAAAGGAATTCTGAAGTAAGATCATAAGTACAGCAGTTGCACAGTGACTGCTTTGCTTAATGACCAAGTTGCTGATCCCAATTGTGGTTGCTAAATGAGGACTACCTGTGATACTATTTTGCCATACAAACAATCCATATGTACAGAACACTCAAGGAAACATGTCCAATGTTATTATCCAATAGCAGTTAACGTTACTCCCAATATTTGCAGATAAAAAATATATACAAGATTATAGCATGCTTTCTTCTTTATCCCAATTAGTTGGTTTTCTTTCGAAAACATACATACCTTCTGGACTACTGAGCTTTGACACTGGAGATTGGGAAGGTGGGAACTGGGTGACAAACTGCAGAGAATTTTCTGGAGGAGCTTTAAATGATGGAAGAACAAAATTACCCAATTTTATTAAAAACATTTTTTAGAAGCAAACAGTTACAAATAAATTTTGTAACCATAACAGAAACATACCATTCCCATTTTCCAGGATCTCACAAGATAAAATTACAAAAGGTAGCATGTAAGATTACAGCACTACAAAATACATTAAATTGAAGGGTCTTTTCTCACCTTTCACTCCCCCTCCAGTCACATTTAATGAAATTATTTTGTGATCATAGCCATCAAGGTTATTTTCAACAGAACCACTCCCACGATTTGCAACAAATAATTTTGCCTGCTTGCAAATTGAAAAATTGTTGAGTAATGGTGGAGCTTTTTCTTCATCAAGTACAATATTTTTGAAGTTGGGGCTTGTGCTGGGACTTCTTAATGAATGATTTGGACTTTTGAACTCCTTATTCTTTATCTGAAGTCTTTGTGCCATTTTGTACACATCCATATTAGAATCATTCCCTTACAACCTCCCGGACAACTTTTAATAGCTAGGAAAGTGAAATAAAATAAATTAGCTAAAAAAGTTAAATTGTACAAAGAAACAATCCTAAGCATATCATACTTCTACACGTAATGTTTTTCTGTTAAGCATAGCTTACTTTCATGTTTGTTACAGCTCTATACCAAAATATACTAAACCATCCAGCCCCTCCTAATATATGGCAATATTGGTAGTAATACTTTAAAATACAAGAAAACCATTAAAAGTCTTGCAAAAATGTTTCCAAAAGGGGATCATGTATTATGCTTTGACCATAATAAGATTTTCTAAATTTTGTTTCTTATATTCCTTTTCATTAAAAAAAAATTCTGAAAAAAGTAATTGAGCAAATTTAAACCAATTTCAACACACAGAAACCTGGTAGCACCATATTAGTCTCATATGTCAGTCAGAAAAGCTGCTACCAGACATGTTCTGATTTTTTGCCACCACAGACTAGGGCAGCTCTCCTCCTACAATGTTTTCAACAAACATCATCCTTCAAAGAAAACCAGTGTTCCAAATTCTGTAAAGCTGTTTTGTTAGCAATGCTCCATTAAAGAACCACAGGCAGGGATATTACCATTTTATCTACCTCAAGGTTTCAAACACATACAGTAATCTCACAGACTATTGGCACACTATATACTTCAACTGAAACATGGAAACCCAGAAGGTAACCCCATGATTTTGTGCTTGCAGCTGTTATCTCCCATACTAAAGTTATTATTTGTACTTTCTTATAAGAATCAAACACAATCAAAATAGCAGTGAAATCGCTTAGCCACACAAATTCAACCTGGCAAAATCCACCAGAATATATGCAGACATCGAAAGATAAAAGCATCACAAACACAATGCAGTTTCTGGAAAACTACAGCCCATTAGAAGCATGATTTACTTCATTAGTCCTGGAACTAAAATTCTCAATCCCAACAAGTAAGTTTCTTGGCTATGGTTTAGTCTACATGCAACCAATGTATCTTACAGAGCTGATTCTTTCATTCCAAGGAATTAATGTTAATATTCCACCTTGGTCAAAACAAAATACTTATTACACGAAATTAAAATAAGCAAGCAAACCCAGCGCTGCTCTCGCTCACTCTGTCCTGGTCCACCTTCCTCAACACTCCTCTACCTCGTTTTACTTTACAAGGATATCCAGCCCAGGAAAAATCACGATCGCACCCAAGATCTTCACCCTAAGTCTCGCGACTGAGAAGCGAGGAATAGAAGGCCACGCAACTCCGGTTATTGATGGGGCGGAGCGAGAGGGGAAGCGCGTTCACGCACTGCACTAAACTATAATTGGTTACATAGTTCACAACGTACCTTACACTCCAAACAAGAACATCACATTAGGGCTCGTGCGAGGTGCTAACGTAGTCCAAAAGAGAAGGGCGCAAGATATAAAACCTGCACAGAAGAGACCTAGCAATTTGTGGCTCAGGCCGCCCAATCGCGCCGGGGATAAAGCGTTCGCGGGCGTTGTCTCAAGGGGCCCTGAGCAAGCTTACTTGGAATCCACCACCCAAGGTTTGAAATACAAGCGTAATTCGGAACTTACATTCTGAAGCATATATTCGATATTTTGGAAGCAGAACCCGACGCAGACTGTCTTACAATCACCACTTCCATCCCCTCAAAAAGTGAAGGCCCGCGGGGTCTTTCCAAGAACCGCTTTGCCTATTTCCTCCGAGCACCACGAGCCCTCATTGCAGGCGGTCGGCCTTACCTCCTTTTCTTCTCACCTCGTGATCGCCAGAGCGCATGCGCCTCCTGTACAGCCTGCGGACTGCGGGGATAAGGTGAGCGGGAAGAAGCTTGAAGGAAGGGCAAAGGCGACGCGCGGGCAGGGGGCGGCGTTTTTGTGGGTGTCAGTTCCTCGCGAGGCATTTTTTCTTTTAATTTCCTCGATGATGCAAACGGGACCTCTTTTGCATATTGGCTCGGTTCGTTACCTAGATGTAACTGCCCTTTAGCTTTACATACTGTTTTATACAGGATTTGGAGAACAGTTCTCACTGCCCGTACCTAAAATACACGTGCAGTAGTAATGCTGATTTTAGGACATTTGCTACAATCTCACGCCAAAATAATATGCACAATACGTTGTCTGTTTTCCAGCCCATCTTTTATATATTTGTCAAACACTAAAGTATGCCTTCTGTATGGGTTGTATTGAACTTGCAAAGGGTAGGTAGTTGAGCATTGGCAATTCTTTGTTCAGAAACAAGTACTGCTTGGTTCTGTGGCACTTCCCTTGTCATGTAATTGCAGTGCTAAGGTAACCTGTTTCTAACAGCAGGATAGCCCCATGTCTGAGCCCAATAGATTAAATACTGCACCTCCTTAAAAAAAAAACTATCCAAAGCATCATTTTCTCCTAAGAAAGCTGGGTTTGCACATGTTCTTGCAGAATGTGCAACTTAGTTGACCCTGTTCATACAACTTGCTAGCCTGTGATTTATTGAATTAACCAAGTTTTCTAGATTCATGCAACATACCAAACCACAAACTAGTCAGCCATATTTCAACCTATTATGTTTTAATAACCCAGTTACTGGAGTTAGTTTATGGTTTGGTGAGCTGTATGAACCCAAAAAAGTGGATTGAATAAACAGTGGCTAAGTTAACTAGCTAGATGTCACACAACATACTATAGACTCTAGTGTAATGATTGCCCTAGCCCAAATACTCAGACTCACAAGAGGCTGCTGTGTAAAATCTGATTTATTAGGGAACTAAAGGCAAATACAGAGAAAGCTGAGAATGAGCAAAAGCGCGCCAAATACAAACTTAAAACTCCTCCAGTGCACACGTATCCCACCCCGTTACATCAGCCCCGCCCGGTCCAGGTGCTAGCCAACGTCAGACGTGCTAGCCTGGGAAAGGAACCTTGAACATAACAGATAATAGAAAAACATTCCAAAGCAAAGCCAAAAGATAAGCAGTACCATCCTCCCATGAGAGATGAAACACGCAACGCATTAATGACATGAGAAACGTTACGATGGCTCAAAGGCATTGAAACGGCGAGCATGACATACCGCCCCCCCAAAAAAATTTCAGGGCCCCGGTTTTGTGGGATAAGCAGCGTGAAAACGGGCAACGAGGATAGGAGAAGCCACATCTGGTGCTGCGACCCATTCCGGATGGGGAAAATGCTTCCAACGGACCAAATACTGCAACGCATTGCGAAGGCGTCTGGAATCTAAAATTTCTTTAACTTCAAAGTGTTGTTGTCCATCAATCATGATGGGGGTTGGAGGTGGGGGTTGGTCATGCCAGCGGTCAGAACGAATAGTCGGTTTGAGCAAACTGCAATGAAAAACAGGGTGTAAGCGTTTTAGGTTATGTGGCAAATCAAGTTTAAACGTCACAGGGTTAATTTGAGCAAGAATAGGGAAGGGACCCACAAACTTAGGCGCCAATTTCTTGGAAGGCTGTGATGACTTGATAAACTTAGTGGATAGGTAAACCAAGTCACCAACTTGAAAGTCCGGCGGAGGGGCACGTTTTCTGTCAGCAAACTGTTTGTAATCCAGTTGGGCATCAGCAAGAGCTTTTTGAATCACTGGCCATGAGTCTGACAGTTGCGTGGCCCAATCTCCCGGTGAGGTAGATGTCGTAGAGGATGAGGTAGATCCGGTAGGGGGTTGTGGCAAATCCGGGATGGGTACGAAGTCTCTGCCTTGAGCCACGCGAAATGGGGTTTGGCCCGTGCTTTGGTGGACCGCATTGTTGTAAGCCACTTCAGCGAAGGGGAGAAGGTCAACCCAATTGTCCTGTTGGTAATTCACGAAAGCTCGAAGGTATTGCTCCAGAGTAGAATTCAAAATCTCCGTGGCCCCATCCGTCTGGGGGTGCCAAGCCGTGGACAGAGCTTGCTTCGTTCCCAACAATTTGAGGAACGCCCGCCAAAATTGTGAGGTAAATTGTGTGCCCCTATCCGAAATTAAGCGGGAGGGGCATCCGTGTAGCCTGTACACGTGTACCAGAAACAGGCGGGCCAATTGACGTGCCGACGGAATGGACACACAAGGGATGAAGTGGGCTTGTTTTGAGAAATAGTCTTTGACCACCCAAATGACCGTTTTGCGTTGACTGGGTGGTAATTCGACAATAAAGTCCATGGAGATTTCATCCCAGGGGCAAGAAGGGGCAGCCACCGGCTGCAGCAGTCCTTGGGGCTTCCCCACCTTGCGCTTAGACATCGCACAAACAGTGCAGGAAGCAACATAGTCTTTGACATCCTTACGTAATGTTGGCCACCAGAACTGCCTCCTAACAAGGTGCAAGGTTTTTACAAAACCGAAGTGCCCTGCCAGTTTGTCATCGTGTGAACGTAGTAACACCTCTTTTCGGAGGGTTTCAGGGACGTAGAGGCGGCCGGATTTCCAAGCGAAGCCTCGGTCAAAAGTAACATTGTCTTTATTTGCAAGCAACCAAGCATCGGTTTTCAGTTCTTTTAGAAACTTTTGTTGCAACTGGGAAGGAATTGACAAAGCGTTCGGCTGGGCGGCGTCCGCCGCGGGTGGCTGCTGCGCGCGCGTTTGGCTACGCGTCACAGCCTGCATACCCAATTGAGGCGCTGTCCATAGGGTGCTAACCACTTCTGGCGCTGCCCCCGAATCCTGAGGTTGCCTTGACAATGCATCAGCTAGGAAATTCTTTTTCCCCGGGATAAACTTCAAATGAAAATTGAACCGATTAAAAAATTGAGCCCAACGGACTTGTTTCGGGCTCAGTTTTCGAGGGGTGCTGAGAGCCTCCAAATTTTTATGGTCAGTCCACACCTCAAAGGGGTGATTGGCCCCTTCTAACAGATGCCGCCACGCTTCCAACGCGGCTTTTACTGCGAATGCCTCCTTTTCCCATACATGCCACCGTCGCTCAGTTTCGGAGAACTTGCGGGACAAATAGGCACAAGGCTTGAGGCATCCTGTCTCGTCTTGTTGCATCAATAATGCCCCGATGGAATAATCGGAGGCATCCACCTGTACCACAAAAGGTTTGGAGGGATCAGGATGTTGCAAAATGGGCTCTTTGATGAAAGCTGCTTTCAGGCGCTCAAACGCCGTTTGACAAGCAGGCGTCCATCGCAGCAGCGCCCCTGGATTCTTTACTCTCCGAGTATCTCCCACACCTTTAGTTCGGAGCAGTTCCGTCAGTGGCAAGGCAATTTCAGCGAACCCCCTTATGAATGATCTGTAGTAGTTGCTGAACCCCAGGAAACTTTGAAGTTGCCTGCGGGTGCGGGGGCTTTCCCAATCCGTGATAGCCTGCACCTTGGCAGGGTCCATTTCTATGCCTTTATCTGAGATTCTATACCCCAAATAGTCAATTTGTCTCTGGTGAAAGGCACATTTACACAGTTTGGCATACAGTTCTGCTGACCTGAGCTTACTCAGCACCTTTTTCACCAGAGACACATGCTCTTCCATGGTTTCAGTATAAATCAATACATCATCCAAATACACCAATACCCCTTTAAACAGATGCTCATGCAGTACTTCATTGATCAGTTGCATAAATACCCCAGGGGCCCCAGCCAAACCAAAAGGTAACACCTTATACTGGAACGCTCCCAACGGGCAGTTGAAAGCAGTTTTCCACTCATCGCCCTCCTTGATTCATACACGATAGTAGGCTTCTCTTAAATCAAGTTTGGAGAAGATCTTTCCCTTAGCCAGCTGTGACAACATGTCCTTGATCAATGGCAAGGGATATTTATTGGAAATTGAGACGGCATTTAATCCGCGGAAATCGGTACAAAGTCTCAATGTCCCATCCTTTTTTGGGCGAAAGAGGACCGGCGCCCCCACTGGTGAATTCGCTGGCTCGATGAATCCGCGCGCCAAATTTTTGTCCACAAAGTCCCGTAACAGAGTCAGTTCCTTTTGGGTCATGGAATAAATCTTGGGCTTGGGCAATTGGGTGTTAGGCACCAGTTCAATGGCACAGTCCGTCTTTCTATGGGGGGGTAGCTGGTCGGCTTCCTTTTCGCCAAACACATCCGCAAAAGTCCTGTACTCCGTCGGCAAGCCTTCCAGAGGAGGGGCCGGGACATGCGGAGTCGCAGCTGCCGCAATTCCCACCATCTCCTCTGGGGCATCCTTCCCCTCAGTCGCTTGGTAGAACCCATCCCTAAACGTGATAGTCCGGTAAACCCAGTTTATTTGGGGATTTTGCTGAACCAACCAAGGTACCCCCAACACCACCAAAGGACCCCCTACTGGAGCCACGACAAAAGACAAGCCTTCCTGGTGGCTGCCCAGCTGCAGTGACACCCGCCCTGTGAAATGGGTGACTGGTTTGCCCCCTGCCATGGACCCATCCAGCTGTGTAAAGGCGATGGGGCGTTGTAAAGGGAAAGTGGGTAGCTCTAGAGCCGCTACCACATCAGGGTGCATTAGACACCGGGAACACCCCGAATCAATCATGGCCCATACTTCTATAGTCTTGGACTGGGAGCCCAACTGCAACTTCACCGTGAGAATGCGGTAACTGCCACTCACCGATGGAGGCTCGCGCCCTTCTTCCACCACCTGCCCTGCGGCGCCCTTTAAAGCAGGTGGCTGGCGTTTCCCGCCGGTTGCAGGATTTCGGGCTCACCCTCCTCCTCGTAGAACATCGCATCGTCTCCCACGGTTTCAGCCACCGCGGCTTTTTGCTTCCTCGGCAGGGCAGGGGACTTTGTCGGCGGCTTGCCGGGCCGTTCCTCTCCCTTTGCCTTCGGGCACACCGCCACTCGATGCCCCTCCTTACCACATCTCAGACACAGGCCTTTCGCATACCGCTTCTCTCGCTCCTCATCCCAGGGTCGTTGTCCTGTTCTCCCCCCGGTGCTCGATGGGCGGCTGGGCTTCACCTCCCGCCCCGATTTGGCGGTCTTTCGATGGGCGAAGATCTCATGGGCATGCTCAGCCCTCCCTGCCAGTTGGATCCATTCGTAAAGTGTATATGGGTCGTCCCTCCCCAAGGACCAGCGCAGCACCTCGGTATTCAGGCCATCCTTGAATAGCTCGATGATGGTGGCTTGGGACCAGTCATCCACCTTCCCAGCCAGCGCTTTAAACTCCAGTGCATAATCAGCCACGGATCTTGACCCCTGCTTAAGTTCCTTCAGAGCTCTCTTTGCCCTCTCTTTCGCCAAGGGATCCTCAAAGTGTTGTCTCAATGCCCAGAGGAACTCATCGAATTTCTCTAATTCAGGCGCTTCCGACTGGCACATCTGGACATACCAGTCTGCCGCCCTCCCCTTCAGCTTAGTGGCAATGGTGAGGATTTTTGCCTTTTCCGATTGAAAAAGCGCCCCCCATTCCACCATGTAGGCTTTAGCATTCGTCCAGAAAAATGAGAGTTTGGTTGGATCCCCATCAAACTTTACAGGGAAGTCTCTCATCCCGCCCGCCGCCGGGCTGCGCCCCGCCACCGGGGCTGCGGAGGTTGGCACCTCCCGGGCTCGCGGCAGCGCGGGGCTCGGGGACGGCCGCGCTGGCGATGCTGCGATTTCCATCGGGACCGACGGGTCCCCCTCGCGTCTCCGCGCCGGCCGCCGTTGCTCCGGAGACCGCCCTTGGGACGAAGGGGTTGAATGCCGCTGGCTCGATCCTTCCCGGTTGTCTCTCCACGAGGTCACATCTAGGCTCAGCTGCTTCAGTATAGTTTCCAACGAGTCTATTTTTGACTCCAGTACCCGGATCCGATCCGGGGTGGGGGAGCCCTCCGTTGGTTGCACCTGCACCACGGTGGGTGATAATGGGTATCTCTGCCTCCAGGATGGGCCCCCTGCCACCGTTACATCCCCCTGGGTCTCATCCCAGGTGACCATCTCGCCCGGAGAATTTACGGTCGTCTCCGGGGCGGTTTTCAGACCCTCGGCTTCACCCTCCGACTCGGAGCTCGCCTCTTCTAGGATGGCTGACAGCTCTCCCCCCTGTGACGGCCGGTCGGGTCGCCTCACGGTCGAGTCCGGCTCTCCTTCTTCCCTCATCACGATGTCTGGTTCGGTCATCGCTGGCACTCTCCCTCACAGGGCGAGACAACTTGTCTTTTCCTGGACAGGGGCTAGCGGAGTTGGGATCTTAGATTCTCAGCTTTATGTAATGATTGCCCTAGCCCAAATACTCAGACTCACAAGAGGCTGCTGTGTAAAATCTGATTTATTAGGGAACTAAAGGCAAATACAGAGAAAGCTGAGAATGAGCAAAAGCGCGCCAAATACAAACTTAAAACTCCTCCAGTGCACACGTATCCCACCCCGTTACATCAGCCCCGCCCGGTCCAGGTGCTAGCCAACGTCAGACGTGCTAGCCTGGGAAAGGAACCTTGAACATAACAGATAATAGAAAAACATTCCAAAGCAAAGCCAAAAGATAAGCAGTACCATCCTCCCATGAGAGATGAAACACGCAACGCATTAATGACATGAGAAACGTTACGATGGCTCAAAGGCATTGAAACGGCGAGCATGACATCTAGCCACATGAAACTGAATCTCAAACTAGTTAACCACATACTGGCCTAACACGGTATTTGATCTCATCCTGTGTGATAGCTTATGATGTATCATGAAAACCTAGAAAATAGTGTTAATTCAGTAACCAAGATTCAGTTAATGTCATGTAAAAATATGACCAGAAACTAAAGCATTATAATTATGGATCTTATCGTTTGGAGCACAATTGTGCAAGAATGTGGGTCCACTGAATCAAAGATTTTTTTTTAATGCCAAAATTCTTAATGAGGAAAGCTTTCAATACCCTAGTAAGGATGAGTTCATGATTTCATTTTGCCCTCTTTGCTTATCAATATTTATATGGAACTCCTGGACAACATCTGGAAGTATTGGTTGACGTGCTATCCCTTGCGTTTACATTGACAACACATGGCTTTACCTCTCTTGTCAGATCAGTAATTACAATGATGCAATATAAGTACATTGCTGTAACATGACAGTGGATTTAGGTAGAACCATGTACAAATATGAGAAACCACATCTTTTGGCCATACTGCAACATGGTGGTGCAAAAAATCAATGTCATTCACATGCCTTATTCTGTGCATTACATGTATGATCTGTGTTTTGAGAGTGCTTTTTGGTGGATCTCTTCCAATTTTTGTGAATGCATTTTTTACTGTATGCCATACCAACAAAATGTCAGATCCATAATCTGTGCATTTGATATGATTTGTAGCATAATTATTTTAAATCTCATGAAAAAGAGGGTCCACTACTCAGATGTGTGTTTTTGCTTCACAACAGTGTTCTGTGTATATGAATGTAGTTTGTGATTTAATGGTTATTTTACAGGGTTGCATGCAAAATACACAAGGATCCACATGGTTTTACCTTCTTCCAGCTTTACCCCAAATCATAGGAATGACTGTATTTTAGAAAAGTGGCAAAGAATAATCTACTGCAGACATTTAACTATTCTGGTACTAGTGATTTATAACATCTTCTATGATCACCAACTATCATTTGGCAATATGAAGTCTACTATATCTTCATTCCTCTCATATAGGCAGAACAGTGGTTGATGATTTTGTAAGTTTTTGTGGGCCTTTCCCCACTTGTCCCTAATCACAGTACTGTATAAATATGGCTTGGCAAAGTATTTTTTCAGCTGTGTCCTCATAGTGCTGCCTACACCTCATTCCCAGCTCATGAGTGAGACAGTCTTATTCCAGCACAAAAGGCTGCCAAGGGTAGCCTCAAGGTGTACAAAACCTGTTAGGCTTACACATTAGGTGACTGCAGTGACTTAAAATAAAAACAAGATTGAGATCAGCAATAGGGACAGCCGGTATATTTCCCTGCCAACTCAAAGAAGGGTGGGGAACTTGTCAGCTCAGTAATAGGGAAATCACTAGTGAAGAAATGGCATCCTATGCTGGCTGTAGGCACAGCAGAAGACACTGCATTTGTACTTGCCTGCATTTCACACCCTTGATGCGCACCTGGATCCTGCCTCCCTCCATGCTACAGGGCAAGATAGAACATTGCTGTTGCACATACATCAGCCATGTGCGAGGTCTCTTCCAATTGGGAAAGGAGCCACTTTGAGGGAAAAAAATTCTACTCTCTGGTCACGCCATCAAACCAGTGATAGCATTGCTCTTCCTAGCCATCATTTTACTTCTGTGGTCCCTTACTGCTCAAGCACAGCATGGCTTCCCAGGCTGGAGCATGCTGGTAGCCTGACAAGAGCAAGGGCATGCTCCAACGGGTTTTCAAATCAGGCCATGTGGGGACAATGGTGGCCAGCAGTCAGCCTGGGCTGAGGTCCCATGGACTGGGAAGAGCAGCCATTTGTCCAACATTCCCTGACCCAGCTGCTCACATTACTATCAGTATTAAATTAGTGAATCTTCATTTCAGTTCCTACTTCCATATTCATTTATGAGTTGAGTGTTCTACGGTCAGGCTGCTAGGGAGGTTGGGAGTCTACGCTTGCTGTTACAGGTAGTAGCTGCCATGGTAATCAAGGAATCTCTTGTCAGAGTTGCCACGAGGGACATATGGGTGGCTGCTCTCATTCGGCTGAGGTTGGGATTGCGCAGTGCGGCCATGAAAGTCAGGACCTTGACCTGCAGTAGATGTCTGTGTACCAGGAAATGTGCATTTGCTATTGGGATAGAACAGGTTGGAGTCTAAAGTGGTTGTGGGGGGGAAGGGGGAACAATGGGTAGGTGTGGTTATCAGTGCTTAAGGGCACAAAGTGATCACCCTACAGCTTCCCTGCTCCAACTCCCTAGCAGGGCTGCCATGCCTCCATATAATCCCTGCATGTCCTAATAGAGCATGGCATTGAATGTGCTCACACAGTTTTCATTCCCTGGAGTGCAGATTTCTTCACCGTCACCATGCAGCTCTACCTCAGCATATGCTTCAGTCCATTCTGCAGTGGTGGCTTCCAACTCTTCTCTGTTCCTAACTGGCTCCAGTTCAGTATGACCTCCAGGTGGGTATTTGAATACATTTATTTGCAACCATAGGTTTTAGCAAAAGCATATAAAACCAGAAAATGCAAATACCATATATGAAAAAGTGGTTGGCAATCTTAAACCTCTGGTGTGTAAACCATGGCAAGGGAAAATGACTGAAACCAGAGTCTTGAGATTTAACCATGAATGTAGATATGAAAGAAAGGACCTGGTTAGATTAGTCAGACAAGTTAAGAAGGATAATAATTTGACAGGGTAGAGGCAGTGAGGGATAAATGCCAAAGTATCAAGCACTGATAGGAGTAAACAAGATTATAAAAGCCAGTGGCAAGAATTAAGACTGTCATGTTTACAACATGATACAAAATTCTGGGAACCAGTTTTCCAATGCCAGAGAGAAATAGAAGTAATAGAAGCATAGATTTTACCTGAAGTTTGGGTAGCTTATTTCAAAAATAAATGTGAGGATATTAGAATATCAAACCAACAGTTAATAGGTACAGCTATATTAAAAACCTCATTAAAATGGCCCCCAGTAACTGCTGCAGAAGTTAAAAGAATACTGTAATTTCACAACAGAGAGCTGGCAAAACCCTGGGACAGTACATGTTACCACCAGAAATTTTTAAGACATTCTCTTCTTGGTGGGCTGCTATGCTCACCTCATTTACTAATATCAATGCCACTGGGTGAATCCCTGTAGGTTGGAAAAGTAGTGTGGTAATTCCAATATTTAAAAAAGGGAAATTCCACAAACCCTGCTTACTTTCGCCCCATTAGTCTTATTGACGTAGGGTGTAAGTTATACACAAGGTATCCAGGTGGGTATTTGTGCAGAGCACATTATTGGTAAGGCTACTAAGGGCAGATCCCTGTTACCCCTTATATTCTGCAACTTGGGGCACTCTTTGACATATTTTACTCTTATTACCATCCATTAGTAAAAAGAAATGCAGATGCCTACCCATTTCTGTAGTGTGCAATGGGAAGATGATTGCATCTGTGGTAATACTGTCACTGAAGTCACTGAAGTAGTCATGGTGCTGGCAGTAGATGCTGGACAAGAAGCATGTAGAGTGCACCAGTATTTTAGCCATGCCATTGCTTGGCATCCCAAAACAAGCAGGAGGAACGAGTGGGCCAAGACCAGCAAAAGGAAGAGATTCCAAAGGTCTGTGTTATCATTCCATGGCTGCCTGCAGAGTTGCAATACTGGCCCCCCTCCCCCGCAGACCTAAAGTCCGCCTGCTTTAGGTCTGCAAGGACTCCCTGCACTGCTCTACCTTCGATTATGTGGTGCTGGTTGCCTGGGCAATAGAGTTTCCTCTGTGGTGCTGGAGGATCAGCTGCTTTTGAGCTGGGGGAATGAAGTTTTCCCTTCCTCTTGCAACATCACGGAAGACTACACAGGAAAGTTTTGGGAACAGAGCAGACATGTAGTCACTGAAGAAATAGGATGACAGAAACATGACAGTAACCTGTAAGCAGGCAAAATGCTTGCAGAGCAACAGAATAGCCGCTGGCAGTTGGGTGACATATAAATTTAATAATAATTATTATTATTAGATCAGCAGTGGAAAGTGAATGGCTGGCATTGAGAAAATGAAATGTGTGGCTGTGTTGTGTTTGTGTGGTCATGCCACAGGGTTGAGCAGTCAACCTAAACATTTTTTTTTTAATGGAAAGGAACTTTGGGGAACCTGTGTCTAGACCACATGCAGGGGAACTTAAATGAGTGCCTGGGGTGCCAAGGAAAGAGGGTAGTCCTGGCATGAGCGCTGCTGCAGAACCCAGGGGAACACTCAACTGCTGCCACATACATCACACCTGACAACTGCTCCCTTGCACATCAATGGGGCACACCTCACAGAAAACTCTGGTTGAATATCCGAGCTCCTAAAACTGCCACCAGGCGGCCTCAGCTAGAAGTTGACCTCGGGGTGGGGGGAAGAACGCCGACACCTGCTGGAGCAACTACTAATGCTCCTTTGCGGGGGTAGGCAGGTGCAGTGTGCTTGTGACCCTAGATCCCCCTAACTACACACGTAGTAATGGGAACACCAGCTCCTCTGCATGTGGGTTTCTTGGAATAATTCCAAGACGCTTGAAGCGAGTCATCGCTGTCGAAGAAAGCAGTTGCAGCTCGTTGCTAAATATACAATAGGGGAGTTGGGCCCGTCAATTTCTTCTGAATGATGATTAGAAAGCTTCGGCACATGAACTGATCTCGAAATATGGCTTCTACCGAGTTCAGTGCCTCTACAGAAGCAGATACCCCCGACTCTACAAATGCCAGTCTCCTGTTGAGATGCTCAACCACTACAGCGTTATTGTTCGTGGGCTAGGTCGTAGTAAGAGAAGCAGCCCTGCGATTCGACTCTTCTCCCTTTTCAATCTCAACAATTTCATTTTCAGTCTAAGCCGCAGCTTCTCCCGATCGTGAGATTAAACATCAGTAGTTTCATTCAGCAAACAGATCTAATCCTCGAAACCCATGTCATTAAAATGCAAAGCCGACACTCCCAACCAGACTGGTACCAGTGGGAGGCATCGCTTCCCCCTGGTATCTTTCTAGGCATGAATCACAGCGCCCTGACGAATGAAGAGGCACAGCTTTCGAGCTGGTGAGCGAGGAATTAAAACCCAGCCTGCTAAGAATTCTCCTTCCCCTTGCAGGCTGATAACCAGGTCTCGCTCCGCCTTCGCTCCGCCTCTCCACTGAAGCTGCTCTGGATCCCGTGGCAGCCATCTTTGTTGATGTGTCAGCTTTCAGTTCCTGTTAGGGGCTGCCGCAGGAACAAGAGGAGTGAGAATGACTCTTTACCCCCCGCTATACGTACACCCGCACGCATTCTGGGTCTTCGGTACTAATTAGCAATGGGAGAGCGGCTACTAATGCAACAGATGCTCCGGTCCCCAGCCTCTTAGCAAACGGGTAAGCGCTTTCCGACTGAGCTTGGGAGCATATTGGAGATCTGATGAGGCTTCAGTCACAAAGAAGGTGGATTACGATATGTAGGCTGAGAGAGAGGGATGTGGACTCGGGTGGTAGGCAGGAAAAGCTGCTTCTTGCTCAGTGGGTGGATTCCCACGGCTTCATTTCCTACCTGTTAGAGGTTTTTTGTTTTAATCGGGAAATGTTTTTGACGTCAGATGCTGAACATTCTACGAGGCTTCCTCGTCTGCTCCTCCCGCGGACCCCTGCGTAGGTCAGTAAATAGAGTTCCCCAGGGGCATTATTTCTTAGCCCTCTCCTTCTCATATTAAAACATTCGTTGGCTTTTGCATTTGTGTTAAATGTTGATGGACGGTTCTATTAACATTAGATAAACCCAGATGTAGTTGTCCTACCAGGAAGTAAATGATAGAAAGGTGAACGTGTTGGCTTCAAGGTCAGATGTGTAAGGAATGCGGGATTCCTTTTAATTCCGCGGCTGAGTGACCCTTCAAGGATGCTTTGTACGTATTGGTGCCTATTGGTGCTGCGTCTATAGATTGTGCCACCTCCATACTGTTAGGCATCTGAAGTTGTCAGGTGTAAAATCGTTTGGGGTCTCTAATGTTTCTGATCTCTGATGCTGACGGCACTCTCTGAATACAGTATAACCATATAAAATCAAACCTACATGAAGGTTGGAAAAGGATTGTGCAACTTGGTTTCAGCTTTGTTTAATGTAGGATGCCTGTGAAATTTAGATTTAGCATTTAGTTTTGCAAAATGTAGTACGGGAATACCCCAAATAAAGAGCTCTTTCTAGTTAAGGCAAAAGTCCTACCTGAAAATCTTTTGGCTTTGTTACACAGTATGTTCTTCTCTTACTTTACTGGTTTGCAATTAAAATATTGTCTCAGTCAAGTATTATTTCTGAGTTGTATGGTCAAAAGGCATAGATAAAAAAAACCTTTCCCTACTGTTGTTTCTATCTTCTTTCTTCCTTATCAATAGTAGACTACTGCGTATAAAGTGGTTTTGGTGTCTTTTTCAGAAGATTTGTTAGCTTCATTGTGTTTATTTAAGAGAAAATCCCACTAGGTTCAGTGAGACTTACTGACAGATAACCACCAGCCTTTGTTATTGTTTTGAGTGTTGAGCTGTTACAAACAAGGGGTTTTGTGGCTTCCATATTAAAAAACCAGGTAGCCAGATACCTATAAAAGAGATGATACAAGGTTCAAAGTCACTTGGCGAGATCCCAGAAATCAGTTTGTTCACAAAGTCATTCCACACAATTTATTCATGATTCCTGCCCATTTTGCCTCAGTGATCTTTCTGAACTGCTTTTGTTGCAGGCTGAAAGTTAAATAAGTGTAATTTGACATATGTGAATAATCTTTTAAAAATTAATAGGTAAGGAATATTACAGCACTGAAGTCTTGGTTCTTGGACTTTCTTCACACATTTTGTGAACCACAGGTTTTTGTTTTTTGTTTTTTTGTGAAATACAATAAGGTTGGTAATTGTAGCTATATGACAGTCATGTAATTTAGATAAAGGAGTTAATGCTTCTTGGTAAAATTGCCTTGCATTTCTTTGATCTGTGCAGTTGATACTTATTGCCTATGTGAACAAAGACTATTCAGTGAGCTTGTTTTGATGGGATTTAAAGCTAGTTCATAGAAGCTGCTCTTAGCAAATGTAATGATTTATCTTAAATCATTTTCCCCACTTATTTGGATATAAAAAATACTCAGGACAGCTTACAATTTTGTGTTGTATATGTATATGAGATATATGCATATTTAATCCATAATATTAACAGTCAGCATAGCCCAATAACCAATTCACTTTAGTAAACCTCATAGATATAACCAGCACGTGTTTAGTCTTACACATTTAGAAACTGTGTTTTATTATGGATCGGAATACCTGTTGTTCTGACTCAGTAATCTTATGCTGCCATTCCAAGCTGGTTTTTCTATATTCTCTATTTTACTATACTTATTTAATACGATTCCAATGGAGTTGCAAGTTATTTGACACATAATGGAACAGAATTTGCCATTTATAAATTTTGAGGTATTACTGTGAGGGGCTGTTTTACCTTTATATGTAGCATGCTGTATTGAATTCTATTTGCATAGAATTCAATATAGGAAGTAGTAAAGCAGTGTTCTGGCAATTAGCTGGTAATGAAGTCATTACTGGTGGCAGATCTTAGCAGTCTGAAAGTCCTAAATGAATTTAGTGTTGAGGTTCTCAGTTCTTTTTACTCTGCTGTTTAATTATTTTAAGGTATTACAGCTATGAATAAAGGAATAGGATCAGTTTGACAGGTTAACTGTTTATTTAAATTTTTGCCTTAGCAACAGAACCCCATGCAGTGACAGATACATTAAAAATGCTTTCATTGTTAAGAAACAGTATAGCAATAACTGGATGTAGCAAATTATTTTGTCAGTAAGCTCTATTTTTGTGCCTATTTATTTGTATCTTGATTTATTGGTCGCTGTTGTCTTCCCACATGGTAATGTAATATGAGCAACAAAAGGAGACTTCCATTTTGAGCTTTAAATCTCTTGACTGAAAGGAGCAGATAGGAAAAAATATGTCTGGAAGCAAAGTGATTTTTCAATATATTTGTTATAAGGTTTAATTATATATATAGTCTTCTCTATTAAAATGACGTAATGCAATTCACAAAACAGCATAAGATGTATTAAATAAAAAAAATTGAGATATAAAAATGGTAGATAACTAGAAGAACACTAATTGATAATACATATTAAAATGCAAAATTAATTTAGAAAAAATAAGTTTATCTAACACTAAAAGTGTCTAAATATTTCAAACTTTGTATTTTCTTGACCCATAAAATGATAAATGAATTAGCGTGATTATCCTTTCCCTATTTCCTCCAAACCTAATGATTTCCTTCGAATTAGGGCGGCACAAGAAATAAATATACCACTTACAATAATTGCTAATCCATATTTCAAATAAAACAATGATATAATCTTGTAACTTTTTACAATAAAACATTTTCATTGAAAACTTACAATAAAACAATTGACTTTCAAACAATATTTCTTAATGGGAAGGATGTGCTTCCTTCGTTCTTCATAACTTCTACTGTGGAAAATCCTGATTTTGTTGTTGCCCTGCCAGCAGTATAGTAGTCAGTTCTGGCAGCCAGCCAACTTTGGGCATGGAAGGCATAAGGCTCATGTATGCAAAGCCAGAGCCCTATCCTAACTTGTTTTGGCCTTTCCTCCCCACTTTGCGTGGACAAGCCAATAACTGGGTTCCCCAGGAAGAATGGGAGTGGATTCTGGCCAGGCTGCAACTTTGCATGTTAACTTGTGCAAACAAAACCAGGGCCCTGCCAGAATTTACTCCTGTTCCTGCTATCAGCTTGTTCACTCAAAGTGGACATGGATCCATCTTAGCATGATTAAACCCCAAAATAATCTGCTACACACTTCAAAAGTGTTCATGATCTCCCCCAGTTTGAGAACTTCTGGCTAAAATGACATATTTGGCCTTTTGGTGGAAACTTCTATTTCTAGTTGCTATTCCCTCAGTGGGGGGTTGCAAAATCTAGATGCGCCATCAAGAAGGATCTTTCTTGAGTTTTTCCAAGATTTCGATAGAACATTTTTTTCTGAAATTTCTGTCTTTCTCCTCCCATCGTGCTTGTTCACTCATTATCTAATCTTTTTAAGAGAATGAAATCTCATCAGTGAAATCTAACCATGTAAATAATAGTATACATGAAACTATCACCTTCAGTTGATTTCAACTTACTATACCCCAAACTTTCTGGTTATGATAATCACCTGGAGTGAGTGTAGGTTCATCTCCCACTGTCCCAAAACCACAGAGGGCTTTATTAATCAATGCTTTAAGATATGAGCATTTGAATAAGTGCATAGGTGAGTACTGTGCTTAAACATGAGTAAGGTAGGAACATTCCTGTTTTAAGCATAGTGTAATCAGAACTGTGATTCCTTTAAGTATATAGAAACTGCCTCCCACAGCCTTGCCCAAATCCCAGAAACAACCTAGAGATGGGAGAAAGATACCATAAGTAGCAGCGTTTCTTTTCCTATGAGAGAATTCAAATTTAAATTCCAGAATCTGAGGCAAAAAGTTAACATCCCCAGACAGAAGGTCCCTTGGGGCTTTTCTCCTCACAGAAAATAACTTTCCTTGTGGGCATTCTGAGCTAGCAGTCCCAATTAGTTGGTTGTAAAAAGCATTTTGCAGGATCTAGAATTAACTTCTTCCTGTGCAGCCATATTCTTTTGCGCCCTGGTTAACTTTCTGGGCCTTGAGAAAATGAGCGATGGTTGAGGTGTTGGGAGCTCCTTTGAGCTTTGGGACCAAATGAAAAATTTTAAAAGACTCAATCCCTTTGACTAGAACAGTTGGAAAGACTTGTGCATCTGTTTTAAAGGTGAGCTACTGGAGACTTGATAGAATATATTCCCAATTCCCCACCCCAACTTGCATTTCTGAACCATTTCTGAATCGTAAAGGGTAGTGTAACATAAAGCGCATAACAATGTGTTGTGAAATTCTAAAGCTTTAATATGCCGTATCAAAATGCAATTGCCGTGTAACTATTATTTTGAATTAGATAAGCATGAGAGGTTTCCTATCCCTTCTTAGGCTGTAGGCTATTTTAAAAATAGAAGTTAAATCCCACAATGCACTGGGCAAATATACTTACTGTTCTTTGATTGAAAATCCAGATGTTCTCTGGAAAACCTATAAGAAGCTTATGAAAAAAATATTTGATTTGATTAGAATCATATTGTTCATTTACTTATTCAAGTTATACTCACCGTGATCAACTGGTCTCTTGGTAAGGATGCTGTTTCTCAAAAAATGCTTCTCGTGCTGATATGTTTTGAATAGAAAGCTAAAATGTGGCAGTCCCATTATTATCTTAAGTATCCAAAGCTGTTGCTTTGTTAGAGCATTCAGGTCATTTGTCTGTTACATTATATTTTTATTGGCTTTTACGTGTGTACAGACTGGTGCTCCTAGGATCTTAAGGCTGCAAAAGTTAGATTTTTCATTGTAGCAAATCCCTTGATAGTAACTGAAATTCCATAGTGTCATTTATGGCAGAGAAAGGAGAATGTAGTTGGTCTGGAAAGGAAAGTTTGTTGATAAGTTGCTGATTTCTATGTCCACAGCAGTTAGGAAACCTGAGAATAATATGCTTGTTTACAGCTAATTTGGCAGACATTTGCTTTATTTTCAGGCTCCTGATGTAGCTATTTGATACTAATTACTGCTCTATATAGAAAGAGAGGTTTAAAAATGAAACTGGAGCTGGGAAGAGCTATACAGTTTTCAGTGTCAAGCAGCTAGGCAGGGAAGTGTCTGCAATTTTAGATAAGGAGTATGGCATATTTGAAACATGCTTCTTTCAGAGTGCACAAAGAGACTCATCTCTTCATGCTGGCTTTCCTGAATGGAATCATGTTCCTACTTGATTGGCCATTGATTGAGTGGACTGAATTCATCAGGGAAAAGGGAACTGTCTCTCATAGAAGCTGGCATGAAAGGCCTCTGAAAGCAGAGGGATGCCAGTAAGTGCTTCTAAAATATGAAGCAGATTGGATGCTGGCATAGTCTTTAGTTGGACTGCCAAGGGGCAGTTTTTGCTATCATTTTGTAGTTTTTCAGAGTGGATGGAGGTTTTTAGAGCCATGACTGCCAACACCTGCCTACCCACCTGGAAATTGACCTCAGAGAGGGGAAGGAACTAATCAGGTTTTCTTGATTAAAATATGATGTCAAGTAAATATATAACACTGTGATGTTGTATAAGAAGAGAAATTCCAAGGTTCCTGGGAAGTGATTCCATCTGCCTTGAATGCCTTGTTCCTTAACCACAAAATAACTACTTAATGTCATTGGGAAAGTAAATCTCTACATGTATTTTGAAGACTCCTCCTTCAGTATGAAATCTGTGTAGAACACCTTCCTTAGCACTCTCTTCTGATGTCAGCTTCTAAGGATAATGGAAACAATTTTGTAGCTACCCACAAAGTTAGGACTGATCTTTCCAGTCTTGCAACTAGAATGTGTTGAATTATGGGATCTAAGGCATGTGTGTCATGCAGCATGGAAAGAACTATTGCTTAGTTGCCAGCATTTAATCATTTGCCAAACTCTTTTCCACTCTACTACACATATGCTCTACTACACATACAAAGCCTACCTGCCACTCTTGAAGGGGAAGGTGGGTTATTCTTCACAACTACCACAGGATTGGGTATGGATTATTACTGGTTTTGAGGTTCCTATGGCACAGTAATGAAATTATTCACCACCGATGTCCAAGAAGTGCATGCTGTGTAGCATAATTTTACCTTCCTTTCAGTGTTATTCTTTGACTTTTAAAATATGTATGTGATATGTCATACTGCAATTCTTATGGCAAACTGTTAAAGGTCTTTATTATTTCAGTTTTACGTAGATTCAAAGTCCCCCCTTGCCCCATTTATAAGAATCCATTTATTGTAGTTATCTCTACTTGAAGATAAAATATACTCACTTGATTTGTTCCAGGTGTTAATCCATTTTGTTATTCATTATCTTAAGGCTGGTCAAAATCCAATCCACGTAGTTAAGCAATTTACTGTAACTTCAGTTGAAAATCTTCTGTAGCTGAACCCTGATCAAAGTACACAACTCTGATCATTATAAAATAATTCCTGTAAGAAGATCTTGCTTTGGTAATGGACAGATCTGACATCAGGCTATTTATTTTTGACCATGTGAAAACTAGCTCTCATACCATGAATCAGAATTAAGCCATGGTCACTAATAGTTATATTTTGCCTCTAGAACCACTTGAAGATACTTTCTAATCTTTTTTAGATATAAACTTTGGCCAGCAGAAAGTGCGAGAGATCATTTGAGCACATGAAAAAGAGTGAAATAGTACGTGATATCAGAATTGAATCAGAATTGGAATATTAGGCAAATATGTCTACAATAAATGTTCAGAAAAACTTTTTCCAGAGATACCAAAGTATGAACTGATACAGATATACAATGTATCTGTTATCCTTTCTAGAAAAGGTCCTTGGTAGTTAAAGAGGACTATCCCCAAGCTTGAGAATGTGTACCTCCTCATACCCTTTTCTCTATTGTTTTGTCAAAAATTATGAAATAATTTTTAAGGAGTACCCTTGTTCGTCTTTAAAACGTCTCAAGAATCTAAATTGTTTTAAAAAGGTGTTCTTTTTCAAAAAAGTCAAAACATGGTAATGAAAAATCACAAGATCTTCTACAGTTTGGATGCTTGCACATGACCCCCCTTTTTAAAAAAAAATAGATTATCTATTTTAAAAGAAGAAGATAGACATTTTTAGAATTTGATAAGAATTACTTGCTGTTTAGAAGAGAGAAAAACAGGAAAAAAAAAAGAATGTAAGTGAAAGAATGGGTGTTCCCACCCACTTTGAGTTCTGGCTGCTTGCTTCAGTCGCTCCATTGAGGGAAAACAGCCAATGATGGAAAAGGGTTGCACACCCCTCTCCGGTAGATGTTTAGGACACATAATTTCTTAGGACCAATTTAAATTCCTTGGTTGAGAAGTCTTCATTATGTATATTTTTTTCATATGATAGAAGCATTCAGCAACTTAGTTTTAGCTTTATGAACCCAGACAGTTTAGCACAGCCTCAGCTTCCTTTTTTTTTTCTTTTGTTTCCAATAAATCCATTTTGTCATCCTCTTCTATAAAATCTATTGATTTTTAAAACCTGGGTTATTTTAACATTTATTCATTCTGAAATTTCAATTCACTTCTTCCATGTATGGAAAATGATTGGCACTATTTATGTTTCTATAATATTTAAGGAAATATACTTCTTTCTCTCCCATTTAAAATTTCAGACCTACTTTTTGGGATAAGATGATGCTTTTAAAAGTGTTATTTCTGAATAATTTTCCAGTATCTTTTGAAGGTGCTATCTAATACGAAAGGAACAGATTAAATGGAACAACGTTTAAAGGGAGAAGTTAAACCTACAGCAACTTTCCCCAACTGAGAGCTCTCCAGATGTATTCAATTCCAAGTTCTGTCATGATCTAGCTGGATAATGTGTGTTGTAGTCCAGCACTCTTGGATGGCAGATATGGTATATGAATCTATTGAATTTTTCTACTGTAAGATTCTCCCCACTTTGTTAGGAAACATTCCCTCTTATTTTAAGAGCAGGAATAGTTCATGAAAAGATTATCATTAGTGATATACTATGAAAGCAGAATAATTTGATTTTTCTTTGGGCTTGGAATAGTTTTTTATTATTATTATTATTATTATTATTATTATTGTAGACTTTGTGTTCAAGCTTGTGTTCAAACTGATGGGAAAAAAAGTCTTCAACCCATGCACTTATATCTTAGGCAAAAGCAATTTGTGTGACTAACCAATCCTGTTTTGTTCTTATACATTAAAGAGCTGGCTGTAATGCATCCTGTTTACTTCGCTGTTTAGACTGTTTAACATATTGTGAAATAGGAAGTGAGGAAGAAGTCATTCTGTGCTTGGTACTCAAATGTGTGATGTTCAAAGAGATTTCATATTTGGTATGCTATAGGAGACATAGCAGTGGCACCTGCCAAAGCAATGGCTTCAACATTTTCCCTCTCATATTGGCCCCAAAGCACTGTGTGTGTATATGCATGTAGGGGGAAGAGGCAGGTCTTGGGTTTGAAGGAAGACCAGATGTCTTTAATCATAGGAAATAATGAGAAGGTGCTAGTTCTTTACATTATTTTACCTATTCACTGTTAATAATAAAAATATAATATTTCTTCCCAAAATGTAGATAATGTGTACAATGTTTTCTGGGTTTGAGTGTGAATAAATCTAACACATTGTGTTATCCTCTGGAACTTTACCAGGTGCAATACAAACCAGGGAGTTCAATGTTTGGTGATAAAAACTAAGTTTCATGCACCTAATTATTGAGAGACTATGTACTAGTCTGTCCTATAACTATATATTCCTTGGCTCATTTTATATTGTATTGCGCCAGGTAAAAATCAAGTCAAATCCCCTTTTGGTCAAAACTGGCTTTGGAATAGGATGAAAGCTTTCTCTCCACTTTGATCATCAGCGGGTTTGAACGTTTTGACCATGGGGAAGAACATATCTTGTTGTGGTCTTCCTTGAATCCCAAGATCTGCCTCTTCTCCCTACATGCATATACACACACAGTGCTTTGGGGCCAATATGAGAGGGAAAATGTTGAAGCCATTGCTTTGGCAGGTGCTATTGCTACATCTCCTGTATTAGAAGAGAGGCAGCTACCTAGAGCTTCACCATGATCCCTTTGCTGAAGTTGAAGCAGCAATTCTGGACCCAGATATCCCATCCTGGAAAGGCAATGGAAAGGTTTATCGGAAGAGGCTGAACAGGCTTCTGTGCAAGAATAAATTGCTTGATTAGCAGTCAGGTAAACTGGACATGTATCTAATAGTCATCTGGATGTGCACACTGCTCTCACCCCTCCATTGCTTGCAGGGTGGCTTCCTGGTTTGCATTACAATTAAACAATAAAGAAAAGGTGACAACTATGATTGGTTTAGGTAATTTGGGTTATTTATTTGATTGTCAGTGATTCGCAAGAATAAATGTGCTTTTTCCATTCTTCTGCTTGGATTGTGCCAATGGTGTGTGATTATGGGATAGAAAAGGAGGTTAAAAGGTTAAAAAAAGATCTCCATGCCTTACTCTCAGTGGAGCTAATTTTCAAGTCCAACCATAGTTTTTAAAAATGAACAGAATGCTGTACCTGTAACATACAGTAGATTATAGTACCTCTTGTTTTTGTCTATGATAATATGGATTATTTTATTTCTAGATCCTTAGTGGAAAGATGGATGAGCACTTACCAGAACAAAGTACTTCAAGGATGGTCAACTTACTGAAGGCTGATAATGAATCTTCCAACTTACCAAGTGTTGAAGAAGCTGACAAAAAGTATGAAATTCAGGATGGTCTACATACTGCAGACACTGGATGTGAAAAAGGCACTTTAAGCATAGAAAATAAAGAGTTAATGCTGGATCCCACCTTACCATCTATTGATCTAAGTGAGGATGGAGATGTAATTGAAGCAGAACCTGCTCCAGATTTTAATGGAGACTGCTGTGAGTTAAAAATAAAAGAAACCAAGGAAACAGATTGCTTGCCCAGTGGAGACAGCAAACAACAGGTTTTGAAAACTGAGGACAAAAATCAATCCTTGACGGACCTTTTTCAAGATCATGTGAAAAGGCCTTATGGGGTCTGTTCAGAGAGCCCATATGACACAGATTACACTAAGAACCTTATCTCAAATCTAGAGAATGCTTCCTCTCAGGAGGCTTTGCTAGAAGAAATCGAGTCTGAGCTCCTGTCGACAGATTTGTTGAAAAATCCTATGTTTTCAAATGGAATGTGCAATACCAAGGCTACTTTGGCTGTATTTGAAAAATGCATTCAAGATAAATACCTTCAGCAAGAGCACACAATAAAGAAGTGAGTACTGCGTGAATAGCTGCGCACTGATTCTTAAACATTTTTGTTGCATGTAGTAGATTTAGAGATTTGGCTGGGTAACCATAATGATACGATTATACTGAAACTGTTAGATTGGACAAATATTTTTGGGACCTTTGAGATTTAGGAGTTTCCTAAAATAACTCCTTGAGAATGTGAGGGCCAAGCTGCTTGTTACTCTGCAACTGCATGTTAGCCCAATTCCTACATGCCAGTTAAGTTTTTCAGCGCAATTTTTGTGGATGAGGAGATACTTTGCATTAAGAAGGGGAATGAAGACTCTTCCATTGCCAGTCATTTCCTTTTCCATGATGGGGTTCCAAATCCTGGTTATGAAATAAATGGTGGTCTAAAGCAACAGCAGGCTGCCCTTGCCTCCTATTATGCAATGCACCTGCTCTGCACTATTCATCAGACGGGATGATTACATACCTATATACAGGATATAATTTCCTTTTACACTAACCTTGAGCTAAATGCCTTTTGTGGCATTTAGTTTAAGGTGAATTAATGGGCTTGGCCTTAGTGGAATGTATTTTTGTTTTTGCAAGGTGAAGCATCCAGATTGGGATAATTAGCTATGGAATATAAACTTGAAATAAAAGGGGTAACTGGGAAAAATTTAGTTTAACTTGAAATAAAGCCCTTTGCAAGGTCACCATTGAATGCTATCTTCTGTATGTTTGAGGAAAGTTGCTGTTACCCCCTGGAGCTTCTTAGCTAACTCTTAACTATAAAGTTACCTTTATCCAGAGCTTGAAATAGTACTGTAGTAACTTAGAAGTAAACACAACAGTTGCTAAAGCCTAGCAACCAAAATAAAACATAAAATATAGTTCACCTATTAGAATTTTTATCAGTTGAAAGAGCATTTGTTGTTGCATAGTAACATGTACAAAGTCAACTGAAATCTATAATATTTGTACATGTTGTAGACACGGTTGTGAATTTAAAATAGAAACTAAATGGATATTGCAGATCCGTATGGTTAGTAGCGTACATGAATTCTTAAAGGTAATTGGATCCAAGAAGATTTACTTACATTTATGTATTCGATTTGTATAGCCATCCTGAGTCATGTGCTGAGTCGTAGCTATGTAAATTGGTTAAATATAAATAAATGTTCTTGGGTTAATCCACAAATTGCGACTTTCACCATTATCACTCTGTAGAGCCCGGACAGTGAAAGCTATGCAGGACCCTGCTTCCCTTTTTGTTGTCTTCTAGCCTGATAGCTTTCTCTTTGACAGAACTGAAACAATGGGAATGACAGGGAGGCTAACAAAATGTGTTGTTAGTTAATCCAGTAATTAATGATGTAAAATAATCACAAATGCATTACAGCCACACAGTCATTAGAAACACTTGATATTGTAAGATATTGATGCAAAAATACTAAAAATAGGTAAATATTCTGTACAATTGGTGAACTTTTTGCAGATCATCTCGTCTGACCTTCGAGCCAATATTGTTCAGTGCAGAAGCTGCAAGTACAGTTTCTTTAACAAATGGCCGTCCAGTTCTTTTTGAATACCTCCAGCAAAAGAGAGCCCATACTTTCCAATAAAGTGTGGTCTATTGTCAACCAATTCTTACTGTTCTG
This sequence comes from Candoia aspera, assembly GCF_035149785.1. NCBI lineage: Eukaryota > Metazoa > Chordata > Lepidosauria > Squamata > Candoiidae > Candoia > Candoia aspera. The sequence continues at coordinate 56,018,353 of NC_086158.1, read as the reverse complement.
TTTCATTTCATTTGGCATTCTGATTCATGTTTCTGACCCTCAGCAGAAGGTTAATAGTTGGAGGATCTGTGCATTAAGGAATGTAAAAACTGCTGTACCAGCATCTTTATCCTGTTCCCATCCCTAACCCGTAGCTATAGGACTGGTACTCCTATCTTGATCATGTTTGAAAAATAAAAATGTAGTGATGATGTCATATTTATCCTTATTTACAAATGTACAACTTCCTGTATGGAAATTTTGGATACCATAGTAGTTATGGTGATTTGTTTGTTAACTGAATGTAATTTTATGGTGTTTTTTTTTAATTATCCCACCTTTATTATTTTTATAAATAAGGCAGGGAACATACCTAATACTCCTCCTTCCTCCTATTTTCTCCACAACAGTAACCCTGTGAGGTGAGTTGGGCTGGGAGAGAGTGACTTGCCCAAGGTCACCCAGCCAGCTTTCATGCTTAAGAGGGACTAGAACTCACAGCCTCCTGGTTTCTAGCCCACCACCTTAACCACTAGTCTCTAGCTAACAGCGTGTGGATGTGTCCAGTTATGGACTCCCAGCTCTGCCAGTGAATGAGCAGCAGCACACAGGATGTAGTACTTCGATGTCTTTTAAAAGCTCAATACAGATTTGTGAAGGACAGTTCCATCTCTGGATATTAACAAGAGATAAATTTTGGAATTCAACATATCCCACTGCCTCTAGTCATTACATAGTACATTCAGAGTGTGAAGCTCTTTCAGAATGTTTTAAAATTAAGCAAAGTTTACATTTAGGAGTAGCCTGCCCTCATCCTCACTGCTCCTGCTCCAGGGCATGGCCCTGCCTTGCCTGCCTAATTCTGCACTGAATTCTGTGCTGTAACATGAGAAATGTTTTTCTTTTGGTCTCCTTGAGGAGACAGATCTGAGCTTTTCATCTCTTCTTTTACTTTGTTCTTTCTTTTACTGCCTTTCCTTCTTTCTCCTAATGATTTTATGTATGTTTACCACCTCAGGGCTTACAGGTATCTTTTCCTCAGTGTTCCTGCTGTAGGACCAGACTCAAATGACATTCTTTATAAATGCTGGGCTTGGAGGGGGCAGATTGCTGTTCATTGCCCACTTGGCCAGATTTTTGCTTGTTTATGTAGGCATAGAAGCTGTTTAAAACCTGAACCTTTTAATATCAGCTGTTTCAAGAAGAGCCTGTAATTCTAAAAACAGTTTGTTATATAAATGAAGGTATGCGGAGAAATGCAGCATCCCCTGTGGACATTCCTGTTGATGATCTTCTGTGATAGATGACCCCAGAAGATGAGCCACATCATGGCCACTTCATTTCAATGGCGGCTTTATTGGGCAAATAGATTTATTTTTATTTATCATATTTTTATCACTGCCCATCTTCCCCACATGGAGGACCTTAGATCCTAAAGGTTCTAAGAAGGTAGGAGAAGAAAAGTGAAAGTTTAATATTAAAGGCATGGAATAGAAAATATGAGTCTATTGAAGATGGGTTTAGGCTTAAGCCTCTTGACTTAAGAGAAGATACTGAGGGAGCTTCTAAGCACTGAAACTAGCAATCAAGATCAGAGTGTAACTAAAAGCCAAATAATTATTTGCCTCTACTCCAGCATTTAATCCCAAACAAGTCAATTTGAAAAAAAAGTAGAGCATTATAGTGAGACTTTCTTTCCATCATTTGGCTTCTTATCTCCAATTGCTCCCCTCTTCAGTTTGCATCAGATTTTACCTCAATTTATTTCATTTTCCAGATGTTCAAAGATGCAGAATTCTAGTAAAGTTGAGGGGTGTGACTTCTGGTACAGTGTATTGGCACTATTGACAGTGCTGTTGCGTTTGGTTTTACATGTTGATCTTGGAAGGGGCATCAGTACAACTAAAGTGGGATTTTTAGTGAGAAATGCAGTGCCAGGACTAGTTGGGATGGATCTAGCAGTGGGATGAGGTAGCAGTGGAAGAAATTTGTGTTGTTGTTTATTCATTCAGTCACTTCCAACTCTTCGTGACTTCATGGACCAGCCCACGCCAGAGCTTCCTGTCGGTTGTCAACACCCCCAGCTCCCCCAGGGACGGGTCCGTCACCTCTAGAATGTCATCTATCTTGCCCTTGGTCGGCCCCTCTTCCTTTTGCCTTCCACTTTCCCTAGCATCATCATCTTCTCCAGGGTGTCCTGTCTTCTCATTATGTGGCCAGAGTACTTCAGTTCTGCCTTTAATATCATTCCCTCAAGTGAGCAGTCTGGCTTTATTTCCTGGAGGATGGACTGGTTTGATCTTCTGGCAGTCCAAGGCACTCTCAGAACTTTTCTCCAACACCACAGCTCCAAAGCATCTATTTTCCTTCTCTCAGCCTTCCTTATGGTCCAGCTCTCGCAGCCATATGTTACTATGGGGAATACCATTGCTTTAACTATGTGGACCTTTGTTGTAAGTGTGATGTCTCTGCTCTTAACTATTTTATTGAGATTTGTCATTGCTCTTCTCCCAAGAATTAAACATCTTCTGATTTCCTGACTGTAGTTAGCATCTGCAGTAATCTTTGCACCTAGACATACAAAGTCTTTCACTGCTTCTACATTTTCTCCCTCTGTTTGCTAGTTCTCAATCAAGCTGGTTGCCATAATCTTGGTTTTTTCAGGTTTAGCTGCAAGCCAGCTTTTGCACTTTCTTCTTTCACCATCATAAGGCTCCTCAGTTCCTCTTCGCTTTCAGCCATCAAAGTGGTATCATCTGCATATCTGAGATTGTTAATGTTTCTTCCAGTGATTTTAACTCCAGCCTTGGATTCCTCAAGCCCAGCACGTTGCATGATGTGTTCTGCGTACAAGTTGAATAGGTCTGGTGAGAGTATACAGCCTTGCCGTACTCCTTTCCCAATCTTAAACTGGTCCGTTGTTTCGTGGTCTGTTCTTACCATTGCTACTTGGTCGTTATACAGATTCCTCAAGAGGAAGTAATTTGTGCATGTTTTAAATCTTTGGCTAGCTTCATCTGTATAACTTACTATTCATAATTTAAATGTTTATAATGCAATGATAAAACGTATTTGTAGCTGCAATGGCACATTGTGCAAAATTGTATTTTCTTATCAGAGAGCTCTACATATACTCGTTCATCCACAATAGCGGGTTTTGTGCTAAGTGATTTTTTGGGTTCTCTTAAAAGTGGTTGAGCCTAAAAGGCAACTTTGGTGTGGAGATGACAGTTAAAATAGAGCAGTTGGGTTCTTGTTGTTCTCTGAAAGTGGCTTTCTTCTTACAGATGTTTTGTTACCAGACTAGGTAGTATCATCAGCCCTCTGACATGGGGAAGTGAGGTTTCTTGGCTGTTGAGATATTGCAGGGTGTTCTACCAGCCTTGTGTGGGTTTGGGCAAGATATATTGATTATGGTATTGTTTCTTCTTTGATTGGCATGCTATTGTCTGGTCCTTGTTGTGGTGATTAGATGCTGGTTCTTACTTACCTGGGAGTTGGTTAATAAGGGAAGATGGGCTGTCTTGCCCTTCCTTTGACTTTTCATTGTTGCTTTTGAAAGTTCATAAATGGGGTTTATTTCTATATGCCTGGTAATTGTGAATTTGTCAGAGTGCCAAGCTTCTAGGAATTCTCTTGCATGGAATCAAATTCACAAGAGAGGAAGGGAACAGTAACAGACTACCCTTCCTGGATGTACTCATCAGCAGAGAAAACAATGCCAACTGTAAGGCCAAGTGCATCATAAAGCAACCCATCTTAACCAAGTACTCAACTACGTACAGCACACAAAAGAAGTTGTGTAACAACCCTCTTCATATTACCAAAAATGATACCAGAACTCCACAGAGGAGAAATAGATTACCTATACAACATGTTTCAATGCAGTGGATATCCATGCAATTTCATTAAAAAGTGTCTATTCATGCAGCCAACCTGAATGCCCTTCCTTGGCTCCTGTGGTTTCTGTTTTTAGACAGGCCAGATCTTCTTTACCAGGCATTTTATCAGGCCTTTACAATTTGAGGTAGTTTATAGTGATTTTAATTGTATTTATTGCTTTTGGGGAAGTGCACCACAGATCTTAAATAAATCTCTTGGTCCCTGTGGCAGTTCCATGTAGGAAAATGGAGTTGTCTTTACAACTGTTTACATTGCCTCATCAATTATTTTAATTATTTTAATGGACAGATTGATTAAAGAAAACAAAAAGCATCAGGAACTAATTTTGGACATTTGTTCAGAAAAGGACAACTTAAAGGATGAACTGAAAAAGAGAACAGAAACTGAAAAGCAACATCTCAATATAATTAGACAGGTAAGAGTTTTATGCTGACACAAGCTTTGTGTCCCTCAGGAAACACTGGGTATTCTGTTTATATTCCTAAATTGATCTTTAGTAAATTGTATTTCAGATTATTCTTGCCACAGTCTAAAACCAATTTTTTTTTCTGATGGACTAAATTGCAGTGATAATTTTTTTTTCAACTGCAGAGCAGGTTTTATCGAAAGGAAAGAAAGTGAGAATCCACCACGTTCAAGCTTTGCTGGACCATATTAAAAATGATGTGTATATGCTTTAATCCTTTCTCTTCCCATGTTGCATGCTAATTTTTCTTTGCTTTCCCATTGGTTCTTCTGTAAAATTTCTGAACCCACTCCAGCTACATCCTATATGGATATTCAGTCTATCATAAAACCAAGTTTTTATTTTAAATAATTATTTTGGCTATCTCTGCAGCACAAGCACAATCACATATTTCTTTGATAGATACATATGGGTGAGGTATTGGGCTCCAGTTTTCAAACTCTTATGTTTAACTTTTTTCTAAGGTTTATAAATGTAGAAACTGTGACTTCTAATGTGCCAGTTATTTAAGACCTTTCCTCAAGTTACATATTATGTTATACTTGACTTATTATTACATACTTTGCTTTCACTTTACAGCTGGAAGTCAGAATAGAAGACCTCCAAAAAGAAGCTAAATCAGTTAAAGATAAACTTATATCCCAGGATGCTGCTGCAAAAAATGCTATACAGCAGCTGCACAAAGAGATGGCCCTTCGTACAGATCAGGTGATTAAGAGGCATAGTGATACTTTCCTAGGTTAGAATGTAAGCTGTTCTGGCCCATCACGTGTTTATGTTACCTATTCTAACTTTGCTGAGAGCCAAGTTACTAGAAATAGGCTTCTCTCAATTCTCTGTAGGAAACTATGTATTTTGTAGTCCTTCATTTCAATCTATTTTTATTTTCCTTGGAGATGAAAAAATATATTTGCTCTCATGGCTAAAAGTTAACTTGTAACATTTGGTATTCTAAGGCAAACAAGAAATGTGAAGAAGCCCGTCAAGAAAAGGAAGCTATGGTCATGAAGTATGTTAGAGGAGAAAAGGAGTCCTTAGACCTCAGAAAGGAAAAGGAGATACTTGAAAGAAAACTGAGAGATGCAAATAAAGATATTGAAAAGCATACTAACAAAATCAGGCAGCTTTCCCAGGAAAAAGCAAGATTGCACCAACTCTTTGAAAGCAAGGTATACTATTTGTATTGACTTTCTTTTGGTAGTCATCTTCAATACCAAAAGTAGGCAGAAATGATGATATCACTTGGAGGGTCTTGCACATGAAGTGCAGAAGGAGGCACAGTAAAATGAAGCAGAGGAGAAAATGTGCATATATATATATATATATATATATATATATATATATATATATTGTATCTATATCTGTGGTGAGTTGGGTATCTTTTGGGCACTTAAAGAAAACAACTACCATGGAAGAGCTTGCCTAAACATGGACTGGCTCCCATGATTGGCAGAGTCCGCTACAAAACTACTGATTTCCTAGAATTCAAACCATGGACATACTCTTAAAGAAAGTTATAGGTTGCAGCTACCCACCACTTGAGCCTTAGAGGCATTCCTAAACTTGTAGATGTCAGCTTTATATCTATTTGTTACCTACCTACCTACCTTCCTACTGTACTTACCTTCCTACCTACCTACTTTCCTACCTACCTTCCTACCTACCTATTTATCATTAAAAGAATTGTGGGCGTGGGGAGGAGAAAGTCTATTAGAGCAAGTTGTCAGCCAGGTATAAAAAGAGATATCCACAATCTCCAGGCATATTGATATTCATGACACTATATTGCTTATCCTGATTTGTGCAAATAATCTCAAATCTTTGTATTTTGACCTGTGTCACCTTCTGGAGTGTTTTATTGTTCTCAATTTATGGAAAAAGGAGGAAAGTCTAGTTACCTATGCCATGTAAAATACCTCTGGTAATAATAAGACTGCATTGTTATTTATATGCCATGTGTCAATTATAAAGTAGTTTTTTCGGCCCTCTAACAAAATATTAGTTCGGGTAACTAATATTTTATAGAATTAGAAATATTTCATTATGGAAGCAAAAAAACAAGGAATGCTATGGTATTGGAAAGTGATAGGCTGAAAAAGGAATTAATTCATATTTCTCGGTGTAGTGAGGATTTTACTGCCCCCCAGTGATGACTTTTGAATTATGTGCAATATATATTGTGTTTAAAGGCGTGTTTATATATGAGGTTAAAAGTGTTTGTGCTTTGTAACAGAAAGGAAAACCTATTTTCGCCAGAAGGCTCATTTGCATTATAAATGCATTCTGGCCTCCTCCTGCCTTAGTCATATTTTTCTGTATGTAAGATTTATTTTTCTTAAAGTATAAAAAAGGATTTACCCCACCAGAGATAGCTAGAATCAAGGTGAGAAAAATGAGAAAAATTACAGGTGCTTTAATAAATTCAGATGTGATACCATTTGATTTTATGCTAACTTATGTAGCTTTGGCATTAGTATCAGTTATTGATAGACGTGGTGAAATTTATTTATTTTATTTATTAAATTTTTATCACTGCCCATCTCCCCCAGAAGGAGGGAAATTGCTTTTATTGGCTGTGTTCAAGCAGAGACTGGACAGCCATCTACAGAAATGCTTTAATTTACATTCCTTCAGTGGGTAGGCAGTTGGATTCAGTAGCTTAAACCTCTACTTCCAATTCTACAATTCCTTGATTAACATTACAATATCAATGATCACATCAGATTGTAGATTCTGGACCTTTCAGGAATTAATATTCCATTGTCACTAGCCTAATTAGATGCAGGCAGGTGGAGTTCTTCAAAGTCAAGAACATCCAAATATTTTATGTTCCATTTTGGTTAATCTGTTGTGATTATGTTCATTATTTGCAAAAAGTAACTTAAACATTTTTATTAGTGTATATAGGCTTAATTAACATGAGTATTCTAAAATTATCCTTTATAAAGGAAAGTGAAACCACCAGAATGTCACGAGAAATTGAAAAATTAAAAGAAGAAGTCAACTCTTATGTGATCAAAGTAAAATGGGCTCAAAACAAATTAAAGGCTGAAGTGGATTTACACAAGGTCAGTATGTTTAATTTAGAGGACCTGTGTGGTAGAATAGGTGAGGTGTTGGACTGACACCAGGGACATCTAGGTTTTAGTCTTCCCTTAGCCATAGGAACTTACATGGTGACTTTGTGCAAGTCTCTCTCTCTCTCTCTCACCCCTAGGGAAGAGGATTGATTCACAGGTACCGTATTCTTGATAGATCCTATTTCATCTATTTCAAATGGCTTTACCTAGTGTAAGTTGGAAAATGGCAGAAGGAATGTGAGTTGACATAAAATAGTGGCCCACTTGCCAGATATTTAACATACTGTATAACTGAATAGATATTTCTTAACACATAATTGGCTGTTTCACTAATAAACCTGTCCTATTTAATAAAAATAATGTACAATAATTGTAACTGAATATGAGGAATGAAGCTGAAAAGCTCATGTATGCACTCAATCCCTTAAGATCTTGTCCTATTTGTATTTAATGTGAATCAGGTCTTTTTGAGTTTATTGAGCTTAGACTGGTCTTTACTTGGCCCTTTTAAAATAAGATACAGATATTTGAAAATAAGATAATTTAACCAATTTAACCCTATTACTTTCCATGCATTTATTTTTATTTTTTATTTCTGTCACATTAAAAATTCTGGACAGGAAGCTAGATAACGATAATGAAAATAACAGAAACTTCTGAATGTGCTTTGAGGGGGTACATGTTTAGCTTTGGATGAGCCATATCTTGGAGCTTCTGATTGGACACCTCTGCTTCACTATGAACATTGAAGTAGAATGCTATCATTTCTGTGCGGATTTTAATTTACCAATGTTCTTATTTACATTAATGTTAATAATTATTAAATCATTTATTTTCTAGGAAACCAAAGATTGCCTTAAAGAGGCAGTAACTAAGTTGACTCAAGCAAAGGAGGAAGCTGACCAGATACGAAAGAATTGCCAAGAAATAATAAAAACATATCAGGTATGATCTAATTTCACTTTCATATAACTCTTTTCTTGCAGTCTGGAAGTATAATTGTTCTCTCTAAAACTGAGGGTAATGACCTATGATACACTGCACATCACTTATCATATGTGATGATGCAAAAGTTCAAGTTATTTTAATCTAATATATACTTGATCCCTTACCAGATAGTTATAACAAAATGTCATGCATCAGTTCATCTTTTCTCAATATCAGATTATTTCCTTAAAATGAGCAGTTTTTTGTCCTACCTAGCAGAAGCACTGTTTCTGTAGTCATTCAGTTGTAGAAAGCATTGAATTTTTTAAAACCATTTTATCTTTTTTGTAAAATGTCTTAGATTTCAACATTATCCAAGCTGATCTTGATAGGAGCAAGATAATAATTTGCAGGAAACTCACGCTAACATATTTCCAGGAGGGCAGTCGTCACCCGTCATGCAGAGAGCAAATATATGTTCTTTAGATTTAGCACCTGATGTTCTCTCTAACTTGCTCACTTATTGTTGGAAAGGCTATTACAAGGCATCTATACATTTAATCTGTCAAGGTATCTGTCATGAATTTGCATCTATTTGTCCCACTTCCAGTACAATGTGCAAAGGGAGTCTATTCTTTCTGCAGAGTCCCACATATTTAGAATGTGTGGGAGTGGATCTGTGTCACTACAGAAAGTTACAAAGGGACTTCCTTGGCTTATTTCTTGCTGGTATGAAAAGCAGCTGTTTGTTCCCAGGGCTGACTTACTAAAAACAAACAACTTTTAGGTTGACTGTAAATGAAAGAGAGATAAATATAAGATAAATTGTGCAATGAATAGATCTTATGAAAAATATTTTAGATGTATAAATTATATCAAGATAGTTGCAATAATGTTGCTTATCTGTGTGTAGGGTTCTGGAAAGGGTGTTTAAGTCTGCTTCACATGCTCATTTCTCTTCTGTGTTTTTTCACCTTTAAACTATAATGCTATTAGGAGTCTGAAGAAATTAAATCCAACGAATTAGACCTAAAACTCCGACTTACCAAAGGAGAACTGGAGAAACATCTGCAGGAGAGATCTGATCACCTAGAGGTAAAATGTAGTACTTGCTTCAATGATTGCTCTTTTATAAGGGTTAAATATTGCTGCTAGATTAATATGAGACAAAAATCTGATCCAAATCACATCTACAAGGAAGAAAACTGAAAGTCATTCCTCCAAATTGAACAGAGTCTGTCTTGGGTTTTTTTCCCCCTCCCCAAGGTCCATCATGCCAAGATAAAAGAACTTGAAGATGTGAAGCGGACATTTAAGGAAGGCATGGATGAGTTGCGAACCCTAAGGACAAAGGTAAGGAAAGAGAGTTCCCTCTAGCTGTAAGGAGGATGGTGAGCTCAAGGATTCTTTAACTTTTCTAGAAAATGTGGTTATATGTATGGTTTGTTCGTTTATTTCTTGAATTTATATAGCTGGCCATCTCAACCTTGTGACTCTAGGCAGCTTAATATACCAAAAAAACATAAAAATACAGGATATCATAAAAAGCAACAGTACAATGTCGCCAAGGCTTTTAGTCCCCCAAATTGCACATGAACTGCGGGAGAGCAATCCAGAGCCAGAGATGGAAAACCTCCAGAGCCAAAGGCCCTATAACCCCAAGCTACTTGGTCTTGCTAGGCTGGAGCTGAAGTCTGTTCTTCCCCACCCAGACCCCCACAGCTTCCACTGTGAAAGAACCTTGATGGCATCACTTGGATAACCCAGGGCAGAGATGTACTGTTCGGTATCATCAGTGAACTGATGATACTTAACCCTGTGCCAAGAAATGACCTAACCCAGCATCTTCATTTGGATGTTGAATAGAAGTTGGGAGAAAATCAAACCCAGAGGCACCCCACAATGCAGGGGTCTAATGCAGATGTTCTTGTAGAAGAGTTAATCCTTCAAGTGTGCTTGCTTCTGCATAATTAGGACTTGAAAGCATATATGAAACTATGTGTATATAAGGACATTGTGTTAATTATTAGACTGCGACAAGCAATAATTATGTACAACCACTTTATATCGATGTTTATTTCCTGCATCATATTAATTTATTGTATGAATAGGTAAGCTTTTCTTTCAAATGCTCTTCTGCTGTAAGAAATTCTGAAGTGAGTGTTTGGAGGCTTTATGCCAAATGTATACAGTAGTTATAGCAGCAGACTTTTCTTTGCTCGATCTCCATGTTTCTCCATCTAGAGTTGACCTGCAGCTGTGGAAGATTCAATTTTTCTATGCCAATTAAGCCATTTCTGAAATTATACTACAGGCATAAGTTCAGGGCAGTGCTTAGCCTTTTTGAACTTAAATCCAAAGATTATTATACAAGTGAGCCAAAGTGCACCTGCAGTACAAATTCAGTGTTATAAGCAAAGTTAGGGGTAATGTAAGATGGGATACAAACTAGGCCATTGAAAAGCTATCTATTTTATGAGCTATTTAATTTCATGCATACCATATGATTATTATTTACTGCTGAAGTCCAAAAATATTGTGACAACTTTCATTTCCTATTCTTCTGCTGAAAAATGTGACTTACCTGATCAGCAGTCTTCAAAATCCTAATAGCAGTTGGATAGCTTTGTTAAATCTTTCAGTGTTCAAAAGCTTGAGAGAATCACCAACTTTGAATATAATTGTTGCTACTTGAACTTTCACTGCTTGATTTTTGTTGGTTCTGTAAAATCAAGGGTTGGGGAAGTAAGGGTGGGAAGACTTAATAACACTTTTAAGAAATGAAATCCAATTTTTAAAATGTGTGCCCCACCTTTCAAAACTATTCCCAGGGCAATTTACAGCAGCTTAAAATCACAGTTAAATAATAATTAAAATATGCTATATAATTAGTAAAAGTTTATACAGTAAAGATGTAAATTCAAAATATTGCAGCTTACAATTAACATATTGCTATATTAACTGTATGTTGCATCTTTGCCTGGTGCTGGAAATACAGGAAACTATTGTCATGTGCCTTACTGGGGAGAGCATTTGTGATCAAAAGAACTACGACTGGAAGGCGTATTCCCATTCAGCCAAACATCACCTTTCAGTGTGACAGAGCACTTGCAATCAGTCTTCTGCTAAGTTTCTGCTAAGGCCCAGAACACTATTTTCTATACACTATTGTTTCTCCCAGAAGTTTCCACAAGATTTTCATACTATATGGGACTGGTGTTATTCAAAAAGAAGGCTCTAATTAAATGTTGATTACTTAATCACGAGTTGAGACCCAGTTCACTGTCCTATTTAGTTACCGAATAGTTTGAATGGATTTTTCTCCCACTTGGAAGCCTAAAACCGCAAAAAACAAAAACAAATAATAACTTTCCCCCAAAACTGGAATTCTGTCCTGTGTCATGACAATGGTCGCATTTCTTTAACAAATTAATTCAGTTTCTCATCATTAGAATGACCAGGTTTCACATATGTGTAGTCCCATTTTTTTCCTTTGAAAAAAATGAGTTCCAAAGGTTCAGTTTTAGATTAATTGTAATTTAGCATTATGTCTATACTATAAATGATAGTTGATTAAAATAAAGCACCCTATAACCCAGAATTTGCATTTGGCTTGTTTTGACAAATCAATCAAGATTTATCAAACTAACTAATTTTGTGAAATGGAAATGAAAACTTCCAAAATATTTCTGGGATATCTTGGAGGAAGAGAGAGTATCAAACAATCCTGAAAGTCATTTTACCTTTGCGTGATTTAGCATGATGTCCAAATGTGGCCATTTAAGGAGAAGAGGACTTCAGATGAAGATTAAGAACAGACAGTGGGCTAAACATTAGCATGTCTCTTCCAACCAGATAATTTTTTAACGGCCTATTAGATAAAGTGTTATTTAAACTGACATTTTTTTTAAAATTAGGTCAAGTGTTTAGAGGATGAACGGTTGAGAACAGAAGATGAGTTATCAAAATACAGAGAACTTATTAATCGACAGAAGGCTGAGATTCATAATTTGCTAGACAAAGTGAAAACTGTAGATCAGCTGCAGGAGCAACATCAAAGGTACAAAAGTTAAATTTGTAATTCTTTGTTTTATTTTGAACAATGGAAAAAAAATTATATGTAGAACATTCTATTTTAAAATTCTGTTTGGTGCAACAAAATAACCTGCACATAAATTTAAACAGTATTTTTTGTATAAAGTTAACTTAATTATGTAATGCTACTAATATCAAGCAATGCTTTGTTGCTGTTTAATACTGGTACTCCAGATATTTCAAATTTGAAGTACCCTGTTTCATATTCAAAATGGTCTGATACAACCATTCTCAAAATGCTTGCAAAATGGTTGAAGCAATTCGTCTTTTGAATATGAAAAATTGTTTTGAACTCAAACTAAGGTATTTCAAAGTCAGAATGCCACTGTTTACTATTTCTAAGATTTTGGTGTAATGGAAAGTTGCTTTGTATTTAAATTCTTGAAAAGATAAGTTTAAAAGGAAAAATCATTTTTAACAGTATAGTTATATTTAATACTAAATATGAAAAAAGATTTATATTTTTATATTTCTTTATCTTAATTATTTAGGGTTTTGTTACTATATTTCTATAAACACAGACGCCTTTATTCATGGCTAAAGACTCTGGCTAGCTCAGCGTTTTGAAATTGTTGAAACAGGCAACCACTTGTAGAGGTTTATTTATTTATTTATTCATTTATCAAATTTATACACTGCCCATCTTACTATAGAAGTGACTCTGGGCAGTTTACAAATAAAAGGTCAGAAAAACCATTATAAAAAGTAAAAAAAAAAGTTAAAAGAGAAAAACTAAAAATCAGAGAGAGTGTCTTCAAACCATCAACCATCCCCAGGGCTGCCTACCACTTTTAGATCCCCAAGCTAGTTGGCAGAGCCAGGTCTTGACACTCTTCCTGAAGGCCAGAAGAGTGGGGGCCAACCTTACCTCAGGGAGCAAGATGTTGCACAGGGTGGGGGCAACATCAAAAAAGGCTCTCCTCCTAGACCCCACCAGTTGAAATTCTTTAGCTGACTGGGTCCATAACATGCCCTTCCTGCCGGACTGGGTGGAACGGGTTGATGTAATTGGTTCCTCAGGTAACCTGGGCCCGTGCCATGAAGGGCTTTAAAGGTCATAACCAACACCTTGAATTGGACCTGTAAGCACACTGGCACCCAATGCAGCTCACGCAGCAGAGGTGTTACATGTGCAGCGCTAGAGGCACCTATAACTGCTTGCACCATCACATTCTGCACCAGCTGCAGCTTCTATCTTTTCAACGATAGTCCCATGTAGAGCGCATTGCAGTAGACCATATGGGGGATGACTAGGGCATGAGTGACTGAGAGAAGGGCTTCCTGATCCAGGAAAGGGTGCAACTGGCTTGCAACACAAAGTTGAGCAAAGGCCCTCCTAGCCATGACTGCCCCCTGCTCCTCGAACAGGAGTCTTGAATCCAGGAGGACCCCCATATTGTGCATCAGGTCCGTCTGGGCAGTGCAACCCCATCAAGGACCAAAGATGGCAAATCCCCAAATACAGAGGAGACCTGCACCTGCAGCCACTCTGTCTTGCCAGGGTTCATCTGAAGCCTCTTGTTCCCCATCCAGACTCCCACAGACTCCAAGCACCATGAAAGAACATTGACAGCCTCACTTCCAATTCTTTCATTTTTGTGTTTATAAGTTTATAATGAATCATTCTTAAAAAGTTAAAATCACAGCAGATCTTATTAGTAGCACTTGCAAAGATAAATTTTATCCTAGCTTTATAAAGTTGCTAATTTACCAAAACTTTTCTTTCTGTGAATTTCATAATTTAATGTACCATTTTCGACATGTTCAAGAATTTTAGTAGCCATTCACTTATCAATTCTTTGTCCAGGCAATTTTAGAAAACAACAATAAATTTGTTATCAGTAGTTTCACCAAGATTGGAAAGTTCATTTCTTTTATATGGGAAATTAAACTTAATATAATATAAATCATATGTGAAATATTCTTTGGTATTTTTGCCAATATTCATGGGCATATTGGTACATTCCCTTCAACACTTGTGTGATAAAATTTTTACTAGTCTTAAAGTTTAGAATGATTTACTCTATTTTTAATTGGACTGACATCATGATTTATCATTTACTACCTATTCAAAAAACACTGACTGCTCTAGAGCCCATTTGCTGGTTTGAATGTAGCCAATCAAAGTAGTTTAAATATTTTAGAATGAACTGAACATCTTTATGGAAATGTTCCCAGATTTATTTTGATGCTGATTGTATGATAAATCTGCCCCTAGAATTTGCTCCTCTAAACTCCTTAGAGGGAATTGTGAGATGTAAAATTAATAATTTTATAGCACATAGGTATTTTTAAAGGGTGTTTAATTTATTTTCTCTTACCTCTTACCTCTCAAGGGCTTCTTTCAACTTCAAACCCATTATTTCAGCACCAGCTTTTCAAGACTACTCTTTCTTTTTCCATTTTAAATTGATTTCTTCCTTCACTTCACCTTCATTAGTGCATGTTCAAATTTCCTCAGTTTTAATATATATATTGTAAAAGAAATTAGCTACCTTCAGTATTTATTCCATGTCTATTCTAAGTCTTCATTTCCTTGAAGAGGGGCTTTTTTTAATCCTGTGGTCAGCATCCTGTAAAGTGAAGATGCTTTCACGACAAACTCAACTTCTAGTGACTTCCTGGAGATATCCATGCAATTTTCTGAACAACAACATGGAAGTGGTTTACCACTGCTCATTGATAATAATTTTTCTCTTAAACAAACATTTGATGGAACAGTATAATTGGTTTTCTGTGTTTAACACCAATAAGGTTAAACAGCCAGAATACAGATTTGTAGATTACAGAACAATCTCACTTATGGGGGACTAGACAAAAAACACCTGGCCACAATCATGTTTCCATATGGTCTGGGCAAACTAAGATTTAAAGTGCAGTCCCTACTACTTTGGTGTTTTTTTGTGTTGCATAATAAATAAAGGCAACTGTCATGTAACTGAAGAACCACCCATAGAGCTCACAGGTTTTGTAAATGATAATTATCTGGAATGTCACTAACTTCCCTTTGGATATGCAGTATGCAACATAAGCATCTCTTGCCAATTAACTCTGAAACCCATTTCCACAAAATGTGTGGTTGGAGTGTTTGCAATTTGAAGCTGATGTGTAACCTCTTGATGATTGAGGTGACTCCTGTCATTAAATGCATTTTCCTTTGGAAGTTAAAACTATTTAATTACATTATATCAAGGCTATGAATCAGATCATGTTCTAATTTTCTATAACTACTTGTTTAAGTAGCCAGTAAGTACCTTGTATTTGGAACAGGCCTTCACATACCAAGATAGCTCCAGACAAATGAAACTGCTCTACCATTGTTCGATATACTTCTTGCTTCCATTCCTATGCTTTAACCAAAGGAAATTAGGGCGGGGTGAGGGTACTAAGGAATGCCAGGCTGCAGGTACTATGCAGGTATTGGTGACTTGTTTTTCAGCTTGTTGGTGTATAATTTGTGTTTGCCCAGTAGAGCTAAACCAGAAACAGATCTTTACTTGCTTGGTTTATACTCCATATTTCACTCTTTAAAAGATATACATTTGATTTAGAGATGAACAAGAAATGAACTGTTTGAAGGAAGAAGTGGACAGCCTGAACACTCTGCTTAGTGACTTCCAGAAGGACATAGATGGTAGCCGTAAAAGAGAATCTGAGCTGTTGATGTTCACTGAAAAGCTAACCACTAAGAATGCCCAACTCCAGTCAGAAACCAACTCCTTACAGATGCAGCTTGATAAGCTAACCTTCATGGAAAGAGAGTCACAGAATCAGTTGGAACTTCTTAATCAAGCAAGAGATGAACTGGTAAATCAAAGTGCTAGTGAAATATTTCACTATTACTCCACAGCCACTCCCTGCAAACCCTGATGTGGGTCAAAGAGCACTCCCAAATTTGCATTTGGTTCTTCCTAGGGGAATTCAATCCATTTTGAATGGTTTTTACATCAGTGCTGGAATTCAGTTTTCTCCTGACCAGTGGGTGCCCTGTCTTGGTTGCATTTCATTTCTCCTTGTTCACATAAAGCATAACATGGACAATAAAATTTAGTTTCCTGCATGTAGGATGTATGAACTGCCAAAGGAAGAATGAATATCCTACAAAATGCAACTTTTGCTTTTAGAATTTAGATATGGAGAGCAGGGAAGCATTTGATTTGAATCTCTTCCAAAGGGAGATTGTCCCTTTAAATGACTTTTGGCAGGCAGTAAATACATTTTTATTCTATATAACTTTTACCAAAGTCATCTGATTTGACTAACTTTGGTTTAAAATATATTTTATTTTGGCTTATTGCTTAATTTGGTTTTAATATTTTCTGTCCTATGTTCCATGTTGGGCGCCCTCATTACAGTGAAAAAGTCGTTTTTGAATCACCTTATAAAGCAGCCTTTCTCAACCTTTTGACCTTGGAGGAACCCTTGCAATATTTTTCAGGCCTCAGGGAACTGCTGCACATTCAGGCTCAAATATAGGCCAGAAGTTACAAAATTATTACATTTGTTTCATGGGTAGGCCTGTATATATGCATTAACAGTGTTCTTAAGCTAAAAATAAAGAATGAAACTTACCTCTTTAATGTGAAGTTGCCCAAATTTGAAATAATTTTTTAAATAAATCGTGATCTCCCAGGGAACCCCAGTGACCTCTCATGGAACCCTGGTTGAGAAACGCTGCTAATAAAAAATAAGTTTTCACATAACAATTGTGCTTATTTTCTACTTTCCATGGTAAATCCATGTTGCTGCAAACCCCCAACAAGCAATCTATTGGCCTGGAACAAATTGAGTCAGATGAACCAGACAATTATTCAGCTGGCCAGGCTTTACAAATCGTTCTTGAGTCTCTCTTATTTTTAAAATACCGATATTTTAATTTATATGTACTACTGTGGAAAGCGGATGCTGATTATATGTCATTTTTCAGGCAAGTAAATTGAAGAGGGAAGAAGAGCTCCACAGAAACAATGTCCAGATGCTAGAGAGGGAACTGGCATCTCAACAGAAAGCATTTGCAGACTTGAACACCAAGGCAGATGAATTAAAGGATGAACTCGTTACGCAGAAGCGAAAGCATGCTGCAAATCTTAAAGACCTCACCAAGCAACTTCAGCAAGGTTAACATTTCTCAATCATTGGCATCTGTGGTGTGTGTTTGACCTAGGAATTAAAACATCAGCTTTGCGTCAAAGATCTTGTGTTTTGTTTCATTAGCACGAAGAAAATTGGATAACCTTGAAAATGGCAGTTGTGATAAAGAAGTCAGCAGCATGGGGAGTCGTTCCAGCTCATCAGGTGAGTTCTTTTGCTGATTTTTGAATTGTGAAGAAACAAAGCCATGCTAATAAAATATGTGACAGCTGTTAAATCTGCTGTGCAAATATATTGTTTCCTTGGCAATTGTTACAAATTTCCTATTGATTATGTCATACTTGAACCTGTGCATATTGAATTTTCTTATGAAACCCAATCCCAGTTAGCCAAGATGTATAGTACCTGTCTTGATTTTCCCTGAAGGCATAATGCTTCTATGGCTTCCACATCCAGAGCAATTTCACACTAACATCTCATGGGATAAACTTAGGCAGACTTTGAAAATTGTGTATAAGGATGTATTCACAGATGCAAATACATTTTTCAAGGTCAAGGTAGTAAATGCAAATAATTTCAAAATGGGGCATGGATATAATGTGTTATTCTCATACACAAATAGTACACTTCAATTTTCTGTGCTTGACTGACCTACATGCTGTTGTGATTAATTTTCCATGTCTAGCTAATTTTCAGCCAACAGAAGCAGTCCTGTGCCAGCTTCCCTAGTTTTTCATTCCTCAGATTACCTGTTGCTTCATGCAATTGCTGATAATGCCATTGTTTGTATTTTAAGGGTAGCACAAGCTGCCTCTGCTGTATTTTCACTCCTTTAAGGATGCCATCTTCATTTATCTTGAGGTAGTTCCAGACCCATAGCAATTTCTGGATCTCATGGGATTCTTTTCTTCTTTTGCTGACATTTAACATTCTTCTGTTTCTCTTGTGAGTCTAGTTTCTGAATCATTCTGCCCAAGAGTCCCATAAAAAATGAATTCAGAGAGCCAAGAGTCCCATAAAAAGTGAATTCAGAGAGCCATATGTTCTTTATTACAGAATGAACACACACAAACACAAGAAATGGAGTCAGGCAGGTCTTTGCAAGAGTAACTTGGTCTGAGAATTCTGTGCTGAATGCAGTGGCAGTTCTATGAGGCTGTAGTGGAATGCCTAAGTAATGCTTGGAGATTTTAACCTACCATTTATAATTTGTTGATTTTTTATCTTCAGAGATGTCTCTGGTGGCAAATAAGATTTTGATGATTTAAAATTATTACCTCACAAGTGAAAGACTCAATTTGCACATTGCAAATGATGAGCCTGCTGCTTTAAAATTCATTCTTTCTATGTACTTCCAATCTGAAGAGAAATTATTAGCTCTTGTTTGGTGTAGAACCTGCTAATAATCTGTGTGATCTGTAAATGATGTCGAAGTTCATATTCACCTTGAGGTTCAAAGTGTTTTTGTATGCTTTTTTCTGGCCTTTTTTTCCTCTGCCCAAACTAATTCCATTTAAAGAAATGTGATTTTCCTGAATGTTACTAGTTGCTAAATAGAGACAAAAATTTACCTGGACAAGTGTTGACCTAATTCTGAAGATATTGATCCACAGTTGTGGAAAAGGAAAAGAACAAAGGGATGGGGGGAGAGATTTGCCTTAGAACTAGACAATCCAATTAAGATGCAGTTGGTTTGGCAGGGTCTCTTAACGCTCGAAGCAGCAATGAAGATCGTTCACCAGAAAACACTGGCTCTTCGGTAGTAGTTGATCATTTTCCTGAAGTGGACAAAACTATCTTGATTGAGCGGATAGTGAGACTGCAGAAAGCACATGCTCGAAAAAATGAAAAGATGGAGTTCATGGAGGATCACATCAAACAACTGGTGGAAGAAATCAGGAAAAAAACCAAGTATGTACCATATTGATCCATGTTCTCATTAGCTGGAAAAAGAAGAAAAAGGCACAGTGTCACCCTCATATAGTACCACCGTCTTGCTCTGTGCTGCAGTGAACACAGCACATTTGTAAAGTAAAAGTTCAAATGGTGGTTACCTTTTCCAAATAACCCCAGGTATTTCACTGTTCAATAGAGTAAGGAAGAAGGCACATATATTATGGAAAGGGAAAATCTCAATTTCTCAACCTTACACATGAATTCTGCAAAAAGACTCTTAGTAATAAACAGAACTTGCTCTGGAATTAAATGAAAGATAGCAATGTTGACTAAACTGTAGAAATGTAATGTCTATGTTTTGATTTACAGTATATAAATTAGTCTGTGCTATTAAAAAAGGTGTTTATTTCTATATCCTGGTTTAAAGTTGAATTCTGAAAATTATTCACAATAAACTGAATCAAAAGTAATTACTTGCTAGAAAGTTATTAAGCTTAAATTTATTCCTGCACTGTTCTTTCACTGCCTTATTATAGAGATAAAACTCTTCAGTCTCATATAAACTGCTGGGTTAACTGCTGTCACTCAATACTCCGAAGTAATTGTGTGGCTGCACATAATTGCAGTGAAGTATTTAATGTATACCCTGGCAGAATATATCATTACAGACCTCCACCTATATAACTGCTAATTGAAATCCATGTGCTATAGAGACTTGGTTCTTAAAGCAATATCCGGTGTGGTGAAGTTTCTAAGAATTTTCCAGTTAGTTTCCTGGCTATGTATTGTGTTTTGCAAACAGAACAAATTAACTAGCTCTTGCCATCTGGAGGCAACTAAATGATTTCCTTATGAGACATTTTTATATATCAGTTTTGTGTATTAATGGTAACTCTGGGAGTGTGAAACTTCGGCATGAACGTACTCCTTAGCTTTATACAGAGTTGACTGGAAAGATGCATTTGTTCACTGATTTTCACATAAAAGGAGTAATTCTCTTTCACTTGCCATTGACTAGCTATGATATACATAAAAACATTTTTAGTTATCGGAATTTGGTCCATCAAGCTGCTACACTTCACCCCCACTATATCAAGTGTGAAGATCTGGGGGGATTAAACTGCATGAGGATGGTCTGTTGCAGGTTAGAGAGGAAATGAAGACCAAGAAAGTTGAGTGAGAGTAATTTGAATAAGCAAAGATGCTGTCCAGTAGAAAAGGAAATGAATGGGCAGTTCACACATTATATTTTGACATACACCTTATAGAATGCTTTCTGTTAATCCCTTGGCTTATTAGACTGTGCAGCCTGCCCATAAGCTATCTCCATTTGGTACAGAACTTGACTGTAAGACTCAGTGATTAGTTAGTACATTGCACTGAGCCACCTTAGCATGTAGTTTGCTTTGGTTTGGCTTAGCACTATTTCTGAAGCCATTCTGTGTGAGTTGTAAGGTACTGTTTATAGCTTAGTGTTATCTATGAAGTATGCCACTGTGGCTTATGTTAAACATATCCTTGTTTCTTGATTGGGGTAGGGAGTTGGAATTCTCATAGACACGTATCTGGAGTTCCATAGGAGTGGCTCCTTTGTCTCTGATCAGTAGAGGACACACAGAGATAAGTAGGATCCTGGTCCTCTTCCAAATTACTATGCAGGACTTCTCATTCCTGACATTTTCAAGACTCATATTCTGGGAAAAGCAAAAGAAGGTGGATTCTTTAGTAAGGTGCAAGAGTGATACAAATGGATCAGAAAGTTCCCACTAGATCCACTCAGACCAAGCTTTTCTGTGACATTATCTTATGCTATTTTTTGCAGAATAATCCAGAGTTACATTTTGCGGGAAGAAGCTGGCACACTTTCATCTGAAGCATCAGATTTCAATAAAGTACATTTAAGTCGGCGTGGTGGGATCATGGCTTCTCTCTACACATCACACCCGGCAGACAGCGGACTCACATTAGAACTCTCTCTGGAGATAAACAGGAAACTTCAGGCAGTCCTGGAGGATACTTTATTGAAAAATATTACCCTAAAAGTGAGTATTGGGATAATACCCCAAAATAAATTTTATAAAATAGAGAAATATTGTTCTCAATTTCACAGTAGCTTTAAAAATTACAGAATAGTGAAGAATACTACTGGGACTGTGCAGCAGAATAAACTGTGTATTTGAATAGCAATTTCCATTAAGAAAAAAGACTAAGCTACACTAAAGGAAGCCTAATTAGAATTAGGGCTGCTATTCTAAACACACTGGGAAGTAATTTCCAGAACAGCTAGAGGAACTTACTTCTAAATATTTTAGATTTGGGTATAATCTTGTTTTAAGCAAAATGAAATAAATATAGTTAAATTATTGTGTGAGATGTTTAATAAAAGAAATGGTCATTCTTAATTCCAAAACTGAAGCTCCTCAGATGTGTCATTCTAGGTGGGAGTAGATAAGATGGGGATTCTCTTTCAGAAGCACAGAAGAACTCTATCAGGGAAAGAGAATTTCTGCTGTGGAGGCTAAAAGTGCACATGTGGAAAGCTCTGTGTTTGCAATTCACCCATTGTTCCTGCTGGTAACAGGTATTCCAAGGTACAGGATTCCTTTGATCCATTGGTCAAAGACTTCTCCATTCATATGTGAGGCCCTTGGAACAAGCCCATGGCAATGTCAGTAAGCATGGACAATTTTACTCCTGTTAGAACTAAAAGGAATAAAATTAAAAAGGATAAAAAGAGCAGTAACAAAAATAGGCTAATTCCTTAGTCCTGGCCAGCATAAAGCAAACTGGGAGGGTTTCAGGATTCATCACGTCTATCCCTATTAGGACAACTCTGTACTTAAATCCCACTGAGCGCAATGAATCTAGTCATGGCTGACTAGATTTAAAGCCAAAGTGTCTATTTCAAAGCCCGGCTGGAAAAGTTTCTCAGTTCGTTTTTACAGTTTTCAGAGCATGTCAGTACTGAAGAGATGAGAGTTTTGACTGAGAAGGTTATGGCTCCAACTATTACATTTCTTACTTTCTAACTAGTTATAATATGAACCAGAATCCCACTCATTAATTCCAAAGAAAAATGATATGCAAAGGAGTTGTCTGACAGATGCTAGACCTTTTCCATATAAGTCTTTATATGCAATAAGTAAGAATTTTGATTTGATTTAGAAACTATCTGACCACCCAAATCAGTTAAGTCATATTTATGCAGTTTTAGACTTCCTTGGTATTACCATTTTAAATTTATTCTTTAGAGTATATTTTATAGTACCGTTAAGGAGTCTGAACTATTTTATTTTCTATTTTGTTGGTGGTGATGAAAAAAATATTTAAACAAGGCAATGCCTCTTTTTTTTAAAGGAATGTTTTAAAATAATAGGGATTGAAATCTTAGAATCAGAAATGGAAAACAAATTATGGTTAGAGTTTCCCATCCATCTTTTAACACTTCTACCACTGTTTTCCTGATCAGCTTGTTCCAGAATCCAAATATCCTTGAAATGTACATTAACTGGGTGTTGAATTTGGGTTTCTTTAAAGTCTGGAATATTTACAGGCTTTGTTTAAAAAGCAATAGAAGTGTGCTATTGTGACTCAGTTTTATATGTTAAACAAACTTGTTTGAAGACTTTAATCTTGCTATGAAGATGATGGAATGGAACATTTCAGATTATTCCCACAAAGATTTCTTTGTAATGCTGAAATATAGCTGTAATTCATTCTAGAAATAAATATTTTTAAGTGTACTCTGGTGAAGTTACAATTTCCAGAATAAGGCAGTTCTGCATAGATGAAAACAAAGCATACATGACTGAGTGAATGCATCTTGCTGTGCTAGTTCAGATAATATATTTGAATGAATTCATTCTGAATGTGTAGGTAGCTCTGCTTGAATTTAAATACTGGAAGTTCTGCTAGTAATTTGTGTCTTTTTTCTTCAAAGGAAAACCTGCAAACTCTGGGAACTGAAATAGAACGGTTAATTAAGCAGCAACATGAACTAGAACAGAGGCTGAAGCAAACATAACTGAGAGCAAGACTAAAGAAGTAGACGTTCCAGCTTTGATGATTATATAAACTGGATGACCAACTATGTTTTGTCACTCCCACAACGTTTTAACCAAGCAAAGTTGCTTATGAACAACTTTGACTGGATCCCAATGCCTGCTTGGCTTAAATGAATGGAGACCTTGAACTTTTCTGAACATACTTCCATCCATCACTTAAACTAAATATCAACACTTGCAGCTTCTTCTGTTAGAGAGAATGCAACCACTCTGCATTGTGCAATTAAAGCAGCAGCTTTAAAAATGGACTGCTGTACTAGGACTGGCGCGTTTGTTGTTGATATTTGTTTTGCAAAGGGAAGATGGGGTAAAAAATGGGTGGCTGTTGCATGTATATTAACTCCACTGCCTTCTAGGGCATACATTTTTTCTCCAAATATACATGCGTTCTCGGATATATTTAGATTTGTTATTTATAACATGCATTGGGAAAGGGCTTCATAGTATACTTTTTTTTAATATACAGTTGAAAGATATGGCAGGTATTTTAGCAAGTTGACCAAAAACAATGTTTTAAAATCCCTCTTGACTCCTCAGATGTGAATAGTATCTTTTTAAAAAAAAAAAATTGGTGATAACGAAAAGATTGAGAAAACTCTGCGTTGTATTGACGTAAGAGGTTGAAGCCAATTTTGTATCTATGGGAAAACAAAAACAATATAGAATCAAGAAGCCTTCAGATCTTGCAGATTGGCTCTGT
Organism: Candoia aspera; assembly: GCF_035149785.1. Taxonomy (NCBI): domain Eukaryota; kingdom Metazoa; phylum Chordata; class Lepidosauria; order Squamata; family Candoiidae; genus Candoia; species Candoia aspera. Next base: position 55,994,152 of record NC_086158.1, on the reverse strand, counting down.
TCATTGAAATGGAAGTAACAGTTACTGTAATTACTACATATAAGCACAGTTGACTGTAACCCACGGCTGTGCAAGTGACTGATAAAATCCTATATGGGTAGATGAATGGAAAGGGGGATTTACCCAGATTCTGAAGATACTGAGATCACCTCCATAACTATTTAACAATATTAGTCTAATAATATACATGATGACAGTTATCCTTAATGTCCACCATCTTCATCCATGTAGCTTCAGTTGGAATAACAACTACAGAATTCCCAGTGACTCTGCTGGCTGGGTATTCTGTAAGATTTTTTTAAAAATTATATTTATATTCAGCCTTTCTACCCAGTTTTGTGTAGCATTCAAGGCAGCTCATCCTATAACACCTGGAGGAAGACTGCAAACGAGCAGTTACCCTTCATGTGCTGCATAAATAACAATGAATAACAATAAATAACGGTATCTCGGCTAAAATATAAATGAGAACAGCTCCTCCGGTACAAAGTGTAAAGCATTAAATATAGTTAAGCCTATGAATAATGTTGTTCATAGAGAGAATCAAGGCAGTTCTGATGATGAAAAACCTCCTCCCTCCTTCCCTCAACCTGGCACCTCCCAGTTGGAGATTCAGTCACCATGAGGTTGGCTAGGAAGAAGGGGAGTTGTAATGAATGACATCTGCATTAACCTCTTGGAGAACAGAAAGTGATGATGAGCTGATAAAAGCTCTAGCTTCACCCTTTTTATTGCTTTGACAAGCACTAGCATATATGCATCTGTTTCCAAGGAGCAGCAGTGCAATAGAACAGGGTTCCTCAACCTTGGCAACTCTAAGCTGTGCGGACTTCAACTCCCAGAATTCCCCAGCCAGCAAAGCTGAAGTCCGCACAGCTTAGAGTTGCCAAGGTTGAGGAACCCTGCAATAGAAGGAAGCTCAAATATCTTTATGTTCTTTCTTGGGGGCCAAAGGGAAGCAGATTTTTAGGTTTGTACTTGTCCTACCTGGTATGTTAGGCAAATACTTAGGCTTCCACTTCTTATCCCTGCTGCCCTTTCAGGAAGGGCTTTAGATAAATACAATGTTCTAACTTTTTTTTTCTTTTGCTTGGTTGAAGATAGTTGCTGTCCAAAAACATACTATTTCAGAACACTTAAATCTTGTGTGATTACTTTTAAAGCAAGGTAATCAGAAAATTAATAGTTTTCATTCCATCAATAAAATAATCTTCCTTGTGTTCATTTCTATTCTATTCCCCCATGCCTGGCATATGAAAGGAAGGCTGTAAGAGTTTCAGGTTGCAATGTTCCTTGCGATTGTTTATTCCAAAGTACAAAACTCCTTTAGAACTGTTTACATAGCTGCATGTGATGGCTCCGTTCCTCTTCTCAAGTACAGAGATTTCAAGAGTTGCTTTGAAAAATAAAACCGCATTTGAGGTTGGAGTGATATAAACAAATCCCTTGTATAAATGTGTATATAATGCTAGAGTTTGTATTTTTCTAAAAGCTGTGCTTTTCATATTTTTCCAGAAATAACACACATGTATAGCAGCAACATTACAAGCAAACAAGTTTGCCTTCCAATGCATAATGTTAAATTGTACACTATATCTTTAGGGTTGTGGACATTGCTGTACAGAATAAATTTAGGCTGTAGTCCTGTATTTTCTTACTGAGGAAATAACATCTGTTCAATGCAGTTGGACTTATTGTTGGGTATTTTTCTGCATTCTGTTTTACTTCACGTTAACAAATTAGGACTGAAATAACTGAAATAATAGAAATGGATGCCCTAGTTAATCAAACAATATTGATTTTAAGGATGGAAATTTAAGCAGTGCTTGCATGTCAAAGTATTTGCAAAATCAGAGTTTCTTACATGTGTATGACAGAATTATATTCATTTTCAGAGCAGTATATCACCAACCTTCAAAACTTTAGCCTGTGAACTCGGTCCATGTTTGTAATTACACTGAAGAATGTTTAAACTGCATTCAAATCTGAGTGAACAACCATTTCTCTTTTCTTGAATAATATGGAAGTTGGAAGCTGATAAATTCTTGTCTGAGTACTGAAGGGATTACATTGTGTAATGTAAAAGGTTGTTTTGCAGTAACTATTGATCAATCCAAAGAAATTAGCTTTTCTAAAAGCACAGGTAGAAGTAAGTCTGACATATCTTCAGTGTGAGCATGATCATCTTCTACATGCTAGAAATGTATTTCAATATACAACCTGCATCAGATATATAACCATCTGTGTCTTGGCTTAATGAGCCTTGTGTCTGTGCACTCCAGCCTCACCTCACCCATCCCAAAGAGGGCATCAGATAACTTTTTGGTTATCCAGTCAACACCTAAGCCAAGGAATATGGAAGCAAGTTGAAAGCAGGGAATATTTTTCTTAAAGTTAATGCCCTGTTTTCCCTACCTTTCCTTTCAAAGCTTCCTTTAGCTTTCTTTCCCATTTCTTTTTCTCCAGGGACTTGCTCTTGACCGGTTTCCAGGTTTTATCACAGTGTACAAAATATTGGCAATTACTTTACGCTCTTGAGTCTTTATTTTGAAGACATTTATAGGATCATGCAGTCTAATCAGGCTTATCCACCTTTGGTTTCATCTTCAGAGATGACCCACATCTTTCAAACATATCTTTGCTAGACTGAGCAAGAGACTCATTCAGGGAGTTTTAATGAAAAGTTTCTCAGGATGCTGAATTCTGCTCCAGTGACAGATGTTGTTTGATGACTGTATTTGCTCTGAATAGTGAACAACTGTCAAGTTTGAATTGATTTCCCATGCTAGTACATTAAAACCAAAGTCTCCTTTGAATGAAGTTCAACTCTTGGTGATTTTTATGGACATGACTGTAAGTTTTATTGGCAATAATACGGGTTTGCTATTACCACTTTCTGGGATTTTTAAAATGTATTAATTTTCCAGTCTAGACTAATATTTCCTCATTGTCTCCCAGCCAAGCACTAACAATGTCCATTGATACTTAGTTTTTAGATCGTTCATTGCAGTAGGAGCAATAAATAGCTAATACATGGCTGGGACAAACAAGTTGTTAATGCTGTTTATTTATTAGTATTAAATAAACTAGGGTGACTTTCTTTCTATTCAGGATTGTTAGAGACTCATGAATCCATGCAGCAAACATTTGAAACCAAACCAGTGGCTCAGCAGTAGCTAAACTGAAGAGCATTCAATCTATTAATGTCTAATGCTGTTTTTCATTGGTGTTCATTTTTGACTATTTTAGCTCACTGAATGAGGAAGATTTGGTAAAGCAAAGCAAGCACTATGAGCACTGGATAAATCTTCACCCAGGAAAATGGAGAAAACTAAGCATAATGAGTGAGCTCAGAAAGAAAAAGTGTAATGGAAAAAGAAGAAACTTTTGAAATTACTCAGATAAACTTAGGCCAACCTTTCTCAACCTTTTGACTCTGGAGGAACCCTTGAAATATTTTTCAGGCCTCCAGGAACCTCTGCACATTCAGGCTCAAATATAGGCCAGAAGTTACAAAATTATTATATTTGTTATATTTGCATTAACAGTGTTCTTAAGCTGAAAATAAAGAATGAAACTTACCTCTTTAATATGAAGTTGCCCAAATTTGAAATAATTTTTTAAATGTCATGATCTCCCAGGGAACCCCTAGTGACCTCTCATGGAACCCTAGGGTTCCCCGGAACCCTGGTTGAGAGACCCTGTCTGCTATTCTAAGCTGGGCTGGGTTATGGATTCAGCCAGCTTGAATGGGTACGCTGCCATTGTTTTGCTTGACTAATATAGAAAATATATATTTTTCACAAATTGCAATTAACACAATATTATTTCCTCCCCAGAACCTGGGATCTTTGGTAATGTGATCCTAAGATGCATATTTCCTGAATGGAAAGTGATTATCTTTTGAACTAGTGTTTTTCAATCTTGGCAACTTTAAAATATGTGGACTTCAACTCCCAGAACTTCCCCAGCTTTAAGACCACATGTCTTAAAAGTTGCCAAGTTTGAGAAGCACTGTTCTAAACTATCATGTCCACATTGATGTCTGCTAGACAAGGTTGCAGAGCTTACTATTCAGAAAGGGTGGATCTACTTGAACCACCAGGAAGGATGAAGCAGTCTGCTTATTATGCAAAATTGCTAGGCTGTCCTAACTGGGAACAGATCAAGGGTAAACTCAAAAGGAAAAAAAAATTGCATCAGTCTGACTTTGAAGGTGCCATTTTGTTCTGTTAATGGAAGATAGAATGAAATATGGGATAGTAAGAAGCAGCCCTGTTTGTCTTCAAATATAAACTGACATCCAGATATAAATCAGCTTGGAAACCAAATCTATAAGCTGATAAAACATCTTTTTGAAAAGGAAGATTACCCTGGATTAAAAATCTTGCTTCTTGTACCATGTTTTCAATTCCAGCTTTCCTTTACCATCAAGAAAATCCCATCTTCGTTAAAATTGCATCCACATTTGAATGCTTTGCTTCCACTTTATTCTTCCCTGATCTTGAGTGTCAAAGCATGAAAGTTACATAACTGACTTTCAAAACCTGGCTTCTGTAATTCCTGGTTTACATGTTACGAGAAGCTGCAATTAAGTGCAGTGTTGTGCCTTTTTTTTTTAAATTGCTGCTTGCGTGAACAGTGGAGGGAAGCAGGAACAAATATGGAACGAGTCTGTGTCTATCCTGGCTTTTTAAGTCAGCATTTGATTGTACATACTGGGCCATTGTCAGAAATTCTTCTCAATTCGTAACAGCAAGTTATTGGTAAAACACAGGGATCTCTGTAGCAGGGTGTCTTAGAGATACGGCCACTGTCATCTGAAGACATATCTGAAGTATCCAATAATACAAAAGGTGCTACCTAACTTGAGAATGTGGACTTGTATCTACCCATCAGGGCATAGTGTGAGGAATCTGAAGGGTGCACAAATGGAATCTGATTCACATGTTGATATATCATTTGGTTTCACATTTGCACTTGATGGCAGGCTGAATTGATAGCACTGAGAAGTATTGTGTTAATGTAGGATGGTAGTTTGACTTTGGTATTAAGTACTACTGTGACTAAGTCATGCCTACAAGTAATCACTTGATGTTGCTACAAGCACTGATAGTTATTTTTCCCATTACCAACAACTCCCATCCTTGAGCAAGATGCACAAAAGCAAGCAGACAAATGTAAAGACAAACCTCTACTTGCTTTTTTTGTCTCCACAGTGACTATTGCCACTGTATTGGTGTCCTTGAAAAAATGCTCTGCTTTCAGTAAAAATTTATGCACATACTATTAAGCCTGGTGCTTAATGATGAGCACCAAAACTGCCTTCTGAATCATCAAAGTCACACCTTGCTGACAATATATACTAACAATACATTTGTTAGTTCTTAAAACAAAGATGAGATATTTTTCTCCTTTCTATGATACAATTCTGTTTAATAACATACACAACCCTGTTTTGTTTGTATTTTAGTCATAATCCTTTAAATGAAACATAGCTTATTATGAACAACAGTAGGTGGTGCTAAAAAACCCTGCATATCTTCTTACCAAAAAAAAAAAAGATTAGTAGGCAACATTTTTGCCATACCTGACAATCACAGCTTTTTTTTTCCATGATGGAAGGATTTTATTTATCTAGTTGGTGTGCTGATAGTGGAGCTATGTCTAAATCCATTTGCATTGCTGTATTTAAAGATAAAAAATATATAAAAGGATGGCTTGATTCCAACATATTCTGTAGATATTCCTGTACAAATGAAGGTTCTCTGCTCCCTTTAAAAAAGTAGCTGTATATTATATATATCTTGGGTTTGAAATAATAAATATGAACAAATGTGCAGATGATTGTCTTTAGTAGTTCTGGTTATAACAAAGCTTCAAGACAGCTGACTTTTTGACTTAGCAAACAAAATGCAGACACATCGCTAGGCCTGTTCCAAGGTGTGACATAGTGATTCTACTTCTAAGACTGCAGTTACAGCTTCTCAAATCATACCTTACCAGCTGGTGGCAGGGGTGAGAGTGGAAGGGTTGAGCAAAAGCAGGAAGTAGGCAATATTAAATTAAGATAACCACCCATAGTAGAAATTTTGAAGCTAATTTTATATCTTAATTTCCTGTATTGGCAAAAAGGCATAGAGTAGACTGGTGATAGAAAACCTAATGGTTTTATCACAGGTTTTTCTATAACTATATTATAATACCTCTAGAATATCATCCATCCACCTTACCCTTGGTCGGCCCCTCTTCCTTCTGCCTTCCACTTTCCCCGGCATCGGCATCTTCTCCAGGGTGTCCTGTTTTCTCATTATGTGGCCAAAGTACTTCAGTTTTGCTTTTAATACCATTCCCTCAAGTGAGCAGTCTGCCTTTATTTCCTGAAGTGTGGACTGGTTTGATCTTCGGGAGCTGGGGGTGGCGATGACCGACAGGAAGCTCTGGCGTGGGCTGATCCATGAAGTCACAAAGAGTTGGAAACAACTGAATGAATAAACAACAACATTATAATACATTATGCTTTTCCAACAAAAAACACCAAACAAGTAAGATTCTTACCTTTCTTCATCCTTGGAAAAATCTTTCCTAGTCAACTAGGTTGAGAGGCAGTCGTTTCAGTCATTGTCCAAAGTTATTCCATATGCTTTCTGGCTCTAAATTGAACTTTAGACTCAGTGTATGTATGTATATATGTATGTTTGCATTTAAGAATACTGCAGATAGTTCTCACATCATGCTTAGCCTTAACTTTGTTAATTGCTTTGTTGTCCAACCTGCAGTTAACTGCATTCACACATCCTGCAAAGATGTAAAACATTATTTCATATCCCAGGGCTAGGTTCATATAATATGCGAAGACAAAGGCCAGACCAGTTTGTGGCATGAATCCATTAGCCCAAACCATTCATGCTGCCTCTCTGAAGTCAACAGTGGTCTTAACAAGTGCTACTCAAGGATTTCATTTGCTTAATTTGTAGAACACTGAAACATAATGGCTCTACCTGTGTACTGCATTGCATTGACCATCCTTTTGAGAATTTGTGCTTGTAGAGCATGATTGAAGTGCAACTAATAGTTATAAACAACAAGCAGGGGCATTTTGTCTAGAGTTCAACATAACTTCATAATTTTCTTTTAAAAATAGTTGTCTCCAATATCTGGTAGAAGCTGTATCATACAATACCAGGAAAAGATACAGCTGCTTTAAACAGTTGCAGATAAGTGCTACATTTCAGCCCCACACATTCTGAAGCACTTTTTTGGAATCTAATCTGAAGTGCTGCACAGAGATCATAAATATGATGCTAGATTATGGTGCTTTGCTCTGCAGAGTGCCATCTTCCTATGGTTTTAACTAGAAGAACCTTTTTTTAAAAAGGCAGGATAGGGAACCTGGTAGATATCTGGCGTACATTATGGTATGCAGGCCCTATATTGCCTATCTTCCCGCTAAACATGATTCACCATAAGTTAAGCTTCAGGGTGCAGTGTGTAACTAAATGGATAACTTCCATCCCAAGCATTGTAATGAACAGAAGAAGAGTATAGATTTGTTATGACTAGTACAACTACTAATCACAAGGTTTTACCATTGTTCTCTACTCACAGTGGCTTAGAGAAGGAAACTACTGCACGATTGTTATCATATTCCATGCTTTCTGCTAACTTTTTATTCCAGGAAAAAAAACATTGAACACTTTGGGGGAAGACTATGGGTCAGGGAGAATGTAATACAGAGTGATTCATGAGCATGGTTTTTCCTTTGCATGCGTCACATCCATCACCAATTATTGACTATTCCTTTGTGATTTCAAAATTAATTGAGCAGAAAATCAACAATGGTGTAACCTATCTTTGTTCATGGCCCTGCCCAAAGCTGTTCCTAAGATACCACTTGTAAGAATCCTGTGACCCTTCCACTGTTGCTAAACTACCATTTCTAGCAGCTCCAGTCAGCCTGACCAAGTGTAAGGGATTCTGGAGGGCTATTTCATCCTCTCTCAAAATATTTTGACAGCTTACATAGCATCACGCAGGTTTCTTTGTCCCAGACTTCACCACTGTGGAAAGGCATGTGTGGGTTAGTTTATGTTAAATAAAATACATGAATATTCATGTATTCTTTTATCCTATCTTGGTAAGTAACAGGGACGCGGTGGCGCTGCGGGTTAAACCGCTGAGCTGTTGATCGGAAGGTCGGCGGTTCGAAACCGCGCAGCGGGGTGAGCTCCCGTTGTTAATCCCAGCTCCTGCTCACCTAGCAGTTCGAAAACATGCAAATGTGAGTAGATCAATAGGTACCGCTTCGGCGGGAAGGTAACGGCGTTCCGAGTCGTCATGCTGGCCACATGACCCGGAAGTGTCTATGACAACGCCGGCTCCAAGGCTTAGAAACGGAGATGAGCACCGCCCCCTAGAGTCGGACTCGACTGGACTTTACGTCAAGGGAAACCTTTACCTTTACTATCTTGGTAAGTATAAGTAGCCCTTCTAGAGGTAAAGGCACCCTAGACCTACAGTTAGGTTGCATGCTCAAAATTAGTAGGCCTTGTTAATACCATTAGAGTCATAGTAAACCAAAAGACAAAAACAGTTTGACCAAAGTAAATATATAGAAGGTAAAGAGAAAAGAACCAAGATGAGACCACTAATAAAAGGGGAAACTGGCAGGAAAAAAATATTGGCAGATTGATTGTGAGATGGGGCACAAGTAAGGTTGTAGTTAAAAATCAGCAGAGATCTTTCTTTTCTTTGAGCAAAATGGGTTCCTTACAATTCTCCCTCCTCTGCACCAGTGCAGAAGTGCAATACATATACTGCATTATTCTGCTTTTTATTGGGTTACGACTTCATAAAAAGAGGCAGTTTGGTGTAGTAGTTAAAGCATTAGAAACCGGGAGACCGTGAGTTCTAGATTTTAGAGATGTTAATAAATCAGCATGCCTCATTAGCATATAGATGAGTTGATCCCATGATGCAATTCTCTATGTGCAAGGAAGCTGTTTGTTGCCACTCCCACTTCCTCTCTCCCTCTTCCTTCTCCTTCCACCGACTGAAGAGGCAGCATGCATGCTGCTCTTTATCCCTCCATTATGGCCACATGTTTGGGCCTTGAAGAAGGATTTTTCCCATTTTCTACATGCAGCTCTTAGCAGCTATGAGGGCTAAGAGTTCATTAAGTTTAGGGAACAGAAGAAACAAAGAATCTTCATTTTTCCACCGAAGATGGATGCAACTGAACCAAGAATAAAATCAGTAAGATTCTTTTTACTTTTAAACCTACTTCGTCTAAGCATGTGATTCTTTATGCTTGGGAGGACTGACTGTGTAAAATCAGTAACCTGTATTTCTCTGATGTGCTCATTAAAGCTATTTAAGATAATATTCTTTTTCTGCGCACAGCTTCTCTGCTGTGTTAAGCTCTGCTCCATTCAGTGGTCCTAGCTGTCCACTAATGGCTTTACTAGTCCCGCCTTAGGCACAAAGCCAGCTGCACAAAAGCTGTTTTTCCTAGAGTGCTTGAAGCCTCCAGGAGAGAAGAATGATGAATATGCCAATAAGGCAGGAGCAAGTATAGCAGTGCCACAACTGAATTTTAAGAGCACACTGGGACTAAACAATTCCATTGCCTCTCAGGCTTGCAATAGTTTCTCCTCCTCAAGCTTTACTCCTTCTAGGCCACATCCAATTTATCTGGAAAAGATGGATTGCCTTGGCAGGCTGTGGTGGCTCTGAAAGTAAGATTTTCTTCTTTTATGTGGGTGGCAGGTATTATTTATATTTCATCTTGCAGAATTACCAGGGTCCAGTCTCTCTCTCACTCTTTTTTTTTTCAGTGAGAGTGGATGGAACAGAATATTCAGTATTAAAAACTACATATTTGACCTATTTTACTAATGATTGTTTGTGATCTTCTCAAGGTAAAATTTAATATGAGAATTTATTTATTTATTTTAATTTATTTACTTATTTGGATGTATTAGCCGCCCAACACCAGTGGACTCTGGGCGGCGTACAAAACTGGAAAATCCATTAAAGGTAAAACATACATTCCTGAAGTATGAACAGAATAACAAAACTTCCCTGAAATCTCTTCTAGATTTACTCTGCAATCGATACCATCCAAGATATCCATTTCAACTGGACTTGGGCACGAATACTTTTCTTTGGACCATGTCCTTGGAATGCAATCCTATAAACCAGGGTTTCTCAACCTTGGCCACTTTAAGATGTGTGGACTTTAACTCCCAGAATTGCTGGCTGGGAAATTCTGGGAGTTGAAGTCCACACATTTTAAAATGACCAAGTCTGAGAAACCCCGCTATAAACATTGGGCTGCAAATGGCCTCCACCCCTCCCCCACTTTGTGACTCTTGGAATCCATACCATTAAAACTTAAGGGAAAATCACCGGACAGAAATATGATAAGGTATATTAAGCCCATGGAAATGCTTAGCACAGCTTAACTGGTTAAAAAAAAACAGAAAGCAAAAAAGACGCTCCCTCCCCCAAACAACCCACCAAAATAGATCCCATCCACTTGCATGATACCAGTACCATTCTCCTTCCTGCTGTAGTTCTTGGCTGTCAAAATATATTACTTCTGGTAACAAAATTTTCCTTCTCCCTGCTATGATCTTTGGAAGGAGCCTCATTTAATCAGTGTTAATTAAAATAGTGGATGCCTTTGGGTCTGGTATGAGCATCTTATTGTACTAAATGTACGGTTCCTTGTGAGCCAATGAGGAACTGTGCTTAACAAAGCTAGATTCACAAGACTTCGCATAACTGACACAATTTCTGGAGTAATACCAGCTGTTAACCCAGGAGAAAGCCAAGTTCAAGGCATAGCCATGTGAACTCTCCTTGGGTTATTTTTTAAATTATTAATTAGGATTAATAATTTGGAATCTCAGACTGGGAAATGGCTGATGATCCTACCCCTATATATAAACCAAGGTAAGTGGTATAGGAAAAGCAACATGCTTGGCATTCATGGTCGGAGGTAATATTAATGTATTGTCAAGATAAAAGACAACCCTTTCACCCAAGGACCCCTGCATGGCTGTAAGCAAGCCACTATTAGCCTCAGTTCTTCAGTAGGGGAATTGCATTGATTTATTGTATAAGTTACCTTATATAAACATAATAGTTTGCTCATTTGACTTGTGAGCTGTATATCAGCAAGGATCCTTGATTTTTTGAAGCTAGCCTTTCAATGTGTATGTTTATGGTTAGGCTATACTCACAGTTTCAGATGAAGACAAGATGGTTGGAAGCATTTTTCCCCCCCACAGGTGAGATGTCAAACTAAGATTGAAAATTCAGTCAGGAAGTTCATTGCTTGATTTTGGCCAGTCAGTCTAGCCCTCAGGTTTAAAAGTGGTTAAAAGTAGGGTTAGGGTAAAAAGTTAAGGTGGCAACCACCACAGTGCACTTGAAAGTCCACCTGGTTTGTGTCATACATACCTCAATCACTAATCAATAATCATCTTGACTATTTGACCATCTTGACTATGCATGGACCCAGACAACTCCGCAAAAACCAGTATAAAGCTTTTTACCCATTCTGGTCATGAGAGAGAAGAATTGATGTTCTCTGAACTGATTTTTAAAAAAAATAATCAATTTCCTTGATTTATTTTTCTAGAACTGTATTTTCTCAAAACTGTTTACCTCCAGCCATGAATGCCAAGCATGTTGCTTTTCCTATACCACTTACCTTGGTTTATACATAGGGGTAGGATCATCAGCCATTTCCCCGTCTGAGATTCCAAGCATCTGACAGCCTCATGGATCTCAAAGTAAAAGTAAAACAAAACATGGATTTCCCATTTTCAGCCACATGGAGCTAGAAACCCAGCTTCTTATAATTAAACCTCTGGTCTTCAATACATTTACCTATTTTCTTTTTTTAAAAGGCATTATAAAATGTAATTAGGGGAACAATAGTTAGGAATGTATTTCCTAATGGAAGTAGCTTGGGAAACACACCCAGGCACCTCTTTTCCTTGTATATTTTCAGATCCTTTACATGAGATACTGTATGTACACTGGTGATAACCTCTGTACATCATGATAACAACTTGCAAGCTGGCCAAAAAAAGAAAAGTCCTGATAATAGTGAAATCCAGTCTTATCTTTTGTACCACCACTGGAAATCTTGCTGTTACAGCTAGATGTTGGTCCAGTTTACTATAAAAGCAATTTAAGGGACATTTCTGATCTAGCTCTGAGTAATGTGGTGTCTCTTTATAGCACTAAATCTAGCTGGTTTCAGATGGCAGTTTGTCCAATAGTTGATTTGGCACTGAAGGAAGTAGAAAAAAAATATAACCAAACAGGCACATTGAAATATGGATGGATTTAAGGCCAGAATTATTTCCAATTCTATTAATCTTCACTTAACAATTGCTTTTTGTTTATTGGATTGGTACCCTTCCTTTCTGCTGTGGAATCAGTTAACAGTAAAAACAAATTAAAAAACAATTTTGCATATAGAAACAGATAATACTAACAAACATATACTGAAAAATTATAGTAACAATTCAAAAAACCAAAATTAATAAGAATTATTGATGAAATTACTTCTGAGTAATACTGGGCGAGAGAGGAAAAATGTGTTTATATTTTGCTGAAACACTCACTGGCCATGCAAGAAGAGAGGCAGCATAAGGGAAGCAGCCCAAGAATCAAAGACAAGACACACGTACATACAGTATATACGCAGACACATACAAAATACACTCATGCATGGTTTCAGTACAGCTTTCTCAGATGAAAGGGAAGATAGCTGTACTGGAACCATGTATGAGTGTATGTATTTATGTGTCTGCAGGGTGTGGTAAAAAAAGTCAAGATGGCAGCCACAATGATGCAATCAAAACTTATGCAAATGCATATAAAAAACAAGGGGGGCATTGATCGTAGCTGCCATCTTGACTTTCTGAAGAAGGTGAGTGAGGTGGACCATTCCTGGAGAGTACCAGAGTAAGTCTTCTTGCATCTACTCCTGAAGATGATGTTGATGCCATGGATAAGATCCAGAAACCTGCCCAGCACATCCCAAGCACTCAGAAACCAACCTACTTAACAGCCCCGGAGCTTGGCTAACAAAACATGAGCATACATTCATTGGCTTGTATGACATTGTCATGAGTGCCGTTGAGCTGAAGTCATCAGCGCAATGGCACACATGACAATAGCAAGGAAACAGGGGAAGGGGCTCAAGATAAGTAGCCATCAACCCATAACGACTAACGGTCAAGAAACAATAGCTAAACGGATCACGGAACACACCCAAGCCATCAGCGCTAATACAACGGAGATCGCCCAGCTGAAAGCAATCACCGGAGGAATAGAGAAACCGATGATGGGCGATCCCGGAACGCCAGCGGGGCCTCGCAACCCCTCACCCACCGGCAGGGCAACGTATTGGACAAAGGGGGGTGACGTGACCGCGAGTGAGGGGGCGCTGACCGGCGCGGGGTATTTAAACCCCGCACCGGCGCGCTCCTGTCACTCTCAGCTTTTTTCCCGATGCTGTACCTACGCTATGAATAAACCAGAGCCTGTTCCACCGAGTCAGTGTCTGAGCCTTATTCAGGGGTAGGCAGCGCATGACAGACATTAGCAGAAGTCATTACACCAATAAATAGCAGCCATGAAAATTTACACTCTGCAATAAAATAACTTATCTTTATATCTTTCTGGGAAAAAAAAACACAGAAACAAACCGCAACTCCATATTCCAAACTTTGAGAGCAACCCAGGGGAAAGCACTTTTGATAATGAACTTCTGTGAGCATGGGTCTCTTCAGAAGATTTCCCTTGCAGACCTTACCAAGTGGGCAAGTTCATGTCTGTCAGATAGCCATGCCTAAGCTGTTTAGAACTTGCTTTGAGCTGAGTCCAGAAAACACCTGGTAATCAGTGTAGTGTTTTCAAAATAGATATTATTTTGATCCATTAGTTAGCAGACCAGCTGCTGGGTTTGGAGTAGAGCTGAAGAACATAAGCACTGGCATCTGCTGGGTGTGTTGAGTCAAGACAGCCTACATTCAAAAGTCTTCTCTTGGAAGTACTGAAATAAAGCCATAGGCATCCACAAGGAATGGGGTTCAAATTTGCAAGATGGCGGGGCCAGTGTCACAAAAGAAGCCCCACCATTTTTGTATGTGCATGTGATGGGGTGAAGCTTTGTGACACTGCAACCAGGATTCTGCAGATTTTGACTCCCTGTGGGTGCCATTGAATAAAGCCCTACTTCTTCTTCCTAGTGTTATTCCCGCGCTATGGCAGGGTCTGCTTGTCAGCATATCCGTCTCCATTTGACTCGATCCAAGGCATCTTCAGAGGTGACATTCACACATTCCATGTCCTCTTTAATGCAGTCCATCCACCCTTTCTTGGGTCTACCATGCGGTCTCTGGCCACCAGGGTCCAGATGCATGGCTGTTCTCGCCACTGAGTCTTCTTTGCCGCATACAACGTGTCCATACCATCTAAGCCTTCCTTCCCGCAGTTTTGCCATGATTGGCGCGACTTCCACTTGTTGTCGGATGTCGTCGTTCATGGCGTGGTCGAATTGCGTTAGTCCAAGGCACCATCAGAGCACTTGCATTTCCATCATGTGCAAGGCCTGTTCATGCTTTGCTGTTGCTGGCCAGCACACCTACACTATAAATCTATAACCATTTAATCTCCATTTAAATATCATGGTTTTTCTTCAAAATTGCTGGGAGATTTGACTGAAAAAGGGCTGGGAATTAGTAATTCCTGATCTCTGTTCTAAATCTTTGTTCTTAGGAGGTATAATTACTATTTATGTTATTTATTTGCTGAATGGCTAAACTCCAAAGAAATCAGCAATTTAATTGCTATTAATGTCAATCAGTACTGCTATGTATCGTCCCTTGCCCATTTTAACTAGGAGAGAAGCTTATTTCTACAGGTTTACAAGTCTGACAGGCATTCCTATGGACTCTCCTACCAAGCACATAGGCTGTCATTGAAAGGACTAAGGACAGTTAGTTAAAGGCACTGAAACCAAGGAATCACACACTCCTGAAGCATTTCCTTTTTTGTAAGAACAAAGCAGATCAGGATCAATTTTTACATTACTGTGATTTTGTTTAAATGCTTTTAAACTCCTCAAAGCAAAATTTTCTCTCTATGTGTAATTCCAAACAGGGGGCACAAGTGGTAAATGCTGTCAAATGAGTGCACTGAGAAACAAATAGAAGCTACTAGCACGTTGTTGAATTTTGAAGTTTGCAGAAACAAAATAAAAACAGTTTTTTAAAAAGCAAAAAAACACAAAATCCACCCCACCCCACCCCATCCCATCTAAACAGCACATATTCACCAGCTGTGAGGTCCAAACTAGAAAAAGGCAAAGAAAAATGGAAGGAAATATCTGACTTGAACATTTTGTTGTAGGTCCCTCTTGTTGTCTAGTCTCACTAGACAACCCATGACCTGTTGGGTCATCCTTTCAGATATATTTCCTTACCTAAACAGAGAAACAGAATGACCACTGGCAGACAAAAAAGTAGTGGGAATGGGAGCAACTTCCAACTTCCTGCTGGCTTCCACATTGACTTTGCTCGTGGGAAGCTGGCAGGGAGCATCAGAAATCACCCCTCCTCCTCCTTGGCTGCCTGCCACTTTTCTGGGTGGAGGGGGAACAAAGGGAGCTATGGATCGTAGGAAAACTGCACCCCCACTCCCCATCCTGATGTGTCCCCAAGGGCTCCTCCCTCCAGGGAAGAGGGCTTATCTGTCGACTGCTGATACCCCCCAGCCAGTCCTACCTTGCCAGCAGGCATCTGAATCACTTCCTCATCCTTCTCTCGCTGCCTATTGCCGTTAAGGGATTTCAAATTTCAGCCTTGGTTCCAAAGCAACCAATCGCTGCTCACCCATTGGGCCTTGAGCCAGCTGATTGGGTGCAGGAGCCAGAGGGAGATGGGAAAGAGTGTGGGATATGCCCCTCCCAACTTCTTTTGCACCATGCAACCTACAGGTTTCTGGGAAGTGTAGTTAGAAGGCATGGTGATGCTGAAGCAGTCACAACTTTGCCAAATTTTAATCCCACAGGCGTAATGGGTCCTGGATTTTGGATGCATTCTTTAACTTAGCCCATCTGAGGTACCTTGCTTCAAAAATTGTTGCCCTATGATACACAGTTTCACTCAATTGAAGGTTACAAACAAACAGACCTGAGAGTTTTAGTAATATATAGATTACAGTATGCTGCTGGCACCATGACCAAAGGTAAATCCAGATCATTTCCTGGAGAGCTTGTGCTCTTATTAAGGTTCAAGTAGTTATGGTGGATCTTTTCTTTCCTAAGCTTCATGTCCTTTACTACATCATTTTCTCATTAGTCTTATGAAACACATTTTACCTGGGCCATGGCTCAGGGTCAGCTACATGCTTTGTAAGCAGAAAGGTCTAGGTTCCATCTCCAGTATCTCCTGAAGGCCCTGAGTGGGTGATCTGCTGCTTTGAGCCTCTGTGCTGATTGCATAGCTGAATTTCAGCTGTGATTGAAACAAACTGGCAACACGGTTTCCAGCTTTATGAATTATATTATAATTAATTTAAGGCCCTATTGGGGAATTTAACACAATTAAAATGAAAGACTATGCTCCCAACTCCAGAAAAAAAAACAGTCTTGTTCATGGCATGATCTAGCCCCACCTTCTTTGTATCACTGATACCCCTACTGTGGCCCAGGCCCGCAGCTAAGGTCTGTGTCACCCGGGGTGAACATGGATTCTGTGCCCATTTTGGCACCCCCCAGTGCTCATTTTGTTGTCCCCCCAGCATGGCGCCTGGGGCACATGCCCCACTTGCCCCCCGCCCAGTTGCGGCCCTGCTGTGGCCTTCACCTCTCCTCCCAAAAAAACACTGTGGATCTCCCAAAGGAGCTTTATAAGTAATGGAAGATTTCTGTATCATCACTTGTTTTCCCCTCCAGACCTCACATGTGTAATTGTCTGGAAAAGAAGATGGACATTTGAAATTACTATTCCTTTGCCCAGCTCATACTAACTTTGTATCTGAAGAGGGTAGGAAGAAATGCATAATAATCAAGCAGGAACTCAAACTAGGACCTCTAAGCTTTGCAGGTCCTATCTGATGCCTGTTCTATGTACCTGTCAGAGTGGGCAAGAGCCAAACAGGTGTCTTCTGCAGCAGTCCATCAAGTCAGTAAGTATTTGTAAGTGTTACTCTCCAAATAAGAAGAAGCCCAAGTGGTTAAACATATTACTTTGCATAGCTGAAAAAAAAAAGCTGTAAGTTCAATAGGTATTTTGAATTAGTAAAGATAATCCTAGGAAAGCTAATGTTCTGCCAGTTAACTCAGCTGTTTTTATTAATCAAACACTTCTGCCAAAGAGTTTATCATACCTTGGGATGGCTGACAGGTATTGTATTGCAAGGACACAGGCTGCTGCCAAGATGCAATTAACTTTTTGAAAAAAATTGTCAGTGTTGAATTATGAGTAAATATCAGATCACTTCCATGCATGAATTAACTCACAGAGAGAGAGAGATCTCTGGGGATATTCTGAAAAGGAAACTAAAATCATCAATAGTAATGATAATCCCCAAATAATCCAGCTCAGTTTGAATTTCCCAGAAGAGTGCTTTGTTCAACAATGGCACACGGATATTTAACTAAAAATAATAATTTTAAAAAAAGATAGAACTTCCCACCTTGCTCTTCAAGAAACAAGGGTATGTTTCATTAGTCACCACCTTTGGAGTTGCATGATCACTATTTCTGGGAAATCTAACCATAGCTTTTCTCCACAAATCCTCATTTGTACTGAATGGCACTAGAGAAAAGAGGCCCCCTCTTTTAATGTTCAGCTTAGCTTTGAAAGAAGGGTTGTGAGATCATACTTTTCTAAACCAGTTTTAAGTGCAGCACAATGGTAAGCAGACAAATAAACACCTTGGGGACAGGGTGATGGTGGATCCCCATTTTGCTTTGGTTTGGTTTTAGTTTTGTACTTTGCTCTTCTGGTCTGTTGTATACAGTATTTCTTTTAATTAGTTGGTTTTTAGTTGTAAGCCACCCAAAGTCATTTGGGAGTTGGGTAGCCTATCAAATCAATCAATCAATCAATCAATCAGATGTATTTACCCAAAGGTAAGCATCATTCTCATCATTCCTGCTTCTCTCCACGCACTCCTGTTACCCCAGTTTACCTTTGTCCTTTAAACCATGTTGTCCATGGGCATATTTCCAAAGAAAGCACTTGGCTATAGGCTGCTTCTGCCTCATTTTTATTTCCTGGATTTATGTAGAGCCCAGGGGCATTCATAGAAATAAAGTTGATGAGTGTCACTTTCCTTTGCAGCATACCATTTTGTAGTTTATATAACTTTCAAGTCATTAAGTCAGGTGAGAAGATGAGCTTGGCAGATGCTGAGGTAGCTGCTTACAAGCACATTGCAGTGCCCCAGCAGCACAGTGTTGCCAATCCTGCTCTGTTCCAATTTCAGATGGGCTTTTGTGTTATGTTGCACATTACATGAGAAAGTAGTGTAGTTCAACAGTCATTTCTCATGAGCACATGAGAAGAGTCCTAATGGATTAGACCTAAATCCATTTAGCTAGGATTCTTTCTTACACGGTGTCTCACCAGATGCACCTAGGAGGTCCACAAATAGGAGAGCAAAACAGTTCTTCTTTCCTGTTATTGCTGCCATGCACCAAGTATATAGAGCCAGCCCACAGTAATCAAGGCTAACAGCCATTGATAGACCTGTCCTCTATTTCCCCCTTGAAGCCATCCAAACTAGTGGCCAATACTACATGTTGTAGCAGCATATTCCACAGGTTGATTACACACAGCATGAAGTGCCTTTTAGATTTATTGGAGTACAAGACCCATTATCTCTTGCCAGCATGGCCACAGTATTTGGAAGGCACCAGAATGGGTAAAAGTTACTTTACTCCATTAATTAAATGTGAGCATTGCCAAAGTAAATGAGTGCACATGGGGCCCCTATTTCAACATTTGAAGTCCTTCCATAAAACATGAAATTAATTGTTGATTGAGCCAGCTCATCTAATGCTCAGCAAAAGAACAGATTTCACCATCTCCCAAACCACTTCTGTCTGCAAAATAAGAGCAAATTGCTGAGCTAATATCAGCAGAATTGCAATTATACTTCAGTGATACACCTGCTAAGGATTTGCTTTTGTGATGATTTTTTAAAAAGTGTCTCTTTCTTTAATGTTATTGTAGACAACATCATTGTCTACAGGTGTTAGCATTTCTGAATAGCAATAGAAGTTGGATATCGTCTGTTTTGATCTCTGCAACCTTCCTTTTCCAAGGATTATTGTGCAACTAGTCCAGATTTTAAACCTGCCAGGACCTTCTACAGAGAATGCTTGCTTTGGTGCCCCCCCTCACCAGCTATATTAATAGTAAATTTTCTGTTTGTATGGATTGGTTGTCCAGAAAGGAACAGGAGGTCTTGAAGACCCAGCCCACAAGCAGTATACACCTTTCTAGGAGATAGCTAGCACCTTTGATTGTACCTGGAAACATACTGGTAGCCAGTGTAGCTCCTGTAATAATGACGTACTATGACAATAATGGATCTAATGTATTAACAGATAGGCAGTTGCATTCTGCAACAGCTGAACTTTCTGTGTAGTCTTCAAGCCAAGTAAAAAAAAATGGGTAATCTTCAAATCAGGTCAAAAATAGTTTTCAAGTCAAATAAAATGAGACAGAGTAGTCCAATCAAGAAATAACATGGCAAAAGTCACTGTATTCTGTATTGTAACTCCCATTCCAGAAAAGCAGGAATGAAAAAAGCAGCAGGCTTTTAGCCCTGCTGCTGATGTTCCTCCATATTTAACCTGTTAATCTCTTACCAACTTCACACTGGGTTCCAACTGGCTCCAGGGGCATTGTTGATACTCCTGTTCTATGTACACAGCTGTTTAACCACAAACTAGCTCAGTCCCAAAGCACTATTCAGCTAGCCAAGCTTGTCTGATGTGGCACAACACCTCAGAGTCCACTATCAGCCCTCCCAGGTAAACCAGACAGGAAACATGACCAGACAAGCTACTTCTACTTTATTGTTAAGCTACATTAACAGAATCTTGCAAGTCTGAAAGTATAAACCTCCTGCTGTCCCTTTTTACCACCTGCCAAGTTAGGGTGCATCCTTTCTAAGTTTCATTGTCTTCCCATTACTCAGTTGTGGGATCCTCCTCCTTTTATCTGACCATTCCCTAGGCAGCATCTCTCTTCCCCCCACCATCTCCCAAGGTCATTCTCACATTCCATTACATCCACTCACTCTCTCCTCACCTTACCACAATGCTATGGACACGCTAAGCACAATAAGGCAAGGCTCCCAACTGATGTGTCCTCCTTCTCTGCCTTCCAGTCCAGATTTGCTCCTCATTCCAGTTACCTTCAGTTCAAAGCCTCACAATTCACACTATACATCTAGATTCCTTAGCAGTTTATTATGGTTATTATTTTAGACTTTTGACATACTATAATTTATTTATGTTATTTATTTAATCAATTTTATAGTCAATTTGTAAAATAAATAAATAGTAAAATCTCACATCTCAAAAGCTAAAAAGCTAAAAAATAAATCCTCCCCTCCCCCACTTATATTTTGTCTGCTGAAAAACACTGCCACCATCTTACAGTGGGCTCGTTTTGCAGACACTAAGCCAAATCATGATCTAGAAGAAAAATACCTAAATTCACACATGTGCATGTATGTCCGTCAGTGTACATACGCTAATGAGATGGGGGAGAAATATTTTAAAGATGTTTAAATCTTTGGCCGTATACTGTGAGCAGCAAGATGACTCAGTCCCTTGTGTTTCCTACATTGCAATAGTTTCCTACAATCCATTCTGTTTCATGGATTTCCTGCATGGTACAATTTCTGGCCTCATTTTTGCTGGGTTATCTGCTTTGCATCCTTTTCACACGCTTTGCCACAGATTCACTGACTGGTTTTCATATTAGTTTCTCATTTCCAGTATTCCTTTCCTACAAAACCAGTAAATGTTTTTAGAACACTGATGTGCATGGCTGAAATTGTAGGTGGGAACTCACAGCCTTGAATTTTTCATTTTTACATTGTGATCCATTTCCATTTCCATAAGCATCATGTGGACTGACTACTGGATGTATCACTTTGTGGCAAGAGTCTGTAGGTTATACTCTTTTTTGGGTTCAATTTGAATCCAAGGCAAGAGCCTCATTACTTGGGCTGACTAGATTCCTAGCCCTCTGTCATTGAGATAGATGCTGCATAGTAGTGGCTAGCAATCCTAGCAGAGACCCTATCCCAACATGAAAATAGGAAGAATTGGTCCTTCTTCTATTGATGGTGATTGTACACAGCTATTCAAACAGTCCTAATACATACTTTACTCTAATGTTTCTTCTTCATCCTGAAATTGCATTTGATTAAAAAAAGCATGGGAATGATGCAATATAACTGCCCATATCTACTTTGAGTGTGGACATTTGTAGATCCATCAGCAGAGCCCTTAAACTTTACTTTCTCTCACTCAAGGTGGCCATACTTGAAAAAATGGAATGGCAAATTTCACTGGGATTCTAATACCTTCATTAGGAGATTTAAAACTACTTTACAGAGTGAGCAAAAATCAAGGCTTCTTGTCAACTACATATAATATGTTAAGCAAGTATTAAATGCAAAAATGTTTTGGTTACATATAACCGTTGTCTTACATTTGATCACTTTTAAAGAGATTTGAGGCACCTCCACATGCAGTTTTTGTCAGGCTCCCTTGCTCTTTGGCTTCAGCAGGGCTAGTACTGTTTTAAGGAGGAAGGTGGCTTGATAGTTTTTCCATTCCAGTTGTATGAGCTGTGGGGATTTTTAATTACTAATTAATTTTTGCATATGGGCAGATGAGTGATTGCACTGTAAAGTAAGGGTGTGGATTTTGGGGCAGATAGTGGTGGTATTACAAGTAATATATTATGCTTTAAAGCTATAAAAGTTTGGGCTCAAATACATACAAAGAATTTTAAAGATTAATATTCAACTGAAACTAGAACGTTTTTTGCTGGGACTAATGGACAGTCAATTAGAAAAGCCTTATGGAAGATTGTTTTTGTACATGGTAACTGCAGTGAGATTATTAAATGCATGAAGATGGAAAGACTCTGAAATACCCACAGTGGAGGAATGGTTGGTGAAGATGACAGAATTTGCAGAGATGGCAAAACTGACTTTTTTGATTAGGGAAAAGACAATAAATACATTTGTTTATGACTGGAAATCAATAAATACATTTGTTTATGATTGGAAAACAGAAAAAAATGAACTTGTGATTTATGGTTTGATAATTAGAAAGGGTAGAATATGGAAAGAAGGGAGCCATGATGCAACCTTAGGGAGAGAGAGGATAAAATATAAGTGCATTTGTAACTGCTCTAAAGAAGATCAGAAGCAGCTCCTTTATATCTTCTTTCTTTTCTGTCCCTTTTCTTTTCTTTATTTCTTATTTACTTATCATTTTTCTTTACTTTCCCTTTTCCTTAAATGTTTATTGCTTTTATTCTGTAAAAAGATTCTTCAACAAAAATTAATTAAAAAATACATCATGCTTTCCATACATATAGAGTAGGGTTAGACTTTTGCTGTTGGGTGTTGAGGCAGGACCCGTGGCAGCTTGGGACAGGATTGTTAGATTTGCTCTCAGCATTTCTGAACTGACAGAAGTGAAGACATCTGCTGATCATCTTCAAACTATTTTTGAAAGTTTGGGAACAGAAGTTATGACTCTGTGGAAGTAACCTATTTCTCTTCTCTCCAAACTTACCAACAGTAATGAGTATAGTCCTCTTCCAGGACTAAAGGGATCTGATGAAATAGACTTTGTTCCACGAAAGCCAAATTTCCATAGTGTATGCTTTGGTAATCCTTAAGGTGCCATAAGATGTTCTATTTTTAATAATCTTCAACAACATAAATAGGAGAACAAGCTGAAATCCATTAAACACTGCTGGATTTCCTCCAAGAAACGTAGGGAATTCATTTCTGTGAGGGAGTAGAAATCTCCAAAAGGCACATTTCAGTGCATCGACAAAAGTATAGTTCTTACAAAGACTTTGGGGAGAATCAGTACAATTAAACCAATTTAAATTAGGACAACCATTTGCAAAGCAGGACAAGATTGTTGTGAAGAGCCTTTAATACAGTATTTCTCAACCTTGGGAACTTGAAGATGTGTGGACTTCAACTCCCAGAATTCTGGCAGTTGAAGTCCACACATCTTCAAGTTCCTAAGGTTTGCTGGAATTTTTGGCAAATCCAGCATGCCTCATTAACATGTAAATTAAGTTGCCCAAAATGCAACTCTGAGGAAGCTCTTTGTTGCCACTCCCACTTCCTCTTTTTTCTCTTTCCCTTCTCCACCCAGGGAGAGGCAGCATGGATGCTGCTCTCTTCATCAGGGCCATGTGCTTGGGCCTTGATGGGGGATTCTGCCCCTTTCTTTCACACACCTCTTGGCAGCAGTAGGGCTGAGAGTTTAGGGCAAACTGTAATTAGAAAGAAAAAGAAGAACAAAGGAACTTCATCTTTTTCCACCAAGATGGATGTAGCAGAACAACAAAGAATAAAGTTACTAAGCTTCTTTTTACTTCTTAACCTAATGTGTCTAAGCATGTGATTCTTTATGCTTGGGAGGGCTGAATGTGTAAGAGCAATAACCTGTGTTTCTCTGGCATGCTCACTGAAGCTATCTAAGATAATTTTCTGTCCCAGCTTCTAAACTGTGTTAAGCTCTGCTTCATTTCAGTGGTTCTAGCAGGCCGCTGACTTGGCTTCAGGGTTAAGAAACATTGCTTTAATGGTTGTGTAAAAAGAAGGCTTCTGGCAAGTGCAGCTTGTAATGCCCTGGTGAAAATCTGTTCATCTGCAGAAGCTTCTTTTCTCATCAAAAGGACAAGAGCCTTGTTTTTCCTCTGCAATCTGCCTATCACAATTGTGTTTGCAATGTCGTTGCCCCCAAACCCTTGACCTTTGAACATTTCAGCAGAGAGGGTGGTATCCCATGGCTCCCTCTCACCAATGGCTGGGCTGGCTGGATTGTGGTTTATTTATTTATTAATCAAATTTATCACCACCCATCTCCCAAAAGGGACTCTTTTAGATCTTTTAGCAACATCTGGAGGGCCACACAGTCCCTATTTTTTGCTTTAATCGTGACAAGGTTGCTGTTTTGCTAGTATAACCTCTGTGCTTATATATGAAGAAAACTTTTTATGTGCTTAAATTCCAGTACAATGTAACTGCTAATTACATAGAAGCCCTACCAGAAGAGAGGCTTGGTTATAGTAACACCAAGAAGTGTGTTTTCCATCATCAACTGGTAATAGAAAAACAATCTCATTCCAGTCTCCCCTCCATTGGGAAGGTAATATAATCTTGCCTCCATACAGAAAGTAATAGATTTTTTAAATGTTTCTGCTTTAGGATCAGACATTTGCAACTTACACTTTCCAAGAGGCTAAGTTATGGCACAGCAATTATCCTTCCAATTAAAATTGCATGCTTTACTCAGTCTTCATTTGCATGGGGGTGAGTGTGGGATGTGCAAAATGAATGTAGCACAAACCATAGCATTTACTGTCTAGTGTAAGACTACAATAAGAATCTTTATAACATGAAACCCAAAAGCCTTTGCTGGAATCTTACATAAAGTATCTAGAAATTTGAATAAGTAGAAATGCTATTTACCCATGTTATACTTACACTGGAGATAATCTTAATTAAAATACCAGTGACAATGATGCCTCTGTAATGTTTCAGATTTAATGGCTTCAGCAAATCTTAGACGTGATTCTTGAATATCTGAAGGCTGAGCATGTTGTTGCCAGTGGCTGGAACCCAGGTTTGTGTGGTCAAGTGTCTTCTTCCACTGATACCAGACAGCAGATGACCCGATTGTTCTGAAACTCCCCGAAGTGGTTAGTTTCTTTGTGCCACAAACAGAGCAGGATGGTGCATCATGCGGAAGAACAAATTTACCAAAACACTCCCAGTCGGTTCATGATCAGGATGCCCCTGTGATGAGTCACTGCATCTCTTAGCTAAAGATAGCTGCAGTTCCACTGGGTTATTATGCAACTAAAACAGAAGGGTCCTGACATTGGAGGAATCACAATCTGCTGTTGGAATACTGGCTCAGTAGTATAGGTTGTGAGTAAGACAAGCTGGATTCAATAGCCAAAGATCAAATGAAATGCTTAGAAAAAGAGGTGGGGGAAAGCAGTAGAAATATTTTGACAAGGATCACAATAAAGACAAGGTCAGAATTTCAATCATGGAAATAATTTTCCAGGTTTGCATGGGAGGGGCAGGGTGAAACTGTGATGACCGCTATTTTAGCAAATGCATTTTTCTTATCCAGCAGGCTTCGCTGTTCCTTTCTCATGCAATGATGTAGATGTTATTCCTTGCACATACTCACCTTTACAGTGGAGCAGATTATCCTACTTTAATTCTCACACATTAAATTGAAGGCTATAATTTGCACTGATCAGTGATACCATTTGAAGACATTACCTTGGTCTTCATTTATTATCTGACTGTATATCAACTGCTGCTTCTAAGTGTATGTTCCCATCTGATGTCCAGTTTTAAAGCACTGATCCCAAATGAGAACAAAAAAAGAAAGAAAGAAATGGGACACAGCATATACAGCTATTAGACCTTTTTCCTGTTGCCCTCTAGAGGTGTGGATGACTACTAGCAGCATGAATTTAGAAAGCTCTAACTCTTTGCTGTCCTCTGGTGGTCAGATGATTTTTGCAACTTGTATCTTTACTGTGCTGTTGTGATCAGTGCAAATAGAACTAATTACAGCTGAGTTCATTCACATATTACACTAAATCATAAGATATGCTCTGGTTTGTTGAATAACCCCCAGCTGCTGTTTTTATTTTAAGTCATAAGTTATGATTTACAACAACAAACCAATAGTAAAATAGTGCATCCTTTCTATCTTGAAAATGGCTACTTGGCTCAGCTTGCGATTGTAAGTACCCTTCTTAAAAACAAAACCATCATAAAGAAATATTATGTTCACGTTATTCAGGTTTTGCTTTTGACATTTTTAATTGCTTCTCTTTTTAATGTTTTTTTGGGAATGTAAATTGCCATGAGTCAAATGGTTTTGGCAGTGTATAAATTAAACATACAAACAAAAAGAATGAATTCTCACATATCATTACTTTTTCTAGTTTGATTAGATTAGCTGATTCCAAAATGTTCAAGTCAGGCTTGGATAGTTGACAGCTAACATCTCAATGTAGTTACTTCTTAGCATGCAGTTAACGAGTTTGGGCTTGGTACAAAAGCAACTTCAGATAGTTCTTAATAATAAATGGGAAACATCTGGATGACCTCTAGATGGGAGAAAAGAGGATTCTATGCATCACTTTGCTGCCATCTAGCAGCTGTCCAGATTGTTGCAGCCCAGATATGATAGATGTAATTTTACAGTATATTCACTTCACTTTATTTATGTTTTGATTTCTAAAAGATGACACCTAATAAATCTCAGAGACTGAAAAGTTTGACAGCCAAAATGGGTAGACTGAACATTGGTTGTATAAATACATCAGTTATCCTTTGTTGATTCCAATGCTTTCTTCATGTTTTGCACACGTCCCTGGTTACACTTATTAGATAAGAAGTGGGATCCTCATGGAGCATCCTACCTATGCCAAATCACCTAAGCCATCATACAGAAATATTATGCCACAGTTGCATGCTTTGATTGCTGAAAGGGAGCTTCTTGGTCCTATTAGATCTATTTCACATACTCAGAATAATTACTCTGTCAAAGTCACAAATAATAGCAGGAACATAAGGTTGTTTGCCTTTTTTTTTTTGGTGTAATACAGATGGTGTGTTGGATCAGAGAAACTGTATACAAAGAACTGATTTATACATACATAAATCACCCTTTCCCTCTGCACTTAGGAACCATCTGTTGTTCGCCTCAGTTTACTTTTCCCTGCAATGGGAATTACGTTGCTTAGCTGCTGGTTGTTTGTCTGCAAGACTGGTTTTTATCATGACCTCATATTAGTAACCTTCATAGTAGTCTTTTGTTCTGAAGTTCATGTGTGTGGAACTTAAGAGAGGGGTGGTGGCTCATAACCCCACAGTTCCTTCTCACTTCTCTGTGGTTTTACCCGACCTTCCTTCTCCCTATGTTCTGACTGTACTGGCTCTAAATATTGTGTTGCCCAAACAAATTGTGAATTTATGCCTGTTAGCTGGTATTTGTGGCACTAGTTCCTGTTTTTCATTTCCCCTTAATAGTTTCCATTCTTGCTGCATACCAGTTGTCTCTGATTTGTCTGATCTTTCTCTCTTAGCTCTTGTGATAAAAATGGCACTTTAGAGCAGATCCAACCCATCTGGTGCCTCATAGACCTTTTGGAGTACAGTGTCTACCCTCCCTTGCCGTTTGTCACACTTGCTGGACCTGATAGCATTAAAGTCCAAAATGTCTGGGTGACATTAGGTCACTTACTCCTAGTCCAGAACAAAGCAAAGATTGAGCATATAAGGAAGTACGAGAAACCTAAATAACTATTTTCATTCAAGCAACATGTTGCTCAAATTGAGAAGCCATGTCACATATGATGCTTTGTAAATTCACGCAAAGCCTTCTTTCCCTTCTTGTGTCACTTGAAAATTGCAGAACTAGATGTTCTAGTTTTTCAATTTCAGGAGGTCTGTGAACTTGGATGGGGAAAAAATACCACTTTATTGTCACATGTACTACTATGTTACATAAGTTTAAAATAGTTTGATAACTGTACTTGAGCATAATGGGAGTCCATAAGTTTCACCAGACTCTCAAAGGGGTCCATGGCCCAAAAGTTACTTGACCGCTGTAAAGGGAGTCAAAACCTGTCCTGCCATCTTGTCAAGTCAGATTAAGAAAGAAACAAAACAAAAAGGATTTGTATGAGTTCCCTAATTTCAGATCGGTAGGTATTGCTTGCATTCCAAAAGCTAAGGAATAACTTTGTTTATGGAAGAATAATTCCCATAAAGAGGATTCTCATTGCTAGATTAAAGCCTGGTATAGTCTCCATTTCAGACAGCAAGAGCCTTCCTATTACCAGTGCCATAATGCACAAGTCAAACTAGAGACAACCAATGAGTTCTTTCTATTGCAGCCACTTAGACAGGATGACCTTACAGAGAGTGCAGCTCTTATGATCCAAACAAACATTCATATAATGCACTGAAATCAAGGGCAGGACCATTCAATGTGATCTTACATACACTTTCATGTGTTGATTCTGCACATATTCCCCTCCACTGGTAACACAGAATAATTTTATAAAAAAACAAACCTTGAAAGAAACTGCCCTATTAAAGCCTAATAAACAGGTCTTCCTATATGTGTTTTACTCTATTGCAAGTTGCCCAGTTCATGTGAAATTATTTGTCACTTGGATCATCCAGTACCATCCAATGGAGGAAACTGATATGTATTGCTTTTCTGTTTCTTTTTATGCTGCAAAAGTTCAAGTTTTCCTCTGAAATTTGGGCCACTCATTGCCAATGATGGATTCATTGTGTTAATATAAATACAAAAATATAAGTTCCACTCTCCCACACCTTTCTTTTTCTCCACCCATAGAAGCACACTCACGATATACAGTCATTTTATTAACAATATACTTCTTTGCTTTAAGTATGGAACCATTCCAATTTCTCCTTCCTGTTTCTATGTACTAAAACTTGTATATCCTTGAAGTAGAATATCCTTATTTAGAGTAAAAATCTATTTTTTCAAGGATTTGAATCCCAAAAAAACCTTTATGCTTTTGTTTAAAAATATATTCCTTAATCTGGTTGGATGCAATCAAAGCCTCCTCTACTGAAATACTAGTTTTGCACTTTCTTTCCTTCAATATTTCTTCCTGCCCCCAAGTGGATATTGGCATTTCCATAGATCTCTTATGTTTCTAACCAGGAAGTTCTTAAAATGGAAGTGTTTTTGACAGGAGGATAATTTTCTTCTGATTTTACCTGCAAATTGGATGATCTGCATTTCTCATAAAATGTGTCCCTAATCCATTCTATTATATTTTTATATTTGTTTGTCCCTAGTCCCTTCTTTTATGTCTCCAGCTAACTAAATAATATATGAAAATATAATACATTGTCATGTTTGTTTATAATACCTATTATTTACAAATGAATTTTAAATAGAAATGTATTTTACAATACTTCCTCTTGTAATCCCAAAGTGATTTTTATTATGTCATATAAATTACAAACTTTCACCTTGTTCAGACATTATGCTAAAATTTTCGTCGATGGCTACAGAATGAAAGCAGATATTAGAATAATTCATAATTCACATCACTTCTATCAGCGGTTTAAAATACATATTACAAATAGGATTTTTTATTCTATAAGAAAGGTATTAATAATTTATGCCATTTTTAAGATTGTCAAATTAGTTCATGTTGGTTCATTAAAAAATTAAAAATCTAAGTATTGTGCTTATTGTTAGTTTTACTAAGAATCAGTTATACAGAGCCTTATTTTAAATGGCCCATGTATAAAATCAATGGATTAGCAAGTGTAGTTGTTTATATTTTTATTAATACTTTGTTCATTGCGCAACAAACACAAGTGATGACAATGTTAGCAACTATCAAGAGCCCTAAATTTTTTTGCCTGAAGAGTCTAAACTGAAGAATGGACAGAACAGCCCCCTGAGAAGACTGAACTGAATCTATTGCTGTCCTTGGCTTAGTGGATGCTTTCACTGGCATGTCAGGGCACTCTGAGCTGATTTCACCAACTACTGCAGCCTTCCATGCCCTTCTGCAAAGTGGGCTGTCTGTCTGAATGCTCAATCTTTTTCTCATTCTACATCAGTGTTTCTTAACCACAGCAACTTTTGGATGTGTGGACTTCAACTCCCAGGATTCCCCAGCCAGCTTTGAATCCTGGGAATCCTGGGAGTTGAAGTACACACATCTTAAAGTTGTTGAGGTTGAGAAACACTGTTCTCCATGGAGGATTACTGAATCTTAAGAAGTAGCTTTTCAATGGAATGAGGCATATCAAATTTCAGATACCTTAAGGAAGTTTGTCTGTATTTATAAGGTAGAAGTACTCTTGGTTTGCTTAATTTGGAATGAAAGTTTAGACTGATTTGCATCCTGTCTCACACCATGTAGAATTAGGTCTAGGCTTTTTTTGGTTATAGCATTGATTTTAGAGACACAGATCATCCTGGAAGTGCTAAATCTTAGAGAACTTGGTCAGTTTTTCATGTCCATTCTAGATTAATGGAGAGTTTGTCAAAGTAACATATTTTGAACTTTAAAACTGGTATGAACTTTTAAACTTTGTACGCTGAAACCAATATACCTGAGTTATGATCTCTCCCAACTGTCTTTCTGTTCATTATTTGAAATTTTTGGTGGGGTGGCCTCCCTGGATTTTGGCAGCTGTTGTCTACTAGCATTTTCTTCTTGCTGGGAATGCTTACGTTATGGCATGTAAGGGCAATGTGGGGCTCTGCAGATGTTATCCAATCCCAGTCCCCAAAGGTAAGGGGTGATCTGAGATATGGGCCAACACTATCTGGAAGTGGAATGCTATTTCCTTACCTTGTCCCAATACTAACTATTTCCAGATGTAGATTCTTTATTAAGGAGTGTCTTTAATAAAGTATTTAAAACCAGTTGAATCTATCATTTATTTCAGTGTGGATTTTTTTTTTTTTTAAGGTATGGTTCCTTTGTTTGGCATTTTGTGGGCTTAGTATTTTTGATTTCTTTAAAGGTAAAATTGAATTTAATTTTGCATTTTTATGGTTTGGGATGATAGTTGGTTTGAATTAGTTTCAATT
Organism: Candoia aspera; assembly: GCF_035149785.1. Lineage (NCBI taxonomy): Eukaryota > Metazoa > Chordata > Lepidosauria > Squamata > Candoiidae > Candoia > Candoia aspera. The sequence continues at coordinate 55,963,185 of NC_086158.1, read as the reverse complement.
AAATGGGAATACGCTTTAAAAATACATAATAAAGAAAAATAAAAATAAGAGCAAATCAGTTTGGCTATGGAGCAGTTCTTACTAACTGGTCTCTGGATGAAAGATGAAGAGCAGGAGATTGTGTGTGTGTGTGTGGGGGGGGGGTTATGTATTCCCCAGGCTTTTTGATTTTTTCACTCTGTTTCTTTGCTCTGCTTGCTGATTGCCAGCAAAGGAGTAGCAGGTAGGGAACATTTTGTCCAGGGAAGTTAAGCTTCCACACGATCTAAAAGCAATTGTTACTTACACATTAAACAAAATAGAAGTGTGAAGAGGACTTGATTGAAGTAGGCACAAAATACCAAGACAAAGTCTACATCCAGCTGTAACTCACTGTAGAGTCATTCACAGGAATGGCTGATTGATTAGGTGCTTGATCAATCAGAGCTGGAACACTTAAACTGAATTCCTACCCTTTTAAAGTTTTGGCCCAACCCATGGTACATACGGGCGAGGCATGCCCTGAAAGGAGATGCTGGGCTGCTGCTGAATGAAGCTGTAAGTGCCGACAGCAAGCTGATCCAATTATTATTATCAGGTCTTTGCTCTGAATACGACAGTAGGTGGCTTCACTACCTTCCCTGTTGAGACAATTTGCCCTGATGCGAAGTGAGTCTGAAACAAAAGTTTGGCTGTGGGAGAACTCATTGCTATGCACTTCAGCTCTTAGCAAGGCCATTAGTGCCACAAATACTCTAAAGTCACATGGCTGAAAACCCTTAGCACAAGTAGTTCTGAGCCACATGAGAAAAAACATTCCTCTGGTGCTAGGCTGAATTTCATCAGAGTTACAAAATCTACTTGAAAAAGAGATATGTGTGTGTTCTACTAAAAAAAAAAAAGATTCCACGGAATGACTTGAACAGAAACCAGATCTATAATCTGTTACATTTCTTATATGAAGCCAGTCGCAACAGTGCTCTGGTTTTAAGCATAATCCGTACTGAATGCAGCAACCCGGTGGATCATGAACCACACCTCTTGTGAAGGCCCCTCTGCAGTGAACAAAGCATCTGCTGCTGGGAACATTTAAAATCAGGTTGCCAAATTCTTTGGGTTGTTGACCTCAGAAAAAATGCAGATCTGCTGCTTCAGGGTTGGAGAGGTTTTGAGGAAATGCCTTATCAGAAGATAGACAAGAAGTCTGAAGGGAAGAGGACAAGCTCTCCAGGACTATGCACTTTCTGTCTCCCCTACCATGACAGGCTGCCAATGGAATGGGAAAACAAAGAAGTCTCTCCCATCAAGTTCCTGACAGTTTTCCTTTATTCATCCTCTAACAAAGTGTTTCTCAACCTTGGCCACTTAAAGATGTGTGGACTTCAACTCCCAGAATTCCCCAGCCAGCAAAGAATTCTGGGAGTTGAAGTCCATACATTTTAAAGTTGCCAAGCTTGAAAAACACTCCTCTAGGAGAATCAGGCACTTTGGTGCACCAATCCATGCAGGACACTTGCATTTATTAAGTGATTCTCTAATGAAGGAAAAAATGGAAGTACTTCAGGAAGGCCTCTGATGAAATCTTACAGAAGGGGTGTCCGCAGATAATGCACAGATAATATTGTCAACATTACTTTTTCATTTTAAAATTAGGTGGTGAAAAATATTTTACTGACATTCAAATATATATTTTTATTCTGTCTAACTGTGCCACCTTGGCTGATATACAAATACTATAATATTTGTATATAAGATACAAGAGGTATAAAATGCATCATCCCAGCTGGTTAAATGTACTGTATTTTCGTAAGTTGCCTTTTGCTTAAGATAAATGCTTAAGCAAAGCAGAAAAATATGGGCTCGTATATATTAACCTACCAATAGACTATATCTGAATAGTTTACTAGTATTAGACACTTGTTTGTTTGTGATTAATTTCCATTACTAAATCTAATGAAGAAAAGCAGATCAAGATTATCTTCGAGTATGTGTTGTTGTATGCTACAACATGGCTGCTACATTTGCTTTGCCCAAAGCTACTAGCTAGAGTAGGCTGAAACAGTGGGGAGAGTATCCACAGTCGTTTTCCTTGTAATTCCAGCCAAGTATAGAAAATGTGTATAGCGGAGGGAGGAGAGGTTTGCCAGGGTACTGAGAGCAATGAGAGACAGATTTGGATATGTCAGCTTTAGGACTCTCTATGTGGCAGACCCCTATCAGATCCATATGGGATGAAGTAATGTCAGCTGTACTCAGCTCCTCCACGTTACAAATTCTTATGAGTTATGTATGTGTTTTCAGATACATTGACCTAGAGGTCTGTGCTTGTGTGCTTGCATAAACCCACAATGGCTTCTTTAAGATGCATTCTATTATGTGATAATAGAATGATAAAAGATACCTATTTTGTCAAGTATAAAATTACTGGAAGTACAATTGGCAGCATATTATATCTAGGATGATGTTCTTGTATGATTATAAATGTCACTGAAGATGTAAATTGTAATATAAAATGTCTCTGAGAAAAGACACCTCTCTCATGCTGGAATTATGTACACAGGCCAGTGAATTTTGCTATTGAATGCATCTTGCTGATAGTTATAAATCGTAGAATCATAGAATTGCAGAAGCCATTTTGGCTATTGAGTTCAACTCCCATGTTTGGGGTGAGAATTCTCATTAGAAGTTTATCAAACAGTGTTGAGGCCCAAGTTGTAGGTCACTATACAGTCTGCATGGCTGAAAAGTTTGTTTCTTGATCATAATGCTTGGAAAATGACAGTTTATTGCATTCACGTGCCAACTTCATTTATCAACTACATGCCTTTTCTTCAAGAAACTACTGTAGATTCTTTCCTTGATCTTGTTATCCTTACAACAACCCTATAAGATAAGTTGAAATAGAGTGATTAGGTCAAGGTAACTCAGTTTCCTGACAGTCTTGGGGTCTGAACACTGACTCCCAGGTTATTTCTCAATCCACAACAAGATGACACTGTCTGATGTACCACCATACATACATTTTGAATCAGAGCTCTATAGAGTATGCATATATAATTCTATGCATATTTAACCGATATAGTTTTTTCAAAAGGCAATTTATAGCTTTCAGATCTCATTCAGATTCAGCTGGTATAGGCATTCAATTGTAAATCTAGGATGAGGTATTTTATGAAATTGTTCTGAAGTAGGTAGGCCATGGTACATGTTAGATTACCAGACTTTGGAATAAAAACACTTCATTCTTCATCCTGCACTTCTTCTAGCATATTCTTCCCACATACTGAATGCTTTTAGAATCAGGTTTGGTTGGAAAATTACAATAAGAATGGAATATACAATAATTTCAGTTTTGCAATGGATTTAAATAACAAAAATAACAAAATTTTAGCTTTACAAAGAATTTAACAAAATAGCATCATATTTAAACAAAAGCAAACATTGGCTGCTACTGAATATTTCAGAATTTGATTTCACAGAAACAGAACATATTTTTGCCACCTGGCAACATTTTTTAAAATACTTGGTTCTGTCCAGTTGTTTGAGTCCTGAAATCTACTAGACCACTAGCAAATATAAATAGAAGCAGCCTGATGTAATTATACTACAAAGTACACTATTTTAAAATTGATTCTACCTTTTCTTTATATTAATAAACATGAGGAATATATTCACCAAATGTCATTTTACCCTTCATATAGTATAGCTACTTTTTGTCAAAATGTATTGATTACTTTCATATTTAGACTTCTTAGATTTTCCCCCCCAAAGCTCTTATTGAATTAATCTAACTATTAAAGTTTGGAGAATCAGATTTGAGGAGAAATGTCACCAGTTGAACATCCACCCCCTTCTGCCCAGTTGTTCAAATCAGGGTCAAGGTACCAAGTGAAAATGGAATACAACAGTATCCAAGATTACTAATTATGTCCAATAATACTAATTCCATTAATACTTTATTGTTGTCTCTTATGTTATGGGTCAGCTTTCAAATTGATTTTGCTCAGTTTTGGTATTTACACTTAACATTCATAGAAGTCTCCGCTCAGGATCACACTTGGCTTTTGAGTGCCATGGGGCCAGAAAAAAGGAATGTTAATTTTAGTGAAATTGAATTTAAATTTAAATAAAGGAAAAAAATGAAACACAATAACTATGATTATTTCCTATATAATTTTCTGCCTTTTGACATTAACATTTATCATTCTGAAGCAACTTTTGTAGTTTTGTAAGCCGTTGCTGTAGGGCTTTGAAGCTCTGCCTATGTGTACAACTGCTTTGCCCAGTGGTATCTCATTTGGAAGTGGAGGGAATGGCTATCTTGTTTATGTGGCAAATCTACTTCCAAATTAGAAAATGGCTGTGTGTTCAGTGCTTGCTACTATGAAGGTTTGTAATGACTCTCTCAAGTAGTATTGTGCATTTCTATATTTCCTGTACTTTCAGGAAAACACATCATGGAAGATAGTCATAGTCACTGAATAATGATAGTTCTTGCTTAGGTAGCTCCTTAAGACAGTTGATGAGTGAAGAATCAAGCAGAGACCAGTTGTACTGTACAAGCTTATATAGTAATGAATGAATGAATGTAGTTCACTTTTCTAAAAAAAAAAAGTTTAAAAAATACTTATGGTTGTGGTTCCAATCAGTCCTTATGCTGAGAGGTCCTTGTTATAAATATGTATTCATATTACCCATATCTCTTTACTCTCATTTTAAAATCAAAAGGTGCTTCCTGTCTAAAGACCATTGGAAAAAGTGTTCAATTCTTGTCACACCTAGTTCTAATTCTACTAGCTACATTACTGTGGGTACCTAATCAAAGAGACTGATTATGCTATTGTACAATTATATCAGCCTGATAAGAGACTTTGTGGATTTTGTGATCATGTTGCAAATCAGACTTTTTATTCCATCATATATTCAGAACCTGTCACCAAGATGGCAAAAGAACAAGCAGGTGACCTTGAATAAATGAAATTAGACAGAGTGGGATAGACAAACACAGTTGCTTAGATGATTGTAGACACACACATATTATGACATGTGGGACAGATGATGTTGCAGTGGCAAAGAGTCTTTTGGTGACGTGCCTGAGATGAGACGACTGATGGATGAACTTCAAAAACATCTGAAGGTTTTTTTTTAAAAAAACCCTCTGTTTAGCAAAATTTAGAAACTGATTTTCTTGGAAGTGGGCTCGTATAAAAGAACTTGTGACAGAACAGTGATTGCTACATGACTATTCCTCATTGAGACAAAGTTATCCAGGCAATCAATTAAAAATAATGCCTGACACATTTCACCATGCCAAGAAAATCTATAATTCCCCATTTCAAAGACAACTTCTGGTATAAGTAGCCATGCACAGCAATGAAAACCATATGAAATTATAAGACTTAGGCAATACATTTTGGCACAAGGTTTCATGAGCTGTAATCTATAATCAGATGCATTGTTCAACGTATAAGTATTACAGGAAATCTGGCCAACATATTACAGAGCTTGGTATTGCCCAGTAATGGGCAGTGGTGCTCCAGGATTTTAAATAGGAGTTTTTTTTAGTCATACACTGAAATGTCACAAATTGAACCTGGGACCTCTTATATATCAAGCATATGATCTATAACTAAGTTATGGCCATGCTCCAATCATCCTAGTATAGAGGAAAAGAAAAATAAGGCTGTAATCATATTCTGGCCCAATTGAAATAAGTGCCATTGAATTGAATGAGACTTATTTCTGACTAGAATTGCACATCAAGATCTTATTCACACAGCACATTTAAGAGGATAAAGAACAGGAGTTGCCAATATTTTTTTTTCTCTCTCTCAGTAGCTCTGTCTTCCAAAATGAAATATGAATAATGATTCATACAAGATATAGGGTTATCATATCTTCATTTTCTAAAAACAGGATACTTTAGATAGTTGCAATCTAGTGTGCTGGGCATAGCCCTGTGCAGAAATGTGTTTGTGATGTGTTTATATTCTGTTTTTTTCTGATAGTTCAAGGGTCTCTCCTCATTTTATCCCCATAACAACAGCCCTGTGGCATGGGTGAGAGATAATACTGGTCTAAAGCCACCTAGTGAGTGACATATTCCTCTCTCTCTCTATCTCACACCCTACCTCACAAACACACAGTCATACTCTCTATTTTGTAAATTCTTATTTCTCTTTGCTGTCCACATTCTGTCATAACCACCACCACCAGAGAGAGGAGGGTTGAATCCTGAATTAGAATGAGAGGGAGAGTAGCAGGGAAATAGGTGGGTCATCAATAATAAACAAGAATGGAGAAGGATGTAATCCTGGATACAACCAAAGATATGGGATAAATAAGCATAGAGGAGTGGGACATGAGGAGGGAGGAAATTATTGGGAGTATATAGTAAAGTGAATGGTGTATGAGTTAAAAAGAGTAACTTGATGGCATATGGGTGGGTGGATGATGAGAGACTATCTTTAAAAAGAAGGAAGCACTCCTGGGCACTTCACCTCTTTTAGATTCCATGCCAGGTATGGCAATCAAAGCCTAAAACCCAAAAAATACCAGATATATGGTAACCTAAACCAGTGTTTCTCAACCTCAACAACATTAAGATGTGTGAACTCCCAGAATTCCCCAGCCAACATGACCTAAACATTCTGTGCATTAAAGGCTAATGAGAACATCCATGGAATCAGCTGACTCCACAATAGTGTGGTAGGACTAGGAGTGGGTTGGGTAGACAAAATTACTTTAAATGTTGGGGGAAAGGTGGGATGAAATGTATTGTATTGTTCCTGTTTAATAAAGATTTGTCTTCTGGAAGTAGGAGTTGGATATCTTTTATTTTTATATTTAATGTGCTAGATAACATAAATATCTTTCTTTCAGTGTATTTATTTTTCTTGAATCAACCAGCATTCCTTTTTTTAAAAGTATGCCTTATTATAATTGTGCTACTGTGGGTGACAAAATTAGTAATAAAGTTTTGCTATTAATCTGGTAAAAAATTAAATACGTTACCAAAATATGAAAGCTAAAGTAGAATCATTATATACTTTATCTCTATTTTAATTAACTGAACTGGAACAGGAAATAAACTAATTTCTAATTCATTAATTTTTAATGACACACTGACTCATTTAGGCACCCATGAGGTTACAGAAAACCCATCATTTAAAATAATGTATAATTATTATTTTGTCTCATGTAGAACCCAAGATGCTGCTGTAAAAGCAGATCAAAAGGCAACAAGTTGCAAGGCAAAATGTCAATTTGTCAGCAACTAACAACTGCTTGATTTCAAGGCCATGAAACTAAGGGCAGAGTCCATTGAAACGTGAGAAAAGTGGGAAGAAGCATGAATTTAAACTTTCTTGAGTATAAGAGGAGAACGGCATCCTCATACTGACAGACGACCATTAACTATTCAATAGGACTTCATTCTAGTTTGCAATACAGGTACTAATCTAGCAGCACCATCTCATGTGGTCAAACTCAGTCACATCTGAGCCTAAGAGGCAAATACGTAAGAGCATGCAAAGTCAGAGGACTGACATTTTCCTCTGGTTCTTGATCCAGGGAGCCTGACAGCTGCCTTATATCAGGACAGACCTTTGATTAATCTGGTTCAACAATGTCTGTTATAACTATCACCAATTCTCCAAGGGTTCAGGATTCATTTGTGATTTAAATGGAAATACTTGAGACTACACTAGTTCCATGATGCCTTCAGTTTTTTGTTTTTTTAAAATTATGGGATTATTCAAAGAGCGAGTTTGGTCTAGTGGTTAAGGCAATGGGCTAGAAACCAGGAGACTGAGAGTTCTAGTCCTGCCTTAGGCATGAAAGCTGGCTGGGCGACCTTGGGCCAGTCCCTCTGTCTCAGCCCAACTCACCTCACAGGGTTGTTGTTGTGGGGAAAATAGGAGGAGGAAGTAGTAGTAGTAGTATTCTTTATTATAGTCATAGACCAATACAATTGGAGGAGGAAGGAGTATTAGGTATGTTCACCTCCTTGAGTTATTTATAAAAATAATAAAGGCAGGATAGAAAATAAAATAAATAAAATATTTAAAATATCATTTATAAAAGGGGACAATAAATACTGTATTCACCACAAAGTTCATATTGATGCATCTTTAGCTATGACCTGTCCAATATATAACTACACAAATCAAAATGAAAACTTTTAAAAAACAGAGAAATACAAGTCTGGAGATGCTGTTATTCTTCCTTCTTTCCTTTTTTTCTGTTAAGGACTGTTTCTGTTAAGAACTGTGCAATTAATTGGACTATGACATAAATGGACCTCCTATAAAATGTGAATGAATGAACCACCGTGATTCACAACATATCTGTCCTAACAGTCAGGAATCAGGCTGAGACGAGGAATAGGTCTCTAGTGTTTATTACTGCTAAATAAGACAGAAAATCCTAACAAACTGAAGAAGCGTGGGAAAACCCAGACATATAAACCCCAAAAGTTAAGGCGGGTCTGATCTGTGTCTCTTTGAATGGCTGCTTAATTCCTCAGTACTACGCATGTGTTTTCCCCCCTGGATAGAGGCCCCTTCCTGCTCGCCATCAGTACTCATGACAATATCCTAATTAAGAAACAGTCTAAATCAAGGATATGTAAGTAATCAAATTTACAGTGAACAAAACTGGGGAAAGAGGTCATGGTAAGTTTAACGCATCATTGTCCTCCTTACAGACTGTTTATCTAATTTGTGAGGCATTCTGCAGAAGTCACTAGATTATCGACAGTGAGTGCTGCTGACATGAATATGCCAGCATTAAATTTTTATTGTTTAAGGTGCCTCCTAATATGAAGACAAAGGAATGTTCCAAAGCATGTATCCAGTTATCATAGCCTGCTTAAGAAATTGTTCATGGGTTGCTATTTGTAAGGGGAAAAGTAAAATGCAAGATACTGTATATGTTCTATACTTACCCAAACACACACACACAAACACATCTGTGTATGCATACTTCCTACAGGTTACATGGGAAAGAGCAAAGGGATTCTGCTTCCATAGCTCCCCAGCCTGGCCCAGTAGTTCAAACTGAATGTGCAATACAGTTTTTTGGAATGTACAATCCAGTTAATTTTGATCCCTTCTGATTGGAAAAGTAAGGTGAAACTGTGTTTGATGTCCCCTGCTTCCCCTAGATCTCTTGCTCCCCTTAAACCATACTTGAAGGTCCTGGAACTATTCAACCACCAGCTCCTCTTCCTCAATGAATATGCAAATTTGAAAATAATAGCAGCAGACTATTAACATGTCATAGGTTTCCTACTGTAGAAGTGAACCTAGGGGCTATAATGCATAAACTGGGTCCTATGCTGCCCTGCTTCTTGATTTTAGTTTCTCAGTGTGTGGTCATCAAACCAAAACAATGTGGAAAAGGGGAACCTATTTCTTCTACCAATCTCCTTTATTAAAAAAAAAGCGTTCAAACAGCCCTTTTTCTGAATCATACAAGCTACACCTCCATGCTGATAAACGAGGAAGGGTGGAACAAGGCAATTTATCATCAGATGCAAAGGATGAGATGATGCACTGAAACTGACTGGATTGGCAGGTAATCTTACTGCTGGGACCAGTTAGGGCAGCAACCTCCACTGCACTTGAAAATGATAGGCTAAATTAATTGGGTCTTGCACAGGCCTCTGTGGTATGCACAGGGCCGCAACTAGGGTCTGTGTCCCCCGGGCAAACATGGATTCTGCACCCATTTTGGCACCCCCCAATGCTCATTTTGCCCCCCCCCTGCACGGCGCTTGCCCCTCCCCCCCCCAGTTGCGGCCCTGGCTATGCATAATCCAGTACACTGTTAGTATGCAGCATCTCCTGTCTAGGCAGCTGGATATCTCTGCCAGTAGTGCAGTGGTTCCATGTAGGTATGTGTGTCAGAGATAAAAGGAATAAAAGGGGCTGCCTATCTGTTTATCTGAAAAAGTTTCAGTAGAACTTCTAAGTCTGAGCATGTAAGTGTGTTAAGCCTTTTTCCATGACACTGATGCAGTGGCAGAGGATATGGGTAGGGCCAGAAAATCAGTGTTGACTTTTAATAAGTCTGGCTCATTCATATTCATGGGATGACAAGTTAGGAGGCGGTATAGTGTGAATATTAGATACAGATTTTCAGACTAGGTGAATTTTTTACAGTTTAATTTATGGTGTCCCTAAATCCCCCCCCCGATAGAAATGGTTCGTTCTTTCTTTCTTTCTTTCTTTCTTTCTTTCTTTCTTTCTTTCTTTCTTTTTCTTTCCTTTCTTTCTTTCTTTCTTTCTTTCTTTTTCTTTCTTTCTTTCTTTCTTTTTCTTTCCTTTCTTTCTTTCTTTCTTTCTTTCTTGAATTTCTATTACCACCCATCTCTCCCAAAAGGGAACTCTATCTATCTATTTATTTATTTATTTATTTATTTATTTATTTATTTGGGCTTATAAACCACTTTAATCAGAAGAGACTCTGAGTGTCTTTAAAACAGTAAATCATAACAACAAAACAGATTACAGAAAAGGGGAAAAAAAGTTAATAAATCCACATGGCAGGGAAATAATCAGACACAAAACACATTCCAATCCCAGAATGGGGGGGGGGGTGTCTGCTCATAGCAAATCTAATCTCAAGGCCCTCTGGAATGGCCAAGTTTTAATGGCTTTTCAAACAACCAACAGGGTGGACCACTCTAATCTCAAAGGGAATGCTGTTCCATAGCAGAGAGGCTATGACTGACAAGGCTTGTCTCAATGATCCTAAAGATGACACTACACAGTGGGAAGGACATGGCAACAGTTCACTGTGCCAGATCTTAATGAATGACAGAAGCCACTGAGAGTAGGTGAATTGTAGATACCCAAGTCCTAAGCCATGTAGGGCTTTAAAGGTGACAACCAGCACTTGAATTGCACCTAGAAGGTAACTATAATCAGTGTAACTCCTCAAATAGATGTGCTATATGGGAATACCTGGGGATACCCACCAGTATTAATACTGCTTGTTCTGGGCCAGTTGAAGTTTCCAAGTGGTGTTCAAGGGCAGCATATTGCAATAGTCCAAACAAAAGATAACTAAAACTTGAATGATTCCAGTTCAGGAAAGTTTATAACAGGTTTCACAAGGTGTAATTGCACACAGGGCTCTCTAGACATACTGTACCTATCACCTGCTGTTTGAGCAGGAGCTAAGAGTTCAGGAGAAATCCCAGATTACAAACCATTTTTACCCAAACCAGTGTGATCCTATCAATAACCAAAGATGGAGTATCTCTTATATCAGAAGGCTTCTGAACCCACAGCCACCCCAATTCGCTGGGATTAAGCCTCAGTTTATTCATCCCCTCCATATTCTAACATATGTCAGGTACTACAACAGGACCTCAGTCACATCTGTTTAGTTCACAGTTGAGATATACTACAAGTATCACCTACATATAATCTCTATCATCATTATAGAGGCAGGATACAGTTTAAAGGTTGATCATGTATTGGTATGATCATATAATACATTACTAAAACAATATAATCTAAAAGTATATTTAAGAAACAATAATTCTGCATACAACCAAATGGTAGCTTTGGGCAAGGTTGATGGGCTTGACAAATGATTCTGAGCTGTGACCTGAGACAGAGGATGTACACCACTGGTTTGTACAGCATACTAAACGATATTTTCTTGAATAAGCTGTAGTGGCCTAGTTCATAGATAACATTAAATCATAAATTCTGGTTCACTAACCAGATGGTGGAATTGCTAAAACAAAGAGGCATTAAGCAAATAAGTCTCTTAGTTTTGCAATTGGATATACACAGAAAAGGACAGAATCATGCAGTAGGAGAAAATTCTTGAGGGGACTGATCTAGGCATATGTGTGATTGGATTTTGTAAGAGGACACTTTGCTATTAACAGTTTAATTCTTGGTCTGTAGGTTTCCTCTCATACCCTGATGTTGTTCCACCAGCAGTAATATTTACTGTACCATTTTAAACATTGTTTAACAACCCTGAAGCTATGTATGATTGTTTTCATGGTTTGTTGTGTTCCTTTGTTTCTTTGAAGAAAGTGTAGTCAGAAAAGATTATTGTTCTGGAGGAATGGTGAATAATTTGGGCAGGGACCATCATAGTTCAATAACCGAGCACATTTTTTATATTTAAAATGTACCCAATGCATTAGCTTGGAATCACAGAGAACTGTTGCCAACCAATGAGGACAGTGAGGCATGATTTGCCTAGATAGCAGGGAACATCCTTGATTATGTAGAAATGATCCCTTTACGTTGATCTTTTACCTCCAAATTGATCCCCTATTTCTTTACCAGTCACAGCAATCAGTATCTCCTCATTAATCTGAAACACCCAGTGTGCCAGGAGAAATGAATAACAATGCTGTTGCTATACTCTTTTCCTATAGTATTATGTGTATACCAGGCAGGATTCCTTTGCATGCCTAGTGTAACACACCCTTTCTCAGCTCATTGCAAGATGACAAAGTATCATAGACATTTGCATTTGAACTGATTGAGTAACATCAGTTAACTAATGCAAATGTTAATTTTAGAGAGGAACACAGTATTTACATGAAATAGGAGTCTGTGTTTAGAAAATCTAACCATGGAGAAGAAATGGTTTTGTATTGTCCACTATACTTTCTGTCATAGAATAGAATAGAATGGCTACAACTTTTGAAAAGGCTTAAATATGAACCAGGAAATTCCTGCCCCAGAAAATAAGTACATCCCTATATATTGATTTTATCTCCATAATTATCTGCTTTCCATGTCAGCCAAAGCTATAATTTTATTTTAAAAATCAAAAGTCAGGAAGAGCTCATATTTCACAAAAAGAATTGGCAGAACAATGGTCTGCATATTTGTCTCCAATCATGAATTCTGCAAGATCTTGAACAACTTGTCCCTGACTTGTTATCTTGGACTGCAACCCCAAGAATTCATACATGGAAAGTGCCAGTTTGGGGAAGCCCAAGACAGTGGTAGTTTCTTCTTCTTCTAATTAAAGCTTAGTAGACAAAGTGTACCTTCCTTCTACTATAAGTCTTTATTGTCATCACTGCAACTTATATGATGGAGTTATTATTTTTGACTCCTAATAGTTCTCTTCTATTGAATCCTAACAGTAGATTTGTATGTACCTATCAAAGCTAGGCTCAGAAAGTACAGCATTTTAATTTACATTTCATCAAACACTGCAGTGAATTTCAGAAGCCGATGAGGGATATATTAGTTTTCCCCAGCCTAGTGCCTTCTAGTTGTTTTGGCACTGCCATCTCCAATAATAATTTAATGGAAACTCATCTCTAATATCTTCCTCAAATGATCTGTCTGGTATGCTAGTTCTTTAGGTTATATGCTGACTCCATTTTAGATTGTGAGCAGAAACTGTGTGCCTGTCTCTTTCTCTCTGCTTATTGCATAAAACACTTTTTGATGCTGAGAACACAATGGGTGGGTAGGTATAAGCATGCACTCTTCACCACTGAAACTGTTCAAGCTTATCAACAAATACTTGAATTCTGAGTAATTGGTAGTAGCTGGGAGAGTTAGGTGCTATTAGATTTCCATTGTGTAAAAATCACAATCCCCACAATGCCATCTTCCTGTTTTTTGACTGTTCTGGCCACTCCTCTGCTATTCATTTTTTTTTTTTTAGAAAAATGCTTAGCTCCATTACCATGCAATGAGCAATTCTAAAACTGCATGAATTGACTTGTTTGAATGAGCAAGATCTTGCCCTCCTTTAAAAAAATTTTTTTTTAAATGAGATTAGATGCTTATATACCTGAACTAATCCATCTATGAAATTATCACGGCAGTTTTTAGAGCTCTGTAAAGTTCAAGGATGATATAATACAACCAGTTAAACATGTGGTGTAATTATGGAATGTTCACTAACGTAGTATTGGTTGAACAACACTGCATGAACAAAAAGGTAACTGAAGTTCACTGAGGATCAACTAATGTATATTAGCTTATCTCAGTGACATAGCCTAATACCTGAAACAAACAAAAAGTTAGGTGTGGGGGAGGAGAAGAGGACATGAGATGTCTCATGTGTCAGCTGAAGGGTGATATTAAGTACATAGCTAAACAACTACATCAGTTCAACACCACTTTATGCAACATGTCATATTAAACACAGATGTATGTTTTTGCTGGATCAGAGCCTGCTGGTTTTGTATTGTTTTGTTTTGTTTAAGACTATTAGTAACATTGTGCTTCACCTAAAGAGTTCCTGGTTGATGGGGGAATAAGTGACTGGAGGAATACACACACATACACACACACAGAGAGAAAAACCACTTACCTGATTCCTGGTGTGGGTTCTTCTTGCTTCCAGAGAGTCCATGTCTGCAATAATGTCAACATCCTGTTAGCCTCTATGTTATCAGAGCCACATAATAGAGGTAAAGTGCTGGAATAAGAAGATCCCTTCTGTGCAACCTAAGTATCCTTTGTTGTTAGCATTGCCTAAGGATGTTCATGTTTGCTGAGGATTTATTATTTTTCTATGAGATTATTTTGAACTGTATTCTGCCCTGAAGCCCAAAGAGGTTATAGTGCAGGGCAGTACATATACTCTATGTTTTAGTTCACTTAAAAAAAAAATAGAACATTTAAAATGAAAGCACAAGAGCTCCCTAGATGTTCTATGGAAGGCAGGAACTCAGATGAGCAGAACTCTCTGGAGTTCTTTGCCTTTTACAGATATTGACAATGGGTGTTGCAGAACCTCAGTTCCCATCAACCCTAGCCATCATTGAAATAGTGAGGGACAATGGGCAATATGGTCCTACAACATCAGGAAGGCTATATGCTGCTGAACTTTGCCTTAAAAGGCTCAGGGTCCTATTGGGCCCAGGAGGATGCTATATGCTTAAGTCATCCCTGCCCAACCTGAAACCCCAGGGCATCCAATACTTTTGAAACTGCATCTAAGAGTCTTTTTCAATGTTGCCATCCCCTGTAACTGTTAATGTTACGAGATAAAATGATTAAATATATGGAGAGCACTCATATACATGTAAATGTACATCACATCAGATTTAGGATTTGTCTTGGCCCAACCAATTTTAGAGCATTGTTCTTGTTGTGCCATTTAAAGGCCAAGTGTGGTCCAGATCTGAAAAATATTGTACATCCTTATTCTTAGTCTATATCCTAGATCTCAACCTTGGCAACTTTAAGATGTGTAGACTTCAATTCCCAGAATTCTGGGAGTTGAAGCCCACACATCTTAAAGTTGCCAAGGTTGAGAAACACTGTCCTAGATTAAGCATATCATTGATTAAGTTCAGATTCCAGTGGGATTTGTTTTCACTCTTTATTATTTTTATTTTTTTTAAATGCAGATCCCTGTGCCACATCATCAACTACTTTTGAGATTGTCTTCAATAATTCAGGAAAAACTAATTTAAAACATCCCTGGTCTTACAGAAAGTTTCACAGTTCTTAGGATCTTTGCTCAAGTTCTCAGACAAATCTGATACCTGCATCCTATTAGCAGGTGACTTTCTCCATCTTATTCTAACATTTGGAGTTATAAATCCTTTTCAGTCTGTAAAGAAGTTGGAAGTGGTGCCATCATATTGACTCACAATACACTCATTGTAGGACTGTAAACTGTACTCACCGCAGTAAACTTCATAGAAAACCCTTTACATTTGCAGTGAATAATGTTTGCATAATTGAAACATTCTGAAAATTGTAAAAGCATTAATTATGCTTGAAATTCCTTATGTGAATCTATTAAATAAATGATCAGTAATTTATCCGAATGTCTTTTCAAAGAAAAATTTATTAGAAAGGCAAAACAAAACACTATTCTGGCCAGTGTTTACCAAAACTCTCATTTGAAGAAATCTTTCTTAGATCAATATTATCAGATCAACTTTGAATTATTTTGTGCCCAGTAGCTTTGCATTTTCTGGTGCTTCTCCCCCACAATGCAGAATGTTTCTCTGTAGTTACAATGACATATTCTTTTTACCCCTCTCTAAAAAGTGATAGAAGCAAGAATATAATTTTGGAAGGAAAACAAGTGGGAGTATACTCTACCAATGAGTTAAAGTTTTGTCATGCCATCAGTAAGGCTGAAAACATATTCTGCATGGTTAATGCATCCATTTTGCTGTCAGTTAAATACACTGAACCAAGAATGTTTAGGAATGCTTAAATAATAAAATAACTTTTTCAGTGTTGTATATAATCAGGAAAAGAAGAGAAGCAGCAATTAATTATTGAACTTGTCTGTGAATTTTTCACCCATAGTTAAAAAATCTATGATAATATTTTAATTCTAAAAACAAGAACATATGTGACCGAAGGATATTATTAAAACTAACAGCATTTTCACAGTGTTGCTGATACGATTGCAGCCTTATTGGATACTGTGGAAGAAAGATGAGTGCATAAAACCCCTACAATCAAAATTAACTTTTGCCCATGGTCCACTGTTTTAACAAATTAACCCTACCCATTCAGGTTCCTTTAAAAATATGTATTGATTTCACTGCTATAAATAAGCTTCTTTTTAAAATTTGCTGTAAGATGCACAGAGCTGGGAATAATTATTTTTGTAAACAACAGGACTTGTGAAACTTCCTTCTGGTTATTCTGGTTATTCATGGTTATCCCAGTCCAGACTGCACTTACTGAGAAATAAAATAAAAAGGGAAGCAGCATACTATGCAGTTGATGAGTTGAATTGTATACCCTATCTATGACACATATTGTATAAGGCAATGTTTCTTAGCCTCAGCAACTTTAAGATGTATGGACTGTAGAATTCCCCAGCCATACATCTTAAAGTTGCTGTGGTTGAGAAATGCTGGTATAAGTATTGGTTAACTTGACAAAATGTATCATATTATATCATATGCAAAATTGCCAAAAAAGAGAAGAAGCTGAGTCAAACTACTTGGTCTCCCTAGCCCAAGATTTTCAACAAGCTCTGGCAGCAGTTCTCCAGTGTTTGAAGCAGAGGAATTCCAAGCCTAGTTTTTGATAGCTAAGAAAGAAGATCAGATCTTCTGCAAGCAAAGAATATGCTCTTTAACTAAATTACAGTTCTTCAACCTTTATTAATATAATTCTTGACTCTTTTAGACTTGTGCATCTGAACAATAATAACGGTAGTATGTAATAAGCAGGACTGATTGATGGCCACAGATATGGTTGGTAAATTTATTCGCCTACAGTCTTGTGATCTTGTGAATTATTCCATATTGCTGCTGCAGAGCTCTTTGAAAAGATTCTTTCAATTTAATGGAGATGATGAATTTAGCATTATGATATCAACAAACAAGAACAAAAAACACATTGGAATTTTAAGTCTTTATTTGTAGCATGTAGCTTGCTTCTGACAGTGTCGTATACATACTCTGTGCTCCACATCTCATATGAGAATAACTCTGGTGTTGAGGTTGCAAAGTGGGAGAGCTCATTTAAGGACTGAAAAAGTTGGTAAAATTAAACCGCATTTGCGCATTCAGAACAGACACTCATTAAATTATAGACGAATTATGGCCATTTTTATAAGCTGCCAAGAAATACTTACCAAAGCACACAAGCAGAGGTTTTCTAGAGCAGCTTTACCCAAGCCGTTTTTTAAATAATACATAAAAAAGAAACAAGGTAGATCATCTCCATGGACAGAGAAAACAAATACATTATTACTTGTGAGATGAATGGGAAATATTTATTACTATTATACTGTATATTCAATCCATCCAATAACTGAAGTGATTATGCAACACATGGTATGAGTCACTATACTGATTTACACTGTGTGTTGCTGATATTTAACCGTATTTAACTGTATTTAACCCTTGTGGTTAAATAAACACTAGCATCATCCTTTGGAAATGACCACACACATTTTTTCCATGGAAGCTATATCTGTATATGAAAAACATTGTGTGCGAAGTGGTTGTTAAGAGCACCTGTTTCTAAAGTATCAAACCAAGAGTGAGAGTTTTTCATAGCATACTTATTGACCAACCCTAGTTATTCTACAGTAATGATACGCTTATTTCTAGGATTCTTCAAGCAATACTTGGGAGATGGGCGGTGATAAATTTGATTAATAAATAATAAATAAATAATAAATAATACACAGTAAATCCTCAATTTTATAGAACCACATTGAACAGCCATAAAAAGGACTGGACACAGTTTTAGTAAGGGACAAGTCTACTATTCCTGAAGCAGTCTGGAAAACCATTATAATTTATGTCATCTGCATAATTATCTAATTAATATAATTTAATTGCACAGATTAGGTAAACTGACATACATGACATAAATTGCATACATTTGGATTTAACATTTCACCTTAACAGAACCCCTTTTCCTAGTTGGTCCATTAAACTGAGGTTTTACTGCACTCTTGGTTTTTATGAAACCGAGCTACTCTTCTGAAACAGAACCCTGCAAAATTTCCCTTTGTCTATATCACTAATGTCATAATATAATTTTGGTGGCCCCTGGAAGTCTCTCTCTCTCTTTTTTTAAGTGCGTCTTCAGGTTGCAACAAGAATGCCACCCTGGCTTATCTAAATTTGTGTTATTGTCTTGAGTGTCCAGAGAATGGAGTGCTACTTCATAAATGTGTTTAAAGTCAAATAAATAGTTCAACCCATTTGAATGTTCATATTTTTAGTTAGCTTGGGACTGACTAAGGTTTGATTGCAGTGGTAAGGGAGGAGTTCCAGTTTCACGTGCTGTCCAGTAACTTGCTTTGGTATTTATTCTTTATTCACTCTTTCACATGCATGTTCCAGGAGTATCACAAATTATCAACTGAAAGAGGACAGTATGCATCAATCTCACATTTTCCTATATGGAACTACTCAGTCGTTGAGAATTTGGCTTTGATTCAGTGTGTGCAGGATAATGCAGCAGTGCATTTTGAAAGCTTTCCTATATATTAAGTAGTTAGTTCCCTTACATTAAGTCATCTTTCTATCCTCCATGAGCAGAGGGAACTGTGACAGTCTCTTTATAGTGGATTTCCATATATGTCAAAGCAGTTCCTCTGTCTTGACTAAGGGCAATTTTGAACGTGAATTCACCATGACAGACTCAGCCACTGCCTGCATTCCCAAGAACATGCCTAAACTCAACATAGCATTAAAGAAGATTCTGTCTTCTTCTCTTTTGAAATTTAAGCATATTAATTGTCTTCATCATGGACTTGTTTTCTAAATGCTTTCCTCTCCCAGTGTTTACAGAAGGCTTAACCAAATAGATGCAATATAGCAAATTCATGACTGGCTCTTCCAACATGTTTTTATCCAGTTAAAGGCCAACATGAAGAAGGAAAGGGCACATGGGGGAGCATTGCCAGTGGGTGACAGGAAGGTCATAGTTTTCCAATACTATTTTTCAGTTCTCTCCTTATGAGCTCACATCCTACCCACCCCCTGCCCAGTGCCATGTGGGTGGGGTGGGGGGGAATAAATCAAGGACTCTGTGCTATGCTTGCATTTTAGCAGCTTCATGGGAGGATTTGACTAAGACCAGAGAAAAACACGTGGTGAAGCAGTAGGTGTCTTTATCCCCCAAATTCCATGAAAATGCCATGAAAAAAGGGAACATGTCTAATCTAATCTTGGATCTTCCTGATAACATTTATTTCATAATTCAGAAATATTTGGGAGGGCAAGAGCCTGTTGGCGGAAGACAATAATAATTTAAATACAAACATTTGTCTTTCTTGTGACCATGTGCTGTGATTACATGGATGGGTATCTCTAGCACTGGCAACTACTGCAATCAAAGTGATGATATTTCTCCCTCTCCTTCTCAGTTCTAACTGGTTTTGTTACTGAATCAGGCAGGCAACTCTGCTGTTCTTATTGTGGCTGTTTCCTTGAAAAAATAGAAGGAACTCATATTTTAATAACACTACATTGATTTCTCATACAACCCAAGAAAAACCATTCCGCTTTTGGTTTTTAAAAAGCCAAATTATTATTTATACAAAGGCAAATATAGGTATTTCCTCTTTCGCCCTTTGAGATTTTGGCAGCTTCTGAATGCAAGCCAGTGAGGCATACTAACTCATAATTCTGTTTGGAGAAGGTACTTAACACTCTTTGGGAAACTCACAATGCTGTATTTTTATTGCTTTAAATGAGAAGAGTTTTGGCAAACTGTGGATTTGTCTGAGGGGAATTGAAGTACTAACTCTGGGTGTATGTTTGTCAGGATGGCTGTGTGAATGAATTTCATTTCACTTGCTGATGTGGCCGTTGCAGATCTATTTTTAGACGTCTAATCCTTCCAGTAGAACATGTCTTCTTTTTCTGATTAGTACAAAGCTGGCAGCTACTCAAATGATAATTACATCCCAGCCCATCACTTACCACAAGCCAACAAACAAGATGTTAAGTTATTTTAACCCTTGCACACCAGCTAACGTTGTTGCTTGTTTTGTACTGGGCCACAGCAGCTCGCAGAGATACAAAACACTTTGAGATGGCCATGGTAAAATCAATCACAGCAATTCTCCAAATCAAAACAATAAAAGGATGCCTTTCAACCTCATTTCATGAACTTTATCAGTAGGTTCAGGAAACACATTTAAATGTTATGGACTTGCTGTTTTGGAATTATAAACTTACTCTTTTCCTGTAGTGTTTGTGAATCTGTGCTGGTAAATGGGTGCTTAATGCCACTCCATTATGACTGCATAGCAAAAATTCAGTGCAGATTTCTTTTCATCTGCCTAGAGAGCTCAGAGCCCCTATCTTTCCAACTTGACACATTAAAAAACAAAAGAGGAAATCCACCCACTCAACCAGATAAGAATATGCATTAAAGTAGGAAAGCTGATTTGCTCAGTACTTCCTTAGAAGTTATTAATAAAATCCAAGCTTTAGATGGGGCTTGAACAGGGACACACAGAAATAACATAGATGTATCAGCCTTGTATTTGAAATTATAGCTGTCCCCAGTGAAAAAATGTATCTCACCATAAAAATAGCACAAGCTGCTGCAAATGATTGATTGGATTGCACCCTATGGATATCACAAAGGCTATGTTGGCATCCTTTGCAGACCCATGTGTGTGGCTTGGCTAGTTGTGACTACCACTCATTGACAATTCTGGCAAATTCTGCCCCTGTACATTGTCAGAGTGAAGGTCAACACTTTTCACCTAGGTGTGCCTTGAAAATTGGCCATTATATGTTACCATTTAGAATAATTCAGTGAGATTTTTTAAAAAACACTTATCTAAATAGAAGTAACTTTTAAACTCTTGCTTCTCTAAGAAACTATATTTTTTTTCATTAAGGAAGATAAGATATAGTGACAAGATACACTCAACTTATGATTCGTTCCTAACAAGGATGAGGTTTTCTCTGTAGTGTTGTGAACACTGTATAACCTTTTGACGTAGCTTTTCTTTCTGTGAAATGGTGATCATAGCAGTGACAAACTGATGCTAATAATAATAACATTTATGCCAAGTTTGGCCACTCCTTAAAGTGGCACTGGATCTGTAATAAGCAGCTCTGCAAATTCCTCTGTATCAGTGGTAGCTAGCTGGTGGAGACAGCCACCTTTATCCTAACCATTCATATCCTTGGAAACTTCATTACATGCATTTTCACAGGACCTTGCTGCTTTCATGAAAAAGACAAAGGCAATGTCATGCCACTGCTCCATAATAACTGCCCCTTTCAGATATATTTGCAATGTCATATACAAAATGGCTGGTCCAATGGCATGGTATTCCTTTCATTATTCTGCCCCCCCCCCCAAGTTATTTCTGCTTCATTTGGCCAATCTCAGTGAGGCATGCCTCACCTATTATTGGTTATTACCACTCTATTTCTAATTAAAGGAATAAAGCTTATTTTTTACTTATTTGTTAAAGAAGTATTAACTGCAGTTCTGTTTTCTCATATTAGTGCTTCTGAAAAGTGGAAAACATTTGTTCTCAAAATGCCCCACTTACTCTTGCAGGAGATGAAGGATTCTTGAACCAGACTAATCCAAAACATAAGAGGCCAAATATATTTTCATGCTCATTCTGGCTCTCCTCACATGAGGTCTGTATGAATAAAAAAGCTGTGGCAAAAATACAGGTGATTGTGCATTTAGCCATGCACCAAACCCTGCCATTCTTCTTATTCCCATTATCCATCCGGCCACGTGGAGCATAACGTCCGAAGTGAACAAGGAAGTATTTTTGAAGCCTTTGGAATTAAGTTGGTGGCTTAATTAGACTTCTAAATCATCTAAAAGTAATCTTTTATGAGGAAGCTTTGAAAGAAATGAATACACAATTGGGGTCCAAAGGGAAGGGCTAGTGATAATGATTTTGACATAAGCTTGCTATTGAAATAAGATGGCCAGTGTGAATAGGTTAGGAGGTAACAAGGTGAAACAGGAGGGGAAAAAAATCACTTGATCTGTAACTATAAACATAATTGGAAGGTAGAAAATATTCTTATTACATAGTACAGAATTCTGATCAGTGTATTTTTTTAGAGTTAGAGGCATTATCTGTTAAAGAAGATTAATCCTTCTCAAATGGAAGGAAATGGACAAGAAGACCTATTAAGGTCAACATATCTTGGCTTCTGTGATTGTGGGTTGTGATTCATTTTTTTGTCTCTTCACTCCTTTAGTTATCCAAACTTCAACCCAAATGTATGTGATATTTGTGCACTTTTGATGACAGCTCCTTTGTTAATTCATGTCTGGTTTGCTTCAAAGAGAGATCCATCATGGATGTTTGGATTCCCTGCCTCACACTATTCCAGCTGTCCTGCAACTTTTCCCTGGGCATGCTTTTTCGTTTTTTTATAAACATACTGTACTGAAATAATAATCCAGAATAAAGTGTTTGCCAATGATCTTTCCATATTTCCTGTACACATGGAGAACATATGTGTGATAGAATCCATACGTTTCATTCTATTTAGTTGATACTGCTTTGAAACTAATGCTAGGCAAATAAAATCAGCCTTAGTTGTACATGTTATACAGGGTATTAAGTTTATTAAGTCTCTCTAGTTAAAAGCATAAACCTTAGCTGGACTTTTGCAAATGTCATCTCGCAGATGATAACAGGATTAAGAATGCAATACTATCTGCACTTACCTGGGAACAAACTCACTAAACCTCCATGGGATTGTGTTGTGAATCATCTTATGAACAGCTAGTGGGCTGCATTTTGCAGATAAGCGTTTTAGGAGATACAGATCCACAGTTTAAAAAATGCTAATGACCATTTTGGATCTTTGAGATAGAGTTGGTTATAAACAAAATGTTTAAGTTAAGAATAAAATTATGCTTAAAGTACTTCATCTACATTAGAACAGTACTATTATTTTTCCTATTCAAAAGCCAGTGCTGAGTTTATCGAATACTATCCAACAAACTCATGGCTAAACTGAAGCTATAACCAGCTATTCTTCCAGGCTCAACTTGATGTCCAAATTAGTTCACTTTGAAGCAAGGGAGGAAGGAGAAAAACGATGCTTGCCGCCAGAATATCAGCAAAAACTCTAACTACAGTAGATAGTACTGGAAGACAGTGCATACTCTGCAATTATTCCACTTGCACTTGAGTTAGGTACCTTTCCTTAAACATGTTCAGTGGCTCAGGAGATGGGGAGTCATTACACATTTATTTTAAAAAAAAACTCATGCTTCATAATGCTCTCCACATTTTTTCTTCACAACAACAACCTTGTGAGGTAGGTAAAGACTGTTAGTTAATGCACAGCCTGAATTGAACCAGCGAACATCATGGCCAAGTTGAGAACTGAATTTAAGGCCCCCAATGTGATAATTACTGCACAAGATTAAATTCATTATAATTAAGCCACCAACTTAATTCCAAAGGCTTCAAAAATACTTCCTTGTCCACTTCGGACGTTATGCTCCACATGGCCGGACGGATAATGGGAATAAGAAGAATGGCAGGGTTTGGTGCATGGCTAAATGCACGATCACCTGTATTTTTGCCACAGCTTTTTTATTCATACAGACCTCATGTGAGGAGAGCCAGAATGAGCATGAAAATATATTTGGCCTCTTATGTTTTGGATTAGTCTGGTTCAAGAATCCTTCACGCTTTATCTCCTGGTAGCAAACATCCTATTTATTAATCTCTGGGTTGGAATAAATTGTTTTATATAATAGGTTATATAAATCTGGCTAATTCACTATTAGTATGGGTGCCATGTTAACAAAAGTAAGTTATATCCTTAGCTGAAAGGGAACTATACATGCAAGTTCAGACGTATGAGTTAGGATGGATGAGAAATTAATGGCATGAGAATGTTCACACAAACAAACCAGTTCCAGAGTACAGGAGAATCAAAACTGCATACCCAGATTCACACTTTCCCAAATGTTGAATTTGTTTCAGAATTTTTAAATTGTGCACAAATTCATATTCAACAAAATCAGAAATTCCTAAAAAACAAAACAGAATTATCTCTTGCCAACAATATACTTTTCCATGGGTAAAGTTCTCTGTTACTAATTGGAACACCAGAATTCTATTTACCAGGGCCATGTCTTCTATTTGATAAATTAAAATGTTTTTATTAATTAAAAAGTGAACCTGAGCAGTTGAACAGCATGTAAAAAACCCTAGAGTCACTTACCTGGATTGTATTCAGTGAAATTTACTCCAGGGTGGACGTAAATACATAAAAAGAGCCTGTCAGACTTTTTTTATCCAATATTCCATCCCTACATTGGCTACCATTTATTGGATTGCCGCATTAATTAATTAATCCATTAGAACTCATATATTTAACTGACTAAATTCTCCTCAATAGGCCAACAGTCATAATATTTATGAGTCATTTGGAAACTAAATAAACTAAATTTAAAATTTAAAGAATTTAGACTTAGTACTGGGGAATTACAGGCAGAAGTAGCACCCTGGAGTTTAACCAAGGGTGGGGGACTTAATGGTCTCACAGATGTCAAATTCCCAGCATGCTGCATGGGATTGTTGGGAACTGTAGTTCAGCAATGACTGCAGAGCCACAGATTCCCCAATGCTGATTTAAATAATTCTCCATCACAGCAAGGCACATATTTTACTTAAATGACAAGTGACCTAGCTTCACCTTGGTGTTGGTTCATATTGGGCATCTTTAGATGAATATAAGCCATCCTCCTAATTTAAAAAAAATATATAACAAAATTTCCAGACTCTGTGATGTAAGCTGTAATCTGGCTTTGCATGGAAATCAGTTTCTAGTGTTTTTATGCCTCCTTCTTCTCAAATTGAAGCTAAGCAAATTTCAAGTAAAGTATCTAACAAAAGGAAGGGGAGGAAAGCATAAAATGTTAAGTGAATTTTGAAAAGAGCTTAACACCTGCCTTAAATGATGACTTTTCTGATTAAGCATCATCGGTGCACTGCTGTGAGGAAGAAAATACCACAGATAGAATAATAAAGATGTAGGGGGAAAATGAAAGGCATCTAGTTCTGCATTCTGACAGGCCACTTGACATGAGGCATATAGGCTAAGCACCAAGCTATGTCTAAGGGGTCAGTGAAAACTTATCTGGAAACATTTCAAAATCACCTGCATGTGAAAAACTCTCACATCAAGGAGAAACCCTAACTACAAAATACATTGTCATGAGGACAGGACTGTAGCTTGATTGGAAAGTCCTCGTTGAACCCCCTGCATCATCATGTCTAAAACAATGGAGTCAGTAGATACACCCCTGGGATAAGCAACTTCCCCTGTTTATATTCACAAAGCAATAAATTTCTGATGTGCCTTCCAACAAAATGCATTTCTTCATGTGCGTTCCATGATCATATTTGGAGGTTTGTGTCATACTCCCTTCCTGCACAGCTGAATTTGCTGTTAAAATTGGTGTTAATGGAGAAGCACCACATGTAAACAAGCAGAGAGCCCACATAACTGTAGAAAAAGATATATTTTGGTAGTGGTGGGATGTGATATCAATGGCTTTGTCTTTTTATTTTCTACAGATAAATTATCTGAAAACCATTTTTCCTTACCTATATTATATTCTTTTCAGGGCTTTCTGCAATGGAAATGTCATCATAATCACCTGAGTCTAGACTCAGAAAGATGTGAGACTGCTTCCACTCATGCAGGGTGGCCTTTTAGCTTCCTACATCTGGTCGCATCCCCTGAAATACTCTTCTCAATCCTGGGAACCTGCTAACAATTTAAGATGAAAGGCCTCCATTGGGTAGCAAAATTGGTCTCCAAACCATGCCTGTGTGGCACCATGGGGCCATGTGCATCAACAGCTCCAAACCCAAGCTTCAACATAACTGAAATGTCCACCCAGGAATATAAAATGAACAGTTTTGTTTTCATGGAATTTTACCCCTCACAACAACTCTATCGACATTTATTATTTGACTTTCAAAAGTCAAACTGTACGCTTCAGGCCAGTGTGCCTGTATACTGGAAAGGGAGGGAAGGCTCCTCAGTGTGCAAGACACTGTGTTTGGTCATGTCATCTATTGTAAATCTGTGGATGTAGGTTTCAAGAGATGCATCAAATGTATGCATGTTTTGTGTTGCTTCTCCCGTAAATTAAGAACTTTTTAACACCTATGTCTTAGACTATATTTTTATTTAAGAATATTGTTTTATTTTATTTTAATGATTATTTATTCTTGTTTTATTGTAAACCGCCCAGAGTCGCTCTTTGAGTGAGATGGGTGGTGACTAAATTTGAAATATAAATAAAAAAATAAACTCCAGCCTTAGCTTTGGCACTGAAGACAAATTCTAGGGCCAAGCTTTGATATATGTTAAGCTTGTCCAGGGCATGGTGGTAGCCAGCCACTGCTGGGTGAGGGCCAGTTTATTTAGCACATTTAAAATAGTCCAAGGCAAGGGATGAACACCATACCCTGCAGACTGCTGCCCTCTCAACCTGATATAGTATATGGCTATATGACTGAAGATGTGCCATTCTTCAGTCAGAAAAAAGGCATTTGTGAATATGTTTATGATCTACTGCTGCAGGCCAGCTGACAATAATCTTCCCTGTCTCTCTCTCTTTCATGGTTCATTATTATACTACAAATCACTTCATCAGCTTCCTTTTTTTCCTATATTACAATTTCAGTGCTGAATAAAACTGAAAGCAACATACATACCCATGCCAAAAAGCATGGTACAAAAGCTCACAGCTGTGACACAACTTAATATTTAGCACAATGTGTTCCTAAGAAAAAGGAATACTTAAGAAAGGTAAGGCTATTCAGAGGAACAACAAGACCAAAATGGAACCAACAGCACCACTGACATCCCTAATAATAATATTCTCCTTAACTCATAGCAGACTCTCCAATGCCATCTATAAGCATTGTGTGGTCATCTTTTAAATCAGCCTTCTCCACACCAAAGACTTCCAAGTATGCTGGCATGACAAAGCCCAGAATTTTCAGGCAAAATTCTCATTGGCTATGCTGGCTGGGAATTCAGGGAATTGTTATTCCAATGCTACTAGAGAATAGCAGGCTGGGGAAGGCTGATTTAAATGAATGCAGTGGGCAGTGTTCTGCTTTTTAAAATAAGCTGCATTATTTATCTGGCATGTATTTTTCCCCAACCTGCCTTCCATAGTCTAACCCAAACCATAGTTAGTTAAAAAGCACAAGCTTTTTATTCTGACAGGGCTGGTGTACTGCAGAAATTTAGTGAAAAGCACTCAGTTTTGATTGTCTAGATATCAACAGATTAGTCCAGATCATGAACTGAAGACAACATTCAGCTGATGACAGGCCAGCTGCTTTTTCTTTTCTATGGCAGTATTTTCCCCCTGATATTTAATGGCCGTGAGACCATTTAGGTGTCAATGTTTTCGAATAGCATAAAACTTGTATTTGAGTTTCTGCTGTTCTACTGTCAATGACACTGGAGAAGTCCTGTCAGGAAAGGTTCCTATGAACAAGCATCTGAAGTTGAGAGACTACCAAATTAATCTATTTAAAATGTTCATTAAACACAGTGACAACACTGCTATTAACGCCTTCACTCACTAGTGAATTTGAAGTTCTGATAGCAGTGGATTAATCTTTTGTGGGGGATAGTTTCTTAGCATCATGAGATTTAAGATTAAATAACAGTCTTTACTTATCACCAGCTTTTATTTAAAAATAGACAAAAAATGGCAATACACTGAGCATCTTCATAATAATTAGGTTTTGGTTGTCCTTCTCAACTTATTTACTTCCTATTTTAATGGTGATATCTGTTTTATGATACTTAAACTTTTCCAAAAGTGCAGTGAGGTAAAGCAGTTAGAGACGTGCAGCTCCAGTCCTTATTCTGGATTGTTTTAAAATCTTATTCTGGATTATTATGTAGCTCCAGTACATCACAGAGATCGGTAAGATTTATTGTACGTAAACAGTTTATGGCTTGTGTATATCAAAGCATGGTTAATCTCTCCTTCCTAAGTCAGTTTTCAAAGGAAATCCACACAGTTCGTGCACCATCTCCAGCCATCTCATTCAGCTTTTCTTATTATCAGAGTAGATTAAATTGGTAAGAGCCACCTATCAAAAAAGGTAGCTAATGTATTTATAGGCAAGCTGGAAATGATTTGCTTTTGGCTCTGGAATTTCAGGAGAAGTCAACAGTCTTCAGTCTAACAGGAATGCTACCTTATTTGGTACAGCAAGCTTATTTTTTAAAAAGACAATTATGTCAGGAAAAGCCATTAAGTTCAACTGTATTGGTAACATGATCTACATTTTCAGCAAAACAGACACTGTTTTTCTATCAGAAATGGATATAATTCCTGCACTTCTAAAGACACATTGTAAATACGTTGGCTTGTGCTGTGGTGTATTTTATTGCACGTAGACCAATGACATACAGTAGTAAACGGCACCCAAAGAATATAAATACACTGTAAAATGCATGTGCACACAGTCTCTCACATACACAGACACACAGACACACAAATGCACAGAAGTAAAATGGAGAAAGACAATGAAGTACTAAATTGACAAAAGGTTCGCCTGATTTCCTGGGAATTAAAGAAGTTACTAATAGAAACTCTTGGATATGAACATACTTACAGTACCTCCATTAAATCATATAAAATGGTTTAAAAAAAAATAAAACAACAACATATCAGCCAGCAATAGAAATCAAGTTGAAATCTGCTGTGTTTTCCAGTGGGTTGGTCTATAAGAATGTGTGTTTGTCTGTGTGTGTGTGTGTGTGTGTGAGAGAGAGAGAGAAAGAGAGAGTAACAGAGAGAACTTTGTTAATACTGTGCAAAAGAAAAAAATCTCTCATTCTTTTCAAATGTGCAGTTGTATTTCTGGTGCTCGTAGCCAATTTTTCTCTTTCATTTTTCAATGTGAACAATTTGTCTATTGAGATACACCTGACTCTATTTTTATTTTAAAAAATCCTTAACTAGCAATACATAAATAAGCTGTTTAATATAAACACATTTTCCCTGTACAATATGCACAGCTTGAGGTAGATGTTTTATAGCCTTACTGCTGATGTCTCATATGATAAGTAAAGCAACACCTCTCACCCCGACATCATGGGAGTGAAAGGACCAAACCCGAGAGAAACTGGATCAAAACAAAATGCTCTCCGTTAGCAGAATCACTGTTGGATCTTCCTTCTCAGATATTAAGGGGCATGTAGGTTTTCAAGGCTACAGGCTAATGAGCACCTACTGTATTTGGGAACAAGATTCATCCAACTCGCTTCCCACTAAACATGCATGGGATGATGAGACTGCACAACAAAACTCATCAGAAAATGTTTCAGTGGCTTATTCAAGGAGACTTTAAGCAGGGTTTCTAAAATTGTTTCCTGCCTGAAACTCACACCAATTTCAGGAAAGATAAACAGGTGTCCAGCACTACTTCTTTTCCTTTCCTTTTTGCAAAGGATTAAATAAATTAAAAACAAAAAAGGCTACTTATGCCACTGACATGCCCAGTAATAGTAAAAACAACTAAAGGGCGTTATCTCTAGCTCTAAAATTAAACTGTCAGCCAAGGGCTTCTTCCTATTTCCTCCAATATCAGGAGAGCCCTGCCTTGCTTTTCCATTGCTTTTAGGCTGAATCCTTGCTACAAATTCAGCTCTTCCTGAAACATTTCTTTTACAAACTCCTTCCAACTTGCTTTTGTTCCTTTCCTGGCACACCAACACCTTCTTACCTAACCTTCCCCCCCTCCCTTTGCAGCATACATACTAATAATCCAAATGGCTTGGAAAATGGATAGTTAATCTCCCATGTTCAATGATCAGTTGCTCTGTTTCCTTCAATTTGGGATGAGTCAGAAGAGGTAAGCTGTATGCAAGTTCACCTGCTTTGCACCTCAGGTAAATAATGTCTTCTTCCAATTGAGAAAAAGTCAGTCTGGAGTTTTGAATATCAGCCAGTCTCCTGATGTGTTCTTTTAAGATGTTTTGAATTGTTTATTTTTCCTGTCCTGCCTATTGTTCTGGCTCCCTTTCTTGCTCTGCAATATGCAACATACCCTCCCATTTCTTTTATCCCACTCACCATATGCCCTTTATACCTTGGACTCTGAATAGGAGATTTTACTGTTCCCTTCCTCCAAGCTGGAGTCACTTCCATCCTGCACACCACCATTGTAATCAGACCATGTCCCTCCAAGAGTGCATGGAGCAGTATTTCCCAGGGTACTGATGAAACCTCCAGG
Organism: Candoia aspera; assembly: GCF_035149785.1. Lineage (NCBI taxonomy): Eukaryota > Metazoa > Chordata > Lepidosauria > Squamata > Candoiidae > Candoia > Candoia aspera. Next base: position 55,932,486 of record NC_086158.1, on the reverse strand, counting down.
GTAGCGAGAGAGCTCTCCAGTGCTGGCATGCAACCTCCGGTCTGCTTTTCTAGGACAGCACAACATCCTTTTGAAGGCCTTACGAAAATCAGGGCTCCTGCAGTAAATGATGGGATTGAAGGCAGAGTTGGCATAGCCCAACCAGTTAAAGAATACAAAGAGCTTGTCTGGTACAAGCCCTCTATTGAAGACTTTGACTATATTGACCAAGAAAAAGGGTAGCCAACAGAGAGTAAAGACCCCCATGATGATGCCCAAAGTCTTAAGAGCTTTCTGTTCCCTTATAGCTAGAATCCGGGATGTTTTTCTTCTACTAGTTTGGCCATTACCCAAGATAGGCAGGTGCTGGTGGGCTGGATGCTGGTGCTGCTGCTGATTATTGTAGAACCTGCCCTCAGACCTATCAATCTTCTTCATCTGCTCCTTGGCTTCTCTGAAGACCCTAATGTAGACAAAAATCATAACAAAAAGAGGGATGTAAAAGGAGATGACAGAGGATGCAATAGCATATGCCCTGTTGGTGACAAAGTCACAACAGCTGGGGTTGTTGTAGCAGTTCCAAGCCTCAGGGCTTTTATCCCTCCACCAGTGCATCATGATGGGCAAGAAGGACACCAAGGCAGAAATGGCCCAGACAACACAGACAATGATCTTGGCACGCCTCTTCGTCATGAGACTTTGGTAGCGGAAGGGTGAAGTAATGGCCAAGTAACGGTCAATTGCAATGACGCACAGTGTCTCTATGCTTGCTGTCACGCACAGGACGTCCACTGAAATCCAGCATTCACATAGGAAGGAGCCCCACAGCCACGAGCCTCGCACTACTAGGGTGGCACCAAAGGATACCACCACGGAGCCCATCACCAAGTCAGCACAAGCCAGGGAGGTGATGAAGACGTTGGTGAGGGTCTGCAGCCGCTGTGTCCTCCCAATGGCTGCAATCACCAGACCGTTGCCCACAACAATGAACGTCACCATCAAAGACATCAGGAGGCTCATGCCCACCACCCACTGCTGGGGCAACTCCTCAGCTTTCCAGCTGCCAGGAAGATCCAAGTCAGTTGAGGCGTTGTGGGGTCTCAGGCCAGCCTGAGCCGTGAAGTTCGATCTGTTGCGAGGGCTATCCTCTAAGAAGAGCCATCCATCTCCCATGGCTGTGCAGCAAGGGAAGGGTCAGCTTAGGGCACCCGGGCTGGAGGCATGAAGGCGAAGCGGATCCCCCTCCTGGCGAGCGCCGGCGGAACCGCGACCGACTTGCTTCGGGGCTGCAGCATGTTTGTGAGCGCTCCTCCGGCGGGCTCCTGCGTCCAGGACACCTCCCCGCGGCCCGCGCGTCAGGCGCTCAGCAACCAATGGGCGGCCGTGGCAGCCACCTCTCAACCTCCGGAGCGGGACTCGCCTGGTGGTGGCCGAGGGGGCAGAGCCGCGGGACGCCCAGCTCAGAGAGGAGTGGCGCGGCCGCTCTCAAGAACCTCACGACCCCGCTGAGTTCCCCGGGAGCCCTTCGAGCGGTGCCCCCTCCTTCCAAAGATTTAGCGGCGGGTGTGGGAGTTCAGAGAAAACCCTTCCGGGAGGGGGCGCGGAGAGGGGCTGCCTACTGTCTGTTTCCCACTGTAGGAACGTCCCACAGAGGCGGCGGCGTTTAAAGGCTGCAGCTCTCGGGACGGGGCACGGAGCGGCCCTTCAGTGTCCTTGGGGCGTCCTCTCGGGTTCCTTGCTGCTCCCGCGGATCGGTCCTCCTGCCCAGGCGGAGTGGATTCATCGCGCCGCCCGCTCTCTGCAGCCCCTTTCGCTCGTTGCTGAAGCACGGCGGGCTGCAACACGCTGCCGCCTTTCCTGCATTCTCTGGGTAGCGGGGCGGTCGCGCTGCCGAGAGAACAGCGGGTGGGGTGGGGGGAGCGGGAGTAAGGGCACCGCTCGTTCAAACTTGCCGCTGCGTCTTCCTCGCCTGCACGTGACTCCCAAGGAGAATTGCCGTCTGTTCCAGGCAGTGCAGCGGTGAGTTGTTGGGTGTTTTGCTTGGGGGGTGGGGCGCTGGGAAGGGGCGACTATTTTCAGTACTGCCCAGAATGAGTTTCTCCACATGGCACTGTTTTTTGTAGGCTGAAGCACCAGATACCAGCCTTCGCGTCTTCCAGATCGATTCGTCAAATTAGGTGATAGGAAAAGCAGTCGAAGAATGCTGGAGAGCTCCAAAGCCTGCGCTCTGTGTTGGGTTATTTCTTCCTTACAATCAACGATTGTCCAACTGAATTTGTGGGGTTTTCCGTGATGGAGCAATGCTATATTTACTTTTTTTATCTTCTCCAACCTGAGTAGATTAATTGGTACCGCTTCGGCGGGCAGGTAACGGTGTTCTGTTTAGTCATGCTGGCCACATGACCACGGAATTGTCTACGGACAAACGCCGGCTCTTCGGCTTTGAAACGGAGATGAGCACCGCCCCCTAGATTCGTACTTGACTGGACTTAACTTCAAGGGAAACCTTTACCTTTACCTAATCTGGTGTTCACCAGGTGTGTGGGAGATAAAAGGTATTTTCCTCCACCTCATCTGCCTTTACTTTTGCCAGGAGTTTTAGTTTTAGATTTGAAACTGGTTATCCCAAACATTTTACTGCCTGAGGCAATCCAAAGGACAGTGGCCCCCTCTATTCCATGTACAGAAGCCAACAGTCACTCCATGGGAAGCCCGCATGCAGGACAGAAGGAACGTAGGCCGTTATTGCTTATTTATTTCTCAGGGCTGTGTCTTGCCCTTCCTCCAAAGGTCAAGGCATTTTTACTGGTGATCTCTCTTAATTCTTATCCCCACCCCCCCTGCCCCCACAGTACCTTGCAAGGCAGGCTGGGCTAAGAGATAGTTGGTCCCAAAGTTACCAGTTAGCTTTAATGACTAAGAATGGACTTGAATGTGGATCTCCCTAGTCCTAAACCACTGCCCTGACTGACTGGCAGCCATTAGTATCCTTATCTTCCATGGAATTAGGTCCCCAGTTGTTTCACAGACAGTTTTTCAGAGGCCACAGTGGTGATGCAAAGATCACATTTTCCTCTTTTTGTCTTCTGACCAGCCTGTGTGGCTTATTATGTTGACAAAAAGGGGTATCACTGTCTTTCTAGTGGCCTAGCTGCAGAGGAAGTAACTATTATGACAGCACAATGATTACATAAGTGAATATATATACACAGACACACAGACACACCTGATATATAACCTGATGATAATAATACTCTAAATGATATGATAAACAAGAGAGTAAATGTAAAGATTGAATTATGAGTTAACAGTAATATTTATAACATTGGGGTGGGAGGAAGAGAGTGCAGCCAATTTAAGTCTGTTTAAGCAGTATGGAAATACGACCTCTGTTGCATGAATTGGAATAACTGCATCTGCATCTTACTTCCTCTTTCTTTGCATGCAGCCCTAGACAGCAACCATGTTCACACATGTGTTGAGCCATAATGTGGTTTATTTGGTTTTGGTTTAATATGTACAAACCCAGACTTTTTATTTGTAATCTTTGGTTATAGTTTTCTGTGTTACATGAATTCAGTCAATTGTGCATTATTTAATAAATCATGGTTGACCACTTCATGGCTATATGCAATATATAACTCTAATCATAGGCAAAAGAGAAAAAAAAATCTGCCCCAGTAAATTATCTTCTCCATCAGCCTCTACTAGAAGACCCTCATGATAGTATTATCTGTGAATGGCAAGTGAATTTACACCAGACTGATATATTGACAATGAATTAATAATTCTCTGTAGATGCCTCAATATCACTGCCATTCCAGAATTCCCAGTGTCCTGCCCTTATAAGCCTCCCCTCTCCAAGTGAATATAGATGGCTGAGAGCCAAAGTAAATGATATAAGAAATGTGTGACTGTAGTTCCCATGGCTTATTTCTTTAAAAGAAGTAGCAGGAAAGAAATATCAAAACGGATCACGATGTACAAAAAGATTTGTTTAAATGGTCTACACTGTGGCCTCAATAATAATCCTGTTCCCTCTTTCAGGTTCCTGTTTATTCCAGGATACCAGCTACCATTGGCATCAGTGGCTGTTTTTCTCCTGGAGCAAATAATAGCTGAGTGGATACTTTTATTTATTATGATTGCAGCACTGCACATAACAAGATGATTATTTCTCAATCTGGCTCAGAATCCTAGTGCGGATTCTGACTGGAATCTCTGGATCTGTTCATTATATTAAAAAGTAAGGTATATGGCTTTGGTAGTTATGTGAACTGCATCATATTGAATTTAAGGCCATGTAATGTTTTATTCTGAGTTAGATCATTGGATTCTTTGCTGTTCTGTGTTTGATTCAATTTCACAATCTTTAAGACCCTTGAGTTCTGCAGGTAATGTTTCCTACTTGGGAACCATCCACAGAATCAGGGGAAGGGAACAGGACTGGGTGGGATCCTGTCCCAGACCCCTTCTGGAAGGTCCAATGATGTCATTAAGGTCAGCATGAAAATCTGAACTGCGCCTCTGAAGGTGGACAGCAGATACAGCTTTTGGCTGCTGTGCAGTTTCTTAGTAGAAAAAAAGTGTCCAAAGAGTAGCCACGGCTTTGGGTAATTCAGACTGAGTGCCTGAAAATATGGGCCCTTGTCAAGATCACATCCCTCTTAAGCATTCCTTCCCAAGATGAGGAGGGGGTGAATCTGTGAGGAGGGTCATTCAAGTCTCTGCATGCTTCTTGACAGACAGAAATGGCTGAACAACTGTTTCCACAGGCATCCTGGCTGTTACTTCTGGCAGTACTTCTACACATCTGGAGGGCACCAGGTTCAGGAAGTCTGGCTTAGGTTCTGAAATCTCCTGACTGAAATGACTCATTTGTCCCTTTCTGTCTTTCAGAAAGATTTGTTTAGATTTGTACTTTTTAGAATGGCCAATCCTCAGTTTATGATGTTGATTTTAGGGCATTACAGTAGATTTGTTTTTAAACATATATGTTTATTAGGTGTGTGAGAACACTTTGGGGATTGTACAGGCTGAAAAGTGTGTAATAATTATGTATAAAATAATGAAAAGGTATTTGAAACTCTCCCTGATTCCAATCTAACATTCTGACTCCTATATTATAGTGGCACTAAATAATAACATATTAATTAGTGGTGGTTAATATACTGAAGTATATAGTAGCCTTCCCCAGTTGAATGCCTCCCCAGATGTGTGAGCATCACAACTTCTAGAACCCCCTGGTGGGATTTGCTTGTGGCTGAGAAGTAGGCCAAGCATATCTGGAGGGTGGTCGGTTGGGAAAGACAAGAATATTTATTTCAAATCTATTTATCCTGCTTTTCTACTTAAAGAAGCACTAAAATACTACATCATGTCCATCTTAATTCACACCACATAGTAACAGCTCAAACAGGAAATTGATAATCTTCAGGGTTACATACATCATAGAAAAAATCACAATATTAGCAAGCATTTCTAAGAGCCCTGTTTGAAATATCCTAAAATATGCTATCCTTTTTTGAAATGTTAATTCTGTACTTAGTAACATCGTTTCCATTTCATCTATGGCAGAAATCACTTCACAGGTTAACCTTGATAGTTACTACTGCAATTTAAGTACGTATGTGTGTGTATGTATGAAAAAAAAAAATTCCTTTTCACCCCTATGGGCGGTATGTGTCTTCCTCAACCTTGGGTCCTCTGCCCCCTCTACACACTTCTGGACAGAGAGTTCTGATGTTGTTCCTGGGATCTGCGGAGCCACTCTCCCAGCTTAGGAGTCACGGCCCGAGTGCTCTTACCACCACTGGGACCACTCTGGCCTTCCCTTTCCACATCCTCTCTAGCTCCTCCTTGCTATTTCTCCAGCTTCTCATATGCCTTCTTCCTGATGTTGCTGGCACTGCTACATCTATCACCACTACTGTCTTCTGGTCAGAAATATACACGCATAGATACACACAGACACACACACTCCTGATCTATTAAACTTTGATTTAATGGCAGTGACTTCTTGTTCTTTGACATCCTCTTTTCCCAGTAAGCTTGTGAACTTTGGCTTCCTGTTTTGTCTGAGGTCATTTTTATTATTTTATTATTTTATTTATTTTCTATCCCGCCTTTATTATTTTTTATAAATAACTCAAGGTGGCGAACATACCTAATACTCCTTCCTCCTCCTATTTTCCCCACAACAACAATCCTGTGAGGTGAGTTGGCCTGAGAGAGAGTGACTGGCCCATGGTCACCCAGCTGGCTTTCATGCCTCAGGCGGGACTAGAACTCTATCAGTCTCCTGGTTTCTAGCCCAGCACCTTAATGACTAGACCAAACTGGCTCTCTCGAGGCTCTGTCTGATGAAAGAGAGCAAAGAAAAATTATTAAGGTCTAGCCCATGAGGAATCCATTTATGAGAAATGGATACATAAAAACGGAATGTAAACCTTAAAATAGGCATACCAGATTTAAAAAACAAACCCTCCGAACTCCCTTCCCCGATTTTGCCCCATCGATATTACGCATAATATGGCCTCGCAATCCATTTTACAGCCTCAACACCCACCTCCAAATGTGAAATGTTGCCCTCCATTGAACTCTATGAATTTTTATAGTAGATAAAGTAAGTGGTATGTAACAGTTACTCTGCTTCTACAGCAATTTTAGCCACAATGTGTGAACAGAAGGACTGCTATATAGCTGAATGGTTTGAAAGCTCTTAGAGTGTGATTAAGAACAGAATCTTGAGAAGCAGGTTTAGGCCAAGATACAATTACTGAGTTTGCACAGTTGTCTATCCATGGTTTAAGAGATAAACTGCAACTGACAGGCTTCAGACATTTTGTTAAGCAACTGGTGTATCAATTGTGGTTTAGTAATCAGTGTATTTGTGATGTCAATCAGTTATGTTTTATTCAATAAACTATGGTTAAAAAACCATGACTTAGCATGATGCATGAATCTAATCATTCTGAAGTCTCCAAATTTTGTTCTCCAAAAGAAACATAACTTGAGGAAAGCTGCACACACAGTGATAATTTGTCACATAGATGAAACTGATTTTACCAGTACATACATACTTTGATCATGCTGGCTGTGGGCTATAGGAGTTTCTTCGGAGGATAATAGTTGGAGAATGCAGGTAGAAGCTTTTGTAGGTTATACAAAAAGGTTATTCCTCCTATGGAATTGGATGTATCAGATGGAGTGGATTCTGTTATATGAAAGTTGAGAACATAATCTATTTCTTAACTCTTTTAAGTTCTACAAGACTTTTGTTTCCAATAACATTTTTTAAAAATGTACAGGCCATCTACTTTTTGGTAAGTGACACAAACACACACCCTTAATTTCATCAGCCAAAATTACTTGCTTGTTAGTATCCATCTGGAACACTTGTCATTTTAGCTAGATATGAAATGTGAAACATTAGGCTGTCACATCATACAATAAAGTAAAACAGATACTACTTTTTGGAAACAAGAAACAAAAACACTGCTTTGAAGTCAAGAGAGGTAATTTTCTGTAAAGGATATAAGAAAGAGCTCAATCAGGTCACTGGGTGTAAATTATTACAAATGGAAAAAAACAAAACAGAAGGACAGAACTAAACACAATAAAGATTGTCTTGAGTTTCACAGTATTAATATCACTATATCACTCAGTTTTCTTTCTATAAAAATTATAATAGATTGCCCATAAAGTTCTTTCAATGCACTTTGGGGGAAATTTCCTAGCTGAAAAGTCCATTTGTTAAAATGTGTAACTCTGGAATATGAAGGCATGCACCAAACATGGAAGGGGGTTGGGGATTGAACTAGCTAAGCTGGCAGCTGCAGGTATCAGCCACTCCTTTTGGCAATGTTAGGTTGCTTGGCTGCATCTTTTCCTGTCATGTGTCGCCGTTGTGTTTGCTCCTATGCAGTGTCAAGCATGAGCACCTAACCCATCCTCTACACAAACAGGAATCCAGGCCAACCAGGCATCCTACTGACAAGTACATATTGGCATGTAAATTGGTGGGAGTCCTTCCAAATATGTGGGAGGTAAGAGAATGGGGATACAGCTCTGTGGTTACCAAATACATTTTTGTGTGTCTAATAGTCCTTATATTACTTTTTAATCAGCTGACGGTATGTCTTGTGTTAAACCTTGTACTCACCTAGACACTCCCATTATTGAGTATCAGCCAGGATTTTAATTTTTAAAATGGAAAATAACAGGGTTTAAAAAGTTATATCCTCTAACTGGGTGCAACCAATATTAATGGTTTAATCTTACCATTAATTCCTGATGCTTAATTCCACTATTCTAAGCTTTTTAGATGAAGGGATTAAAATGTCATATTAGTACAGAATTCAGATATGGTTCTGAACAAGTAGGTAGTAGCAAATCATATGGCATATATGGCTGTTACAGCCTGTCAGTGTATCAGCCTCTCCGCACTGAACACAAATCCCATTCATCCTCTGGTTATATACCTCACAATACTTTTTTTCTCTGTTTTTATGAGCATAATCACAGCTTCTATGCACTGCCAAGTACAATGGTGCTATTTTACTTGCAGCATGCAGCTAGGCAAAAATAAGTATATAAACAGGAAAAGCTAGATGAGATTAAGGTGGCATTAGCTAAACAGATTGGCTTGTGAAATTGACTAGAGAGAGAAGGTGACTTCAATTTATCCTCCCTCCCTCCCTTCTTTCTTAAAAACATGGGATCAATGCAGTGGACTTGTATGTGCCCACTGATAGAATATTGGGGTTTTTTTTTAAAGGAACACATTGCTAGCAGCTGGAGACTGGAACTACCATGCCATTGTTTATCAAAACACACAGGGCATTTTTACTATTGGCCTCACACAGACAGCAGGTCCTATGCTGTCTTGTTTCTCAGATGTTTGTGAGCAGTAGCTGCATTTGGAAATCTCCCTATGCCTTGAATATGATGGGCATTCCAGAGTAGATCCTACCACAGACTTGAACATGTTTGGAGAGATTCTTTAATCCAAATCTTGAAGGAGGTTTTGCAATGCAAGGTGGAGCTACTGCAGGTGTAACCCATCGCTAGTCCCTATTTAAATACTTTCAGCAGCAGAGGACTTCTTACTTCCTAACCAGTTTCCATTGTTGAGCACTCTTTCATATTTAGGAAGCTTGTCTAACGTTTAACCAAAATTTGCTTCTCTGTTTCCACCCACAAAAGCAAGTTGTTGGCAGTCTGTCTTAACAAAAATGGTTGGAGCCACAAGTTCATCCCTGTCCCTGTAAACATGACTTTAAATCTCCTTTGAATGATTATAACCTCCCCCACAACCGAGGCTGTCAGTGGACGGTAACATGCCAGAGGGCCTCAAAGTACAATGTAGGAAGGAACTGAAAGATTTATCTTAACTTGCTTACAGACTCCCAAACTGATTAAAGTGAAATCTTCTGGTGCATGAAGTAACAAATAAGTACATCCAAATCCCAAATCAACAACAAAAATTTCACAGTGAATGATGAACCTGTCAACATCTCATTTATTTCTTCAAACTGAGACCAACCCAGTAACTGAAAAGATGGCTTCTAAGACACCGAGCCAACATTTAATTAATGCACCTGCTCTGCTAAGCCTTTGTTTTGCCAGACCTTAGTAAAATCTGTTTCACACCTGTGTTTTACTTTTTAACGTGTTTTCATAGAAGTTTGACCTTGACCCAGTAATCCATCCTAAGGCTACTAGGCATGAACACATCATAACTGGCATCAATCTCTGTCTGTTTATGAATTTATAACCATAATAGTATTATCCAAAGTTCATGTTTGCAATGTGTATAACAACAATAACCAGATCTCTTGTTTTGCATATTACATTTATAATTGTAAGGATTCACTCACCATTCAAGATACCAAAGCCTAGAAATGACAAACCAACATCAGTTTTCTAAGACCGTATATCCTTCAAATATTTCTTCAGAAAAGAGGAACTTAAAGAAATGAGTCAAATGACCAATTCTTTTTCTGAAAATGTGTCCACTTGCCAAAATATGTGACCATAAAAATATAGCATAAAGATACTATAGATCAGATTTACCACAAACAGTATATCTGTGGCTATAAAAATATATGCCTATACACCAGCCTAGTTCAATAATATGGTTATTGTTAAAATTAAAATTAAAGTATTTCAGACTATTGCTTTTCAAAAGATCAGTGCAAGAATGAGTGCGTGTATAATCTTAGCAACATGGAATAAAGTATTATAATAGTTTATGAGTGGTGTAGAATAATGATAAAAACTACATACTAGGTAGAAATGAAACAAAGCAACACAAAAGATTTGAAATGCAATAATTTTATCTACTGTAATTTAATTGCAAATTTTAACAACTAATTGTCCTTTCAAATCACTCTACTGATGAGCAGCACTTCATAGCAAATTGATCAGAATGAGAAGTGAAAAGAGCCCAATTCAGGTGGTTTTCCTTTGCATGCAAGTGACATTGTATTAGAATATAACAAGGTTGCACATCTTAGCTTTGCCTGTGGTTTTGTCCCTTGTTGGTCTTGTCCCCAAAACTTACTAAAAATACTATGGTTACAGCAAAACTTAGCATAAGTTGTGGACCTTGCTGCTGAGAATCATAAGTATGTGATACATGTAAGATACTTTAAACCCTTGAAACATTAAGCATAATGATTTCATAACAATTTGAAGGGCAATGTGGTGTAATGGTTAAGGTATTGGACTGCCGCCAGGGAGATCCAAGTTCTAGTCTGCCCTTTGTTACAGAACCTCACTTGGATGACTTTGAGCCAGTTGTTCTCCCAGCCCAACCCAACTTACAGGATTTTTGTGAGAAAAAAAGTAGGATGAAGGAATGCTATGTACATCACCTTGAGATGAAATACTAATCTAACAAAGAGACAAAAAATAAATTAGGATCTGAGACAGAAAAAGACTAAGACTTCTGAGCCCAATATTATGCCTATTTAGCCAACTTTGATCATGAAAGTTGTCTATGAGAGATAACTTGCTATTGCCAGAGGACCATAACAAACAAGGCTGCATTTAGTAAAGCAAAGACTACAAACGGTTCCATATTATAAGATACTGGCCAAAGATCTTCTAGGTTGATGAGTAGGTTACCCAGTGTCAAAACAGTGAACAATAAGACACGGTAAAGAGTGAAATCCAAAAGGCTTTGAAGAAACTAATCTTTTCAAATGGAGAACACATGAAACAGAAAAGTATTAAATTAGTAAAAGATTACAAAGAAATAGTAAGACACTGAATATAAAGAGATATATTCAGATAAATTCAAAAAAATGACAGATTGGGTTGATTTTTTTTAAATTGCATCTTGTAAAGTGGACTGCAACCACAAAAAGATTATGCCAGAATTAGTTTGTTAGTCTTTAACATGCCCGAAGAGTCTTTCTTATCCTAAACCTCACATCTAGCAACTTCCTTGAGTTCTGGTCCTGTCAGCCTTGAGAGGTAGTCCAGACAAGAAGCATACCCAGAAGTACTAGTTCTAATTTTATTGTATGGTTATGTTAACAGAATCTTGCAAGTCTGAAAGTACTTCTCTCCCCACTCGACTTTACAGTCCAAGAAACTTGGGAGGGTTCCTTCTGAGATGTTTGCCACACCCCCATTCCTTCTGTGGACTCAGCTGCTGCTTGTCTGACTGTTGTCTAGTCTGCAGCTCTTCCTCCTGTCTCCCAAGGTCATTCCCACATACCATTACAGGTCTTCTGTATAAATAAACTATTTTTACCACACCACACAACTACTACAGACTGAAATTTATATGGGTTATATGAAAGGTGTTTTATGTGGAACTGATTTGTACAGATTACTATTTACACTAGCTTTCCCAGCCTAGCACCCTTCAAGTATGTAGGATTTAAATTCCTGAGATCCCTACACAGTACAGTCAATGATTATGCTAGTTAGGGATTATGGAAATCGAAGCTGAATACATCTACAGAGCGTCAAGTGCCTGACTTTGTTTGGATCTATAACTATGATTTTATTGCTGGATTACCATTTCCACCATTTTCAGCAAGTGAAGCTACTGACTTTTTGTGAAGGATGATGGAAGTTGTAGTCTATCACACCTAGAGGGCAACTGGCTCACAAAGACTGCTCTATAACATCATGTTGCTGATAAATACTTGGAAACTGACATGGCTGTTAAGAGTGAGCTATGCTCTGATGCAGGACAGACATTTATCTTGCTGCAGCAAGTTATTTCAAAGTCACTATTCTAAGTGGTTCTGGTAGATTTCCAGTATAGGAGATTTTATAGACCAGAAAATAACAGGTGGGGGGGGGAAGGGAATAAAAACAACTACTTATTTTGAACACTATATAGATCCATGTAGGCATCACAACTACAGGTAAGTATGGGACATTACATTATCTTTTCTTTGTGACTTCTGTCTCTCTCTCTCCCTCTCTCTCCCTCTCTATCTATCTGTTGGGAGTAAAAACCATTGTGCTACAAATGTACCAAAAGCTTTATAGATTTCTAAAATGCCACAGCTTTACATCTGTCATTTATTTGAATTTATTGTTCCAGTATTTATTATCCCACTATCTGAAAAATTAGAACTTTGGAGAAACGCCTCTTCTGATGTTCATCACATCATTATGCAGATGATACTGTGCTATACTAGTTCTTTTTCCTATTCTGTTTCATGACTCAAGAAAATATATTTATAATATACAAATTCATTTTAGCTTCAAAACAACTCTGTAAATTGAATTAGTTTGATAGGCAGAGGCACTGTTTCCACCACCAAAACAGACCATAATGCCTTGCCTTTTTAAAAATCTCACTCTGTTAAGGGCCATATTGGGTCATTTGGAGTGAAAATTGTGGGATGAGGCTGATAAATGGTTAGGATGTTTTTTACAGTCCTATTTCAGTGTAGAAGAATGGCTCAAATAAATTCCTAAAACTCATTCCTATTCAGTACATATAAGTGTCTGTTCTGCATTTATATCTTTGGCTGTTGCTGCTTTTTTGAGGGCTAACTCCAATTGGCTATAATGAAATCTGAAGGAAAAACAAACAAAAAAAGGACAAGAATTTTTTAATATTGGGGGTTTTCCTACAAAACAAAGAAAACTAAACTTGCTCTTGACCTAAGTATCATGACAAAAATGTTCCCTTTATTTTGATGGTCACACACCTCATTTTGCCTATAAAGAACTTTCAAGGACAGCATTTCAGCAGTTCAGATTTCTTTGAACGCAAGATGATGATGGAAAAGTAAAGGATTTTTATTTGAAATGTTTCCTTTAGAAAATCTACAATCAGGACAAAAATGAAGGCAAGGAAACATCCCTGAAGAATTACCTGTCCACATGGGATCCCCAGAGAGGTAGCAGTGCTCTGATAGCTCTAACTTGTTGTTGTTAGTTGCCGTTGAGTTGTTTACGGCTCATGGCGACCCTACGTATAACAGAATGAAATGCTGTTCGGTATTGCGCCCTATGCCCAACTGTTCCAATGTTTGCATCCATTGTTGCGGTAATTGTATCAATCCATCGCATTGAAGGTCTTCCTCTTTTCTGCTGGCCCTCAACTTTACCAAACATGATGTCCTTTTCAAGCGATCGGTCTTTCCTGAAGATATGCCCAAAGTATGAGAGTCTAAGCCTAGTTATCTTCCCCTCTAGGGAACATTTTGGTTGTATTTCTTCTAAAACTGATTTGTTCTTCTGGCAGTCCATGGTATTTTCAATAATCTTTGACAACACCACAATTCGAATACATCAATTCTTCTTCTATCTTCCTTTTTTAATGTCCAACTTTCACAGGCATATGTGGCAATTGAGAAGACCATGGCGTGAGTCAGATGCACCTTTGTTTTTAAATTGACATCTTCACTTCTGAAAACTTTAGATAGGTCTTTGATGGCAGATTTTCCCAGAGTGATACATTGTTTGATTTCCTGATTACTACTTCCCTTGGCATTGATTGTTGATCTGAGTAGACTGAAATTGTTGATGACTTCAATTTCTTCTCCATTTATTGTGACATTGTTTATTGGTCCATTTGTGAGTATCTTCTTCACATTCAGGTGTAGTCTGTATTGCTGACTACAATTTTTGATCTTCCTCAGCAGGTACTTCAAGTCTTCTTCATTTCCAGCAAGCAAAGTTGTATCATCTGCATATCGCAGGTTGTTTATGAGTCTTCCACCAATTCTGATACCCCGTTCTTCGTACATTCCTGCTTCTTGAATTATATTCAGTGCCCTCCAAATGTCTTGAGCTATAATTCTTGCCAATTGCCATGTGGGCACTACCTTGGGGAAGGTAGTTCTGTGACAGCTTCCTTCAGCCTGGCATCCTGTACCGCCCAGAGGTATCGGGACCAAGCATTCCCAGCCCCCATGGCATTTGGTTATGTTAGTTCAACATTCTTCAAGTCATAATAAGTTGAGAAGGCTCCTCTGAGGGATTTCTCTTTTGCCTAAAACATAAGATTCTTTGCACTCACATCTTAATTTTTGTTTTAAGATACAAAACTTCTGTGATGGCTTCATGATCAATGAAACAGTCACCCCAGATTCTGAGGTGAATTGCCCAGGGAGAAGAATCTTTATCATGATTAAAAGAACAGCGTGGTGTTTGAATCAGGTGATCCTGTAGAGCAAAAATATAGCGACTGATGGACTCATGTTCATTGAACAGTAAGTCATAAGAGTCTATTTAATCATTAAAATGCTTCAGCATTTGCTATTATTTCTTTTGTTTCTAGGAGGCATTTTTGCTTAGATTCATAACCTGTTGTACTTTACATGGAGGAGACTGATCTCCTATAATGGTGTTCTCCTCCTTCATTCTTTCATATTTATCTGGACTCTCTGCCCCCATTCATTTGCTGAAGCATTAAATGTGACCCCATTCTCTTATGCTGATCCATGTTGTCATGACAACATAGGCCTATTTTGTTGCCTACCACTTTACCATGCCCTTGAAACCGAGGCAGCTGAACTGTAAATCATGTCAATTCAAATATCATGTGAATGGGAGTATGGTGTTCCTCTGACCTGAGCTATTTGCTGTGACTCAAATGTCCAATTGGCCCCTTTCAGTTCATTTCCCACTTGCTATATTGTGGGAAAGAGGTGAAGTGGTCATATAGTCAAAACACACAATGGTAGCAAAGGCCAGAGTGGAACCAGAATAAAACAGGAAATGACAAAGAAAGAACAGAGGTTGGGGTTATCTTCTCAAACACTGCAAACCTACCTACCCAAACTCTTTTCTTTTGGCTCTTCTCTTATGTCCATCCATTTAATGAATGATTTGATTGAGTCTCTGCTTGCTAACAGTTTGCTAACAGTAGTGAGTGTCTCATGTAGTCACTGTACCTGTTCATGTGTTTGGGATGCAGAGTTTAAATGCAGACGATTTACTTAGTATTTTTAAGTTCCGTAGGTCAATATATAATTCAAAAATTGCCTGTACCTTGATGTAAACATATTCAATTCTTTGAATTATAAAGAATTAGAATTCAGATTAAAAACACACAAATTTCTGAGGAAGGAGTTCTATTGTGGCTGGTATGAATCAATTCCCATTATGATCTGAAATTAAAACAGATTTAACAAAAGACAGCCTTTAGAGCAGTTTTTTCCCCACACTTAGCAGTATTAAGATGTGTGGACTTCAACTCCCAGAATTCCCCAGCCATCATTGTCATCTAAACTTTTTGTGCAGCGACATTAGGATTTTTCTGTCCTTCATTTTTTCTCCTCCCTGTAATGTAGTTTTAAATTGTATATCTTCTTTTTACATTTTAAGGGGCTTATATGTAATAAAGCCAATTCACATTTTGTTACATTTTAAATCTTGGATTTTATAGCTGAATTATATGAAGTAGTTATGGTGTCGAAGGGTGCAGGCGTGTGTATTTAAAAAACTTGCTTATAACAAAAGAAAGTGTTTTACAGATATAGAAGAACAGATCATCTTCCGATGAGAATGAATGGGTGGTAAAAGCAATCACTAGACTGCTAATGAATGTTTGCTTTCCCACATAAATGAAAAAAATTAAAGTAATTTTGTTAGATGTTGTTTTTCTTATTTAGACATTAATGGAACAAATAAATGAACATATATTGAAAACTGTAAATTTATTTATTTGATTTCTATAGCCACCCATCTCAACAAGTGACTCTGGCGGCTTAAAATGCTGAATGTTGAAGCTATTTAGTGGCCTGCTAGACCCACTGAAATGAAGCAGAGCTTAACATAGCTGAGAATCTGTACTCAGAAAAAGATTATCATCTTAGATAGCTTCAATGAGCATGTTAGAGTAACACAGGTTATTGATCTTACACTTTCAGCCCTCCCAAGCATAAAGAATCACATGCTTAGACAGAGTAGGTTAAGAAGTAAAAAGAGTATCTTACTGACTTTATTCTTGGTTCGGTTACATCCATATTTGGTGGAAAAGATGAAATCTTTGTTCTTTTGTCCCTAAACATAATTCACCCTTAGCCCTACAGCTGCTAAGAGCTGTATGGAAGAAAGGGCTAGGGACATGGCTTTAGGCCCAAGATGTAGACAGAGGAGAGCAGCATGCTTGCTGCCTTCTCAGTAGGTGGAAGGAGGAGGAAGAGAGAGGAAGTAAGAGTGGCAACGAACAGCTTCCTCTCACATAGAGAATTGCATCATGGGATCAACTCATCTATATGCTAATTGAGGCACGCTGATTTGTTAACACTTCCAACAAATGTAACGATTTATCTTGCATTACAGCGTTTTTTCAAAAGTGGAGGATATTAAATACCCCAGAAATCTTTCATTTTCCTATGTTCTTCATGTTAACTATAAAAATTACAATGTGAGTTACCCAGATAAAGTCCATTGGAAACCATGCCAAGACTGAATGATTCATTGAAAGCAGATCCATTACATCACCTTTCCATTTTCCTACCTATTCTTCTAACCAAATTATCAATGTTGAGTTTTTAAAATACGAATTGCACAAGCAGCTCAGTCTGTAGGCTGAAAGCAGTTTACCAGGAGTCTTTACCAGGATTCCTTTAAGGACCTGTTTTTTTTTTCATCCTTCTTCAGACAGAAATACTTTCAGATTTGAGCAGGTAACGTGAAAGGAAGTACTGCAGTGAAGGTTAATGGCCAGGTTCTATCTCTATTTAGCAACAGTCACAGATGGAACATTTGAATAGACTGCAGATACTGGGTCCTACTAGATATTGGGTCAACTGGGTCCTACTGGATCCAAAAATTGTATCAGGAGTCTCTCATGGGCTACTTATTTATTTTGCCTCAGTGCAATATACAATTAAAAACACCCACAGTAGAATAAGATCACAACAAATTGAAGATCTCTGTAAAAATAAACCAAAGCAAAATTAAGATCCATTGAAAGCCATCAAATCCCAAAGTTCTGTTTCACACAGATTAAATTCCTCTGACCATACTGCTGAATTTTGATGGTACAATTGTCAAAAATGAGTGTTGTGGTTTCTTGCTATTATGGGGTCTGTGATAATATAATTCTAATTCTACTTAACTGTGCATGTTAGAACTCAAATATCCATACAGAACTCTTTAAGTTGTAACCCTTTGCACGCTTAGCTGGCAGCAAGCTTCATTTAATGAGATTTTCTTCTGAAGAGGAAAAGTATTAAAAGATCAGCACTGTAAATTCTGAAACAAATAGCCTAATGATTAAAATAAGGCTTAACATTATAAAATTTTGTCATATAACTTGGGAAACCATCTGTAAATACATTCTTGGTTAATCTGAGCTCCTTAGAAAAAGGATGAGATGCAATTGTAATCAGATGAATGAGGTGCGGGGGTGGGGGTGGGAGAGGGATAATGCAAGCCTGAATGACAATGAAAAACTTTACAAAATGAAGGGAGGGAGAACCCCTGCTGTTTATCTACTGAAACACAGATCAAATAGGAACTTAGAGCAGTCATTATTCATCATTTATTTATTTATTTATTTATTTTAATTTATTAACCACTCAACTCTAATGGACTCTGGCTGGCGTGCAAAACTGGCAAAATCCATGAAAACAGAAAAACCTCAAACCAAATAAACAGCCCAGACTAAAACAAACCAATAAACAACACAAATAAAACAAAACAGGGAGCCTAGACAAACAATAATACATCAATCCCAGGCTTGGGGCCAAAGCCAGGTTTTCTGAACTTTTTGGAACCCCAGAAGAGGGCACGGTCCTTACCTCAGGGTGGATGCTGTTCCAGAAAGCAGGGGCCACAACAGAGAAGGCATGCTTCCTTGGTTCCACAAGATGACGTTTAATAGAATGGACAGAAACAATTGGAGAAAAGTGGTCCCTCAGATATCTGGGCCCTATGTCATGGAGAGCTATATAGGTAATAATCAGTACTTTGAAATGCACTCAGAATCCAACTGGCAGCCAATGCAGCTCACACAGCAGTGCCGACACACGGGCATACCAAAAGGTACCCATTACTGTGCATTTTGAACCAGCTATAGCTTCTGGGTGGTCTTCAAGAGCAGCCACACGTACAGCATATTGCAAAAATCCAATTGTGAGGTGACCAGGACATGAGTAACTGTCTGAATGGCCATTTGATTGAGGAAAAGGCACAAGTAGAGCACAAGATGAACCTGTGTAAAGGCCTTCCTGGCTGCAGCTGCCACTAGCTCTTCAAGCAGTAGCTGCAATTCCAGAAGGACTCCCAAGCTGGGGAAGTGCAGCCCCATCCAAGACCAACAATAGTAACATCTCCAGCCCTAGGGGATGAGACAGCCACAGCCACAGCCACTCGGTCTTGTTAGGACTGAGCTGAAGTCTGTTCTGCCCCATCCAGACCCATACAGCCTCCAGACACTGGGCCAATACATCGACAGCTTCACCTGTGCTGTTTGGGGTTGAGATGTAGAACTGGGCATCATTAGCATATTGATGATACTGAACCCTGAACCAGTGGATGACCTCACCCAGTGGTCTCATGTAAATGTTGAACAGGAGAGAGGAGAACATCAAACCTTGAGGCACCCCTCATATGAGGGGCTGTGGACACAAACTCTTCCCCCTGCCAATACCAACTGGAACTGACCACTGATAGAGCTTGTGAACCACTGGAGCACAGTGTCGCCCACTCCTAACCCCTGCAGCTGGTCCATTTACTATGGTTGACAGTATCAAAAGCTGCTGAGAGATCAAGGAGCACTAGGATGGATGCACCACCCCCATTCCAGCTCCGCCAAATGTCATCAACAAGCATGACCAGCACTGTCTCCTTACTGTACCCTGGCCTGAAACCAGACTGAAATGGGTTCAGATAATCTGTTTCCTCCAAGATCTGGACTGCAAACATCCAGAAGACCTTAATATGGCAAGAGTTTGAGTTTTCTGTATTTCTTAGTTAACAACCAAAAGATAACTAGCTAATATATAGAAAATATTGCATATCTACAGCAAAAGTTAAGTTTTTATTTTAATTAAGATAAGCTGTGGAAAGTTTGATATTTCTGAAATATTCACACTTTAGATATCATGTTGGCTTGAGAATCTTAATTTCACTTAAG
This sequence comes from Candoia aspera, assembly GCF_035149785.1. Taxonomy (NCBI): domain Eukaryota; kingdom Metazoa; phylum Chordata; class Lepidosauria; order Squamata; family Candoiidae; genus Candoia; species Candoia aspera. Next base: position 55,912,928 of record NC_086158.1, on the reverse strand, counting down.
TCTCTCTCAAACCAGTGAGGCATTTTAGTTTCAAGCATTTAAGTCCCACTGATTAAGGTGGATTAAGGATGGTTCTCTATATCAGGGTCATGATGTCTGCAGGTTTCGTAATCTAATCCAAGAACAATTAAATAACTTTCCCAGCCTGCCCATAACTCTAATATCAAAACACTGAAAATCCTAGGCTTTCTTCAATCAGGCAGAATTTTCTAAAATTTGAAAATAATATTTTAATTTTCTTCATAACCAACACAATTAAGTGAGCTAGATACTTTTGCAGGATGAAACATACTTCACATAGGAAGACTCCAAGAATCAAAACTAAATGTTACAGGTAAAAGATATAAATTAAAAAGTGTGTGCCCTTAAGCATAAAGAGAAAATTTCCATTGAAACAGTACAACAGTAACATACATATCTATATCTATATCTATATATGTTTGTTTGAAAGCACTTTTAAATGGAACTGTTCATTTCCACATCACCATTGAAAGAGAATCCAGTTACAGTACTTGGCAGGCCCTAGCTGATCTTGGGATGATAGAGAATATATATATATATAGCTCAGGGTTGAAATGCTGTGTTGTAGGAGTTCTCTGAACTTCAAAAGAAAAAAAAAATCAAAGGTCAAGCAGAGGTGAGAATACCTCATATCACAACAATACACCCCTTTATCACACAACTATCAACCAACATCCAGAGAAGCAAAAGATGGCACCTGATCAGCATGACATGAAAAAGCTAACATATCAATCACATGGAAAACAACACCCAAAATCCCAGTCCATCCAATCGCACAAGGCTACTAGGACAGGTAATTATATATTCCACATCTAACAAACCTCACTTCTCCAAGATCATAGCATGAAGATGTTACCTAGGTGGGTAAAGGAAGGTCTACCAACGAGAAACCAAGCCCAGAAAAACACTACAACCCAGTATTACCTGATCTTGGCTGACACCGGAGAGCCAAGTAAAGTTGCATTTGGTCAATATCTGGATGGGGGACATTAGGAAATACCAGACTTGAATGGGAAGGGAAAAACAACAACAACAACAACCCTCCCCCTCCACATCCTGGAGGAGGATATTGCAAACTGCTTCCATATTCTTGCCAAGTAATGCTCCCTATCTAGATGTGTCCATTCAGTCACCAGGAGCTCAGGTCCATTCAAAGCAACCTTTATTTTAGTGAAAAGCAGGACAATGTTCAATAGTACAGCCTTACTTTGCAAATTTAGTTCCTAATGTTTCTACTTGAAAAAGGAAAGTGAAAAATGCAGGAGGAAGTTGGTCTCTGCGTGTAGACTCCCCATGCCAGCATTTCTAAATCATGAGAGGAGCCTTGAAAAGTATGCAGCTCTTTAGTAGCCCTGGTTTTTCCACAGTGGCTAGTCTGTGAAACTGTCTCTCAAAAGAAAACTTCCAGCCCTAGGCTCTTTGCCAATTTCTTATTTAATGCCTGTCCCAAACCCTTTGTGCAAGATTGTGGGGAGTCTGGGAGAGTAACAGAAGAGATACAAGGAAAGTCCATTGGCAGCTTTTCTTATAAACAGCAATTCAGCCAGGTGGCAGGAAATTTAGAAGGAAGTATTTTAAATCATTCAAAGAGACCTCGCCTTAATGAATTTAGTATAAAGAGAACTACTGTTTCCAAGACTATCATGAAAAATATCTTACAGAAGTCTGTATATCTCTTGTTTTCTTCATCTTACCCAACTGTGTGAGAAGCCTGTTAACAAACCTGCTGCTACTTCTTCAAGCATCAAGGGGGCTCTAAGGAGTGGTTCCCCCCACAGATCCAATAAGATCCCAAGATTTTGGACCAGAAGGTTTACTTTGTTACTTTAATGGGACCAAAGGATAGAAAACTCTACTATTTGCACTGAAATAGTGACCACATAGATGTACAGCTAAATTTACACAGGTACAAGAATAACTTTAAAGAATGGTAAACATGAACTCAATGGGCTGGAATTTTGGTGCCAAGAGCCTTGCTCAGCATGTTCTCAGCCAACCCAGCAGTTTCTTTAAATCAGTGCATTTGCAGACACAATACATACACAAAACAGCCTAGCTCTTCCCTTGGCAAGAATGCTCAGCCACAGCTGCCTTGCAAAAAGGACTCACTTCTAGATGCTTGCACCACCTTGGGCCTCCTCCCTGCTAGTCCAGGTTGATCTAAATCCTGGTTGACTGCTAATTGGTTCTTTGACTCTGCTAATGCCAAACTGCTGTCACCTGCTGGGTGCTCCCTGCAGTCTTGGCCTTAATCCATCCCCCACTGGGTAATTCCCTTCATGGGTGGAACTTGCTGGCTAATATACCTCCTTTGAACCCAGGCATGCCAGCAAGGCAGAGAGGAATGTTTCATGCATTCTCCCTTTATATCTTGCTCCCAAGCCATCCTTCTGACTTGAACCTTTTGTCTTCTATCTCCATTTTGTTTTCTTAATCTGCCTAACTCATGAGTAATTATTTTTTTTACTCTAAATCTTTGCACCTTTCCTCATTCTTGAGTAATCTTTCTATCTCACTTGAAATCTCCCATTCCTTTTTATCTCCTTGGGTTCTAACTACTTCCTTTTCTTTTTTCTAGCTGTTTCTTCCAGGTTTGGTTCCCTGCATCTGTATTTGTCTCTAAGTTTATGTTCCTTTGGAATAAGACTGTTGTTGCAACCACAATTCCGTACCTTTTATACCTTGTCCTAAACTCTAAATTCAGCAGAGTCTGCAGAAGCTTGCTGCTTTCATCAGAATGAGGAAAGCTGAGTTGCTCCATCAAGCTGTAAGCTATGCCCCTTTTGTATATACATATGACATGATGCTGCTTTTGTCATTGTGCCCCACTTGCCCCTTCTTGTGCCCCCTCAGGTGCTGCTGCCTACATTTAATTTCTTCCTCTCAAATCTTTGAGTGAATCTCCCCTGCCCTTTAGAAAGTCTTCAGTTCCATGATTTCCTTGCAGTTTCCATTTTGCTCAGGAAGCCTCTTATCCCATGAGCTAATTAAATTATCTTCCCCCTCCCTTTTTATATTCAAGGCCATTTTCCTACAGCCAAATTTCTAACCCTGGACACCCAATTATTTCCTTCCTCCCCATGACAATGCCCTACTAGTTTGCACCAGTTCTATTCATTCCCCAACTTTATTGTGATCTGCTGGGTCACAGGGAGAATGAGTATCTTGTCAATCTCTTCTTTCTCATAATTGATGCCCATGGTACAATCCAGTCATGGAGGTAAAAACAAACAAACAAACAAAAGAAATGAAATCTTGTAATAGAGGGAATGGCCTTTAAATCTGAAGATGCACAATCAAAACTGAAGCTGGATAATAAAGAAACCAGAAAATAAGTTAGATTTGTTTTATAATGTTGGAATAGAAGAGTATGAGTACATTTCCAAAGTGACTTCATTCTTGCAATGATACTCAAGAAACCTGACACTGCCCCTATAATAAAGCATTCAAGGCTAGAAGCAAATATGACATCAACAGTCCCCGGAGATGTTGTCTGGAGATCCTGGATCATAAAGGGTGTGTGCTAGCTAATGTCAACATTCAGGATTGGCATCAATTAATAGAGACAAGAGCTGTGTGTCATAAGCCAAATAGACATGACACTTGAACTTTTCAAATAAGTTTGAAAAGACTCTCCAAGCTAGATGTAAATTCATTAAATAGTAATCTTCATTAGGCATGAAAGGCATTATCATGCAATAATCCAGCCTTTTCCAATGTGGTGCATTCCAAATGTACTGGGACAATAGCTTCAAAATTGGGCATATTAGTTGTAAATGCCAGAAGCTGTAGTCCTAAATCAGCTGAAGTGCACTAAGTTGGGGGAGGTTTGTGGTAGGGCCACCTTCCATCCCACAAGAATAGAAAATTGTTTTATAATTTAAGGAAGAACCAGAGGCACATTTGCATAAAAAAATAAGAAAACCCTTATGTATACATTTTAAAATGTAATGAATAAAATAAATTTGTGTAGAAACTGAGAAAGTAAAAATAATTAGCAGTGTCACAACATTTATATAGCAAAAAGAATCAACAATTATTTTTCATGTTTATTCCTATATAATAATTCTATCCATGTCCTTGTGAGAATTCTGAGCAGATGAGAAAGCCAAATGGAATAGCTCCAACATCTTGTACCAACCATTACAGGGTATAAATATTGTTGCATATAAACATACTACAAATGTATCACCCCAAAATGATATAAATTTTCTTCAACATATGAGATTTAAAAATATCGGAGAAAAATGAGGAAATGTCATTATATATGTAAGGTTTTTTCTCTATTTTTTCCTGATAGACTTTCCAGAACAAAGAATTAAAAACCCTATTCCATAAATAGTACAAGATACATTACAATGATCAGGTTCATTGATCGGAGACTTTTTTGACACCTTGATCTGAATACCAGCTCCCTGCCTTTTCCCTACGCAACCCAGTAAATTACAGCAACTCAGTCATTGTGAATAAACAATTTTTTTCTGAATATAGTTTTAAAATGTATTTTGATGGGCTATGTTTAGAATACACAGAACTGTTCTGAAGGTCAATTCCATCTGTGAAATGTTGGTTTATGCACAATGAAGGTGATTTCTGACCTTCAGGTTCTGTTAACTTTGCAGCAACTTAGTTAATTCCCAATAGTTGAGTTGACATGACATATTTACCCATGATTAGCTACCTATGGTTTATGGAAATAACCAATCTTCCAGTTTTTCAGGATACACTGAACATATTGCCAGGGTTTGCACAACAAGTAAACATAAAAAAGATTGGCTAGTTTGTGGTTGTGTGGAAACTCAAAGTATAAATGGGAAATAGGTACCATGATCTCAGGGAGAGAAGGTAGACTGGGGGAAAAAGTAATCATCATGGGAAGAGTGGAAGAACAGCAAGTTCAGTTACCTGATTTTTCCTATTATTAAGCAGTGGAGTTTGCCTTAAGAGGTCAGAGGACATCAATATAGGACAAGCTGATATATTCACTTCATGCTTTGCTTTCATCTGTATTCAAACTACATAAAACATATAGTAGGATTCTGAAGACCATTAACTTTAAATAATATACTGCTGCAGCTACAGCTGCCTGAATTAAATAAAATAGTTTAGGTCACCTTCCTTTTTTATTTAAAACTTTGCTATAAACCTTCCACAAAGATTACCTTTAAGCTGCCTGACAGACTCTGTTAATTGTGTTAATGGATCATAGTGAAAACATGGCTTAATAAGATTGTTAGAAGTGGTGAAGTAAGAGGTTGGATAGAACCATAGGTTTATGGAAAATTCAGTAATTGTTAGTCTGGTATTATTTCAAGAACAGAGTCCTCCCAATTTCTTTTACAAAGGCTGACAATTGGCTATGTCCCTCAGAAGGGTGGGGGCTCAAGGTTCTTATTTTGGTTTATCAGTTCACATCTTTCCTTTGCCACAAAATTCTGCTCCCAGGGTAAGCACAAGATGGTGCAAATGGTTATTTGGCTTTGAAACTGGCTAAACCCTTCTCTCTCACTGAGTTGTATCCACATCAGTAATCTGGTATTTGTACACTAAGGCTGACTAAAGAGAAGTTGTTATATAAAGTGGGCATGATAAGTTTAAAAAGATATTATTTTTCAAGGTTTTTTTTCTATTGCTTTCCAAGGACACTGATTTCATTCATTCTACTAAAACTAGATCTCTGCCTTTGAGTGACTCCAAGCACTAGGCTCTGACCTCCTTATTAATTTGCTTCAGCCTTCTTGCCCAACTTCTGATGTACAACACAGAGTTGGAACTTCCTTTTTCTTCTTTTAGGAAAGCCTTTTCACTGTTTCTTCATTCCAGCTATCTTAAATTGGACAATCTTGTATTGTTAGTATTATTGTATTTCCTGATCTTTAAAGCCTCATCAGGATTTCAGATCTTGGTACTTTGCTGGCCTCCTTGTAAGCACCTTTGACCTTACCCCAGTTTCAGATGAAACAAATTGGATTGCAAGAAGGACAAGGGGACTTTTAGTGGTGGCAATATTTTTGCAGAATGTTCTCCTTCATGAGAACTTCACTGGTAATTCCATCCTGGAGAAGAGAGAAAATAAGGAATCACTGTTCTTGATTGGTTTCCAAGCAATTTTAAGTATTTTAATATTTATTAATTTTAATGTTTAACTTTATGAGGATTCAACCTTCCCTACTTCTAATACTCCTAGAGTACTGGCACCAACTCCCCTCAGCAAGGATCTCTGCAGCTGGAGGCAGGCAAGCAAAGATGATGTAAATAAACACAATAAATTACCCCAGGAACCTGCTCCAGTTGGAGCACAACCCCTCCAGCTGTTGTCATCAATTGCCCCTTGGGAAATATTCCATAAATTGTAGTTGTTGTTTTTTAAATTATTATTTATTATATTTTATTGTTAATATTATTTGTAAGCTGTCTTTGTAGGATATGTGCTGTATTCTGAAATATGGAATTAAATCATTGTACTAAATAAATATTAGGGAGATGACCTGGCTATAAAGGCAGGATAGAAATCCATTAATAAGTCTTCTGTTCTGCTATATTGGTTCACATGTAGCTCTTTCAGTGATGCTCTGTGCTCTCGGTGACTTCAGAAGAATTTCTCAATACCTCATAGTCACAATGCAGAAAATTTGTGGAGGAGGAAGTATCAAATCAGTATAATCCTCCTGGGAATCCTTCATTGTCGTGGATGACTTCACAGACTTGAACTCATGTACTTTAAAACTAAGTGTACAGGTTGGCTGGGGAACTGTGAGAAATTAGAGCTCTTGTATAACCAGCATGTTACCTTTGAAAGCCACTTAATGTTCCCTTAACTAAACATTTTCTTTGGATATTTTACAATAGATGCTTGCAGATCTATGTGGTTTGACAGCTACTAAAATGACACCAAGCCATAACCTCATTCATACCACAGAGCAGTTCTTCAAGTTATAAATACCTTTAAGTCACTGTTAGGAGATGACATCTAGCATTGCTGGGAGATACTGCTGTGGGGAAGAGGAGCCACTTTGCAAAACCAGTAATAAAAGAGAATCTTTCTAGAAGGGCTACTTGGAACTGCACGGACAAATGTCACTTGAGACATTTCTGTATGCTTGAGAATTCTGAATAGTTTGCCAAATGTTTGTTGCTTATAGGAAGAGTAACAATCCTTTATGGTTTGTTTGTTCCCCAGGGTCAAATTATCTGCTGGTGTCACTGAACAGACACTGCTAGGGACCAATGAAACTTCTTTATGCACAGTACACCATGGAGAATTTGACACTTCATGTTTGTATCCTTGCAGCTTGGCAAACATTGCCAAGGTGGGACTAATCAGACTGAATGACTTGGAACAGCCACTGGGAAATGTTACTATAATTTATCAAACTTACTGTGACCTAGAATGATACTTGAGACAGGATGGAAGTTCCAAATGCTATGTTTAGCAGAATGATAGCATTGTGTACATATAGGTTCCAAAGCTCTAGTCTCATGGAATTTGTCTCATGATAGTTATTATAAAACTATATAACAATCAAAAGCTTTAATCTCTGTCGGGGGAAAGCTGTAAATTAAGAAAAAAGAGACCTATCAAAATAAATTGGACTTAATTAAGTCCAGCTGATTGCTGCGTGCCTGCTAAATCCATATCCAATTCACCCCCCTTTTTTTTTCAATTATCCTGTCCTAAAAGTGGTAGGACATCCAGTAATTATACTGGGGTGGGGGGAGAGGGAGCTTTCCATTTGTTGCTACTCACTCTGCAATCCCTTCTCAGATGTTTCTTTATTACACAATCACATGCTTTTCTGACTGCAGTCCATTCATTATGTGGAGTTAAGATAGTATGTAGAGATTTTTATTATTACATAGGTGGAAGGAATGTACTATACATGGAATGTAATATATTCTAGGAATTTCTATGAGGAGTTCATACTATATATTTATCTGAATATATAGACTTATTGACACCTGTAAACACTGTGTTTATGCAATTTCAATGTACAGGTGGACTCAGCAAAAAAGATGGGCTAAAAGTTACTTATTTCATAGATTAGGTTAATCAGGCATTGGGCCCCTGGTAATACGTTCTTTAGCGAGAGGCAAGCAAGGAAGGTAATATTGCTCCAAAGACCTAATAGATCAGAGGATTTAGCCAATAGCTTGAAAGAGATAATGAGCAGTTAGTAGGTAGGACTGGGATGATAGGGTTGTAAAAGTAAAATCTTGTTCCGTGAGCGTACTCATACCAGATACTGTAGTATACTATTCTAGGTACTTTAAAGGCATCATTGCACAGTTAAAATGAGCACATAGATTTATATCATGCTCTTGTTGCAGGTAAACAAGTCACATTTCTATCCCAAACATGAAACTACCTTTTTAAACAAGCAAATGAATCTGTAATAGCATAGACTTTTGAACCTGGTTAAAAGATAAACTCTAATTAAAAGGGAATCTGCATAGCCATGTGTGCCCATCCATTATAACCATCATTGAAGCTGATGAAAGAACAATGGGTTAAAATGTGTGTAGATAAGAGGGACATGTCCTCTTGCAATTGTGATTAATTTATTTACTATGGCTACAAGATCTGGGCTGCAAACATCTGGATGACCACTAAATGGTGGTAAAGGATTAATATTTATATATCTTTCTGCTTCTATCTAGTGGTTGCATTAATTTTACAGGCTATGTATGGTAGCCCTATTCAAGTGAATAAAATAAAATAATAAATAATCAAATAAAGCTGTATTTCCTTTCACAAGCGAAGCTGCAAAAAGTATTTTGCAGTAGATATTTGACTTCCTGCTTTCTTTTACAGTTCCTCTTAACTTCTACCCAAATGCCAAACCTCATTTATCCCCTTTGACAAGTAAAGACATAAAAGAAGTTTGGAAAATGCCCCAGCATGTACCAATCTTTTTGTCAACATATCTGTGATTTATAAAAGAAAATGTTTGTATTACTTCAGAATAACCAAAATATTAGTCCAGTGCCAAGAACAAGTATATTTTAGATCGTACCCTTTGCAAATTACCGTGTTCCCAGCACTAATCAAATTCTCTTCCCCCAACTCTTCATTTTTATTTTTTTAAACCACAAAAAATGTCTTTACTCTCTTATATAGCATTCCTAAGCACATAATTTTGGAAGTATGGATGACATCAGAATGACAAAAGGAGCGTGGCAACATAGTACCCCAGGCTCTGCCCCTTTTGGGTGTGCATTATGATACAGCCTGCCTTGCTGTCCCTCAGATGCTGCTGTCAAGTACTGAACATATCTCGAACAGCCACCTAATATTGTAGATCACAGATGTTGAATTCATGACATCACTTCACTTTGCTCTATAATTGCATATGCAGCATGCCGGTCATTTTATCATTAATATGGTAGGGTGAGAGATGTTGACTTGTCCCAAACCATAAATTAGATATCACACCAAGGTAAGAATTTGTGAACTCAACTTTTTGCACCTGTGTATCAAATATTTCATTCACTGAATTCTATTGTCACCATTATTATATTGACTGAGCCTGAATATTAAACTGTCACAGTACAGGCCTACACACCTACACCCACCTGTCTAAACCATTTTTCTTTCACTTGGTGCTCTCTGAATGTATTGGACTTCCATTATTATCAAAACAAAAAAAAAAGGAAATTAGACATGTATAGTTTCTTACCCATCCAAACATGCAGAGGTCAAGCTGATTTACTACTGTAGTAAATAAGAGGGCAAACATTGCCAAGCCTTATGCAATCTTTTAAAACCCAAATTGCTTGCTATTATTCAGGCTACTAAATTGAGCATGAATTGTATGAAAATGCATATGCATCTAATTGAAACCACAGATCAATAAACCCCCAACAGAATGGTGTAACATTTTCAAGATACCTGGAACTACTTCTTGGTATTTACAGTGTAGCTATGCACAATCAATAAGGATATGGCAGGGTTTAAGAAAGAGCCTTTGTTCTTTGCTTTGTACACTGTAAAACTGTGATTCCCAACAGTACTGCATGGTCACAGTACATATAGGAAGATGGTGTAGTTTATGAGGAGAGATCTTATCCCAAAGGTGCAGACCTGAAAGAGTTTTAAAAAATCTAAATCTCATCTGTCAATCTAGGTAGTGATTGACAGAGACAAACAAAGCCTGAGAAAATCAAATGCTAAAAAATCATTCAGGAGCAAGGGGATTCTGCTCTCAATTTTTAAAAAGAGAAAGGGGCAGTTTTCTAGGTTTATTTTCTCATAAGAAGAGCAGGAACATCTCTTCCCAGAAATCTGAGACTGGGGATGCAGGAAAATATTAGTAAATCTAGAGAATAGTGGAAGCTAGATGCAAATTAAAATTTCAAAATTTTTAAATGAAAATAATCTAAGTTGTGTGTATGTGTATGTGCACATTCATTTGTGACTGTTTCTCTCTGAAAAAGCAGTGGCTAAAATAATCCCTATATAAGCATTATTATGTTTCTCTTTTCCATCCTTTTCTCTTTCAGCTCCTCTCTAATTCCTTAACACACACACACACACACACACACACAGAACTTGAATTTATATGGAAGCAGTACTCTTTCCAAAAGGATTTTAACTTTAACAGAGATATCCCTGCTTCCCTGATCGGTTAAGCTATATAAGTTAGGAAAAGAGGGGAAGAAGTCACAACTTACCTATTCCTAAGTAATTCAGTGCCAGAGAAGATTTGTCTGGACCAAAGTTGATGCTAGCTATTTTTACAGAATTGGCTCTCATGAGGCATATGGGAGGGTGCTGTAGAACTTGTGAATGTTGAAGGAGCAAATCCACCATGGGTGCAGCCCAGTATATGGTGACAGTGGTAATACGAAATAGATTGCTATAAGAAATAGTGATATGAACACTAAAGGCAAGCCTGAATGAAGGAATGAATGCTTTTTCCTTGCTTGGAAATTTCTTTGAATGCAGTATTCCTTTGTTTAAAGTTAGAAACACTGAGGCTTTATTTTATTTTTTTAATCTAAAGAGAGAAGGTGGAAAACAAACTGGATCTATGTCTAGGGTTTTTATTTTCCCCTGTCTTGTGAATAGTGAATGGTTAGGGTAAAGCTAAGACAGTAGAGAAGGCTTATAAGGCCAAGTTATATAGAAAGTAAACCCTAGAAAGAAGGACATGGTGGTCAGGATATCAATCCCAGTGAAGCAGCCTGAGAACACGGAGGCTGGCAAGGACAGTGCAGAAGACTGGGAAGTACAGCCTGAACGGCAAAAGTTGGTATTACAGGAAAAATGCAATGCTCATGAGAGAGCAAAAAGCAAAAAAGAGAGGGGGGGGGGAAAGAAATAAACCTGGAAGAGAAGATGGTAAATATGGCAGAAATGAAGTGAATCAAAAAGGGGATTCTTTCATTTCAGGCCCCACCCATGCCCAATATCCCAATAGTGAAGCACAAATTCCTAAGTAAAACAGCAGGGAGGATGTGGAAGCCTACTTTGCCAAGTTTGAGTGGATATGTGCAGGATATAACATTCTGAAAGCACAATATATGAGTTGCCTGAGGCCACCTCTGACTGGAGCCCTCCTGACAGTGACCATGGAGATCAAAATGAATGATAAGGACAAGTACAACCTGTTCTGGGAGCAGCTGAAGCCTGATCTTACACCACAAAAATGCCCATAGAAAGTTTCTCAGTCTTGGAAAGAGGTTCAGTGATACCCACTCAGCATTTTCCTACCCAACAAAGGGAGCCAGGGAGGCTTGGTTGCAACAGGATGGAACAAAGTCAGAGGAAGGAAGGAAAAAATTGGTATGCCTAGAGCAGTTCCTCCAATCCCTGCCCAAGTATCTTTAAGAGCAGATGTTTGCCCAAAGTGCTTCTGGCATATTTTTGAAATAATTAAATGCACAAACCATACCTTCCTGGGAATATTGGCTGTATGGATGGATGACATTCTAGAGGTGATGGATTCAACCTTGGGGGAGCTGGGGGTGGTGACAACCAACAGGAAGCTCTGGCGTGGGCTGGTTCATGAAGTCACAAAGAGTTGGAAGCGACTGAATGAATAAACAACAAAACCAGCAAACAACAATTGGATTTTGGATTTTACAAAATAAAAAGATAAAGGAAATTTGAGACAGATGATGTGATCAGAACTACAGACTGCTAGAAAGGACTACAGCCTTAAAGCCTTAAGAATACAGAAAAGGAAAAAAGGGGGAAAAAAAAGAAAAATCTCCCTTTTTCTTTTACCTTTGTGACTGACTTTCGCTTTCTGGACTACAAAATGGTGTAGAAAATGGTGACTACTTGGAAAGCAGCAAAACTTGGAGAAGGGAGATGAGGATCGTTAGAGTAACCAACAGAAAAGGGGATTACTCCAGAAATATTACAAAAAATGTTTGAAGAATTAGGGAAAAATTTTTATCTGAATCTCACAAAAAGACTTGGCTGCATTTGAAAGGAGAATGGAAGAAATATTTGTAAAGATGAAAGAGGAAATGAAAGAAGAGATTAAAAAAATTGAAGAGCCTGTAGGTCAATTGACTGGAGAAGTAAAACAAATTAAAGACAAAGTGGAAATCTTAGAAATTAAAACAGAAATAATAAATAGAGAGATGGAAAAAGATTTAGACAATTTGACATTACTGGAACTGTGAGAAAAACAATTTTGTCTGAAATTCAGAGCAGTTCAAAAAGACAACTAACTACATTTGTCAGTGACTGGAAACCCTTTTTTGACTTTTTGCTGAAGATGGAAAAATGTGAGCTTGTGATTTATGGGTTTGATGATTAGAAAGAGTAGAATGTGAAAAGGAGGGAACCATGATATAACCTTAGAGAGAGAGGGTAAAATTTAAATGCATTTATAACTGCTGTAAAGAAGATTTGAAGCCACTTTTTTCTTTTTCTTTCTTTCTTTCCTTCTTGCTTGCTTGCTTATTACTTTTACTTTTCTTTAGTTTCTTTTTTCTTTAAATTTGTATTGTTTTTACTTTGCAAAAAACTTATTTAATAAAAATTAATTATTAAAAAAGAAACATTTAATGGAACTTTGGAATTATGATTCAAAAATGTATTAATGAACACTCTAATATCTGGGACTTAGAGTTGCCCTAGTTGCTGAAGGGATTGTGGGGGAAGGGGTTATGGAGCCAGAGTGATCGATCCAACATATCCAGGCTTATGTGGGCTCATGTGCTCCCCAGTTCAGATGATTAATACATGTAGAATGAATCAGGGTACTAATACTGACTACTGAATTATTTTATGCCAGTGTTTTATTCTGATTTTTTTTCCGGCATACTTCTGCTTTCTTGGTATGCATTCTTCCATATAATGCTTTACACTCACACTACCTTTTGTGATTTTTAAAGTGTTGTGATATCTCTGTAGTCTTCTTGCAGTATGTGCCACTATGTTTGTGGTATTATTATCACTATGGGGATGCTGATGCCCTCTCCTCTCCTCTCCTCTTCTCTCTCATGATGTCAGGATATTCAAATTTCACAAGCTCTGGAAGAGCTAAGTAATAGACGCAATGAAAGAAGTTGAGAGTCTGAAGCCTGTTCAGCTTCCTCATCATGCTCCCAAACACAGCAGAAATTTAGAACACTGCAAGAAGTATTAATTTAAGTCTTAATTTAATACTCCCATTGCACACAAAGGAATAACGTTTTTTAAGTTGCAGAAGAGGATAGAATAATATGATGATACCAGACTCCAAACCAGCAGATGGCTTCATACAGTGGTTTCATGTAGATGTTGAATAGCAGGGGAGAGATAGTAGAATTCTGCGACACTCCACAAAGGAGGGGTCTAGGGAGCAACGATTCACTCCCCCTCCCCAACACTGACTGGAGCTGGCCCTGGAGAAAGGAAGAGAACCACCGTAAAATGGCTTCCTTGCCTGTTGGTAGTTTTGTCAAAGTCCATGTTTTGTTCTTGTGTAGAGCCTGTGCTGCTTTCTTCCACTTGCTTGCTTCATCTGGTGGCATTTGCTGCACTTAGTTCCATGATGCAGGTTCTTTTGGTAACAACAACCTTATGAGGTAAGTGAGTCTCTCGGCTGGAACTCCTTTTTTGGGTCGTGATGAGCGTCTTGGAGCAGGTTCAGGAGTGGCACTTTGTGGTTCAACTCCTTCTGCATCCTCAACCTTGTTGTCTGACTCTGGTGGAGTTTCTGCCTGGGCTTCTATCTCCTGCTGGGTTGGTGTGGTGGTTGTGTCTTTGAATGTTGGGCTAAACGTCTCAAGCTGGTAACTGCTGCTATTGGTTTCTGCGCAGCCATCATCAGCATGACTACGGTAGCCTCTCATTCATCAAAGTACACCAGTAAAGTAAGCATATGCTTACTTTTCCTGTCTTTGGGTTCAGGATTCTGTATCCCTTGCTTCCTGGAGCATACCCGATCATGATGCCTTCTTCAGCTCTGGGGTCTAGTTTGGATCTTTTCTCCTTTGGTATGTGTGTATAAGCCTTGGATCAGGTGACCCATGTGACATCCCACAAGCACAATAGAGATGCATTTGCTAGAGAGACCCCTTATGCTTATGAGACAATGCTGAGTTGACTCCTAATAATTCCAACACTCATCAGCTGCACCCAACCACCTTCTCAACAACCTTCCCCAGGAAGGGAATTTTGGATACTGGATGATAGTTATTGAGAACCGTTGGGTCCAAGGATGGCCTCTTGAGGAGACAGCACACCACTGTCTCCTTTACCCACTCTAGGCAGTGGAAGCAGGGTCATGTGGGGTGGTGGCAAATTTCTATAGGGCTGAGTTTGTCTGCCATTTACCATGTCTATGCCTATAGCTCTTCAGCAAAGGATCATTACCTTGTCGTGGTGCTGGAGTTTGAGCACCTCAATGATGCCATGAGCTAAACCGTGAAGGGCCACCCAAGACGGGAAGGTCATGACAGAGAGGTCAGACTAAATGCGATCCCTGGGGAAGGTAATGGCAACCCACCCCAGTATTCTTGCCATGAAAACTCAATGGATCAGTACAACCAGAGAGATGTCGGTATACCATCGGAAGATGAGACCCCCAGGTTGGAAGATGGTCAAAATGCTACTGGGGAGGAACAGAGGATGAGTTCAACTAGCCCCAGACGTGATGACGCAGCTAGCTCAAAGCCGAAAGGATGGCTAGCGGTCGACGGTGCTGGTGGTGAACGGTGAATCCGATGGTCTAAGGATCAACACACCATTGGAACCTGGAATGTAAGATCTATGAGCCAGGGCAAATTGGATGTGGTTATTGGTGAGATGTCAAGATTAAAGATAGGCATTTTGGGTGTCAGTGAACTGAAATGGACTGGAATGGGCCACTTCACATCAAATGACCACCAGATCTACTACTATGGACAAGAGGACCACAGAAGAAATGGAGTAGCCTTCATAATTAATAGTAAAGTGGCTAAAGCAGTGCTTGGATACAATCCAAAAAATGACAGAATGATCTCAATTCGAATTCAGGGCAAGCCATCTAACATCACAGTGATCCAAATATACGCCCCAACCACATATGCTGAAGAAGCTGAAGTAGAGCAGTTCTATGAGGATCTGCAGCACCTACTGGACAACACGCCGAAAAGAGATGTTATTTTCATCACAGGAGACTGGAATGCTAAGGTGGGCAGTCAAATGACACCTGGAATTACAGGTAAGCATGGCCTGGGAGAACAAAACGAAGCAGGACATAGGCTGATAGAATTTTGCCAAGACAACTCACTCTGCATAACAAACACTCTCTTCCAACAACCTAAGAGACGGCTTTATACATGGACTTCACCAGATGGACAACACCGAAACCAGATTGACTACATCCTTTGCAGCCAAAGGTGGCGGACATCTATACAGTCGATAAAAACAAGACCTGGAGCTGACTGTAGTTCTCATCACGAACTTCTTCTTGCACAATTTAGGATCAGACTAAAGAGATTAGGGAAGACCCACAGATCAGCTAGATATGAGCTCACTAATATTCCTAAGGAATATGCAGTGGAGGTGAAGAATAGATTTAAGGGACTGGACTTAGTAGATAGGGTCCCGGAAGAACTCTGGACAGAGGTTCGCAACATTGTTCAGGAGGCGGCAACAAAATACATCCCAAAGAAAGAGAAAACCAAGAAGGCAAAATGGCTGTCTGCTGAGACACTAGAAGTAGCCCAAGAAAGAAGGAAAGCAAAAGGCAACAGTGATAGGGGGAGATATGCCCAATTAAATGCAAAATTCCAGAGGTTAGCCAGAAGAGATAAGGAATTATTTTTAAACAAGCAATGCGTGGAAGTGGAAGAAGACAATAGAATAGGAAGGACAAGAGACCTCTTCCAGAAAATTAGAAACATCGGAGGTAAATTCCAGGCAAAAATGGGTATGATCAAAAACAAAGATGGCAAGGACCTATCAGAAGAAGAAGAGATCAAGAAAAGGTGGCAAGAATATACGGAAGACCTGTATAGGAAGGATAACAATATCGAGGATAGCTTTGACGGTGTGGTCAGTGAGCTAGAGCCAGACATCCTGAAGAGTGAGGTTGAATGGGCCTTAAGAAGCATTGCTAATAACAAGGCAGCAGGAGATGATGGCATCCCAGCTGAACTGTTCAAAATCTTGCAAGATGATGCTGTCAAGGTAATGCATGCCATATGCCAGCAAATCTGGAAAGCACAAGAATGGCCATCAGACTGGAAAAAATCAACTTATATCCCCATACCAAAAAAGGGGAACACTAAAGAAAGTTCAAACTATTGAACAGTGGCACTCATTTCACATGCCAGTAAGGTAATGCTCAAGATCCTGCAAGGTAGACTTAAGCAATTCATCCAGATGTACAAGCTGGGTTTAGAAAAGGCAGAGGAACTAGGGACCAAATTGCCAATATCCAATGGATAATGGAAAAGGCCAGGGAGTTTCAGAAAAACATCTATTTCTGTTTTATTGACTATTCTAAAGCCTTTGACTGTGTGGACCATAACAAATGGTGGCAAGTTCTTAGTGGTATGGAGATACCAAGTCATCTTGTCTGCCTCCTGAAGAATCTGTATAACGACCAAGTAGCAACAGTAAGAACAGACCACGGAACAACGGACTGGTTTATGATCGGGAAAGGAGTATGGCAGGGCTGTATACTCTCACCCTACCTATTCAACTTGTACGCAGAACACATCATGCGACATGCTGGGCTTGAGGAATCCAAGGCTGGAGTTAAAATTGCTGGAAGAAACATTAACAATCTCAGATATGCAGATGACACCACTTTGATGGCTGAATGCGAAGAGGAACTGAGGAGCCTTATGATGAAGGTGAAAGAAGAAAGTGCAAAAGCTGGCTTGCAGCTAAACCTCAAAAAAACCAAGATTATGGCAACCAGCTTGATCGATAACTGGCAAATAGAGGGAGAAAATGTAGAAGCAGTGAAAGACTTTGTATTTCTAGGTGCGAAGATTACTGCAGATGCTGACTGCAGTCAGGAAATCAGAAGACGCTTAATCCTTGGGAGAAGAGCAATGACAAATCTCAATAAAATAGTCAAGAGCAGAGACATCACACTGACAACAAAGGTCCGCATAGTTAAAGCAGTGGTGTTCCCAGTAGTAACATATGGCTGTGAGAGCTGGACCATAAGGAAGGCTGAGAGAAGGAAGATATATGCATTTGAACTGTGGTGTTGGAGGAAAATTCTGAGAGTGCCTTGGATTGCAAGAAGATCAAACCGGTCCATACTCCAGGAAATAAAGCCAGACTGCTCACTTGAGGGAATGATATTAAAGGCAAAACTGAACTACTTTGGCCACATAATGAGAAGACAGGACACCCTGGAGAAGATGCTGATGCTAGGAAGAGTGGAGGGCAAAAGGAAGAGGGGCCGACCAAGGGCAAGATGGATGGATGATATTCTAGAGGTGATGGATTCGTCCCTGGGGGAACTGGGGGTGTTGACGACTGACATGAAGCTCTGGTGTGGGCTGGTCCATGAAGTCACGAAGAGTCGGAAGCGACTAAATGAATAAACAACAACAATGCGTACAGCTGGCCTGTGGCCCTCAATTTTCCTGACAGCTGTTAATGAAGGCACACATTCTTGCCCTTTCCCTCTAGCAGCAGCATTTCATCACTTGCCCAAGGATTGTCTTTTCTGGCTTCTCACTTCTCTTTTTGCTTTGCTAAAAATAGATTTCTAAACTAAACCCACTGCCATGAGCAGAAGCCAGGGATCTAAACACTGGCTTTTTGCTAATCTACCTCACAAGTTAGTTTATTATTTCCTTCTTATTTTGATAATAGAGTTTTCCCCCACATTTATGTATTGTTTTTCTTTTAATGCAAAACCAGTAAGACCCGGTACTGCTCCGTTACAATTTTCCCCTCCCCAATCTTGAGTAAGTACAGCTAAAATTAGGAAGATGTAGAGATGAAAAGGCTGCAGCTGTTCCCTGTGATAGGAACATCTGGAGGGTATCACATAAAACATTTACCTATTAACATGTTGGGTTTTATAAGTGATTGTTGGTATGAAATATTAGCATTCTAGCATCCGTTTCCCCCCAGAATATATTTAAAGTCTCACCCAGTGGTTTCCTATTGCTTCATGTTGTATCATGTTAGGGTAGGGTAGGGAAGGGAGTGATGTGTGTCCTGGATATAGCAGATGAAATATGAAGTGCATTCATGGATAGGGGGTAAGATTTATTTGTGCAAAAATTGTTTCAATTACAATCCTATACACATGTTCCCAAATATAAAGATCAGTCAATTTAAGAATGAGCTGTCAGAACCAAACCACTTTCAGATTAAAGGAATATTTGAATAAGTAGTATTCTAATAATCTTAAATATATTAATTAAGAGCCATGGGATTTGGTTTCAAAGTTAGTGTGATGTTCAATCATCTGAAACGGCACACCTCTTCATTAGTTTTGCTCTTTCCCACTCTAACTGCTGATGGGTTTTGTTTCTTCTTGAAGAATAGTGGCTTGGCTGTTGTCCTGATAAGCAGCAGAGATTATTATATTTAGAAATGTGCTAAGCTATAACAGCTACTTTGCACAAAGAGAATCATCCATATTAAACAGCACAATGGCAGCCTATGACTTTTATTCTTGATTCTAATTAATGCCTTCATTGTTAAAGTGGAAGCTATTGAATAAACTATTGTAGACATAACTGAAATATGTATGTACGTCATATACATTCAGTTCTCAAATACCATTTGCTGTCTCCTTTGGTTACCTCAATGCCCAGTATCCCTTTTCTTATCTTATAAAATGGCACCTTCCATTTTTTATCTCTTTACAAACTAATTTAAAAATAAAGTTGGTTTCACATTGCCATTTAATTACAGTTGTTCATCAATAAAAGATGGTACAGTAATGCAAAATCCATTTTGTTTATTTCTTGGATCTTCAGTAATAGCAATGCAATAGCAAGGAATTAGTTTATTCAAGATGCACATATCGATTCTAAGGAAATTAGAGGCCTTTGTGTTTCTATACTTATAAAGCTCCTGGTGCTTCTGTTTCTTTGAATGATCCCATCACTAACAGAATTGAAGAGAATCAGCTAAAATGAGAATAAGAACATATGTTTAATCAAACTCAGTTGAGAAGATAGTGGCACCTACCAACCTTGCTTGATTTTAGAAAGCTAAGCAGGGTAACATTTGTTGTTACTTGGAAGGGAGCTTGCCAGAAAATCTCATGGCTGTGGCTAGATTGGGAAGTAAAAAAAGAAAAAGAAAAAGAAAAAAAGAAAGCATCCTGAAAGAAGGGAATAGGAAACCTTTTCCATGTTATTGCCAAGAAAACTACAGGCACATAAAGTAACCTGGAATCAGGTTTGACTTGAAGAAGACTTACTGAACATACTTACATCTGAGAGTTGATAGACTTGAGACTCAAAAATACAAGGAGAATTCACGCATGAAGTTTCTATAGGTAAAAATATCGACTGCATCTAGACTGTTACATCTTGGGACTTACAGCATTCACTCTCACCATTCTTAGTACTGAAACATTATTCCCACTCATCCCACTCTGAATAGCCATGATTGGGATCTATTAGCAGCTCTTGATCTCTTCTGGATATACCTATATTAGGCTTCTTTGGTATCTCTGTTGGAGGATATCTACCTGGAGCCACTACCTTTTTTCCCCCTTAACTCACCTTGCTAATTCTTAGAGCAGTGTTTCTCAATGTCGGCAACTTTAAGATATGTGGACTTCAACTCCCAGAATTGCTGGGGAATTCTGGGAGTTGAAGTCCACACATCTTCAAGTTGCTGAGGTTGAGAAATACTTGGACATTCTCTTTCTCATGCCAGATACAGAATCCTTGTATGTACTTAAGGACACATACTCTTCAACATCTCTTTGCTGTAGTACTTTGAGAATAACTAAAAATGGGTGGCAGACAACCATTGCTTCTCCTAAATAGAAAAGGCATGGGTGGCCAAAACAAAGCCACACTAACATTCCTGATTGTCTGTAATCATGGCCCACATTGGAGGAGGAAGGGAGAGACCTCATTTGAACCTTTGTGTGTGGGATGAACTAATTTAATGGATTAGATTTAGCCCCTGGGCTAGAAACTCTCCATATCTGTTATATAATAGGGCTGCACAAAGCATTCAAAATGTTTTTGAATGTTTTGCACAGCCTGTTATATAACGTTAGTTAAAAGAGAACCCAATTTTGCATTGCAACTTCCATTGTTTTGAAAATTAACAGGTGGACAACAGAAATGAATATGGTGTGCTTTTATGGTTGCAATTACATTGGAATTACAAAACTGGATTGACTTATAACATTTTTATGTAACTTCCCAAATAATATCTTAAAGTGGTATATATTCCAGTTTAAAATAAGAATATAATGCTATATTAAAAATATAATACATATATTAAAATAGACTAGAGACCAAAAATAACATTATTTTTTAAACAAACAAAATCTGTCTCTATTATTTCTGCAAGGAATGCATGACTGAAAACATATTTCTTCAATAGGTGCCTAAATTATAGAATGGTAGATGCTATTCAAATAGTAGAGGTAGAGTTTTACAGAGAAGAAGATATATTTTCCATCAGTTATACAATAGCCTGAGGACCTCACTGCTCTTTCTATATCTGAATAATATTCTACCATTTACAGCCTCACCCAAAAAGCTGTTGCAAAAAATCCAGACTGCAAAAACATTTAGTTTATTCTATTAAGTGAAATGGCAAAATTGTTAATTGTATAACATTACAGTGATCTGAATATACATATACATTTTGGTTAGATATGTATTTATACACACACACAAACACACACTGTATCGGTGTTTTCTATTTCTGAATATAAGTAATAAAATCAAAAAGGAGGAAAGAGGACTATATGATGCTAGCTATCTGTAGAAAGTCCAAATTTCCCAGGTAGTTGTTTGGGATTTAGTTGGTAGGCATATTTTGGTGGTGGTGGTGGTGAGAATTATAATACACTGTTTAATTTGGTGCTGCATCTGGATTTTGTATGAATATAGAAGTGGAGTTGATAATTTCATAAATCTGAAGTTATCAGTTCAAAATCCTCTTAGGAGAAATGTGTTCAAAGGCAAGAACACCCTTGAGCAGATGGTTTCATTCTTTATTGTGCTATAGAATCACAATCCAGTTGTAGATGCAAGAAAATCTCAATTTTAAAAAAATGCAAAGCTACAAACAAACTTTAACATCGGTATGAATTGCAGCTTTTACGCTGCTTCCTGGCCAAGCCCTGTTTCCTTTCATTAGCGCTTGCACTCCTACCATGCTCTGACTGCCACATCAGCAGCATAACTATTGTGCAAAATTTCCATTTTATATTCCATAGCCAATAACCACTGATAGAAGCATTAAACCACCTCTGCAACTAAAGCCATCTATGCTAATATCTTATTTATTTATTCATTTATGTAGATCAGCATTTCTCAACCTTGGTAAATTTAAGATGGCTGGGAAATTCTGGAAATGGAAGTCCTCCCATCTTAAATTTACCAAGGCTGAGAAACAGTGATACAGATTTTGATGCCACCTCATTCCAGAAAGACTAACAACATATCTATCTATATCTATATCTATATCTATATCTATATCTATATCTATATCTATATCTATATCTATATCTATATCTATCTGTACATATACATACGCACAAATACAGTAAAACAAATAAGAAATACACTAAGGGAAATAACAGAATGGCAATCTGGACTCTAACATCAACATATATACAACAGCTATCAGACACCTCTGACAAGAGGGTTTCATCCACCCTACCCCAAGGCCTGGGAAAACAGCCAGGTCTTTAAGGCCTTTTAGAACACCATCAGGGTGGGGCTATTTATTTATTTATTTATTAAATTTCTTGGCTGCCCATCTCGTGTACAACAACCCTGGTTGGCTTACAAATAGTAAAAAGGCTTACATTGTTTGGCAATGAATAAGGTATAGTGATCATATGCAGCCTGAATTGCATTAATTTATTTTCTATATCAATGTGCAGAGCTTGGTTTATGGCCCACACATTCCTCCCATTTCTTTGCTGGAACTTCAGGAGCCCCCTAAGATTGCAGAAAACCAACACATTAGAGGTATTTGCAGGAGCTTTAAAGGGAAATTTTGTTTCAGCGAAGCTTGCAGCAAATCACTCCCCCATAGCAAAATCCCTGAATGCCCTTTCCCATGTCTAAGCAGCAGAGGGGCTGTGCAGCCTTGCTCACTGAAAATGGCTTTTGTGCACATGCAAATTCGGTTGAGGATCAGTCTTACCGCACTGCTTCACCAGGTGGAATTCATTGCCTTCGCTGTGTAAAATACAGTGTCAGTAGAGAGTGTGTCTACTTCCCACTCCACAACTAATTACAGTAGCATGAATATCCATGTAAAGAACAAAACAGAACATCTAAAATAAAAATTCTAAAATAAAATGTCCAAACTCACTCAAACATAATAAAAAGAGGTGTACAATTCTAACCTGTGCCCTCACATCACACCTGTTCTTTCTTTCTAGATCAGATCTCCTTCAAGCTGAGCTCCATTCCTAGTAATGTCATCAGTACATTCAAGCAACTTTCTTGGCAGCAACACTAATGTGGGTGACACTTTCAATTTCCTATCTAGCCTATAGCTTTCATATTCCCAGGGGGTACTAATCAGACCTTCAGCAAAGGATCGTTACCTTGTCGTGGTGCTGGAGCTTGAGCACCTCAATGATGCCATGAGCTAAACCATGAAGGGCCACCCAAGACGGGAAGGTCATGACAGAGAGGTCAGACTAAATGCGATCCCTGTGGAAGGTAATGGCAACCCACCCCAGTATTCTTGCCGTGAAAACTCAATGGATCAGTACAACCAGAGAGATGTCGGTATACCATCGGAAGATGAGACTCCCAGGTCGGAAGATGGTCAAAATGCTACTGGAGAGGAACAGAGGATGAGTTCAACTAGCCCCAGACGTGATGATGCAGCTAGCTCAAAGCCGAAAGGACGGCTAGCGGTGCTGGTGGTGAACGGCGAATCCGATGTTCTAAGGATCAACACACCATTGGAACCTGGAATGTAAGATCTATGAGCCAGGGCAAATTGGATGTGGTTATTGGTGAGATGTCAAGATTAAAGATAGACATTTTGGGCGTCAGTGAACTGAAATGGACTGGAATGGGCCACTTCACATCAAATGACCACCAGATCTACTACTGTGGACAAGAGGACCACAGAAGAAATGGAGTAGCCGTCATAATTAATAGTAAAGTGGCTAAAGCAGTGCTTGGATACAATCCAAAAAATGATAGAATGATCTCAATTCGAATTCAGGGCAAGCCATCTAACATCACAGTGGTCCAAATATACGCCCCAACCACAGATGCTGAAGAAGCTGAAGTAGAGCAGTTCTATGAGGATCTGCAGCACCTACTGGACAAAGAGACGTTATTTTCATCATGGGAGATTGGAATGCTAAGGTGGGCAGTCAAATGACACCTGGAATTACAGATAAGCATGGCCTGGGAGAACAAAATGAAGCAGGACATAGGCTGATAGTATTTTGCCAAGACAACTCACTCTGCATAACAAACACTCTCTTCCAACAACCTAAGAGACGGCTTTATACATGGACTTCCCCAGATGGACAACACCGAAATCAGATTGACTACATCCTTTGCAGCCAAAGGTGGCGGACATCTATACAGCTGGTAAAAACAAGACCTGGAGTTGACTGTAGTTCCGATCACGAACTTCTTATTGCACAATTTAGGATCAGACTACAGAGATTAGGGAAGACCCACAGATCAGCTAGATATGAGCTCACTAATATTCCCAAGGAATATGCAGTGGAGGTGAAGAATAGATTTAAGGGACTGGACTTAGTAGATAGGGTCCCAGAAGAACTATGGAGAGAAGTTTGCTACATTGTTCAAGAGGCGGCAACAAAATACATCCCAAAGAAAGAGAAAACCAAGAAGGCAAAATGGCTGTCTGCTGAGACACTAGAAGTAGCCCAAGAAAGAAGGAAAGCAAAAGGCAACAGTGATAGGGGGAGATATGCCCAATTAAATGCAAAATTCCAGAGGTTAGCCAGAAGAGATAAGGAATTATTTTTAAACAAGCAATGTGCGGAAGTGGAAGAAGACAATAGAATAGGAAGGACAAGAGACCTCTTCCAGAAAATTAGAAACATTGGAGGTAAATTCCAGGCAAAAATGGGTATGATCAAAAACAAAGATGGCAAGGACCTATCAGAAGAAGAAGAGATCAAGAAAAGGTGGCAAGAATATATGGAAGACCTGTATAGGAAGGATAACAATATCGGGGATAGCTTTGATGGTGTGGTCAGCGAGCTAGAGCCAGACATCCTGAAGAGTGAGGTTGAATGGGCCTTAAGAAGTATTGCTAATAACAAGGCAGCAGGAGATGATGGCATCCCAGCTGAACTGTTCAAAATCTTGCAAGATGATGCTGTCAAGGTAATGCATGCTATATGCCAGCAAATCTGGAAAACACAAGAATGGCCATCAGACTGGAAAAAATCAACTTATATCCCCACACCAAAAAAGGGAAACACTAAAGAATGTTCAAACTATCGAACAGTGGCACTCATTTCACATGCCAGTAAGGTAATGATCAAGATCCTGCAAGGTAGACTTAAGCAATTCATGGAGCGAGAATTGCCAGATGTACAAGCTGGGTTTAGAAAAGGCAGAAGAACTAGGGACCAAATTGCCAATATCCAATGGATAATGGAAAAGGCCAGGGAGTTTCAGAAAAACATCTATTTCTGTTTTATTGACTATTCTAAAGCCTTTGACTGTGTGGACCATAACAAATGGTGGCAAGTTCTTAGTGGTATGGAGATACCAAGTCATCTTGTCTGCCTCCTGAAGAATCTGTATAACGACCAAGTAGCAACAGTAAGAACAGACCACGGAACAACGGACTGGTTTATGATCGGGAAAGGAGTATGGCAGGGCTGTATACTCTCACCCTACCTATTCAACTTGTACGCAGAACACATCATGCGACATGCTGGGCTTGAGGAATCCAAGGCTGGAGTTAAAATTGCTGGAAGAAACATTAACAATCTCAGATATGCAGATGACACCACTTTGATGGCTGAAAGCGAAGAGGAACTGAGGAGCCTTATGATGAAGGTGAAAGAAGAAAGTGCAAAAGCTGGCTTGCAGCTAAACCTCAAAAAAACCAAGATTATGGCAACCAGCTTGATTGATAACTGGCAAATAGAGGAAGAAAATGTAGAAGCAGTGAAAGACTTTGTATTTCTAGGTGCGAAGATTACTGCAGATGCTGACTGCAGTCAGGAAATCAGAAGACACTTAATCCTTGGGAGAAGAGCAATGACAAATCTCAATAAAATAGTCAAGAGCAGAGACATCACACTGACAACAAAGGTCCGCATAGTTAAAGCAATGGTGTTCCCTGTAGTAATATATGGTTGCGAGAGCTGGACCATAAGGAAGGCTGAGAGAAGGAAGATAGATGCTTTTGAACTGTGGTGTTGGAGGAGAATTCTGAGAGTGCCTTGGACTGCAAGAAGATCAAACCAGTCCATCCTCCAGGAAATAAAGCCAGACTGCTCACTTGAGGGAATGATATTAAAGGCAAAACTGAAATACTTTGGCCACATCATGAGAAGACAGGACACCCTGGAGAAGATGCTGATGCTAGGGAGAGTGGTGGGCAAAAGGAAGAGGGGCCGACCAAGGGCAAGGTGGATGGATGGTATTCTAGAGGTGACGGACTCGTCCCTGGGGGAGCTGGGGGTGTTGACGACCGACAGGAAGCTCTGGCGTGGGCTGGTCCATGAAGTCACGAAGAGTCAGAAGTGACTAAACGAATAAACAACAACTAATCAGACCCAATTCTGCTTAAGTGCCCTGCCCAAAGAAGGTCAGTCAGGTACTGTAACCTGCTGAGGCTGTAGAAATACATCAAATACATCTCTAATCTCCCTTTATGTTTTTCACACCATTGTAATTACATTGGAAATATAAGCTTTTGTTGATCATAGCATGCTACATTGGCAGAAAGTCACATTATTGCCCACTCTCAATACTAATTTGTATAAATATTATGAAGTTCCCATAAAAAGGGATCATTGTAAATTAAATTTGAATTTGTAGAATATTCTTCCAGATCTCTAGGGACAACATGGCCTCATAGTCAATGTATTTTCACTGTAGTTTTGTTAAAAACTAATGGAATGAAAATATAAATTCTTGACATTCAGCAATTCAGAAATACATTCTAGATTTACTATGTTTAACTGAGATTTGTGGTACTTAGAGCTAGCTAAGTTTGTTAACAAGATGTTTTATTCTACGTCAGCAAGCAAGATATTCCCTGTTTTAAAAAAGGACCTTAAAAAAATGAATCAAATTCTGTCCTTGATAGTGCCCCGAGATTAGACAATGTTTTGAAATCATTTTTAAGGCAAGTCTGCCATTCTCTGAGGAGTAAGAGATCATTAATTCTGCAAACAGAAGGGAAGAGCATGAATTTCCCAGAAGAAAGCAGGTCCCCATTTAGCATATCAACTCCAAGAATCTAAGCAATATCACAGCATTTCTTATTTATTTTAGGAGCCTATTTCAAGTTGCTGAACAAATCTCTTTCCATTCCACAGAATACATTCACATCCAGTTTACCAGGTGACTAGAGGGCAGAAGTGGGTACGTGGCTCCCAATTCTTTTTCTGTCCAAAGATTGTGCACTGAAATTCAATGATAAATTTTCCAGGTTTCCCTAATCCTAATCCTAGAAGCTTTTCAGCATCTACATCAGGGATGGGCCTCTGGCCCCTTGCCATTTGCTGTCCCCAGAGCCTTCACTGACTGAGTTAAACTAAATGATTTGGACTTATTTGTGGGTATGGAGGGTGATTAAGGATACACTAAGCATCTGTAAATCTTAAATCATTATTTTCTTCATTTAATCTCCCAACCCGCTTCTCCAGTTTGGTGACATCAGGATGTTAGCAGCTATGTCTCTTCTAGCTGTGAGGCAAGACACAAAGTTCACCCCTCAGGTGCTAAAATGTCATCTAATCCTGATCTTCATGAAACAATTTGGGTAGAGGGACTCACCTGGAATGAAGCAGAGCTAGATCAATTGCCAGTCTTTCTCTCCTGAAGGAAAGGTAGGACACAAATACAATACAATAAAAATAAAAATATATACTTGAAATACACAATTTTAATACATTAATAAGATTACAATATTGGTTATAAAAACAGAAAGCTTTGCATTGCATGGTACATTACTGTGGGCACATATTCATATGTACATGCAACAGAAGCAGTTGTCGACATCCATTTGCCCAAGGAACAAAATAAAATCCCACAGGAGGACAGGGATAAAAAAAGTCTCTCCTACATTTCCACCCTACCAGACTGCAACTGGCAGGACATTAAATGAGCCAGAGAATTCTAAGGCCAGAGTGCTCGGACTTGATCTTGGGGCTACTCTGTTAATTTATATGATTCATTATTCATTTCTAAAGTCTGTAAATTTTACTCTTGAATAGAGCTATTTTGATTCAGTTATGTTTGTAGCCTGCTGGAAAACTTAACATTGCACTCTATAAAAATTGAGCACAGCTGCTTGTAACTTCACTTGAAACAGCAAATTTTCTCACTATTTTTTTAAACTGTGAAGTGCCTCTGAAAAGAGATCTCTAGAAAATAAGAAATATGTTAACGCATTTCATTTCTGAAGAACTTCAGTATGGTTTACAGGCTGTCCCACTTTTTAAGCTTGATGAGAAAAACACTAGAACATATATACAACTCTCAAGTTTATATAGTGGCTACCAGGGCCAAAATACCTTCAAGACAAAGAACATAAGAGCTGCCTGCAACTTTTTAAAGCAGTTGCATCACTTCCCTGGATTTAGTGGCTGGCCTTGGTTCTTGTTCCTTTTTTGCCCTCTAGTAGAGTTAAAATCTCATGTGAAAAAAGTTTTTTCCTGTCACGGTTGTAATCGATTGGTGTGATATCCTTTGTTGATAAAGGTGTAGGTACATAAATTTGCAGAGGAAACTGTCAACCATCAACTGTATCTACCACAGGATCCTGGGAAAAATTATGGCTGCCTTAGAGAGTTGCAAACAGGTGCTACATCTGTAGCCTCATATACTAAGAATCAACTTTTAGGGACTGAATCCTAAGAGCTATAAGCTTTTTCAGGAATGTGGCACTTAAGACTATCCTAACAACATTACACATTTTGTGACAATTTTGGATAATAATGATGGTGTTACAATGCATTTATTGTTTATTACTTTGTACTTATTACTTATTGGAGTAATCAAAGAAATGTAGATTTTTTTGAGGAATAGAGCTTCTCTGCAAATTTCTACTCATTGAAAACTACAAGATAACACCATGTTATACATGATATATGAAGATTCTCCTGTAGGGATGTGATAAAAAGCAAGATAATGGAAGAAGGAACTATTTAACACATAATTTGTAAAGTGGCAACTGCTAATTTACCTAAGTTAGGTAATCATTGAAAAGAAATGAGAAAGATGAGAGAAATTGATTTCTGAATTTGATACTTAGTTCAGCAATCATCCAACTCTCTTCCCTTATTTTGCTATTCTATCACTATTATCAGTTGGCCATGATAGAAAAATCCCAAGTGGAAAGATGACAACAAAGCATAGTGTCAGTATTAGAGAACAACAACAACAACAACAACAAATAATCATACTCATATTCATGTTGTCACCCTATATAAAGGAATTTAGAACTGACCTTGAGGATGGGGATGGCATAAGTGAGCCATTAAGTGGGGGAAGGAAGGAATAAGATGCTAAGGGGCAACTTGCGGCAATGATGACTCCATCTTAAAAAGAGGAACCATGAGAAAGAAACCCAAAACACCTGCCTTGATTTTGTTCAATATAATATACGACAGTGAGAAACTTGGGCATGCTTTACCTTACTACAATAAGGAGCATTTGTGGAATTCCTGCCTGTCTCAAAGGGCTGACCCCCAATTTGCGTTGTCTCCCCCTCAAACATACTTTTTAACATATTTGGTACCTTGAAAATGTCAGCCAGGTACATGTGGAAACAGGTTGATTTTAGCTGAAAGATATATTCTATGGAAAGGTGTATCAGAGTTGCAGTAGTGAGATGGATGGCCATATAAATGGTTTGAATAAATCCTCTGAACCTCTAAAAGACAATAAATAGAAAAACTCATATGGGATACTACTACTGAACCTTATTTTAAAAAGTAAGCTAACTGCATTGAGAGGGCAAGGGAGTCCTTAAAACACAGGAGGATAGTCTTTTGATGGCCAGGCTCAATATTTAAACTTTTTTTATGGGAGCTAAGGGCCACAGTGATGATAGAGCAAGCTATGTCATATGCATACATTATGTACGAATGCAATCTCTCCTCTTCCTTCTTTTTTTCCTTTCTGTGTTTCAATATGTCTCTGGTATTCTGCAGCTAAAACAACTGTTTTTGTATCTTCCCTCAAAACGGAAGAGGCCACACTACCGGACCTCAGCGATTGTGCCACTGAACTTTGGTCAGTAAAGCTTTAGAAGCCACAGGTTGCACCTCTTGGCCCTAAAAGGAGATATTTCTCTGAAGGCATGTTAAAGAATTATGCAAGCCTGTTTGTTTTCTGAAACTGTTGGGACTAACAGTTAAGGTGATCCTTGACCTTGAGAGCAATTCCAACTGACAATCTGAAGTCCTGTTCTCTTTCATGGATTGCACAATTGAAAATATATTTTCTACTATGAATTGAATTGATTTGTTTTTGTTTGGGAAGAGAAATGATACTTATTTTTCTAGATATTCTATATTTTGTTAATGTCCCCTTTATATGTGCTATTAGCTGTCATTATGTAAGAATGATAGGCATTAAGGTGGGTTTTTTTTTCTTCTTCTTTTGGTATCTGTAGGTTCTTTACCATTCTTTCACAAAATTGTCCATTGACTGCTCACATTTGCTTATCTGAATCTTCAGACTAAAGGTGTGCTTTGTGAATCATAGGATTAAGTTAAATAGACTTTTTCAGAAGTTCTCTTCTAATGATATGATTGCTTTGATAAAATCCCATATGTAATCCACATGTTTTCCTACAGGTTATACTAGACTCATATCTTAGTTCATTCAGGAAATGTAAAAGTTATTGTCTTCTCCTTCTCCTCCATCTCACATTTTTACCACCTAGAGCTTCCAGCTATAGCTTAATTACCAGACAGCAGATTCAAACTGGTAGTATTGCCTCACTTGAAATATTTCCTACACATCCTGCTAGACAATTTCTACAAGTGGGAGCTTTGGAGATAGGAATGAATGAACAAACCAATAAAGGAAGAAAGCAAATACTGCCACACAGAACTTTGAAATCACAAGTATCATGGAAAAATAAAGCTACCTTCAGGATCTGCTCTATTGCAGATGTGCAATAGATGAGTCCTTCTGCAATGTACCTGACATCATGGCATCAACTGCAATTTGACAGTTTAAACAAATCAGTTTTCTAAACAGTGGTAAGTTTACCCATCACAACCCTCTGACGAATTTTGGCAATATTCACCTTATCTTGTTTTACTTTTTTCCTTTGAGTCTTTTTGGCTCATCCCAAGCCTCAATTTGAAGGTCTCAGCATTTTTTGTTTTTTTAAAAAAGCTGGCAATTTTAGCTCACCTAAATGTTAAACAGCCTAGACAAAAAGAACTCTGGCAATCAGGAATTGTTCCCAAAGCACAAATACAGTTTCAGAAAAGTTTTTTTTTTCCCAATACCACAGCAGGTCAGGAACAGGATAATTTTCCTTTCTGTTGTTACAGTGCTAATAATCTTCAGCTTACTTAGCTGTTGTTATTTGAATTAGCAAATACAGAGGCACTTAAATGCGAACAACTGTGTAGGGCATATGAAGTATGACTGTGAATTAGTGGTCTGGGAAATCTATGAAAAACAGTGGAAAGAAAAGTTTTTTTTTTTCCCCAATACCACAGCAGGTCAGGAACAGGATAATTTGCCTTTCTGTTGTTACAGTGCTGATAATCTTCAGCTTACTTAGCTGTTGTTATTTGAATTAGCAAATACAGAGGCACTCATATGCAAACAACTGTGTAGGGCATATGAAGTATGGTTGTGAATTAGTGGTCTGGGAAATCTATGAAAAACAGTGGAAAGAATAGCTGTATTTACAGGACTTCTTTGTGCTCTGAAGTTTCTTTAGAGATGGGATCCTGCTCCAAATCCCTCTATTAAATTCAAAAGCATCTTTGTAGTGTTTTAATCCTACTATTTTCCAAGAGTATTCACTTTGCTATAACTTTTTGCTCTATTTGTTTGCATCTTATTTATTCTCTATTTTACAGAGGTACAGATGCCCTTTGACAAAATCCTGAAATGCTGGTAGGGTCTTCGTATGTGACTGCATCATTATTACAACCAGTCCAAAAAATAAAATTACTTTCCCTTCCTGTCAAGGGCCATTGGCTCTGAGATTTTCTTCTAAACTTCACCTTCACTTCATTTTTGCTGCAGATACAAGCTATAGACTGCCTCTCCTTCATTTCATTGCCCTGCCTTGCTGTTTACAATTTTCTTCTCTATCGCTCTATCTTAATCTGCCCACTGGAGATAACTTGTCAGTCGATTACATGGACTCTAGCCCACAAAAGAATCTACATTCTTTTCTAGACTTGCTGAAAGAAGTCCTGGCTTGGAAGGAATGTGGGAGAGAGAGGCTCAGCCCCCACTCAATGCCATTTCCCCTGACTATTTGCTGCAAGAGAGAAATTAATATGAGTATTAAAGCTTTCAGCAACACAGCTGTTCTGGGGTTGTAATGACCGTTGCAGTATGAAGGAAAAGCTTAACCATCTTTTTTTTTCTTCCTGATCATAAGGACCCCTAGGTAATTAACATAACACAATACACAGGCCTGATCAGGCATCTAGCATATTATTATATTTGGTCATTAAGGTCATCTTTCAAGTCTATTTTTGGTGCTTTTGCAGTCAGTTAACTAGTTACCATTTTGAAATAAGACATTCACATTGTTTTGCATAATTTTCAGTCCTCCAGTTCTACTATCACCCATTATCCTGTTGCCTCCAAGTTAGACAAGTATTTAATATAGGCATCTGTTCATATTTTTCTGCTTTTGGTCTCCTCCTCCTCCTCCTCCTCCTCCTCCTCCTCCTCCTCCTCCTCCTCTTCCTCCTCCTCAGCTGGTAAGCAACTTGGGATGTGGATCCATACAACTGTACTTTCTAAAGCTCCCATGCAGAATATATGGTCTGTACACTAAATATGGCAGAAACCCCCTTATAGCCCACTAGTTATGCTTCAGCTCAAAAGGAAAAGGCCTTATCCTAGATTAAGGTTTGAAAATAATGGAGGACATACATCATTGCTGTATGGAGGCATTTTTGAGGAGCTCAATTCTAGACAAATTCTAACAAGGCAGTGGTCTTTCTCCTACTACAGGAATTAGACTTTAAAGTCCCCACTCATGTCAACAGTGGCTGTTTTGAAATCTGCTCTTTCAGTAGGAGAGCTTGCTCAGGAATGTATTTGTATATGTGTCTGAGCATGTACATCAATGAAGAATGTATGCGTGGCTCCAGTCAAATGAATCAGAAGCTGCATAACTATACTAACATGGCTCCATCCATTTGGTTGTCCCTCCCCTGCACCCCCAACTTTTCCAGTTATTGGCAAGCAGATCCTGCTGTGTGTGCAGCTTGATGGCACTATAGAAATACTGTAATTGCTAAACAATATGTAAAGTGGATTGTATCCAAAATTGTTCATCAGTAGAACACAAAGGAAGAGCTTTCTCCTCCTTCCCCCAGCAATCCTCTGTGCATCACTGTTAGCCCTTTGAGGTAGGCCATACCAAGAGACAGACACCACAGGGATTCTAGAAATACAGGTAGTTCTTGATTAACTACCACAATTGGGACTGGAATCTCAGGGTTGAGCAAACTTGTTGTTATGCAAGATGCCCATGTAACTACTTTGCTCAATTACTACAATCCCAGCACTCTTGTTACAGTTGTTAAGCGATTCCTCGGGTCATTAAGCAGACAGAGCAAAAGAGCTACCTGCCAAAGGGTTTCAGGAGGGGAGGGAAAACCCTTTGGCAGGCTGAAGGAATGAAGCTCAGATCCTGAAGATCTCTGCTTCGTTCCTTCAGCCTGCTAAAAGGTTTCCCCTCCCCTCTGTAAACAGAGGGGAAATCCTTGGTGGGGCTGGTGGAATGAAGCAGAAATCTTCAGGATCTGAGCTTCGTTCTTTTGGTTCCACGAAGGGTTCCCCCACCCTCCGTCTGTTCTGCTTGCAACCTTCCCTGCTGGCGTCCCCATTGACTTTCTGGGGAAGCTGGCAGACAAGATTGCAAATGGTGATCACATATTATGGAGCCCTTGGCAACCAGCTGTAAATTGAGCTGGTTGCCCAGCACCTGAAATGCAGTCACCTGATTGCAGGTGGGTGGCACAACATTTCACAATGGCTGGAAGTGCTTTATGGGCCATAAAGAATCCTTTCCAAGGCTGTTGTTGCTTTGAATGGTCATTAAGCAATGGGTTGTTAAGCGAGGACTACCTGTATGGCTTTATTATGGTAGGGTATAATAATAGAATCTTGAAAGCCTGTTCAAGTTTCTCTCTGTCCCCTTTTATACAAACACAATCAAGGTGGGGTTATTCTGAGTTTCTTTCTCACATTTGCTTCAACTTCTGAATTATGTAATCACTCCCCCAAGTTCCTTCTTAAGATCATACCTAAATTTCTTTACAATGCCCCAGATCTGTGTGATAGGACTGGGAAAGGATCTAGAAAATTTTTTTGAGTGTGAGCTGGGGAGAACTCTGGAGCAAGACAGCAAGGAGAAATACTATTATATAAGTGTAAGTTTGTTCACGTGACTTTAGATTAAGTTTGGTGGTCCAGATCAGCATTATTTACATAATACAGCTTTCCTCAACATAGTGCCTTCAGACATATTGGGACCAACTCCCAAAATCTACACTGGAATATCTACTTCTAGCCCTAGCCAATCTAGAGGCACCAACTTACAAAGTTTCATAGTTTTATGTCATGTCTATAAGGTGTCTGAGACAAACTGGGCATTTCTTGAAATAACTTTTGTATAAAGAAAAATGCAGGAAGCTTGTGATTCTATGATGTGATTAATTCTTGTGATTCTTGTCATTAATATTTCTATAAATCCATTTGAAGTCTTGACCAGGTGTCTGGTGGCTGTGAGGGACTGGATATGACAAAAGAAGCTGAAGCTGAATCCCATTAAAACAGAAATCTCATTTGTCCAAATGCTTCTCTGTCAGCAACTATTTTCACTCTGAACAAGGTTACATTTCTTCTGAAACAGCTGGTCAAGGTGAACCTCTGATCTGTTTGGCTGGTACATCAGTTGTGGCCGTTCTTGGAGCAGGAGGATCTGGCAATAATAACTCATGCCGTTATCAGCGTGAGGAGAAATGACTGCTACCTCCAAGGAGTCACTTTGTATATAAAAACTGCCAATTGATAGATAGAGACATAGATAGATAGTCTGTTGTTGTTGTTTATTCATTCAGTCGCTTCCGACTCTTCATGACTTCATGGACCAGCCCACGCCAGAGCTTCCTGTCGGTCGTCAACACCCCCAGCTCCCCCAGGGACGAGTCTGTCACCTCTAGAATATCATCCATCCACCTTGTCCTTGGTCGGCCCCTCTTCCTTTTGCCTCCACTCTTCCTAGCATCAGCATCTTCTCCAGGGTGTCCTGTCTTCTCATTGTGTGGCCAAAGTATTTCAGTTTTGCCTTGAATATCATTCCCTCAAGTGAGCAGTCTGGCTTTATTTCCTGGAGGATAGTCTAAGTATTAACTATTCCTTCCTAAAGTCCTAGTCTTAGCCTGACATTTCTTTATTACTGAAAAGTGAAGTGTCTTACAAAGAGGGATCAGGGCAGTACAATTATTTCTGTTTCTATGAGCAACCACTTAGATTTTCCAGTGAGTGGGTGCTCTTTATATGTCAAGAACATGCTAATATTTCATCTAGCAATGAGAGACAATGATGTGGCAGATCTATTCCAATATTATTCCTGGAACTCGTCCATCTACGAATGCTTGTTGCCACATTAGAAAACATGTATCACAGCTTTGAAGCATTCATGATTCTCGTCCATATCAGAAGGATGTCAATTATTGTCTTGTTCACAAGATACCTGTCCCTAAATTTCTGCTAAAACCTGTAATCAGGAACCCTATATTTTTATGGTGTTTTGATTAATTTTAACCCACACTGTTACAATGCTGATTTTATAATTTATCATGCATAGGCTTTTATCATGATGTTTTTGTTATTACTTAGATATGTAATTGTGATGTTTTTATACATTTGCTTCTGTGACCAATCTTATAAAACTGATATAAAATATTAAAAGCTACACTGGTCTGTGAGAAAATAGAATAAAATAAATCACAGCTGGGCAACAAAAATTCTCTATCTCTGAGTGTGTATAGTTTGGAGTCTTCCAGGAATCTTCATTAGGCTAGGTGGCATAAGGAGTGAAAATGGGAGAAGAAAAAGCCCCCAAGTTAGGACAGATCTAAGTCTTCCCCCTTCCTCTGTTTTTCTTAATAAAGACTTTGATGAACTTGAACTCTTGAACACTTTTCTATGGCCTTGGTCACTTCTAATAAGTATCTCAAGTTACACAAGGACTACCCCTCCTTTCTTTATCAATGTTAAAATAATACTTGATATTAAAATAATACTAAATATTATTTATATATATAATTGAGCACTATTAAGTTCCAGGACATATTCATTGATTTCAGATGTGATTTTCCAGCTGGCCGTCAGAGGGCTGGAACACAATTTCCATACATGGAAATTATGGGCATGAAGTTAATTAATTGTTGGGATTTCTTCTACATTTACGGAATAGGTGAATAATGAAATAAACCCCTAATGTATGTTTAAGCCTCAGCTCAAGACTTTGTTTTGGTGATGGAGAATAGTTCAGAATAAGGTTAGGGTTACCTTTACATTGAGAGATGGTAGGTCAACACTTCTGACCATTATCATATTTGAACACAATCTAATATTACCTTCCACTGAGGTAGCTTTAAAAGGAGAGGGCCTGACTGCTTTTCAATGACCAAATTAACCAAAAGGTTAATTATCTTAGGCCAAGAGGCTAAAGGTACCAAAATAATATAATGAAAATGAATGCTGCGATAGTAATCTACCATTTTAAACATTGATTGCACTCTCCTGCCAAGAAATACACAGAATTTTATAATTTGCCTGCTTGCACAGATTTATGATCAGGTCCTTGTTTAATAAAACCTGCTTCATTTTTTGTTAGGATGTTGTATGGTCTCTTCAAACAAGTCATAGAAGTTCAATACAATGATCAGTTACTGAGAAAGGTGAACTAGAGTCCCTGGACCTTCAGCAACTGGTATGCTAGGAATCACTCGGAAAGCTGATAGTCTTTCATGACTAATATACTACATCATTTGGAAAGTTGATGATCTGTTGATGATTCACACGGTCCATCACCACGGCAGATGCTTTCCCATGGTGAACTCCCATACCATTCTGTGTATTAGTGAAGTCATTTACATATGTAGATCTGTATATGACCTTTTTTACACTTGTTATCTTCTATGTAGCAAATAGGCAAATGGGTCATATTTTTGTATTTTTTTAAATACCAAAAACAGTTATATATACCCTGCCTGCAATTAAATATTCTAAAATATATGATATAAGCTATGCTATAGTAACATTTCTTGAACTATAGCCACCCACACAACATGCAATGGCTTCCATGTGTTCTGTTTAAGATGTTAAAAAAATGAGCCTTCTAAACTTGGCTTGATCCATATCCAGTTTCATGATGTAATTTTTTTTTTCATTTAGCTATGAAATTTAACTTTTGTTCATAAATAAATAATTAAGGAATTTATTAAATTTTCTGTCAAGTACCAGTTGATTATAACCAATACAATATGCAAGTCTTCTTGCGGACTGATCATCTAAAGGAACACTTAGGTCTGTCATGGAGTAGGTAGTTTATTATTTATTTATTATTCAAATTTAATTACCACCTATCTCCCCCAAAAGAGGGACTCTGGGTGGTTTACAATAAAATCAAACTATGACCATAAATGTTAAAATCTCATAAAAATCAAACACATTACAATTATAAAATGCAATAAATAAATATAAAATCTAAGAGGCTATAAAATTCCAGCTGGTGGGAGGGACTCTAGGGTGCGAGCCACCCCCAAGAATGGTTACCCACTTCCCCTTCTCAGGCGAGACAGCAGAACCAAGTTTTCAGGGCCTTCCGGAAGGTCAGGAGTGAAGGGGCCTACCTCACCTCCAGGCGCAAGATGTTCCAAAGGGCGGGGGCCACTGCAGAGAAGGCCCATTTCCTGGACCCCGCCAGATGAAATTCTCTTACAGACAGGGTCCGTAACATGCCCTCTCTGGAAGATCGGGTGGGGCAGGCCGATGTTATGGGGATGAGATGGTCCCTCAAGTAACCTGGCCCCATGCCATGTAGGGCTTTAAAGGTGATAACCAATACAGTTCCCATACAGGCCTGGCTAATCTCGACCAAAGTTATTTACAGCTTTATTTGTTTACATTTATATTTTGAACCTGACTCAAAAATTAAAGAATAGCAACTATAGCTGCTTTAACTTAGAGTATGTAATGTTTGCATAACTGTCTGCCCCATTCAACATCCTGCCATATTCTGCCTCATCTACAACTTCTGGATCAGGCTTTCTCAACCAGGATTCCATGGAAGAGGTCACTAGGGGTTCCCTGGGAGATCATGATTTATTTAAAAAATTATTTCAAATTTGGGCAACTTCACATTAAAGAGGTTAGTTTCATTCTTTATTTTTAGTTTAAGAATGCTGTTAATGCACATATACAGGCCCACCCATGAAACGAATATAATAATTTTGTAACATCTGGCCTATCTTTGAGCCTGAATGTGCAGGGGTTCCCCAAGGCCTGAAAAATATTTCAAGGGTTCCTCCAGGGTCAAAAGGTTGACAAAGGCTCTTCTGGATTAAGTACAAGAGTAGCCTTCGTGCACACCCCACAGCATTTTATACAATAAATATCTAGCCTTCATGCTACCAGTGCTTGAAGTAGAGTTTTCAGGCAATCTCTGCCCTACAAAAGCTTAAAAGATGAACCTCTGGCCACAGAGGTCAGTTACATTTCTAATAATGATGCACCAGGAACAGAAAACTCGGACGCTCTTCGATGGAGTTATATTATTTAAATGTATTGTTTGTCTTTTTGTCAAAATCTTACATAATGCAAAGCTTTTCTCAAAAAAGACTTCAGCAACAGATAGTCTCTCAGTATTTTCTCTGAAGAGCATGAAAATGTAACTATTATTTATATTTCATCAGTTTGAGAGTAGGCACAAAGACAAACGGATGCAGCTTTGCACATTGAAAAGTGTTCCCAGCTGCAAACATACAAAAAAACAACTTATTCAAACTTGTCATAAAATGGGCAATCTTCCATCTTTGCAATTTGTCCAGAGAGCTGGGAAAATATCTTCAACATTAGCACTGCTGTGAAAAGTGCTAATGGAAATCCATTGTGTTTGAGGGAAAGAGATGATAATTTAAAAATATAATTGCTCTGGGGAAAATTTTCTACTGCAGGCAGGGTCATATTAAGTAAAGCTATTAATTTATTTCCTGGGAGAAATATGTTTAAAGTGAGGACAAATGGGAGAAACACAATACGAGATGCCGATTTACTGTCTCAAAACTGAGAAGTCTGTATATTTAATATGTGCCATGCTAATAAATATACAGTATATTTACTGCTTTAGGGATTTCTAACACTAATCTGAGCATTTTATCATGTTTTCTATATCTATAAAGCAATTTTTTAAAAAAAATGAAGCCCCTTGTCAATATTCCATGTCTGCCTGCCTGCCTGCCTGCCTGCCTGCCTGCCTTCCTTTGCAAAGATATGTATTACAGATATAAGAAAAGATGAAGTACTAATCCCAGGTGCTCCATACTGAGGATATTTGGCCATGAATTGTGCTCTACAGGTAGTCCTCCTTTAGCAACCAAAATTGGGACCAGCAGCTTTGTTTTTAAGCAAAGCAGTCACTAAGTGGGAAATCATGGGACTGTGACTGTGCTTTCCTTTTCTCCACTCCCCGCCTGCCCTTCAGAATATTCACTCCAGTGCTGGGATAATTAGCAAGAACGGAATTAACGTTTGTATTTACATTCATAGGAGAGGAAGGGATTACAAAAAAGTAAGCAGGCATGCAGTGGGGAATACATACCAAAAGGAAAGTGGTGGTGCTGGCAGCCCCGAGCATGCTATGCAAACAGCCCAGTGTATTCCCCATTGTGTGCCTGCTTACTCTCTTGTAATCCCTTCCTCTCTAATCTCTCTGCTCTGCAAGGGGGTAAAAAAAGAAAAAACAGGTCAGGCACAGGATAACATGTACTGACTGTAATGGTGTTCATGTGACTGAGGGATGCTGTGAAGATTGTAAATGTGGGCATTGGTTGTAAAGTTATTTTTTCAGCACTGTCGTAACTCCCAATGGTTGCTGAATGAGGCAGTCGCTAAGCGAGGACTACCTGTACATGGTCTACCCTTGAAGAATACCTGGAAGCTTCAGCTGGTCCAGAATGCAGTTGCACACACAATTTTGGGCTCACCAAGGTTTGCCCAGGGTACACAGTTGCTATACCAGCTGAACTGACTCCCAGGTGCTAGTTATCACCTTTAATGCCCTGAATGGCACAGGGTCAGGCTGCTCATCAGATTGCCTCTCCCCAAGGATTTCTGCCAACACCACCAGATCCAACAGAGTTGGTGTGCTCCCAGTCCCCCCATCAAAGAGTGTAATCTGGCAGGACTTAGGAAACATGTCTTCTTTGTTGCCTTATGAAACAGCCTCCCCACTGAAATCTGGAGGTCTCTAACCTTCTTGGTCTTCCATAAGGGTGTGTAGACCTGGCTGTTCCCCCAGGCGCTGGGCCAGAATGTTTGTTAATCCCAACATAGGTGCAATTGTACTGAAATTTTGCTATAGTGCCTTGGTTAATATATTATAGTTGTTTCTTTCTTAATTTTGGTTTTGTGTTTATGTTTAGAGGGATTCTTTTAATCTAGTTTTTGTGGTTTGTTTTTAGCTGCCCAGGGTTCTGCACTTCAGCAAAGGATCGTTACCTTGTCGTGGTGCTGGAGCTTGATCACCTCAATGATGCCATGAGCTAAACCGTGAAGGGCCACCCAAGACGGGAAGGTCATGACAGAGAGGTCAGACTAAATGCGATCCCTGGGGAAGGTAATGGCAACCCACCTCAGTATTCTTGCCGTGAAAACTAAATGGATCAGTACAACCAGAGATATGTCGGTATACCATCGGAAGATGAGACCCCCAGGTCGGAAGATGGTCAAAATGCTACTGGGGAGGAACAGAGGATGAGCTCAACTAGCCCCAGACGTGATGACGCAGCTAGCTCAAAGCCGAAAGGACGGCTAGCGGCTGACAGTGCTGGTGGTGAACGGCGAATCCGATGTTCTAAGGATCAACACACCATCGGAACCTGGAATGTAAGATCTATGAGCCAGGGCAAATTGGATGTGGTTATTGGTGAGATGTCAAGATTAAAGATAGACATTCTGGGCGTCAGTGAACTGAAATGGACTGGAATGGGCCACTTCACATCAAATGACCACCAGATCTACTACTGCGGACAAGAGGACCACAGAAGAAATGGAGTAGCCTTCATAATTAATAGTAAAGTGGCTAAAGCAGTGCTTGGATACAACCCAAAAAATGATAGAATGATCTCAATTCGAATTCAGGGCAAGCCATCTAACATCACAGTGATCCAAATATACGCCCCAACCACAAATGCTGAAGAAGCTGAAGTAGAGCAGTTCTATGAGTATCTGCAGCACCTACTGGACAACACGCCTAAAAGAGATGTTATTTTCATCACAGGAGACTGGAATGCTAAGGTGGGCAGTCAAATGACACCTCGAATTACAGGTAAGTATGGCCTGGGAGAACGAAACGAAGCAGGACACAGGCTGATAGAATTTTGCCAAGACAATTCACTCTGCATAACAAACACTCTCTTCCAACAACCTAAGAGACGGCTTTATACATGGACTTCACCAGATG
Organism: Candoia aspera; assembly: GCF_035149785.1. Classification (NCBI taxonomy): domain Eukaryota; kingdom Metazoa; phylum Chordata; class Lepidosauria; order Squamata; family Candoiidae; genus Candoia; species Candoia aspera. The sequence goes on along the minus strand of NC_086158.1, from coordinate 55,871,161 downwards.
GACAACACCGAAATCAGATTGATTACATCCTTTGCAGCCAAAGGTGGCGGACATCTGTACAGTCGGTAAAAACAAGGCCTGGAGCTGACTGTAGTTCAGATCACGAACTTCTTCTTGCACAATTTAGGATCAGACTAAAGAGATTAGGGAAGACCCACAGATCAGCTAGATATGAGCTCACTAATATTCCTAAGGAATATGCAGTGGAGGTGAAGAATAGATTTAAGGGACTGGACTTAGTAGATAGAGTCCCGGAAGAACTCTGGACAGAAGTTGGCAGCATTGTTCAGGAGGCGGCAACAAAATACATCCCAAAGAAAGAGAAAACCAAGAAGGCAAAATGGCTGTCTGCTGAGACACTAGAAGTAGCCCAAGAAAGAAGGAAAGCAAAAGGCAACAGTGATGGGGGAGATATGCCCAATTAAATGCAAAATTCCAGAGGTTAGCCAGAAGAGATAAGGAATTATTTTTAAACAAGCAATGCGCGGAAGTGGAAGAAGACAATAGAATAGGAAGGACAAGAGACCTCTTCCAGAAAATTAGAAACATTGGAGGTAAATTCCAGGCAAAAATGGGTATGATCAAAAACAAAGATGGCAAGGACCTAACAGAAGAAGAAGAGATCAAGAAAAGGTGGCAAGAATATACGGAAGACCTGTATAGGAAGGATAACAATATCGAGGATAGCTTTGACAGTATGGTCGGTGAGCCAGAGCCAGACATCCTGAAGAGTGAGGTTGAGTGGGCCTTAAGAAGCATTGCTAATAACAAGGCAACAGGAGACGATGGCATCCCAGCTGAACTGTTCAAAATCTTGCAAGATGATGCTGTCAAGGTAATGCATGCTATATGCCAGCAAATTTGGAAAACACAAGAATGGCCATCAGACTGGAAAAAAATCAACTTATATCCCCATACCAAAAAAGGGAAACACTAAAGAATGTTCAAACTATCGAACAGTGGCACTCATTTCACATGCCAGTAAGGTAATGCTCAAGATCCTGCAAGGTAGACTTCAGCAGTTCATGGAGCGAGAATTGCCAGACGTACAAGCTGGGTTTAGAAAAGGCAGAGGAACTAGAGACCAAATTGCCAATATCTGCTGGATAATGGAAAAAGCCAGGGAGTTTCAGAAAAACATCTATTTCTGTTTTATTGACTATTCTAAAGCCTTTGACTGTGTGGATCATAACAAATTGTGGCAAGTTCTTAGTGGTATGGGGATACCAAGTCATCTTGTATGCCTCCTGAAGAATCTGTATAACGACCAAGTAGCAACAGTAAGAACAGACCACGGAACAACAGACTGGTTTAAGATTGGGAAAGGAGTACGGCAGGGCTGTACACTCTCACCCTACCTATTCAACTTGTATTCAGAACACATCATGCGACAAGCTGGCCTTGAGGAATCCAAGGCTGGAGTTAAAATCTCTGGAAGAAACATTAACAATCTCAGATATGCAGATGATACCACTTTGATGGCTGAAAGTGAAGAGGAACTGAGGAGCCTTATGATGAAGGTGAAAGAAGAAAGTGCAAAAGCTGGTTTGCAGCTAAACCTCAAAAAAACCAAGATTATGGCAACCAGCTTGATTGATAACTGGCAAATAGAGGGAGAAAATGTAGAAGCAGTGAAAGACTTTGTATTCCTAGTTGCAAAGATTACTGCAGATGCTGACTGCAGTCAGGAAATCAGAAGACGCTTAATCCTTGGAAGAAGAGCAATGACAAATCTCGATAAAATAGTTAAGAGCAGAGACATCACACTGACAACAAAGGCCCGCATAGTTAAAGCAATGGTGTTCCCTGTAGTAACATATGGCTGCGAGAGCTGGACCATAAGGAAGGCTGAGCGAAGGAAGATCGATGCTTTTGAACTGTGGTGTTGGAGGAAAATTCTGAGAGTGCCTTGGACTGCAAGAAGATCCAACCAGTCCATCCTCCAGGAAATAAAGCCAGACTGCTCACTTGAGGGAATGATATTAAAGGCAAAACTGAAATACTTTGGCCACATCATGAGAAGACAGGACACCCTGGAGAAGATGCTGATGCTAGGGAGAGTGGAAGGCAAAAGGAAGAGGGGCCGACCAAGGGCAAGATGGATGGATGATATTCTAGAGGTGACGGACTCGTCCCTGGGGGAGCTGGGGGTGTTGACGACCGACAGGAAGCTCTGGCGTGGGCTGGTCCATGAAGTCACGAAGAGTCGGAAGCGACTAAACGAATAAACAACAACAAGGGTTCTGCATTTCGATTGGCAGCCATTTAAATAAGAAAGAAGAAAGAAAGAAAGAAAGAAAGAAAGAAAGAAAGAAAGAAAGAAAGAAAGAAAGAAGGGCCTATATATCTCTTTGATATTTAAAGTCGCTCTTAATATTAATGAAAAAATTTGTTTTTTTGTCTTGTCTTGTTACTTCTTATTGCTTGTGATTGGACGATCTGCTTTGGGCTAGAGATCTTAGTTCTTCAAAGCCCCCTTGAACAGCTTCTTTTAACTGAGTTTGGAACTGAGGAACCATAAAAACTGATATAAATATATATGCAATATACCTTTCATGTATGCTTCAATAATACTGTAAAGAAAGTAAAATATTTAGGAATCTATTTGACAAAAAAATAATAAAGACTTGTTTAAAAATATGTTGGAAAAGTAAAACAGCAGGTATCTCTAGATGTAAAAAACTAAATCTCTTTTGTTTAGGAAGAACTGCAGCTATTAACATTCAACCAAGATTCAATTTTCTTTTTCAAACAATTCTAATACATATTAAACACAAGATATTAAGTGATTGGCATAGACAAGTAATGAATTATATTGATTGATTGATTGATTGATTATGTTCTATTGAATTGTTTTTGACTCATGGCAACCACATAGATATTCTCCATGATGATCTTTTCCTAACCTGTTCTTTCAGGTCTCCCAACACTGCACTCATCACTGCTGTAACTGAGTCATCCACCTTGCTGCTGGTCATCCTCTTCTTCTCTTTCCTTCCTAGCATTAGAGCCTTTTCCAGAGTGCTGGGTCTTCACATAATGTGTCCAAAGTAGGATAATTTGAGTCTGGTCATTTGTGTCTCGAGTGAGAACTCTGGGTTGATTTGTTCAAGGATCCATTTTGTTTTCTTGGCTGTTCACAGTATTTTCAGGCATCTTCTCCAACACCATGGTTCAGTAAAAGACCAAGAATTAAATTCAAGATTTTACAAGAGTCAAGATAGCAAGGTAGACTAATGATTCTGAATTTCAAACTGTATTACTGTGCTTTCTGTTTAACAAGAATCTCAGAATAAATTATATCTCCCTACTGTTGTGTTAGCCTTGTGTAGTACAGAGTGGTAGGTGGCAGTATTGCAGCTGAAAACTCTCCCCACGACCTGAGCTCAATCCCAGCAGAAGCTGGATTCTCAGGTAGCCGTCTCAGGTTGACTCAGCCTTCCATCCTTCTGAGGTCGGTAAAATGAGTACCCAGCTTGCTGGGGAAGGTGGCGACTGGGGAAGGCAATGTTTTCTTCTGCCAAGAAAACGTCGTGAAAGCGGCGTCCCCCCAAAGGGTCAGACATGACTTGGTGCTTGCACAGGGGACCTTTCACCTTTCACCTTTTCAGTGTTCTGTTAATTCTATAGAAGAGACAAGACTTCCAGAGGTTTGCATAAGTATCTTTGGGTTGGTGAAAACAGACATAAACAACTTATAAAAGACCATGCAGCAATAATAAGTACTGTATTGAATATCTGGGACAAATAGAAGAAAATAATATGCCCAGTTTTTTCCCCCTTGCCTCATTATTAAATATATACTTTTATGAAGAGGAAGATAACAAGAAATCCATCCAGTGGAAAGTTAGTAACTTGCTCAGATTGCAAGATTTAATTGTTAACAAGACAAAGAGAAAATCTTTTGATACTCTTATCTCCCAATTGTCTTGTCTACCTGACTGGTCAGTACTTTCATATAAGTAATATAGCAGTAAAAGTATTGCAGAACCAATGAGGAATATTGAGAGACTTGCCTGTATTCAAAAATCTTGCAGCACACAGTTCTGGACATTTACTGGGTTTAATTTATAAATTATTAGTGATGTATGCCTCAGAGTCTGAACAGCTCAAAGATGGTATTGTTAAGTAGATGCAGAAGTTGAACACTGTAATAGAGAAGTTGGAAAGTAATGAGTAGGTTGTATCACTTTTAAAAAATCTGGTGGCAATATTATTAAGCTCAATAGTTTTGGAGAATGTTTCATATTAGAATGAAAAAAAAATTTGAAGCTTGAATTCCCATTGTAACCTGTGATATTTTTACTCAATTTTACTAAATCATACATTCCTTCAAAGTATACTGAATTAGCTTTGTAAAGGTTAACTGCTACAAGGTTACTATACTCTTTATTGGAAAGGATGTTCAATTCCTTCCTGGGAAGGATGGCTAACCAAGTTTTAGGAATATGCTTCAATGTCCAGAATAACTTCGTATCTAAAAAGTAAATTTGATGTAGAATTCAATTATAATTGGAAACCATTCCTGGACTATAATTCAATATGGATCTGTACCATACTCCACATTTGGCTTTTTCTACATATATAGTCTATATTTCAATTTCATGGGAAATTAGCTTTCTAGTACTGTTTTAATTTATTATAGGTTATAATGTTAGTTTGTGATTTATACAATATTAACCAGGTATCTTTAGTTTAAAATTTAACAGTGAACTTCATAGATAATTAATGATATTTTGAACAACTATAGTATCTATGACATTTTAGATTCTTTGATTATTTATTTGTATCTTTCTATTTGTACTTTGCCCTTTTATTCTTTTTGCATTACTTTTACCTCTTTCTTTAAAATGTTAATATATATTTTTAACCATATGCATAGATTTACGTTGCTACTCTCACATTTGTGCTTTTGTATTCTGAGTATTTAACTTTAGCTAAACAGAGCTTGGATTATAAATGCCTATTTTCCACTGTGGTTTGTCAAAACAACTGCTCTACTCTAAGCAAGGTCAGTTTAATGGGATTGGAGTATATGCTGCTATATTGGGCCCTAGAAAAGTGGGGATCCCTAAAAATGGCAGAATGAAGTGAGCTATAGGTGAGTAAAGGTACAAAAACAAAGAGGCCTCCATTGCTTGAGCCTGAGAAAATTCCTCGTCTTTGCCTCAAGCCAAGAAGGTTCATGTGGGCAAATTCACCCACTGCCTGATGCAGTTTTTGAATGAGTTAATCACCCATTATTTAATGCAGTTCCATGTTAACTAATGGGTAGATTGGGCTAATGGGGCCTTTGGGTAGGCAGACCCCCCATAGGCTAATACACCCCCATGTTAGCCAATGAACAGGTTAGGCCAACAGGGTCATTCTCCTATGCAGGCTGGTGTGTTGTATATTTATACACATGCATCCTAACACAGAGAATAGTGGTCAGACCTGTCACTTCAAGTCACTTTTATGGATCACAAATTTCTATTGAAAATAATATGCTAGATAATATGCTAGATAAAGTTTGAATTCCCTTAGGTAGCAATAGTCATTTTATTAGGGAGAGGAAAGGCCTATCTCTGGTAGCAGATTTAATTGTCAAAAAAGGGTAGCAGAGTAAAAGTTCCATAAGGTTTTGTTACTGCATTTTTTCTTTCAGGAATGTGGATTGTCAGTTTATATCCACACCTTAACAAGAAAGGTCTTTCCAGGGTAGTGTTTTGGAGGGCTCTGATGAGAGATTACTTGGCCATTTGCCAGCAAGCTTCTGGCAACAAGATGGTAGGGCAAAAATGAGAAGGAATGGCATTCGTTCTTTTTCCTCTTTTGAAAAAACAAAATTGCTCAATTAAGTTTGAATAAGTCAAGGTGCCACCACCACAGAGACCTGCTCAATGGGACACGCTCTATCCTACAGAGACATTGCCAACAATGCCCATGGGAAAGAATTTAGAAATGTGTTTCTTTTTCAGTAATAACTCCAATTCTTTATATTTATTGAAAGCTATTTTGAGGGAATTGTTAAACTGAAAGGCAGAATATAAATATTTATAATAAATAACTGAATAGCAAGCAAGTAGTGGGAAGAAATTAATTTATACAAGTTCTCAAAGCACTCTTAATTGCTTTACTGTTTGAAGACATAGAAAACTAGCCGGTCCTAAGCCCTTTGAATTCTGTCTCAGGGATTACAGCATTACATGTTTAGGTTCTGATCCCATGCATTCTCTCTGGAGGAGTAACCCTATTAAATTTCTTGTTGGACTATGCTATACACCTTGCACCTATTCAAAGAGTTTGTCAACCTATTTGAAGAACTGATCTGGTGCATATTCTTTAGGGAGTGCCCAAGAAATTATGCACTTCTGATCTTGGAAATAGTCTTATATGGAGATTTTATATCAGGGAGACATAATCAGTTGTAGCGAACTAATGCATATTCTCATTGTGAACATAGGAGTTGGATTAGTCTTAACATAACAAGCATGTTACATTAACACTGACAGAATGAAATGTCAGTCAAACAGTGGGAAGAGAAGGTAAAACAACTTTGCTTAGGAAAAAGAATAAAATGTGACTTTAATATCCTACAGACTTGCCCTGTTGAAGTTAATATTAATTGGGAAATGTGATTTGAAAAGAGAACTACTGTGCATAGGAAAACAAATAATTGCCAAGTTTCTTACTTTTTTTTTTTTGCTTTAGAACAAGTTGTAACATCTTAATTCTATTTTTTTTCCAGCACATTTTATTGTCATTCACAATCATTGGGTATGTCTGTCATAAAACAGAATACTAAAGCAAGACCAATGACCAAATTATTTTTAGCATCTGCTATTTCTCTGACATGATGTTTATTTTTCAGTTATTATGTGGTATTAAGCAGTTGGTATCTTGAAAGGCTGTGCTGAAACAGACATAAACAGCTTTGTTGCAAAATGTACACCTGGGGATTTTTGGTGTGATTGTTGAAAATAAAGAACTGCTAAAAAGCTGTCAAGTGCAAAGCTACCGATCTCTATAGTTGATTGTTTTATTTAATGCATAAGTAGAAAATAGCTGTGATTTTTCCAAGAGATTTCAAAATCCTACACACCAGGAAAAGAAATAATCACTACTAGGCTAGATTGGGAATGAGCCAAAACTTTAAAGTTATTTCCAAAATGAACAAAAAATATTAGTTTTGCATAAATTGAATGCAGATGGAAGACAGGAGAAAAAGCTCTGGACAACTAAACTCTGTTTATTCTCAAACCATATTTTGAATCTCATATATGCTTCTCCAGGTTTTTTTTTTTTACCGCTCAATTGTGTCCAATTCTTGGAGACTGCCTGGACAATTCCCTGAAGTTTTCTTGGCAAGATTTTTTGGAAGTGGTTTGCCATTGCTTCCTTTTAGGGCTGAAAGAGAGTGACTGGCCCAAGGTCACCCAGCTGGCTTTGTGCCTAAGGTGGGACTAGAACTCACAGTCTCCCAGTTTCTAGCCTGATGCCTTAAGCACTAGGCCAAACTGGCTCTTTCTCCAGCTATAAGTACTGTTAAGATGGAAATCTAGTTCATGGTTTCAATGCTGTAAATTTCAGCACTGAAAAAAAAATCAGACTAAAAACTAGCTTTTTAAAACAAGGCAATTCCCAGTGCTAGTAATCCAACAATTTTTGCCTTCCAGGTAATTACATATGATGCAAAACAACATATGGCTGTAACAGTTTTTTTTTGGGGGGGGGGACAAACATGACATGAGGATATGCACAAAAGTACTGAGCCACCCACATTTAACACTTTGCTTTAAAAAAAATGCTGGCCAATATGGCAGAATGGATATGGATTAGGTTGTTTGTAATATTAGATTACAAACAGCCTAATGCCATTCTTGATCAGTAATGTATGAATGTTAAAAATTCTTTGGAAAGATTTCAGCCACTAAAGAAATGTAGCAAGAAAAATATAACCAATACTTATTACAACTTTTACTAACCTAGGGAAAGCTAATACAATTTTTTTTATTTTGCCAGTGAACATCAGAGACCACTAAGATAGAGTTTATCTTCAGTCTTTTTGCAGAGTGTCTTCTACATATTTAGAGGACTAATCCAAAGATGCAACTCAGATTTAACAGCCAGTTCTTAAACTTTTGAGAGCAGTTTTTCCCCTACATAATTGTCCAGCTCTATTTTATGAACACAGATTGTATTGTGAGGAATAGTAGCTCCTGAGACTCCACAAATAAGCCAATGGAGATGGGATGGTCATTTGCCTGTCTGAAATGTGAAGGTCAGGAAACATTTTATTATTTTGTCTATCATATTAGCTTTCTAATTAAAATTAAAAGACAAGAGCATGCTTTGACCCAGTCCTTAGTGTTAGAATAAGCAGGGAGTATAATTATAAAAAGAACTATTTGAGGTGGAAAGATTAAGCTGATGGTCTGTATCCTAAATGGTTATGCAGTTAAGTATTTCTTTCTCCCAGTCTTAAGAAAGACCTTCTTTAGCTTTAACCACAAAAGGGTCTAGGAAGGAGTACTAGAAACTGTTCACATGTGACGCAATACTTCTGATGGATAATGTGCAAAAAGAGACATTGTCCAATAGTTTTAAGTTAGCCTTAAATCAACATGAGGGACGCGGTAGCGCTGCGGGTTAAACCGCTGAGCTGCCGATCGGAAGGTCGGCGGTTCGAAACCGCGCGGCGGGGTGAGCTCCCGTTGCTAGTCCCAGCTCCTGCTCACTTAGCAGTTCGAAAACATGCAAATGTGAGTAGATCAATAGGTACCGCTTCGTCGGGAAGGTAACGGCGTTCCGTGTCGTCATGCTGGCCACATGACCCGGAAGTGTCTATGACAACGCCGGCTCTAAGGCTTAGAAACGGAGATGAGCACCGCCCCCTAGAGTCGGACACGACTGGACTTTACGTCAAGGGAAACCTTTACCTTTACCTTTACTAAATCAACATGATGCATTCCTGGTAGCTTGAGACTGTATGTCACAAACCCCTAGATATTTTGTTTGGTAGAATAGTGCCCTCCTAAAGATCTGAGAAGTTGTCCCAGTGCCAGGGGCCTGAATGAATGAAATGCACAGTTAAGACATTTCTCTATCTAAAGGGCCAGTGAAGGAAGTATCACTGTTTGTAGGTCCCATTTATCTGGGTTGTCCAAATCTAGTTAAAATAAGAATGTAAGAAATGAGAGCACTGGGGGGACTTTGAAGTTGCCCATAAAACTGTGATGGAATGCACTCCCTCCTTCCTAAGAGCTAGCGGCAGCACTGAAATCCACCATATCACCACCCTTCAGGGACGCATTCCATCACCAAAACAGAGTTCGCAATTTTTTTCAGACTAGAAAGACACATGATTTCTTAATCCAAATTTTACAAACCGCTTCTAATTTACATGCACATGTGCATGTGAGTGCATACGTGTGTGCAAACACACACATGCCGTCATATACTATGTTTATGCAGGATTCTGTTGTCTTTTTAAAACAGTCCCTCACATGCATGGGAAATTGTTGAGGATCAGAGTGTATAAGCATTAGTAGCATTTGCAATTATTTCCATTGCTCTCAGTGGGTTTAGTACTGGTGTAGGTTTGTCCATGTGTGTGAGAGAAAAGAGGGATAGAAGAATCAGGAAAACTCTAGAATTCCCCTCTTGTTTTACCTCCATATCAGCAGCAGTCCTTGGGAACCCTGCCTGGAGATAATTGAGCTTTAGCTTCTATAAATTAATAACGGCTCTGGGCCTAAAAGCCTTTGTCCTTCACTTTGTATTTTCCTCATATTGGTAGCCTTGACATTTATTAGTCTGAAACTAAGTCGTCCTTTCAAGATTGTTTGGTGCCACATCATCTGTTCCTATTCTTCTGACTTTAATTTGGGGATCTGCATGTCTAACAAACTGCCTGAACATATACCTCGCAATAGGTCAAAGAAAATGGGTTTATATTACCAAAATCAATTATCATACATAGTTAAATGGCAGCCAAATGGAAAACTTACAGATGGTTGGGAATATGTAGGAAATCTGAATGCTTAAGAGGAGCTATTAATAAGATGTGCCATTGTGCTGAGATTCTGTTTTTTAAAGGAAAACCGTAGTACATTAACAATAATTTTAAAATCACATGCAAATTAATTCTTCTTAAACTGAAAAGCTTCCCTGCAGCTATAAAAGGAATTACTAATCATTACTATTCCACGAATCAGCTTCAAAATCATTAGGTCAAATATGGAACAAACTTAATTGAAATCAATAGTTGCATCTAATTTATTGCATTGTTTTGGTTATCAGGGTGAAAAAGTAGTTAAAAACAAGCAGACTCTTAACAAAACAAATTCACACACTATAAGTGGTTGCCATTGTTTACCCCATTTTTCAGAGTTCTCTTAAAAAGCCACTGCACGGCCTTGTTATACATGTGGTATGTACTTTTTAACAAGAGTGATGGCTAAAACATTAGATTGCATTTATGAGACACCAGAATCACCAGATACGAGCTTTCCTGTAAACAGCTGAGAGGAGGCTGGCAAATCAGGAACATCATTTTTCCAGTGCTTTGTGGGGGATAATTTGTCTGGGTTAAGCAATAAGAAGGAATCAATAATATTATTGCAGAAAGATTTAACACTGTTTCAGAATACCTTTATAAAGGAGAATGCATAAAAAGAGAGTGCATTGTCCTATTTTATGTTGCTGTAGCTTTTAAAATATTATGTGATTAAACATTTTACATTATTTGTATCCTACTTCATGTTATTATCAAATCTGTATATGTGTATATACATATACATATACACATATCCCAGAAGGAAATGGTATCTGAAATCTGGAACTAGTTATTTCACATCCTTTGGTACCAAAAAAGGCCAGGATTGTAGTTAGTGAAAAGAATATAAAATAGAGCAAGATGGGCAAGACTGAACCATCCCGTAAGATTTCTGCCTTACTGCTTGCTCCTCTTACCACCTTAGAAATAGGGAGGAAATTCTCCACCTCTTTGCTTCTACCCTACCACTGGGCTTCAGCTATGCTGGAGGCTTTGACATCAAAGCTAACTGGGAGGGTAGTTAGTATTTACCTTATTGGTAGCATGTGACCACATGGAAGATGGGTAGAAAGTTCTCTTTTGTAAGGTTTTAAAAGAGATACTTCTTCACTGAAGTACCAAATGATGATGACAGATCTGACTGTACATGCAAATCATATTCAGCATGCTCCTGGTCTCAACTCATTAGCTGTCATTTGAGAATAAACCCATGCTGATCTTTGATCTACTGACTCATAAAGACACTGAACTGGCAACCAGCATAGATATAAAAAACACGGCATCAGACTGAAAAATAATGCTTTTACAAGTTTTTCAGGTCACTGCACTCTTGGATACCACCCATGAGGGAGAACATCTCTTATGTTAAGTCTCCACTGAAAAATGCATTTGCTTGTTGTATGACCCAAATACCAATATTATCCACTTATTTTAAAATTCTGTGGCAAACCTATCAGTGCTCAGAGATTATGATTTTTGGCACCCAAAGACTGTTAGAGCTGCTCACCCAAAAACTGTTAGAATGAAAAGTAATGTAAATGTAGTTCTCAGGTTTATGATTAAAATGAAGCAGGAAAAAGAGCAAGTGCTTCCCCTGAGAGAAAGTAAAGTTGAGCAGGCCAATACAAAGATCAGATTCAATAGCTTAGCATCTCTCCACTTTTTAGTAAATAGAGGTTTAAACTTCTTTAAGTGGCTTGACATTTTAAAGTGAACTTGCATTAAGTTGAAGAGATGTCTGGAGTGATGCTAGTGGAAAAATGAAAAGGAAATACAATCATATTACAAGCTTAGAATCAAGCCTATTCTGCAGCTGTAAGGGCAGTGAAGCAGGCTTCATCCTCTGTCCTTACTACATCTGCAGAATATCAACTCACTACATTATTTAGAATATTCCATACCATATTAAGGAAGGATGGATTGGAAGATGTAGTTAGAGTAAACTGTCAGGCCCAGCCCAAGAACTTCAGAGAATCATATCAGCCAAACTTCAGTTCTTTATTTGCTTATACCATAAAGACAGAATCTTGCCAGACTCAAGCAACTCTACCTAATCTAAGGAGAAATAACCTGGGAAGGCTCTAGGGCGGGGCTATTCTGAACCTCTTAGTTTTCCCACAATCACTTCCTGGACTGTGTCTCCTCTTATCTTGTCCTCCTCCTTGGAATGTGCTCCCTCCTTCCTGAGAACCAGCAGCATTACTGAAATCCACCACATAAACTCTGATAATCTAGTCAAACATTTTATGGATAAAATCACTGGATAAATACTGACCTATCTCCAGTACAGAACACTCTGGAGGACATGGAGGCAATAGCAATCTGGATTCAGGTCTGGACAAAGATAGAAACCACATTGGTCACTCCAAGGAATAACCTGCGGAAGGACTTGGATGGTGGAACCATGATTATCCTTGTTTTACTTAACTTCTAAGTGTCAAACACAATATCCCTCTATGAAGACTGGGAACTGGAGGTGCTGTTCTGCTGTGATTCTTACCTGAACTGGTGAGTCAGTAGGTAGTCTCAGGAAGAGAGGTTTGGCTCCTGGTCATTCCATTCTGGGATGGTTCTTTTTCCTGTTCTGGTTAACATTTTCATGTAGTCACTGGAACAGATTATTGAGTTTGGGGTGAGGTATCAGCTAAATACAGATGATACCACTTATATATCTCTGCCCACCCAACTTCAGCTGGCCCACCCAAAATGCAGAAGCCTGCATGCTTACTGAGCAGTCTTGGTAGTGCTATATTATACTACTGCAGCAGGAGGTATAATGGTTACCAATGTGCTTCCAAGTGCAATTCAAAGTGTTGGTCACTACTTGCAAAGACATGTATGGCTCAAAGCTTGGGCATCAGCCTCTCCTGGATAGATTCTGCCTGCCCAATCTGGTGACCAGGGTATGCATGTTGAGGGGTCAAGAAGTATAACAGGAAGTGGCTTACAGTGGGCATTCTTTGTGGGGCTGCCCTCCTTTGGAATAGCTTGCCTTCCAAGGCAAGGATAGCTTCCATTCTCAATGTGTTCTGTAAAAAAATGGCTTTTCCAGAAAGCCTTAGGAGAATGATTACTGTGGAACTACAGGGCTAGAAAGATTTTGGCATATGTGTTATTCACATTATATTATACTTATTATATTATACATATACTTATATGGACACTACATTATTAATTTTGGATGATGTACATTGCTTAATTAGAATTGGCAATGAACATATCAAAGTGGTGGATGGCTTCTGCCTTTTAGGATCAACCATCAGCAGTAAAGGAACAAGCAGTTGAGAAATATGCTGCAGAATAGCATGAAGACCTTGGAAAAGTTATTCAAATGCCATGATGTGTCTATACCTACAAAGAACTGTGCAAGCCATATTATTACCTGTGATACTCTATGTAAGTGAAAGTTGGACTTTGAAGAAGCAGAATAGGACCAGTATTGATGCTTTTGAACTTTGGTGTTGGAGAAGACTCCTGAGAGTACTGTGGACAGCCAGAAAACAAATAGATCTTTGAACACCTCAACCCAGAGTTCTCATTCAAAGCACAAATGACCAGGCTCAAATTATTCTACTTTGGACACATTATGTGAAGACCCAGCTCTCTGGAAAAAGCCCTAATGCTGGGAAAGGTAGAAGGAAAGAGAGGAAGAGGCCAGAAGCAAGGTAGATGGACTCAGTTACAGTGGCGTCGAGTACACCAGTGGAAGACCTGAAAAAAGGTGGGGGATAGATCGTCATGGAGAAAATTTGGTTGCTAGGAGTCAAAAACGACTTGATGGCACATAATCAATCAAAAACATTGCTTAATGTCCTAGTCAACTGAAGTGATAATACATCCTAAAATAAATAAAGAACCTTAAAGAATTCAGATGGAGACAATGTAGGAGAGTATCTTTTGTGTAAAATTTAGTATGTTTATTCCTTTCCCATACTTTAAGTGACTAAGAATCCTTTAATGGGCCTATTTAAACATAGTTATGCATCTGTCAAAGAATTAAACTGCTCATGTTTAGTTCTTTTGCAATAGTCTCTAGATAAGTGATTTCTGAATCAATAGCCTTAAATTGAAAAGATTTGCATTGTACACAAATGAGTCCATTATTACTGGCATTCATTTTATTTCTATTGTAATTGCCTCTTAAAAGCTTACCCCTTAGACTGAGTGGCATAAATTACTACTGAATGAAAATATTTTCCCAAATCCCAATTGTTTTATTGAATACCTTTTATTGAATAATGTGATGATATCATGGAGTGGGAAGGCAACTAAGATAGATGAAAAATGGGTATGAGCTGGTGTGCTGCCACTATATTTTAATGTTAACTATGAACTAATCCTCTCCTGTAATTCTTTATCCAACATAGTTAAGTCAAGTCATGTACTGCATGTCAAACCCTTCTACAGAATGGACTGCTGTGAAGTTTTCCCAGGTGTAGTTATCCATGAAGCTGTGCTGTTTTGTGTAAACAATTAATGAACAAGAATTGAGCTTAAAGTGAACCTTGGTGACTGAATGGCAGGGTCAGGTCATGAGCACCGTAAGTGCTACTTGTGAATGTCAACTCTTATTTTATCTTCCCATGTGCCCTTGGTTCCAATAAGACTCAGGCATGGATAACGGTAGGCAGTGAACTAACTTTTAAACCAGAATTGTCACTACCACACATGCTCCATATAGGGGCAAAGGCTGGATTAGAAACTGTTGTTAAAACTACTAGTGCAATTAATATTATTATTTTTTGGTAATCCTTACATCAGGGCTTTCTCTCTCTCTCTCTCTCTCAATCTCTCTCTCTTGGTGGATTCCATATACCCCACAATTATTACTATTATTATTAGATTTTTATCCTACCTTTCTTATATATAACTCAAGATGGCAAACATACCTAATTCTCCTGCCTCCTAATTTCCTCACAACAACAACCCTGTGAGGTGGGTTGGGCTGAGAGAGAGTCACTGGCCCAAAGTCACCCAGCTGGCTTTCATGCTGAAGGGAGGCCTAGAACTCATAGTCTCCAGGTTTCTAGGCCAGCAGCTTCACCACTATACCGAATGAGTATTTATGAATAACAACCAATGGAAGGCAGGCAGGCGGGCAGGCGGGCAGGCGGGCAGGCGGGCAGGCAAAATTTAACAGATAGATTCTTTGGGATTACTGTACATATAGTTACAGATTTTTTAAAAATTCAGAAACGTTTCTAAACAAGAGCAAGACTCATAAGCAAGGGCTTCTGGATTATGTATACAGCACAAACCATTTACCAAGTAATAGCCACTGAACAATTTGAATGCCAGAGATAACTTGCAATTTTTGACCCAATATGGATTTCCAAACTTGAAAAACATAAAAAGGATTTGCTTTATCAGTGCTGTTACTTTTCCTTTGACTATATTTATGCTAATCCTGTGTTACTGTACAGTAGTAACCAAGTTTTATTTCTTCATGAATAGAAAATTACTATGGAAAAATAATTACTGCATAACATTTTACTGAAACCATCCAGATTCATCAGGCACTTGAATGGAAGTACCATCTCCTTATATGCCTGATCACTACTTGTAATGGGCATGGAATGGCTGAAATTCTTTCCACTGCCAAGTGAATAGAATTGAAGCCTTGTTTAAGTAAGCGCGAGGATGTCATAGAATTTTAATACGAAAAAATGTACAGCAAACCACAGCTTTGCTTACTTAAATTTATTTAGCATCATAA
Source organism: Candoia aspera (assembly GCF_035149785.1). Classification (NCBI taxonomy): domain Eukaryota; kingdom Metazoa; phylum Chordata; class Lepidosauria; order Squamata; family Candoiidae; genus Candoia; species Candoia aspera. Next base: position 55,855,406 of record NC_086158.1, on the reverse strand, counting down.
GCTGATGTTGAGCTGTAGGGTGTCGGGCAATGCTGTGGCCATAATCTAGAGCAGTGTTTCTCAACCTTGGCAACGTTAAGACATGTGGACCTCAACTCCCAGAATTGGCTGGCTGGCTGGGGAATTCTGGGAGTTGAAGTCCACATGTCTTAACGTTGCCAAGGTTGAGAAACACTGATCTAGAGGAATTCCAACTCACTGATCAGAAGCTTCATCTGAGAGTCTGCCAGTTATGAGTGCTTCTTGTTTTGTCTGGGTAGTTGGACTAGTGTAGGGATGCTTTTAATGTACTTTCCATCCCACTAAACAGCATTCTGCCTTTCTGAGCTAGTTGTGATATCCCATAGGATTCTTTCTTGCACCCTACTGTTAAACTGGGCTTGTCAGTAAATCACAGGTTTCCAGACTTTCAACATTAATTTAGTGATCAGCCAGGGTTGGCAGAAGATTCCAGCTCATGATGTGGCTAGATTAGAATTTTTATTGTAGATCAGAATGAAGTCTCAGGTGCACCAGTTGATTGCTGTTGTGACCACTACAGACCAAAGACATCAAGACTTTGCTCTAGATCTTCTGAATCAACAGACATTTGGTGGGTCACTTGATGGCTTTGGGAGTGGCCAAGCTATGTTTACACAAAGTCTTTCTCCAGCCTGGGAACTACAGTGTCTCACCTCCATCAGTTTCATCTTCTACACTCTCTTTCACCCATGCTCTTTAACATCTACATGAAACTGCTGAGGAAAGTCAACTGGAGCTTTGGAATTGAGTGCTATCTGCATGCTGATCATGCCCATGCCTAGCTCTATTGTACTCTATTATCTAACTCCAAGAGTGTCATCAGGACCCAGTCTTGATATTGGGCAGGATTGCAGAGAATACAGTAGGCTGAAATTCAACCTAGGTAGAAGTACAACTGATAAGGAAAAGGCTAGACTCAGAGATTAAGGTAAAGCCTGTTTTGGATAGGGTTTCACTCTCCCAAGAGGACAAGGTTTGTTTATGACAGTGCTCCTTTATTTGTAGGTGGTGGCTGAGGTGAAAAGTACAGTATATTTGCACAAGTAAGACTAGTGTGCCAAAGGCAACCCTTCATGAACTGGCCAGATTTAAACAATTCTCTACACCTTGGCTATAATCTTCCTTGTGTTCAACCATATGTTCTATGGTAACCATATGTGCAAAATGTGGTGGTCAGGCTGCTAACCAATGCAAGCTACATTGCAATTAGTATGATGCCCATATTAAAAGATTTGCACTGGTTGCTGATAGCCTAGTACGGACAATTTAAGGTGTTTATGTTGGCAATTTAGGGCCTGAGAGACCATACCTCTTGCTACTAAACCACCCAGCTACTTAGTCATTAGGAAAGGTTCTGTGGAAGATGCCTTTGCTGCCATCTATGGTTTCCTGTGTAGTTCTCAGGCCATCTAACACTGTTTTTAAAGAGGTACATTTGGCACCCAGTCTCCCAGTATTAAGAAAATGACACCCAAATATCTCTTTTGCCAAGCTTTTAACTTAGTTGATTTTAATGATATTTTAATTTTGATTTGAATTGTATTGACTTTATTGTTCTGTTTTATATGTTGTCTGATTGGCATGAATCACCTTGAATGTTTATATAAAATGGGGTATAAATTTAATATAAATACAATGGAAAATAAGAAACATTACAGGAAGCCTTGGCGAAGAGTTAATCAAGCATTTTTAAATGCTTTGGTTTTCATATGGGAACAGATTTTAAACTAATCAGCCAAAAATAGTCATGCAAATTTAGCTACAGAAATTGAAAACCCATGAAATTTTTTTGTTTGGTGAAGGGAGGCAAAAATGAATAATGGGAAGAAATGAATCTTTATATTGCAGTGGTGTATGAAACACTAGCTCCAAGAACATCAATGTCCATCATATTTAGTAAATTGATCCTATTTTGTACTGCCCTAGAAATTATAACTGATAGACAATATTCTGTATTTTATGCAGTCTCAAGTTCTCTGTCTGTGAAATTCTCCTTGAGAATTTTAAAGTTCAGGACAAGGATATGCATAAGTAGCCACTCTGCATCGGGAACACTGTCCTTCAGAAAAAGAGGGCATTAAGATAAGATGATTAACAAATAACAATATTGGAAAAAAAACCATTGCTGTTTAAAATAAAGTGTCTCTCACTCAAATCTATTATAATAGGACTGTTCTTCATGTTTACCTTTGTAAGTAGTTATCACTGCCAGATTTACTTTTTCACTTTTTCTTTTTGATTTCTAATTTGCTTTAGACTTTTTTGAGGTCTATTCTAATAGGTAGGCTACTGAAACACAAAGCACACTGATATTTGGCCAGATTTCTAATTCCATATTACATCATCTCAGTAGTCTTCACAAAAATCAAGTACTTATGCAGTCTAATTGTTTTTCCTAAGGCATCCAGTATGTGCGTGGGCATGCTATGATTTAGCCCATGATCTTAGGCTTCTAAGTTATAGCATAAAATTAAATGCTATCTTCAATATTGCATATAACTATCCAGGTCTATTGGATTAGTACTGCAATCCTTTACATTTAATGGATGTTTCTGATTAAGAATGCATAGTATTGCAACAATAAAATCAAATGGATAATGCCCTGATGCCAAATTTGCAATGTAAAGTTTAAAAGTGGAGTGGATTTGGTGCCACAAATTTGTTGATATACCAGACCACCATAGCATTGTCTAATACAAACTGGACTATTTAGCATAGGAATAGGTCCTGGAAGATGCAGTGTTTCCCAAACTGCTAATAGCTCGAGTCTATTCATATGTTATGATACCTCTAATATGAACCAATCGAAGCAAATATTTGTAGCTCAGGGTTGAACTGTGGAGTCCTTGGTGCTCTCTGAACCTTGTTGTTTTCTTGCAGATGTTTCATTGCCAGACTAGGCAACATCTTCAGTGCAAAGAGGGAGTGAGCCACGGTATATAAACTGAGAGCAAGGCCTGCTCCCTCTTTGCATTGAAGATGTTGCCTAGTCTGGCAATGAAATGTCTGCAAGAAAACAACAAGGCTCAGAGAATACCAAGGACTCCATAATACAGTATGAACCAAGTATAGAGGCATTATGGCATCCCTTGCATACAAAGGAATCAAAGGTGCACTCTCAAGTCAAGTCAAGGGCATGTCAATAGTTAGGAACTGCACTGTGGAAGAAAGGCAAAAGCAGCCTCTGGAGAGGTTGCCTGTAGCTATCTATCAGTAGAAGGACTCACAGACGTGCAGAGAGATGGTGAAACAGAAGTACAAGGATCTGAACCTGTCGGATAAGTGGAAGCCCCACTCCTACACTCTTCAAGTGGTTAACAAATAGAAGGTAAATGAAGTATACTAAATTTATTGAAATGGAATAATGTTTTAAAAAATGACAACTTCCACAGGAACAGATAAGCTCCAAGAACAAATGTTTGATCTGGGTGAAGGAATTCAGTGGAAGCCATACCTAGTAATTTGTATTATCCATGGGTGTCATGTTCCCCGTTGCAAGGCATATGTGCATCACAACGGGGAACATGCACATTAGGTAAGAGGAAGGGATAAGCATAATCCCTTAATCACTCACATATCCCTCAAGCACCCATATCCATAAGGGAATCACCAACATAATAAAAACGCCCCTCAGACCAGACTTGGCACCCATCAAAAGATAGGGGGAACGCCTTTCCATTTCCCCAGGGGATGCACTCACATATCCCTCGGGCCCCCATGTCCATAGAGGAATCACCAACATAATGGGAGCACCCATCAGACCGGACTTGACACCCATCGAAAGATCGGGGAAACGCCTTCCCATTTCCCCAGGGGACGCACCTGCTCCGGACGAAGGCAGGGAGACAAAGGAGAACGCCGGGGATCACCGGAATTGCCCATCAGCTGACGCGTCGCAGTCCCAAGCACCCATCCGGTCATGGCTCGAGGGTGGAGAAGCACAACGTCCGCCAACAGAGTATAAACAAGACACCCTGGCAACACATAAGGATTCCTGTCTTTTTCCTTGCATGCACTCCGTTCTAATAAAGCCAGAAATCCTTAGACCCTCTAAGTGAGTCTGTGTTTTATTTAGAGCATGGCTGCCCTGACAATGGGGCAGGTTTCCTGCAAAGAAATGCCATAATCTTTAGAAAATTCTGAATGGGTTTTGCACAGGTGCACAACCCATGTGTGTAAGCCACAGAAAGCATGATGATCATCTTTATTTACAGTCAAAGACCAAAATTTCTTAAACAAATACATAAAAATAGAATGAAGATGAGTTTAGATATAATAGGATATATATTTTAATAAAACATCAGCGAAGTAGCTACAATATTAAATAAAAAGTATCAATGGCAATTGAGTAAAAGTTTATTTCCTTTTGGGAGGCTAGGAAAGATCTATTACCTAAAATGAAGAGTATTTTCTTCTGAACTATCATGGCAAATGGTTAGAAGAGGTAATAACAGAGCTGTCCAACAAGCCAGATAAAAAGGGCATCATAGGACTGTGTGTGAAATTATCTTGATTTTCCCCACTGGGCAAAGTTATAGACATGCACTTCATCTTCTTTCCAGTGGAATAGAAGACAGGTCATGGAGTCTGGAAAATCTGAAAGCTTTTCTAAGAAATGAACATAAACGTTAACTGAATAATTAGCCTAGGAGAATAGTCTTCCAGTCAAGCCCATCCCATACAAACAGGAGCACACACTTTGGTCTCTTTAGAGATCATTACCAAGGACCCATTGCTCTAGCTCCAGTGAGTCCTTTTGAGGTCAAATACAGAGTTCATAGGCCATTGGATATTTTAGGTCAAATATATGCTTTTCTTCCGCACTAATATATAATTATCCTGTAAGATCAGGAAAGCTGCAGAGTTCTCAGAAAAGACTAAGGCTAATGTAAGCCAGCATTTGAGGTGGCAGAGGCACATGCAAGCCTCTGAGTCCAGTCTCTAGATATGAAAAAAATTGTGAAACACACCCAGAGACTAAAGATCATGATGAGAATTGCCTGTAACAGTCTTATAAAGGAGCCTATAATATAGAAGAAAGTGAATCTGAAATATCTAAGAAAGCAAGCTAAGCTACTGAAATCAATGTGATTAGGGAGGCATCCAAATAAAAGTAGACTAACCCATTGGACAAAGACTATGTTTTATTGTATAACTTTACATAAGTAAAATAATTTTGCATCACACCTGAGCCAAACTCATACATATTTTTATGAGGTGAAGTATGGTAGAGCAATTGACAAATTGTAGTTTTTCTTCTTCTTTCACATGATTATTTTGATGCACCATCTATTCACTTCTCATCCTGACATAATAAAAACACTGAAAGAAACCACTTAAACACTATATACATGATGTTCATTAAAAAGCTTTGAGTGAATACTTGTTTAAAATTTTCCTATCTTGGACCTGAGCCTATATTATCCTGTCCTGTGTGTAAGATAAAATCATGAAACATTTAAAAGACTTCTAGGCTACTTTGTCAGTGTCTAAATACAGTTGTTATAGCAGTAACAGTAGCACAGATAGTGTATGAAATCAAATATTAAATCTAAGTGTAACTTTTAAAGTTATTGTGCAATAACTTTTATTCTGCTTGATTGCCAGTGAAACATTTTAAAATGAATTCATAACATAGATTAAACCAATATCTTTATTCTCTGTCTGGTGGGAATGGAGAAAGTCTATTAATTTCCTGAACTGAAAGAGTGGTTCTGTTAGCAGAGACTTCTATGCAAAACAATGTTAAAAAAAAAAATCAGTGATTGAAAATGTGCGAGTAGGTTCCTGGTTTTTAGCCAAGATGGCGTTAAAAATAAACAATGTAAAAGCACATTATTTGAAGAGGTGCCACTGATTACTTGGATAAGTCTTGTTATGCTGGAAGAAAGTATTTTTCTCTCTAACCATATAAAAGATTTGAGGGGAACAAATCTTTCAAAAAACAAGAAAACACCATGCCTATTTCTTTATCACATGCACAAATGCACTTAAAAGAGTTCTTAAAAAATAGTTTGCATGATAGGACAGATTGCTGCTGAAATATTAAATTCTAGACAATATTGGAGAGAATAGTATTATTTTTGGAATGTGATCCACTTTGCATCTTTCACTTATGCTGGCAAATAATGTTGAAGTAGAAGGAAAACTCATACCATACCATATACCATACCATACCATACCATACCGTTCTCTCTTTCAACACAAGTCTTTGACGATTTTTCAGAAGAACTTTAGATGTTGTAGATAATAAAAACACAATTATTTCAAAACTTTGTATTTGCAGATATTAAAAATGTTATTCCTAACTACAAATACCAATTCACTTAGCTTTTGCATAGAAGAGATTACTCTGATGTAAATCATGAAAAATATGTACACAGAACTATTCGTTTAAATGTCACTTATAAAAAATACTTTTTTAATCTGTTCAATTGTGTCCAATTCCCAGAGACTGCCTGGACAAGCCCCTGCAGTTTTCTTGGCAGGTTTTTCAGAAATGTTTTGCCATTGCCTCCTTCCTAGGGTTGAAAGAGCAACCAGCCCAAGGTCACCCAGCTGGCTTTGTGCCTACAGTGGGACTAGAACTCACGGTCTCCTGGTTTCTAGCCTGATGCCTTAACCACTACACCAAACTGGCTCTCTCCCTCTTAAAAAAAAACAAAAACAAAACTAGGTTCCGTAAAACTATTTTTAACACTGCATGTTTTAATATTTTTGCTTTTTTAAAAATGAAATGTTGGTGACTGCATGCAAAAGTAATGGAATGATTTTAAAAAGAACCATCCTGAATTCCAGCAATCAATAATTTTTGGGAACAGTAATTTCAATGAACACTTAGAAGAAATTCATGTATGTATGTATGTATGTATGTATGTATATATCTGGACAGTATTGTTCAATCCAAATGCATTTTATTAAACTAATGGAACTATTTCCATAGATTTAAATCAGTCTGTCATACATTTAACACATGGTTTATACCCAGCTGACTTTAGTATAGCTCTGCCAAAATCTCAACAAATAATACCAAGACCTAAACATCTTAGGCTAATGTTATTAAATTCTAAAGTTTCACCATATTTGTGAAGGGAATGTGGCACTTAGAAGAATACAGAACATCAGTGCATTTCAAAATTGTTTTCCAAGAACTATAAGGCATAGGTATTACACAGATTAGTTTTTATAGCAGACAGTCTTCATGTAAAAATAAGCCAAAAACATTTAAGGATGATTTCAAAAAGTATGTTACCTAAATATTTATTTATAATGTATGACTGCCTATCTTTTATATGATAATTCTAGGTGGCTCACAATAGTATTCAATAAAACATAATAAATAAAACCAACCAAACCCCACACTACCATATATCCCAACCACAGTGCTGCAACATCTCCAAAACTCTACATTTACACTTACATTTGCTGGGCTCACTTCTATCCTAGCCAAAGCCTGAGTGAAGAGCCAGGTCTTCTCAGCCCTCCAGAAGGCTAATAGGGTGGGGGCCCTCCGAATCTCAGGGGGCAGGCTGTTCCAAGGGTCAGGACAGCCACTGAAAAAGCATGTCTCGAAGGTTCCACCAGATGGCAGCATTCAAGGAAAGGGACCTGAAGTGACCCACCTATATTACCTGGTAGGATGGACAGAAACCTTGAAGGAGAGGTGGTCCTGCAAATAACCAGGTCCCATGCCATTTAGGGCTTTGGTGATAACGAACATCTTGAATTGCATCCAGAAAGCAACTATAAGCCAGTACAGCTTCTAGTGCACAGCAGTGGTTGAACACAGGCATGGCTTGAAGCACCCAGATCTGCATGTGCTGCTTCATGCTGGACCAGTTGTAACTTCTGGGTGATCTTCAAGGGCAGCCCCATGTCAAGCACATTGCAGCAATCCAACACAGAGGTGATCAAGGGCATGAGTGACAGTGAGCAAGGCCTCCTGGTCCAGGAAACATGTGATCAAAAACATTTATATAACACAGGAAAAGAAATCAAACTTAAATGTGAATTTCCTGTAACATTAAGATTGTGCTCTAAAGATAGAAATTGATCTTTTCTTTGTTTAGGTTTTTCTGTTTATTCACACAGTGATCCGAACCCACTTCAGTATTTATTGCTTATACAATAAGTAAATAAGATATTAGGATTTAGATACATTTTCATGATTTCCCACATTCCATTTATACTACATCTGATCAAGTATGCAAATATATATATTTTTGCAGAGTTTGCTGTAAGTTCAAACATGAAGTAACATATATATGCACTAATGCAAAAGTTCAGTCTGTTTTGTGGGAAAGAACTAGGCTGTAGCAATTAACACTGTAAATGGTCTTCTGCTTTGCTATGCTTAAAATTAAAATGCATATATGAGCTCAACTGGAGCTATGCTTTTTTGGTTTACATTTGCTATATGGAAAGGCTGGTTGAATGAGATTCCTTTCATCGTACAGACATTACTGTCCTTGCTACAGTAATAGAGACACACATTGATTGACAATAAGGCTTCAGTTGACAGACAGTTAGTGGGTAACTGAAATGGGATTATAGGCTGTTCCAAAATGTCTGCAATTGTTCCAGATCTGTGTGGTTCACAAAGTAGCCATTCATTACCTAGAAAAGAAAAGATGCTCTATTACTATTTGATGATTTTATGTAATCATAAAACAATATTGTTATGGTTTGTATTAAAACAACAATGAAAGAACTAGTAGAAGACTTCTGCAGGGCAGAATCATACTACAACAGGAGCTGAATTACAATATAGGAAATACAAGCTGAAGTATATAAATATTCAACGGCTCCAAAGTTTTACAGAAAAGTATATGCAAATGAAAGAACTTAGAATTCATTTACAGAACATTTTAAATTTAACTCTTTTCTGTTAACCTAGAAGCAGGCTCCATGTGAATGGGATAAACTTTTTGCTAGTTCAACCAACTCCATTACTTGTGACTAAAATGTTATAATTAAACATAGTCCATATACGTAAATTGCTATAATAAAATAATGTTTTAATTAGAATTTATATGGGCTGTACATTTAATTTAAAATCGCTAAGTTTAGCACATATCCCCTGTAAAGAGGAACCTGGGCTCTTTTACCTTCTGCAGTAAAAAACCAGGAGTTGGGCGCTTCTTCAGTCAGTTTAGTATTTGGAGGCAAGCTGAGCATCAGCACGAACTGAAGTGCTTGACCTGGACTTACAGTCAGCGAAGGTAGCTGAAGATGTGGAGCCGATTTAGGGAGCTTTGGCAGTTCTGCTTTATCAGTCATTTTAATATTCCAGCTATCTACAGTATCTACTGTGTCAGCATGTAGAAGAGGAAGCTATCAAAGCAATAGAAAGTAATGTTAATTTTTGAGATATAATTTCATATTCTAAAGTTTGAAAAAACAAATGCCATTATCAGACTGATACAGATGGGACTTCCGGGGCATGTATGGTGAACTGAAGATGTCTCTGCAACAACTGCAATAAAGACAAAGGAACTGGTGAGTAGACCAGTGCCTTGGAACCTCTTCAGCTAAGGAGAGGCTGGGAGATCACCCACATGTGCTCCAGGCAGCTGCTCCTCACAAAGAGACCACAGGACAGCAGATTTCTGCAGATTTTGAGCACCAGGAGATGACAGGATTAGCTACCTTGTTTGCAACTGCGGTGGAGGCTTTTAAAGGACACAAACATCACTTTCTAATCACTTTCAGAAATTTCTCATTAACTATTTCTAAGCTATTAGAGACCTTCAGAATGACACATTTGAAAACACTGGATGAGTCTGCCTTTAATCTTGAACAAAAGAACAAAATAAATTTTTAATCATAAGCTTAAGAATTTAAAGAATCTGAAATAAACAGCAAAAAGCTAAATAAGATTTTGATCCTAGAAAATTATAAACAGCCTAAGGGTCCAGATAAAATTGGAATATTGAAACTTTCACAATAAGTTTGTGGAATTAATTATAAAGTACAAACAGCTTCTCATGGGAATTGATCCTGTTTTGGTTTTTACAAAACATAACATAGATAAAGAATTTCATGTTTTCAAAAACTGGACACTAGAGAGGACTAAAGATTTTAGGTAGAAGAAAGATATACAGGCCTGCAAGATGGTGCAAAACATTCTAACAATAAAAAAAACTGAAGAAGGCTTTTGAAGAATGGAATCAGAAAATAGTAGCCACTATATCAACAATATCAGTAATGATGTCTGATTCTATTGATAGACTGTGTCCCAAAGATGTTATTGAAGAAAGGTCAGATGTAGAACAAATTTTATCTGACAAGATGGAGATGATATTGAAAGTGGATTCACAACTGAAAGGCCAAAATAATCATTTAGAAAAGGATGTTTCACTGGATCTACAAAAAAAATTGCCGGAAGTTTTAAAATTTAAAAGGGAAATACAAATGAGTGACCTGGATAGTTTTTTCCTACTGGATTTACAAGAGGCTTGTTAAAGCCTTGAAGAATTCTCTGTGATGGGACAAAGAAGAAATGATCAGAAATCAAATCCTATAACAGTATTTGAATGAACTAAAAATTAAGACTGTTAGAAGTAAAAAGAAGGAATATAAAGTTGATTTATTTGATCAAGGTTAAAATAAGATGTGTTGTTACTTCTGGCTATCCTTTTTTATGCTGACACTAGGACTGAAAAAAATTATGCTTTATTGATTTGTTTATGAATAAGAGATGGGATATGGGAAGAAGAGATCATTGTAATTTATTTATTTATTTAATAAATTTATTCACTGCCCATCTCTCCCCAACGGGGGAACTCTGGGCAGCTTACAATAAAACAAGATTAAAATATAAAACCATTACAATTACAAAATACAATAACAATATAAATATAATAAAATCTACATGGCAAAGAGATCTTAATCAGTCCTTCAGTGTGGTAGGTCCCACCGAATCACTTCATGGCGCTAGCCGTCCCCAGGTGTAGTTATTTGCCCTCCCATTCCAAGCCTGCCTACAAAACCAGATCTTTAATCTTTTGCAGAAGTCCAGGAGTGAGGGGGCTTGTCTCACCTCTGGGGGAAGGATGTTCCAAAGGGTGGGAGCTACAGCAGAGAAGGCATGCTTCCGAGACCCCGCTAGATGGAATTCTTTTATAGATGGGGCCCATAACATGCCCTCCCTGCATGACCGGATGGGGCGGGTCGATGTAATAGGGATGAGACGGTCCTTCAGATATCCTGGTCCCATGCCATGTAGGGCTTTAAAGGTGATAACCAACACCTTGAATTGGACCCGGAAGCAAACTGGGACCCAGTGGAGCTCACACAACAAAGGCGTTATGTGTGCAGATCTTGGAGCACCCAAGATTGTCCGTGCGGCCGCATTCTGGACCAGCTGTAGCTTCCAGATATTTTTCAAGGGTAGCCCCATGTACAGCGCATCAAAGTAATCTATATGGGAGATGACCAGGGCACGAGTGACTGTTCGGAGGGCCACTTGGTCCAGGAAAGGGCGTAACTGGCGCACAACATGAAGTTGCGCAAAGACCCTCCTGGCCACGACTGCCACCTGCTCTTTGAGCAGGAGTCGTGAGTCCAAGAGGACCCCCAAGTTATGCACTGTATATGTCTGGGGCAGTGCGACCCCATCCAGCACTAAAGATGACAAGATCCTGGGACACGAGGTGCCATTAATCCACAGCCACTCCATCTTACTAGGGTTCAGTCAAAGCCTGTTGTTCCCCATCCAGGCCCCCACAGCCTCCAGACACTCAGAAAGGGTGGTCACAGCGTCACTTACTTCACCCGGGATGGAGATATACAACTGAGTATCATCAGCATTCTGATGATACCTCATCCCATGGTGACGAATGATCTCACCCAGCGGTTTCATGTAGATGTTAAAAAGGAGAGGGGAGAGTACTGATCCCTGTGGCACCCCACAAAGAAGGGGCCATGGGGCCGATTTCTCCTCCCCTATCAACACCAACTGGGACCGGCCCTGGAGGAAGGAGGCGAACCAGTGCAAGACTACGCTGCCCACTCCCAACTCCCTGAGCCGACCCAAAAGGATACCATGGTCGATGGTATCGAAAGCTGCTGAGAGGTCAAGAAGAGAAGGATGTATGCACTCCCTCCATCCCGCTCCCGCCAGAGATCATCCATAAGTGTGACCAATGCAGTTTCCGTCCCATATCCAGGCCTGAAACCTGACTGAAAGGGGTCTAGATAATCCGTTTCATCCAGGATCCTCTGGAGCTGCAACGCCACCACTTTGTCAACCACTTTCCCCAAAAAGGGGAGGTGGGAGACTGGGCAAAAATTGTCCAGCATGCTGGGGTCCAGGGATGGTTTCTTGAGGAGGGGGTGCACCAGCGCCTCTTTGAAAGCTACCGGAAATAACCCCCTCTCTCAAGGATGCATTTATCATTGCCTGGACCCAACTACATGTCCCCTCCCGAGCTGCCTTCACCAGCCAGGAGGGGCATGGATCTAATTGGCAAGTGGTGGTGTTTACAGTCCAGAGGATCCTGTCCACCTCCTTGGGCCCAACAGGATCAAACTGTTTCCAGATAACAGGGTAAGAACATTCCCTGGGTATCTCCCCTGATACTGTCTCACGCTCAGAGTCCAACTTGGAGCGAATCCGAACAATTTTATCCTGCAGATGCCTGGAAAACTCCTCAGTTCAGCCCTGAAGATGGATCTCTAGGTCCCCTTTCCCCAAAAGGGATCGGGTAATCTTGAACAGGGCCACTGGGCGGCATTCTGTGGATGCAATAAGAGTGGAGAAATACTGGTGTTTCGCTGCTCTTACCACCACAAGGTAGGCCTTAATAGCGGCTCTAGCTTGTGTCTGGTCAGGTTCGGTCTTTGTCTTCCTCCGGCAGCGCTCTAGGCATCTCTTAATCCTCTTCAGAACCCTCGGCTCCTCCGTGAACCATGGGAAGTCTCAGGTTTGATGGGATAAGAGAGGCCACACAGGCGCCATCCTGTCCAAGGCCCTGGCCACCTCCCTATTCCAGGTGGCAGCCAGGGCCTCCACTGGACCGTGCAGCAGATCTCCTGGTATAAACCCCAGCTCCCTCTGAAATCCTGCTGGGTCCATTAGTCGCCAGGGCCGGATCAATCAAATAGGTCCTGCCTCCCTGCGGAGGGGGGCGGCATAGGAGAATCTCAGGCTCACCAGGGCATGATCTGACCATGACAGTGGGGATAGCTGTAACTCTCCCCTCAGATCACATTGCCATTGCTCTGACAAGAAAACTAAGTCCGGGGTGAGGCCACTGTCCTGAGTTGGGTCTTGAATGATCTGAATCAGGTCCATGGCTGCCATGGTGGTCATGAACTCCCGAGCTGCCTCCGAGGTCTGTCCCAGGGATAGCAGGTTGAAGCCCCCCAGAACCATAAGCTTGGGGAACTCCACCGCCAACCCTGAGATGGCCTCCAGCAGCTCAGGCAGGGAGGTTGCTACACAGCAGGGAGGCTGGTACACTAGCAACACCCCCAACTCTTCCCGAGAACCCAACTTGAAAAACAGGGTCTCACACCCAGTTACTTGTGGAGCATGGCCCCTGAAGGCCACAAGAGATTCCCGGATGACAGCCACCCCACCTCCCCTGCCCTGAGATCTCAGCTGGTGCCATACTTGAAACCCGTCTGGGCACATCTCTGAAAGAGGGACACCTCCCTCCGGGCCCAGCCAGGTTTCAATAATACATGCCAGATCCACCCCCTCATCTGTGATCAAATCGCAAACGAGGGGGGCCTTGTTGTTAACAGACCTGGCATTACAAAGCAGCAGCTGTAGATCAGGGCCTCCATGGGTCTGCTGACCAGGGTCTGGGTTTGAGCATGGAGGGCCGGAACACGCCACCAGTAGTAAGTACCAGGGGCATCTTCCCCGTAGATGGCCCGCCCTCCGGCTCCTGTCATAACGTCCCTGGCCCGTCACCACCTCGATCCTCTGTCCTGCCCTACAATCCCCCGAGGCTTGTAATCCACTCGCCCCCAATCCTGGACTCCAAAGACCCCTGATTAAAAATAGAGATTTCTCCATCCAAGCATACAATCACTCACCCCTTCATACACTCACTCAATCACAAGGCTATGGAGGGCCTTTCAAATGCACCAGCCCAGGCTCTCGGCGTTGTCAGGGCCTCACCATCGCCTACCCACTCATTCACTGTGCCCCCCTTGGCTTCTCTCACTAGTTGGGGGGGGGGGCACACGACCACTACTCCTCACCCCGTCTCTCACTCAGGAGGCAAGTGTTCCCATACAGTCCTCCCAATCAATGACCCGTACTCTCTTTCCCATCTCTCACATGTGGGAGTACCCCATTCAACTTGGAGGAATCTTGACAGAACTGACAGGCTGTTAATGACTAAAAGAATGGTGAGTGATCCACAATAAGTCCTGAGGTCTCAGCTCTTAAAGCAAAAATCAACACCCACAGACCAGTTCTTCTACTGGGGAGTCTAGTTCTTCTATAGGTCGCTGGACCCCCACTTAGTCCAATTATCCAGGGGCTGCCCTGATGTTGCTGCTCCCCCTGCCTGTTGTGCCGTCAATGTTCACACCAGTTGAGTTGGGCCAATGCCCTCCACGTTATCTGGAGAGCCCTGGCCAAGGCCCCGGGAGCAGTTTTTTGCGGCCCGGTGGTTCTTTCTATCGGCGACTCACCCAAGGTCCACAGGGCTGCTGATATTTGCGGCATCCACCGCTCTCCACAATTACTGCCCCCCCCCAACTTGTTCGAGGGCCTTCAGCATGTTTCCTAGCCATAGCTCCAGCCGCACCTCCAACGCCCACACAAGGCTTGTTGCGCCACATATATCCCCCAGGTCCAGTCGCTGCCAGGTCCACCGCGCTGCCGGTGTCCACGCCCACCATGTCCCAGCACCATTGAGGACCAGTATGGCCCAGCAAGCTACTCCCCCTTCATTCAGGGGGTCCCAGCAGTAGCAGCCCTGGTAGCAGTTCCAGCCATGAACAGTTCCAGCCGTTCCAGCCTCCACAATTCTCCGCTCTGTTCCAGCTCCCACTCCGGTCCTGGGTCGTCCTGGCTCCGTGCTCCGCCAGGACCTACCGGCCTCTGCCGATGCTCCGTCCAGGGGGGTCCCCCAGTCCCACACCAGCCCATAAGATAAGGGGGTTACAAACACCCTAACCTCAACAGGCGGACAAGCGGGCTGGGGTGAAGTTTAAAATTTAGAATTGGAGCCCATACCCCAGAGCGTATGCTTGGTGTTCACTTGCAGCTGCAAGTGGCTTCAGTATCAAGTTATTTCACAGCAAAGATCATGGGGGGTTTAGTTGGCTCCGTATTTACCTTCCGAGTTCCCACCAGTCAGTCCCTGAAAGGACAGTGGATCTTTCTGGAAGGTTCTGTAAATATCTACAAAGAAAGAGGTATTTGTATGTTTGGATATTTAAACATAGCTAGGTATTTTTGCTGCATGTTCAGATGCTAGAGATTTAGCTATGGTATGTCTTCAGAAGCCAGACCTACTTGGTAAGGCTCATTTCCCATCTATGTGTTAGAGTAAGAGCTTCATAGAATGTTTCTCAGCCTCTTGATGCCAGATGTGGATGCTTTTCCAGGGATTAATTTTCCCAAGGTGCATGTCAGATGAAAAGAAATGAAAAAAGGGTAAAGAGTTACTAAATTTATTTATACTTGCTGTGATAAAGGTTGGAAGTCACTTCTTTATATATTTCTTTTCTCTTTATTATATGCTTTCTTTTCTTTTTCTTTTTTCCTTGCACTTTTTACTCTTCTCTATTCTCTTTTCTTTTAGTTTAGTTTACATTAGATTTTACTATTATAATCAAAAATTTTAATACAAATTATATATGGAAAAGAAGACTGATACAGACACCATTTTTTTAATCTAAAAGAAATGGTTGCTCTTGCATATTATTTTTTAGAATGAAGGAAGCCAGATGCATCAGCAATAGGTTACCTGAGGGACTGCCTCATCCCCCTAACATCGACCCGTCCCACCCGGTCATGCAGAGAGGGCATGCTACAAACCCCGCCAGTAAGGGAATTCCACCTGGTGGGGTCCAGGAGGCAGGCTTTCTCTGCATTGGCACCTGCCCTCTGGAACATTCTGCCCCCAGAGGTGAGTCAGGCCCCTTCGCTCCTGGCCTTCCAGAAGAACCTGAAAACCTGTTCTGCCGCCTCGCTTGGGGTGGGGGTGGGGCACCAGTTCATCTTGGGGGTTGCTAGTATCATATATCTCGCCCTAACAAATAAGATCTGCGCTGCTTGGATTTTATATTTTATATCTATTTTATCTTTTTATTGAACTATTTATATTGTAATTTATGTTTTAATTTTGATCTTATTGTAAACCGCCCAGGGTCCCCTTTTTGGAGAGATGGGCGGTGATAGAAATTTGAAAAACAAACAAACAAACTAATAAATAAACAAAAACAGTGAAATCCTAAAGAATGGTATCCACTATATTGTCTTTCCAATTGTATGGAATAACTTTCAGTTTATGAAGACTGAGGACATGGACAAGATGTTTGCAGCTGTCTGGCCTACCAGATGCCCTGTCTTATTGACTGTCATGATCACCGTTGCGAGGCTTGTGACATCGCAACGGCTTGCATGACAATGCAGGGAAATGGGCACTGGGCGGATTAAGGGAAAAGGCAACTAGCTAACAAAAGAGAGCAACAGGTGCTGGCAACAAAGTATCAACTCTGGCTGGAGGCACGGAAGAGAGAGATACAATGTTGCAAAGAAGGTAATTGACAAGACCAGACCACGAGGCGCGCCTGAGCTGTCAAAAAGATTACGAACCTGATCGCTCGGCAATGAACCATCACCGGCCAGGGAAGCAATTAAGGAAACGCCCGGAGCACAGGAGGGGCTCCACGACCCCTCACCTACCGGCAACGGAACCAACGGGGCTCGGGGCGCACCCGAAGTAAGAAGGGATGGAGCGCTGACCGGCGCGGGCTATTTAAATCCCATTCCAGCGCGCTCCACTCACTCTCAGCTTTTCTTAAAGGGCACGCATACTGTTACTCAAATAAAACCAGAACCTAAGCCTACACTAGCATCTGCGTTTTTACTGGGTAGCAGGCAGAGCCTGACATAAAGCTGAGAGTCACCAAACCAAAGTCGCCAAGCTCCACCGGACGAAAATTTTCCGTGGGAGAGATCAACTGGCGAAAACGGAACCAGGGACAGCAATGGAGCCAGCACTTCACACCAGAGGCGTGAAGGACGGCCCGCAAGAGGCAGAGGCAACCCGACAGCTGCTGGAGGCGGAGCACCCAGAATGGGACACGGACACCCTCCCTGCCCATACCACACCCCAGTTCCAGACCTGGAGCTCCAACCCAGATGGGAGAGCCCCGACGGAAGACGAAGTCGGGGACCAGCAACTCCTCACATAGGCCGGCGGAGCAGGACCCTGGACGGGAACACCCTACTCCACCTGGAGACTCCGCTACCCCCAAACGCCCGAGCAGGAAGGCGCAAGACTACAGACCGGACAGCATCTGGCAGCACCGTCAGACGACCAGGGCATGCCAGACAGGGTCACGGACCTGGAAGCCAGGGTACGATACCTTGAACACCTGCTCCTGTCCCCAACATCGGCAGACCGGAGCACACCAGACAAGGACACGGCCCTGGAAGCCAAGGTACGAGACCTGGAACATATGCTCCAGTCCCTGGCAACGAT
Source organism: Candoia aspera (assembly GCF_035149785.1). Lineage (NCBI taxonomy): Eukaryota > Metazoa > Chordata > Lepidosauria > Squamata > Candoiidae > Candoia > Candoia aspera. The sequence goes on along the minus strand of NC_086158.1, from coordinate 55,837,704 downwards.
TGTAGGCGAGCGCTCCAAGACTGAGGCGGCACAGGGGGCAAGAGGGGATCGAGGCACCATACCCACCCCAACAACCCCGAGTGGAAGGGGCCAAGCACGAGACTCTGTCGCAGGGCTTCATGGCCCCAGGCCAGTGGGAGCCATCCCTCACCACCCACAGGTAGGGGTCCCGCAAATTGGGAGGTTCGCCAAAGACTTCCCCATACAATTTGACGGAAACCCTACGAAACTGTCCTTCTTCCTAACAAATGCGAGGGACTACATGGCCCAATACGGCCATTGCTTCAGCACAGAAGCCGCAAAAATTTTGGCAGTGGCCACCAAGCTCCAAGATAGGGCCACGGACTGGTACGTACAGATGTCTGAGTCCGGAGCCCCAGCCTTGGCCAATTTCCACAACTTCCTAGCCGAGCTGAAGCATTACTTTGAGGACCCCCTGGCGAAGGAAAGGGCCAAGTGCACACTTCAAGTGCTGCGCCAGAGAAGAAAAACGGTGGCTGACTACGCCCTTGAGTTCAGGGTCCTCGCAGGCAAAATCACGGAATGGTCTGAGGCCACCCTGATTGACATGTTCAAGCGTGGCCTCAACCGGGAGGTGCTACAATGGGCACTCTACAGGGACGACCCAGCCTCCCTTCATGGGTGGATTTGCCTAGCCGGAAAAGCGGAGCACGCTCAGCGCACGTTCCTGCTCGCAACCGCAGAGGACAAAATCCCTCCCAGCACCAGAGGACCAGTCCCACAGTCGGACCCGACCTGGCACATGGACCAACAACGGAGGCTTGCCTGCGGGCAGTGTACCAGGTGTGGGAAGACGGGCCACCGAGCGGCGGACTGTTACAAAAACAGGACAACGGATCTCCCGCCCAGACCCACACCGAAGATGCCGCACAAGCCATCCAACCCCCCCAGATGCCTGACAGGAGCGTTAGCAACCCCGGACGAGGACGCGGACGCCTACCTCGCAGGGGACGCGATCGACACCCAAGAACAGCTGGCGGAAAACTCTCCCCACCTGCTCTAAGCAGCGCCGCTGGGCAGGTGGTGAAGAAGGGGCGCAACAACCCCAGGGTGAGTGACGATTGCTCCATCCTGGCAGGGACAATTAAACTCTCTTATGGCCCTAGAGCCATTACGGTCGAAGCTCTGGTGGATTCTGGGTGCTCCAGAAATCTGATCCACCCGGACATTGTCGCCGCACTAAAACTGCCCTGTTCCCCCCTCCCTAAACCGCTGGTGTTCCAACAACTAGACGGCTCTACAGCAGGGGGGGGGACCAGCCACCCAGAGGACCGGAACGGTCACCCTGACAATGGGCACCCACAAGGAATCCATAGACTTTGTGGAAACCCAGATAGGGAAACCCATAGTAGTGCTGGGGATCCCCTGGCTAGCATGCCACAACCCACACGTAGACTGGAGGACACGCTCCATCAAGTTCAAAGATGGGGTCTACCAGGCACCGACACCGGATAAACCATCTGCTCCTACGGTGGGGAGGACAGAAGTCGTCGACCATACCCACGACACCCCCCCCCCCAGAAGGACTGCCAGAGCAATATGCAGACTTTGCAGATGTCTTCGGAGAAGAGGAGGTGGACCAATTACCCCCCACCGCAAGACAGACTGCACAATTGAACTGCTCCCAGACGTCCCATTACCTAAGCCCAAGATCTACCCCATGACCCAGAGAGAATTAGCGGCGCTGCGGGAATTCTTGGATAAAAACCTCTCCAGGGGCTTCATAGAACCAGCGAACTCGCCAGTTGGAGCACCCGTCCTATTTCGGGAAAAGAAGGACGGCACCCAGAGACTATGCACCAATTACCACGGATTAAATTCCGCTTCCCTATCCAACAAATACCCCCTACCCCTCGTAAAGGACATGCTAGCACACCTGTCAAAGGGAAGGGTGTTTTCCAAACTCGACCTCCGCGAGGCGTATTACAGAAGCCGCATCAGGGAGGGGGACGAGTGGAAAACGGCATTCAACTGCCCCTTGGGCTCCTTCCAATACAAGGTACTGCCATTCGGTCTTGCGGGGGCCCCGGGGGTCTTCATGCAACTCACCAACGAGGTACTGCATGAACATCTATTCAAGGGCGCACTGGTTTACCTGGATGATGTCCTCATCTACACGAGGATGCAGAGGGAACACGAGAGGTTAGTGAGGCAAGTCCTCACTAAGCTCCGGAAAGCCAAACTCTATGCTAAGCTGTCCAAGTGCGAATTCCACAAGTCACGCTTGGACTACCTAGGGTACAGAATTTCTGACAAAGGCGTAGAGATGGACCCCGCGAAGGTTCAGGCAGTCTTGAGCTGGGAACGCCCACGCACCAGGCGCCAGCTTCAAAGCTTCCTTGGGTTTGCGAATTTCTATAGGTCCTCTGCGAGGGGGTTCGCGGAAATAGCCCTACCCTTAACCGATTTGCTCAAGACCAAGGGCGTCGGGGAGACGTGCAAGGTAAAAAACCCGGGGGCCGTACTTAATTGGACTCCTGCCTGTCAAACTGCGTTTGGCAGGTTGAAAGCGCTGTTCACAGTGGAGCCAATCCTAGCTCACCCGGACCCCGAACGACCTTTTGTGGTGCAGGTGGACTTCTCTGACTTCTTAATAGGCGCCATCCTGCTGCAAAAGGATTCCACTGGAATCCTGAAGCCATGCACCTATCTGTTGAGGAAATTCTCGGAGACAGAGAGGCGCTGGCACGTGTGGGAAAAATAGGCGTTTGCGGTTAAAGCAGCGCTGGAGGCTTGGCGTCACCTTTTGGAAGGGACAACTTGCCCATTTGAGGTCTGGACAGACCACCGCAACCTTGAGGCGCTCCGTACACCCCGGCGCCTCAGTCCCAAGCAAATACGCTGGACTCAGCTCTTCAGCCGGTTCAACTTCCAGCTGAAGTTCATACCAGGCAAAAAGAACTTCCTGGCAAACGCACCCTCCCGACTGCCTCAGGATGCGGAGTCTATCTCCGACATCGTAGGAACGGTGCTTTCCGATTCCCAGCTGGGTATGGCGGTGGTCACCTGGGGTTGCGCTCGGGGACAGCCTGCCCCCCCCCTCGCAAACAACTATGATGCAACCCGCCCCTAGACGCAGGCAACCTCAAATGCCAGGTGGGCTATGGGCAGATTTTATAACGGCATTAAAATCTGACCCCTGGCTCCTGGCCAACCCCAACAAGGTCACTATGGACCAGGACCTCGCATGGGCGGAGGGAAGGTTATATGTACCCGACTCACAACGGCAGGCAATCCTCAACAGATCGCATGACAGCAAACAGGCTGGTCACTTCGGGTTCTTGAAAACCCTACACCTGAATCGGAGGCAGTTTTGGTGGCCCTCGCTGAGGAAGGACGTCAAGACGTATGTAGCGTCCTGCCCAGTGTGCGCTATGGCCAAGCGACCGGCTGGCAAACCCCAGGGGCTGCTGCAACCCGTGGCTGAACCCTCCCGCCCTTGGGATGAAATTTCAATGGACTTCATAGTCGACTTACCGCCCAGCCAAAAGAAAACGGTCATTTGGGTGGTAAAAGACTACTTTTCAAAACAAGCGCATTTTATCCCCTGTGCCTCGATCCTTTCAGCCCAACAGCTGGCGAAACTGTTCCTAGTCCACGTGTACCGCCTACACGGCTGCCCCCCCCCCCCCCGGCTTGGTGACCGATAGGGGCACACAATTTACCTTGAGGTTTTGGTGGGCTTTTTTGAAACTGATAGGTACCCAGCAAGCCCTGTCAACCTCCTGGCATCCCCAGATGGACGGATCCACAGAGATCCTTAATGCCACACTGGAGCAATTCCTCCGCTCCTACATAAACTATCACCAAGACGACTGGGTGGACCTCCTCCCGTTTGCAGAGGTCGCATACAACAACGCAATACACCAAAGCACGGGAAAAAACCCCTTTGGGGTAGTGTCGGGTCGGGAGTTCGTCCCCATCCCTGAACTACCTCAGCCTCCATCCCCAACAGTGGCTGCCTGTGATTGGGGTGAGAAACTCGCAGATTCCTGGCCGGTCATCAAGGACGTGCTTAAAGAGGCACAAACGGCGTACAAATTACAAGCGGACAAACACCGGCGCCAGCAACCAACATTTCAGGTGGGGGACATGGTCTATCTATCCACCAGATTCATAAAATCGCCGCAACAGTCGAAGAAGCTGGCCCCCAAGTTTATTGGACCATTCCAGGTGACACAAATCGTGAGCCCAGTCACAGTGCGCTTGGACCTGCCCCATAATTTAAAGAGACTGCACCCGGTATTTCACTGCAGCTTACTCAAGCCGGCAAGTGATCCCTCCCAGTGGCACCCACGCACGCCCCCCCCTCCACCAGTGATGATAGACGGGCAGCAACACTTCGAAGTGAAGGAGGTACTTGACTCCCGCAAGCGGCGGGGCTCCCTCCAATACCTCGTAAAGTGGAAACAATTTCCACACCGAGTGGGTCGCTGCCCGTGACGTCCAGGCCCCTGACCTGATCCGCACCTTCCATACCACCTACCCCTCCAAACCCGCGGCCTAACCTTCTCAAAGGGGGGCAGTATGTCATGATCACCATTGCGATGCTGGTGACATCGCAACGGCTCGCATGACAATGCAGGGAAATGGGCAGCGGGTGGATTAAGGGAAAAGGCAACTAGCTAACAAAAGAGAGCAACAGGTGCTGGCAACAAAGTATCAACTCTAGCCGGAGGCGCGGAAGAGAGAGATACAATGTTGCAAAGAAGGTAATTGACAAGACCAGACCACGAGGCGCGCCTGAGCTGTCAAAAAGATTACGAACCTGATCGCTTGGCAATGAACCATCACCGGCCAGGGAAGCAATTAAGGAAATGCCCGGAGCACAGGAGGGGCTCCACGACCCCTCACCTACCAGCAATGGAACCGATGGGGCTCGGGGCGCACCCGAAGTAAGAAGGGGTGGAGCGCTGACCGGCGCGGGCTATTTAAATCCCGTTCCGGCGCGCTCCACTCACTCTCAGCTTTTCTTAAAGGGCACGCATACTGTTACTCAAATAAAATCAGAACCTAAGCCTACACTAGTGTCTGCATTTTTACTGGGTAGCAGGCAGAGCCTGACATTGACTGACTGAAGGTGACTGATTGGGTAGATAGAGAGAACAGTGAACATGTCTTTGCAGATAGAATGGTGCTGCTAGTCTTAAAAGAAACAGTGCTGCACCCACTCCTGAAACCCTCCCGAAATCCAAAGAATTCTGCCAACTACTACCAAGTCACAAATACTTCATTTTGGGCAAATTTCTTGAGAGGATGGGTATTGGGTATCACCAATATGCTGATTAAACTCAGCTCTACTTCTCCATTTGATCTGTTGCAGGAGAACCTATGCATGCCCTGAACCAGCATCTGGATGCACCAATCAGATGCACAAGGGTCAGTGAACTGAGGTTGAATCCCAACAAGATAGAGACCCACCAGGTGACTGGTTCCTGGCTATGGGAATTGGGAGTTTACTTGTTCTAAATTTAAGGTATGATCACTGGAGGTTTAAGTGGCCTATTTACACACACCTTCACACCTAACTAGGAGATCTACTGCCAGTTTTGTTTCATCTGTCACCTATTTTCTGTCCTTTCTTGAATAGGGACAGCCATGCTGATAATATCACATTTAGATCACTGTAGTGTACTCTCTGCAGGGCTACCCCTACACTTGGTATGGAAGCTGCAGTTGATACACAAGTGGGACAGTTTGCTGTACACATATTATCCCTTTATTGAAGCAACTGCAGTGGCTGCTAATCAGCTACTAAGCCAGGTTAAAGTTTTATTTATGATATAGAAAGCCCTAAATAACAGAGTAGGAAACTTGTCAGATCACCTTTGCCATTATAGATCAGTTTGGCCCCTCAGTTCACAAGGGGAGATCTTGCTGCATGTACCAAGACCAGCTGAATTTGGCAGTTGCTCATTGATGGGCTTTTTCTTTGGTGATGGCTGTGATCTGTAATGTTCTCCCCACTATGGTGATACCTTTTAGACCCCTGTTGATAAGTCTTTACTTCATGAAGGCCTTGGTATGAATGCTGGAAGAAAGTTTTTTCTCTTTTTCACCTCACTTTTTAATGAATATATTTTACTGAATATTGGTTTATGTTGTTGTAATATACAATTTTATTATGTATTTATTTCTGCTCTTATTGTAAACTGCTTCACAATGCTTTGACATTGGAAGTGTTATTCAAATATTACTACTCGAGTTAATTTGCTCAGTTCTGTTAAAACAGTATTCAAATCAAGCATAAGCACTGCCTTCTTGTGGGAGGGAGCGGGAGCCCCCTACATGCAAGGGGGAAATAGATGCAGAACTGGATTCCTAACATTTCATGGAATAGAGAAGAAACTCCCATATTGAAAAGAGGTTTGCCTGGAATCAGGCTGTTTATCTATTCAGGAAACACTATGATTATTCCATCTACTTTTGAAAGATCAAGTTTAAAATTGTCTGAATAACAGCTGGATACAAACACACAAAAGTAAAACAACTTGTGTTATTTATGGTGAGGTCAAGCAATCCCTTGAATCAGTCACTGATCATGTTTTAAACAGAAGATGTTTGGTATACATTACTATTAAGGAGACTTTCTAGATTCTGGCATAGCTTATACTTTTCCGATGTATCTGTCATTTTGTTTCATGCTAAACAAAAGAATATATAAATACTACTTTTCTTGGCAGTTTTGACTTGTTTAGATGTACATATTTTATTGACTAAATGGATGATCAGGTCCAACAGTTATTCAATCCAAATGCTTAGAATAAGATGTTTGTTACAGTGAAATTGTTATTAATGTTTTGAGGTTATTAATTTTTACAAGTCCTCCTACTGTACCAATATCATTAAGATATGGTATTTCACTGTAGTTGAGATAACTATGGATTTCCAATTTAAATAACTTAATGAATATATTCTGTGAATTTTATATGATGAATTGTATTAAATAAGATAGATGTTGGATTAAAAAAATCATTTGAGTTTATTGAGGAAGCAGCAGCCATATCCTTTTATCAGTGAGTACTGTGATGAATATATTCCTTTAAGTAATTTTGCAATATAAGTTAATAAGGCAAAGTCAAAATCTGAAGACAATTATAATATTAATTGTACTTCTATTTTTGAAGTAAAAGGGATAGAACTGTTTGCTTACACTAAATTAAAAATAACCTTTAAAATGAATTTTTGGATGTATGTATGGATGGATTCTCCAGTAAGATATGAATCTGTACAAACTTTCCAAAGCATTCAAAGATATAAAGGAGAATCTGATGATGATTTATTCTACTCAGGGTATAATACCCTCTTGCCCAATCTACAGCTTTTTCACTCCTGATGCTGCAGGTATAGGTACAAGATAGGCAATACCTGGTCAGCAGCAATACTTGTAAGAAGGACCTGGTAGACCATAGATTAAGCATCTGCCAAAATAGCCAGTACAATCTTGGGCTATATCTACCGAGGTATAAGTGTTGAGATCACAGGAAGCTATTGTTCCACTCGATCCTGCACTGGTCAGACTGCACCTGGAATATTAGGTTTCAGTTTGGGCTACCACAGTACAAGAAAGATGCTGACAAAGTGGAAAGAGTGAGATAAAAGCCAAAAGATGCTGAGGGGCTTGGAGTCTAAATCCTGTGAACTAGTCCAGAATGTAGTGGTACAGCCCCACATGACACTTCTGCTTTGCCAGCTACACTGGTTGTCAGTATGCTTCTGAGTGCAGTTCAAGGGGATGGTCATTATCTATAAAGAGCTACATGGCATAGGGCCATGTTATTTGAGAGACTACCTATTTCCCACGGTATCTGCCCAGCCAGTACATGCTGGCAGAGTTGGTGCAGGTTCCTTTGATTAAACAGTATAATCCATGGACACCCAAGAAGTGTAACTTCTCTATCCTGGTGCCTGTCCTCTGGAATGGGACCTCCCTGAAATCTACCCTTTTGGCATTATGTAAAGTTTTAAAAACTTGGAAGTTCTCCTAAGCCTTGATTAAGATGGATGGGGCCCCTTGCTGAATGTGTTTTTGCCTATATTTTTGTATCGAGCAAACAGATCCCATCTTGCTTTGTTATTATATTATTGTTATTATATGATATTAGTTTTATGCTTATTGTATTGTGAACTGCCCAGAGTCAGTTTGGAGTCAGGTAGTGCTACACTGAAATAAGTAAACAACAATCAAAGTAACTGGGTATGTTTAGCCAAAACAAAATTAAGGGGAGATACTTGAAGGGGTATCATAGAAGAGAATATGGATTCATCCTTCAGAGCACCGAATGGTACAATAAGAATGAGAGAGAGATCCAAACACAAAATAAGGAGGGATTTCGTAGCTGAGAGAGCTATTAAGCAGTGGAACAGCCAGTCTCCTAAAGTTATGGGTGCTCCGTCACTGGCGGTTTTCAAGTAAATTAGAGAGCCATTTGTTTGGGATGGTATGAGGATTCCTGCCCGGGGCAGGTAATTGGACCAGAAGATGTCCAAGAGTCTTTCCAACACTATGAGTCTATGATAAAACAGTCTCTTGAGTATGATATTGAAGCTTCTGATTTCAGATGACAAGTAAAACAGTATTTTATATGAAAAAATATTTTAGTTTTCGATAAATGATATATATGATTTTATGACATTTTATTGCGTAATTATTTATGAATTTATTACATTGACAGTTACATTGTTTGGCTTTAGTACTGCAAAGATAAATAATATTGTGCATCATAATGAAGTACTTTGTTTCTAAATGCCATGACCGCTGGCTTCTATGACATTTATAGAAGCAGCTCTGTAGAACATTCTTTGAGGTATATTGGGAATATGTGGGGCTGTAATCCTTTCCGACAACCATACAAGCAGGGCTTATAGGTGGTAACAATGATATGACCTGAAAGAATATCTACTGGATAACATCCTCTGCCACCCCACCCGCCAATCCCTTTTCTACTGGTCTATTTCAGCTCCAGAGGCTGTTAAATGAGTAAAGATATGATCAGATAAGCTTTTTCTAGTAAGCCCAGAAACACATTTAATATTTACTTCATTTGTCTCCATATGACTCAATAATATGTGACTTATTTCCAATTTACGGGGAAATGGACTGAAGGTATACATAGTTCTTAAAGCAACTCATTAGAGCAAGATTAGATTAAATCATATCCCCAATATCTATGTCAAATTATGTTCTGAAACCTGAAGTTCTTCTATCTCAGCTTATTCTAATGGCACTAGTGTCCCTTCTAACCTCTTAAAACAGATGGAACATTTATTTTAAGCCTAACAGGATATCCTTAACACAAAAGCAATTCTGTTTGCCAGATCATTATAAAACACTATAATAATACATGTTTCATGTAATCTAGGTAGCAGAATTATGTATAACTCTAATAATTTATCCCAAATAGAAAATTCTACCTATAATTTAAAAAAAGTCACTCACCAGTGAAACAATACGGGTTTCTAAATCTATCACTTTAATTTGATGATTGTTGGTATCAGCAATATACAGGAATCGTCCTCCGTCTTCAACACATAGGCCTCCTGGTTCATTAAAAGTTGCGGTGGTAATGCTGGAACCAATTACATTGCTTGCTTCTCCTGTACCTGCTAATGTAGCACAATTCTTCATTTTGGGATCTACAAATTTAATCTAAAATAAAACAAACAAGACACTTTGTAGAACATAAAATAATTTTACTCTATTTCTTGAGTATCATGAAGGTCCTAAAAATCATGGAGTTCAAATTCCTACTTCAAATCACTATAAAGAGATTATTTCCCAATGTTAGGTTAATCTAGAAGTTTAGAAAAGTTGTTTTGAAAAAAAGCACAGACAGGAAGTAAGATTGGCTAACATCAAAATAATTATCAATGACAATACAGTGACATTAGCCTTAGTACTGCTTCATGACTCATGATTATAACAGTTCCCCCCCTTTTTTTTGTACATACATAACCATCACACTATTTCCTTCTGGGGTAAGCAACTTTATGACATATAGAAAAATAGTAAAAAGTAGTGAATAAAACAAAGGCAGGGAACAGGAGAAAATAAAAGGAAATCTAAACTTAGTTTCCACCAAAGGTATTCATTATCCTCTTTAGCATATTTCTGTTCTTGAAAATCATGCTAGCTTCCACATCCATGCACTGATTCATATATTATTTCAATATCTTACTTTTAAAAATATTTTTATTAATTATTTATTTTATCACTTAGGTTCTACTTTTAATATTTATTTATTAATCAGATTTATCACCGCCCATCTCCCAAAAGGACTTACTGTACTGTAGTAAATGTCATATGCACTCCTGTTGATGTCTTAGAAATTGTTTAGAATTTAAGGCATTTTTACTGTCCTTTCCAGATAATGTATATACTTTCTTTCCTGTGTCATGGCCTCCTGTGCTTTGTCCTTTTATTCTTTTTATGAAGTTGATTGTTTAATTTGCTGGTCAGTGACCATAATAAAGACTAACAATCAATCAATCAAATACTGCTTTTGTTCTTTAAACTTCTCAACCATCTCTTTTTGAGCATTTCATCAGTTCCATTCAACAATAATTTTGTCAATCTTACCCTTCCTCTTGGCCATCATTTTTCTGTCACATATATTAGTTTTGAGATTGGGTTACATCAGCTTAACATATTCTTTTGGTGGTAGTCACTCACTCCTTTGGTCAATCCACATTCATTCAGCACCTATACATTAATAATCTTATCGCTTCTTGTTTTATCACATATACTTGTTAAGTATCCCATTTCCACTGTATTCAACTTTTATTTTTTTTATATCAAAAATGTCACTTCTGTATAATAAAGTAGGGAGAAGAACACTCTTATATGCAATCTTTTATGCTTCTTTTGACAAACATTAATTCCTTTAACAGACCACATATTATCCACTTATTTTCTAACAATATTTTGACATCTTAAAGTATCTCCATCTCCATATTTAGTACACATTTTACCAAGGTACACAAATTCATCAACTTGCTCTAATGTTTATGGATAGATTTATAGGTATGATTAGTATAAAATTTACAAATTAAATTTGTAAATCATAAAGTTAAATCATAAAGTAATGGAGATTTTAATCTCTAAGGGTGGGAGTTAGGTTTAGGAGCTAGATTTTTGCAGGATAGAGATGTTGGCATGACAACAACCAACAGGTCCCTAGATCCAAGAATGAAAAACACAAGGCTGCAGGAAAGCTGGGAAAAAGAAACACACAGATTAACCATTATGGGTGTAAAAACAGTCTTCACTTCATGCTGACAGAAGGTAATCAACTGTTTATAGTGTTTTCATCCTAGTATGCAATAAAGAGTCTTGTCTACCTGTGATGTGTTGCGTGTCTGGCTAGGTTTTACCAAATGCAATCATGGGAGCCTAATACTAACTTTTCTTCAATTTGTTGGGTAAACAATGAAAGAAATAACACTTTTATAATTTTGACTCCATGTTTAGTGCTTTTAATTGTTATTCGTAAATTGCTGGAATCCATTTGTTTGAATTTAATCTAAGACATTTTTCTGAGGTACTTCATACAAATTCAATACTTGTTTGAAATATAATTTGTAAGATGAAAATATAAAAAGCAACTGCAATAAATAATACACACACATACACAAAGAGATGTACCTTGTGTCTTAATTCTGCAATACACAGTTTTACATTACTGAATAATAAACCAGATTTTGTAGTGAAAAATACTTTGGAGTATGCAACCTCACCTTATGATTATAGGAATCTGCAACATAAAGGAGGCTTCTTTTCTTGTCCCAAGCTACTCCTAATGGGTGCTGTAGCTTTGCATTTATCCCAGCTCCATCAACATCACCAAAAGCAAATAAATTCTTTAAAAAAAGTAGGAAGTAACATGATGATTAAATTACAATAGATTTTTATCAGAGTTAGTGATAATCAGGTTGACTTCTTGCTAAAATGTAACTTGAATTCAAAGTAGATTCATAAAAAATACATTTTCTTGACAATAAGTGATAATCTGGCATTAATCTCAGTGCTAACCATGAAAATTTGTCTCATGCCACTTCACAGTATCAATTCAGATATTTAAAATAACGTATTTGTGTGTAGTCTGCATGAATTCTATTTCAAACATTTTTTCTGTTGACCTTGTAAAGTTGGAATATTCCTAACCTAGCTCTAAACGCTAATGTACCTGTTTTTATTCAAAGGAACTATAAAAGTGGGGAGCTCTTACAATAGCCATGTTGAGCTGATGCAGGATGAATTCTGCCACTGACCATGATTTTCTGTTTTTAAATGGATTATGGATAGTTTTATATGTTTATATACTGGTTTTTAATTTGTTTTTATTGGATTGTTTTTACCTGTTGTGAGCTGCCCAGAGTCACTTAGATAAGATGGGCAGCTAAACAAATCAAATCAATAAATAAATAAATAAATAAAAATAAAACAGGCGTTTTATGTGATGCAATGACAAAAGCTATGTATTGTACACTCTCACAAAGCATTCAGACTGGCCTTTTGGCTCATCTTCATGATTACAAAATACTGAGACCATTCTTTGATTAAGCCTCTTATTAATTTTTTTTTACTTATGTATGCCTTTTTATTTAAAAATATTCATAGCAATTTTAAAATATTGTGATTAAAATATGAATGGCAAAACCCAACTTTCTGTTACACTGTAATAAGAGAAAATTGTTTATTACTTAATACATCAACCAACTATTTTTCCTAAACCAAAATTTGAAATACAAATCATTGTTCCTTCTGGCTTCACTGCAGATATATCATGCTTGCTGGCATGAATTTGTTGATCACCGGCAGGCTGATTTGGTTATACTGAAAGTTAAATTTTTTTAATGACCTGCTGTATTAACTAAGAAATAAACGTGATCAATTGTTTTAAGACATGAATGGGCATTTAAAATAAGTTTCTACCTTTAGGGACCAGAGATTTTCTAATCTGGATGAGTAAAACAGATGGAAATATGAATTTATATTACCATTGGGTCTCTCTCGCCTCCTACAAGGTGTTTCACAGTGCCATCTTTTAGAGAAATTGTTCGCACAGTACTGCTCTCACTGTCTGCAACAAAAAGGCAATTCCATGGCTCTTCAGCAGCAACACACAGACCAGAAGGTTGAGCAAAGCCTGCTTTGTGGGGATATGCATTGTTTCGGTTCTCTTCATTTCCACTACCAGCAAATCGAAGACAAGTTCCTTTTTTTAAATCACTTAAAAAAAAAAGGGAGGGGGGTGAGATAAACCCTGAATGAACCTGAACCTACAATTTATACCATAAGTTACACTCAATGTGTTTGTTCCTGTGAACAAAAGTAAGCTTTCTTTTCCATATTTTTCTTAACTATGAAACAATTAGAAATGTCATTCAGTGAGTATAATACACATATGCACAAAATGTGTTCGTGTATGTATGTCTGTATATATATGTGTGTGTGTGTGTATGTAGTGAATGTGTGTGCGTATGTATGCATATGTGTATACGTACGTGTTTGTGTGTGCATATGTGAACGTGTATGTGTATGTGTTTGTGTAGATAGATAGATAGATAGATAGATAGATAGATAGATAGATAGATAGGTAGGTAGATAGGTAGATAGGTAGATAGTATTTAACACCTGCTAATATTTTTAAAAGTTATTTCTTAGATTTACATCTTATTTTTCTCCAAGAGCTCAAGGTAGCTAATCTGGCAGACTTGGTTCATTTTAACCCAGCAATAGCAACCGATGGAAATTAGTTGGGCTGAAAGAAAAGGACTGGCCCAAAGTCACCCAGTGAATCTGGCTCCCCATGTTTCATTAAAAATACAAGTAGATACTGGTCCTCTTCTCCCTTCAGCTATACTTTCTCAATTATACTAAATGAAAGACAGTAATCAAGAACTACCATTGTTTTGTCTATTCAGGTAGACATGTAGATTTTGTTAATTTTTGTGACATGTCTACTTCAACAAATGTCAGAATTGTGTGGATAATGGTTTTCCCTGTGATGTCCTATGGACTTTGAAGCAGCAGGATAGAAGTGTATTGAAGAATCTGAACGTTGGTGTTGGAGAAAACTCTTGAGAATACCATGGATAGCAAGAAAACAAACAAATGGATCATAGAATAAATCAATTCAGAGTTTTCACTTGATGCACAAATGGCCAGGCTCAAATTATAATATTTTGGACACCTTATGCAAAGACCCAGTTTCTTTGATAAGTTTATAATGGTGGGAAAGGTGGAAGGAAAGAAAAGACTTGATTACAGCGGTGATAGGTGTACTATTGGGAGATCTGAAGGGGCAAGTCAGGCATAGATTATCCAGGAGAAGGTCCCTCTATGTAATCACTAAGAGCTGACACCAAGTTGATGGTACATAATCAGTCAATGACTCAATCAACCATTGCTTAATTGGGAGCAGAATGTACCCATTCAAATACTAATTATTCCAAATAGTTTGGATTTCTTCCTGAATAGTTGGATAAACCAACAGTAGGTAAAGGTAAAGGTTTCCCTTGACGTAAAGTCCAGTCGTGTCCGACTCTAGGGGGCGGTGCTCATCTCCGTTTCTAAGCCGTTAGAGCCGGCGTTGTCTGTAGACACTTCCGGGTCATGTGGCCAGCATGACGACACGGAACGCCGTTACCTTCCCGCCGAAGCGGTACCTATTCATCTACTCACATTTGCATGTTTTCGAACTGCTAGGTGAGCAGGAGCTGGGACTAGCAACGGGAGCTCACCCCGCCGTGCGGTTTCGAACCGCCGACCTTCCGATCGACAGCTCAGCGGTTTAACACGCAGCGCCATCGCGTCCCAATTATCCACTGAATAGTTGGATAAACCAACAGTAGACTGAGAAAATATGTATAACAAGAAATAATATTTAGTAGAACTATACCATCAGATTATTATCATGGTGTGTTGGTAAAACAGTCTAATATTCTAGTTTACCTTCCTTTAGGTAGTTTTCCACTTTCCAACATGAGTGCCCAGATTTGATGTATGCCTGCCATGGCAATCCAGAGAACACTGTCTTCATGAGTTGCTGAAACACATAAGTAAAAGAGGTAATAGATGACTTCTTGGAAGAAAATCACCTCATTTCTTACATGTAAAAATAACTTCAAATTCCCAATTATTCTGTAGATATGTTTTTATTCTCAATTTGGTAATAAAAATACTCAATGTACATAATTCTATTTTTGTTATACTGTATTAAACTACTACACACTGGCAATTGTGACTGCAATTTACAATATAAATTAATCCAGGCTTTAAATACTTGCCGAGTGTTTATGAAACTTGCCAATTCTAACTCTGATTATTAAAAAAAAAAAAACCCAGAGCAAGAAATGCCATAAAATATGTACCATTTCCTAAAATGGGATATTCTAATCGCTGTGTGAGCAAAGACAGATCAGTGGCGGGTAGACTGTTTGGGACGGAAGCTCATTAATAACCTCAACTGATATTAATTCTAACTGTAGTCCAAAACATTGTGTAGCATTACATTGCTTAACTTTGTAGCAGATTATGGCAGTATCCAATTGTGTTCACTGCTCTCAGAAGGCTCTAATTCAGCAGAGGCTTCCCTACTGGAAGAGGAAAAATATTTTTGGTAACGTCCACCTCTTTGATTCAGAATTTTTTGGGAATCTTTGAAAGAGTATATGAGATAGCACATGGAGACACAGATGAATAAAAGCTGCTTTCCTCTAGTATCCATGGATGGGTATCTCCAGTGGATGTGGCAAGGAGGGCTTCTGACGAGTTTTGACTGGTAATTGTTATGATCCTACCTGGACAAAGATGACTTGGGGATAGTAACTCAGACTTTTATCACCAACTGTTTGGATTTACTATACAGGTAAACTTTGCTTAATGACTGCCCTGTTTAGTGACTGTTTGAAATTACGATGGTCTTGAAAAAGTAACTTTATGACCAGTGCTCACATTTACAACTGCTGCAGCATCCATGCAGTCATGTGACTGACATTTGGGCACTTCGCAACCGGTGGGTGTTTACAACCGTTGCAGTATCCTGCGGTCACGTGGTCACCATTTGTGCACTTCACAACAGGCTTCTGACAAGTAGAGTAAGTGGAGAAGCTGGCAGTTAAATTGCAAGTTGCAGTCACATGTCTTGCTTAGCGACCCATGGCAACTCATTTAATGACCAAATGGGAAGTGATGTCATAAGCCCGTTGCAGTCATGTGGTGCTTTGCTTAGTAACCGCATAACTTAGTGACAGAGTTGCCAGTCCCAATTTTGCTGGCTAAGCGAGGAGTACACTTAGCAGTGTATGTAGAGGAATGCACTCTACATGGGGCAGCCTTTGGATTCAACCCAGAAGCTTCTGCTGGCCCCAGATGCAATGGCTAGATTATTAATGCCACAATCCCATCATAGTAGAATAATATCAGTACTAATGTCAGTGCATAGGTTACCCATAGATTTACAGGCCCAAATCAAAGTGCTGGTGATGTCTTACAAAGCCCTATCAAGTGTAGCAGCAGGTTATACTGGACACGTCCTTGCCATGGTTCAATCTGCCTATCCAGTAAGAACATCGTGAGAAGGCCCGTTTAGAATTCCCACTCTAAGTGAGATGTGAGAGATCAAGACCAATCAGACCTTCTCTGCTGTATCCCTTGTACTTTGGAACTCCTTGCCACCAGAGGTTTGAGTAGACCCTTCCCTCCAGGCATTTTATAAAGCTGTTAAAACACAATTCCACAGTGCTTTTAACCACGATTGAATGTTTCTGGTCGCAGTTAATATTTCTATTAACTGTATGTCTTTGTTTTTATTTTGTATTCTTACTCTATTGAATATCACCCTTAGTCTATGGATTGGGTTGGTTACAAAAACATTAAAATAAACAACTCCACGCAACAATTCTATGTATGTACTTGCATACATACTGTAGATAAATATATACATTTTATTTATGTTATGTATATGCAGGTGCTATTCAAGGGAAGCTCGTAGTAGAATCAGTGTTTTAAGGTATATAATAAAAGCTACACTCATCACACATCAGTATATTTATGGACCACTAACAGTGTATATATCTAACATATAAAACAAATGATAAAAATACTTTTATACTCAATTCTTCAGTCTTCTCTCATTTTCACTGGTAGGAAAGATAATCTCTGGCCCCTTTCCCTAGCATACAGACATTAATATAACTACTTGTTCTTTGCCACAGGTGATAATCTTCTCTGGTGAGAAACAGTTACCTAAGACAGAATGTGATGCATGACTAAGAAAAGAAATAATAGATATTTTTCTTGCCCTTTTTGTTCATATCCAAGCATCCTTACAAGTAAAGTGAAACCCTTCATCACCTTCAAACCCTCCCTACTTGCTAGAAAACTGGACAGCAAGGCAAAGATTTCTATGATTTGCAGTAGGTTTTAGTAAAACACACACATACAAACGTTTACACTGCTGTTCTTCATCTTCCACAATCTCAGAAAAGTCCCCACAATTTCCTTGAAAGTTCTGTGTTTGCTAAAGTTAGACAGAGTTCTTCTGGCAATAAACACTGGAAAAGACAGAAGCAGCTGAGAAATTCCCATTTCTATTGTTTTCCAATGTCTCCTACAGTCACTACTCTCTTTGTTCTTCTAGTAAATACAGAAGACTTGAGGAAAAAAATATGTTGAAAGTTTGGGCATCTAAAAACCAGAGCAGATACTTCATTCCTATAAGTTGCTTGGAAGTTTGGGAAAGGTTGTTTTTCCTTGGATTTTCTATGCTGCTATATAAAACAGAATAGGGATGGACATGTTTAGGCCTTTCATGTGACTACCATAGATACCCAGAACAATACCACTAAAAATCTCACTCCATTACTGGCTACAACTGATTATCTTATTGAGCTTAAGATAACTATTTCAGTGGAGAAGCTATCATTTCTACTGAGCTGAGTTTCTAATTCCTGATTCACTATTTGAAACCACACATGGTCTTCAAAACTTAACTAGCCCTGATCTATCTATCCTGTTTTAGATACCCTTCACAAACAACAGAGGAGGAAAGATGAAACCGGCAGTAAGGGGAGATATACAATTGGATAGTTAAGCAAAGCTAATATTTATATAACCTGATGTAATTAGAAACAGTATTAAAACTTCATTAGCAAAAATCAGACTGGAGAGTGGCTTTGATTACAACATTTTCTCAAATTTCAAAATGCAAATCACTTTTCTGCTAGATCATTATTGTGATTATTGACACTAAAAAGAGCAAGGAGAGGAACTAGGAACTACCCTTTTCTTCCCTATACCCACAAATGAACTATTTTACCCAAAACTTGTATTCTTTTCACTTTCTAGTGGACTTCTGCTTTTGTTCTTGGACAAAGGTACATTACTTCCTTTATAGTGCAGAAATTTCAGGATTAAAGAAGCAAAGTAATTTATATCTAACACACTATTCCTCCATGAAATAGTTCTTTGTATAAAAGGCATGCATTATCTTTTTTCTTTTGTGATGTCTGAATAGCAATTTTTACACCCTTTCAGCTGTGCCTATTCATTATGCCTGATAGCAATCTTTTTTTTTTTTTTATGTTTGTATAATATATGTTTGTTTTTTTTTAGTCTGTTCAATTGTGTTCAGTTCTCAGCAACTGCCTGGACTAGTCCCTGCAGTTTTCTTGGCAAGGCTTTTCAGAAGTGGTTTGCCATTGCCTCCTTCCTAGGGCTGAGAGAGAGTGACTGGCCCAAGGTCACCCAGCTGGCTTTGTGCCCAAGGCAGGACTAGAACTCAAGGTCTCCTGGTTTCTAACCTATGCCTTAACCACTACACCTGTGATGGACTACAATAATGCAGCTGGTTCTCAGGAAGGAGGGAGCACATTCCAAGGAGGGGAGCGAGATAAGAGAAAACACAGTCCAGAGCTGGAACATGGGAAGACTAAGAGATTCAGAGTAGCCCCGCCCTAGAGCTTCCCAGGTTATTTCCCTTTAGGTTAGGTAGAGTAGCTTTAGATTCTGTCTATAAGGTATGAGCAAATAAAGAACTGAAGTTTGACTGAATCGTTCTTGGGCTGGGCCTGACAACACCAAACTGGCTATCTATAATATATGTTAACCCTGCTCTAATTCAGAATTCCTTGCAGTCCTGCAGAGCATTTCAGTAACTTAAATATTTGATTATATCTCATCAGTTTAAAAACTCTAAAAAGACAAAAACAACTCTGATCAGAAATTGCATAACCTATTATGGTGGGCAAGTCTGTGGTTTTAAAATTAGAATGAAGTACATTTCTAAGCAGAAACCTAGTTCTTAGAAACACGATTTCCTATTTTCTTTTCCCTGTGATGTGCAAAGGAAAGGAAAGAAATCATAGTTTCTTTTGTGGAAGTAGCCTTAATTTCCAAACCCTGTGTTGTCCAATAAAAGCAACAAGGTTATGAGTATGGATGGAAAATGATACTGTGTTGACGCAATACCATTGTGTGCGTGACTTGAGTCTTTTAGGAGCTGATGGGTTTCCCTTGTTCGTCCTAAATTATTATAGAGGAAAATATGTATTAATTATATAACACCACACATATGAGTTTCTAAATTTCCTTTTGGAATTTATTTACGCTGTACAATTAATAGCGCTGAAAAACCTTTGTGAACTCAGTGTTTCTCAAGGGATTTATCATTTCCTGAAAAATAATAATTTCTTCTCTGGGAAAATATATTAATAGATTTAATAGATTTACTTATCGTAAGTGAACAGTATAAAAGTAGAGCGCATTCTGGTGGACACTATTAGGAACTGGCACTTGGTCCTAATAAATAAAAGCAAGTCCTTATCTTATGATATTGGGGATTTTCTAGTTATCTGGTGAATTTTTGCCATTGACAGAATCACTCCTTACAAAATACATAAACCAATAAATAATAAAATAATAAAATGGTTATCCAAGCAGAAATGTCACTATCATCCAATCAACCTGCCAACATATCATGACCCGAAGTCCAGGGAAAGAGCCAGATCCTGATAGGCTTTCTAAAACATAGCATGGTCGGGGCCAACATGTGGCAGGAAGAAGGTTGTTTTGTAAGATAGGGACTATCACTCTAAAGGAATGCCTCCTGGACCTTTGCATAGCTATGGGTTTTGCATAATTTGTGCTTGTTCCTGGACCAGGAGGCCCTGATTACAGTCACTCGTGTCCTAGCGACATCCTGATTGGCCTGCTGCAATGCACTGTACATGGGGCTGCCCTTGAAGAGCATTCAGAAACTTCAGTTGGTGCTGAATGTCATGGCATGGGCAGTTAAGTGAGTGTTATTTGGAAAATGTGACACCACTGCTCTGCAAACTGCACTGACTACCAGTATGCTTCTGGGTGCAATTCAAGGTGCTAGTAGTAATCTTTAAAGCCCTTCATGGCTTGGGGCCGGGTTAATTACAGGAACATCTCTTCCCATTCCATCCAGTGTAGCAGAGGGACATGGCTGAGGTCCCATCTGCTAAGGAGTTTCATTTGGTGGGACCCAGGAGGAGAACCTGTTCTGCACTTGTGCCCACCCTCTGGAACATCAACCCTCTGGAGATTTGATTGGCCCTGACCCTGATGGACTTTTGCAAGGCCTTGAAGACTTGATTCTGTGCTTGAATTTGGGGCCCTGGGTGTGACATGGAACCTGTTTCCTAACTGATACTGACTGATGAAGTTTTTGTAATTTTTTTCTCAGCTGCTATGTGTTTTATGTTTTTTGTATGTGGTTTTATTATTTTTAATACTGTTAGCCACCTCATGCTGACAGATTACCTCTCCCATTGGCTTCATGTAAATGTTAAAGAGAAGTGGGGGAGAGGATATAGCCTTGAGGCATCCAACAAAGCAGGGATCTTGGACTAGACCATTCCTCCCCAACCATCACTGTCAGTCCAAGAAATGCATTAAAAGTAGGTGTTAGTAGCTCATAATGACTACCTCATAAAAGTTGCAATAAAGTAAAATGTGAACCTATGATTCAGTACTCCCATTTTCATGAGGACAAAGGAGATTTTCCAAATTTACCCTCCAATACTGCTGACAGCAAGATTCTGAACTGCAGTAGTATTAAAGTCCTAAAAAAATTAATTATTTGTAAGTTGGTCAAGATACAATGCTGATTTAAAAAATAATTTGCTATGCTCCAATTGTATTTTGGTTGAGAGCTTGTTTTATTCTGTTTGTAATTCTACAGTGGGATTCCTTGGGTTGAGAACTACCATAGCTTGTTCTGGGACATCAGATCTCAGCTGAAAATTCTATTTTTCAAAAATTTCTATTTCTTTCTTTTTCAAAAAAGAATATTATTTATCTGTCAGAATAAGATGTATCAGACCCTGATGTTGAAAATGAACCTTTGACCAATATTCAAGCACACATAACCATACCATTGTTTCAGTTTTTCTGAGCCATATCTTCAAATGTGGCATAAGAATAGAAGCACATTTCATTACTTGAAATAACTTTTTAGAAAGTTGGCTTGTACTCTCTTAAGTATATCATAATCAATGTCTGCATTTAGCTGAGCTCCATCTACAGTAGTAGCTATGCTAGTGTCTTGGTTTAGAAAAAATTAAAAGCAGATAGTAGGAAATGATATCTCTGGAGAAAAAAAAAAGAAATAATTGCTCTGAATTCCTCTGGTATTCAAAGCAAACTGGCAGTGTATGTCACTTCCAGGAATATTATAGTATGAACCCCAGATAGGGAATAGGGAACCTGCTGTATATTTTAAAATCCTTCATAAAATGCTTTACCACAGTGAACCTGCAGTGAGTGTTCCTTACAGAAATGGACCTGTGGTCTCATGGCCCTTCTAAGACCTACCAATGTCTGCAATAATATTACCACATTATCTGCAGAATAGATATGGGTCTATTGGCCAACGTTGGGTGCTAGGAATCTTCCTTCTTTAAATAATACCAATACATTGATATAAAAGTTGAACAATCATTGGGCCAAGATATATTCATGTTAAATTCCTTAATGCTTGGCACTGTATCTGATAGGTCCTGCTATGGAACATCACTCTTAGGCTGAATTATTTTTAAATAAAAATGAAAAACTCCTTCTGCCAATAAATCACTTTTATAAGCAATCATTCTACAGTAACATCTGCTAGTTTTTTTCAGGGATTAAGAGGAAAAAATAGATTATAGAGGGTAAAAAATAAGCATCATAATAAATAAGTATTTACTAAGTAATTGTAAAAAGAAACAAAACTTTCATGGTGGCTGAACAAACAAACTTAGTGCTAATCAAACAGCTTTTTAATCTAAGAAAGAAAGGACCAAATAATGATTATCATATGAAGCTACAATTTTAGAAATTTTACAGAACAATATATTCCTCAATTCAGAGCACAGTCTATGTGAGATTCTCACTGATTTTAATTATGTGACAGCTCTTAACAACAATGAAAGATTTGCTATACTGTCATTAGTTTTAACAGTTAAAGAATTCTAGCAGTATTGTGGCTTGTTCAATATCTATCAAATGCAAACTGAATAAAGCAATTACAACAGAACTATTTTACATACAAGCTCCCTTACTTTAAACCATGAACCATTACAAAATATTTAATAATTTCCATTAACAAGATATGCTATTTTTATCTAAGTAGATACACTGCAGATTTCTTACAAATATGGCAAAATCAAAATATTGTAATTGTACATACTTCTCACAGCTATTACAGTAAAAAGCCTATTCTACAATCCTACAAAGGAAAGGATTTACCTAAAGTACTGTTAGTATAAAACAGCTACCTGATAAAAAGCCAAAGTAATTCCTTCACTTCCATCTAATTAAATACCACATTCCAACTGGGAAGTGGTTCAAAACCAATACAGCTTATCTTTATTAGGATATGTGGTATTTTCCATGTCAGTGTTATTTGCCATTTTTGTTTTGTAATTATAGTCATAGCATAAGCATGCAATAACAATTTTAATATAGTATCATACCTCATACCATATTCTTTTTATCAATTTTAAAAACATTTTCACTATCTAAAAACTGTACACTATTTAATTAATTTCATTAAATGTGTGTGCTAATGTGCAATTACTGTACAACTTGTGTACAGTAATTGGGTAAGCAATGGATTTAGTGTGTTTACAAGCCTCAACAAGACCACTTAGATTTTGACCTTTATAAAACGAAGTTTTCTTATCATTAATATTATGAACAATCTTATCTTCTGGAAAAATAAACATCTTAGGATAGGATAGGATAGGATAGGATAGGATAGGATAGGATACTGTAGAGTAGAGTAGACTAGAATAAAATTTATTGTCATTCCACTATACACTATACACCAATACATATTAGGCACAGTGCATAATAAAATGACATTTCATTGCAGTTGGCTCACAAACACAATCAGACACTAAAATAAAAATACCATAATTACTATAAAATATACATTCTATAAAATATACATTCTTTACACATTCCACATTCCACTTAAAAAACTTATTGAGTATTCAGGAGTCTAATAGCCTGGGGGACAAAGCTATTACCCGATCTGGCTGTTCTACATCAGATGCAGCAGAACCTTTTCCCGGAGGGCAACAAAGAAAACAGGCCATGATGAGGATGGGAGGAGTCACTGACAATATTCTGAGCTCTGGACAGACAGCCTGTATATGCTATATCCTGGATGAGAGGCAGTGAGATCCCAATTATCTTCTGTGCTGCCCTTACCACCCTCTGTGCAGACTTCCTATCCGAGGCACTACAGATTCCAAACCAGATGGAAATACAATTGGTCGATACACTCTCTATAGTGCCTCTATAGAAAGTAAGGAGGATGGGAGGTGGAAGATGTACTTTCCTCATCTGGCGCAAAAAATGCAGATGTTGCTGTGCTCGTTTTACCAAAAATATGGTATTAAGAGACCGTCAGACTATACGTTATCTGCACCCCCAGGAATCTAATGCTACTGACTCCACAGCTATGTCATTAATAAAGAGTGGAGAGTGGCTAAGCCGGTTCTTCCTAAAGTCCTTAGTTTTTTCTACATTTAGAACCAAGCTGTTTATATTACACCACTCCGTCAAACCCTTCACCTCCTGCCTATAAGCCCACGCACTGTCATCCTTGATAAGACCCACCACCGTTGTATCATCTGCATTATTTCACAACGGAATTGGTGGTAAATCTGGCACAACAGTCATGGCTCATCAGGGTGAACAACAATGGGCTCAGGACACAGCCCTGTGGGGAGCCGATGCTCAAAGAAATAGAGCTAGAGATATTATTTCCAACTCACACTGACTGAGACCTCTCAATAAGGAAGTCAAGTAGCAAATTACACAAAGGAGTACTGAAGCCCAGAGAACCCAGTTTGTCCACCAAATGCTGGGGAACAATCGTACTGAATGCTGAGCTGAAATCAACAAACAGCAATCACACATAACTGTTCTTCTCCTCTAGATGTACCAAACTCGAATGAAGAACAGAAGAGATTGCATCCTCTACAGAGTAGTTCCACCGATAAGCAAACTGAAGTGGATCAAATGATGGAGGGAGTCTGGAAACAATATAGTCCTTTATCAGCCTCTCAAAACATTTCATCACAATGGGAGTGAGTGCTATTGGACGATAGTCATTGAGACACGTGATTGTAGATTTTTTAGGCACAGGTATAACGGTTGCAGTCTTAAAGCATACCAGGACCACAGCCTGATGCAAAGAAATATTAAATATGTCTGTGAGGACACTGGCCAGCTGTTCAGCACAGTCTCTCAGTACCTGCCCTGGGATATTGTCTGGGCCCGCTGCTTTCCGAATATTAATTTTTCTCAGGGTCCTCCGAACATTGACTATATCAAGGGTAGGTGACTGCTCGTCAGGATGGGATACAACCTTCCTCACAGGAGTATTGTTAAGTGCTTCAAACCTACCAAAAAACCTATTAAGTTTGTTAAGAAAATCTATCTTCACCTCACATGATGTTGGAGTAGCCTTATAATCTGTAATAGTCTGAATACCCTGCTGCATGCGCCTGATATTTGTAGGATCGTAAAAACAATTCTGAACTTTCTGACTATAAGCCCGCTTCGCTGTTCTTAGCCCGGTTCAGATCAGCTGTAGCTCTTCCAAGTGCCCCTGTATCACCAGATTTAAAAGCAGCATTCCTTGCTTTCAGCTTCACATCTACTTCATGAGTTATCCAAGAATTCTGATTCGCCTGTGTGATGATGTTCTTAGTAACACTGACATCCTCCATACACTTCTGGATATACGCAGTTACAAATGAAATGTATTCCTCCACATTCGTATGTTGATTGTTCATTGCAGCTTCTCTAAACATGTCCCCGTCTGTACACTCAAAACAGTCTCGTAATGCTTCCATTGCTCCCTTGGGCCAAACTCTCACCTGCTTCACAATTGGCTTTTCTCTAATTAACAAAGGCCTGTATGCTGGAATTAGCATTACAGTAAGATGGTCTGAGGAGCTGAGACTGGGGAGGGGAAAAGCCTTAAATGCATTCTTGATGTCCTAACAACCAGGAAACACACTGAGACAAGGAACTGGTCTCTAATATTTATTGCTAGTACTTAACAGGAATCCTAACAAACTGAAGAAGCGTGGGGAAAACCCAGACATATAACCCCCAAGGGTTAAGGCGGTCCCGATCTGTGTCTCTTTGAATGGCTGAACAATTCATCAGTGCTACGCATGCGCTTGACAGTCTGGATGGGAGCCCCCTGCTCGCCATCCTTACTCATGACACTTGATGTTAGAATAGGATAGGTCCAATGTGTCCAAACTCCTGGTTGCAAAATCCACATATTGATGGAAATGAGGGGGGACTGTTTTCAAGTTAGCCTGATTAAAGTCTCCAACTACAATAAAAATGCCCTTCAGGTGGATGGTTTGTAAGTCACTGATGGTGTGATAAAGGACCTTCAAGGTCTCCTTCATATTTGCAGAGCAGGGTATATACACAACTGTAATAATAATAACAGTAAATTCCCTGGGCAGATAAAAGGTCTACATTTGATAGTCAAAAACTCCCCATCAAGTGAACAAGGAGTTGAAACCACCTTTGAGTTGCTACACCATCTGTTATTGATATAAATACATACACCACCACCTTGAGTTTTACCACTAAGAGTGTGACTCCTTTCCTGCTGAAACATTATTAGCCCCTCCATGCCAACAGCTTCCTCAGGAACAGATGACTTTAACCACGTCTCCGTCAGCACTACAACACGTCTCTCACCTCATGCCTTGTTGCAAAATCCAACTTCAGATAATCCATTTTGTTCTCCAAAGAGTGGACGTTAGTAAACAAAATGGATGGAAGCGGCGCTCTGTGCAGATTAATCCTTCCCGCTCTGCCGCCTTCGCTTTCTCTCACACTGCCTCCTTCTGCTCTGTCTCCTCCATCTCCTCCAAAAGCAGTCCGTGCTGGTAAGAGTCCCAGCTGTCCCGTAAGTCTGCAGACCTTGCCAACACAGCAACCCGAGGCCACATAGTCCCCCAAAACAGCAGGGCGCCTGTTGTATGCCTGCAATTCCAGTATGTGTTGCTGGTCATATATCAATCTAACTACACAACCTTGCTGCTCAACCACTGAACTATTAGAACCAATACAGCCGCAGCCAAACGAGGCGCTGCCATCTTGACTTCTGGAAAAATAAAAGTCTTGCAAGGTAAACCCTAAGTAACAGTTCAGGATTATTGGACAAGTTCTCACTGAGGCTGGGTTTGAGCTCTATCATGTCAAACTGTTATACATAATGGAGTGCTGGGCCTTACAATCAAATAATCAACATAAAAATATTAGCACAACAATCAAAATGTCTGCATCATGCCAAATGTGAGGTTTCAGCCCGCTTCTGACTCCGAAAACAAAACTTATCTGGAGTCAGAAGGGGAAAACGAAACTCTCAGGAGAGAGTTGAAGAAGTTGAACCAGGAAATGGCGCAGCAGAGCGGGAGAATTTGCAAACGTGGATTGGACAAACTCTGGAGGGGGATTTGAACTCTCCAATCAGTGCTAGAGACAGGAGAGCTGAGAAGCGCGCAAATCAGAAAGCAGCTTGATTGGCTGCTGGAGAGAAAAGGCACAGGAAGGATCAGCTTAAAAGGCAGACGCGCAAAGAGCAAGCTGCTGGAGACAATTGATCCTTCAAGCTCACAAGCCACTGTGGAAGAGTCCTTACCTTCATCAGAAGCCTTGCCTGAAGCCAGAGTGGAATCAGCGCCAGGGTCTTCTACCTCCGCGGATTTGCCTTCTGCACAAGCTGTTCCAGTCGAGCCTCTCCTTGCCAAGCACAGCCTCATACGTGTCTAGCCCAGACCTCGTTGCCATGTTCCAAGGCATTCCAGGTATGCATCCAGCCTTGCCTTTAGCTCTCAGCCTTGCCTAGAATCTCTAGCCTAGTTCACTCTTGCATCAAGCTCCCAGCCTTGCCTAGAATCTCCAGTCCAGTTAAGTCTTGCTTCCAGCTCTCAGCTTTGCCTAGGATATCCAGTCCAGTCCAGTCCAGCCTTGCTTCCAGCTCTCAGCCTTGCCTAGAATCTCTAGCCTAATCCACTCTTGCATCAAGCTCCCAGCCTTGCCTAGAACCTCCAGTCCAGTCCAGCCTCATTTCCAGAGATCAGCCAAGCCTCATCTACAGGTTCCAGCCCAGTCTTGCCTAGCCTCCACGCTCCAGTCTGATCCTTCCTGCATGCCAGTCCATGAAACCTTGCCTTCCGTTTCCTCCTTGCCTCGCACTCTAGCATCACCAAATCTGACGGCTTCAATCAGAGAGTTAGCTGAATTCTGCACTGCGGTTCTGCCTCAGTCTGACACCACAGTCCTGCCTGTTCATCCACCATTCCCTGGGTGGTCTTGATTGAGATTGCTTGCTTAATCACTCACAGACTTTATTGTTGTAAATAGTTGTTTTTAATAAAGAGTTTGGTAATACTGCTGTCTGGCCGCCTCATAGTCTGAACAGGACACCAAAACCATAATATGCCTTTTATTCTGGACCTTGTTTGCCCCGTTGCAAATGACTGTGTATCATACCATAGATCAATAACACAAAAATGTTTAATAACCTGTGTCTGCAAAGGAGACAGAACCATTAATACCTTATTCAGAAATAACTCTACTCATAATTACTTGGGTTTAATCAGCTGTTCAAACACTATGAAAAATGAAATCAAACAAGTTTCTACTCCAAACAAACAAGCCACATTATGGCAGAGCATTATTTGTGAGTGAGGCACATGATCTTCTTTTTACTGAAAATTATACTCCATAAGGCTGAGCTAAAGCTTTCCTGAAATGATCTTGATGGGTGGGATTGGAGAAAATTCCTTTTACCATGCATTCTTGAAAATCAGAAAATTAAGAGGACGTGGCAGCTCCCAATTTTTGCCTGTAGTTTAAAATAATCTACATTACTGTTGCAAGAGTTTTCAGCTTCATTCAGAAATAAAACACTTAAAGATTAAATTAATTGCTGCAAATATTTAAATCAAGGAAGTATTTGCAACAATTGAACTTGACAGTTCACCAATGAGGTTTTAATTTATGGATGCATATTTATATACTAATTTTCATAGAGCTCAAAATCATGCATCTATAGTTTGTTATCAAGTATGTATCTTTTATTGAATTTGATAGCTTCATCTTTGCTAGTATTACAGATGTTATTTGTAATACATTTTAATGTTTTTTTTAAATTCTGAGATGAAATTGCCTGTGGAATTTGCTTGGAAGCCAGAGTATGTATTTATAATATAATAAATACAGTGTGTATAAATATGTTACACATCATATAAATTTTAAAGACAATATGCCATCTATAATCTTTTTATTTTAGTAGCATCAACACCAAAGATATAACTTTATATATATAAAAGAATAAGAAAACAGCCATTTTCACTTAGCTGCAGCATTTAATAACAGAAAGACCATAAGAAATATAGGCACAAATAAATCCAGATTAATCCACCCATTTTGTGATTTTTTAAAAATGCATGGGAAAGAAGAATCATATCCTACAAGATACTGTCAAATATCAGAGATTACCAAAACTGCTTGGGAAATGACTTTTGTTTGCTCTTTATGTCACTTCATTTTTCAGATTATACAGAGTAAAACACAAAAAGCCCCTCTATAAACATTCAGCTGAAACTGGTTTTTAAAAATTATGATTTTCTTTTTCCTGAAACTTTAGAAACCCCACTCTAAAGCTGCAGAACTGAAGAGTTGCAGAATCAGGCGTGTTATGCATCAAAATCCATGAATGTGAAGAATGATGCTTTCAATCATGGAGAGTGCATTTTGAAGGTACTTAAATAGGACAAACGTACATTAAAAAAATCATTGTCAGAAGTTTTACAAAACAATCTACTATTGTCGTATGTTGTATGATATATACACTTGCTCCTTCACCAGAACTTTGTTCCTCATATATGTTGCATATTTCAATACTGTTTACTTAAAATCCTGTATGTTATGTAGCATTATAGTAACATTTGCTAGCTATGCACAAAAAGCTTGAATCATAGCTACACTTGTGGATCATAACACTGGGTCTTAGATCTGTGCCTTTCAGAAAGAATGCAGCTATCAAGAACACTTCACACTTCAACCAAAAATGCATTCAGCACTGCTTGATTTCAATAGCACTGAATAAAAATAGATGAGGGTGGAAAGAACATACTCTGCGTGTACATGTTGAAAAGTACATGGTCATTAATAAAGTGGTAAGATGCCAATGCTATTCAAGAACACTGGGGCCAGAAAATTAACTATTCAAAAAGTTAAAATATAAGTATTCCTATTTAAATTCAGAAAAACATCAAACCGTTCAGAAATATTTGTGTTTGTTGTTACAAGACGCACTCATGTTCCTAAGAAAAGATGCTTGTCTTGATGTCTTGAATGAATTCATGCTGTGGTCATAGTTGCTGTAATATAACTAGAGTCAGACTTTTGGCCTTATAAATTGTACTTCATTTTTTGTACTACCATTTTTGTTTTATCTTACTGAAAGGAAGCAATATAAATATACATCTGATTGAGTCCAATTGTGTCATTTATGTTTTACCTATTTGCTGTTGAAAAGAGCTGTTCTTTATATACAATACCCCAAATCCAGAAAATACCTTCCTAAAAGTTTTCTTGATT
Source organism: Candoia aspera (assembly GCF_035149785.1). Classification (NCBI taxonomy): domain Eukaryota; kingdom Metazoa; phylum Chordata; class Lepidosauria; order Squamata; family Candoiidae; genus Candoia; species Candoia aspera. Next base: position 55,807,511 of record NC_086158.1, on the reverse strand, counting down.
TTGGAACTATAACTATAACTATTTTTATTTTACTATGTTTCTTCCTTAATTAAATATATCATTTTTCTAAACTTAATATGCATAATCACTAGGTTCACAAGTTTAATTTATGATTTGTTAAAACATTGTTTTTTATGATGTAAAAACTGGCAAATAAATTTTGTATGTTACCTAAAAAACAAGAATAAAATATTTACTTTCCTAATAAAGTAAATTATTAGGAAAGTAAATTTTGGAAGATTTACTTTCCTAATAAAATAGTTTGTAAGGAAGATATGTGAGATATAACAGTCACACTGTTGCAAATTGGATTAAAATGCCACAGTATTTCAAAAAGAGGGCAAAAAACTAGTTTTTGTAACTATAAAAAATAGTTGTGAAAATAATTTAGTTTCAATTTATTTATTTTTTGCACTTCTAAATAGCCCCCAAACCCAGCTCTGGATAGTGTAGAAGACAATTAAAATATATTAAATATGAAAAAAGAGAAAAATATTAACAAGTATATTTTAAAATTAATATCTAAAAAGACTTAAAAATACTGATAAGTACATAAACATTACACATGCATTAAGGACAAGATTGTTACAGAGAAAGATATTCTGGCCGGAAGTATGATGATATATGTGTAATGAGGATATTTCCTAAAATGTGGCCTTTTTATCAGTGTTTTTAAAGAAACAGTTTATCTTGTCTATTTCGTAGTGTAATATTCTGCGATTTGACAGATATTAATCATACTGGGCTTTATTCCTAAATAAATGGATACAGGAATATAACTTAAATGATTTGTGAAATAATTATAAAACATTTAACAACATTTTACTATTTAGGATTAAGCTCCATTAAATAAAGTGGGTCTGTAGCCTTTCCTAATCTTTTCCCCTTTTTGCTTACATATATGGGAATAAAATTTTTGGCATTAATATACATGAATCAAATGAGTAGTAAGCTGTTTGTTTAGAAATCTTAAACAAGAACTATCTTGAATGTATTTAGTATTAAAACATGAAAAAAATCTTCTACACTTTTAATTTTTTAATAAATGTAGCAAAATAATTTTGCCACAAGACACAGAATTACTTTTTTTTTTTAATATGCAGAAGGTTATATATCAGGACATATAACTTAGCACATCTGTAAAAAAAAATTGTAATAGCCATTCAATGCACAGAAACTATTGTAAATACTGATGAGTCATAATCCTGTATGGTCATGAGATATGATATTTCCACTAAGGGAAAAATTAGATAACTGGCAATGGTATTAAGCAGGCTACAAACTTTGAAAAAAACATCATAAAAATAAAATATAAACACCAAAAAATACCTAAGTTTCCCAAAGCTATATCCCATGGTGAACTAATAGGTTGCTCATCTCCTCTGGCTCCTCCTTCCTTATCGGTGCCTTGTATTCCAACTCCTGCAACAGTGCTCACCAACTCCAACTGCAGGTCAATCTAGAATTCAATTATTGATTTATTTTAATAGAAGAGAATATATGTAGCTCAGGGTTGAACTGTGGAGTCCTTGGTGCTCTCCGAGCTTGGTTGTTACAAGCTTGGTTACAAACAACCAAGCTCAGAGAGCACCAAGGACTCCACATTGATTTATTTTTCCATCAGTCTTTTAGAATAGTACACATATTTTTATGTTATTAACCATTCTTGGCAAAATATCTTTAATACAGTAATATTTATTTAGAATATACTGCAATTGTGCAAGCAGGGAAAGCTCCTTTGTACACTGCTTTATAGTTAGCTACCAGAGTAGTACATATCTTTAACTTTTGAAATACCCTATCTTTGAAATATTTTGTATCTTCAATGAAGAAAGACTTATTGTGCATACACAGTATCTGTATCTATATTTGTGTCTCTCTGTTAGGGATAATAATGGTTTCCTTCAACTAAAACAGTGGTTCTCAAAGTGTGGCCTGGGGACCCCTGAGGGTCCCCAAGAACTTTTCAGGGGGTCCACAAAGTGAAATAAATAAATAAATATCTTTAATTTTATCGGTTTTAATTTCTAATACAGTAAATATTGATACATATAACCCACATAAACCAAAGCTCTTTGGGGTCCTCAATCATTTTTAAGAATGTAAAGGGGTCCTGAGACCAAAATGTTTGAGAACCATTAAACTAAGAGATCAAAATATATAAAGCAAATGACTCCTACAAAACGTAATAATGAAGTTCGCTATTAATTAAAATAAAAGTTATCCAGCTAATTCACTATTTGTAGGACTAATCCACAATATAAATTAATTGACAAAAAGCTTATGTAAAAAAACTATAGAGCAGTCTAAATGAAAACCTGGCTTTCATTTAGAAAGAGGACTGAGTAGGGAGTTGGTACGGTAATAATTTTACATGTCAGAACTCAATAGCAAATACTAACATGGAAAGTTTGGGTGTTCTTACTAACACTACATGCCAATTAAAGATGATTTCATACATGCAGGATCTATATCAGCTGGAATTGATTATCAGCACCAAGAAGCCAAGATTTTGGTATGCTAATAAACTAAGGTTTGATATTCAACATATTAAAAAATTACAAACATGGTTTGCATTGAAATGAACATGAACGAAAAACAATGCTTTTATTTTTTATATTCCACTATTTCATCACTACTGCCGAAAGACCAGCTGCTTATGGTTTTTGCCATCTATTAATTAGAGGCAGACATTCCATCAGCCTATTAAAAATGTTTCTCTTGAAGTTGATCATTATAAGAACAGTAACTTCCTACTTCCTCTTCCTTTTGAGTCATTGTGTATAAACAGTAAGACAGGGAATAGGGATCTTCAGAACTGTGCACACATTGTTCTATGCAGAAAACAGCTGTCCTCTGGTGGTCCATGTCCTTGTTTAACAACTGTCTTGGACAGTGACTGTTCAGAGTTACGACAGTGATGAAAAAATAACTTTGTGACCAATGCCTGCATTTACAACCTTTGCAGCATCTCTCTCTCTGTCACATGTTTGCCATTGCAATCAGTTAGTATGTGTTGTCTTGTGCCTGAACCGTTTTTTCTTTCCCCTCCCTATCGCAAACTGGAGAGATTGCCTAAAAAAGCTCTCTTCCTGAGCTGCTTTTCTTCATAGCACAGTGCTTCCCCAAAAGGTGCTAATTTCAGGTTAAGAAGCTCACCTCTGTGACCTTAATTAGTTGATTAAAACCCTCCTAATGGCTAGCCTTGCTGCCTGACACTGACAAGAACCTAATCATTTCACAATGAAGGCTTTTTTGCCTCCTAAGGGGGTCACAGCTCAGAGCCCCAAGCATGCTAGGCAAACAGCCAGCCTTAGTGCATTTCTTTTGATATGTATTCCCCATTTTGTGCCTGCTTACTCTCTTGTAATTCTTTCCTCTTCAATGAATGTAAATATACGTTAATTATCCTAGCATTGGGGTGAGCATTCCAAAGGGCAAGAGTGGGGAAAAAGGGCTATAAGATTTGCCCTTTTACCCAGCTTCCTCATGAATTGAGTTCCAGAAACCTTCCCTGCTGTTTGGGTTCACCCTGTTGTTTGGGGTCATATCCTTCTGATGCTGTAAAGCAAAGGAAAGCTGAAGTAAAATCATAAGCACAGTTGCAGTCCACTTAGCAACCACTTCACTTAATGGCCAAGTTGCTGGTCCCAACTGCGGTCACTAAATGAGGACTACCTGTATTTAATAAGTTGCTTTAAAATTATATGCAAAAAGAAAAGTAATACTTTTTCCATATACTCAGAATAAAAATATATTTAGGAAAGCTGCTACTGGTCACATTGCATGGCTCTTAAATAATTGTGTCAGCATTGTTTTTTACCCATGAAAAAAATCAAGGGAAGGACCAGGTTAGGTACAAATTATCTATGTGGTCGCTAAGAGCTGGAACTGACGTGATGGAACATAATCAATCAATTTACCTTTCTAATTAGATGGTTTTCTGTATCTGCCACATATATAACATTGTTCTTTATGGCAACCCCTTGTGGAGAATTGAATGATGCTTCTGAAAAGTTTCCATCATTCTTTCCACTGTCTGGTCCTTAACAAAAAAATAACAAAAACAAAAACATAAAGCAAGAGTATAACTATTGCTAGAGATCAACAATGGATACACAGTCTTGTTAGATTTAGGATGCAAATAATTTTATATTACTTCATATTAATTTGAATAGAGGTACTGCTGTGGGTCTATAATTTTAAAACATATTTTTAGAAACTAGAATAGTTTCATTTAGAAAAGGTTTTCTTTATTTCTCATTAGTCAATATTTTTCCACAGAAAAGTGTAGAGATTTTCTTTCAAAAGCACATTTTTTTAGAACTATACAATGCCAGGCAATATAATCTGTTAACTTTTAAACATTACCAAACAAACATTTACTGCGTCTACAATTATTTCTGAACCTACATCAAAGGTTCAGCTTTCAAACCTAAGGAATTATATAAATGCAATGCAGAACAGAATGCAATGCCTGGAAAACATGTAGTCAGCTTCATGCCAGAATAAGCAACCAGTAATTGAATTTCATAGACTCTCCTATTCATGTTATTTGTGGTCTGTCAGTTACAAGACTGAAAAATGTGGTGTCATTTTCATGACTTATTTAATATTGTGTGGTTATTAAATAGGCCTCAGAATTAGACCATCAATTACTTCTTTGCAGCTCAATCCATATACACTCAAAGAAGCATTCCGTAGGACTGGAAACTAATTTTAATGTAATTTACTATACAATATTAAGAGCTGTAGCAGACAGACAGAATTCAGGATTTGCCATGACTGCTGTCAAGCTAAAATACAAGGTTTTTAAATAGTCATTTTATTTTGGTCATTGGCCAGCAAAACAAAACAAAAGGGTACAAGGTTTTATTTAGATTACCCTTACCTCCAATGATGTGAAGAATGTGACCATTTCTTCTCACAACCAAAATCCTATGATGTCCAGTATCTGCTATTACCAATGTGTTCTCAGAACTATCTACTGCAACTTTCCCAGGGAACAGCAAAGGTGAAGGTGACAATGAGTCTCTATACAGCTGTGTTCTAATTGTATCGGTATTGATTTGGCCTTGTTCCTTGTAGTACTTTAAGGCTATGGATGTAAACAGAAATAGTTTGTCCTTGTGCCCTTCACCAACCAGACTGAACAGGATATTGCCACGGGGTCCAACAATTACCAATGTTGGCCAGCAGGACACGTCTAGCTCATGCCAGAGGGTTGCATTAGCATCATTTACCACAGGATGAGTGATGTTGTATCTAAGAACAGCACTTTTGATGTTATCCAAAACTTTTTCATTTGGAAATTTTGCTGAGTGGACACCTACAATAAGGAGACCATCTGAAAACATAGATAAGAAACAAACAATGAGTTTGATGGCATTGACAATGAAACATTTAAATACAATATACATGAAGTCCCATTCAATGAACATCTTTTGAATTCTGTCCATTGCTTGGATGTATGGGATAGTCTAGATAGTTATACAATGCATGTGGTTTTAAACAAGAGTGAACATGTAGAACTTACTTTACAGTTAAAAAAAAAAAAAGGACCGCACTACCAGTATTAAAAAATGTGGACAGGCTAACTTATCTAATGGTAGAATTTTGTCTGTATGGTGTTACTGATTAGATTTGAATGAGATTTTACAGTCAGGAGAAACCTACCTTGTTGAAAATTAATCCTCTCCAGCAGCCAACACACAGATAAGCAGGGATTAACACCAAACAAACAATCAAGCAAGCAGAAAACAATACCCTAATCAAGGAACTACCAAGGAGAAAAACACACTCCCACCAAAACTGGCAGGGCAAGCTACTGTATATAAGTGAGCAAACCCCACACTCACTCACACTGATGATGTTACTTAGTTGGGTAATGAAACATTTGCAAGCAACCAAGCTCAGAGAGTACCAAGGACTCCACAAGAAAAGAAATGTATACTCTTCAGATAGTATGTGGAATGAAGATTAGGCTTTATTAAACAAAAGAAGAAATTTTGCCTCATGTATTAGTTTCAAAAGGACCAGAGTCTTAAAAAAAAAAAAGTTGGAATCAGGATTATCACTGAAATGCGGCGTGGGGGGACGGCTTGTGGGGGCAAGTGTAAATCACCATGGATATAATTCAGGCCTTCAAAGGATTGTAGTGTGTAGTGCTCACTGTGCTGTAGCGTTGGGCACATTTTGTTCTCCTTTTCTTAACTGCCAGTAGGGTGAAATGCAATACAAGTGATCCTCAGTTAACAACCACTTGTTCAGTGACTGAACTTGTGACAGCGCTGAATGAGTGGTACTTATGGCTGGTCCTGGAAGTTTTGACCATTGCAGTGCTCCTGCAGTCACATGCTTGCAATCAGGGCACTCAGCAACCAGCCTGGATTTTCGACCATCGCAGCATCCCATGGTCACATGATCAAGACCCGCCGGCTTTCCACAAGCAAAGTCAATGGGGAAGCCGGCAGGAAATCATAGGTCACAGTCACGCGTGGTCCTCACTTAACGACAGCAACCAGGGACTGCAGGGACGGCAGTCATTAAGTGGTGCAGTCACATGCTTTATGACATCACTTAGTGACAGAAATTCCAATCCCAGTTACTGACATTAAGTGAAGACTACCTGTAAACCATTCTGCCTTATCAAGACTCTAAACCCTTCAAGGTAATCCAGACCAGGAAATCAAAGCATGAATACTAATACTACTTTTATTGTCAAGTTACAGCAACAGAATCTTGCAAATCTGAAAGTGCTTCCCTCTCCCCTGCCTTTATGTTCTACAGAACTAGGGAGAGTCAAATTTTAGACACTTTCTCAAACTACATTCCTGGTTTGGGCTTATTTTGTTTATCAGACTATTGTCTAGGCTGTGGCTCTTCCTCTTGTCTCTCAAGGTTATTCTTACAGCCCATTGTACAAAACAGAGGAAGAGACTGAGACAGACAAGAGAAAGCAGAAATAAGACATTTTTTATTTCAAGTTCCTAATGACAGTTAAAATTTTAGGAAGTGTTACAATGCCATTCTAGGAAAAAAAAGTCACAGAAGTCTTATCCATCTTTCTGTTATCAGTGTTGACAGAATATCACCATAAATAAGAGTCTAACATGCTGCTCTGTTAAGAGACAGAATCTTAGATCAAAGGAACTATGGAAAGTGATGGGTCTGATTTCAGTATTCTTTCCCACAAACTTAAGTAACTTTTAAATTGTATTTCATTTAATTTATTACCAAACATAACAAATGCTTTTAACAGTTTATTGAGTATGAATTCAACCGTACTTTTTCTGCTATAAAAATGACTTGATAAAGACAGTATCAAGAGTCGTGGAATAGAACAATAGAATATTTCATTCAATATCTTTTCATTTAAGCCTAGAATAAGAGTTCAGAATGTAATACAGGGATTTAATAAGAGTAGGTACAATGTTGCACTCTGCTTATCATCTTGAAGACATATGGAAGACTGCAAGGGACTACAACAGATATTCTAAATTATTGCTCCTTCCTCTACCCATCTTTAAGAATTGAAGGTAAGCTGCAGAATTTGTGGAGAGACTAGACTCCCACACCTCATGCATTTGTGTAAGTAGAATTTAGTCTTACTGCACAAGTGAGAGTTGTTATTATTATATTATATTATTTTATTGTTTTCTTTTCACTAAACAGATGAGACAGTGCTACTTGGTTATGAGTACATTGAAATGAAGGAATAACAACAATCACACAAAATATATCCATTAAAATCTGCAACAGAAACACCAAATTTCATCAACTCTATAAACAGCAATACATCAGAAAATATAGCACATAAATTATTAATGAATATGCAACCCATTCATGTCTTAAACTGCAACTATATAGATATAATTTTGCTAGTAAAATGGGATATGCTGGTAGAATAGAGTCTACCCCTATCTCTCCTGCTCCTAATTTCATCTGGAAGGCTTCATTTGAAACTTCTCAATAGTTTCAAGACAATAGTTTCATAGTGAAGCAGCAGATAGGGAAAGAGAATGAATGAAAAATCATAGAACACAACTTGATTTGTGTTCTGATTTTGTATTGGTCAAAACATTAGTACAAGATACTAGCACTTATATTTCAACATCAATATGCTTAGGATAACAGTTTCATATTCAAAAGAAAAATAAGTTACCTTTTAAGATGTTTTCATTGACAACAGAGCAAAAAAAATAAAAATCTGTACAGTAAAATTCTAGTATTAAGGAATAATACTAGAAATTTTTTTTATTGTAAACCACCCAGAGTCCCCCATTGGGAGAGAGGGGCGGTAATATAAATCTAATGAATGAATGAATAAATAAATAAAGCTAGATTTAAAACTGCACTGCAAAAGAACTGGCCCTATCCCAAAGTATTTCTGTCAAGAAGCATTTCTTCATACAGTAATCCAACAGGTCATTTTCAGACTGTTGATGTGATAAGAATGTGCATTAGGGTTTAAAATAACCTTGTGAATACCACTATGAATGCAGAAATAGCACTAGCAAGGATAAGACAGGAAAGCACTGGATAAATATGTTGGTTGGCATTAATTTCTGTGGATTTGGACTTACAAATTTTTAGGTATGCATGAGATAATTGAAAGATATGCACGAACACTGACAATGTCATGAAACAATTCTCTGCATTTAAGCATCTTCTGTAATAATGACATTTGGATTTGAAACAACTATATTTGGAGGACCAATACGGCATTATGTAAAATGTGTACTTCAAAGCATGACAATCTGTGCTTGTACATTTAGACAAGCATTTCTCAAACTTTCTGCAGTCACATACTACTAGATAGATAATTAGAATTACTAGTTATATTTGGAAAATGCACACAACCAAGTAATTACAATCAGCCAGCTTTAGAATTCAACACGTGGATTTATTTTTAAGAACTATCATTGAGTTATTCTGTAAAACAATAAGTAAAACGCCTCAGATGCTCCATCTTTGAACAAAGTATTGACTAGTTAATACCTTTAGCAGAGTACTTCTCCTCTAAATCATGAAGGTCAGGCAAAATATGGATGCAGTTGATGCAGCAGTAGGTGAAGAAATCTAACACCACTACTTTTCCACAAAGATGTTTGTACAAAGAAAGTGAACCTTCAGTGTTCAGCCACTGCAAATCTGAAATCAAAGCTCTAATTAGTACATTATTTTAAAGGAATTAGAAGAACTAAGCTTATTCAGAAATAATAGTTGATGACCGTTGAAAAAAAGCTGTTCATGGACTAACACAAAATAATATTCTTAATATTCAAAATCTGTAATTCTTCTTAACTCTCAAACAGTCAACTTAATTTAAAAAATATATACTCCATTTTTTTCATTCTGCCCATTTATTTGATAACAAACGATAAAATAAAACAATTCAATTCATGTTAAATTCATGTAGTTATTTGAAGAGGAATAAGCACCCATTTACAAAGTTTGTAATTATAAAGTTTATAATTATAAAGCAAAAGATAGATTATTTATTTATTTATAAATTTATTTATAAATTTATTCACCGCCCATCTCTGCCTCATGGGGGACTCTGGGCGGTTAAGATGATGTATGTTTTGTTTTTCTATCTGCTTCCTGAAATATTATTCAACATAATGAATAGTCCTATAACTAAAAACAACAAAAGAAGTCTCAAGCATTTTAAAAAACAATTTTTAAAAAATACAATAAGGTCTGTAAATGAGCAGTACAAAAGAAATACAATGAAATGGTTTGATTGTTTAGGGAAGAAGTATGAAGAGTGAATCACAAAACAATATATGAAAGAGGAGTGAGTGCCTGAGAGGAAGGGGGAGACTAAAAAGTGGTGGTTGGATGGAGTTGATATATTATTGAGAGAGATGGTTGAAAAATTTAAAGCACAGGCAATGTATAAAGCAATTAATGAGTATGGTAGAAGCAAGGATTGTCTGCGAGTACAGAACTTTATGGAAAAAGCAAATTGGATTTACTTAATTTCTGTTTCTTATTTCCTCCCTTACATTTCTTTTGCTCAGCACTTCTAACGCTTCTTTGCACTTTGAACAATATTGTTTCCCCCAAAAGTGAACAGCACGATTTATTAGTAGATGTCAGTCTTGTGAGGTAGTCCAGACAAGAAGCATACCCAGAAGAACTAGCTCTACTTTATTGTAAGGTTATGTTAACAGAATCTTGCAAGTCTAAAAGTACATTTCTCCTCCGTTGCCTTTATAGCCCAAGAAACTAGGGAGGGTCCCTACTGAAACATTTGCCACATCCACATTCCTGCTGAAGGCTAAGCTGCCTCTCATTTAGCCATTGCCCTGGCTGTTACTCTTCCCCCTGTCTCCCAAGGTCATTCCCACATACCATTATATCAAAACATGTTAGTAAAAACATATTATATTTTAGCATATTAAATACAATTATATATACAGAAATACATATATGAAAGATAATCAATGAGTTATAAAGATAGGCCTCTACTTCCAACCACAAATGGAACAAGAACTTCCATCACTAAACGATGCAGTCATTAAGTGAATCACACCTGATTTTAGCATCTTTCTTTGCCACAGTCGTTAAGCAAATCACTGTGGTCATTAAGTGAATCTAGCTTCCCCCATTGACTTTGTTTTCTGGAAGCCCCCTGGGAAGGTCATAACTCATGATCATGTGATCCTGGGATGCTGCAACCATCATAAATACATGCCAGTTGCCAAGCACCCGAATTCTGATCACGTGACCATGGGGACACTGCAACAGTCATAAGTCACTTTTTTCAGCACTTTCATATTGGCCGTTAAACAAATGGTTGTAAGTTGAGGACTAGCTGAATGCTGAAAAATTAAATATGCTCAAATTTCACTGATTTCAAGATGATATAAAATACTTCATATTTTTCCACTTAATTCATTAAATATCACATTAAAGCAAGAAAATACCAGAGCAATTCAGATGTTTATAATCATACAACTTAAAGAATTTGTTGTTCATTATAAAAACTGACAAACTGGCAACGTATGATATTGTCTTATCTTCAAGGTTCTCAAAGTGATGCTGGTGATGTGGAACATTTACTTTAAGTAACAAATTATTAAAGTCAGAAAACTCAGAGCAATCTGAATGGCAGTTAAGACTGGCACGGATAGTGAGCTTACAGGGACAAACACTACTGTGCATGCTAAACATACTAGACTCTCTAGCTGTCATATTCAGACAGAAACAGGAAAGACTCCTGTTTCAAATACAGGTAGTCTTCACTTACCAACCATGAGTTCAGTGACTGCTGGAAGTTATGATGGTGCTGAAAAAGTAACTTTACAGCTCATTTACGACCATTTACAACCTTTGTAGGGTCCCTTAGTCAAGTTATCACCATTACAATCAATACGTTTTGTCCGGTGACTGACCTGTGGTTTTTACTCCCCCCCGCCGCTTGCCGAACAGAGAGACTGGAGAGAAAGGGATTGCAAGAGAGTAAGCTGTTTGCTCTTCTACACATCAAGAGCAATGTGACTGCGCTGGCAGCCTGGGGCTGGGAGCCATGGGCATGCTACGCAAACAGCTTACAGTGTTCTCTTGAAATCTCTTCCTCTCCAATCTCTCTGCTCTGTGGGGGCGGGGAATGGTCAGGCAAAGGAGAGATTGCCTACAGAAATCAATTTTTTTCCTTCCCCCTCCTCACAGTAAAGAGATTGGAGAGAAAGAGATTTCAAGAGAGTACTGTAAGCTGTTTGCATGGCATGCTGTGGCTCCCAGCCCCAGGCTGCCAGTATGAGCACATTGCTCTCAATGTGCAAAAGAGCCACCAGCTTATTCTCTTGAAATCTTTTCCCCCAATCTCTCTGCTGGGGGGGGGGGGATCAAGTGATTTCTGTAGGCAATCTCTGCTTTGCCAGACTCTTCCCCCTCCCCCCACAGAGTGGAGAGACTGGAAATAAAGGGATTTCAAGAGAGTAAGCTGTTTGTGTAGCACGCCCGTGGCTCCCATCCCCAGGTTGCAGATGTGATTGCATTGCTTTCACTGCGTACAAGACATTAAGCAGGCACGCAAGCATTCCAAAGGGTGGGGAAATGGTTAGGAGGCAAACAAAATCAAAGGTGCGAAACTGATTAGTCTTGTCTCTTTCTAGCCGGAAAGCACAGTCGCTGTCATGTGATTTCCCACTTAGTGACTGCTTTGCTTAGTGGTGCAGTTGCCAGTCCCAATTAGAGTCATTAAGCAAGGACTACCTGAACCAGAAAGATGTTGCTAGTTACTGATTCAGTGGCAGCTTTCTACATTATTAACTCTATACACTTCTGCACTAAGGAGACTGCACAAGATTGCATTACACTAATTCTATAGATACTCAATTATTGAAAGGCAGTTTTGCTCTTACTTTGAAACACTTAAATTCAGACTGTCCCAGAATGCAAGAGATATGACAACTAATTTGGCCTGTTTATGTATACATGCAGTATTAGTAAAGAAAGAACATTTAAAAATCCATTTGTATGGTATAGTAAGGAAAACCTGCTGACGACTTCATAGCAGCATATTTTCATAAATACAAGAAAGTCAGAGTAGAATGTTGTTTAAGCATAAGATACATCTGTGGAATAAAAACACCTGTGAAGGTCAGTATTATAAGCACAAAAGTTATTAGCTTGCACAACTGCTGGTTTCCCCAGAGAGGGAAAACTTTGTCCATGGCAAGCAGAAATGCTGAATATTGTAACAGAAACATTTTTGCCAAACTAAATGGTCATAGCTAAAAAACAGGTTTCACTTCCTCAGTCAATACAGAAATCAAGGGGACGGATGGAAAAAAGAATGGATATATTTCTCCACATAGTTATCTTGCCAAGAAGTCTTTAAGGATGTGGCCAGATAATCATCAGGAGTTAGTCAATTTTACATTTTAAATTCCTTAGTGTACTTAAATTCCTTAATGTACTGTAGAAAAACTGTATATGTAATACATTTTTATTTCATTCAACATTTGTCAAAATATCTAAAGTGTGGGATAGATGATATGGCAAGTGGCCACACAGGTGGCTCAAAAATCATACAAAAATGCTCATCACTGATTTTTCATGGAGAGAGATATCAAGTGAAATGCTACAAGGTTCAGTCCTGCATCCCAACCTTTTCAACTATTTTATTAATGAGTTGAATGATGAGACTGACAGAATAGTTATGACACAAGTTGCATGAAAGCACTAGCACTGTACAAGAAAAAAAAAACGAAATTCAAAACAATATTGATAGGTTGCCAAAATGGACTTAAAAATAACAGAATGAAAACTAATAGAGACAAATGTGACATTCTATATGAAAGAAACATATATCAAATGTAAAAGTACAATTTTGGTGATACATGCCTTGTGTAAAAGTACTGCAATGGTAGTTCATTACAAAGGAATATGAGCCAGTGGTGTGATGTGACTGGTTGCATCAACAGAAGTAGTTTCCAAATTGTGGTAGATTTTATGTTGTTCACTAAGCAGTTTATGTTGTTCGCTAAGCACAATTCTTTAAAAAGGATTCAGAGAAATCAGGACCAGTCCCAGGGAAGGGCAATGAGGATGATCAGGGGATATGATGCTGACGACAAAACATGTTTTTTTCAGTCATAATAAACCCGCTAGGGAGGAAAACAAAGTTGTGATTGGGCAACCAGGGGAAAACTCAAGACTGGAAGAAGTCTGATGGCTCACTCGAAGAGACCCGGGATAAGTCGACGCCCACCTTAGGGTAGTTGAGCCGGTCTACAGCTCTGCTCACCTGCTTCAAACTCAGGAACTTTCAAATCCCGCTCCCAGCCGTCCACCTTTTTCACGTGCTGATATACCAAGTTCTCCTTCTCTTGAAGCGTGATCGCATCCTCCAGCGCGTAGTCCAACTGGCTCTGCGAAAGCAAAAGACCAGGCAGACCGCCAACCACCGCCATCTTTCTCTCTCTTCGCCCGCGAGAGCTCAAGAAAACGGGCTTGACCTTACCGGTCTTCCGTTTGGCTTTCGGCACTTTCGAAAGTCAACTGTGTCCGGTCGTGTAGCGCAAAAAAAAAAAAAAAAGCATCCCGAATGTTAAAATACCGTCCTCAACACAGGAGAAAAGTGGAAAACAGTCTTGTATTTTCATGCCAAATAAAACTTCGGACCAAAGAGGTGTCATTCCCTTGTACGCGACAGTGTTTTCCAAAAAGAACGAGAATTCGCCTATTCGACAACAGATACCCGGCGGTATTTTTGTTTCACTTTCGCAGATTCGCAAGTAGGGAGATCAGTTGTAGTGAAAGCGCGTAACTCATCGGAACGATAGTGGAGGAAGAAGGGAGCAGCTGCCAAGAAGGTGAAGAATAGTTGGCGGCGGCGGCGGCGGCGGCGGCGGCGGCTGCTCTCGAAGGTGTGAGGGAATTAGGATGGGGCTGCTTCCTAAGTGGAAGGAACCTGTGCAGGTAAAGTGCACCGTTTTCTGGTACAGAAACATGACTTCGGAGGGATAGCTCTCTTGGGTGGTAAGGCCATTCATTTCGATGCGGGTATAGTCCAAAGGCCAAGGTCGTGTTTAATACACGAATGTCATCACACCAGAGTATCCCTCTTGGTGCCTGCCTGCCAGTGAGGCAGGCTGAAGCTGGGTGAGAGATTGGGCAGGAAACTAGTGTTTTCCAGTGGAAAACAGCTGAAGTCTTTTCCATACAAACCTGATTTGCATGGAGGCCGAGCCTGAGAGGTCAGCACTGCAGGGATTCAGCAGTGCTTCCCATCTGGCCACAGGGACTGATGCTTCCGTGGCTATTTCTTTGGCTGATGGAGAGCACAGAGACTTATTCGGCAGTTGAAGTTTTCATTCTTTTCTTTCTTGGGCTTCAGTAATGCTGAACACAGGGAAGGTATTCCACAAGGTTGTTTCCCACTGGTAACTTCTGTCACCTTCCACCATCGCGACTGTCATGGTGGCAGCAACAGAGATCTCCAGCAAGCAAGGATGCAAGGGCAGGGATTGCTGTGGTGAGAGGAGATATGGGATTCACACTTGGAGAATTGGGGAAAGACGCAAGTGTCAGAAAAGCCCCCCCCCTCCTGCTTCTCCCTTCCCCAACAGCAGCAGCAGAAACTGTTGTCCCTGCAGCAGCCTTGGTGGCCTTGTTTTCAAGGCAAGACAAAGAAGAACCACTGGGGTGGAAACTGTTTTCCACTTTTCTCCTGTGTTGAGGACAAGAAGAAAGCACATCATCAGGGATGTGGGGAAGAGCCCTTAGTTTTCTCTCCAGCATGAGGAAGTTTTGGAAAACAAAGACAGATAACTACGTTTATGACATGGCTTGTATTGGGAGAACATGGGGAAAAAGCAGAGAAGAGGGAGAATACTCTTGCTTTTCTGAGGCCAACCCTTAAAATTAAAATGTGCTTAGGCATATTACATTGTAAGATACTATAAAATGAAGTAACAATGCAGTGTTTATTGAAATTTATTTGAAATTTGGATTCTGCTTTTCAGTTCAGAGAACCAGTAGGAGGCGTGATTCTTAGTATTTTTAGAATATTTTGAATCATTTCTAAATAAAGAACTGTTGAAGGAATTTTATTTATTATTCTGTATTTCAGGATCACAGAGGAAGAAAAGAAGTCAGTGGAACAGTTCTGAGATTCTGTAGTCAAACTTCTCAAAAATACGATGATTAAAAACTGGCCTCATGGCTAGAATTGTAAATCCTAATCTAAGTGCACTTTAATATTTGAAATATCATTGCACTTAAACTGAAAACCCTATTTGGATGATAACATTTATATGAATGGCATGGTGCAATGTTTAAAGTGGCAATTGATATTTTGTAAATGTAGTAGAATAATGCAAATGAAATCCCTGAGGTATTATTTTATCTAAAGAAGATATTTCCTTCGTTGATGGGTTGCCATGTCTGAAGATAGTCTTTTCGAAGAAGACATTTGGGAATATAAATCCATCAGGAGGCAAAAGCCTGTAAACCAACATTCAGAAGTCATTGCTACCAATATACAAAAAGCAAATTGTAAATCACAAATGAATAACAATAGAAATGGAGGGAAAACACCCAAAGAAAAACAGGCCCCTAAGAAGGCAAAGCAAAGACCAAGACAAAGAGGTAGCCAGGACCCATTAAAACCAGGTTTTTCCAGTGATGATCCTATTGAATTGTCACAGGAAGGTCTGGCAACAACTTCAGCAAAAGAAACAAAAATCTGTGAAAGGCAAAACTCTGCAAAAGCCAGACCAATTTTTGAGGGGTATTGCCCAAGTTGTCAAATGCCATTCTCTTTATTGTTGATCCAGACACCTCAGTGGCATGTTACAGAATGTTTGGATGTCTCAGGGACTGCTGAGAAAGGTACGGTTTCAATGGGAAATTAAATGCCCTTCTACTTTCATCATAGTTTTTGAAAATAGGCTATGTTCCTTTAAGAAATGTAAACAGTACTTTTCATCATGCAACTCAATGTCTGAAAAACCTTAACTTACCAGATTTCTGGTTCAGTCTTTCGATTAAACAGAGACCGGGGGTAAGAAAATGGCAACCATACATTCAATAGTCTTTGAATTAATTCTAAAAACAAGCCAGATTTTTCGGAATTATAGTTAGAAATACAGTTTTGTGGCATGGATTAAGAAGCATTTACCAAAATTTGGAGAACAAAATCCTGTACAAAAGGTTTGATTGAGTAAAGAAAGGCTATGATGAAATTAATTTTTTTTATAGAGAATAGTTTATCCAATTAAAAACAATTGCAAAGTGTTCAGTAAAATATAACAACTCAGTTTCAATTGCCATTATTTGAATTTGAATACTTTTATTTAAAAAAATACAGCCTGTTGAAGTTTATTCAGCAAATTATGGTTAAGCATGATGTGTGAATCCGGTCAAGTAATTCAGAAAAAAGTAGACACACATATGCCTGTACGGAAGTCTTTTTGCTACAAATTGTGTTATGTTTCCATCGGGCATTGTACTGGAAGGTTTACTTTCTCATAGATAAATTCAATTTGAGGAAATTAAGGGAGGATATAAACATTGTCTGCATTAGTCATGATTTTTTTGAAGCTTAATTTTCAGGATGTTCACATTTTTCAGCAAATCTCAGGTTCTGTATATGTGCACAGCTGTATTCAAAATACATTTTCCTAACACTTATTTTCCTCTTTTGTTAGAATGTCCTGATGGCGTTTTGTGCTCTTCCGTCATCCCTTCTCATTACAAACGCTATAGCCATTTCCAGCTTGCAGCAAGCAGAGCACAGGACTCTGTCTCTGCATTCTCCTTATGTAGTACAGAAAATAATTTCATTAGAGCTGGTGCTGCTTCATATAATGAATTCAGTTGTACAGTATTACAGGATCTGAAGGTTTCTCAGAGTATAGAAAAATCAAAACAGTCTCTTCCGTTACCACAACAGAGTTCAAAGACTATGGATTCCACAAATATAACCAACATCATGGCTTCATCTTTGGGAAATAGTAAAGAACCTGAACATACAATACAGTATGTAGATGGAACAAAGCAGGTTGAATGCTGTAGTCCTTTTTCTCAAGAAACTGAACACACTGCGAAGCTGGGTAGTCAGCTTTGCTCTTTTCAGCAGAATGCCTGTGTCTCAGAAGCTGACTTGAATGACAGTGATATTTCTTACTCTCCACTTTATACAGATGAGGAAAATACTATAGAAACAGATGAGGCAGACAAGGAAGCATTGGAGAGAAAGGCAGCAGTAGCAAAGATAACGTGTAAAAAAAATCTATTTGATACCAGGAATTTGGAAAGCCAAAGTAGAACTGTTGGAAGTTTATCTCATAGACCACAACAGATGCAATTCCAGCATAAGAGTGTTAAAATGATGCAAGATGGAACAACAGTCAATGAATCCTCTGAAATTTTACCAGCAAGTGTAGATGGAACATCTAAGCTTCTCCCCCAAAAGAACATGCATAGCAGCATTGACAGTTCAGCAAGTTTTTTTGATCAGCTGAAATGTCCCACAGGAGATTTCAGTTTAAGAAAAGCTAAGGAGGAGCTTGACTGGCTTAAAAGGAACTCTTCTAATTTTAATGCAGGTGACTGTGGGCAGGGCTGCTCTAATGACAGTTATGGGCTCTCTGCAGATTCTGCTGTTAAGGATCTAGTGCTTTCTTCAAAATCTGAAAAAGGGCCTCTGCAATCATTCCTGCCAGGTCAAAGCTCAGTAGTAGAAGATCTCAGTAGTTCAGATATTAAAGATAAGACTGTTATTCATACATGTAGAAATAGAGTAGTTCAGAACAATTTATGTTCAATAAAAGAAAAAGAGGAAATATCTTGTAATAGTATAGCTATGCCTGTTTTTCCTAGTACAGTTTCTAAAACACAGCAGTCCATTCCTTCTACAAACACTAAAATCCAAACCACTCCTCCCAAAAGGCTAAAACAAATGGACATTGGTGTTTTCTTTGGATTGCAGCCAAAAGTAAAAACCGAGAATACTCCAAAGAAAAATCTTTCAGAGGAAGGAGCGATTGTGAGTCCATCACCTGCAAATGGAAAAAAGCTCATATCTCGAAAGAGGAAGGCTGAAGGATCAGTAGGAGACTCTGATGCAATCACAGAAAGTCCAAGCATTAAGTATGACACCCCAATAGACAGAACATCTGGTGGACAGAGAAGGCAGAAAAAACAATACAGAGAGTCATGTCCTGCTGAAGTTGAAATAAGAAAAAAACAGTGTCCATTTTATAAGAAGATACCAGGTAGTGCTGTATTTATTTTGTAAGAAAATTTAGGATTGTTGGTTTTCCTTCCATTGCATTGCTACATTTTCTCCTAAATGTAAAAATATCCTTTTAATATTTGATAAGTGAAATAACATTTTGAAAACTTACTTCACTCACTTAAACCCCTGCAGCTTTTCTGTATTAATTAGCTGTCTAATGAAACGTCAGCTTTATGATCCTCCAGAAAATTATTCATAAGTAAATTATATTGCCTTCAGTAGTCATTATTCCTTGTTAGCATGGGTAGGATTGCGACCTATTTGTTGAAATGTGAGCAGGAGTAGCCAATATAAATCTTTTTTTGTAAAGAAAAATGTAATTAAACAATAGTAATGAACAGTTACTGTATTTTTTTGGTAGAACAGTGCTAAGACAATTACAGAAAACTATTTAAGGATGTAGGGAAATAAAGGAATTTAAATTGTGCTATTATTAATGAAATTTAATAAGACTGCAAACTTGTACACGCTTGGGAACGAGGTCCACTAAATTCAATGAGATTTGCTTCTTAGTCAACTTGCATAAGATTGTACTGTAAGTTCTTTGATATGTTATTTGTATCTATGGATTATAGCTTTAAAGAAAGTGTCCCCACATTCTTTGCCCTCCAGATATGTCTAATTACAATTGCCAGAATACCCAGTAAGTATATTAATTAACCTTCCTTTTATTTTCATTTAAACTTAAAGAACCAAAACATGGTTAGTAGTAGTACTTTTGTGAGTGGTAACTCTTAACTGTTTTACAGCAAACTCAAAGTATCCTCAGGTAACTTAAAAGACTTAGCATATATTCTGGCGTAAACTTGTGGTTAAGACTGGAATGTGAACTTTGATGCATTGACTAGTAGTTCACAAAAGCTTATGCCATAATGAGTCTGTTTGCCTTTAAGGCTGCAGAGGATTCTATTATTCTAGCTGTAGTAGTTGGCTTTGGCAGTTGCACTATATAAGAAATGACTGCCTGCTTTTTAATTTGTTACAGGCACTGGGTTTGTAGTAGATGCATTCCAGTATGGAGAGATCGAAGGATGTAGAGCTTATTTCCTTACCCACTTCCATTCTGATCATTATGGTGGCCTAACTAAAAAGTTTACATTCCCAATATACTGCAATAAGGTATGTTTATTGTGGGCTCATTTGTGATGTACAAAATAATTAAGATACATCTTGTCTATACAGATTCTATTAATAATCCTATAGAATTTTAACTGGAACTAATTCTACCTAATGTTGAAATATATCTATCTTAATCAACAAATTAAGATGGTGGTGGCCAAGAGTTGCATGAATGCTTTACATCTGTGTCAACATTCCTTGTAAAGTTATTACTGCCACTGCTAAATATTTATACTTTTTTCCCCATTCAACCAGTGTTTTGCAGTTCAGAATCTGCAAAGTATAATGGTGAGGTAGAGAAACCAAGTGTGGAAACTATTATATGGCTTCAATCAGTTATGAACTGCAACTAAATACAAATCATGTATTCAGCAACAACAGCTTTTCCCCATTTTTTTCTCTCCTTATTTGTTTATTTACCAACTTGCCTAATTAAGAGTTCTTGTAATTAGCTCCAAATGAAATTGATACAACAGGTGTAAATAGCTGCAAAACACTTTTTGTCCTTTAGATAACTGGAAACTTGGTAAAGAATAAACTGGGAGTGCAAGAGCAATATGTCCATATCCTGCCAATGGATAGAGAATGTATAATAAATGGCATCAAAGTAGTGTTGCTTGATGCTAATCAGTAAGTATTTTTATAAATGTACTGTATAGTAATTAATAACCCTTCACCTTTTTGTTTTTAGCTTGTTTTTTAAAATACTTTTGGTGTTTTTAATTGTTCTTAATTATACTGTTTTTTGAGAGACCCAGTTTGGTATAATGGTTAAGGCATCAGGCTATAAACCGGGAGACTGTGTTGGCTGGGTGACCTTGGGCCAGTCACTCCCTTTCAGCCCTAGGAAGGAGGAATGGCAAACTCTTCTGAAAAACCTTACTAAGAAAACTGTAGGGACTTGTCCAGGCAGTTTCTGAGAATCGGACATGATTGAATGGATAAAAATAAATATATAAATATATAAATACTGTTTTTTAAGTATGTATTGCCTTACCCACTTTTAACTTGTTGTAAGATGCCCAGAATTGCTTGTAAAAGTGAGATAGGCATCTATATAAATTAGATAAATAAATAAAATTATATTATTAATTGGAGCCAAAAAATGTCAGTTTTGTTTTGGGTTTGAATTCAAAATGCTTTTTCTCCTTCCTTTTTTCTCTTCCACTCCATCATTCTTCTGGCAGTTGTCCTGGTGCTGCAATGATCCTTTTCTCTCTTCCAAATGGGACTATAATATTACATACAGGCGACTTTAGGGCAGATCCTTCTATGGAGTGCTGTCCTTTCCTGAGTGGTTGGAGAGTTCACACTGTTTACTTGGATACAACGTAAGTGTTTATTATATATTAAAATACTGGGGCAGGGGGGAGCACTTTTCAAACTACAAAAATACACTGGGACAGAATCATGGAGTTGGAAGGGATCATCAAAGTTACCTAAGCCAAACCCTTGCTCAGTGCAAGATCCATTAGAGTATGTCTGACATATGACATCAGCCTGTTTGAAAACCTCTGGCAGAGAGCTTACCACTTCATGTAGCAGCATGTTCTCCAGGCTGACAGTTCTTAGTCAGAGCATCCTTCCTAATGTCTAGCCTGAACTTCCATCCTTGTACTTTTAACCTGTTGGCTCTGGACATTTCTATTCTGGGACAATAGAGTACAAGTCCACTCTTTTGTGTGACAATCCTTTAGATATTTGAAGACAGCTATTAAATCTTCCTAGGTTAGCATTTCTTTACAGTAACTGTGCCCAGATCCTTTAACCATTCCCTGTGCAGCTTGGTTTCCAGATAGCTCTGCTCTGGACTTGCTCCTGTTTCTCACTGCCCTTTTTGAACTGTGGGGCCCGCAGTACTCCAAATAAGGTCTGACCAAAGCAGAATAGAATGGAACAATTCTTTCCTGTGATCTGGGCTCTGTGTTCCTATTAATGCATCCCCAGATAGCATTTACCACTTTAGCAGCTGCATCACATTTCTGATTCATGTTTAAGATCACTTTCCCATGTACTACTGCCAAGCCAAATCTCCCTTGTCCTATTCAATACAAATGATAAGGATAAAAATTAAGGAAATGTCCTCAATGAACTTACCTTAAATTTACTTTAGATTGCATTGTGTTTTAATAGTATCATATGGTAGCATATTGTTGCTTTGGTAAGAAATAAAAGATGCTTATGAAGCTAGAGGAATCCTTTCAATATATTTCCTGAATCTGCATGATTATTCAGTGTACAGATGTGAAGAAGTTCTGCTCTTCTTTTAATCACAGGGAGTGGGAAATAAGGAACTAAAGCAATTGTTACTTGCCTGTTTGATTTTTCATTCATCTTAAGATGTGAAGTACATCACTTCTCATTATTCATTTTAGGTCTCAAAATATAGGACAGTCATACTATAGAAAAACAAAATGCAGGAGTTTACATATATACAACCTCCCCTATCACTCTTGATATTCCTGGATCATTGTAATACCAATTGATTAGTTTTTGCCCATCCAATAGTTTTCAGTGTTTCTAACTAAAAATATTATTTTGGTATAGATTGTGTCACTGAAAGCATTATCATCCTACTTTGGCAGTTGTGCATAAGAAATGGCTGGTATTTCTTTTTACAAGTCAGTTGTGTCCTACTAATTGAGAGAACAGCATATTTGTTATCACTTTAACTTATGGATAAAAAAACACATTGAACAAATTATGGACTGATTTAAGTTGCATCCAAAGCAGTTACCTACAGTATATTTCTCCCACAATGTTTGATTAAGTACTAGGTAATTAGCTTTTTTTTGGAAAAATGAATGTATTTGTACTAGTCTCAGAGGCTTTTTTTATCACAAGAAATATACAAAATAAAGAAGATTGGAAGGGAATTTTAATCCCCTCCTCCCCCATAATTATGATTGTTGTATATTGACAGTTGAGCTCTAACAACTGTGCAAGTGTACTAGTTGTCCCTTATACTAGAAACTTCAACCTTGGCTCATTGTCATTCCTTTGAGTTTGATGCTTTTAACTAAATTTTATCTTGATATATCTTTGTGATACTGTTCATCTGTTCTGTAAGTAGAGCAAGTGTAAACCATTGGATAAAGGTGTTATTTCCTTGTTTGTTTGTTTGTTTGTCATATTTGCCACCCATCACACAAGTGATTCTGGGTGGCATTCAAGAAAGCTAAAAACAATATATAAAAACAAGTATTAATATTATTATTAAAAACTTTAAAATTATAAAAGGCACAAATGAGGCCAGCCTCACTTCAGGGGCAAAAATGTTCCATAAAGCAGGAGCCACAACAGATAAAGCCTGTCATCTAGGACCCACCAGGTGAAGCTCCCTAGCTGACGGGATGTGCAGGATGCCCTCTCTGCTGGATCTGATGGGTTGGGAAGATATAATCAGGGAGAGGCTGTCCCTCAAATAGTTGAGTTTCCTAACATGTCTTTTGTTTCTATTTCTTAGATATTGTAGTCCTGAGTATACTTTTCCTTCCCAGCAAGAAGTAATTCGATTTGCTGTCAATACTGCCTTTGAAAGAGTGACTTTAAACCCACGAACGTTAGTTGTTTGTGGAACATATTCCGTTGGAAAAGAAAAAGTCTTTCTAGGTAAGGGAGGGACTTTTCTAATAAGAGTTACAAAGATACTGTATTCCAGATATTTGAGCAAAACCTAACATTCAGCACAATCTAATTTGAAGTTTCTACGCATAATGTTACTTTCATAAAAGTACTGTAGCCCTAAAATAGTTAAAACTGGAACACATTAGATTCCTTGGCAAAGAGTGCAGAGACAAAGGAGTGTATGACATGAACTGACTGATGATTGTTGCCTCATTTTAGTAATGCTATAATTTACAAATGCTCTGGTGATATTAATGCCCTTGCAAATGTAAGGGACTTTTTAACTTTCAACCTCAGCTTCTTGGTATGTGGGGTAACTTTCCAAATGCAATGTAATTTATTTCCATGCTAAGTTGGAAAGAGTTGAAACATGCATGTCGGTCTTCTTAAAAATTATATCTGGAATTAAATGAATCTTTTAGCCACTTTTGGAACCCTTCATGGTTTATTCTATTTTTATTCTTAAGCAAGCAAGCAGATGCAGATTTTTATAGTTGAACAAGAAATAATAAATTAGTGCAATTTGAATGATTTTTAAAAAGGTGTCAATGAAAGGTTTGGTATTCTCCTTAAAAATTACATAAAAGCTATCACCTATCTGAACCATTCACTTATACCTTAACTATTGTTTCTTAAA
Organism: Candoia aspera; assembly: GCF_035149785.1. Taxonomy (NCBI): domain Eukaryota; kingdom Metazoa; phylum Chordata; class Lepidosauria; order Squamata; family Candoiidae; genus Candoia; species Candoia aspera. The sequence continues at coordinate 55,783,365 of NC_086158.1, read as the reverse complement.
AATCTGAAAGTGAATCCTGAAGGCTCAATATGAAAAAAAACTGACTTTGTATCGCAGTTTGTTTATTGACCATCTTCGAACAGTTTGATGAACTGGCAGACAGGAAGAGCAGACGGTCAGACCTGAGGAAGTTTACTAGTTTAGTCAAACTGTCTGAATCCTCTCTACCCCTATTGGATTAGAATAATTTTTATGAGTAATCAGCAGAAGATGCTGTGTTCAAAACAAACATATAGGCAAATAGTACCTTCAGTGAAAGAAATATAAAAAGTAACCTTACATTATTTTTTCTTCCATTTTCTTCCATTTTCATGGTGTCACTATTTCTCCTAACCCTGCAGCTATAGCTGAAGTTCTGGGCTCAAAAGCAAGCATGTCTTGGGAGAAATACAAAACCCTGCAATGCTTGGAATCGGCAACAATAAATTCCCTCATCACTTTGAACTGGAATAATACTTTGCTACATCTTCTGCCCATGATGCAAATTAATTTTAAGGTAAGAATTAAAGCTGAATCTCAGGATAAGAAAAATCACAGAATATAGTTTTACCTTAAGGTATTCTTCCTTATAACTCCTGTAAATAAGACCCAGTTTAAAATCAATAGCTGAAAGTATAATTTATGTGATCTTTATAATCTCTGTTTAATAAAGCTTTATGGTGCAAGCAAGATGGCATTTGTTCAAAGACTTGGGTCGATGTAATTATTTCTTCTGTTATTAGGTATGATGTTACTATGTTCATTTTGTTTCTTTTGCTTTCCAAGGACTTTCATATCTTGCAGAGCTCAGTTGGGAATTTATTTAAAGCAATTTTTTTCCTACAATATATTATTAGATTTATATAAAATATACCATTAATAACTTTCATAAACCTGGTGGTTGCATGGTCCCAGCTGATGGACTTTCAGCTCACCCTTTGCTTATGCCAGTTAATAACTATTATTTGGTGAGTAAGCCCCATTGATAGAGGTGTTTGAAAATGGTGTTATTTACCTTACTCAGAGGTAAACCCATTGTATTCAGCAGGAAGTAGGTGTGATCCTATCCTATTCACCGGAAACAAACACCTCTATCCATTGAGTATGATGGGACTTACTTCTGAGTAGACATAGATAGGATTGGGCTCTGAGAAATAATTATATATGGTCATTATACCGTTGCTAAAACAACAAATCTAATGGTGGCCTAAGACTTTTGCACAATACTGTATATTTAAAAAAAGAACTGCAATTGGTCTCTACTGGAGCTACTTTCAGGGAGTAAACACAAAATTAAAGGACCTTAGATTAAATCACAAATATATTTTTGTGCATTCTTACAAAAATATTTGTTTTGCATCACTTGAGCCTAAAAACATTTTGATAGTTTGCACTGATGCTTGCCTTTCCCAGTATGGTATTTTCCTGATGTCTTGGTCCCAGAATTCTCAGCCAGCATGAGAATTATAGTCCATCACCTCTGGAAGACATCAGGTTGGGGAAAACTGGTCTTCATTAAATGTCAACAGCTTAGGGATGTGCAAAATTTGGCAGGTCAGGAACAGAACATTCTGTTCTGTTCAGAACTCTAGAATATTTTGCTTTCCCTATAGACCATGCAGTTTCAGGAGGAGTATCTGGAAGGAGGAGGTTGTAAAGAAGTTTAGAATGTGGCAGAGGGAGAACAGAATGTTTTGGGTTTTCCAAAATGTTCCATTACTAAATCATCACATGTTGCACACCCCTACAGAAGTTCTTTGCTATCTGGAGATGCCAAAGGTTAAGTTGTGAATCTTTTACATGCAGAACATTTATTTCACTGAATTCACTACTTCCCAGTGTATCAAAGAATGCACAGTACCTTGAGATCTATTGAATATGACATTCTGATCTCATTCATGATTCAAAGCAACATACCTATAGTTGTCCAAATATTAATTGGAATAATATTTTTCCAAAATTTCTTTGGGAACATTTTAAGTTTAATGATTTTCTGATTACTTTGCATAGTCCTATATCTATTAACCTTGCTTTTTTTTTTGAATCCTTATGTTTTCTATATTATGTTCATTTCAGTAGTCTACATGGCTTGGATAATTATAAATAGTCAATTTTTAAAAATAGGCAAATAGGTACTTGTCATAGAAGCATTTTTAGGACTGAATCCTTACAGGTTAATCTTACATATGTTTACTCCGAAGTCACAATAGTTCCACTGATTTCAGTGGGAAAACCAAAGTTAAATAAAGTATATTGCAATTTGAACAGTTAAATAATTTACACTTAGTTCTTTAAGTTAAAGTATATGGCTAAGTATTGCATATAACTATATAATAAAAGTAAACATTGCAGCAAAATAGCACATATACTGCTTTGTATTTGCTTAAGGAATATTTCAAGTGTGTCTTTGTACTAAATAGCACATATGATATGGTTTCCTATTCTTTTTCTTGGATGCTGCTGATTTAATATTTATTGGTCAATTTCTGTCACTGTTTTTTTTTCATTGTGGCATATTTTTTGAAACTCATTTCACCATTTTCAAACTGTCTAATAATTGAACTACTAGTGGTAAATTCTGAATTAATATTCTGACAGTTCATCATGAATTTCCTCCAAATGGTAATTTAGAACATATAGATAAAACTCTGACCATTATTACGCATTTCTGATCACAGCAGAGATGCTGAAAATTTATAAAACTGTAATAGCTCTCCCTTTCTTTTAAAAGTTTTTATCCCTGCATATTAACAAAATCCACAGAATGTGTTGCCATTATCCTTATTAGAAAACTGTTACCTAAAAAGTATTTATTTTAAATATGAAATAACCAGGTATTATTTTCTGTCTGTAGAATTTGCAGACTCATTTGAATAAGTTCTCTGAGAATTTTGATCATATTTTGGCTTTTAAGCCCACCGGGTGGACATATTCAGATGGATGTTATTCTTTGAGTGAAATCCAACCTCAGACAAGAGGAAATATCACTATATACGGTAACATAATTTCAAATTATTTAATATGCTTAATTATCTTCTGTTAATTTTTCCATAACAAGTTGGAACCAAGAAGTTCCTAGAAGTTAAAGGTTGTATCTGGTCTTTTAAAAACAACTTACATATGCCAGGCATTGTTTTAAAACGTTTAGAGGGCATATAAATTTGGGACGGGGGAAGCCCTATTTCCTTCCCAGCTATAGGCTTAGATTCAGATCAACACTTTATAGAAATCAACTTGGAGAGTAAAGAATTTTATTTTCATTATTATATCTCCTTTCCCCATCTTTCTCCCTTTACTTCCTGAAGAAATGCTATAGAGAACTAGGTGTCCCCTGTTTCAATGTGAAAGACTACCAGGGAAGAGGTTGTCATTTAGAAGTCTGTCAAAACTTACATTTCAAGATTTCAATTTATTTTAACCAGAATAAATCAATCCTTTCATATGATATTAATACTAAAAAAATGTTTCAAGACAGACCTAACATCTTTTATATTGAGGAAGTATTATAACTTACCTGCATAGCTGCATAAATTGAAATCAATAATCCAACAAAATAGAAGTGATTTAAAATGACATTAGAATGTTACTGACAAGTCTTTCCAAGAGAGAATTATCTGTCTGCCAGCCAAAACTTACATCTCCTTTCTAGTTCCCCTTATATTTTCTCTTCCATGGCTGTTCTGCGAAGATGCAATAAAAACCAAAAATTATATCAAATAGGTGCTTATGGCAAAGTCAGACTGAGGATAGTGATAGAAAACATCTAGAAGAAGGAGCAGCAGAAGAAATTAAACAGTAACGTTTCTAACAGAATTAGCTGTATGCAATCCAGAATGGACTCATCCTTGGGGGAGCTGGGTGTGGTGACAACCAACAGGAAGCTCTGGCGTGGGCTGATCCATGAAGTCATGAAGAGTCGGAAGTGACTGAACGAATAAACAACAACAACAAATCCAGAATATCTCTTTACAGCAATCAGAGATAGAACCGTATTATTTGTCATACATACTTTGATAATGGAGTAGATAGGCAGAAGTTTAGATTGTTCCACATTACATATCCAATAACCTTTCTTGAGGAAACAGTATTTCTTTCATGGTCTTTCACTGTTTATAAAGTATTTTGTTATTTCCAGTGATTTTTGCTATTGCTCTTTCAGCATTTTGATAGGTGCAATGAATTATTAAATTAAACAAAAAAATTGATCAGAAGCAGACTAATGAATTAATTGTAAAGATAAAAGCTAGGTAATTTTGTCCAGAATTTAGCTTGATGCTCAGTATGTAGATTAAATTGAAACTTAGTTAAAATACTGGGTTCAGGTTTTGCAAAGCAGATTATGCTGAATTTAGAATAGAACAGAATACTTTATTGGCCAAGTATGATACAAGGAATTTGACTTCGGTGGAAGAGCTCTCAATATATTTACATAACATCAAAAATAAACAATAGTATAGTAATGTTATTTACTAAAACAATACAATCAAGAAAGAAAATTGAAGGAAAATAATACTACAGCTATTAACTAACACACACTCATATTTAAAGGGAGAATTAAGGGACAATATACTGCATCTGTTGTCTAACCTATGTTCACATCCAACAAAGCATTACCGGTCACATCTTAGCAGTCATGTCTTACCATACATTGTCAATCGTTATATCGGGCTACATTAATTAGGAGTTCAACAGAGCAATGGCATGAAAAAAACTGTTTCGATGTCTAGAAGTTTTGACATGCGGTACTCTGTAGCGCCATCCTGATGGTAGAAGTTGAAACAGTTTATGTCCAGGATGTGAAGGGTCTGCAGATATCTTCTCTGCTGAATTTCTCTGCTGAATTCTATGCTGAATTTCAGCTATTCATACTATTTTTTCTATGTTGTTTTATATGCAGGGATTCCTTACAGTGAGCACAGCAGTTTCCTTGAAATGAAACAATTTATTCAGTGGCTGAAACCTCAAAAAATTATTCCTACTGTAAATGTAGGAAATTGGAAAGCTAGACATGAAATGGAGAAGCATTTCAGGGACTGGAAGATGCAAGTTGCAGAATGGAATTAGGAAGACTGGGTTTTTACTACAATAATTATATGCCTTAAATTCTGACTAATTTTTCTGCATTGTTCTTTGACTTCGACTCACGTGGAAACAATGGTGCGAGTCAACAAAAGATGCTGTATTTGCAGAATCCAGAAGATCAACATAGATCTGAACAATAAAATCAAGCAATATATATTGTCATAAATGTTTTTACATTTTATCTTCATTTTTTTCTGCATAAAATAAATAAATAAACCACCTGAAATATAGCTCTGGATAAGTGTTGCGGTCTTTTAATAATTTACAAAGCAAGCATTGGTTTTTTTTCAAGATGCTGTACTGCCTTTGGTCTCCTGCTTCTCCTGCTGAAGGGTTGGTATAGTGTTTTTTAAGTCTGTGTGTTGATCTAGGTGTTGCCGGTTTGCATTGATCATCCATATAATTACTAATAAGTGTTGTCTAATCCCTGTAAAGTTAATGGCCATCAATGCATACCAATACCAACTTTCATCTTTTAATCAATTTAGTTATCCTTTTCTACAGTTTTTCAATTTCTGGGGTAGAAGAATCTGATCACAGTATTTAAATATGCATTTATATATTGTATTTATATAAATGTGTACAACATTTTATTTCAAATCCCTTTCATAGGTTCTCAGACAAAATGCATTATGGAAGAACTTTCTTATGAATCATTCCAATCTTTTTTTTCTTTATTTTTAGCATAGCAAATAAAGAAAGACAATCATAATGACTTTTCCATTCATAAATTAAGCAAGCAGAATTCAGCTAATGCATGCGAACAGACCTAGAGTTGCTCCTACCTGTAATGATTGCCTATTCCAATAAAAGGAGTCTCATCAGTAATTACTAGAGAAAACTGATTTATTGAATGAATAGTATGCAAAGTACGAAGAAAGCTGAGAATGAGCAAAAGCACGCCAAATACAAACTTAAAAAGCCTTGCTCCCGTTGCGAACCCTCCCCTCAGGCTAGCATAGCAACCACCCACCCCAGATGCTAGCAACCATTAGAATCGGCCTGAGAAAGTAACCTTGAACAGCAGAGATAACCCAAACATACATTCCAGAAGATCACAAGTCAGCACAAAGGAAATTTACCAGCGTGGCCAGGCAGGCACGCAAATGCAGACATGACATGTGAAACGTTACGAGGAACCATAAACATCGGAACGGGAACATGACATACCGCCCCCCCACAAATAAAAAACTTAATTGTTAAGGGGCGGGTTTATCAGGGTAAGCAGCGTGAAACTGAGCAACCAAGTGGGGAGAGCGCACATCCCGTGCCGCGACCCACTCCGGATGAGGGAAATGCTTCCAGCGAATCAGATATTGCAGAGTGGAATGGAAACGTCTAGAGTCTAATATTTCTTTGACTTCGAAATGCTGTTGACCATCAATCATTATGGGGGGAGGTGCAGCCGGCTCAGGATGCCAATGTGTAGACTCCACGAAGGGTTTAAGCAAACTGCAATGAAAAACAGGGTGTAAGCGCTTGAAATTGTGAGGTAAGTCCAACTTAAAGGTAACAGGATTAATCTGAGCAACAATAGGAAATGGACCTATGAACTTGGGCGCCAGTTTTTTGGATGGTTGAGGGGATTTGATGTATTTGGTGGAAAGGTATACTCTATCCCCTATTTGAAAAACAGGTTGTGGTGCCCTTTTTCCGTTGGCATGTTGATAAGTGGCTTGAGCATTGGCTAAAGCTTGCTGTATTTTTGGCCAGGAATCTGCCAGTTGTGAGGCCCAATCGGTCGGGGAGGTGGGTGAGGTAGACGGTGGAGGCAATTCAGGAATAGGGACAAAGTCACGCCGAATACAGTACGGAAGGGCACTGCCCCAGTACTTTGATGCACAGCATTATTGTAAGCAACTTCAGCAAACGGCAGGAGGTCTACCCAGTTGTCTTGTTGATAATTAACAAAAGCACGTAAATATTGTTCCAACGTGGCATTGACAGCCTCAGTATTTCCATCTGTCTCAGGATGGGACGCCGTGGATAATGCCTGTTTAGTGCCCAATAGCTTCATAAATTCCCGCCAAAAGCGTGACGTAAATTGTGTTCCTCTGTCGGTCACCAAGCGGGCGGGGCTACCGTGTAATCTGTACACGTGAACTAGAAAGAGGCGTGCCAGCTGTTGTGCAGATGGTAGAGACGCACAAGGGACAAAATGAGCTTGCTTCGAGAAAAAATCCTTAACAACCCAAATGACAGTCTTTCTCTGGCTAGGAGGTAGATCCACAATAAAGTCCATAGAGATTTCCTCCCAGGGGTGGGATGGATTGGCCACTGGCTGCACAAAGCCCTGAGATTTCCCCCCTTTTCGTTTTGCAGTAGCACAGACAGGGCAAGACTTGACATAGGCTTTTACATCTCGCAGCAGGGTTGGCCACCAGAACTGTCGGCGCACTAGATGGATAGTTTTTGTAAAGCCAAAATGCCCAGCTGTTTTATCGTCATGAGACCTGAATAGCACGGTTTTGCGCAAGGTTACAGGCACATAGAGGCGATCATCTTTCCATGCCAAACCTTGCTTCAAAGTAACCTCGCTCTGATTGTTTTGCAACCAAGTATCCGATTTCAACTCTGTGAGAAACTTTTGTTGCAAATCTGCAGGAACAGATACAAGTATCGCGCTAGGACTGCCAGAAGTGTCAGGTTGCTGCGCTCGCGTCTGACTGCGAGTCACTGCTGCTAGTGCCATTTGGGAATCTGTCCAGAGGGTGCCCACCACATCTGGGGCTGTTCCCGAATCTTGGGGTTGCCGTGACAGTGCATCAGCTAAAAAGTTTTTCTTTCCCGGAATGAATCGGAGTTTAAAATTAAAGCGACTGAAGTATTGAGCCCATCGCACTTGCTTAGGGCTGAGCTTGCGAGAGGCAGTAAGGGACTCCAAGTTTTTATGATCAGTCCACACTTCAAAAGGGTGTGCTGCCCCCTCCAATAGATGCCTCCAATTCTCCAAAGCGGCTTTAACCGCAAAAGCCTCCTTCTCCCAAACATGCCAGCGCCTCTCTGTCTCAGAGAATTTACGTGACAGATAAGCACAAGGCTTTAATTGTCCTTGCTCATCGGCTTGCAATAAGAGGGCACCAATAGAAAAGTCTGAGGCATCGACTTGCACCACAAATGGTCTGTCAGGATCAGGGTGTTGCAAGATTGGTTCAGAGGTAAACAGTCGCTTGAGTTGGTCAAACGCCTGTTGACAAGCAGGCGTCCATTTTAGGTGTGTCCCTGGATTCATTGATTTGTGGGTGTCTCCTACACCCTTTGTTTTGAGTAATTCAGTCAGGGGTAAGGCAATCTCAGCAAATTTTTTAAAAAATGGACGATAGAAATTCACAAATCCGAGGAAAGATTGTAGTTGTTTGCGTGTGCGTGGGGGTTCCCATATCAAAATAGCCTCAATTTTGGCAGGATCCATTTCAATGCCTTTATCTGAAATTCTATACCCCAAATAATCAATTTGTGTTTTATGAAATGCACATTTGGATAGCTTGGCATATAATTCAGCATTTCTCAATTTGGTTAACACTTGCCTAACCAATTGCACATGTTCTTTCATGGTTTTTGAATATATTAACACATCATCTAAATAGACCAAAACCCCATTGAACAAGTGGTCGTGCAAGACCTCATTTATCAATTGCATAAAAACTCCAGGTGCCCCAGCCAATCCAAACAGTAAGACTTTATACTGAAAAGCCCCAAATGCACAATTAAAAGCTGTTTTCCATTCATCCCCCTCCCGAATGCGAATGCGATAATACGCCTCCCTTAAGTCCAATTTAGAGAAGATTTCCCCCCCTGCCAAGTGGGCTAACATTTCCTTGACGACCAGGAGAGGAGATTTGTTTAATAGGGATACTGCGTTTAACCCGCGGAAATCCGTGCATAGTCTTAAAGTTCCGTCTTTCTTTCATCTAAAGAGTACTGGAGCACCCACTGGTGAATTGGCTGGTTCTATGAAGCCCCGCTGTAAGTTTTTGTCTATGAACTTACGAAGAGTAGCCAATTCCTTTGGGGTCATTGCATATACCTTTGGTCTGGGCAACTTTGCATTGGGAAGAATTTCAATGGCACAGTCAGTTTTCCGATGAGGCGGCAGCCGATCCGCCTCCTTCTCCCCAAACACATCGGCAAAGTCCTGGTATTGGTCCGGTAGCCCTTCCAACGGTACAGCGAGGGTATGCAGCGTTGACACTGCTGCCCTCCCCACATTGCTATCCTCCTCATCATCCCCAGGAGGGGCTTTATAGAACCCATCTGCAAAAGTAGCGGTTTGGTGTACCCAGTTTATGCTAGGGTTCTGTTGAACAAACCAAGGCATCCCCAGAATGACCAAGGGACCACCCACCGGTGCCACCACAAAGGGCAACTTTTCCCAGTGGCTACCCAGTTGCAAAGCCACTAACACTGTAGATTGGGTGACCGGTTTCCCCCCCGATATAGATCCATCCAATTGGGTGAAAATCATGGGACGTTTCAACGGGAAGGTGGGTAACTCCAAAGCAGCTACTACATCAGGATGCATTAAGGAATGTGAGCATCCCGAATCAATCATAGCCCATAGTTCCACAGTTTTTGTACGGGAACCGAGCTTAAGTCTCACGGTCAACGTTGGGAAATTTCCACTCACCAAGACATGATCGCGCCCATCTTCCTCCACCTGCTCCTCGGCGCTTTTTAGAGCAGGTGGCTGGAGTTTTCCGCTGGTTGGGAGGCTTCTTTTTCATCTTGTCCGCCATAAAACAAGTCAACATCCTCGACCAGCTCCGCTACTGTCGCTTTCATCTTCCTCAGTGCCACTGGTGATTTCCCTGCCGATCTATCTCTCCGTTCCTCTGGTTTCCTGCGGGGACATGCAGCTGCCAGGTGCCCCTCCTTTCCACACCGCAGGCACAATCCTTTGGCAAAACGGCTTTCTTTTTCTTCTTGCCACGACCGTCTCACTGGTTTGCTAGCAGTAGCTGCTGACCTTGTAGGTTTCCCCATTGCTTGTTGTTTGGGACCTCTTTTAGTTTGAGTATACTTAGCTTGGGCTTGCTCAACCTTCGCAGCCAATTGTATCCACTCATACAGCGTGGCTGGGTCGCCCCGTACAACTGCCCATCATAGTATATCTGGTCTTAGTCCATCTTTGAACATCTCTACAAGGGTGGTGGCAGACCAATCCTCTACTTTGCCGGAGAGTGCTTGAAACTCCAGCGCATAATCCGACACTGATCTGGAGCCTTGAACCAACTCCCTTAGGGCTACCTTTGCTTTTTCCTCAGCTAGAGGATCACCAAAATGCATTTTCATTGCCCACATGAAATCATCAAAGCAATCCAACTCCAAAGCGTCCATGTCAACCAGTCGCACGAACCAGTCTGCTGCCCTCTCCTCTAGTTGGGTCGCGACAGCATTAATCTTAGCCCGCTCAGAACGAAACACGCTCCCAAACTCTTCCATATAGCTTTGGGCATTAGTAAAAAAAAATGACAGCTTTGTAGGATCCCCATTAAACTTCACATTAAAGTCTCGATATCTGACCCGGGTTGGGCTATCGTGTCTCTTTTTGTGCTTAGCCTTTTGTGGCTGTGGTGGCTCTTCCTCCTGCACCTCTGGCGCTATTTCTTGAGCCTCTGCCAGTCGAAGTTTCACACGTCTCCCCCCCTCCCGGCTCCGTCCTCTCTCCTTCTGCTCCCTACTTGGGGAAGGTAAGGAGGCTTTCTTTGGAGGCCTGTTCGGTGGGGGCCCTCCCCCCCAATATTTCCATTGCTTTCCCTGTTTGTCTATTGGGGGAGGGGGTGTTGGGGATGCGGAGGTGTCAGGAGAGTCACTACCTTCACCTCCCATCTTTTCCTTTTTCTGAGTGTCCCTGGTAAAGGTTAACTTTGCCAACAAATCCTCTATGGATTTCATCCTCGCCTCCAGCTGCTGGGATTTCTCCATCTCCGTCTCCGTTGGTGTCACTGCTCTCGTCCTTTTGGTGATCTGCACGGTCGGAAACAGCGAGGAATACACCGGCTTGGCTGGGGCTGGTGGCGACCCATACAAGGGTCCCTCCGTTTTCTTGACTACCACTGACTTCACTGCCTTCTCCGTATCGCAACTGGAATCCATTGCCTCAGAGAGGTCATCCGACCCTGGCGTGAGAGTCCCCTCTCTCCGCGGTCCCATGGGCTCTCTTTCCCCACCTCTGGAGAGCTGACTTTCCTCCGAGCCGGTGGTTGAGATTGGGGCAGTTTCAGTCATCGCTAATTAAACTCCTCACAGGAAACTGGATGGATGCTAGCGGACTGATATTAAAGATTCTCAGCTTTATGTAATGATTGCCTATTCCAATAAAAGGAGTCTCATCAGTAATTACTAGAGAAAACTGATTTATTGAATGAATAGTATGCAAAGTACGAAGAAAGCTGAGAATGAGCAAAAGCGCGCCAAATACAAACTTAAAAAGCCTTGCTCCCGTTGCGAACCCTCCCCTCAGGCTAGCATAGCAACCACCCACCCCAGATGCTAGCAACCATTAGAATTGGCCTGAGAAAGTAACCTTGAACAGCAGAGATAACCCAAACATACATTCCAGAAGATCACAAGTCAGCACAAAGGAAATTTACCAGCGTGGCCAGGCAGGCACGCAAATGCAGACATGACATGTGAAACGTTATGAGGAACCATAAACATCGGAACGGGAACATGACACTACCTTCTGGATCTGCTTTTCAGGGAGGTTGGAATTTAGTAAATTACTTTATGACTTGTTCTACAATTCAGAGATTAATTCTCTCTCTCTTAGCAACAGGAATAATAATAGTAATAATTTATATGCCACCTGACTCCCAGGGGCTCTAGATGGGTTACAGATCGTTAAAAACTTTTTTAAAAAAGTTTTTAAAAACACACAAGCAACTACAAAAAACACAAAAGCAACACTGAACAAAGGAAAAAAGATGGCAGAGAAAACAAACCCAGATGGGAGCAAAGAAAAGGAAGAAATGGGTGTCTGTCCATCCTTGCCAAAGGCCTGGGCAAAGAGCTACATCTTCAGGGCCCTTTAAAACATCAGTAGGGTGGGGGCCGTGTGAATCTCAAGCGGAATCTGGAATCATCATCATAGCTCTCTCCATTTCTTTAATCCGTAATTTTGAATTTTATTTCTGCCTTCTAAAATGCTAGTTATTCCATCTATTCTTGTGTCATCTGAAAGTTTGGTAAGCATCAATTTATCTAAGTCATTAATAAAAATATTGGAGATTGAATTTTGTGGAATCCCAAATCTTAGAACCGGTTATGTAGTCCGTGCTGTGCAGAACTTGCAGTTTGTGTTTAGGCATGTTGGGAGATGGCACTTAAACCGAACGCAAGAGCAATTGTGATTCTGCAAAAAGATACTTCTTATGAATCCAATTACAGGCAGTCGTAAAGAAACTAATGTCTTTAACAATTAGTAACTGTTGTTCCACCTACTGATACTTATATGGAGGACTAGAAGGGGAAGTATAGAAAAAGTAGCATACACATATCATATCCATTGAAAAATTATATATTTTTTGACAAAAAGTATCCTTTGAAGGCAGTTTGCAATGGTTCCTGAAAATTCCTTCATGGTTGAAAAGCTTCAGTAAATTGTACTGAAAAGTCACCTATAATCCTTCAAAGGCACCTGAAAAGCCTTTTCTATTTTATATTTTTTATACACTGACATCTTGTTATCAAGTCCCTGATGAATACCTTGACATGAACAAATTTTTTCCACTCTCATGAACATTTTTTTTCTATTTTCATGAGTGGCAGTATCATTGTGCTGATAGAGCAAGTCTAGAACAAGTACTTATGTGAAACAAAATACATGGGAAATATGCCACTCTATTTGGTTCTCGCACATACCCTACAGAATCCCACAAATATCTCAAAAAGGATTCTTTTGGCTTCCCAGCTAGCAAAGTATAGCACAAAAAGTGAATTTTGAACAATCACGGTGTCCTGTTCCACTTAGACCAAACCAGGAAGCGGTGATATTACAATTCTTTATTTACAAATATATATATATATACACACAGACACACAGACACAGAGTTGTCTGAGGATACGAACTCTGGAGCAAGGCAATGCTGGAATGGTGAGCAAAGCCCAACACACGGCAGATCAATTGAAATTAAAGCGAGGCTGAAGTTTGGGGTCTGGGCAAGACTGCACCCAAGATAAGGCAAGGCAAGGCAAAGCAAGGTGGCAGTTGCAGTCCAGAAGCTGGGACAAGTCAATCACAAGGCAAGATACAGCAGCTGAAGCCCAGTGGCTGGAGCAAGGCAAAACTTACAACGTGGTGAAGACTGCTAGAGTTCTGGGTCAGGAGCAAGACAAAAACCCTTGCCAGCTAAGGTGGCTGGCATTCAGGATTCAGGTAAGGGCAAGGTGAAACCAGTGGGAAGGCAAGGCAAGGCAAGCGAGGGCTCTAAGCCTGGGAAGAGATGAAGCTCTGAGGAGAGGCCCGGTGCAACAGCAAGGCAGGGCTCCAGAGGGAGGCTCGGCACAGCAGCAGGACTAGGCTCTGGGAGGAGGCTCGACACAGTGGCAAGGCAAGGCAAGGCTCCAGAACAAGGCTCGGCACAGCAGCAAGGCAAGACTCCAGAGAGAGGCTTGGTGCAGCAGCAAGGCAAGGTTCCAGAGAGGCTCAGCGCGGTAGCAAGGCAAGGCTCTGGAGGAATGTTTGGCAGGGTGGCCAGGCAAGGCTCAGAAGAGCAGTCTGGCACCTCGACCAGGCAAGGCTTGGCAGCGAGGTCCGACGCTGTCTTGGCTTCAGGTGCAGGCTGCAAGTGGCTTGAATGGTTGTCTCCGGCAACCTGTTCAAGCCACAGCCTCTTTTTATTTCGTTTTTTGCACTGTTTGTGAGAGGCAGCCAATTGACCTTCCCTCTGCTTGGCCTGCCTTTTGCACCTCTGTTCATGTGTGCTGATTGGTGGTGGTGAGGATCTGTCTTGGTTGTGTCCAACTGGCTGCTCTGATGCCAGTTTGAATTTCTCACCAGGATTCATCCTCTCGGCCCCTTCCAGGCTCAATCAACCTCTTCCTCTCCCTCGGACTCTGACTCCATCCAGACACACATTCCAAAAATGACATTAAAAGTTAGTTTAGGGGACTTGCGGTGGGGACATGGACTGAACAGCTGTGCCCGTGAGCTCAGTGGGCAGAACTGACAACGTGGCAGTTTTTTTGGGCTCAGGCAGGTTTTTCCTGAAGCCCAGGAGTGTTTTTCTAGAAAAAGGAAAACACCTGGAATCACCCCATCTGTCGTCCTGACTGCTGCTTGCAGCCAGAAGATCGCAAATAGTGTTTGTGCTTGACTGGTATGAGCAGCCAGGAGGCTGAGACGTCACCATTTTCCAAGCTGTGCTGTACCATTAAAGACTTGTTTAAAGGCTTGTATATGCTTGTCTGTAGTACAAAATAATTTGTTAGCTGTTCTATAAAAAATAGGATATTCCTTGATATCAATGAAAAATATATTATTTAAAATATCAACCCTGCAGACCATGTGTGAGCCTACAGCTGCACCTAAAGACCCCAGGCCAGGCACAGGTTTGCCACTTCAAAGAAAATAGAGCTCTAGCTAACATACAACACATTGTTGTTTCTCCTTTTCCCCAAAAGGAAAACAACTTTATGGTATCCAACTACCATATAAAATCTGGGTTGATTAATGTTACACATTAGGCATAGTGTCCAAGTTTACATTCCCAATATTGAAAAAGACAAACAGAAGTATAATGTAGCAGAATAAAAAGAGCAGAATGCTGGTTGTCTGTTAAGCATGTGTATTCTCTGAAAAAGTATAGTTGCCAGTTGTTTTGGTGCCCAGGAGAGAACCCAATCTGAATTTATGCTAAACAGTGCAGCCAAGGAAAGAATGATCAGAAGAAATCATGCTTGCTCTGTGTCCCATTGCATTGGGGATAAAGACCTGTTTGAATTGTCTCCAAGATTTTAATCTGGCAACCTTAATGATATACTACACATAAGATAGATAATTTGTCAAACTTTCTGGGTGCCATAAAAGAAATATGATGATGAGATCCATTTATTGTGATGGATATCTTCATAGGCACAGATGGGATTTATTGGTTATACTTCAGAAAAACTTGAAAGTATGAACTTTTGGCAGCAGTCCTTAAAATAAAAGATGAAGGCTACTTGGATATTGAATGCTCAAGGCAATCTTGAAATGCCAGAAGCATTTCTGGGAATGGCTCCACATATTCCAAATTTTCATAAAGAATGATCTGATTAAGACATAGAAAACTTCCATGCTACAAGCTATTTAATATGCATATCACTCCAATGCGCTGTAAATCCAACCCACATTTCCTCCCTCTTGTATTCATCAATTGTGGATCAGAAATGCTTTTGGTGGCTTGTTGCTGCCAGCTGTGTGAGCACAACAGGGAAATTGAGGGGCAGACAGCAAAGCTGGCCAATCATTTCTCCAAAGAAAAAAATAATCACAGGAGAAACAAGCCAGAGTGTATCCTCCAACCACAGTGGAGGTATGGGAGGGGAAAAAATAATTTTCTGCAGTTGTAGAGAACTGTATTGCACAACGTTGCAGCTACAGTAGTGGGCAATTGATGGGCTAGGTCCAGTCTATTGGGGGGGTGGAATCCTCATGTCATTATTGAGGCTTAAGAGAGATACATACTTGGACTTTTGTGGAGTGCAAGTCTGTAAAAATTAAGCAGTTTCACAGGGGCACTAATTTTATTTGAATGAACAGAACTGTGAAAACTTATAGCATCATTGGAAGAGCCAAGTCATTTTTTTATACCTCTAGCAGTAGCGAAATGATAAAACAGAAATGCAGGAACTCATCAGTACAATCCCCAAGAATTCTAAGAGAATAAATAGCCACATCCTGAAAAATGTATCTACTGTATTTCTAAACTTTGCCAGTTATGAATGGTGCACTAATGACAACCTGATGAGGACCTGGCAACCCTCATTACAGTACCCTCTCCTACACAATTTGATTACTGCAGCTCACTCTACTTTGGAGCAGCCTTTGAAGATAATTTGGAAGCTCTAATTGGTGCAGAAGGAGGTGGTTGAGTTGTTAGCTGGGAAGCCCACTATAATAGAATTATTCTTATCTTGTGGTTCTATGGTGGCTGTCAGTAAATCTCTGGGTCCAATTCAAGGTGTAAGTTATTACCGAAAACATCCTACAGAGCATGGCAAGGGACTGCCTTGCCAAGTATAATTCTGCCCATCCAGTCCGAACATCTGAAGATGGCCTCTGGAGAGTTCTACTCCCACATAAGGTACAGGGGTATGGGTTAGGCATCAGACTTTCTTGATGATAGTCCCTACACTCTGCACTACTTTTCCCTGGAGGTAATCCTGGCTGCAACTTTCCATTCATTCTAGTCTGTGGGGGCCCTTTCAGACCACAGATTCCAGATCAAGATTTCTCAGTCAAATACTTGGAATGGCATTGCTTTGACTGTTATTTTATCATGAACATCTCTAGCTAAGACTAAGCAATGGCCATCTTAAAGCATAGTTTACAAATTTGGAAAAACAGAAAGAGAAAGTTCAAAAGAATTACAAAGTTAGCTACAGATTTATATATATTTCTTTTTAAAAATAAATTTTATTGAGTTTCTTAAACAGTACAAATAATAACATTTAAGAACAAAACTTCTAATTCTCATTTAAAACAGTGAAGAAAAAAGCTATATACTGTACTTGAAAATTAAACAATACAAACTAAAAAAGAAAACTGCAGATAAAAACAGATATCCAGAAGAAAGTAACAAATATCCATGTATTAATCCTAGACCATACTGGATCATACTATCTGATCTTGTCTTTTGATCAATACAGAACCAGTTCAAAGTCTGAGAACTATCAAATTTCACTTCAAAACTGGGTGCATGTATATAATTACCTTTCTGGCAACAGTCCAAGGCATAATACACCCAAAGATAACCATAAATATGATTAATATGGTTGCCAAAGAATCAAAATTCAAGATTTTGGAAAAATTCCAGAAATTCCACAACACATTAAGATCTTTTAACCTTAATTTCCTTCCAAGAACCTGGAAGATTCACCATAGTAATAATATCTAATCAATAAGGAAGTACCAGTGGACAAGACCAAAACATATGTACTAATGTTCCTTCACATTTATCTCCAGCATCAAAAGATAACAGTTAACCTTTCTTTGAACATCTGTTGAAGTGTCCAATATGCCTGAAAAAGAGTTATATGAATCAAATGAATTGCACTTAATATTTTTTAGAATCTGAGATCATGGATTTGGTAACATAGGATATTATTCCAGTTTTCTTGTATATTGTCTACATTTATGTCTGTAATATTTTAAAATTTTGATCATATTGAATTACTGATTTTGCTTCTATAAAACCTTCAATACACTCAACTCTTTCATAATGTCAGACGCTGCTAAGGTATCATGGTCAAACAAGGAACATAATAGGTTAGCTGTACATATTGCCACCTAGGTAATAATATTCCTTTTAAATTTTTTCAAAAGTTTAAAAATGATCATTATTTTTAACTGATTATTTTCACTTTGATTAAAAGTAATTATCTCCTTTTTTAACCCATGTCTTCAAAAATGTTTTTTTACTGTAATTTTTAAATAAGTATCGTTCCAGAACATCAATTTCTTATGAGAACCAAAATGCAATTTTAAAGTCTTTTCCAATAAGATCCAAAAATATCTAACCACCTTACATGCTGGAAACAGATTTCTATTTGAATCTAATTTAATGTAAATAAATAAAAAGCTGTGATTACTTTATTCTGGACAAGAAACATTTCCTTAAGTAGGATCATCCTTGTTACAGGAAACGTCAGCAAATATGCGCTTCAATCCTTTACTTGTTTTCAAACTCTACCGAATTTAATGGTGCAATCAGAGGTAAAAGAGTTTAGTATTACAGGCTTGAAAAACCCAGATCCAACTATCTTATTTTAAACTGGATGTTGATCTCTATCACATCTACCATAGTTCATGTTATGTTTAGTACCTATCATAGACTGTGTGAGTGTCCCAGCAATTATATTCTTCATTTAAACTCTGATATGAATTCTGGTATATCCTGTTGTTCATCAGTACTATTTTGACTGCCAATAGTTGTTAGCAGTTCAGTTAATTGTTAAAATATAAGTAGAAATCATAACTACAGATATAAAATACTGATTTCTTTAATGTTCAGTTGCAAAGTTCTTTAATTTTTCACTCATTCTGCAACACATTTTGTTTCACCAGGATTGTCATCTCAGTCACAAAGCCTACTGATTGCAAGGATATCTAAAGACCTGATATATGTAGAAATGTAAGTCTCTCTTGAATTGTCAGAGAGAAAATGAATGGATTAACATGGAAGAACCCCAATTAGAGAAATATGATGAGGGAATCAAAGAAAATGATGTCCTGATATTATACTGTAAAGGGAAATGATTCAACAGTTCTGACACCTGTAACTTTTATTGTCTATAAACAGAAGAAAGAAGGAGAAAAAAAGACAAATGTTTAGAATCAAATAAATGGTGCTTTCGGAAGCCACATATCTGTATCATTAGATACAGAGCAAAACCTTATCTTCCCAAACTTGTTTGTTCTGTGTCTATTTTTCTATTCCATGAAAATCTTCATACAGTTATCTTCTTGTTACTATGCTGTTGGGGGAAATTATATAAGTATTTAACATGGTTGTATTAATTTTTTATTTAATTATTTAAAAATATTGTCACCAAAAGCAACAATCAGAAAAGGAGAATGAATTTTTAGGGATGAGTTGGCAGATGGGGCAAACTGAACAGTTCTTACTGAGCTGATCTTTTCATTGATTTCCTTCTGCAAATAGGAATAACAAGCCAGTGAAACCAGAAGAAATTAAATCTGATTATGCCCTGGTTGATTGCTAAGTGCATAAAAAAGATATAGCCTTGAGATATACTTACACTGTTCTTTTATGCCATTATGGACAGTTGCATCCAGGAGCATGCAAAATTTCTGAATCTGGGAGTCGATTTATTGTCAGTTTTACCTTTGGAAAAAAAAGTAGGGAACACTGCAGTGTTATATCTTACAGTTTATAGATCCTTGTACATTTTCTGTTAGTAAGACAGTAATAATCAATTTTCCAAATCCAAACTACAAATCAGTATCAGTTCCTATAATAAACACTGGAGGTGAGAAATGTATAAAATTCTGATGATTTAGGCTCGCAGCAGCAGTGAATTCTCTTGCCAGACAGTTTTATAAGGTGGGGAATCATTAGCATCTTGATGGAGCCCATGAAAAATCTACTGGCAACGAAGTCCCCAAGTGAATGATTTCAACAAATATTTCTAATGCTAGCACATAAAAGTAGACAGGGAAGAAGCCACTGCCATAACAATGGACTTAGAGGAGGTCATCTGTCAAGAGTGATTTGAAAGCAATGGTAAATTCATCTTACAGCTTGTGGGATGACAGGATCCCATGTTCTCACAATAGAAAGGAATGTTAGCTTGTTCCTTGCCACAATCTGAAACAAATTGTGGGCCAGCCCTGCCTGCTCGAGATTTATTTTTAGTAAAAAAAAGAAAAAAAAAACTATTTCAGTTTGCTGATCCTCCTCACCAGAAGTTAGAATATTCCTGGATATTTCATAAAAACAGTTTTAGTCTTAATATTTTAGCTATTGAAAGGAACTTGTTTGACAAAAAACCTGTAGTCTTTACTATGCTTGCTCAGAAGACACTGTCACTTTATTTCTAAGGCCTCAAGTTTAAAAAGGGATCCCATGGCTAATGAAACCAAGTTGGGGAGGTGAATGGGGAGTGAAGGGTGATACATGATCAGGCATCACCTGGTAGGACATTTCTAATTGCCAATTATATACCAATTTATAAGTGGATAGATGGGACAAAATAGTTAATGATAATTTTATGCAAAAGATTTTTTATTGTTTAGTGCTAAGCTTTATTACAATTGCTATGTCTTACCTCCTTTCTTGTGGATCTACTTATGAACAAAGAAATTTCATCCATGTCTTTGATTTGCAAATCATTCACAGCCACTATACAATCCCCTTGATGAAATATGCATCCTAAATGATATGGGTCTTTCCACTGAGAGATGCTGCAGTAAATTAGAGGAGGGACAAAAACCAGACATATTAGGCTTCTTATCTAACCTGATCTGAAAATGAACAGAGAAGACCATCTTAGACCACAGTTTTAAGGGTGCAATCCCTCACCACTGCCAATTCTGGCTGAAGTTGGTGGGAACTGATCATGTTGCATTTTCATTGCATAGTGCATCTGCCAGTCTGGCATTAAAAATGTTAGAAAACTGGAATGTATCTGACAGCTGTTCATTTAGGACCAGGAAGAGCAATTAAGTAGAAGTAAACTTGTCTCCAAGTGGGGAGTGGAAGGTTATTATTGTATTAAAATATTCCACACCAAGTTATTATACAGTCATATACCAATTTTCTTGTGATCTTAATATTGTGATCTTGCAGCACACTTCTTCAGTAGGATCCAAAAATTTGTTTTGGTCATTAGCAGCAGAAAATGAAGAGAACCTGATGCTCAGTGAATGAACTGGGAGCAGCTTTTGCTATCTTTTTTGTGTTAATAAAAGTAGTTTATCAGCCTGAAAAGAAACTGAAGATTCATTATACAAAGATTCAAAATGACTATGGACTCAGATTTTGATTTCTGTTCTATATTAATTAATTAATTAATTAATTAAAAGGATATGGTCAGACATACATTTCTGAATTACTGAAAGAGTATCAGGTATTAAACCTAATGTTAGCCCTTTGAGGTAGGCCATGTCAGGAAACATGCTCCCCAAGAAAACCTGGAACTCTGCTTGATTAATAAAGGCCATGCTGGCTGGGGGATGCTGGGAGTTGAAGTCCATACATCTTAAAGGTGCTGATATAGGCTATAATAACAGAATCCTGAAGGCCTATAATAACAATCTTGAAGGACAATGTTTTCCCTTTCCTACTTTTTTATACCCAAGAAAGTCAATGCAGGTTCACTTTCAATTTCTTTCTAACACCTTCTTCCTTTCCTGGGCTTAATTCATGCTTTGCTACTACCACAATATCACAACTCTGGATCATGAAGTCTAAATCCATTGTTCCCTGTGGCTTGAATATTCCATCTATCTTTTTTATTATGATCATTCTAAGGCATTATTGCAGCCCTGGAAGTTTAAACTCACACAGGATTATAGAGATGGAAAGAATCCCAGGTATTATCCACTCCATTCACATGCCCTGAGCCAAAGTACTGTCAGCTTAAATAACCTCCTTAAAAATAAATTTATAATATTGGCATTTTACATTCTGAACTTTCTAATGCAGTTTGGTACACTTCTAGTTTTGTCTAGAAGGCCATGTAATTCTCAATATAGTTACCTAATTTAAATAATGTCTTACTGTTATGTGTTATTGATGCAGTTTGACTATTACTCTCCATCTTCTTTCCAGCATTTTTTCAAACTTAAGATAGTTATTTATTTATTTTCAAATTTCTATTACTGTCCATCTTCCCCAAAAAGGGGGACTCTGGGTAGTTTACAGTAAAATCAACAATTAAAACCATAAAAATATGAATTGCCAATTATATACCAATTTATAAGTGGATAGATGGGACAAAATAGTTAATGATAATTTTATGCAAAACAAACCAATAAATAAGAATAAAATAGATACAAAATCCAAGGAGCAAAGATCTTATTCATTGGGGAGGGATCTATGGTGCCAGCCACCCCCAAGAAGAACTGTTGCCTCTCCCACCCCAAGCGAGGCGCCAGAACCAGGTTTTCAAGTTCTTTTGGAAGTCCAAGAGCGAGGGGGCCTGCCTTACCTCCGAGGGCAGAATGTTCCAGAGGGCGGGTGCCACTGCAGAACAGGCCCACCTCCTGGACCCTGCCAAGTGGAATTCCCTTACCAGCGGGGTCCACAGCATGCCCTCTCTGCATGACCGGGTGGGACGGGTCGATGTTATGGGGATGAGACAGTCCCTCAGGTAACCTGGCCCCATGCCTTGTAGGGCTTTAAAGGTCATAACCAACACTTTGAATTGTGTTCAACACCCGGACTCAAACTGGCACCCAGTGGAGCTCGCGCAGCAGTGGTGTCACATGTGCTGATCTTGGGCCACCAATAACTGCCTGTGCGGCTGCATTCTGGACCAGGTGAAGCTTCTGGATACTCTTCAAGGGTAGCCCCATGTAGAGTGCATTGCAATTGTCTATATGGGAGATGACCAGGGCATGAGTGACTGTTCGGAGGGCATCTTGATCCTGGAAAGGGCATATGGTGTGCCACACAGAGTTGTGCAAAGGCCCTTCTGGCCACAACTGCCACCTGCTCTTCAAGCAGGAGTTGTGTGTACAGAAGGACCCCCAAGTTATGCACCAGGTCTGAATGGGGCAGTGTAACCCCATCCAGAACTAAGGATGATAATTTCCTGGATACAGAGGAGCCGTCAACCCACAGCCACTCCATCTTACCAGCCAAGCACATTTCTGAGAGGGCTACTCCCCACTTCTTGTCCCAGCCAGGTCTTGGTAATACATGCCATATCTGCCCCCTCCTCTGTGATCAAATCACATATGAGGGGGCCTTGTTGTTAACTGACATGGCGCTAAGCAGCAGCAGCTGGTGACCGGGCCCTCAAGGATCTGCTGTCCAGGGCCTCGGTCTGAACACGGAGGGCCGGAACACGCCACCGGTAACAAACACTAAGGGCGTCTTCCCCAAAGATGGCCCACCCTCTGGTTCCGGTCATAACATCCCCGGCCCGTCACCACCTCAATAGGGTAACCTGCCCTGCAATCCCCAGAGTTTCCAGGCCCAGGTGACTCCAATCCCGGACCTCTGGAAACCCTGGATTAAAACAAGGGTCCCCTCCCCCCCACACACATCCTCTGACACACAATCACCCTCAAGTGATGACAGGTCCCCCCAGCACACCAGCTCCTGCTCTCGGTGCTGTTTGGGCCTAACCACCACACACACACTCACTGTCCCCCCCCCCCCCAGCCTCTCTCACTGGTCACAGAAGGGCACCCCACCCACTCCTACCCACCTCCTATCTCTCACTTAGGGGTGGATACTCTTACAGAAACAACATATAATCCTGGGCTCCCCCCACGTCTCTCACACCCGAAGGGGAATACCCCATTCATGCTGAGGGGACCCTAAAAATTCTCTGCTGCCTCCAAGTAAATTGTATAACTTCTTTTTCATCTATATAGAGTTGTTGAGAGTTGGGTTGCATGTAAATTTATTTATTATTATTATTATTATTATTATTATTTCCTTTTTGCTCATTTAAAATATGCCCATCAATACTCAGCAGTAGTGGGCCTTTTCTGTCTAAAATTTTTTGAGAAGCCTGTTACTGAAAGGACCTGAGAAAGCAACTTCATGGACTCATGGAGAATGAAATACACCAAAGGAGATCAAAGAGAATCAGATATGTAACTTTGCAATAAAGAGTGCTCAAAGGAAGGAGGAGAGGTTTAGATACTGCTAATCTCCTTTCCACTTTATGTTTTGGACCCTCCCTCCTTTTGCCAGTCCCTGATACTGATAGGCCATGTTGCCTGTCAACACTGCAAAGTGGGTGGGAAAATGGATATCCTCCAATCGCCAAGTCTCCAGTACTGAACATACAATTTCCCATTGGTTTGCAGAGACAATAGCTAAAACATGGGATACCAGAAGCAGGCCATTCTGTTTGTAGCTAAACAAATTTCCTATTTCATCTTCTTATTAATTGAAATAACCTAAAAAAATTATTAGTTAGGTGTGGCATGGCAGTCTGGTGGGTGCACACACTGGCACCCCAGTTGAATGATGACAATTTAAAGCTTTTAAGATCTTGATAGTTTTACCTATGCATTTTCCTCCACAGTCTGTTACTTTTGAAGCAAAGTTAAGCAAGCAATGCAATGTTGTTAAGAGGAAACCTCTTTGTTACTTTATTTGAGGTCTTCATCATTTGGAGGAGAAAGTCTATGGTAGAGAAAGTGTGACCCCTTGTGGTCTACAAAGGCAGTAGACTTCTATATGCTTGCCAGGTTTTCTGTTGTTTTATTTTTTTAGTTTCACCCTGGGTAACTAATGTGGGAATAATGACTAACCCTATACTAGGCCTCAGGCATTTTTTTCTGCCAGTTGAATTCTGCTTTAGTACTGGTGATGGGACACTCAAGAACAGCAATGCAGTTCAGGTGGCCTGGATTGTACAGCTCTGTACTCAAATAGGTTGAATCTGCTAATTTGGTCTCTCCATACCACCCAATATGTTCTCTCTGAGGCAAATATCTCAATTTCCTTATACTAGTACCAATTCAGATGCTAAGAGATATAAAGACAAAAAATAATCCTGCAATTTACTATTATACTGTCTTCCAGATTTAAAGAAAGGCATTTTTGCATCTAAACAGCTGTTCTCGTCATGTTTTTACAAGCTACCTTCTGATCCCTGGGAAGATCTGTGAAATCTATTATAGATTTCTAAGATCCACCAAATGGTAGCTGGGTACATCATGATAACTATGGAACAGAATGTATCTGCACACTTCTTCAGCCCTGACATTTGTTTGCAGCACAAGAATTGAGTTCATAGTGTTATAACTCAAAGCTGTATTCTACTTTCTCTAAAACATCTTAATTTCAATATCTTAATTATCTTTACAACAGCTCCCCGAAAAGGTCTTTATTTCTCAAAGCTAGTTTTTCTATGTCTTTTGGCAGGATTTAGTTTCCAGATGATGGTTATCTTTTTTTTTTTTGGTCTTTTTCTAAACCTATCCCACTTTGTCTCAATGCTTTTTAAAGTAAATTGTAGGATTATTTTTTGTCTTTATATCCCCTAGCATCTGAATTGGTACTAGTATGAGGAAATTGAGATATTTGCCTCAGGGAGAACATACTGGGTGGTATGGAGAGACCAAATTAGCAGATTCAACCTATTCGAGTTGATTCATTAACTTCATCCTGCCATGATCTGCTGGAGATATATATTCATTTCATTTCAATCCTTTTCATTTCAAACTGTTTCTTTGCTTCTTATAAAATTTATATCCATTTTTTCCCTTCTGGAGGCTTAGAATCAATAGCTATGACAGGTATAATAAATAATAATAACAATAATACTAACTTAAAAAGCATGAAATCTGACTTAATATTCTAAAATAAATAAAGATGGCCATAAAGTTAACTTATAAATAGCTGTTCAAATTAAATGGCCAATATCATGACTTTCGGAGGGACGCGGTGGTGCTGCGGGTTAAACCGCTGAGCTGTCGATCGGAAGGTCGGCGGTTTGAAACCACGCGGCGGGGTGAGCTCCCGTTGCTCGTCCCAGCTCCTGCACATCAAGCAGTTCGAAAACATGCAAATGTGAGTAGATTAATTGGTACCGCTTCGGCGGGAAGGTAACGGCGTTCCGTGAGTCATGCTGGCCACATGACCTGGAAGTGTCTATGACAACGCCGGCTCCAAGGCTTAGAAACGGAGATGAGCACCGCCCCCTAGAGTCAGACACGACTGGACTTTACGTCAAGGGAAACCTTTACCTTTACCTTATCATGACTTTAAAAATAATTTTTATAAAGGGTTCTTTTGGCAAAACTGTTTGGAAAAACCTGAAAGAAATAGTTGGTAGGGTTGGAATTGTCTAATCAAATTAATTTAACCCAGTTAATAAGGTTAACTATCTCAGCAGATGGTGAGCACCTGGCTGACCTTTTCTGGACTTGGAAGTTAAATTGTGCTGGACTTTTATGGTAGACGGAGAGGAGACCTCAAAGGAATACCAGGGCTGTTAGACTGAGAAGTTGAAGAAAAAAAAATCTTGGAAGTTGGCAGTCATAATCCACTTCCATAATACTGCCAAGAAAACAACATGGATTTGTCCACGAGTTCACCAAAAGTTGGACTCACCTTGAAAACGACTTTACTACTTTTTAATAGTTAACCAACCACACATTAATTAGTTGGAGCTCTCTCTTCTGAAAGAATATTCAGTGATGAGAAGATGGAATTACTAAAAATAACCCATGCAGTTTTTTTAGTCTGACAGCATGTTAATTATGATAAAGCAATGTATTTAGTTAAACCAACAGGAGTCTTATCAAAGACCCTTCAACATAATCTTTGTTGAGAAACTGTAATTTGAATTTGATTATTCAGTTGACTGAATTAAGAAGACAATTTTAAGAAGGCAATTAATTAACACCTTCCCCACCACAGAACAATTCAGCTGATTGTTTTTTAGAAGTTTACATAATAAATACAGTAAATAATTAATACTATATAAATAAGAGACCTTACCATATACATCCAGAAGCTTTTACAAGTGTCAGGTAGTGAATAAGATTATTCTGGGGAAGGAGAATATCCACCTGCTCCAATTGGTTATCATCTGTGGTTTCACTGAAAGAGAGGATAGTGTTTCATGAAATCCAAAATGAAGGGCTGTTCAGAATATATACCATAGCTAGCTATTGCTATTCATACTAATTCTTAAGATAGAAAATAGATAAGCAAGGGCAAGCTATACAGCTTTGTAGACTGGGGTGGGAAACGTGCACCCAGCCAAATGTTATTCATTACTAATTATGCTGCCTGGAGTTGCAGGAAGAGATCTGAATCATCTTTTAATTTTGCGTGTAGTTGGATTCCTTTTCCCCGTATAATTATATTTTTTATTTAAGATTCTGTCTTTTTAAATTTCAAACAGTATTAACCTTTCTTTATCCTATGGCCCAGGGCAGGAGTAAAGGATGCTGTGCAAACCAAATGCAGATATGCAATTGCATGTCACTACAACAAAGAAAAAGGCATCCAAGAATGGTAGTACTAGAATGAATAGATCTCTTGAGTCTAGTGGCATCATTGCTAGAATCTTGGTGCGATGAGTCATAAGTAAGAGATGAAGAGCTAATGCAAATTTTAAGAGTAGTAAAGCACTACAAACTGTGGTTGACTTTTATCTGCTTAAATTCAGGTGAGACTGAAGTCATGTTTGAAAGCCAGAATATGTTTATCAGTTGGTTCATAACCTGATTTTCTTGCCTTCTCTATCAACCTTTTGGTTACCTTTTGCTTAGGCCAAGAGGAAAACCGTTAATTCAAATGGCCAATCCCTCAGGCCAATCCTCATATAGATTGGACTTCAGCCCAGCAGTATGACTCCAAGTGGGCTGTGGCCTGATGTGGTCCTTCACTGAATTGGACTTTCAGTTACAAACCCATGGATATTCAAGAACTTTACAGGAGCTGAACATACCCCTCCATTATGTTGTCTTCCCAGACTTCGGAAGCACAGGTTTCCTGGGTTCTTGAAGTAGTCCTTCCTGAGTTGGGATTCATAGCCTGGAAGAGCCAGCTGGCTTCATCAATCAGCTGGGTCCAGAATCAAAGGAATACAAATGCCCTGTCCTTGAACTGGTTTGACTCCACAGCACCAGAAGAACTGGGGGTTCAAAACTCTGAGCAAACTCCCAAACAGCACCAGTAAGCAGCTATTGAGAGGGATTTCCTATTTTCCTTCTCCTCCAACAAAATCCACCTAAAACTGACCTCTGAGGACCAGAATTGTGTGCACTAGTCATCCAGCACTGCAAAATAAAGGTGATTATTTTTTCCTCTTGCTGCTTCTTTCTATCTTCATTCCAGAAACCCTCATTCTTCCTGTTTCTTCCCAAGAACTTAAACTACTCTTGATTTTATTCCCTATTCCCATAACTGTGCAAAAGGTGCCCCCATTTAACATGTGTGTGCATGTGTGTGTGTGTGTGTGTGAATGTTGTATCTTGTGCCAATTTTAAAATTATTGCTTGTTTGGCTGTAGCAAGGGTCTACTTGTCTCTTTCTGATTTTTCCATCTATAGCTGAACTCTGAGCAAAGTGCACTGCTTCTTGACAACCCCTCTTCCTGCCATTCTTTGATCTTCTTTGCTGTTCTCTCGTACAATTGAATTTGCTAAATTTCCCAAGAATATGAACTGCTTCTTACTTAATACCCTTGTATGTCATTAGCCTCAAATATTCTTTATGCTAAATTCCCCATAGACTGTTAACTGCTTATTGTTTGATTGATTTGTAGCCTCAGATATTAGCCTCAAATATAATTTAATAAACTGTATTGATTGGTTATCAATTATTGCTTCATTTTTGGATTTTCAGAGCACATAACCCTGTTACTAGGTTATTAGTGTTCAAGGTCCTGACATAACTGATGCTGCAGAAAGTTTCTGTTTGGAACAAATTTGTGGAAAAGGTGGTTTCCTAACAAAATCAAACTAATTTAGAAGGAAGCATTGGGGCATTTTATTTTTCCTCCATCTCTGCATAATATGCAAATAAAGGAACACATATGTACTGTAATATATAATTCAGTGAATTCAGTGGATCAGATGATGGAGAGATAAAGTTAAATATTATTTCCTGGTTCACATTAGGCTAACTTCAAAGTTTTGTTTATTAACTACCAGAGTGATCTTTATCTATTTAGAGTTGGAACAGTTAGACTAGCTTCTACTGTATTAATTCCAAGTTAAATAAAAAAAATCCTTTTAGACCTCAAGATTTTAATGATAATGAGGGAGATGATATTCTTACCTGAGAATTATGGACAACTGAACCACTGATAAAAAGAACAGTTTGGGTGTTTTTTCCTCTTTGAATATTCTTGGTAATGTCTTTGGTTTGTGTTGATACTCCTCTGCCACTTGTACATCCACCCGATTTTGGGGAAGGGCCATCAATTCATTATTTGTATCTATTGGCTTAATTTTCTCTTCCACCGCTTCTGGAACCCTGAGGGTTAGGGTTAGGGTTAGGGTTAGATTATATCACCCTTAAAAAGACATTCATCAACCAGGTTCCCAAAAATCTTACCTCTGGACCAAGAACTGAACCTGCAAAATCAACAAACATAGCAGGGTTTTTTACTTCAGTCAGTTCAAGGACAACACTTGAATGGGACCAGATCATGCAAAGTTCAGAACAAATATAGGATAATTCAGGTAACATTTAGATGAAAAGAAAAAAAAAAAGAATGTGATAGTTTACTCACTGACCACATGGGCATGAGTCTTGAACTTCTAAAGTCAGTCTTTTCACATGTGTTGAAACTACATTAAATGAGTACACTTTGCATTTTGAAGACCCTGAAGTGTTTAGAAATAAACTTACTTATGTTGTATTGTTCTGCTTCCTCTTTTGGTTCTTTTTTTTTCCAAAATAGAATTAATTCTTCCTGAATGTTTCTTTTTCTTGGACCTTCACATTTCTAGAGATCCAGCTTTTTATCTGCTTCTTTCTCTGGCTCAAATAGTTATGGGAAACACCATGTTTTGAGCAGTCATAGTGGCATTTTTGTGTGTGTGTGTTTATGTGCCTTCAAATGAGTGTTGACTCCTGGTGACTGGACAGGCTCCTGCAATTTTCTTGGCAACATTTTTGGAAGTGGTTTGCCATTGCCTCATTCCTAGGACTGAGAGAGAATGACTAACCCAAGGTCACCCAGCTGGCTTTGTGCCTAAAGCAGGACTAGAGTTCATGATCTCCTGGTTTCTAGGCTGATACCTTAACCAGTACACCAAACTGGCTCTCAGTGGCATACTAAGAGCTCACTGAAGTGATTTCTGAATATGCTGCTTGCTAAGGCTGGTGGAAAACTGAAAATCACCTCAAATTGATTGAAAACATGGAACAAATAGATATTGATGATGGATTAGATCTTCCACAATCTTGCCATGCTGGCTGGGAACTCTTGGAAATGTACTCCCAGTACCTCTGAAGGGCCTCAGAATGGAGAACCCTTGTTTAGGCTGTAGCAAATTAGAGAAAACTATAAAATATGGAATTTCCAAAAAGTGTATAAACTGGTTGTAGCAAAACCAGCAAAGCAAAACAATGGACTGTCCTCTGCCAGGTTACTTCAAATAATGTTATTAATAATCTTTGAATGTCATGTTAAGCCATAATTCAATGAGATAAGAGTGACTACCACAAACATCAAGGTCATGTACTTTGCTTCTTGTTTGGGCATAAGGAGAAACTTAGAACTTTTTATTAGCAGTTTTTGCTTAAGCACATCTTGTGTCATCCTCACCAACAAAATGTAGTCAGTGTTAAATACAGATTTAAAACAAGTTGACTTGAAATCCACTGGTAGCATCAGAAGAGAAAGTAAGAAGCATACTAGCCTGCAGCTGTTTTGGTCATGCGAAATTCTGATTTGATTGGTGTGATGTTTGGATTTGGCCACTGTTATTTACAATTGGCTCATGTGCAAGTATAGCAGAAGAAAAAGAAGTGTGTAACCAGTGCAGAAACAAAATAGAATTATATTTTTGTTTAGAATCTTACTGACTATGAGTTAAATATGTGGTCAATATGCAACTACAGTTATTGGTAATAATTACCTGTGCTAGTATTAATATCTGTGAAGCCAGTTTAGTGGCCTGCTAGAACCACTAAAATGGAGCAGAGCTTACAACACAGCTGAGAAGCTGGCACAGAAAAAGAAAATTATCTTAGATAGCTTCAATGAGCATGCCAGAGAAACACAGGTTACTGATCTTACACATTCAGCCCTCCCAAGCATAAAGAATCACATGCTTAGGTTAAGAAGTAAAAAGAAATCTTACTGACTTTATTGTTGCTTGTTCTGTTACATCCATCTTGGTGGAAAAGATGAAGTTCCTTTGTTCTTCTTTTCCTTCTAAATACTTAGTTTTGCCCTAAACTCTCTGCCAAGTGCTGCATGAAAGAAAGGGGAATTCCAGGCCCACCACATGGTGCCTGTAATGATTGCCTATCCTAAAACACCATCAGACTCATGAACAAGTTCATAAAGATATCTGATTTATTAAAGAATAGTATGCAGGATCACAAAGAAAGCTGAGAATGGAAAAAGCGTGTCAAATGCAAACTAAAAAACCCTTGGTACAAACGAGATCCCTCCCCTCGTAGAATCTTCTCAGGCTCACAATCCCAGGTGCTCCTAATGGCTCCTGATGGTCTGTGGGAAAAGTCCTTGAGCAGAACACATAACCCAAACACATTCCATAGATACAGAGCTTGGCACAATGTTTCACAGCAGCTCCCTCCCACCAGAAACACGCGTCAGCACCATGGCATGTGAAACGTTATGATGTACAGTGCACATTGAAACAGTGAACGTGACATACCGCCCCTCCCCCCAAAAGAAAGAAAACTCTAAGCAGCAGGCTTCAAAGGGTAAGCCAAGTGGAAATGGTTAACTAAATCAGGAGCATTAACGTGGCGAGCAGGCACCCATTCAGGATGAGGAAAGTGTTTCCAGCAGATCAGGTACTGGAGGGTGCCTCAAAGCTTGCAAGAATCAACGACCTCCTTGACTTCAAAGTGTTGTTGCCCATCAATCATGATCAGAGCAGGAGGAGGAGGTTGGGGATGCCAGTGGGAAGAGTGGTGGACAGGCTTGAGCAGGCTGCAATGGAAAACAGGGTGCAAGCGTTTCAAATTGTGAGGCAAGTCCAGCTTAACAGTAACTGGATTGACAATACCAATAATAGGGAAAGGACCAATGAATTTGGGAGCAAGCTTTTTTGAGGGCTGTGGGGACTTTATGAATTTGGTAGAAAGATAAACCTGATCCCCAATTTTGAAATTGTGTTGCACAGAACGGCGTTTGTTGGCTTGGAATTTGTAAGCAGACTGGGCATCAGCCAAAGCCTGCTGAATCACCGGCCAGGAATCAGCCAGCTGAACAGCCCAGTCAGAGGCAGAACAGGACTGGGGAGGGGTTTGTGGCAGTTCAGGGATGGGAACAAAGTCATGACCAGAAACCACACGAAAAGGGGTATGCCCAGTGCTCTGATGGACAGCATTGTTGTAAGCCACCTCAGCAAAGGGCAACAAGTCAACCCAGTTGTCCTGATGGTAATTTATGTATGCCCTTAGGAATTGTTCAAGGGTAGAGTTCAAAACCTCCGTAGATCCATCAGTCTCAGGATGCGATGATGTGGACAACGCCTGTTTGGTGCCAATCAATTTTAAAAATGATTTCCAAAACTTGGAAGTGAACTGTGTCCCGCGGTCGCTGACCAAACGGGAGAGGCTACTGTGGAGATGGTAGATGTGGATGAGAAAGAGGTGGGCCAATTGCGGGGCTGACGGGATGGATGCACATGGAATGAAATGGGCTTGTTTGGAGAAAAAATCTTTTACAACCCAAATTACAGTTTTCTTCTGACTGGGAGGCAGGTCCACAATAAAATCCATAGAAATCTCCTCCCAGGGACAGGATGGGCTGGCCACTGGCTGCAGAAGCCCCTGTGGTTTACCCCCTTTCCGCTTTGACATGGCACAAACAGGACAGGAAGCAACATAGCCTTCACATCACGCCTTAAGGTTGGCCACCAAAATTGACGGCAAACCAAATGCAAGGTTTTGACAAAAGCAAAGTATCCAGCAAGTTTGTCATCATGGGAACGCTGCAAAACATCAGCCCTCAAAGTTTCAGGCACATAAAGGTGGTGTTAC
Source organism: Candoia aspera (assembly GCF_035149785.1). Lineage (NCBI taxonomy): Eukaryota > Metazoa > Chordata > Lepidosauria > Squamata > Candoiidae > Candoia > Candoia aspera. The sequence continues at coordinate 55,750,735 of NC_086158.1, read as the reverse complement.
ACCCATGCCAGACCGTTTTCAAAAGAAACATTGTCTCTATTAGCTAGCAACCAAGTGCCAGATTTCAGTGCCTGAAGAAAGTCCTTTTGTAATTGACAAGGAACTTGCATTTTCCGCTTCCCAGACGGAGCTGGGGGCGCGGTTGCCTGCGCATGGGTCTGGCTCTGGGTGACTGCAACCAAGCCCAGTTGTGGTTCAGTGAAAACAGTCCCAACTATATCTGCCACATTGTCAGAGCCCTGAGGCAAACATGACAAAGCATCGGCCAGAAAGTTTTTCTTTCCTGGAATAAATTTTAACTGGAAGTTAAAGCGACTGAAAACTTGAGCCCAGCGAATTTGTTTAGGGCTGAGATGCCGGGGGGTGCGGAGGGCTTCCAAATTCCTGTGATCGGTCCAAACCTCAAAAGGCCATTTAGCACCTTCCAGGAGGTGACGCCATGCTTCTAAAGCAGCTTTTACAGCAAAAGCCTCTTTTTCCCAAACATGCCACCATCGCTCAGTTTCAGAAAATTTTCTGGACAGATAAGCGCAGGGTTTTAAGTGATTTTCAGAATCTTTCTGTAACAATTTAGCCCCAGTTGAGAAGTCAGAAGCATCAACTTGGACCATAAAGGGGCGGTCAGGATCGGGGTGCTGTAAAATAGGCTCAGCAGTGAAAAGGGTTTTTAACTTTTTGAATGCTGCCTGGCATTCAGGTATCCAATTCAGCACTGCCCCAGGATTTTTCACCTTGTGTGTCTCTCCCAAACCCTTGGTACATAGTAAATCAGTAAGGGGCAAAGCAATCTCAGCAAATCCCTGGATAAACTGCTGATAGTAATTACTGAACCTTAAGAAACTTTGTAATTGCCTCCGGGTGTGGGGGCGTTCCCAACTTAAAATCGCCTGAATTTTTTCAGGGTCCATCTCAATGCCTTTGTCAGATACCCTATAGCCTAGATAGTCAAGTTGGGTTTTGTGAAATTCATAGAGTTTGGCATCTCTAAGCTTGCTTAACACCTGTTTGAGGAGGCATTGGTGTTCCTCCTTGGTTTCAGTGTAAATGAGAACATCGTCTAAATAAACCAGGACCCCTTTAAACAAATGATCATGTAACACTTCATTAATCAATTGCATGAAGACCCCGGGCGCCCCTGCTAACCCAAAAGGGAGGACTTTGTACTGAAATGAACCCAATGGGCAATTAAAAGCAGTTTCCCATTCATCTCCAGCTCATATGCGGATGCGAAAACAGGCTTCACGAAGGTCGAGCTTGGAAAAAATCTTGCCCTTGGACAAATGGGCTAACATGTCTTTCATTAGTGGCAGAGGATATTTGTTGCAGATTGAGACAGAATTTAACCCCCGATAGTCCGTACAAAGTCTAAGCATGCCATCCTTCTTTTCCTGGAAAAGCACAGGGGCCCCAACTGGGGAATTTGCACATTCAGTAAACCCCCTTGACAGATTTTTGTCAATAAAGTCCCGCAATGCCTCAAGCTCTTTCTGAGTCATTGGATAAATTTTTGGCTTGGGCAATTGACTGTTGGGAATCAACTCTATTGCACAGTCAGTTTTTCGATCGTAGCTGATCTGCTTCCATTTCCCCAAAGACATCTGCAAAGTCTTGGTATCGATCTGGCAAGCCTTCTAAATGTGCCAAACTAAGGCGCGTCGTGGCAATTGCAGCCCTTCCAACCCCCGCACGTGAAGCTCTCTCTGCTGTAGGGGCTTGGTAAAACCCATCCTTAAAAGTCAGAGTTCTGTGTGCCCAGTTTATATATGGGCTTTGATAGGTCAACCAGGGAATCCCCAGAATTACCAAGGGATTGCCAACAGATGCCACTACAAATTTTAAAGACTCACGGTGGCTGCCCATTTGCATCGCGACAGTTCCAGTGAAATGGGTTGCTCCCCCCCCCCCGCCGTTGAACCGTCCAACTGTGTGAAGATCAAAGGCTGCTGGAGGGGGAAGCTAGGCAGGTCCAAAGCAGCAACCAGATCGGGGTGAATCATACACCTGGAACACCCAGAGTCAACTAAAGCCCAGACTTCCGTAGTCTTAGTGCGGGAGCCCAATTTCACTTTTACTGCTAGAGTTGGACAGTCAGCACTCACCATAGCATCTTCGTGCCCATCCTCCTCCACCTGCCTGCAGGCGCTTTTCAAGGCAGGTGGCTGGTGTTTCCTGCTGGTTCCTTAGAGTCATCTTTAACCTCTCCCGAGAAGTAGGGTACTTCTTCAGCATCGGCCGCCCCCTTGGCTGCCGTCATCCGCCGCGATGAGGGCAGCGATTTGGCCGGCAGTTTGCCCGCTCGGTCTCCAGCCTTGGCTTTTGGGCAATCAGCTGCTTGGTCTCCTTCCTTTCCACATCGGAGACACTGACCCTTTGCACAGCGCCGATCTCTCTCCGCTTCCCAGGCTCTGTAGCCTGGCCGGGCAGCAGTTGTGGCACTTCGGGGTCCCCTCATGGTGGCTGGTGGCTTTTCAGGTCGTTTGGTTTGCATGCTCAGCCTTGCCGGCCAGACAGATCCATTCATACAATGTCTCTGGGTCGTCTCTACACAACACCCACTGCAGGACGTCCCTGTTGAGTCCCTCTTTAAATCATTCTATTAAGGTAGACTGGGACCAGTCAGTAATTTTCCCAGCTAAAGCCTTAAACTCCAGGGCATAATCAGCTACAGACAGCTGGCCCTGGCTAAGATCCTTCAGTGCCCTTTTAGCCCTTGCTTTGGCTAACAGATCTTCAAAATGCAGCTTTAATGCCCACATAAATTCCTCGAAATCCTCAAGCTCAGGGGAGCTAGCCTCACTTAATTGAACATACCAATCAGCCGCTCGTCCCTTCAGCTTGGTGGCAATGGCAGTTATTTTAGTCTCTTCGGCGGAAGCAGGGTCCAAACTGTTTCATATAACTTTTAGCATTAGTGAGGAAGAAAGACAACTTAGTTGGATCCCCGTCAAACTTGACAGAAAAGTCTTTCACCCCTGCTCCTGTTGGAGCTGAATTAGTGCCTGCTTGAGTGGTTGGGCCCCAGGTTACAGTAGTTCTCCTGTCTCAGTGTGGGGGACACTGATGGACAGGCTCTGCAGGGTGGAGATTCATCCTGGCTTTGTCTCCGACCCCGGTCCGCCGGTGGTCCGGGTGAGGGGATGGAGGATGACTGCTTGGAGCTGGAATCTCCTTCGTGCCTCGGCTGCCCCCCCCCCCCATGACAGAGACAGGGCTTTTAGCATGTACTCCATCAATTCTAATTTGGCCTCTACCACTCTTAGCCTTTCAGGGGTTTGAGATTCCTCCCTCCCTCCCTCCCTTGCGCATTAGGCTGACTCCCTTCTGATACCGTGGTACATTCTACGTTTGGGGCCAGTGGGAACCGATACGTCCAGGATGCGTGGGACATCTCTGGCTGGGGTTCTCCCATTTCATTCCAGGTGATCAACTCTGCGGGCGATTCACTAGGTGCTGGTTGCTTTGGTGCTCTCCCATCTTTGGATCCCTCTCCCTCCGGGCTGGAACTTGAATGCTGCCGTGAAGCTGAAGGTTCTGGGGTGAGGCTCCATTCTTCGCTCCTGACCGTTGACTCAGGCATCAAGCTAGTCAGCTTCTCGAGTCTCCCGGTCGTGGCTTTGGTTTTGGCCAGCGTTAACTGTTTTCCCTCACAAGAAACTAATCTTGGCAGGAGCTAACGGTACAACTTTGGTGATTCTCAGCTTTATGTAATGATTGCCTATCCTAAAACACCATCAGACTCATGAACAGGTTCATAAAAATATCTGATTTATTAAAGAATAGTATGCAGGATCACAAAGAAAGCTGAGAATGGAAAAAGTGTGCCAAATGCAAACTAAAAAACCCTCGGTACAAACGAGATCCCTCCCCCCATAGAATCTTCTCAGGCTCACAATCCCAGGTGCTCCTAATGGCTCCTGATGGTCCGTGGGAAAAGTCCTTGAGCAGAACACATAACCCAAACACATTCCATAGATACAGAGCTTGGCACAATGTTTTACAGCAGCTCCCTCCCACCAGAAACGCGCGTCAGCATCATGGCATGTGAAACGTTATGATGTACAGTGCACATTGAAACACTGAACATGACAGTGCCCAGAATGGAGGAGAGCAGCACACATCTGTGTGCTTGCTTCTGGTGGAAAAGAAGGAAGAGGGAAAAAAAGTTGGAGTGGCAACAAACAACTTCCTCAGAATTGCACTTTGAGACAACTCAACTTACATGTTAATTCACATGCAAATGAGGCATGCTGGATTTGCCAGGACTTCCAACAATCTGAAGTTGGATTTTACTTTCAGTACTGATCTCCAATCTTAGCTGAATCCGAATCCAGGAGATATAGTTAATCAGTTGCTTACATGATGAAATTCCCTTTGAAATGCAAGTGGAGATCAGCAAGACAGAATGTGCATCTTCTGATGCAATAAAGATTAACTTAAAATAGAAAGAACAGACAAAAGGAACCTCTAGCACAGAAGCCTAAGCTGGACCCTGGAGTTTCTCCATAAAACCCTAAACTCCTTCTCCCTCCACTAAATCCCTGACCTGTCTCTCCAGCCCTCATTTTTTATTTATTTATATTTCAAATTTCCATCACCGCCCATCTCCCCCAAAAGGGGATTCTGGGCGGTTTAAAATCAAAGTTAAAACACATAAATTACAATATAAATACTGTATAAAATAAATATACAGTAGAAAATATAAGGAGGGACGCGGTGGCGCTGCGGGTTAAACCGCTGAGCTGTTGATCGGAAGGTCGGCGGTTCGAAACCACGCGGCGGGGTGAGCTCCCGTTGTTAATCCCAGCTCCTGCTCACCTAGCAGTTCGAAAACATGCAAATGTGAGTAGATCAAGAGGTACTGCTTCGACGGGAAGGTAACGGCATTCCGTGTCGTCATGCTGGCCACATGACCCGGAAGTGTCCTATGGACAACGCCGGCTCCAAGGCTTAGAAACGGAGATGAGCACCGCCCCCTAGAGTCGGACTCGACTGGACTTTACGTCAAGGGAAACCTTTACCTTTACCTTTAGAAAATATAAAATCCAGCAGCGAAGATCTTGTTGGTGGGGAGAGATCTATAATAGCCACCGCCAAGATGGACTGGTGCCCCTCCCACCCTAAGCGAGGTGGCAGAGCCAGGTTTTTAGGTTCTTCCAGAAGTCTGGGAGCGAATGGGTCTGTCTCAGCTCCAGGGGCAGACTGTTACAAAGGACGGGTGCCACTGCAGAGAAGTGCCACCTCCTGGACCCTGCCAAGTGGAATTCCTTTATCGGTGGGGTTTGTAGCATGCCCTCTCTGCATGACCGGGTGGGGTGGGTCGATGTTATGGGGATAAGGCAGTCCTTTTCAGAATTCCCATTCTTTCCCCCGCCTTCTTATTGGCAATGACCAATAGCTGATTGGGAGTGCTGAAAGCAAATCCTTCAAAGCATTTATGAGCACTGAGAGGGACTTATTTCTCTCCAAGGGGAAACCCAGAAGCAAGTGATTCACACCATTTTTGAGGGGGAGCAGGGAGAAAAGATTGTATTTGTCCATACAGGTGACAGCAGGAACCAAACATTTCCAGCAGAACTACTGGATATGGACTGCAAAACAAAGGATTGGATTTTTCTGCCATCTATTGTCATCCTGTTTTTGAAGCTCAGCTCTGGTGGTCATACCTCCAACATTCATAATCAGAACAACTTTTAAAGTATTGAGTTTATTGTCTTTGCTACTCACATGAAAATAAAGTTGCAAAAGAAATACATAAATATTTGTTCCAGGTTAATGTACGAGTGAAACATCCTATTGCTAGTATACTTACAAATCTTTCATGGACATGTATTCTTTATTGCTACTGAGGTTTTCATTGTCTGAGGCACTAGATTCTCCCAGAGTGTTGAATCCATCAATCACCTCATCCAGCTTTGAAAATAAATTATATACAATTAATAAAAGTGTATATTATATACTATTTATATACCAACACCATCAAATTGTTATCTAGCAGTTTCTAGCTTTTGATTCCACCATTGTGTGAATATACACTCTGTCTGGCTAAAGCTAGTATCTCAGTGAAGCAAAATAAAATAATCATTGCTTAGTAGTCAATTTAGTTTCTATAAAAATCTCAGTAACTGGAACTGCTGAAAATCTCAGAATATGGGTCAAATTGATCTGGACAAAAAAGAAATGGCAAAAGGGGAAATAAGGCCATTTCATCTGTCCTGCTCAAATCAAGCTCCTTTCTCAAGAGGTCCCTAGCAAATCAGCATTATATATTTCACAGATGCTCTCTATGAAGTTTGCCCTTCATGTGAGGAAAACAGTGACAAAGAAGAACAGAGCTATTTGTTCTCATTCCTGGCTTCCTTCCTTCCTGGTAATGCTTAAACGATCTGGAAAAATGATAAACATGCTAAACCTAAACAGATGCAAGGTGAATCAATGTACTAAAATGAGATCCACTGTGGGGTAAGAATATGCACTTGAGATGGTAAAGGAGACTGAAACGTCTGTGTGTGTGTGTGTGTGTCTATGTGTGTGTGTGTGTGTGTGTGAGAGAGAGAGAGAGACCCTGTTTGTTCTCTTAGATCTTAGCTGCATTCAGTGCAATTAATCAAGACATTCTTTTGGACTCCCTATAAGTGTTGGGGTTCTGAAGCATTGTTTTACCACGGTTTCAAATCTTCTTGAGTGGATTCCAATTGGTGACAATAAGGGAAGAGAATCTGAGGCTTTGGGCATTATAATATAGGATGACACAGGCCTCAGCACTCTCTCCCCATCCTTTTCAACATCTCCTTGAAACCACTGGGAGAAATCATCTCAAGTGTTATTTTGGAGTGAGGTATCATTAGTATGCTGATAACATCCACCTATATACAGTATCTCTACCCCAGAAGCAGAAGATGAAATGGACTTGTAGGCTGTAAAGGACAGGATGAGATAGAACAGATTCAGACTGAATTCCATAAATATGGAACTAGGTCCTTTGGATCAAGGAAATTCCACCTTTAGTTCTGGACGGGATGTTATCAATGGTGTGCTGGAGTCAGCTCACATTGGCTTGCAAGAGCTGATTGTTAAATTTCCTGGAATTTAGTGAGCCAGCTAAGAGCAGAGCTGAGCCACTAGGCCTAGCATGCCAATAAGCAATGTTCTGTGGCTAGCGGTGCAGATCCAGTTCTTAAACATTCACCAGCACACACTGGATGTTACTCTCCTGAAGAACTTGATGTACAATTTGGGCTTCTCCTGGGCTACTGGATCCTGCTAGAGCTGGAAGTGTCTTTGGCCAGCTCAGGCTAGTCTACTACGGTCTAATATTAATACTAATATTAGGGGCAGGACCTGATGGAAGATCTTTTTAATCACCATCTTCTTGCTTTGGAACAGCTTACCTCCTGAGGCCAGAACTGCCCCTTCCTTAATGCTGTTCAGGACAGCAATAAAAACATCTGATGGATAGCAGCTTAGAGGTTTGATGTTTCTATGTTGATTATATTTCTGTGGTGATTTCAGATGTTTATTGCTTATAATTATAACCCTCCTAAATTGGTTAAGCAGAGTTGTATAAATATTTGAATGTGTAACTAAATAAAATGTTAAAAATGTTTGTTTATTTATCTATTTATGCAAACATCTGTATTGTGCTTACTCCATGGCTAATCTAATTGATAAAATAGGAGGTCATGCCATTCTGCTTACCTGAGCTAAAAGACTTCTTGGAGAAGCATAATATTCCTCTTCTTTGTCTTTTTCTTCTAAATGTTCTTCAACAGGAATATTTGTCAGTTTTCTCTAAAACAACAGATTAATTATTATTTACTCTATAATATAACTTGAGAAAGGTAAAAATAAATGAAGATATAAAAGATCAGCACAAAACAGTGAGGTACTTGCTTGCTTCCTTATTAGAAAATCAGAAATTAAATTCTGAAAATGGACATCACCAATTAAGATACGTTATATAGGAAAACAAAGCCAAATCAGTCTCCCTCTCCCCCAGTTGGTATATATGTATCTATTAAGTACAATTATAAGAGCTACTGATATATTTGAAAAAGGCAGTACATGGTAAAATGCTGAGATAACTGCTTCACATTATCAAGCTAATGCAGATAGATCCTATACACATTTATATGTATAGATATTCTGGCCAATAAGGTAAGACATCTACATACTGTATCATCTTACTAGGCGTCCATTCATTAATACTAACTCCTTCGTCAAACGTGCAGCATATATGGACCCTCACAAGAGTAAAAAAGTAACAATATCTAAAAGAAAGAAAGTAACAATATCTAAAAGAAAGAAAGAAAGAAAGAAAAAGAGGGAGGGAGGGAGGGAGGGAGGGAGGGAAGGAAGGAAGGAAGGAAGGAAGGAAGGAAGGAAGGGCAATTATTCCCATTATTGGGAGTAAGAATTAAATATTATTAGCAAATATTTCAGATAATCCTGACAGAGAACATATCCTGACTCAGTTTCTGAACTCACCAGGCGTCGTAGGAGTTTTCTTGGTGATTCATAAATAGGAAGTTCTTCATGGGTTTCTTGAGGACTAGGGTCTGAACTTGGCCTTTTTTTGTAAACTGATGCTGCTACATCCTACAGCCCAAAAGAAAATAACTAGTCACTGAATGGCTTTATTTCAAGTTGATTAATTAAAAGTGAGAGCTGAAAATCTGTGATTGAGTTTCTGATGAGAATTAATATAAACAGATACTTTAGCTTTAAATTTATTTTAATATGTTACAAATGTTGAAGAAGAGAAGAAGTGTTCTTCTTACAAATGTTGAAGAAGAGAGATTTTTAAAAAATCTATACTTAATCACTGAAGGGATATTTGTCAATGGCACAGCTAGGCTATGTAGTTCAATACCGAGTGTCCTGTGGAAGAAGAGTTAGCACCTTTTCTGAAAACAAGAACTCAAAGGAAATCTGAAGGGTTATAGGGCTCAGGATGCTACCCAGTTGATGACTTTGGCCCATCTCAGATGTTTGCTTGACAGAAATAAGAATTGTTGAAGGGAAAGAGAAGAAATATGCAGGCCTTGCTTTATTCTCATGCCACCTCAAGCAATGAATAGAAGGGGGAGGGCCAAACCCACAGGAGTAATCTGTTAAGAGTCACAGGTTATTGTGGATGGGACTGAAGGAAGCTGTAGGTATAACTAGAATTAAAAATAAAGAGAATTATTTTTTTTCTTTATTAATGGCAGCCCTTTTTTTCTCTTGTCTTTTCTCTGTCTCTGTTCATCCCCATAAAGCAGACTACCACAAAAGGGAAATAATTTAACTGCTCACATGCAAAGGATTTTTGAAAACTGGCTGAGGACATTAGATAAGGAACTACATGTGGTCCACCCCAGACAGAACATCTCTGTCAAAGAAGCCAGATGCTTCCATATTGTATTCAGAAGAATATGGAGATTACCTTGAAAGGAAACAGGTGTCAACTGTTAATAAAACATGAGCTTAACCTGGGAAAGCATAAGAATCTCAAATTTGTCTTGCTATGACTCTCTTTGATGTAAGAGAGAGGGAAGGTGAAACACTGTCAGGCTTTCAAGGTTCTTTATTATAGCCTATATGAATACAGTTGAATTCTAATATTTCTTGTGGTATTTGCTTCCTGACCTGGCCTATCTTGAACAACTGACATACTCTTAGTAGGAATGAACTTTTAGTAAGAATGGGGATGTTTTATGTAGGGAGATGCTAACTGCAAACAGTAAGTTCCCTATTATATGTATTCTGGTCATTGTGTAATAAAGATGGTGGAGGTCAGTAAAATGAGTACCCAGCTTGCTGGGGAAGGTGACGACTGGGGAAGGCAATGGCACCCCGATATAGACTTTCAAGAAAACCTTGTGAAAACAGCGTTCTCCCAAAGGGTCAGACATGATGCTTGCACAGGGGACCTTTCACCTTTCACAATGTCTGGGTCAAGTTTTCCACTTCATATGATTCTTAGTTAGAAACACTTGCCTAAAAAACAATTGCCCTGGGTTAAATGTGGACATCAGATCTCCTTTATGCAGCCCACAGAGCTGGCCATGATGGTTAAAAACAGATGGCATCCATTTCCCAGAATTTTAAATACAACCTTCCCAGAATTTTAAATACAGTCCTTGGCTATCAGAAGGATACCCAGCCCTGCTTTTTAAATTAAATACATGTTTCATTAATTCCTTCTTTGTTTTCTACTTTAAAGTAAGTATTTGGAGAGCCACAGTGAACTGGGGACACCACCTGTGGAAAAAGATAAATTTCTTCCTAATCATTTCTGAAACCTCACTTCCAGAAGGAGGAGGTGGTGGAGGAAAGAACATTTTTATGTATCACTGTGCCTAATAGGGGAGAGGACTTTTTCAGTGGTGGTGTCCTTACGCATGGAACGTACTCTGCATAGGTCAGAGACATGCAACTTCTTTCAAGAGAAGAACTGCACAGAATTCTCATGCAATCTGCCCTGATATCTTTCGGCTGTCCAATGAAAACCACTGTATTTTTCCACTTATAAATGCTGCAATTCTATTGATGCTTTACTAATGTTAATGCTTTTATGATTTTAGTATTAAGGTACTTTTATGTTCAAACTATAATTAATTGAGAAGCAGTTTATACATGAGCAGAAATTTCTTGATTGCTACAGAATTGCAGGATGCCTATTCAGTGCTTAGAGTTGCCTGTGGCCTGGACTATATGTATTGATTAGAGAGGCAGGCAGCAAACTGATACACCAATGGCTGAGCAGTTATTCATTTATTTATTTAGCAGGTTTCTAGGGCTTCCCGCTTGCCAAATGATTCTGAGCAGCTTACAAGAGTTAAATGTAAAAAAAACAACAGTAAAAACCAGTTAAAAATTCATATATATCTAGATCTAGCACAAGAATTTAAGGAAGTTTGCTCTAGTACATCTTTCCCCAAACTCCTAAAACAATGTCATACACTGCCTACCGCCGAGTAACACACAGACACTGGTTCAGTTGAAGCAGGCTCTGGTTTATTCATAGCGTAGATTCAGTTGTAGAAAAAAGCTGAGAGTGACAGGAGCGCGCCGGTGCGGGGTTTAAATACCCCGCGCCGGTCAGCGCCCCCTCACTCGAGGTTACGTCACCCCCCCTTTGTCCAACATGCTGTCTTGCCGGTAGGTGAGGGGTTGCGAGGCTCCGCTGGCGCTCCGGGATCGCCCATCATCGGTTTCCCTATTCATCCGGTGATTGCTGTCAGCTGGGCGATCTCCGTTGCGCTAGCGCTAACAGCTTGGATGTGCCTCGCGATCCGCTTAGCCATTGTATCTTCTTCTTTCGTCTTTGTGAATTGATGGCTGCTTATCTTGAGCCCCTTCCCCTGTTTCCTTGTTATTGTCATGTGTGCCATTGCGCTGATGTCTTCAGCTCAACGGCACTCATGACATACTGCCCCCTGTCCGAATAGTGCCCCCCCCCGGCTTTCCGGTTTTTTTTCCAGGAGAGCTGTCAAAAATGGTTTTTTTTTTTTTTTTGAATTTCCCGCCGGAGTGTTTTCGCCCCTCCCTTTGTTCCGCCCTCTACCACGTGTCCCTCTAGGGTGTGTTCCCAGTGCGCATGCCCCGGTCACACCCTGGGCGTGCGCATGCTCCGGCCACACCCAGCTTGTTTGGCTCAGTTCGGCGAGGAGAGAGGCGTGGCTGGTCGGGTGCTTATCAGCTCCAGGTAGGGCCCTTATTTTTATTCTAAGTGCGTCGCCTTTGTTATGTGTGCTCCTGGGCATTGCCCCCAGGATGCACTGTTGACTTGATTGCCACTCCCCCGTGGGCCCGGGGCAGGGGGAGGGTGCTGGCGACCGCTTGTCACTGCCTCGTGGGCCCGGGGCGGGGGGGGTGAGTCCCGGGGGGGGAGGTCCACCCAAGTCGCGGGCTTGGGGGGGCCCTTTCCCTTGGGGCACGGTAGGCGGGGGGGCCCATGGGGGAGGGGGTATGCAGGTGCCGGTTTGCTTGTCTTGCCTTAGGCTTGTCGGGGTACGCCCGGTGAAAAGCCCGGGTCAGGTCAGGCGCGTTAACGTTGTGCGCCGCCACCCATTCTGGGTGGGGGAAGTGTTTCCACCTGACCAAATAGTGTAAAGTTCCCCGTTGCCTGCGGGAGTCGAGTATGTCCCTTACTTCAAAGTGATGTTGGCCGTCGATCATCACCGGTGAGGGCAGTGGTGTGCTTGGGTGCCATCGAGAGGTAGTTGCCGGTTTCAGGAGGCTGGTGTGGAATACCGGGTGGAGTCTCCGTAGGTTGTGTGGCAGGTCCAAGCGTATTGCCACCGGGTTCACTATCTGCATGACTCGGAACGGCCCGATGTACTTAGGCCCCAGTTTTTTCGAGGGTTGGGGTGACTTTAGGAATTTGGTGGATAGGTAGACCATATCCCCAGCCTGGAATGTTGGTTGTTGGCGTCGGTGCTTGTCGGCCTGCTCTTTGTAGGCCGCCTGTGCTTCCTTCAGCGCTGCCGTGATTATTGACCACGACTCCGCAATCTTCCGTCCCCAGTCACTAGCGTCCACCTGGGGTCCCGGGGGTTGTGGTAGCTCCGGTATGGGGACAAAGTCACGCCCCGTGACTACCTCGAACGGAGTTTTCCCCGTGCTCGTGTGAACGGCGTTGTTGTATGCGACTTCGGCGAACGGGAGCAGTTCGGCCCAGTCGTCTTGATGGTAGTTGGTGTATGAGCATATGAATTGTTCTAGGGTGGCATTGAGGACCTCTGTGGCTCCGTCCGTCTGGGGGTGCCAGGCAGTGGATAGGGCCTGTTGGGTCCCCGTCAGCTTTAGGAAGGCCCGCCAGAATTTAGAAGTGAATTGTGTGCCCCTGTCGGTCACCACACGTGCGGGACATCCGTGTAACCTGTACACGTGTATGAGGAAGAGTTTGGCTAGTTGTTGTGCGGACGGGACCGATGTGCAGGGGATGAAGTGGGCCTGTTTCGAAAAATAGTCTTTCACCACCCAAATAGCCGTTTTCTTCTGGCTGGGTGGGAGGTCCACTATAAAATCCATGGAGATTTCCTCCCATGGGCGGGAGGGTTCTGCCACCTGTTGTAAAAGCCCCGAGGGCTTGCCTGGTGCCCGTTTGGCTCTGGCGCACGTTGGGCAGGACGCTACGTAGGCTTTCACATCCCGTCTTAGCGCGGGCCACCAGAATTGACACCTTGTTAGGTGCAGGGTCTTAAGGAACCCAAAGTGTCCCACTTGCTTGGTGTCGTGGGATCTATGCAAGATCGCTTGGCGTTGCGAGTCCGGGACATAGATTCTGCCTTCCCCCCATGCCAGGTCCTGTGCCATCATTACCTTGTCGGGGTTTGCCAGGAACCAGGGGTTGGTTTTGAGGGCGGCGGCGAGGTCCGTGCGTATCCCCCCTGGTAGTTGCGGTTGGCGTTGTCTGGTCACAGGTTGTCCCGCCGTCGGTTGCGCCGTAGAGTCGTGCTGCCTCCGAGCGCCGCTCCGGGTGGTCACAGCCATCCCCAGTTGAGAAGCGGATAGGACCGTCCCAATGGTGTCTGGGGCGGGCTCTTCGTCTTGGGGCAGTCGGGAAAGGGCGTCAGCCAGGAAGTTCTTTTTACCCGGCATGAACTTCAGCTGGAAGTTGAAGCGGCTGAAGAATTGGGCCCATCGGACCTGTTTTGGGCTGAGGCGTCTGGGCGTTCGGAGGGCCTTGAGGTTCCGGTGGTCGGTCCAGACCTCGAATGGTTGGGCGGCTCCTTCGAGTAGGTGTCTCCATGTTTCCAGCGCTGATTTTACCGCGAAGGCTTCCTTCTCCCAGACGTGCCATCGCCTTTCTGTCTCGGAGAATTTCCTCGACAGGTAGGTGCATGGTTTCAGGAGTCCTGTGGGGTCCTTTTGGAGTAGGATGGCCCCCAGGGAGAAGTCTGAGGCGTCGGCTTGGACCACGAACGGCCGTTCTGGGTCTGGGTGCGCGAGGATTGGCTCTGTGGTGAACAGCGCTTTCAACTTATTAAATGCGGTCTGGCACGCGGGAGTCCAATTCAATACTGTGCCCGGGTTCTTGGCGCGTTGGGTGTCCCCCACCCCTTTGGTTTTGAGGAGGTCCGTTAGGGGGAGGGCTATCTCCGCGAACCCCCGGGCGAATGACCTGTAAAAATTCGCGAAGCCGAGGAAGCTCTGGAGTTGGCGTCTGTTGTGGGGGCGTTCCCAGTTCAGTACCGCCTCGACTTTTGCGGGGTCCATTTCTATGCCGTCTCCGGAGATTCGGTACCCCAGGTAGTCTAGGCGCGCTTTATGGAATTCGCACTTTGCGGGTTTGGCATAGAGCTGCGCCCTTCTGAGCTTATCGAGGACTTGTCTGACTAGGGTCACATGTTCCTCGTGCGTTTTGGTGTAGATAAGGATGTCGTCTATGTAGACGAGGACCCCTTTGAACAGGTGTTTATGCAGGACCTCATTGATGAGCTGCATAAACACCCACGGGGCCCCCGCGAGTCCGAACAGCAGACCTTGTACTGGAAGGCGCCTAGGGGGCAGTTGAACGCAGTCTTCCATTCGTCCCCCTCCCTGATTCGGATGCGGTAGTACGCCTCGCGAAGGTCCAGCTTGGAGAAGACCTTGCCCGTGGACAGGTGGGCGAGCATATCTTTTACCAGGGGTAAGGGGTATTTGTTGGACAGGGAAGCCGCATTTAGGCCCCGGTAGTCGGTGCAGAGCCGTAGGGTGCCGTCTTTCTTCTCCCGGAATAAGACGGGGGCTCCGACCGGTGAGCATGCTGGCTCTATGAATCCCCTCTCTAGGTTTTTATTGATGAACTCCCGGAGGGTTGCCATCTCCTTCGGGGTCATCGAGTAGATCTTCGGTCTAGGTAAGGGGACGTCGGGCAGCAGGTCAATCCGACAGTCCGTCTTGTGGTGGTGGGGTAGTTGGTCAGCTTCCGCCTCTCTGAAGACCTCGGAGAAGTCAGCGTATTGTTCCGGTAGGTCTGCTGTGGTAGCTGCGTTGTCCTGTGTAGCCGCCTCTGCTCGTCCCACAGTGGGGTTGGTTCTGCCCGCCGGAACTGGCGCCCGGTACTCGCCGTCGCCGAATATGAAGGTGCGGGTCTCCCAGTCGATGCGCGGGTTGTTTGTCGCGAGCCATGGCATTCCCAAGACTGCAATGGGTCGTCCGATGTGGGTGACAACGAACGATGTGCGTTCGGTGTGAGTGCCGATTTGCAGGGTGACTGGCTCGGTCTGCATCGTGGCTGGTTTCCCTCCCGCTGTTGAGCCATCCAGCTGGTGGAATGCCAGCGGCGTGGGGAGGGGGGAGCAGCGGAGGTCGAGTTTGGCAACTAAGTCGGGGTGGATGAGGTTTTTCGAGCACCCCGAGTCCACTAGTGCCGCGGCCGTGGTGACTCCGTTGCCGGCAGAGAGTTTGATTGCCGCCATTATAACGGAGCTTTCGCCGTTCCGTCGAGGTGGTCCGCGCTGCTGTCCCACCACCTGCCTCGCAACGCGTTTCAGGGCAGGCGGGGAGCGTTTCCCGCCGGCTGGTCTGGGTCTACGGCGTCCTCTCCCCCCCAGTAGGTGTCTCAGCCTTCCTCTGGTGTCGCTGTGGCTCCGGTCATTCGGCGGTGAGGGGGCGGCGGTGGGTTAGGTGGTTTGAGGTTAGTTTTCGGGGCGGGTTTAGGCACACTAGCCGGCGGTCGGTTGGCGAAGCAATCTGCCGTCTTGTGCCCCAGTTTTCCACACCTCCCGCAGGGCCCGCGATTAAATTTCTTCCTTGGGTATGTGGGACCGGCCGTCCCCACGTGTGGCGCGGGTACCTTTTGGCAGGTGTTGGTCGTGTCTTCCGTCGTTGCCATGAGGAAGGTGCGGTGCGCGTGTTCTGCTTTCCCTGCGAGGTGGATCCAACCATGTAGAGTCTCTGGGTCGTCGCGGTAGAGGGCCCATTGGAGTACGTCGCGGTTGAGCCCCCTTTTGAACATTTCCAGCAGGGTGGTCTCGGACCAGTCATTGATCTTCCCTGCGAGGGCTTTGAACTCGAGGGCGTAGTCCGGGACAGTGCGTGCGCCCTGTTTGAGTCTTTGGAGTGCGCTTTTCGCCCTCACTTTGGCTAGTGGGTCCTCAAAGTAGCTCTTCATCTCGTTGATGAAGGCGTGGAAGTTGGCGAGGGCGGGGGAGCTGGACTCGTACAGTTGGACATACCAGTCCGCCGCCCGGTCTTGTAGTTTGATCACCACGGCTGCGATCTTGTCCACTTCGGAGTCATAGGAGTGTCCGTGCCTCCCCATGAACTCCCTGGCATTCGTAATGAAGAACGACAGTTTCGCGGGGTTCCCATCAAAGAAGATGGGGAAGTCCTTTGGGGCCCGGGCGTTTTGTGAGCCCCCTCCCCTCACTTCCTGGCCTGTGGCGTCGTCCGTCTGGGCCGTTTGTTGACCATCATCTGGCCCGTGGGAGTTCGGCGCCTCGCTCGGGGTGTGGACCTGTGCGGGGACGTCGTTGGGTGGCGCAGGGGACATCAACGACTGAAGCATGGTCCGGAGTTCCTTCAGTTGGGTCTCCATGGCCGCGAGTCTAGCTTGTGCGTCCCCGTCCGCGATCCGCGCCGCCGCTGGGGCCGGTTCCATCGGTGTGTCGGCGGGGGTGGGTCGCCAGTGGGGTTCGGGCACTCCCGTCCGTTGGCCCGCTTCCTCCGCCGTCGGCTGGGTTGCTTCTTCGTCCTCCCCCGTGCTTACCGCCGTTGGGCTGCCGCTCCACGCCCGTGGCTGGGGTGCGATGTGGGGCGCGGGGTTCTCTGCTGGTCTCGGGAGGTATGTTGCTCCCTCCCGTGGCCGGGTTGCCTCCGTCGCCATCTCCCCTTGGGGTTGGAGCTGAGGCTCGGGTTGGGCCGGGTGGGCGTCCATGGCTCTGGGAGTCCACGGTGCCTCTGGCCTCGATCGGTCCTCCTCTGCTTCTTGCCGTGCGGCTCGCCCCCCTTGTCCGCGTCGCGCCGGCCTCATCGTTCCTAGTCTTCTCGCCGTCTACTCCTCCCGCGGCTCGTTGTCGTCCGGTGGGGCTCGGCGAGGCTGAGTTTGTGACTCTCAGCTTTATGTCATGCACTGCCTACCGCCGAGTAACACACAGACACTGGTTCAGTTGAAGCAGGCTCTGGTTTATTCATAGCGTAGATGCAGTTGTAGAAAAAAGCTGAGAGTGACAGGAGCGCGCCGGTGCGGGGTTTAAATACCCCGCGCCGGTCAGCGCCCCCTCAGTCGAGGTTACGTCACCCCCCCTTTGTCCAACATGCTGTCTTGCCGGTAGGTGAGGGGTTGCGAGGCCCCGCTGGCGCTCCGGGATCGCCCATCATCGGTTTCCCTATTCATCCGGTGATTGCTGTCAGCTGGGCGATCTCCGTTGCGCTAGCGCTAACAGCTTGGGTGTGCCTCGCGATCCGCTTAGCCATTGTATCTTCTTCTTTCGTCTTTGTGAGTTGATGGCTGCTTATCTTGAGCCCCTTCCCCTGTTTCCTTGTTATTGTCATGTGTGCCATTGCGCTGATGTCTTCAGCTCAACGGCACTCATGACAAACAAGCAAATAATGACTAAGCATGCTTAGTGGGAGCATAATAATAACTGGCTATTGGGAAAAAGAATGATGATGAAATCAAGGTTCTTAGAAGAGGGTATGTCTTGCCCTCTTAACATTTTGTTCCCTGCCTCATACTATTAAAAATTGGCTTGCAGATGAAGTGGATATGCATCTATAAAAATAAACTTATAACACTTACTTCATATGTAGTGCCAGGACACTGATCCTTCGTGGTGATAGAGGCAGCACCCAATTCATCAAGACAGGCTGGGACAGATTTTGACCGACTTCTGGGTTCTTGTTTCTAATTCAAAATGTAGGCAACAAACTTTCTATACTTTTACATGAATCAGAAAATTTGTTGATCATAACAGCTGAAGACATGGATGTTTCTGCAAACATTTGGGGGCAAGTAGTGTGCAGGTTATCTTTTAGGCAGATTATTACTGCTTGCTTGTTCCTGTTTATTTTATATATTTCCTTATCTTGTAAACTACCTTGAGAGCCACAAAAATTGGCAGTATATAAACTGTGGAATAAATAAATGGCTATATTCTTCTGCTGAAAGTACAGATGCATGAGATAGCAACTAGCCCATAAATACCTGTAAGACTCACCATCACCATCACCTTACATTCCATCAGTCTGGGGTGCAAGTATCTTCTTGCTTGTTTTATTGTATTCATTTTCACTTAATCCTCAAACATTTTTCTGGATTGAAAACTTCCAAATTGTTGGCTTTTCTAGGTGAAATGCAATGCAAACTTGCTTAGAGGCATTACTTTTGGGACATGGCTTAAAATGGGCCCTGAAATTGCACTGTTTATCTATGAGCTCATGCTATTAAAAGTTCTGCTAAAAAGGCCATTGTGGCTTTGGTTCAAGAGATTGATCCAGTAACTCTTTTTCTGTCATGGTGCCTGGTCTCTGGAACAACATTCCCTTGAAGGTTGGAATAGCCCCAGCCATGCTGCCCTTTCAATTGAAGGCCTAGCTCTTTCCCACTTGTGGGGTAAGTAGTGTGTGCCCTGGGGGGAATTTGAGTAACACTTAAATGTTTTAGTCCTTAGGTTTTCACCTACTTTTGGCTTTTTACTGCATTGAATGTTGTTTTTAAATTGTATGCCACCCAGAGCTGTAACGTAAATGTGATTTATAAATAAATATAAAATAAACAAATAAGTATTTCCCTTACTAGCAAAGACTCATCCAGTAATCAATTTTATGATTGTTAATAATGTGGGAGGAGGAGGATTAAGTTGTGGGCTGTCTTAAAATTTCATCTATTACCAACAAGGTCGCTAAATTTTTAACAATAGCCACAGCCTGTAGAAATCATCTGGTGCCTTCCTTACACATTTACTTCAGGCTTTTCCGTATAAGTTTAATTTTATTGTTATTTTATATGGCTGTTTTATCTTTGATGTGTTGTAATACTGTCTTCTTTTAAATATTGGTCTTGGAGTGCAAGTAAAAATCAATAAGAATTATGTAGATATTATCTTGTTAATTTTCAGGAGATTTAGAAGCCCACTTTCCTCACAGAATATATCCAGTGGAAATGAAATGTGAATATGTGGAGAAAACTTGACTCACATTCGTAACTAAAGAGACAGAACTAAACCTTTAAGTAAATTTGTCTTTAGTTAAGGCAGCTAAAAAAAGAAAGGGCTCATCATTATCAACTTCAACAGTTTATTGCTTATAAAAGCGACATGTCTTGAGATAACAATTTGAAACCTGGCTTTTGTAATCTAATTGCTTTATTGAAGCTTTTGGCAACAACTGCTAGTAAAATTCCCATATGCTGTGCATGCCAAGTTTCATTTTGGACTAGAATGTGGCTGCCAAGGGAGGAAGGCAACTGGAAATTAACCGTTGGCCTTTTTTCTCCACAAACAGTTAAGACAGCATTTTAATAACACAAATTCTTGGTGTTACTCAAAATGGCAAAAGAAAACATTTATTTACCTTTTTTCCTGAGCACAATTCAAACAGGAAGGTGGCCCATTCCTCAACTTCCTTGCTAGAATTTTAAATGTTTTAAAACAGACAAAAGAGAAACAGATACATGAGTGAGGAATGAAAGTGTGCAGACAATGTCTGGTGAGTAACAGAAGTAAAAAAAAGTCTTTCCAGATCGTCCTTACAAGCTGTGACTTTAACACAGGGTTTCTCAATCATGGAAACCTAGGGTTTCGTGAGAGGTCCCTAGGGGTTCCCTGGGAGATCATGATTTATTTAAAAAAATCATTTCAAATTTGGGCAACTTCACATTAAAGAGATAAAATTCATTCTTTATTTTTGGTTTAAGAACACAGTAAATACTTATATACAGGCCTACCCATGAAACAAAGATAATAATTTTGTAACTTCTGGCCTATAATTGAGCCTGAATGTGCAGGGGTTCTCTGAGGCCTGAAAAATATTTCAAGGGTTCCTCCAGGGTCAAAAAGTTGAGAAAGGCTGCTTTAACGTTTCAGCCAATCCCCAGATGATGACTCTCTATCATTCTTTGTCCTTGCCCATGAATTGCAGAATTAATCAAGAAGCATTCAGCAAATGGCAGCATCCATCTGGGCTTGGAAATTAAGCAAGATGGCTTGGAAGTTAATATCTGGGTGGGGTTCCCTTGATTAGGATGCCAAATTTGTAGTCTAGACTAGGAAATCGAAACAAAATCCCAGAAGAAGTCAAAGGAAAACTACTTCTGAACTGTTGTTCAGTAAAATTTAGTCTGTCGTGGGGAGTCAAGCTTGATTTGAAAGAGATTTTACTCTCCCCCCTTTTTTAAAGAAGGGGAACTGTTGTCATTTATGAAAGCATCTGCATTTTATTTTTATTCTTGGAGGAATAGGTCACTGCTTTCAACAGCTACAAGGCTGCAGATATTTGAGACAACAGCATGGGTTCTTCAGATATGAATTGAATAGTCTCATAGGGCTTGGAGTGCTTTCAGGTAAAATACTTATTGTGGAATATTTTGAGGATGGTTTGAGTTCAGTTTATAGCTTTCCTATATTTGCCCAAAGATTCTAATAGCCTTTTTTTCTTGCTGTAAAAAATTACAAAGAAGAAAAGATGATATTTTGACTGGTGGGCTAGAAGTTAACCCTCAGACAGTTTCTATTAACAAAAACATATCATACTAAGGATGGCACAGGAAATTATGCTTTTCAAATGACTCTTATAGTTAATTAACTGCAGTTACATTCCTCTTTTTACTGGTAAAATTCAATTTGCATTCAGGATGAATATTAGTGCTCTAGTGGGCATCCTTGGGAATAGCAAGGGGGATCAAATGATGATACATGTGTGATGACATAAGTGTGCAAATGTCATGATTTACATATCTGCATCAGACCATATACCAATATATAACTTTTAGAATTTTGTGTGAGTACAGCATCTACATATTATACAAAACCACATTTTGGCATTATTGTGGTTTTCTGCAGAGCCTGCTCTCTACAGGTATGGATGACTTCAGGGGATTATGAAGGCAAGTGACATTACATATGTCATGATATCATCACTCAAATTATTTAATATGGTTGCCAAGGAATCAAATTATCCAGTTTATAAAGCAACCTTTCACAACCTGGAGCTCTCCAAATATGAACCCTGGCCCTACACATTTGCATGGTACCCAGTTGGGAAAATTTGATTTCTCTTCTCCCTTTCAATAGCTTGGAGTTTAATCCTCGATAGGTCAACCTGTAAACTGCTCTTTTGGCCTCTTAGTGCATGCTTCTTATCTTACTACCACTTCTCATGTGTGTATTTTCTTTTAAAATATTTTATTATTATACAAATAGACATTTCCATTAATATCAACTCTGTATCTCTCTCTTACCATTATAGCAAAATATTCATTATCCTCTAGTTTGTACTGATATCAAGACACCAAGGTAATAAGGGTACGCATAATTCTGTTGTTGCACAGAAATTCTGAAAGCACAGCTTTCTTGTATAAGCCAATGATATTATCCTATACTGTTGTCAGGGGTTTCTTTAGCTATTCCTCCTTTAAACAAACTTGGCATGAAGGTGCAAGAGTGGAACCAAGTTTGCTGATCCAATTCCTCTGCATTCATAGGCCTCTATTTGTTTCTAGTTACTGTATCTATATACCACTTCCAGCTAATCCAAAGACGTAATTAGAGTAGATGTATGTACTGTATGACATGCCCTCCTTTATGTTTATGGATGATTGCACAGATGAATGTTGCTGGCAGAGAGACTGATATCAAGCATGCTTCCTCTTCCCTGTACCTGGCTGAATGTATGCTCAACTCTGTATGCAATAATTCATTTTAATGGGGGGGGGGGAAAGGGGGGGTTGGGAGTGTATGCAGGAGGGAGGATTTGAGACAC
This sequence comes from Candoia aspera, assembly GCF_035149785.1. Lineage (NCBI taxonomy): Eukaryota > Metazoa > Chordata > Lepidosauria > Squamata > Candoiidae > Candoia > Candoia aspera. Next base: position 55,728,841 of record NC_086158.1, on the reverse strand, counting down.
CATTGTCATTTGGGGCAGAAGCCCCATGTTTCCCATAACCAATAGCTCTTCACAGTGGCTATTTTTCGATGTAGGCAGCAGAATTCTAATTACTTGTCTTCCTTTACAAAACGATAAAATTAACATAATGCTTCAAAAGAACCATATAACTCCATTGTTTAAGGAAAAAACTGTTCTAAATGACCTAATTACAAAGGCCAAAGATAATCCTAAACAAGTATTCTTTGTATTATACTTTTTGTTTACAAGATCTTACTTGAAACAGGCAGAACTTTAAATCTTTCAAAGTAACTATTAAGGAAATTGGCAGGGTTTTCTAAACTGAGGAAAATGACAAACAGTGAGAAAAAAAATCCAGCTCCTTTTTTTTGTTTCTGTGTAAGTTTGTTCAGATATATGAATATATTGAATTCTGGGGAAAAGGAAGAAAAGGCTTAATTATAGGTGTCTAAGAGGACGTGCGTTATTTCTTTTTATGCATAACTGATTTTTCTCCCATAGCAAAAGCAGGAAAGGGAGTGAAATACAAGTCTGAATTTCAGGTAGGTTTCAGAGGAGTCATGCAAAATACTTCACTGAAATAGATTTTACTTAAAGATTAGTTCATATTTCCCTTCTCAGGCAGAACTTCCTGTATTCTAGAATAGGGGAACGTAGTTTCCTCTTAGAGCAATATTTATTTAACTATGGAGAAGGGCTTTCTTTCTTTCTTTTTTCTTTTTCTTTCTTCTTCCCTCTCAAAACTCTGAGCAAGTGTTCTCTGTGCTTTGCTCTTTTCTCCAGACTTATGCCATGAATTCTGAGAATCTAACTTGTTCTCTGTCATAAAAAGCATTGAAGCATGGGCACTGCAGTTATTATCTCTCTTCTATGTCATCCCAGACTTCAGAATTCAGCATAATGGTCTGGAATTATAGGAAGGCAGATTATAGTTGAATGCTAGGAAAAAACATCTTAACAATAAGAACAGTTTCATAGATGCAATTTTCAAGGGAGAGAAAACACTTCCTTCATTGGATGTGTTTAAACACATGGTCATATCTCAGGGATGTTTTAGTCTGAATTCCTGCACTGAGCAGGGTTGGGACTTATTTGCCTAAAATGCCCATTTGAACTCGATGTCATGATCACCGTTGCGATGCTTGTGACATCGCAACGGCTCACATAACAATACAAAGAAATGGGTACCAGGTGGATTAAGGAAAGAGGCAACTAGCTAACAAAAGAGAGCAACAGGTGCTGGCAACAAAGTATCGATTCTAGCCAGAGGCGCGGAAGGAAGAGATACAATGTTGCAAAGGAGGTAATTGACAACACCTGACCACGAGGCATGCCCAAACTGTCAGAAAGATTACGAGCCTGATCGCCCGGCAATGACCCATCACCGGCTGGGAAAAACAAGCAAGGAAACACCCGAGGCACAGGAGGGGCTCCACGACCCCTCACCTACCGGCAACGGAACCAACGGGGCTCGGGGCACACTTGGAGTAAGGAGGGGTGGAGCGCTGACCGGCACGGGCTATTTAAATCCCGTTCCAGCGCGCTCCACTCACTCTCAGCTTTTCTAAAAGGCATGCACTCTGTTCTATCAATAAAGCCAGAACCTAAGCCCACGCTAGCGTCTGTGTATTTACTGGTTAGCAGGCAGAGCCTGACATAAAGCTGAGAGTCACCAAACCAAGATTGCCAAGCTCCACCGGCCGATCATTTTTCCGTGGGAGAGACCGACTGGCGAAAAATGGAACCAGGGACAGCAATGGAGCCAGCACTTTGCACCAGAGGCGTGAAGGACAGCCCGCAAGAGGCAGAGGCAACCCGACGGCGGCTGGAGGCAGCGCACCCCATAGGAGACGCGGACACCCTCCCTGCCCACACCGCACCCCAGTTCCAGACCTGGAGCTCCAACCCAGACGGAAGAACCCCGACGGAAGACGAGGTTGGGGACCAGCAACTCCTCGCTTGGGCCGACGGAGCAGGATCCCAGACGGGAACACCCTACTCCACCTGGAGGCTCCGCTACCCCCAAATGTCCGAGCAGGAAGGCGCAAGACTACGTACCAGACAGCATCTGGCAGCACCAACGTCGGACAACCAGGGCACGCCAGACAGGGTCATGGCCCTGGAAGCCAGGGTACGATACCTTGAGCACCTGCTCCTGTCCCTAGCAACAATCGTCAGCGAGCGCTCCAAGACTGAGGCGGCACAGGGGGTAAGAGGGGATCGGGGCAACATACCCACCCCATCAACAACCCCAAGCGGAAGGGGCCAAGCATGAGACTGTTGCAGGGATTCGCAGCCCCAGGCCAGTGGGAGCCATCCTTCAACACCCACAGGTAGGGGACCCACAAATTGGGAGGTTTGCCAAAGACTTCACCGTACAATTTGACGGGAACCCCACGAAACTGTCCTTCTTCTTAACTAATGCGAGGGACTACATGGCCCAATACGGCCATTGCTTCAACATAGAAGCCACCAAAATCTCGGCGGTGGCCACCAGGCTCCAGGACAGGGCTGCGGACTGGTACGTACAGATGTCTGAGTCCGGAGCCCCAGCCTTGGCCAATTTCCATGACTTCCTCACCGAGCTGAAACATTCCTTTGAGGACCCTCTGGCGAAGGAAAGGGCAAAGTGCACACTTCTAGCGCTGCGGCAGGGAAGAAGAACGGTGGCCGACTATGCCCTCAAATTCAAGGTCCTCGCAGGCAAAATCATGGAATAGTCGGAGGCCACCCTGATCGACATGTTCAAGCGTGGCCTCAACCGGGAGGTGCTTCAATGGGCACTCTACAGGGATGACCCAGCCTCCCTTCACGGGTGGATTTGCCTAGCCGGTAAAGCAGAGCATGCCCAGCGCACGTTCCTGTTCGCAACCGCAGACGACAAAATCCTGCCCAGCACAAGAGGACCAGTCCCACAGCCGGGCCCAACCTTGTATGCAGACCAACAACAGAGGCTTGCCCGCGGGCAGTGTACCAGGTGCGGGAAAATGGGCCACCGAGCGGTGGACTGTTTCACAAACAGAACAACAGATCACCTGCCCAGACCCACACCGAAGATGCCACACAAACCATCCAACCCCCCCAGATGGCTGACAGGAGCGTTAGCAACCCCGGAAGAGAATGCGGATGCCTACCTCGCAGGGGACATGATCGACGCCCAAGAACAGCCGGTGGAAAACGCTCCCCACCTGCTCTAAGCAGCGCCGCTGGGCAGGTGGTGAAGAAGGGGCGCAACAACCCCAGGGTGAGTGACGATTGCTCCATCCTGGCAGGGACAATTGAACTCGCTTATGGCCCTAGAGCCATTGCGGCCGAAGCTATGGTGGATTCTGGGTGCTCCAGAAATCTGATCCACCCGGATATTGTCGCCGCACTAAAACTGCCCTGTTTTCCCCTCCCCAAACCACTGGCGTTCCATCAACTAGACGGTTCTACAGCGGGGGGGAGACTGGCCACCCAGAGGACCAGAATGGTCACCCTGACAATGGGCACCTACAAGGAATCAATAAACTTTGTGGTGACCCAGATAGGGAAACCCATAATAGTGCTGGGGATCCCCTGGCTAGCACGCAACAACCCACACATAGACTGGAGGACACTCTCCATCAAGTTCAAAGATGGGGTCTACCAGGCACCGACACTGGACAAACCAGCTGCTCCGACAGTGGGGAGGGCAGAAGTCGTCATCCACAACAACGACCCCCCCCCCCCCCGAAGGACTACTGGAGCAATATGCAGACTTTGCATATGTCTTCGGAGAAGAGGAGGCGGACCAATTACCCCCCCACCGCAAGACGGACTGCACAATTGAACTGCTCCCAGACGTCCCATTACCCAAGCCCAAGATCTACCCCATGACCCAGAGAGAATTAGAAGTGCTGCGGGAATTCTTGGATAAAAACCTCTCCAGGGGCTTCATAGAACCAGCGAACTTGCCGGTTGGAGCACCGTCCTATTTCGGGAAAAGAAGGACGGCACCCTAAGACTATGCACCGATTACCGAGGATTAAATTCCGCTTCCCTATCCAACAAATACCCCCTACCTCTCGTAAAGGACATGCTAGCACACCTGTCAAAGGGAAGGGTGCTTTCCAAACTCGACCTCCACGAAGCATATTACAGAATATGCATCAGGGAGGGGGACGAGTGGAAAATGGCATTCAACTGCCCCTTGGGCTCCTTCCAATACAAGGTACTACCATTCGGCCTTGCAGGGGCTCTGGGGGTCTTCATGCAACTCATCAATGAGGTGCTGCATGAACACCTATTCAAGGGCATACTGGTTTACCTGGATGATGTCCTCATCTACACGAGGATGCAGAGGGAACACGAGAGGTTGGTGAGGCAAGTCCTCACTAAGCTACGAAAAGCCAAACTCTACGCTAAGCTGTCCAAGTGTGAATTCCACAAATTGCGCTTGGACTACCTAGGGTACAGAATCTCTAACAAAGGCGTAGAAATGGACCCCGCGAAGGTTCAGGCAGTTTTGAGCTCGGAACGCCCACGCACCAGGCACCAGCTTCAAAGCTTCCTCGGGTTCGCGAATTTCTATAGGTCCTTCGCAAGGGGGTTCACGGAAATAGCCCTACCCTTAACCGATTTGCTCAAGACCAAGGGCGTCGGGGAGACGCGCAAGGTAAAAAACCTGGGGGCCGTACTTAATTGGACTCCTGCCTGTCAAACTGTGTTTGACAGGTTGAAAGCGCTGTTCACAGTGGAGCCAATCCTAGCTCACCCAGACCCCGAACGACCTTTTGTGGTGCAGGTGGACGCCTCTGACTTCTCAATAGGTGCCATCCTGCTGCAAAAGGATTCCACTGGAATCCTTAAGCCATGCGCCAACCTCTCGAGGAAATTCTCGGAGACAGAGAGGCGATGGCACGTATGGGAAAAGGAGGCGTTTGCGGTTAAAGCAGCGCTGGAGGCTTGGCGTCACCTTTTGGAAGGGACAACTTGCCCGTTTGAGGTGTGGACAGACCACCGCAACCTCGAGGCGCTCCGTACGCCCCGACATCTCAGCCCCAAGCAAATACGATGGGCTCAGTTCTTCTGCCAGTTCAACTTCCAACTGAAGTTCATACCAGGCAAAAGGAACTTCCTGGCAGACGCACTCTCCCAACTGCCCCAGGATGCGGAGCCTATCTCCGACATTGTAGGGACGGTGCTTTCTGATTCCCAGCTGGGTATGGCAGCAGTCACCCAGGGTCGCGCTCGGGGACAGCCTGCCCCCCCCTCGCAAACAACTACAACACAACCCACCCCCAGACGCAGGCAACCTCAAATACCAGGTGGGCTACGGGCAGACTTCATAACGGCATTGAAATCTGACCCCTGGCTCCTCGCCAACCCCAACAAGGTCACCATGGACCAGGACCTCACATGGGCGGAGGGAAGGCTGTATGTACCTGACTCACAATGGCAGGCAATCCTCAACAGATCGCATGACAGCAAACAGTCATTTTGGGTTCTTGAAAACCCTACACCTGACTCGGAGACAGTTTTGGTGGCCCTCGCTGAGGAAGGACATCAAGATGAATGTGGCATCTTGCCCAGGGTGCGCTATGGCCAAGCGACCAGCTGGCAAACCCCAGGGGCTGCTGCAACCCGTAGCTGAACCCTCCCGCCCTTGGGATGAAATCTCAATGGACTTCATAGTCGACTTACCGCCCAGCCAAAAGAAAATGGTCATTTGAGTGGTAAAAGACTACTTTTCAAAACAAGCGCATTTCATCCCCTGCGCCTTGATTCCATCAGCCTAACAGCTGGCGAAACCGTTCCTAGTCCATGTGTACTGCCTACATGGATGCCCCTCCCATTTGGTGACCGATAAGGGCACACAATTTACCTTGAGGTTTTGGCGAGCTTTTTTGAAACTGATAGGTACCCAGCAAGCCCTGTCAACCTCCTGGCATCCCCAGATGGACGGATCCACAGAGATCCTTAATGCCACACTGGAGCAATTCCTCCGCTCCTACATAAACTATCACCAAGATGACTGGGTAGACCTCCTCCCATTTGCAGAGGTCACATACAACAACGCAATACACCAGAGCACTGGAAAAACCCCATTTGGGGTGGTGTCGGGTCAGGAGTTCGTCCCCATCCCTGAACTACCTCAGCCCCCATCCCCAACAGTGGCCGCTTGTGATTGGGGTGAGAAAATCGCAGATTCCTGGCCGGTCATCAAGGATGTGCTTAAAGAGGCACAAACAGCGTACAAATCACAAGTGGACAAGCACCGGCACCAGCAACCAACGTTTCAGGTGGGGGACATGGTCTATCTATCCACCAGATTCATAAAATCACCGCAACCGTCAAAGAAGCTGGTCCCCAAGTTTATTGGACCATTCTGGGTGACACAAATAGTGAACCCAGTCACGGTGCGCTTAGACCTGCCCCATAATCTTAAGAGACTGCACCCGGTATTGCACTGCAGCTTACTCAAGCCAGCAAGTGATCCCTCCCAGTGGCACCCACGCACGCCCTCCCACACCAGTGATGATAGACGGACAGCAACACTTTGAAGTAAAGGAGGTGCTTGACTCCCGTAAGCAGCGGGGCTCCCTCCAATACCTCGTAAAGTGGTAACACTTTCCACACCCTGAGTGGGTCGCTGCCCGTGACGTCCAGGCTCCCGACCTGATCCGCACCTACCACACCACCTACCCCTCCAAACCCGCGGCCTAACCTTCCTGAAGGGGGGCAGTATGTCATGATCACCGTTGCGATGCTTGTGACATCGCAACGGCTCACATAACAATACAAAGAAATGGGTACCGGGCAGATTAAGGAAAAAGGCAACTAGCTAACAAAAGAGAGCAACAGGTGCTGGCAAGAAAGTATCGATTCTAGCCGGAGGCGCGGAAGGAAGAGATACAATGTTGCAAAGGAGGTAATTGACAACACCCGACCACGAGGCACACCTGAACTGTCAGAAAGATTACAAACCTGATCGCCCGGCAATGTCCCATCGCTGGCCGGGAAAAACAATCAAGGAAACACCCGAGGCACAGGAGGGGCTCCACGACCCCTCACCTACTGGCAACGGAACCAACGGGGCTCGGGGCACACTTGGAGTAAGGAGGGGTGGAGCACTGACCAGCGCGGGCTATTTAAATCCCGTTCCGGCGCGCTCCACTCACTCTCAGCTTTTCTAAAAGGCATGCACTCTGTTCTATCAATAAAGCCAGAACCTAAGCCCACGCTAGCGTCTGTGTCTTTACTGGTTAGCAGGCAGAGCCTGACACTCTAATTCATGTTTGAGTCTATCCTGATTTATAGAGATTATATTATAGGAAAGTCTGAGGACCCATTTTCAAAGTTTTGGTATGCTTGTTTTCCAATATTATAACAAATTAAAGCCATGTCCTGTAAAAGGATTGTGAACTTACCTATCTCTTCCAACAAGGTAAAATTTTCTATTCTCTGTAATGATACTCATCACTTCCGTGGACTTGCACTTGAACATCTTTTTCACAGTTGACATTTTCTCAGAGTCACCTATGCCGATTTCTATTTTTGAAGCCCTGTCAAATAATTATAAAAAGGCAAACAGACAAATATAATAAATTTGTGATTGTTTAAAAACAAATTCTTACAAATAAAAATGCAGTTTTTCTAAGAATGCCTATGTTGTATTGGAAACAACAGTTTTGCTGGCTGGGTCAGAGGGGATTTGGTTTTGAAATCATGGATGGCAGGAGATTGTGGAGGACTAGATTTGGGACCCAGTTGGGTCTCAAATCTTTATTTTGTTCAACAAATTCAAAAACTGAATGTGAATCAAATATATCACATGCTTAAAATATGTTTATGAAATTTTCAGGACTTATCTCTATAAAGGCACTCACTAGGAATGCTCATTGAGTTTGACAAATATGAGAAGAGAGTCTAGCCTATATTTTGTATAGAAAATTCCTGCCCAAGACAATCAGTAGAGCTACCACATCTGGGCGGCAAAAGCACAGGCAACCATTAGATGGCAGCAAATAGTTCCTCACTGTTTGCTTGTGGTCATATGGGGTTTTCAAGCCCAGATACAGTAATGGTACAATGAGGATCATGCTTTCACAAAAAGGAGCTCTTTGTGCATAATCATACAGGGGCCCTTTTCATAAACCCACACATTCAGAATTGGGCTAGAACTCATGCAACCCTATTACTCCAATGTTTTACAACTTCATCTCCAATATTATTTACTGACTGACTGACTGACTGACTGACTGTATGCTGCCTCAAACAAAGAGCAAATCTAGGTAGCTTACATATTAGTTGTAAAAATCACATGATGATGATGATGGTGATGATCCAATGGCATAAAACAAAACTTAGCCACAGTTATTAGATAGTGATTCAATATCAGGGAGTGGATCATAACTCATCCTGCACGAGGGTCTTTTGGAAGAGCCATGTTTTTAAAGATTTGTGAAAGCACAACAGGGCTAGGGCCATGAAGAATTGAGGGTTGGGAAGGTTCCATAGGGAAGGTTTCATAGGTTGGGAAGGTTCCATAGGGAAGGTGCAGCCACATATCATATAATCTAGACCAAAATGTATTGTAGAACCAAGGGAAATTGCAGCACCCTTTATTTTTAAGCATTGGAAGTTTTGTACTTCAGTAGTAATTCAGTTAAAATAAACTGTGGTAGACATGATCAAACACTTACTCGTTAATTTCAATGTGACCCTTTATTTGCTGGCCTTTAAGATAGCTCAAGATGTAACCATTTTGGGAAGAATCAGAAAGAATAAAATATCTCTTTTTCCAGGAACTCTATAGGAAGGGGAAAAAATCAAGTTCACAAATTAGTAGAAAATCAGCATATTAGGAATGTATTTGATGATGATGATGATGATAGTAAAGCTATTATTTTTCTAATTGTACCTGATTATTAAAAAGATGAAGTGGTGGTGATTTTATAAAGAAACCATGCTTGTAGACACTGTAATCGTAATTTCCTAAGAAAGAAAAACAAAAAGTCATGATGTTTTAAAAAAGAGATTGTTATCCCTACACAAAAACTAATGCTAAATATTGGGCAACCAATTTTGGCCCTGAAGTATCATCAAGGCATCTCTCTTTCTCTCTCTCTCTACCTATGTTTTCAAAATGTGCGAGGCAAAATAGTAACTGAATGGTAAATAAACAAGAAATATCATTATGTTTTTTGTTGAGTGAACAGCCCCCAAGTATCCTGAATATGTTACTATACTGCAAATACTTCCTAGAAGATCAGAGATAGGCAAGCGTCTTTTTGGCTTGCAAGATAGACTTTACATTAGAGTTCTTAACTTACCCAGGATATTGTGAGTATTCTTAGGGTAAAACTGTGTTTTGGGTGCCCAATTAATTTGTGTAGCTTGGTTTAATGTTTACAAAAGATGGGAAAATGGAGAAATTTTCAGACATGCAAATGCTGGTAGAAGACAGTGGATAGTATGTGGTCCATTGTGAGGAGTAAAGATTAAAAAAAAAAGTGAAAATAGCTGCATATACTGTATGAAAGTGATTCTGTCTACTTTGTCACATGAAAGTTAGAATTCAGTATCACAAGAGGAAATTGAATGCAGTGGGAAAAGAGTTACTTAAGAAGTGACAGTGGTGAAACAAGAATAGGGTTATGAACGGGTGATACACATATGTGGACTGAATATAAAGTGAGTAACCAGTACAAAAGAACAATATTGAGAAGCTTTGATCATTCAGAGACAATGGATGAAGACATAATCACAAACACATGAAGGAAGACTGAATTGATTGAGAGGAAGGTAAAAACTGGGGAAGTGGTTTTTGGAGATCCTCAAAAGGAAAGATGTGAAAAATTTAAAGGACAAAGTGCATATATGAATTTGTTTGCCAGGACAGAAAGATATGGAAAAGTATAGAGAATGGTGTTTATGCAAAGTAGACTTAATTAGGATTCCTTTTATTTTCTCTTATCTCCTGATTTTAATTTCTTTTCCATACTACTGCCTATACTTACATTTGAAAAATGTTGCTTACTCTGAAAGAGAGTAACATGATGTCTATGTATGTTTGTAAGAACACTCCAAACACAGCACTGCCTATTATATGGTTTCCAATTGACTACACTGTACATTTAGGATTTATGCCATGACTACCATATTAAAATAGTTTGAAAAAACCATATTTGTAAGGATAATGTATCATCTAATCTCAATATGAGTAATGTTATATATTTAAGCAATGACAGTAGTTAAGGAGAAAACATGCTACTGTAGATATCACAGACTGAAGCTAGATAGAAATGAAAGCATGGGGAAGCATTTCCTGTATAGGCTCCTTTCATTCTCTTCATGATATCTTTTATTAATTATTATTATACTATTGCACGTGAACATGCTTCCACATAGTCAGGAACTGGAGCATTAGTTCTTGAAAATCATAACATAGTCTAAAGGATTTATCTGAAAGTGGCAGGCTAGAGTTACAAGCAGAATTTCTCTTTGTTCTTAAAAAAATCCTAGCAAACTGACCTTTGGATAGACAGAACAGATAAACATACTGAAATGTGCTTTCTATTCACAGAAAACTCAGAACAGTAGTTGAAAAATGTTGTCAAGTAAAAATAAAAGAATACGTGTAAAGCTTCTTGATGAATAAGAAGCAGAGCTCAATGTGAATCAAATTCAGCCAGGCCACATCTCTGAAGTGGGTAATCAATATAAAGTGTAAAATATAAAGCATGGACAAGGGGCATTTTCCGCTTCATTGAGTAGCAACATCTGCCACTCTTAGCGAAAGGAGCAGGACTTTAGGTATGAAGATCTGATTCTAGGGTGGCTTAAGAATATCCATGGCCAAATATTCCATTAGGTTTGGAATGTGGATCAGAGTCACACAGATACTGGAAAGGGAATATAACATGGTTGCTCTAATAAATAGTCCACTATTTATTTAAATAGCCCTTTTAATAGAGTCTTATTCTGACTCATTCATTGAAGAAGGCAAAAGAACAAGGTATATACTGATAAATAGCAAGTATCAAAAATGCTGTGAAAAAAGATATTTGGCAAAAACATATAAGAATTAGTTGTGTACCAATACTTCTTCTTTTTGTAGGATCCATATTTGATTGTTAGTTCAACCTGGAAAATAAGTGAAGTGTGAATGTTAAAGGGCACTTTAATAAGAAGAGTTTCACTATTTCTCATGGCTACAGTATCATAATCAAAGGATTTTTAAAAGATACACCTTTTCTTTTCAGGGTGAAGTCACTAATCCTGTTCATCTTTTTAAAAATATGTAAACAGAAACTATAACCATGCAAAAGGTTATCAGATGGTAACCAATATTGTTTGTCAATCTTAATTAAATTTAGGTTACTCACATAATAGCATGAATGTAAAATGCTCTGATATGCCAAAACAAACAAAAAAAATCTCATGTAGTTTTAAGTTTCCCCCCAAAGGATGTGGTCTTTGCCAAGAATAAGAACAGTGATATTTGATTTCTATGGTTTTCTTGTCCTATAACAACAGTTGCTACTTGGAATGTTGCGCACAATACTAGAAGATTCATTTACCATCCTGGAACTTCAACAAAATACAGCAAAAAGTCCCTTGAGATTAGAATTGTAAGAACTGTATTGATAATAGATTTTTAAGAAGGAAGAGAGATTTAGGAACTGATACACTGAATTTGAGGTAGTCCAGACAAGAAACCAAACTCATGAGTGCTAACACTACCTTTATTGTAAGGTTATAGTAACAGAACCTTGCAAGTCTGAAAGCACATCTCTCTCCCCATCCCACTTGCCCTTACTTTCCAGGGAACTAGGGAGGGTCCCTTCTGAGATGCTTACCATGTCCCCATTGTGGACTGTGGACTGAGATGTCTCTTATCTGACCATTGTCCAACCTGCAGCTCTTTTTTCTCCTGTCTCTCAGGGATATTCCCACAGACCATTAGACATACACATGTGCATGCACACCTAAATGTACATATATCCAGTAAAACCTGCCTACAAGAAGGAATGCTACTGGCAATTGCTTTTCAGGAATGGTAGCAGGTGAATTGTCCAGTGAGAGGACATTGTAGCCTGCTGTCTGGATTGAATAGCTTCCAAATGGTTGCCAAAATATCTCAGTCTGGACAGAATGTTCTTAAATTGGTTTAGAGGGTAGCCAATATGAGCACAGGGCAGGAGCAGATTAAGGGTACAGTGCAGAAAATCCCCTTTGTAACTAAATACCTTGTTGGGCAACTGCATTTTACATTTAAGGTTCAAGTGACATATGTTCCATATTATTTAAAGCTATGTTTTTATATTATTTTTAAATACACCTTTGATTGATGGCATACTACTCTTGGGGCAGGAGTTAGCTGCAGATGTAGATGGCATGGTATTCCCCCACCTATCAGTTTTATTTATTATCTACTGTTTAAATGAACTTCTATTTAATTTTTTCCCAAAACAATAAAGAAACACAACACGTCTAGGAGAAGTGCTTTAGAGCCAATCATTCAATAAATGGATCAGAACATACTGCACTTGAAAGAGCCAAAAACAAGTAACTGGGAGTCATCCTCCAGTAGGTAAGAAATAAAAACCAAAATGTAAACCACAGCCCTTAACTTATCTTGTTATAAAACTTCTAACCCAATCACACATTTGTTTAAAGAATTCAAACACAACCTGAAACGGGAATGGGGGAAGTCATTTACTCTGATAAAAGATATATCAGGTATTTCTGAAAGAATTAACAAACAATTTAAAGCCTTATCAAGACAGACATCAAACATTGCTCAGAGAACTAGGGTCATGAGTGCCGTTGAGCTGAAGACATCAGCGCAATGGCACACATGACAATAACGAGGAAACAGGGGAAGGGGCTCAAGATAAGCAGCCATCAACTCACAAAGACGAGAGAAGAAGATACAATGGCTAAGCGGATCGCGAGGCACACCCAAGCTGTTAACGCTAGCGCAACGGAGATCGCCCAGCTGACAGCAATCACCGGATGAATAAGGAAACCGATGATGGGCGATCCCGGAGCGCCAGCGGGGCCTCGCAACCCCTCACCTACCGGCAAGACAGCATGTTGGACAAAGGGGGGGTGACGTAACCTCGAGTGAGGGGGCGCTGACCGGCGCGGGGTATTTAAACCCCGCACCGGTGCGCTCCTGTCACTCTCAGCTTTTTTCTACAACTGTAACTACGCTATGAATAAACCAGAGCCTGCTTCAGCTGAACCAGTGTCTGTGTGTTACTCGGCGGTAGGCAGTGCATGACATAAAGCTGAGAGTCACAAACTCAGCCTCGCCGAGCCCCACCAGACGACAACGAGCCGCGGGAGGAATAGACGGCGAGAAGACCAGGAACGATGAGGCTGGCGCGACGCGGACAAGGGGGGCGAGCCGCACGGCAAGAAGCAGAGGAGGACCGATCGAGGCCAGAGGCACCGCGGACTCCCGGAGCCATGGACGCCCACCCGGCCCAACCCGAGCCTCAGCTCCAACCCCAAGGGGAGATGGCGACGGAGGCAACCCGGCCATGGGAGGGAGCAACATACCTCCCGAGACCAGCGGAGAACCCCGCGCCCCACATCGCACCCCAGCCACGGGCGTGGAGCGGCAGCCCAACGGCGGTAAGCATGGGGGAGGACGAAGAAGCAACCCAGCCGACGGCGGAGGAAGCGGGCCAACGGATGGGAGTGCCTGAACCCCACCGGCGACCCACCCCCGCCGACACACCGATGGAACCGGCCCCAGCGGCGGCACGGATCGCGGACGGGGACGCACAAGCTAGACTCGCGGCCATGGAGACCCAACTGAAGGAACTCCGGACCATGCTTCAATCGTTGATGTCCCCCGTGCCGCCCAACGACGTCCCTGCACAGGTCCACACCCCGAGCGAGGCGCCGAACTCCCACGGGCCAGATGAGGGTCAACAAACAGCCCAGGCAGACGACGCCACAGGCCGGGAAGTGAGAGGAGGGGGCTCACAAAACGCTCGGGCCCCAAAGGACTTCCCCATCTTCTTCGATGGGAACCCCGCGAAACTGTCGTTCTTCATTACGAACGCCAGGGAGTTCATGGGGAGGCACGGACACTCCTATGACTCCGAAGCGGACAAGATCGCAGCCGTGGCGATCAAACTACAAGACCGGGCGGCGGACTGGTACGTCCAACTGTACGAGTCCAGCTCCCCCGCCTTCGCCAACTTCCACGCCTTCATCAATGAGATGAAGAGCTACTTTGAGGACCCACTAGCCAAAGTGAGGGCGAAAAGCGCACTCCAAAGACTCAAACAGGGCGCACGCACTGTCCCGGACTACGCCCTCGAGTTCAAAGCCCTCGCAGGGAAGATCAACGACTGGTCCGAGACCACCCTGCTGGAAATGTTCAAAAGGGGGCTCAACCGCGACGTACTCCAATGGGCCCTCTACCGCGACGACCCAGAGACTCTACACGGTTGGATCCACCTCGCGGGGAAAGCAGAACACGCACACTGCACCTTCCTCATGGCAACGACGGAAGACACGACCAACACCTGCCAAAAGGTACTCGCGCCACACGTGGGGACGGCCGGTCCCACATACCCAAGGAAGAAATTTAATCGCGGGCCCTGCGGGAGGTGTGGAAAACTGGGGCACAAGACGGCAGATTGCTTCGCCAACCGACCGCCGGCTAGTGTGCCTAAACCCGCCCCGAAAACTAACCTCAAACCACCTAACCCGCCGCCGCCCCCTCACCGCCGAATGACCGGAGCCACAGCGACACCAGAGGAAGGCTGGGACACCTACTGGGGGGGAGAGGACGCCGTAGACCCAGACCAGCCGGCGGGAAACGCTCCCCGCCTGCCCTGAAACGCGTTGCGAGGCAGGCGGTAGGACAGCAGCGCGGACCACCTCGACGGAACGGCGAAAGCTCCGTTATAATGGCGGCAATCAAACTCTCTGCCGGCAACGGAGTCACCACGGCCGCGGCACTAGTGGACTCGGGGTGCTCAAAAAACCTCATCCACCCCGACTTAGTCGCCAAACTCGACCTCCGCTGCTCCCCCCTCCCCACGCCGCTGGCATTCCACCAGCTGGACGGCTCAACAGCGGGAGGGAAACCAGCCACGATGCAGACCGAGCCGGTCACCCTGCAAATGGGCACTCACACCGAACGCACATCGTTCGTTGTCACCCACATCGGACGACCCATTGCAGTCTTGGGAATGCCATGGCTCGCGACAAACAACCCGCGCATCGACTGGGAGACCCGCACCTTCATATTCGGCGACGGCGAGTACCGGGCGCCAGTCCTGGCGGGCAGAACCAACCCCACTGTGGGACGAGCAGAGGCAGCTACACAGGACAACGCAGCTACCACAGCAGACCTACCGGAACAATACGCTGACTTCTCCGAGGTCTTCGGAGAGGCGGAAGCTGACCAACTACCCCCCCCACCGCAAGACGGACTGTCGGATTGACCTGCTGCCCGACGTCCCCTTACCTAGACCGAAGATCTACTCGATGACCCCGAAGGAGATGGCAACCCTCCGGGAGTTCATCGATAAAAACCTAGAGAGGGGATTCATAGAGCCAGCATGCTCACCGGTCGGAGCCCCCGTCTTATTCCGGGAGAAGAAAGACGGCACCCTACGGCTCTGCACCGACTACCGGGGCCTAAACGCGGCTTCCCTGTCCAACAAATACCCCTGACCCCTGGTAAAAGATATGCTCGCCCACCTGTCCACGGGCAAGGTCTTCTCCAAGCTGGACCTTCGCGAGGCGTACTACCACATCCGAATCAGGGAGGGGGACGAATGGAAGACTGCGTTCAACTGCCCCCTAGGCGCCTTCCAGTACAAAGTGCTGCCGTTCGGACTCGCGGGGGCCCCAGGGGTGTTTATGCAGCTCATCAATGAGGTCCTGCATGAACACTTGTTCAAAGGGGTCCTCGTCTACATAGACGACGTCCTTATCTACACCAAAACGCACGAGGAACATGTGACCCTAGTCAGACAAGTCCTCGATAAGCTCAGAAGGGCGCAGCTCTATGCCAAACCCGCAAAGTGCGAATTCCATAAAGCGCGCCTAGACTACCTGGGGTACTGAATCTCCGGAGACGGCATAGAAATGGACCCCGCAAAAGTCGAGGCGGTGCTGAACTGGGAACGCCCCCACAACAGACGCCAACTCCAGAGCTTCCTCGGCTTCGCGAATTTTTACAGGTCATTTGCCCGGGGGTTCGCAGAGATAGCCCTCCCCCTAACGGACCTCCTCAAAACCAAAGGAGTGGGGGACACCCGATGCACCAAGAACCCGGGCACAGTATTGAATTGGACTCCCGCGTGCCAGACCGCATTCAATAAGTTGAAAGCGCTGTTCACCACAGAGCCAATCCTCGCGCACCCGGACCCAGAACGGCCGTTCGTGGTCCAAGCCGACGCCTCAGACTTCTCCCTGGGGGCCATCCTACTCCAAAAGGACCCCACAGGACTCCTGAAACCATGCGCCTACCTGTCGAGGAAATTCTCCGAGACAGAAAGGCGATGGCACGTCTGGGAGAAGGAAGCCTTCGCGGTAAAATCGGCGCTGGAAACATGGAGACACTTACTTGAAGGAGCCGCCCAACCATTCGAGGTCTGGACCGACCACCGGAACCTCGAGGCCCTCCGAACGCCCAGACGCCTTAGCCCAAAACAGGTCCGATGGGCCCAATTCTTCAGCCGCTTCAACTTCCAGCTGAAGTTCATGCCGGGTAAAAAGAACTTCCTGGCTGACGCCCTTTCCCGACTGCCCCAAGACGAAGAGCCCGCCCCAGACACGATTGGGACGGTCCTATCCGCTTCCCAACTGGGGATGGCTGTGACCACCCGGAGCGGCGCTCGGAGGCAGCACGACTCTACGGCGCAACCGACGGCGGGACAACCTGTGACCAGACGACGCCAACCACAACTACCAGGGGGAATACGCACGGACCTCGCCGCCGCCCTCAAAACCGACCCCTGGTTCCTGGCGAACCCCGACAAGGTAACGATGGCACAGGACCTGGCATGGGGGGAAGGCAGAATCTATGTCCCGGACTCGCAACGCCAAGCGATCTTGCATAGATCCCACGACACCAAGCAAGCGGGACACTTTGGGTTCCTTAAGACCCTGCACCTAACAAGGCGTCAATTCTGGTGGCCCGCGCTAAGACAGGACGTGAAAGCCTACGTAGCGTCCTGCCCAACGTGCGCCAGAGCCAAACGGGCACCAGGCAAGCCCTCAGGACTTTTACTCGGCGGTAGGCAGTGCATGACAACTAGTCAAGTTTGTGATTGCCTAAAAATGCCTGCTAGTATGAAAAAATATTGAGAAAATATCATGGATGTTAAAATATCTCAGGCAGATGTTGAAGCAATATTTGTATCAGACATATTAGCAAAAATGTTGAGAATGACAGCATGCTCAATTACATACTATAGTACTGTAATAATATTTCATGATCTCTCCCAAAATTGCATGTGTCTGAAAAGGACATAGTATAAGCACATCAAATTCAAAACTGGCAGCTTGCAAAGTTGAACAAACCAAGACAAAATTATTTATTGAATGATATGACTATAACCCTATTTAATGCAATACATTCTTCCCAGTTTGTTAAAAGAACTTCTAGAATTCATTCAATTATTTGCTTGAACAGTAAGTTTTTAAAAAAATCTATAATGTTTGCATTTCATAAGCAAAATGAAATGAAATGAAATGAAATCCAATATTTTACACATTCCCCTTCAACATAACATCTTTAAATACCTAGGAAAATCTTTAAAGATCCAGGAATGTAAATATGCTATTTAATAAGTATAATGGCCCTGCTTGAAAAAAAAAAATAAGGATATAAAAAAATGGAACTAGAGTTATCACAGTATTTTAAACCATATAACAGCAACTATGGTTACTTCCAAATGGATATATCTATTTCAAACTTGTTTAAAAATATATTCATGATAACATTCTTACCAATTAAGAAAAACAAATTGTATTTTTATGGTCTAATTCAAATCAGTAGAATAAAAAGAAAGATTTTATATTTATCTCCAAATAAAGAAAGATGAGACATATCTTGTTTAAGAATATGTTACCAAGCAGTTCAGTTAGCTGGTGTTATTCCTTTCATAATGGAAAATCCAGCAAAAAAATGGTTTGGAATAGAAAATATTCAGTATAAGAGTGTAAATCTTTTTTTTTCCCCTTTCAAACCTACCTTCATAAAATGAATAAACTCAACAATAATTTCACACAAATAATGTGTTGAATGCAGAGAAAGAATTTTTCAGAACTTATTCTTCATTAACTCCATTGAAAATATATGCAAATGTTAACTAAGACAGAGCCACACTGTTGAAATCATGCGGAAGAGAAGCCTTAATAGAGTAAGAGATTTTTATAAAAAATACCTTTCAGTCTGGAGCAAGCTGAACAAAAATTAGAACATAAAATGGCATTTTATTGGTTCCATAATAAAAAATAAAAATATGATGGAATTGGAAATAGATCTCTATATAATTTTGAAAAAATAGCATTTTTTTCTTCATAGTACCTAAAGGTTCTATCTTAAAAATAGATCTTATTTGAAATACATTTTTAGTGAATCTACCATAGGGCTAAGACAAGAGTTAGGGAAACAATAAGATAATATCTGGCAGTCTCAATTATTTCATGTTTTTTCTTTCCTAAGTATTTTGTTTTGTTTTGTTTCGTTTAATACTATGTGTGTCACCCAAAGTCACTCTTGTAAGATGGGTGGGTCTTAAGGTCTTACACTCATGGTATCAAACTGTGATAAGAATATCATATATATTTTGTACATAGTCAATGAATTGTTGGTAAATCTAAAGCCTATCACATTCTTTCATCCTTGTAGAAGGTGATAAGGTTTAGATTTTTGGAAGAAAGATTTTAATGATATGTCATATATAAACAAACAGAAGATGTTTTTTTTTCCCAAAGTTAAATTTATTAAACATGTATGTTAGAATAAAATATGGCAAAGTAAGAAACACATTTCTATTTTTAGCAGTTAAATTAATTATTGCTGACCAATGAAATATCTAGATAATATCTCAAGGGTTAAATGGTATGGTAGTATCTAGTCTACAGCATTGCTTGAGAAAGTTTCTGATAAAATCCATTATTTGACAATGAAAAATAGCAAATCATTATTCTGTGAACAATAGTGGGATATTATTGTTTATATAAGAGAAATTCATCCATGCCACAGTCTGTAACAGAAATTATGGGAATGTTAAATTGTACCAGCATCATGTGAATCTTAAATTTAATTCTAAAAATAAATTTTGTTGGCCCATGTCTCCTAGTAATCAACTATTATGTGCTTACATTATATTCCAGTTGCAATAATCTGGTCAGCTTTGCAACAAAGATTATTTTCAAAATACAATGTTATAGACCCTAACAATTCTGCTACAATAAAGGAGTGGAACAAATTTATTATAAATAATAACATTTGTTTTAATTTAACAAATAAAGATTTTTTTAAAAATAAGAATTTAGATAAGCTAAAGAAAACAAAGTACCTTTGAATCTGGGCAGTTAGTCTGCCTTCTTTTGAATGGCAAATCTTCCAAACTAAGTGCAAACCCTTATTCTCATAGCACATACCCCAAACAATATCAGAGTAAGCTACTGTGAATTTTTCTACTCATGCCCTTTGTGTATCACATTTCCTTGAGACTGAAGGTGGTAAAAACACCTATAAAATTAAAGGATGTCAAATTTAGAATACTAAATTGTGATGAAAAGAGGAGAGGAGGCTTGCCTGCAGTTACTTTTCATGCACAATTAAAAAAAAATTTTTGTAACAGCACAACTCTTCCTCAGGTGAAAGATAATGATTCCAAGTTTATGCCTGATTTAGTTTTATTTACAGAATTTTTAAAGAGGTTCTAGCATAAATCTGTGAAAATAAAATCTAGTGAGACACTTTGCATTTTAATACATAGAACAAGATAATAAAAATAAATTGTACATATTAATGTCAGCTCTAAATGAACATGTGATTTGTAGCAATACTTACAGGATAGGATGTTTACCATGCTGGAGATCAACAATGTCCAATCAAGTCACTGAGACATTTATTGAGAATTGGATTATTAGTTACAGAGCGACTGTCCTTTTATAAGACTCTTAATTGCACCCCATTACTATGAGTCATAAGGAAATACCCATGTTTTTTCTTATGAGAAATATTCCCTTTCACTGTCAAAACTGCAAGTTGCTTTAATGAGGAAATCCAGGAAATGGCAGTGTTTTTAAAGAGCATTTGACAGTGCAGAAAAACAGGTGCAATGATAATACTGAATCTGGTTTGGCAGTGTTTGGCTTTTTTACTTCATTTCCTCATAGCACTCTTTTTTTTTCTTAAGGTAACACTGTTCCGACAGCAACTAGAAGAGATATAAAATAATATGAGGATAGAATTGGGTGCTTTATTGCGATTATTACAATCCAACAAAACAGAATTGGGCATTACTGTGAGTCAACTATTCTACATTACTTTATTTAATGAATGACATAGACAGGGAAACTCTCAGACAACAAACCCATAGGCCTTTCCTTACTTGTATCTAATCACAGCAAAAAATGCTTGATTGTTTGCTTTAGAATTCCTGTATTCAATCTCCCTTCCAATTCTACTGACAATATGGCCTTCATCTCACCCTCAACCCATCCCAGAGGCAGCCTTAACCCACACTATTCTGACGTTACTGAAACAAGCCAAGACAATTCCAAAGTGCATAAAATCTGCTGTGTATCCCTGACCATTCTGTTGGCCAGTGCATTCTGTGACTGCAAGGGGTGAGAATAGACTGGTGCCTGCTGGCAGTTTCAGGCTGGTATAGGCAAACTCCCACCATGCTCCACCATTCTCCTCTGCCTCCGTTCTGTCATAGTTTTCTCCTGGTAAAAAGAACTTGGTGCAGCTGTGGTGGGAATTTGTGGGATGAGGCACTGCACAATTACTTGGAAGTGCTGGCTTTTTCAAAACTCAGCAGGACATCTGCCTGGTTTGGGGTAAGCTAGCATTTTACCACACCAATCTACCAGCCTACAAAGCTTGTTTGTCAGGCTTCCTTACATTCTGGTTGTCCTGAGTTGATCCAGCGGTACAGCCATCATTGATGACAGAAGGAGAAATATCAGACACAAATGTTAAGACAGTTTTTGAAACTATTTCTCTCTGCCTCCCTTCTGCTGAGAGGCAGCAATATTTTTTTCCCCTCTATGGAGTATCATGCTCAAATTTGTTAATCAAGGAGCTAAAGGTTTGTGTGCAAGGAGAGAACCATAGTTTATGGGACATGGGAAGATATTGTAGTAAGACATTGGCACGGGGACAATAAAGGTGACTGCAGTGTAGAAACAATCCTCAGTATTTTAGAGGAAACTCTGAGGTTCAATTTAGGAATAGCTTCAGTGTCTTCCCTCTCATTGACCCAGAGCTGAGACAAAACCAAGTAGAAGGGAGGGTGGAAGAGGAGAGGGAGAGGGAGGGAGGGAGGGAGGGAGGGAGAGAGAGACTGACTTCGGCAGGATAATGTGTACCTATGTATGTCTCTAAGAGAGGGAGAAAAAAAAAGCAAGTGAAAGAGATAAAATGTTTACAGTAAGTAAAGGAATGGACAAAGCATTCTCTGTCCCATTGTGTTACACACACACACACACATATGTATATATATTTCAGATCTTAATCCCACCCATAATCTTTGCACACCCTGCAAGAGGGCTAAAGCCACCTTCTCACCTTTCACAATCATACAGTTTCCTGAATAACCCTTCTACAGAGGACAAGGAGGAGCTTTGATATTGCTTTGTATGTTGCTTCATTGCACCCAAGAAAGAATTAATACAAATGCAGAAGTGTATGTGCCATATCCAGGTTTTAAATTGCAAGTCCTCCCTTTGGAGTCTTGGCTATTCTTTTCCCAGCCTTGAGATCCGAATGCACCTGTTCCATGTTGACACAACAGTGCTCTCTGGTTCAAGCAATGCTGCTTCCTACCTTGTCAGCTTTAGCTCATATGCCCCTGTGTCATGTCCCCCATTGCGATGCATACATGCATCACAATGGGGAACATGCCTTTCCGGAGAAGGGAAGGAAAGAGGAAGGAATTAGTGATAATCCTTTAAGCACTAAAAGACAAATACCAATAAACGACAAAGGAGCCATACCTTTGCCCTGACCCGAGAAGCCATCATCCCATCTTCCTGACATCTCTGCATTACCCCGGGGGACACACCTGCACCGGACACAGGAAGAGGACAGAGGTGATCAGCGCTAATCCCCCTGATTGCCCATCGAGACTCTGGAATCACACCCTGATCGCCCATCAAGACTCCGGATCAGGACTTTGGGACAATGGGGGGTGGAGAAGGACCAGGTCTGCACCGTGGGTATTTACCGGCTACCTCGCATGCCATGTGCTCATTCCCATCTTTTTCTGTGTATGCATTCTATTCCTAATAAACCGGAAATCCTTAGCCCTGACTAAGTGAGTCTGTGTCTCTTTGGGAATAAGGCAACCATCACATAAAGACGGGAAACAAAAATTTTTTTTTTCCGCCAGCACCATTCCAGATTTCATCTGTGAGGGACCCAAGCTGGCGATGGAAAGACTCAACCCACGAAGAGGTGGCTACCAGAGGACCGGCAACGGGTCACCCGACTCTACGGCACGAGGGATCGGTAAGAACCCTACTCCCAGACGGCACGAAGTCCAGGAGGGTTCGGGATCAAGCTCGGAGGAGGAGGAGACCGGGAGGAGCAGGACACTCAAAGCCACCAGAGAGTCGCAGGACGAGTGGGTCACCCTGGACGAGACGGCGGGATCCCTGCCCGGAACGCTCAGGGCATCTAAGAAGCCGCAGAACCAGCTGTCCCCAATGATCACAGGAGCTGAGGGAAGGCGCTGGAGCGGACGGACTGAGGAAGGCTCCCAAACAGCTGAGCGGCTAAGCATAGTGGAATCGAGGCTGGAGTCGGTCGAACAGCTGCTCCTGAGATTGTTGGTCGAGTGGGAATCCCGAGGAAGGGGTGAGCTGGAACCAGGTACTAGAAGCTCATCACCCCCCCTCCCATCCCTGAGACGCGGCAGCCAGGGCGAGGACGGAGATGGCAGAAGGCTGAGGCAGCACCGGGCAGAGTTCACCTCGCAGAACCCGCCAGGAGGTCATCTTCCCCCCCCTCCCACCCTGGAGACACGACAGCTGGGAAGAGGCTGGAGCCGGCACGAGACAGAGGCAACACCGCCAGGAGTCCGGCTGAGGGAATCCCCACACCGAGACCGGAGAACCCCAGCAGCCTGAGGCACGCCCAGATGACCAGATGTGGTTTGGAGCCCACCGGGAGCGGGAGTGAAAGACCTCGGGGTCAAATTCGACGGGGACTCAGCAACATTATCCTTCTTCCTGACAAAAGCAAAAAATTACATGGAAGAATTTGGGCCATATTTTTGCTCGGAAAAGGGCAAAATTAATGCCATTGCGAACAAACTCAAAGGAAGGGCGGCTGACTAGTATGTGCAGCTATGCCAGGCAAATGCCCCAGAGCTCGATTACTGCGACGAGTTCCTCTGGGCACTAGATCTGCACTTCAGAGACCCCTTAGAGAAGGAGAGAGCGAAAAGATCCCTAAGGGGAATCAGCCAAGGGCAACGATCTGTGGCAGATTATGCTATGGAATTTCAAGCACTGGCTGGAAAGGTGGAGGACTGGTCGCAGTCTACCCTAATTGAATGTTTCAAAGAGGGCCTGAACTTGAATGTTCTGAGGTGGGCATTATGCAGAGATGACCCAAACACTCTAATTGAGTGGATACTGCTAGCTGGTAAGGTGGAAAATGCCCAGAAAACCTTCCTACAAGCCAAGAGGATGGCACAACAAGCAGCGATGGCAAAGGGACCCCGAACCACTGCAGGACCGGTGAGACCAGCACCCCAACCCTGGAGAGAAGAGAGGGAGCGACAGTTCACCAAGGGGCAGTGCCTTCGATGTGGGAAAGAGGACCACAAAGCGGCAGCATGCCCGAAGACAAAGGCAGTTGACAGGCCAGGAAAAACGCCGGGCAAACCACCCGCAGCACCCAAAAAGATGCCAGTGGCCAGTGGAGAGATCGGAGCAAAAGATCTACCTTACTCCATTGAAGAGGAGGAGAGCGACGAGGAAGAACCGGCAGGAAACGCCAGCCACCTGCCCTGAGAAGCACCAGAGGGCAGGTGGAGGAGGATAATGGGCGCAGCGACACCTGGGTGAGTGCCAACTGTCCCGCCCTGTACGTGAAGGTTAAACTAAAGTCCAAGGAGAAGTCAATTGAAGTTTGGGCCCTAATAGACTCGGGCTGTTCCAGGTGCCTAATGCACCCAGACGTGGTTGCCAATTTAAATCTCCCATGCTTTCCACTTCAGCACCACATAGTTTTTACACAATTGGATGGTTCGGCAGCGGGAGGGGGCCCGGTCACCCAATTCACTGGAGAAGTGGCGTTGCAGTTAGGCAGCCACCGGGAGAGACTGAAATTTGTCATGGCACCGGTGGGCCACCCTTTAGTCATCTTGGGCATTCCGTGGCTGGTACGAAGGAACCCCTACATAAATTGGGAAACCAGGACGATCACGTTTACAGACGGCTTCTACCAAGCACCTACAGGGGAACGAATTCCCCGTGCTGCAGTGGGGAGGGCAGAGTCTACAACCACACACCTGGCTGCAGCAGCCCTGGAAGGCTTGCCAGACAGGTACATGGAGTTTGCAGATGTGTCCGGGGAGAAAGAAGCAGACAAACTCCCACCCCACAGAAAGACTGACTGTGCGATAGAACTGGTCCCCAACACACCATTGCCAAAGCCCAAAATTTACGCAATGACCCAGAAAGAACTGGCAGCATTGCGGGAGTTTGTGGACAAGAATTTAGCATGAGGCTTCATCAAGCCTGCAAACTCGCCAGTTGGAGCCCCAGTCTTGTTCAGAGAGAAAAAGGATGGGACATTAAGACTCTGTACGGACTACCGCGGATTGAATGCGGCTTCCATATCCAACAAATATCCTTTACCCCTAATCAAAGACATATTAGCACATCTGGCAAAGGGGAAAATATTCTCTAAACTGGACTTGCGAGAAGCCTATTTTCGCATACGTATAAGGGAGGGGGATGAGTGGAAGACGGCTTTCAATTGCCCACTGGGATCATTCCAATACAAAGTGTTACCGTTTGGTTTGGCAGGGGCACCAGGGGTATTTATGCAATTGATTAATGAGGTCTTGCACGACCACTTTTTCAAGGGGGTACTTGTTTACTTAGACGATGTATTGATATATTCTGAGACTGAAGAGGAGCATGAACACTTGGTAAAGCAGGTGCTCAGGAAACTCCGCAAAGCCGAGCTATTTGCCAAGCTCTCCAAGTGCGAGTTTCATAAATCTCAGATAGACTATCTGGGCTACTGTCCTAACTGCCAGGAAACACGCTGAGACAAGGAACTGGTCTCTAATGTTTTATTGCTTGTACATAACAGGAATCCTAACAAACTGAAGAAGCGTGGGAAAAACCCAGCCATATAAACCCCAAAGGTTAAGGCGGTCCCGATCTGTGTCTCTTTGAATGGCTACCTAATTCCTCAGTGCTACGCATGCACTTAACAGTCTGGATGGGAGCCCCCTGCTCGCCATCCTTACTCATGACATCTACAGAATCTCTGAGAGGGGCATCGAAATGGACCCTGGAAAAGTCCAGGCCATCCTGGCATGGGAGCACCCGCTCACTAGGAGGCAACTACAGAGTTTCCTCGGATTTACTAATTTTTACAGGGGGTTCATCAAGGGACTAGCAGAAATCATTTTGCCCCTAACTAATTTACTCCGCACCAAGGGTCTGGGAGACACGCGCAAAGCACGAAACCCAGGAGCGCTACTTAACTGGACACCTGAATGCCAAAGGGCTTTTGATCACCTCAAAAGCCTGTTCACAGAAGAACCGGTTCTCCAACATCCTGACCCCACCAAGCCCTTTGTAGTTCAAGTAGATGCCTCTGATTTCTCGATTGGGGCGCTCTTGCTTCAGCGGGATTTAAATGACCAGCTGAAGCCTTGCACGTACCTCTCCCGCAAGTTCTCCAAAACAGAACGGAGATGGCATGTATGGGAGAAAGAGGCTTTTGCTGTCAAAGCTGCCTTAGAGGCATGGCGACACCTCCTGGAAGGGGCCACATGCCCCTTTGAGGTCTGGACGGACCACAAAAACCTGGAAGCGCTCAGTACCCCAAAACGCCTCAGCCCCAAGCAGGTTCACTGGGTACAGTTTTTCAGCCGCTTTGATTTTAAGCTGAAGTTCATACCAGGACGAAAGAACTTCTTAGCTGACACTCTCTCTAGGCGGCCCCAGGATGCCAGTCAGGCATCTGACATTGTAGGTACTGTGTGGACTGACACACAGCTGGGTTGCCAAGCTGTCACACACAGCCAAACTGGAACGCAGCACACCCCGGCATAACCACCCGCAAGGGGAGGGAGACGCATGTCAACTTCATCGCAATTGCAACAGCAGTTCGTACAAGCCTTAAAAATGGATACATGGTTGCAAGCAAATAAACACAATGTTTCTTTTGCAAATGATTTGGCTTGGAAACAAAATAGCTTGTACGTGCCGGAGCAATTGCGAGCAGAGGTTCTGAGCTGTTCTCACGATGACAAAACAGCAGGGCACTTTGGTTTTGTCAAAACGCTGCATCTGGTAAGGCGACAATTCTGGTGGCCTACACTTAGGAGGGATGTAAAAGAATATGTCGCTGCTTGCCCTACATGTGCTATGGTCAAGCGAAAAGCGGGGAAGCCCCAGGGACTATTGCAGCCGGTGGCAAGCCTCTCCCGCCCTTGGGAGGAAATCTCAATGGACTTTATCATAGACTTGCCACCCAGCCAGAGAAAAACGGTCATCTGGGTGGTTAAAGACTACTTGTCGAAACAGGTACATTTTATCCCATGCGCCTCCATTCCCTCCGCTCAACAGCTGGCACGCCTCTTTTTAAATCACATTTAGAAATTACATGGTACCCCCTCCCGCTTGGTCACAGATAGGGGTACACAATTTACTTCTCAATTCTGGAAGGCATTTTTGAAGTTAATTGGCACCAAGCAGGCATTGTCCACTGCTTGGCACCCCCACACGGATGGCTCAACGGAAATCCTTAACTCCACCCTGGAGCAATATTTGCACTCCTTCATAAGCTACCAGCAAGATGATTTGGTAGACTTACTCCCCTTTGCTGAGGTGGCATATAACAATGCAGTGCACCAGAGCACGGGTCACACCCCCTTCTGGGTAGTCTATGGTTGAGACTTCGTTCCGATCCCGGAGTTACCACAGCCAGAGGCCCCACCTTGTTCCCCAGATGACTGGGCGGCACAGCTAGCCAACGTCTGGCCAATCATTCAGCTGGCTCTCTCCGAAGCCCAAGCAACCTACAAGCGGTATGCGGACAACCACAGGGCTGCGCAGCCAGACTTCAAAGTGGGAGATAAGGTCTACCTCTCCACTAAGTTCATTAAGTCTCCACAGCCCTCAAAGAAGTTAGCCCCCAAGTTCATTGGCCCATTTCCAATAGTGGAAATAATCAACCCGGTTACTTTCAAGTTAGAATTGCCACACAACTTGAAACGCATACACCCGGTGTTCCATTGTGCCTTACTGAAACCGGTTACCTCCTCAAAGTGGCACAACGAACCCCCGCCCCCCGCCTCCTCCCATCATGATCGATGGACAACAGCATTTTGAAATCAAGGAGGTTCTAGATTCCTGAAGGCTACGGGGCACCCTCCAGTACCTGGTCTGCTGGAGACATTTCCCCCACCCTGAGTGGGTGCATGCTCGGGATGTCTCAGCGCAGCGGCTTGTCAAACGCTTCCATGAAGCGTATCCTGCCAAACCAGCACCTTGAATTTTTGGGGGGAGGCAGTATGTCATGTCCCCCATTGCAATGCATACATGCATCACAATGGGGAACATGCCTTTCCGGAGAAGGGAAGGAAAGAGGAAGGAATTAGTGATAATCCTTTAAGCACTAAAAGACAAATACCAATAAACGACAAAGGAGCCATACCTTTGCCCTGACCCGAGAAGCCATCATCCCATCTCCCTGACATCTCTGCATTACCCCGGGGGACACACCTGTGCCGGACACAGGAAGAGGACAGAGGTGATCAGCGCTAATCCCCCTGATCACCCATCGAGACTCTGGAATCGCACCCTGATCGCCCATCAAGACTCCGGATCAGGACTTTGGGACAATGGGGGGTGGAGAAGGACCAGGTCCGCACCGCGGGTATTTACCGGCTACCTCGCACGCCATGTGCTCATTCCCATCTTTTTCTGTGTATGCATTCTATTCCTAATAAACCGGAAATCCTTAGCCCTGACTAAGTGAGTCTGTGTCTCTTTGGGAATAAGGCAACCATCACACCCTGCTGCTGCCAATGTCCAGCTCTGCATATTCCAACAGACCACCTTGCCTCCTTCCCCTGCCTGCCTTAGCTGCTGTCACTGCCATTGCCAATGTCCAGCATGGCAGGTCTTACCAGCCCAGATCCACCACCAGATGCTTTTCTTTTCCTCACTCCTTTCCATGCCACCCTCAGCTGATGCTACTAATAACCTTGACTTTTTTCCCATTCGTGAACCATTCTGCTGAAAACAAATGCATTTCAGTCCCTCTCCAGAACAAAATAGATGTTTCATTCTGATACTGAGATCAGACTTGCCCAGACCTCGCCTTTCACAAGGCATTCACAATCTGGCTTCACCATCTAACCTGGGGCCCCGATAGTATGGGTGAGTCTATTTCATGTTTGAGTGGGATGTTATGAATGTTCTCCCTTATGAATGTTGTCCCTCTGGTGGGAGGAGATGGGTGGTGACAAATTCGATAAATAAATAAAAATAAATACGTTCTTGGCTATTTTATGCTGTTTATGCTGTTTTTTTAAATTTTGTTTTTATTCTGCTTTTAATTGTTAGCTGCCCAGAGTCATGTATATGAAATAGGCAGCCATATAATTTATTAAATAAATAAATAAAGCGTCCAAACACATAATTTAGTTTCGGAATGGCTCACTGAAAAGGTCCAAGTGTCAGGTCTTCTCAGTAATGACCCCCAATTTATTGTACATTCTGCCTCAGAAGTATGGTTGGCTGTTATTTTGGACAGGCCAAAGCAACATTGTTCCACAGGGCATTTGGCCCTTAGGACGTACTGTTTTTGTTTTCTATTGTTATTATTTATATCTTTTTAAAATGTATTTTGGACTCTTTTTAACTCCACCAGGAATCTACCTGGATTGAGGTGGCAATAAACATTGCAAAACAAATGAGTAATCAATAATTAAACCAGCTGTTACATGCATGGAATTAGTGCACAGAACATTTAGTTTATCTTTATTTAGCAAGTTATTTAGACTTTACAGAATTTCCTTCTTCTCTTCTGTCACGCTTCAGTAAGGTACCACTAAGGCTAGGTCACAAAAAATCCAAGAACCGAGTATAAGGAATATTTTCTAAAGAAAATTGAAACTCTGCACCAAAATATGTTTCTAATCTTATTTTTTTGTCCAAACGTTCAGTTTTGGCCTCATCTTTTAAGTAGGCTTGCTCATTTCCATCTGTTCTAGGTTTTTCTAATGGACAGACTTGTGCTTATTTGATGTCTCACTGACTGTGTGAGGATTAATTTTCACAGTATTTCCTTTTTCATGTCTCTCCACTCTTGTATCAGAGCTTGGAGCTTCCTTCTCCCATGCTTCCCTCATAATTGGTTTAAGAGAAAATGGATTTTTCCTTAGATGTTCTCTGCAAGTTTGTAGAGATAGTGAAACTCCATCCCATCTCTCCTTTCCCAAAGGTCAGTGAGGGGTCATGACTGGCTCAAAACGATTTCTACAAACATTGTGTGATGTAACTTTTTAATTTATCAGAAGCTCTATCGCATTTTACTGGATGGAACCTGGGGAGCAAATTAACCTTAGACTAGCAGGAAGCTGGGCCACAGCTAGCAATTGCTGGTCTTGTCCTATCTGTTGTGTAATCTGGGCTATTGCGTAAGTCAATTGGTTAGTTTGAGCATCTGTCCAAGTCTGATGCAGATTCAGCTGTTGTTTAAACTGGAGTAAGATATTACTGTCTTATTCAAAGTCAACAGTATGGCAAGAGGGTTTGTATGACTTGGTTTTCGGAAAAATTGAAGCTGAGTTGCCTGAGAATAACAAGTTGCTGAAATTGTCAAGCTTCAACAGGAATCACTCAAAAACACACACAAGAAAATCCAAGAACTGAAAACTAGTAATATTTATTAAAGAACACTGAAAGCCAGTATCAAAAGAATGTCAGCAGCTGAAGTAAATAGTGAAGTAACCTTATTTATAAAGATTATGTTTTAATATTTTTACATTTAATTTTTCACCCCACCCTACATACCAGGATACTAGGCTTCCCCTTTGGGAAGTTTGTTTCCCCATTTTTCAAGTGGTCAGACTTGCTCTTATCTGGTTTCTTACTGAGACTTACATCTCAAACCACCTCTACATTAAGGATCATGTTTCAAAGTGGCAAAGCAAACACTGCACTGATTTTCTTTGCATGTGTTTTCAACTGAGCCAGAGTTCTTGCTTCAATTTTAAGCAAGCCAGGGTCATGAACCACATTGATATGGTTTATTGTCTAGCATAGAATTGTTTTGAAGACAAGAATCCTCCCATTGTAGATGTTGTGTAGAAGCAAAAAATGTTGATTTTATCCAGTCACTGATGCAATTGGATTTTCCCCATGGCTGGTAACATCTGAGAAGAGGGCAATGAAGTTGGAGGAATTCACTAATTTTATGTGCTGTGGTGTGCCTTGCACATGAGAAATCAGACCACCATCCAACAATAAGCCAGGGCAGAGGCAGTTGGGATTTGATATGGGGATGACAAAATGCTGGTGGTTTTCCATTGGTTCAAGGGCAGAAGGGGAGCACTTTAACTGAGCTATAAGGAAAGGTCCCAGTATTATTGCTTCTGATGAAGGAATTTTCTGCTGTCAAACCACAAGGAATTTTTTTCTACCATCATAGCATCTCTGCCCATATAATTATATCTGCCCCAAATAAGCCCAAAGAAGACATGATGGTATTCCAAAATTGCCAAGGGAAGAGGGACACCAAGAATCCTATACATTTTATGCAAACCTGAAGTTGAGAGCCAGTTTGATGTAGTGGTTAAGGCACCAGGCTAGAAACCAGGAGACTGTGAATTCCAATCCTGCCTTAGGCATGAAAGTGACCTTGGGCCAGTCACTCTCTCACAGCCCTAGGAAGGAGGCAATGGCAAATCACTTCTGAAAAAGCTGCCAAGATTTCTTGGCAAATCCAGTCAGTCAAGATTGACTTGAAGAAATAAAACAGAGACGATTGCACAACTGGAAATTGTACTGTTATTGAAACAACCCCTGGGATGTTTTAGGTGAACCTGTAATCATCTCAGCACCAAAAATGATTTGAAATATACTACTTTCTAGGTGCTGTAAGTAAATGCTAGGTAACAGATTAAATATTTTTACCCATATTTTGCTGAGATTTTTTTTTTTTAAAAACTAAAATTATAGTGTTCTAAGTCACCATTTTAAAAAGAAATTTACTCTTTTAAGGATTGTTGTGAGCCGCCCAGAGTTGCTGAGAGTTGGGTGGCATACAGTTCATTTAATTGCCCACTTGATATGTGACTCACATGTCTGAATATGCACACATATTTTAGTTTTAACATGGGCTTAAGGAACAAGGGGAACCTGAGAACAAAGAAAACTACATTTACAGTACTGGCAGAGTTTACAAATCATGCTAAGCCAAGCTTCATGTGGTTTTTCCAGACCGACTCAGAAATGCCAGGAATTGCAGGTGGAACCCCCTCGTGTTCCACAGCAAGATGAGGTAGTGGATACTAAGCTTAGATGACAAATTAATGGCAGACAAATCCCCACTGTGTTAACAGAATATACCCTTCAGATCATGCAAATACAAATGGGGAAGTTTTTCCATATGTTTACTAGAACTATCTGGTCATTTATAAAGGATTCCAAATTAGATTAAGACCCATGGTTTGATGCAGCAGAGATTCCACTTATGTTCTGACGCAAATGTGTCCTTCAAATATATTGGAGTACAACTAGCAGTGGCCATCCTTGTTGGGAACTGCAGTCCAAACACTCTTTTTCCAGTATATATACTATGCTGAAGATAACTTTCTTTTTGAGCACTGAATATAGAAGAACATTTGGGAGCTACAAAGCAAATCTAGAGGAGCACATTTTGTAATGATAGCTTGATTATAGTAATGCAGTACACCACCAGTAATTTCTGCAGATGAGAGCTGCCGAATGCCCAGTAGCTATCACTCCTCTTCCAAAGAACAAGCAGATTTGTTGTACTGTATATCTATGTTCATCCCATTAGCATTTTCATCCTTGGAACTCATTAACATATTTTCAAAGAAACATGGTTTTTGCATATACAGAGATTGGTTAATGTGAATAGTTAAATACAGATGACTTACAAAATATAATCTCACCTTAATCTGATCAACTTGGGGAAAGGGTGTCTGTCATTGATGACTAACCACTAGGTCAGAAATTATATAATCCTCAGCAATTTCATTATGCAAATCACATAAACGCAATGGAAAATTTCTGTTTTATTATATCTGTGAATATTTGGTGATAAACTAAGGGATTTTTAGATATAACTATCCTGTATTAACTGCTGGTTAACGTAAGCATTTCAAAATACTTGACATTCTCATTTTATAAGATGAATGGAAATAACTGTTTTTGAATGCTATGATAAATATCATTTAAGGTGAATTTTATTGTAAACCGCCCAGAGTCCCCCTTTTAGGGGGAGATGGGCGGTGATAGAAATGTGAATAAATAAATAGCTTAATACACCTTCATAGGGCAGAAATGTAAACTAAGAATTCAACAGTGTTATTGAGTCATTGAGAATATTTTGCAACTGTTTGCAAGACCCATTACTAATACAATTCTGTACTTACATTTAACATTTTATTCTCTTTATGCAGAATGTAGGGTAAGGAGAAGATATTTATAAGATTATAATACAGCAATAATTGAGTTCCCTAGTACAGAACTGTAATCACTCCACATCCCAATATAGCAGCAACCTACTTTGGTTGGTTGTCATGTATTTTATCACTGTCTTCACAGAGCACTGGATATCCTGTTGTTGTGCCAAAAACAAACAAACAAACAAACAAAACACCTGATCCCAAAGATTAAATTTCAGGCATTTTCCTAAGTGCGTGTGTGTTTGTGTACCGTATGTGCATCTGAAAACTATATTGTGAAAATGGACAAAGTTCTTAAACCATTAAGAAAGATACTCTAATTGTGCAATAAGTTGGCAACTCTATGAAGTGCACCTATTGCACATGTGCAGTGACAATACAGGTTTCTTGTGAAAATTAAAAATTTAAGTGTTACATATTGGCTGTATATTAAGAAAATAAGGAACCAACAATTATCACAAAGGGTGAAGACACTGCAAGAGAAACTTGTTTGTGAAAACATTGTGATTATACACAGAGCATGAGAACAAAATTGTGGTTCATTAACAGTAGCAAATAATTACAAGAAAATAGAAATAATTTTCTATTCTTTTTACTTGCTGCTTTGTAGAATTATGGTTTGAACAGATCAACAACCTATAATATTGTTCTATTTATATGCTTTATATCTATACTATACAAAATGACTTTGATATAAAATTATTTTGGGGCAGAATAGATTGTACATTGTATTTATTGTTCAATTATTTCAAAAATGTACCAGCAACATTTCTTCATTTTGGATAAAAATAAGCAATTTATATATCCTACAGAACTGGCTGCCAAAATAAGGAGAACAGGAGAACTACTAACAGCAGACCCAATGAAATTATGGAGTTTAAATTAATAATAATGAAATCAAATCCCACACAAATTCATGGATTTAGGCTTCTGACTAGGTATGGATCCCACCTAATGATTTTAGATGTACACTGGGATGAAAAAGAGCATCTAAGCATCCTCACTTAGATTTCTCTACCATTTTATCATTTTGATAATACTCCTTTTTTCCTATTGCAGATGTTATTGGAGGTATTTGACAAATACAATTATTCTCATGTAATTAATCCAACAACAATAAATCTAAAAAAGAAGTAATTAATATAGGAAAATGAGCTATTTCTATGAGGAGGGGAAAGCAAGACTCCAGAGAAATATTGAATAGTCACCTCTAACAACACAGAAATTTGTGGCACTGTGAAAAGCATTATATTAATCAACTGAGGTAATCTTGGTATTGCATATTTCAAAAGACTTGTATTAATTTTAACTCTAGATCTAAGATTGTCTTTGGCTGGAAAAGTTCGGATTAAAAATATACTACAAGTCGTAATGCATTATGTATTTTAAACTTGCTGTGGCAGCTCCACTTTACAGAAATAAAGTTCTTTGGTTAGTGTGGATACCACACAAGGAACCTGCTTCTTCCTGGAGTAGCGTGGGTCATCAGACTGAGATTCGTAGTTTCTTGCTACTTGGTAATTAACCTGGGTCAGAATTTGCAGGATCTCCAAATTTTTGCCATACTCTTTCAGCACCGAGCAAAGAGACTGCACAAACCAGGAGCCTTTCCCTGGATTTCTCCAGGAGTAATAACCTAGAGATAAGAACAGGGAAATGTCCTTTAATGACAGAATTAGTATGTCCTGTAAAGACAAAAAGGGTGATGTACAGAATTTAACAACTGGAAGAGAGGTTGCGTAGACAAGCAAGCTTTTCCTATTTACTTAGTTGTGAGATAACAAACTTTCCTCTAGCCCCAATTAGATGATAATTTTCCATTTTTGTCTTAGCAGGCACCCAATATCTGCTAGATGCTGAGTTGTCACTAATACGTAACCTTTCCTTGCTAAAATTCATTGTAAAGAAAATATGTTCCCCATAAAATAGCCCCTTTTCAAACATTCAGTTTTCAAATGCTTACATTATCTGTCATACTTTACATCTGACCCATCTTATGTCAAATTGTTACTTTTTTCTCCCCAACAGTACCTGGTACAGTGGAATATGCATACAAAAAATCTGCTTCTACTGGAATCTTGTATCTTGGATTGGCATCCATTTCCAGAGTGTCATCTGAAGAACATGAATCTGTCTGAATCCCATCATCAAATTCAGAACCCCGACATGCCTGAAACCATAATTCTCATATGCATAAATGACACAGGAAACAAGAATCACAGCATTTTAAGATAGTTCTCTAATAGATTCATGTCATAACTGAAAGAACACCTACACTTTGTAAATTAAATAGTGTATATTAATGATTTCTACCAGGATAAGCACTGAAGTGTACATTAATGACTTCTACCATTGATAAGCACTGAGGAGCTCCATCAAAAACATTTTTAAGTCTGAGGTCTGCAGCATAAATGTTTCAGCTGCATTTCATTTACTAGACTCTGCTGAAAGGCCAAGCTGTAGCTACAGGGCATATTATTTATTATTCATAAAGTATCCAAGATTATACTTACACCTAGTTTTGGGAGATATCTTTGTCCCTGGGTTATCCAAAATACATAATAACCAAGAGAAAGCCTTGCCTCTTAGTCACAGAGGTAAACAATGAGAGGAGGATGTCTAGAGACCAAAGCTGTACAGACAAGCCATGGCGATTATGCTTGAGATACGAGCTTCCTTATACAAATCCAAATTACTGGACTATCTAGCATCATTCACACTGATAGGATTAGACCTCCCGAATCTCCAACATCTTAAATGCTAACAAAATTAGTCTCAGCCCAGCTATGCTTAGTGTCCCTTCTCCACACTGCAGAATAAAATATCATATAACAAAGTATGGGCAACTGTGTCCCAGAAAAGGTAAGAAGGGAACCATCAAGTACTTCCTGCAACCTGTTATGGCATGTGCAGTACAAAAAAGGAAAGATTCAGATTTTTAAAGGAATGACGGATGAAGACAGCCCAGATTTTCTCCAAAGATCATAAATGTATCTATGTAATATTATACTAAAAAATGTCTGTGAACTTTGGCTCTTTTTACTTGCAGTTTTGGTGGTGTTTTAAAATATATCAGAATCTGGTATGTCAAGCTATTTCAGAGTCAGGGTATTTCTGGCTTCGTTTTGTCTTGATAAACATCCTATCCTTTGAGAACTAACAAACAGCAAACACCTTCTTACCTGAATAAAAAACAATTTGGGTTTTCCAGTGAGGCTTTGGCATTTGTCTCCTCTGAAAAGAATTGTTAAATCCTTGATTGCCATGAATGCATCTGTACCATAGATACGACCCTCATCTCCATGGCTTAATAATATGCAGGAAAAACAAGCAGCATCACTGTGGTCTTCATTGGCAGCTATGAATCAACCACATCTTCCATCATTAAATGAACGTTTCATTCAGCTCTTCGTAGCAACAACTAAAAATGGCATTTTCCCAACTAGATCTTTTGTCTTCCTGCTAATTTTTAAAGCACTGGCTTTAATTTAGGGAGTTTAGATTCTGGGTATGAAAAACAGCACATAGCTTTAATAATCAATAATCTTAAAACATTATAAGCACTGAAATGGGTATACATTTTCATGATCCTAAAACTCCAGAGAAAGAAGTTGATTTGTGACTTATTACCCTTTTCCCCAACCTGTGCTGAGGCTACAATTGCCTGGAATTCCCAGCCATCTGGCTATGCATTTTTTAGTAGTTATCCCAATGTATCTGACCAGCATCAACTTGGAAAAAGCTGTCCAAATAACTAGTCCTGGAGATAGCTAAGAAGTCACATTAAAAAAATCAGTACCTTCACTGAGTATTTCCTTCATTTTCTTACAGCTGAGATCATTATAGATGGAAACATCAAATCCAATGTCACGAAAACATTTCTGCAGGTCACCAGCATCTTTGTCAGTACCGTTTCGTGTACCCATTCCTGATCCAAAACAAAGAATGTCACAACTGACTACATGAAAGGATATGTATTTGTCTGAGAGAAGCTTAGATTTTAAAGTTCTGAATAGTTTCCACATAATAGTTTGTCTAACATTTGCTGAAGCCCAAATTATGCTATTTTTACTTTTCTGTAACGGCAAGTAACTGCACTTAAAGGGAGTGAGCCAGCAACTACAATTATGCATTCACAGTAATTGTGACTAAACATGGGTTTATTTAAAATACTTAAATAAGCCTTTCTTTAAGATGCAATCAAGTGAACAGTTGAACAAAACTTCCCATAAAAAATAGCAGCAAACAAAGAAGTAAATGTATTAATCAAAACATAAAAGCTCCTCCAAGAGAGCTATTAGGTGTTTAGAACAACTTTTCAAAACCAAAGCCTTTTCTAAACAAAAAGGTTTTAATTATGGCTACCATGCTGGATTACAAAAATCTATTTGACTGTTAGATGGCAGCAGAAAAGACGTATAGCTATTAATGCCATCCATCTACCCATTCATCTGTATATTGATAGCTCTATTTAACACCCTGGTGGAAGCCCAATAAGAATTCTGAAGTCCACAAGGACGAACAGGATGGATTACAGTTAAATCTTGGCTTTACAGACTCTTACTTGGTAAACTTTGGATTTAACAGATAATTTGAATTTAGACTGCTTTGCCAAACAAAGGACAGAATCTGTTGTTTAGGGTATCTCAAGGTTTATACATTTTATGTACATTTAGATTTAACAGACATTTGGCTTTAATAGACACAACTTCCCCCAAACAGTCTGTAAAAGGGAGGTTTCACTATATTTTTTCATTCAAAACAATACTTCAGTACAGGCAGTTCTTGGTTAATGACCACTCATTCAGTGACTGTTTGAAGTTACAACAGCACTGAATGAGTGGTGGTTATGACCAGTCCTTGAAGTTACAGCTGTCCCAGCACCCTCGCGGTCATGTGATCATGATCCAGGTGCTTGGCAACTGGCTTGCACTTACAATGGCTGCAACGTCCTGTGGTCATGTGATTGTCATTTGTGACCTTCCCTGCCAGGTTCCCACAAAGTCAATGGGGAAGCCAGCAGGGAAGGTTGCAAGTTGCCCCTGTAAGTCACTCCACTCCCGCAACTTTTTCTCCTGAGGATCTCATACCCCATAGCATGTGCCTGCCCACAGCACCCCCTGCCTGCAGTCCGCTGTGCATGCCCGCCTACCTGGCCATGCTTGTGTGGCACTGCGGCAGCCACTGCACACTCTCCTGCACCCAGTAGCAGCTGCACCTGGTCCAGCCGCAGTAGCCATTTACCCGCCCGCTGGCCTTGTGAGCCACCCAGGACTTGCGACTTCCTGCTGGCTTCCCCATTGACTCTGCTTGTTGGAAGCTGGCAGGAAGTCGTGGGGAGGTCTTAACTTAACCCACAATCCTTGCTTAACAATGGAAACAGGGACTGCTGTCACTAAGCAATATGGTCACGTGACATCATGATTTATTACAGCATTGCTTAGCAACAAAAATTCCGGTCCCAATTACTGTTAAATGAGGACCTGTAGTTTATTTTAAACAAGAAGTCTCTTGATATTAGCACATTGTGATATATCACTTAGTAAAAGTATTTCTTGTTCACACATTTTTTAAAAAAGAGTTATCACACAGGAATTATATTAATGCGCTGAGAGAAGAACAAAGATGTACCTGTATCTTTTGTGAAGTTCTTATTGTTTATAATAATGCATTTACCAAGCTTCTTATAGGCTATATTATATTGAAATGTAGGGGTAATAATTCGATATTGGTTACTGGAAGAACCCTCTGGTTCCCATTCATTCTTCTTTTTGCTGTAGAAATATAGCTAAATGTTATTGTGAAAAGAATGCAAGTGATCTCTAAACAATAATTACCCATATGTTTAGTGAAACTATATATATAATTAAAAATGGTTTGCAAACATATATATATAATTTTTGAGTGCATAATTCCCAATATATCTAATTTTCTGTGCTATTTAATCTACTT
Organism: Candoia aspera; assembly: GCF_035149785.1. Classification (NCBI taxonomy): domain Eukaryota; kingdom Metazoa; phylum Chordata; class Lepidosauria; order Squamata; family Candoiidae; genus Candoia; species Candoia aspera. The sequence goes on along the minus strand of NC_086158.1, from coordinate 55,689,770 downwards.
CCTTAATAGTTGTAGTGCACTATACAAAGGAACATAAAAGACACTGGGAGCTCAGGGCCATATCTATCAATCTTGTTTCTGTCAATGCTGAATTAATTTATCATTGATACATTTAATTACACTAGTCAGTTCACAAAGTAGCTTTTTAAAACTATACTATTTTTTGTATGTTCAAAAAATAATCCTGGATATAGTCCTATTTGAAGTCCACGTTTTAGTAAACATGGTAACATAGCCAAGTGGCATGGCTATGAAAGAGGTGCACTGCATTTGGAATGTGCTTATTTATTTATTTTATAAGACTGATATGGCCGCCCATCTTAAGCAACACTGCGTGGCTCACAACAGCAATAAAACCAAAGAATAAAACAATCATAAAACAGTAAAAGCCAGTAAAACCATAAAGCAAAACCCCTGCCCCTTGGGATGCCCCACAGCAGGCTCTGTTGCCCTCCTTCCATACTATCTACACAGGCAGTCCTATCCCAGCGCCTCAGTAAAAAGTCAGGTCTTATCGGCCTTCTTAAAGGCTAGAAGGGTGGGGGCCTGTCAAATTGCTGGTGGGGGGGTGTGCCACAAGGTAGGGGCAGGCACAGAAAAGGGATGCTTCCGAGGTCCCACTAGATGGCAAGATTTCAGGGAGGGGACCTGGAGTATGTCCTCCTATCTGAACTAGTGGGATGGGCAAATATTCTTAGGGACAGATGGTCCTGCAAATAACCAGGTCTGGTGCCATGCAGGGCTTTAAAGGTGATAACCAGCACCTTGAATTGCACCTGGAAGGAAACTGGGAGCCAGTGCAGCTTGTGCAATAAAGATGAACCTATGGGCACCAAACACTGTGCACGATGCTGCATTCTGGACCAGTTGTAACTTCTGAGTGATCTTCAAGGGCACCCCATGTAAAGTGCATTGCAATAATCCAACTGGGAGGTGACTAAGGCTTGAGTGACCATTGGCAAGGCCTCCTGGTCCTGGAAAGGGCGCAACTGGAGCAGAAGACAGATCTGTGCAAAGGCCCCCCTAACGACTGCCACTTGCTCATCAAGCAGGAGCTGTGAGTCCAGGAAGACCCCCAAATTGTGCACCAGCTCAGTGCAGGGAAGTGCAACCCTGTCCAGAGTCAAAAGTGATAAATTTTGGGGGGGGGCCAAATACCTAGAGCCACCCCATCTTGCCAGGGTTGAGCTGATGTCAGTTCATCCCCATCCAGATCCTCACAGCCTCTAGACACTTGGACAGCACACAACAGCATCACCTGCCCAGACAGGGATAAAGATGTATAGCTGGGTATCATTAGCGTACTGATGATACCACACCCCGTGCCATCAGATGACCTCACCCAGCGGTTTCATGTAGATTTTAAAGAAGAGAGGGGAGAGACCCATGCCCTGAGGCACCCCCCATTGCAGGGGCCTAGGGCTCGACCTCTCCTAATTCACCAACACTGACTGGAACTGGCTATGAAGAAAGGAGGAGAATCACCACAAAATGGTGTCTCCTACTCCCAACCCCCAGAGCCGGCCCAGAAGAATACTATGGTCAATGGTATCGAAAGCCACTGAGAGATCGAGGAGAGCCAGGACAGTTGCATCACCCCTATCCTGGGCCCTCCAAAGCTCATCAGCAAGTGTGACCAATGCCGTCTCAGTGCTATATCCTGGCCTGAACCCAGACTGAAAAGGGTCCAGATAATCCACTTCATCCAGGGACCTCTGAAGCTGCATGCCAACCCCCTTCTCAATAACTTCCTCAAAAAGGGAAGGTTGGAAACTGGACAAAAGTTATCTAACAGGGCTGGGTCCAAAGATGGCCTCTTGAGAAGGGGGTGCACCACTGCCTCCTTCAAGGCAGGTGGTACTACCCACTCCTGCAAATAGGCTTTAACCACCACTTGGACCCAGCCACATGCCACCTCCTAGGAGGCCTTAACCAACCAGGAGGGGCATGGGTCCAGAACACAGGGGACTGAGCTCACCACCTGTCCACTTCCTTGAGATCAACTGGCTTGAACTCCTCTCAGATAACAGGGCTCAGACGTGCCTTGGTCATCTCCAAAGGATCTGCCTAGCCAGAATCCAATTCCAAGTGAAGTTGAGTGACTTCATCTGACCTATGTCGAGAATATTCCTTACAGTGGCCCTGTAAGGGCTCCCCTGGTTCCTAGGAGGGATCTGGTAACCTGAAACAGGGCCACTGGGTGGCTATCTGTTGATGTAATAAGGCTGGAGAAGTAATTTTGCTTCTCCACCCTTATCGCCACAAGGTGAGTCCTAATATGGGCTCTCACCTGTGCTTGGTCAGCTTCACTCTTTGTCTTCTCCCAGCTCCCTGCTTGGTAAACCAAGATGCTCCATGAGATCCACGTACACAGAGAGTCCACACAGGCGCAATTCGGTCCAGCGCCCCCGTCACCTTCCAATTCCAAGCAGCAGTGAGTGAATCTGCTGAACTGTGTGCCAGAGCTTCAGGAAAAACCCCAAGTGCCCTCTGAAACTGCACAGGGACCATCAGGCACCTGGGGCTGTTCTAATAGGCCCCACCTCCCTGCTTATTTCAAACATATATTCTAACATTTCAATGAGCACAAGCTCCAGACCAATATCTATTTCTCTTAGAATGCTGTGTGTTCAAGACAATAGATAACATGTTAAAACATGATTTTTTTTAAACATAGTTTGTTACAATAAGCCATGGGTACCTTCCAGCATTACTCTAGTTTGTAATCATGGGTTACAAACTACAATAGCTGGGTTAAGCCAACAAACTATGCCCAAACCAAACAAATCTTATTATTGTTCTTCTGTACAATCAGTTGTAGGAGAGGTGAAAAAGGGATCTTCCTCATATATTTCGATAGAATAGAATAGAATATTCTCTTTACTTGGTATTTCAATAGAAGCTGGTACAGAGTGAAGTTTTCAAAATCTTTCATTACTAATGAGCAATTACTGTACAGACAGACAGACAGACAGAGGATCTACAGAAAGCTCCTCTCCTCATATGTATAGAATTCTGTCTCATGTCAGCTTTCTTCCTGGAGGTGCACAGCTGGACACTCATAGTATGACTTAGCTCATACTCATATATAAAATAGTAACAACAATTCAACAGTGTAACCAATTACCAAACAGGTGAAAGGTTTTCATTCACTGAGTGAGTTCAAGCAGAGGCTAGATGGCTACTTGTCAAGGGTGTTTTAATTTTCATTCCTTAATGTCCTAAATGGCCCTTTCAAATTCTAGGATTCTAGGATAAACCAAGTTATACTTTCCCTGTTAGTCTCTTGTCCAAGGGCATCCATTAGGACAAACAGGACCCCATCCAATAAGCAGACCTCAATCCAGTCTGTTATTTGTCCAGATATCACTATTTTTCATCTTGGGAATATTTGAAGAGGCACAGCCCTTTCCAGAAAGAGGAAGCATTTTCATCTAATAGGTGTTGTTAAGATCTTAGGGACTAGTCCTTGAAGATCTGTGCTGTGAAAGATTTATAAACATGTTACCTTATTTTCTTGTCCTATTTTAGGATGCCAGTACGTTTAGAGCCATTCAGGTCCAGACTCAGATTACTGGAAACCACCCAGATTTTGAGAAATACTTGGCAGAACATTAAGGAAGCAAATCTGGAGTGTACACACTGGGTTTTGGAATTTCCTACATTTATCTATCAAAGCAAGTGATTAACTGCCTCAATAATAATTGAAGTGGATCACTGATTTAATGAATTTTTTTAAATGTAGGGTCAGCTCAGTTACTTAAGGCAGAAAGGAAGATGCAGTATCTTTCAACAATGAATAATAAGCCTATTCCCTACAAATAGAAATACAAATGCAAGTTGAAGGAAAGATGCATCTTCCATGGATTATTCCTGTTGATTACAGTGAACCATTGTTTCCTCCTTAAACATGACCACATCTATACTGATCCTCTGCAGTTATCATCAAAATTACAGCTTGCTACAACTTGCTACTACATGGAGTATGTTTTATCTACTTATCTACTTTAGAGCCTCTTCTGATTACGTATGCATGTTACAAACCCACAAATTTAACATCAGACATATCCTGACTACTGTTTTACACATTAATTTCTTTAATTCATCTAACAAATCCATTATTCTATCCCATGCCATTTTATTGTCAATCCATTATAATTTTTTTTTCAAATTTTAAGTTCATTACTAGCTAACTTTAGGTACTAAAGTAATCCCCTCTTCCCCAGAGAGGATAAGAGAGAGAAAGAACAAACAGTACCTTGGTTCTTCATCAAGTTGTACACTACTCTGCATTTGAAAAATACGTCCACCTTATGCTGAGGAATACTTATAATCTTCTCTAATATCATGAGCATCTCATCAGGCTCACCCAACACTAGAGACTGAAACAAACTACAATGTGTTCACAGACTCAACAATTTGTCTGTGTCAGCAATAGGTCACGCTGGACTTTTCCATAAGGCTATTGAAATGGCCATTACTATGGCCTAACATGTAGCTGAGGTCATGTAGGCCTCTTCTGCTCCTGCTGACAGGCAGAAAATATGTATTTGCATCAATGTTCTTTTATTATTGCACTGTTGTTATCGTGCAGAATGAGAGAAAGTATACAAAAGCCAGGTATACCACACTGTACATTCAAGAAGCAGGAGGATACCCTTTAAAGCCAACATCCAACTTTGAATATTCAGCCTCACAATTTACTAATTCAATGAAGAAAAAAAAAGGCTTTCCAGTACATTTAAAGCAGTATGATGTAGTTACTTGTGAATTCGTGTTTTTATTTATTATTCATGTCCTTGTTCCATGTGAAAATTTTATACTCATTACATTTTTTAAATATATCTGCAGCTGTTTATTTTCAAACCTCAACTGAAAAACAATTAAGCATATTAAGTTCAACATGGACATGAGCTTGACTCAAAGAGGTAAACAGAGCTCATATAATCAAGTGTATAGGAAGTAAATACTCCAGCAAAATGATATTGTAATGTAAATATCATAGGGAGTAAAAACTTACATCTTCCTTTATCACAGCAGAATACCATACTGAAGTAACCACATCATGATTTATCAAAAATGGTAAAGCCAACATAAAATGTGAATAAAATAATATGTTCATAAAACTAGATGAGCATTAATGAAAGTGAAATAATTTAATTTTTGAATGTGGATTTTCTTTAGTTAATGTTTAGTCTTTGGATGTTTTTAATATATACCAATCTTTTACTGATAAGTCCAAACAAACAAACACATGCTTGCTCTGTAAGGTGTAATAGACATAAATATTGGGATGTATTTACAAAACTTTAAAAAAGTGTCTGCTTTGGCTATTTTCCATGCCAGGTATACATCATCTGAAAACAGATGTTTTGCCTCCTTCACTTTTTTCATTTAGATTTGTTGTATTTTCAAATACAGGCCATTTTTTAAGCAAGTTAAAATGAAAATAATAGGAAATATGGTACTGTATACCATTTCCACCACCTTTTCTAATTTTGGGGGGGAAAAACAAAAATAAAAGCTGGGGGGGAAAGGGGACAACTTCCCCAAAACCTTTTGTCTAATTTTTCTCTTTTTTTTCTGAGTTTTTATATCCTAACTCATCAAATAAGATGACAGCACAATAAAATACTGTGATATCATTTTTATATCTTTATAAAACTGTATGACGATTCTTACAAAAAAATTATATTGGCCTGCCACCTAGTGGGCAAAAACTGTACAGTTTTTTCTTTTTTAATCAGTGGCCTTATTGATACTTCCCTCATTTAAAAAAAATCAACCTTAACACTAATAAACTAGACATTCAATTTTTTTTAGCTTATGAAGGAATAGTTTATTAAGGAAAAATAAGATAATGATTAGTTTTATAATCTTTGCTGAAGTAAGATTTTAACAATAATGTTTTGGGTAGTGATCTGCAAGGGAAAAGGTAATTTGGAGAGCATATGATGGTGTGCTTCCTGAGCTTGTCAGCAGCTCCTTCAAGAAGCTACCTCTTTTCCTGGGCTCATGTATGATCCCAGGAAAAGGCATCTTTGATTTAAGGAGATTCAGACAGGTACGTGCATGCCCACACCAGCTTCTAACCACCTTTCCCATCCCTGCACAACCTCACCTTCCCTATAGAAAGGCTTCCTTCCTGCTTTTGTGAAATGGTTCATATGGAAGGAACCAGGACAGCCTTCTGGTTGCATTTTATCTCACTTGCTTAGACATCTCTTCCTTGAGATATTCTTATCAGAAGCAGATAAAGCACACTCCACTTCTGTTTTCTTCACTTCCTTCATCTCTTATTTGTTAAGCCATGTTCTAGCTATGAAAACAAAAAGGGTAGGAGACCCCATACATGGGACAAAATATTCTCTATTAACTAGCAACAGACAGCCTGTCCATGCTTGTAATACTAAACACTGTTTCTTTTCTTCAACATAAATGGCTGTTTCTCTTCTCTTTGGATGCATACATGTGAAATTTATGTACCTTAAACTCCCAGTTTATTGATCATGTTTTTATATTCATCTGAAAACAAACTATATCCAAAAGTAAATGTAGAAGCAGATATTCTTCCAAGATTAATTTAAGTAAATTGCCAACACCACACAACTTGCTTGGTCTTTAGACAATATTTAATTGAAACAATAAACAGTAACCACAAAACAAAAAAGTTGAAAAGAAAACTTGCATAATCGTGGCAAGAAAATCACTTAAGCCAACCTTACCCCTTCCAGCTGTGACCACTACTTCCATAATTTTTGGCCATGTTGGCTGGGAATTGCAACCTCCCAACATGTGGATCAGGCTGGGAAACCTGTATTTTTTTTACTGCTTAGATAAAAAGTTCTCTCTCAAGCAGAAAGTGAGAAGGAACACTCTATGTCCCGTCTCTTTTAAAACATAGGATGTTTTAAGTTTTAAGAGAAGCAGGATCTATAGTGCTCTTTGCTCTCTGGATTTGATTCATGAAGCTGTGAAGCACTGCAATGCTCGAAGACTGGGAATGGCTGCTTTGAGGTCCTCCTGAGGTCTTCTGGGCATGCACACATGCACCTGCTTTGTTTTACTGGCCATCCAGAATCTTCTCTCAGTGCCCATACATGCTCTGAAGACCTCAAAAAGGCCTTTAAGCAGCCACTCCTAGCCTTTGACTGCCTGCTTTGAAGAACAGATCCAGGTTGCTCAAATGATTTGCACAGGCCTAGTAAACAGAGAGCCAGTTTGGTGTAGTGGTTAAGGAACTAGACTAGAAACCAGGAGACCATTAGTTCTAGTCCCACCTTAGGCACAAAGCCAGATGGGTGACCTTGGGCCAGTTGCTCTCTCTCAGCCCTCGGAAAGAGGCAATGGCAAACCACTTCCGAAAAACCTTGCCAAGAAAACTGCAGGGACTTGTCCAGGCAGTCATCAGGAGTCAACGCTGACTCAAAGGCACCCCCCACCCCAAACAAACAGTAAACATCCCTGCAGTACAAGACTAGAAAAAAATTTCTGATAAAGCTCTCTATCTATGTAGGTCAGGTTCTATGTGCATAGGAACAGATATTGTGAAATGAGAAGCTGAAACCTTTATTCGGAGGGATTTCAAACCTTTTTCAGGCTACAGAACAGAAAATTGCTGGAACCCATGATCAAGAGCCAAAGAGGAGATAGAAAACTGCTGTGCTCAAATGAACTTTTCTTTGCCCTTAGGCTCTCTCAAAGCCCCTCAAATCCTCATGAAACCCTAGGATGAAAATCCTGCTCTATTCTACTATATTACTCTAAGCCCATCTCAAAGGCAAGGTCTTTGATTATTTTGTAATACAGTAAACACAACAAAAAGAGTAAAATAAAAAGATTCATGTACTATGCTTGCCTATAAAGTAAATGCATTTTATTCAAAAACTTGTTTAAAAATTTATATGCTGACTTTCATAACAAAAATGTCCATAAAGGCCTTTTAGAAAGCATCTTAAAACCAGTATCTAAAAATGTTAAACAGCAACATAAAATAATTCTTCATCCCTATTAATAAAATTTTCAAAACAAATTCAGTACAATTGAAAATCTAGTCTATTTTCCTTAAATGTTAAGAGATGAGTGGCCATATAAATCAATCAAATAAATAAATAAATAAATAAATGCAATACTTGGGGATGGTAATAAACATTTCTCTCTAAGCAGGGATTTTCGTGGAGTCTGAAAAAATCAAATTCAAACTATTTTGAATTTCAAATGTTTTATTTAAAGGATGAAATGGACTGCTTCGTTAAAATATTTCATGCTAAAACAGCTTTTCAAAATAGTGGCATTTTGAATTTGAAACCTACACATGTGTAAACTTTCATTTTTATGGACCATCACTGAAGGACTGCAAAATAGATTACACACAATGCAACTAAATGGTAGCCCAATGGCCTCATTTGAAATACAAAATGTGATCAGGAAGTGCTATTCATCTCTCTCCAAATTCTTACTGATTAGCTGTCTGACACACCTATTGAATGTTGAATCTGAGTTTGTTGCTTTTTCTTCAACCAAGCATGACTTTTTCTATCAAAGAGTAGGCTACTATCATGAACGTATCACTGTAGTGTGTGGATTAACTCTAAACTATCAAAACTCTTCAAAGTAAGTAATCATTTAGATCCCAAAGTCATATGGATACAATTTGAAATGTTTTCACAAATGATACACTACTGTATACTGTATATTTCCCACTGTTTTAATTTGCAAAAAAGAATTCTTCAGAACAATTTGAAACTGATTATTCTGTCAAAAGATCCATAAAAATTCGTATGTCACAGAATAATTTTTCACATGTAATCTACAGATGACCTGTGATCACAAATTTCCATATACCTATTTTAGAGAAACTAAGATTTCTTATTTAAAAAGAATTTTCTTACTATCCGAAGATTGATAACCGATCAGTTCTTGAAGGTTTTGCATCCACTGTATCAGCATAGTCTTTTTCAGTACCTTCATCCATCTGTGGCGACACAGGAATGGACATCTTCTGCCAGCTATTTAGATAAACCACAGACACTACAATCAATCAACTCTTAAAATTAATATTTTTATAGCAGGATATACTTCTATCTCTCAAAAAAAATTGAATTTAAGGGTTAGACATTTGCATTCAAATTTAGGTTGAGATATGTTTTACAAAACTATTCAAATCCAGTTTTTCTGTTCCTTATTTATTACCAAACACTAATGGAGAGAAGAAGAAAACCACACACATGTATAGAAAACACACTTGCTCAAAGTAAAATCCACTGAATTGTATACACCTTAATTCCAATCAAGCTGCTGTGATTCCAGGAAAAGATACAGCTGCTTTAAGGTCTGTAGTCAAGTGCTGTATTTGTGTCCTCATGAGCTCTGAAACACTTTTGGAGATTGAATGTGAAGCACTGCATGGCCCATGTAAAGTTTAGCAATTTTTTCAGAATGTTATAGAAAGAAGTCATTAAAAAATCAGCTTTACAAATGGATATCCATTCTAACAAATAATAGTATTATTTTTCTGAACCAACTTCTTATATATTTTTCTCAATACAGACTTTCACACTTCATTAAATATCTAAAAATAACATTAATACTGAAACTTGCAAGACACAAGCTGATTTAAATAGTAATTATTTAACTCAGTGTTTTTTCAAACTTGGCAACTTTAAGATGTGTGGACTTCAACTCCCAGAATTTCTGGCTGGGAAATTCTGGGAGACGAAGTCCACAGATCTTAAAGTTGCCAAGTTTGAAAAACATTGAGAACTGAGTAAAAGACAGGCTACAAAGCAACTGTCAGTCACTGTATTCATAATGGATGGTGTTGGGGAGGGGCAATCTTGAATACACAAATGTGAGTTACAAGAATTTGAGAACTTCTTTCCCAATTTCCATTTCAATTCAAATTGTCCCATCTGAGTCTTTATAAATCAGATGGAAGAAATTAAACAGATTTAATTACTATTGTACTTAAATTACTATTGCTACCTAGATTTATGTCCTGGATATTTATATATAAATCTATATATCTTACATTGTCCTAAGCTCAGTTAAAGACTTATGGGAAGCAAAGAACAGTGCAATTTCTTTCATATGTCCTAAATGGATCTAGGTTTATATATTTTTTTTGAACAGTACTCCCGCAAATTGAAGATATCTGTAATATACAGTAATTTAAGTTCAAAAGAAAAATAAAATGAATAAGCACACTCAATGATCCCAGCTAACATGTGGCACAGCTATTATAGATTATAGTATGTAAAATGTTCCAAGGCTACTCCAACATTACTGTAAGTGTAGCAGTCTTTCACTTTATGTATGTTTGGGATAAAGCTGGGAAAACTTTTGTACTAAGGAGACTATACACCATGTGCCTGATGCAGTGCACTATAACCTACAAAAGTAATACAATATTGTTGACTGTACCAAGAAAAAAAAAATTCTAATCTAACTCAGTTATTTCCTCTACAGTATTTCCTCTGCACAGTGAAGGCCACATATGCTGATACTGAATCTAACCCCAAGGTCTTCAGAGGTCCAGCGCATAAGAAGGGCTTATACGTGTTGCAGCAGACATACCCTTTGCAGAGCTTGGGAGATAGCACTGGATTAACTGTACTGAAGATACCTGAATAATTCCAATCATATCTTCATATCAGACAAAAAGTTTATTAAACCAGGGATAGCCCATGACTACACTTGTTTGGAATTATTCAGCCTCTATAGCAATGTTTCTCAACCTTGGCAACTTGAAGATGTGTGGACTTCAACTCCCAGAATTCTGTGAGTTGAAGTCCACACATCTTCAAGTTGCCAAGGTTGAGAAACACTGCTCCATAGCCACTATGAACAGAAGACGTGTATCATCCTGCTCAGCACATGCTTTTTTTTTTTTAAGTACTTTACAGTATCTTTGTCAACTTGGAAAGAAGCACCACCCTGAAAGCCTCTGCATTATCCCTGTGTCTCCTGCAGCAGCCTCTTCTTCCTTAATGCGATAGTTGCAGAGTACTAAAGCAGCATGCAATTCTCCCTGATGCCTATCTTACGTTTTGCCCTGCAGCTGCTAAATAAAAGGCAGCACGTTTTGGATTCTGCCACCAGGTGGCTCTGACTAGAAGAGGACTGTGACAGGTGAAGACCTGGCCCCACCCTTTCACTGGCTTGTGAGAGAGCAACCACCAGGAGGTTTCTTTCTCTGTCTGAAAGAACTACAGAAGACCTTTGTAACTAAGAAGTACCTGTATTTTTTCCCCCAAGTTCTTTTTCTTTCATTTTAAACTGTAACCTTGAGAACCTATCCTGGATTATCTTGTGACTGATCTTTGTCAGCTTTTTTTCATCCAAAGAATAGGTAAGAATGCTTCAGTTAATAAGATGGGGAAAATGATATAACAGGCTCCTTTTTCTTGCAAGCAGAGTTTTCTATCCACCAGTTGGAGAGGATAGAGAAGTAAGCTACAATTGTACAACACACTAAAACACAAAGGAGCAGGCCTCATTTTACCTTCATCTCTTGTATGGTCCCAGACTAGTTCATGTGCTATGGCAGTGTTTCTCAACCTCAGCTGCTTTAAGATATGTGGACTTCAACTTCCAGAATTCCCCAGCCATCAATGCAGGCTGGGAAATCTGGGAGTTAAAGTCCACACATCTTAAAAGTGGCTGAGGTTGAGAAACACTGCTCTATAGCTTTGTCACTTGTACACATCTAATCAGCTGAGTTGAATGAACCATGGATTAGTTAACCATAGATAAGCTTGCCAAGTCAATAAAACCATAATAGCATGCTTGAAGAGCTGGTCTCAAGCACCCTAGCATGGAAAGTTGAAATACAAAACTAACTGCACTTTTCCCCACTATTTTCTTAGCTCCATGTCTAACAGAAATGTCTCAGGTCGGCTATCTGTGGCATGGAAAAGAAACACGATGCAGCAGTGGAGTGGAGATTTGATGCCGACCGAAGAGGACCAGCTGCCTGAAACCAATCAGAGAGGTAGACCTCCAACAGGTGCGACTTTTATTATTAGTTTTTAAAATAAAAAATGGCAACGAATTAGTACGACATGCTGGGAGGGGGAAAAAAAGATTGCAGCTCAGTCACTTTTCGGAGCTTCTTACGAGCGAGCCCCGGTGCCTAAATGTTAGCAGCGAATTAAAGCACAGCGTGGAATGCTTAAACACAAAGCTTTGAAAAGGGCCCGTCGTCTACCATGGAGTTTCCGAGGCACAGACGGGGAAGGTTGGAGGTGGGGATCAAGCCTTGGAAAAACCTGAATTTGTCCCTCCCGCACCAAGCGATACTTGCCCGCGCGCAGCCCACGACGAACAGCCTCTCCTCTTGCCGCGTCTGCGTTCTGCAATGTAGGGTCGAACGGAGAAGCGAAACCAAAAGCTCTAAAAACTTTACTCCCTGCAGCCACCCGGAAGTTGCCGCGGAGACTTGAATTCGGCGATCCGCCTCCGAGTCAGCCTCGGTCAGTAGCGCCGCCTTTGGGCTGAGCGCTGAGCATGCCTTTGTTTTAACAATGCTAGCCTGCCCTTTCCTCCTCCCCCAGGCAACTGAGCTTCCGTCTCGCCAGCCGGATGATTAACTACCTTTTCGTCCAGTCATACAGCATGACAGCCCTTCACCCTCACACATCTGGAGGGGGATTAGGCAAGGTGGGATGCTTTCCTATCGGTAGATACAGCTTGAATAAGCAAATGAACGTAAACGAAACACTTTCACTGAAGGTGGGAAGAGGCCGAGGATGTTATCCAGCAATGCCACCATCTCCAACCTTATGCTCTCTAGATGTGCTGGGCTAACACCTGCATCAAGACCATCCTATGTAATATTTGTACGTTAATTCCCCCCACATTAAGGAGTCGGTTATAGTGGTGATGGATGCACCATAGGAAGACCTGAAGGACCAGGTTGGGGACAGAGTGTCCCTGAGAAAATCTATATGTGGTCACTAAGAGCTGATACTGATTTGATGGCACATACTCATTACATTATTTCCTTCAGGGTAAGCAAAGTTATGCAAAGCACAGAAAGAGAATAATAAATACTTACCTAAAGGAATAAAAGGCATGTAATAAGGAAAGGAAATCTAGCTAAATCTACTTTACACCAATACCATTCACTATACCTTGCCACACTTTTTTATGCTTGCAAACCACTCTTATTTCCACCATGTCCATCCATCAATTTATATACTGTCTTTGTTCTTTAAAATTCTCACCTCTTAATGTTTCTTTTCTCCATCCCACATTTATGTATACCCTCAACCTTTTCCAAACCTAGCCTCTCTGCTTTTTCTCTTTTTTATCAAATAACTTCTAAAATTAAAAACAAATAAACAGGAAGTAGTTTACATTTGTCATATTATGTTCCTTAATATCTGAATCTGAATTTAGATGCTATCTCTTTGCTTAATGAAGCTGCCCTAACTGACTTTACACAAACTTTTGATTGCTACAAGATGTATCCAAGTTTAATTTGTAAAGCTGTATTGCAGCCTTCACAATATTAATATGACAGGGATTTTGTCAATTTCTTTAAATATTGTTGTTTATTCGTTTAGTCGCTTCCGACTCTTCGTGACTTCATGGACCAGCCCACGCCAGAGCTTCCTGTCGGTCGTCAACACCCCCAGCTCCCCCAGGGACGAGTCTGTCACCTCTAGAATATCATCCATCCATCTTGCCCTTGGTCGGCCCCTCTTCCTTTTGCCTTCCACTCTCCCTAGCATCAGCATCTTCTCCAGGGTGTCCTGTCTTCTCATTATGTGGCCAAAGTATTTCAGTTTTGCCTTGAATATCATTCCTTCAAGTGAGCAGTCTGGCTTGATTTCCTGGAGGATGGACTGGTTTGATCTTCTTGTAGTCCAAGGCACTCTCAGAATTTTCCTCCAACACCACAGTTCAAAAGCATCGATCTTCCTTCGCTCAGCCTTCCTTATGGTCCAGCTCTCGCAGCCATATGTTACTACAGGGAACACCATTGCTTTAACTATGCGGGCCTTTGTTGTCAGTGTGATGTCTCTGCTCTTAACTATTTTATCGAGATTTGTCATTGCTCTTCTCCCAAGGATTAAGCGTCCTTTAAATATTAATTATGGAAAATGCCCATATGCAACCAGTGACAACATGTATATGATGTGCTATGTAAACAGACAGCTGTCTGTTTGAAAGACATTATTTTGTGTAGGCTTTCATGGCTGGTGTCAATCAAGTAGTGATGAGCTTTTGGGCTGAATGAGTGTGGTCTACAGTTTCTGGGCACCCTGATGTTTCACCAGTAGCTGTGACTGGCCTCTTCAGAGGCAGAAAGGGCTGCGTTGTAGTGTATTTCTCAACAGCTCACAAACGTTCTTTTGTTAGTTTACACATCTAAAGCATAATCCTATACATGTGAGCTCAAATATAACTTCCACTGAGTTCATCGGAACTTACTCATGGATATGTGCATGCAGAATTGCAGACCTAATATCAGATTACAAACTGCATAATTGGTCTACAAATATTGTTGGGCAATTTGTTCTTTTGAAATGAACATTGTCATAAACTTTAATAGTCACAGTTGTTTAATTCTTTCCAAAATCTGTATATGCAAGTATTACTCCAGATTTGATAATGTGGCTTTGATTTGTTGTTGTTTCCAGTTTCTGGAATCATTCAGAAGTAGTGTTAGAGTAGAGTAAGTAAAATTCTGAATACTGCATTTCTGGCACAGAACCTAACCTACTTTTACTATTAAATGAGTTTTTTAAAAAGAAAACCTTCAACTAATTTTCAGAGAAGTGCATTTCTTGCTAATGACTATGGCATATGCTGAAAGATGTTACAGTACCATGAAGCACATGGCTCATTCATACACCCCACTTAACTGTGGCACAAAGATGCCTTGATAACCATATTTAAGAGAAATGTTCTCAGGATGTCATTTCTGTGTATCTCCAGCCCACTGAAGATGCAGCCTAACGTCTTTAGTTTTGTGGTTTTTTTCCTTCTTCTCTTGACAGGCCTTGTCATCTGCACTATCTACAATACTTTGATGACAGTGTTGATCATGATTCAGTCAGTTTTCTGGGGAAGCAATGGTGGACCGAAGACAGCTCTGTGGAGAGTGGAGCAGTTGACCTTGGCAGAAAGAGGAGCCAGTAAATGGATTGGCTCCTCGGAATTCTTCTCCAGAGCAAGGAGGGGACCAGGATTGCCCACAAGAGCTCCTTACAGAGGCTCCTCGCAATGAGACTGTAAGACAGTGGTCTCTGGTGGGTTTTAGAGCTCTGGGAGCCAGGGAAAAATAATCCTATGCCACAGTTTGGCAGTTTCCTGGGTGAGTTTCCTTCTACCCTTGATGAAAGAAGTTTTATGCAAGTTTAAGGCTCTTAAAAGGAAATACTTTATTTTTTAATAAACAGCAAAAGGGTGACTAGAACATTGATTCTGGAAGTTATAAATGGATTAAGGGGTCAGATGGATTTGAAAAGTTTTTGAAATCAATTACAAGAATTTTCCTGTGGGTTCTTTAAAATTTTATAAAAATATATATGAAGACTTTGAAATCTTCCCATGGGAAAGTGTTGATTAGGAAAAAACAAACATGACAAGAGGGGACTTTGAAGATTGACTAGAAGGAACCAGAGAGAGCTAGAGATTATAATTAAAGAAGAGGCCTATTATTACAAAATGGAACAACATTATTTGACCGTGGAAGAATTCAAGGATATTTGGGAACAGTGCATTCAGAAATTGCTTTTAAGAATGTCTGCTATTATAAAAATAGACTTAACCACCCAGAGCCACTCTTAGTGAGATGGGCGGTGACGAAATATGATAAATAGATAAATAAAAGCCGTTATGGAAGAGGAACAGATTTTAATGGATAAAACAGACTGAGGCTGCTTTGGATCTGAAAATGGATTTTAAAATGTCAGGCTACAAGAAGGATGTATAACGATGTTACACTGGATTTACAAATAAAACCGACTGATGCCTTAAAAATTAATGGGGGCATACAAATAATAAATCAGAAGAGTGACTTGGATTGCTTTCTTATCTTGTTTTTACAAAAGAGATGTCTTAAACTTGAGTGGAGACAAAGAGGAAATGATAAGAAATCAACCTGTGGGCCACTGTTTGAAGGGATTAAAGATCAATCTTCTTAAAAGTAAATGGAAGGTATAAAAAGTGGATTTATTTGTTCATGGTTAAAATATATATGTTGTTTTTGGTAGCTCTTAATGGATTTCTTTTTATTAGGACTGAATGACAAGGTTTCAAAGATATGTTTATAGATGACAGATAAGATAAAGGAAGAGATTTTTTTTCTTTTTTTGCTGTATTTTTAGAGAAAGTGATAAGTCATTGGGTTAAAAGTAAAGGAATATGAAATTGATTTATTTGATTAAATAAAATTTGATAACATATATATTTTACCTGATACATTTTACTTGATTTTTGGTAACTCTTAATGGACTTTTGCTGATTAAGAGTGAATGACAAGATTTCATAATTGGTTTAGTGATAAGAGATGAGTTATGGGAAGAAGAGAACTTTTATTGAAGTATCAGAGAAGGTGATAAGTTACTGAAGTTGTTTGTACTGGTCTTAGGGGGGAGTCATTTCTTTATGTATCTTCTTTTTTCTTTATTATTTTTCTTTTCTTTTTTCTGCACTTTTTATTTTTTTAAATATTTTTCTTAGTTTGTATTAGTTTTTTTAACTTTATATTTGTAAACTTTAATAAAATCTTTATTTAAAAAAAGTGATTCAGTCAGGCACTGAGATCTGCTTAACTCCTATTGGCCACTTAAACCAGTGTCAGGCCCAGCCCAAGAACGACAAAGAATCAGTCCAGCCAAACTTAAGTTCTTTATTTGCTAACACCATGTAGACAGAATCTTGCCAGACTAAAGCAACTCTACCTAACCTACGGGGAAATAACCTTGGGGAGCTCTGGGGCAGGGCTATTCTGAACCTCTTCATTTTCCCACAGTCACTTCCCAGAGTGTGCCTCCTCTTTCCTCTTCCACCTTCTTTGAATGTGCTCCCTCCTTCTTGAGAACCAGCGGCACTGCTGAAATCCACCACAACCATGCACCTTTCTGTCTATCACTAAGCACTGCCCTCTATTCCATTTTGGTTTGTGCAGAGGTATCTGCCCATCTAATGCCAAACTGATACTTCAGAAAGCACTGGTTAGACATTTGGCATGCTTCTGATACCTGCTTTTAACCATGTGTCAGCTGTCTTTCAATACACCAATATACCACACAGAAAAAAAGATAGGTGGTTAATTTAAATTGGAATAGAGTTACGTCCCAAATGATTATTAAAGGTGTTACGTTTGTCCTAAAGCGAATGGGTTATCCTGCTTAACTTATTATTTATTGGGGGGGGGGGTTTGCCATATAGACTATTTCAATCCCTACAGGCTATTTCTGGTTGCTGTCACATGTGGGCTCCATCTTTAAGCATGATTACCACACTTACAAAAGAGCAAGTACATTTATTGATTTGTTTGTTTTGTTTTGTTATACACCAGAATGTTGAGCTTTCAGAAGATAGACATTCCCATTTCAGAAATAAATAAGTAAATCAATAAATCAATAAACAAAACCTATAGGTCAGGAGGCCATAGGAGACTCACAGGATGATGCAAGCTCTGCCTGAAATGACAGGACGAATATTCATTTTCTTTTTATATTTATATAGGAAATTAATCTTTATATTGGTATTCCAGAATATCTATAATTCCTGTTGCAAAACCCTAAATGTCTTCTGTCTGTATGTCTCTCTCTCTCTCTCTTTCCTGGCTGATTGATCATCAGGGGATAGGAGATATGTGCGGTGATACAAAGAGGGGTTCTGTGATGTGCCTGCAAGCTCTCCACCGGTCCACCCTGCACCCTCATACACCCATCAACCTGTCTGCTGGCATATTTGTTTATTGATAGTGGAGTAGCTGTATTCCTGAAGACAGATAGGTGTTCACTCAGGAACTTGAAAGGTAGCTAAATCTTTATTTCGGGTACCTCTGGAGTCCCCAATCCCATTCCGTCACACTTTGAAGAACAAGAGGTGTTGTTGGGTTTTTCTCCCACCAGCACATGACACAGGATAGGAGGGAAAAGGAAGCTGGGGAATCCACCAGTCTGCTTGAAAGTGCTTTGCCCTTTTCTGCTTTCCTTAATAGGGTCTTAGTGAATACATAATAATCTGAAGATGATCTGAAATATATTTAGAAGTTAGTCCTGGGACTCTGACAAGTGAGCATTAAATACTCTATACTTTATATATTACCAATTAGATATCCTTGATTTTCATATGACTATGATGCCTCTCTCTGACTTCACTCATCTATTTAGAGAAAGGCTTCACTGAATTCTTGCATCTCTTTCCCTCTATGAACTCTTACACAGTTGCCAAAATAACCCCTCTTAGTAAGTGACAGCTTTAAAAACCAGACAACAGCTGAGTTCAGCCCAGAAGCTCAGCACGAACAGACAGGAGTGTCTTTCCTAGGAAACAGGGCATTTTTGTATATTACTGTACTCTCAGAGTTTTTTTTAAATATATATAGAGAATTTCAAGATGAGTATTCAGTCTTGTGCCAGATGTGGCTATGGGGTCTATCCTGCTGAGAAGATTAATTGTATCGATCAGGTTAGTAGTTAATCATTATTTGCCATCATTATGAACATTCTGATACTCTCTATCTATCTTGAAGAAGTCTGCTTTTATTCAAATTGATATAATATACCATGTCCTAAAGTATCATAATCATAATTAATATTGGATGGCCAAGTAATTAGAATTGAAGAACTGCTAAATTTGTTGCAATGCTTCATTTCTTAAAGATTCTAAAGGAGAAATGGATTTATAGCATACATCATGTCTCTGTGTATGTGTGTGTGTGGTTTCTTGGACTACCAGGAAGAGAAGAGTTAGTTATAAGATTTTAAACTAGATTTAGAAAATGCAAAACAAACAACTTTCACTGTGTTTCTGTCTGCTTTTCTAGATCTGGCATAAAGCCTGCTTTCACTGTGAAGTTTGCAAGATGATGCTAACTGTAAATAACTTCGTTAGCCACCAGAAAAGGCCTTACTGTCAAGTGTAAGTGTGTACATTTTCTTTTGTAATGTGACCACACATTATATGAATAGAATGCATAAAATTGGACTGAATTCTAATACTATTGAAGATTTGCTCAGATGATTTTTCAGATAAATTGGTTAAGTCAGACTATAAAGTGCATCCATATTGTGGGGAAAAAACAGTATGGATAAAAACTGTTCATGGCATTTAAAATAATAAATAAGTATATTATGGACTAAGATTGTTTAAAAGCACAGCTGAAGGTATGATAATTTAAAAGAGATAGACAGAAAGAGAAATACCTGATTAGACTTGTATCCAAAAGGTGCTAAGTAACAGTTTAATTATGTGCCAGGCTATTCTGTCTTCTCCCACCTTCTAATCTCCAGATGTGTTGAGTTACAGCTCCCAGATTTACTAGCGAGCCTGCTCAAACGATAATGCTGAGAGTTGTAGTTCAGTGGAATTATAAATCCTAATTAGATTAAAGACAAAAATAGGTGTACTGTGGAAGATCTGTTTTATATAAAGCACACAACTCAAAGCACCAGCTTGAATACCTCTAGCTGAAGTTTCAGAGACCTGAAAGTCATTTCTGATAGAAGAGAAAAATAATTACATGAATGTCATAAGTAATTATATTAACTATGGTTAATTTAGTTTAAATATAAATGTCATTGAAATAAACTCAAAATTAGATTTTTTTTAACTTCCTGAATTTACCCACCTTGTTTTGCAGTGCAGCCCTGTGCTGTTTGAAGACCTACTATGAATTTTAGCCCAGAAAAGATGTGTTTCCTTAATTTAGAGCAGTTATTGGCAACATATGACTTTCCAGTTTTTAAATTCCTATTCCATCAAGTGAAAAAAGTTAACACTTCTAATGCTATAATCTCATTACAAATCACCTCCAATTGTATTGGGTTATTTAACCTGGAAGCATTGGGATGATTCTAAATGACATTAGGAAGTGGGCCACCTTTGTTCTACTAGGCCTGATCTGAGACTCCATTAAGTTGACCAAATCATATTCTCCATGCCTTCTGTAGCTGCTAATACCTTCACTGGGAAGATAAATGCCCACAGTTACTTGCCATTATAGTACAGTTAATGACAAGTAATAATGCTTGACAATGCTGCAATATGGCTGTTGTGCAAATCCTTGTATGTATCTTTTCTGCATTCTAGTTGACTGGTAAACCTTGTCTTTCAAAGTTCACATTCATAACTTTCAAAGATTCAAGTTTACTCATTGTTGCCTGTAATGTGTCATATCCTTATTGCTTTTGCTGTTAGCATTTTTCATTCTGAAAATCAGTAGTTCCAGTGAGTATTTTCTGGTCACTTTTGAATTTTTACACATTTCTCAGAACTGGCACAATTCTGTTTTCCTGACCTTACTCCCCTATACTGGCCCATATGATCAGTCCTGCACTGAAGGACTGTCAGAGAGGGATATTGAATATCCTGTCAGAACCGAGCTTGCTTCTGACTCAGAAAGTGAAACTAGTTCTGAGTCAGAGGAGGAATTGGAAACATACTGGGCTGGAATTGGAGAAACGAAACTCCAGCATGACTCAGCAGAGCGGGAAGAATCTACAACGCTGATTGGGTGAAATCTGGAGGAGGATTTGAATACGCCAATCAGCGCACACCAGAGATGGGCTGAAAAGCGCGTGAAGGAGAAGGCAGCCCGATTGGCTACGGGAGACTCCAAGCGCACCAAAGATCGGGATAAAAGGCAGCTGTGCAGAGAGCGAGCTGCCGGAGACAACCAATCCTCTAAGCCCGAGAAGAGTCCTTACTGGTGTTGGAGTCAGCGTCTATGGCTGAAGAGGAACCAGTGTTCGAGCTCCACTCCGAAGACGAATTGAATCCTGCATCTGCTGCCAGCGAGGAAACAGTGTCAGCCATGCCCAGTAGCCTTTGCCTTGCTTCCAGCTGTGAAACTCCGCAATCTCCTCAGCAGTGTGGGCAACCTTGATGTTAGAGCACCACCATTTGCCTTCAGTCCTGCGCACCTGCGCTTAGCATGCTCCGTTGCGTTCAGGAATTTCACACCTATTGTGTTCAGGATCTGGTTGCCAGCTTAGTCTGGGGCTTCCAGCCAAGTCCAGCCAAGTTCCAAGTTTCAAGCCTTGCTCCAAGCCTTCAGATCAGAGTATCCAGCCTAGCCTAGAACCCCCAGCTGAGTCTAACCTTGCTCTGAGTTTGAATCCTGCTCCAAGTCTTCCGTTCATCCCTGCCTGTTGTTTGTAGTCCTGGTCCCAGATCCAGTGAGTCAGAGATTCAGCGTCAGTGTCATTCCAGTACTGTTCCAGTTCGAGAACTGTTGTCTCCAGTCTTTGTGTTCCAGTCGGATTCAGTCAGCCCAGTTGGGCTTGCTTAACCAGCCTCGCATATCAAGGACTTAATTATTGTAAATAGTTATTTAAAAAAGAATATTCTTTGAGAACCTGTCTAGTGCTTAGGCTGAACAGGACATATCCCAAGCCTGAAACCAACAGCTAAATTTTATGAAGAAGTTAATAATGTTCCTTTTAATACTCATACACAACCATTTATGCAACAGAGAAAGCCTTCCTTCAAGGTATGGTGGATTTCTTCAGATGTCAGAGCTTTGGTGGTATACTTGTGGTGTCTTCTGGTATTGTAAGATTAGCAGTTCCCACCTGCTGGCTATATCATAAGTCTTTCGGCAAATTCTTTAGTTTACGGACATTAAGAGAGCCGGTTGGGTGTAGTGGTTAGGGCACTAGTCTAGAAACTCTGAGGGTATGGATTCTAATCCTGCCTTAGACATGAAGCCAGCCAGGTAACTCTGAAGCAGACGTTCTCTCCCAGCCCTAGGAAGAAGGCAATAGCAAAGCATTCCCAAAAATCTTGCCAAGAAAGCTGCAGGGACTAGTCCAGGCAGCCACCAGGAGTCAACACTGACTGGAAGGCACGCACATGCACACTCACACGCACACACACTGACATTAAGCCATTCTCCTAATGGTCTCAGTGTTCCTGTTATCTTCTTTTTGGGCTCCTGGAACCTCCCTTTCATATCTGATTTTTAGCACTGAAGCTGATCCCATTTCTGCACACGGTTTTCCTGTAGCCAGTTTCCTGAATTCACTCTTTCTTCCTGTAAATTTTCCCAATCATCCTCCATTCATATGCTTAAAATGCTTGTATGGCATTTACATTCTAATCCATGAATAGGGATGTCATGGTTATAATGATAAAAGAATGACATGATTACAGAAATTTCTAAATACAGTAATTAGAATAAGTCAAATAGCTATACAACTAGTAATAAGTATTCTGTGAGCAGTTCACCACACAGCAAGAAATTTAAAAAGGAACTGATACTGTAGGTGCAGTCTGTGCACATCCTGGATTCTCATTTCACTCTGCATAGGGTCTTGATGTGCTTATGCTGAAACCCTGGTAAGGTGCAAGGCAGGCTGTATTATAAAGTAAGACTTCAATTTATAATGAAACAAGCACCAAAACATGAACTAATCGATACTGGTGTAAAGATACTCAGCTTATGTTATGGCTGGTATCTGGGCAAACTCACTCTTCTCAAGGATGTCATTAAAATGTCCTTGGAGCTTATTTGGTAAGACAGTTTGAAGACTGTTTGTTTATAGGCTCTTCAGGTCCCCTGTCCCTGTTTGTACTTACGGCACACATATGTCCTGACAATATAGATTTTCCCCTTTAGTCCTGTGATATTGTCTATTTCTTTTCCCAGCCCATGATTGAGAGGGTCTAAAGTTATCATTTGATCACCAAACATAAAAGTAGCATTTTCCCCTTTAGTCTGATCATCTAGGTGAATGCGCTCTGATACATGTTGCTCTTTGGTGACTTGAAGGCATAGTCAAATGACCACTAGCATCAGGCTTCAGCCCTGAACTCAGAAGTAAATTTTGCCTCTCCAGCCAGTTGCTCAGGAATAGCAAGAAACCTCTCAGATGCAACTTAGCTGGACTAGACTCTTTACTGCAGATGAGAATGAAGCCACATGCACACAGATGATTTGCTTCCTGCAGTGCCAAGAAAAATCCTTTATATACTGTAGGTCAGAGTTTAATCTCTGGGTTTTTTCTCCTTCCTCTCTGATATGTGGCAGTTCAATTGGAGGCCTTGGTCAATTCAGACATATTTACTTATCTCTTTAGTATGGAAACTGCTGGCTGCCATCTTGGCCAGGTTCAGCTCTTAATAATTGTGTGTATATCAAAGTGCTTTGGAGAGTGTCAGGTGATACAGGCATGGCCTCTCCTGTGGGGTCCTTGGTGCTCTCTGAGCTTGGTTATTTGCTTGCAGATGTTTCATTACCCAACTAGGTAACATCATCAGCCATTTGTCTGCCAGTGTTTGAAATCTTAATTAGCCCTTTGCTCCCTGAGTTTCTTTCATAACTGTCACAACCCCCCTTTCTATTTTTGCACCAACTTCTTTCCGTTCTTTCAACAGAGGAGAGGAGAGACCACTGTTTTGTTTAGGGGGAAAAGGACATGGTTTGCTAGTATTCTTTAACAGCATTCTGAAATATATCTTAAGATGCAGCCCCCTCTTTTTCTTGTTGTGGTGTCCAGAGAATAATGGTAGGTGTGGTGCTGGACTTTTGTTGCTTACTCATTATTCTCAGTTTCAATCATTTCTTCTTTCCCCATGAAGAGCCTGGTTGCCCAGCAGTCTTAGTTCTGCTTATAAAACTGTGTATAACCTTTGCCTCCTTCCTCTATGGTTGTGCTCTGGTTGTGCTCTGATGTCTTCCTATATGTTTATTGATTTCACATTAGCTTAACTTGGGAAAAGAGCAAATGTGGTGGGCAGAACAAACCAGCTTAGAGAAGTCAGGCAGAGTCCTGAAACCATTCCCTCTCCATGTCAGGCATCACCCAGACTACTAATTAAACCAGAAGGCTCATAGAGATTCAAGGACTTAGCTCTGATAATATACTTTTATTGCAGATATTAGAAAAGCCTTTAATAGTGTACACACACACACACAAAAGATACTGCAAACTCTATGATTTATGAGAGAGAGAGAGAGAGATCCCCAGTTAAAATCCTACGTCTCTTTCTCCTGTCCTTACACTGCAATGAACTGACAGCCACTTATTCCTCAGCAGGCCAAGTAGCTGACACCTGGGAATGGTTATTGTTACGGCCCATCTGATCTCAGGTCCTTTGCACCTGACCTCATTAACCTTAGCCACAGTGCAGCAATGCCCTCCTGGGTTGATACTTTCCTTGTTGGGTGATGACATACTGAAAAAGGGTATCAGCAAAGTCAGGAGATAAAAATAATTCCCTTGCCTATGATCAGTGGCATTCTCACAAATTAGGACAACGCCATTCAGCAGTGACTCAGAACTGATGCAATACAGGTAGCAAATTTCATGCTATCTTGGTTTCATGATGACTGAAGGCTGTCTGGATGATACTTTAATTCAGTAGTGAGAAAGGCCCCATATCTTGATTAAGAGCAGAGACATACCACGTTGTGTTTCCCTAGTGATATAAAATGACTAATTTCTTTTAAGCTTGTACCATTCAATGCCTTCCACATACTGAAAAAAGTTAAATATTCAATGTCTGAAACATAACCATTATGTTTTTTACATTTATAATTATATATAAGAATGTATACATTATTGTTAAAGTCAAATGATAAGACAAAAAGTTTTTCAAATTGGAATTTGTTTGGTGATTAAATAAAAGTCACCATGATTAGTTTTTCTTATTTATTTATTTAAATATATATATTTAAGTGGTATGTGATTATGTATGTATCTCTCTATTTAAAAGACTGTTATCTTTTAAGGGTTATTGATAATAATTCTCTAAAATTGTACCTACTTTCTTTCATAGACATAACCCCAAAAACAATACATTCACAAGTATTTTTGAGACACCAATAAATATGAATGTGAAAAAGCAATCTGAAGCAATAAGTGAGGTAAGATACATTAGGAGGTAATGTGTTTTGTATCAAGCTGTAATGTTAGCATTGTTTAGGTAATTGTAGAAGAAACAATTTTACTCCTTCCATCAAAATCCATAATTTTTCTGATTCCCCAGATTGCTAGCTAACTAAATAAATTATTTTTAAGTTTTCTGTTGACTTTGGCATTTTAAGCAGAAATATAAAGTCAGCTGAATTTTACGTAGTTGCATTGGAGAAATCTGGTAAAATATTATAGAGGTTGGTAGATACCATTCCCCCATTCAGTGAAAAATTTTTTTGAAATATGTCCAAATACTTTCAACAAACATTACTGTGCTGCAAGTTACAGCTTTCCTAAAGTTCTGGATTTAGTTGTTTTGTACTGTGTACCAGTTTTCCTTATTGGAACAGGAAATATCTCCTACAATCCAACGTATGTTTGCTTTGATGTAAATTCTTCTTGTTTGTTGGATTTATTCCTGAGTAAGCATAGGCAAGTTTGGAGATCTAATGCAAGATAATATGTATTTTATGTTTCTGTTTCATCTAACTTATGAAGGCTATTGGTGTTACAACTTTATGAACCTTATTGTACATTGTGCCTTCTAAGATAATTTCTTGAAATTTCTTATATATATTTGAAAAAGCAAAATTAGATTTCTGAATTATCTCTTAATAAAGGTATAAGAACAACAATTATATTTCTTTTAAATTGAGCATGAGAGATCTGCTCAGGAATGAGTCAGGGATCAAAAGCAATTTCTATTTCTGTTTGAAGGTCATGATAGGAGATCTTGTTACTTCCAGTAAATTTGGGTGTGCCAAAAAATCAGAGATTACTTTTCCTTTCCTTTTGCCACAAAGAAGACATCCTGTTCCATTCAATCAAAAAAGGAAGTTTCAGAGAAAATTCAAAGAGAAGTTTAGAAGAGCTGTTTCTCACAGTTTAATTTTGTATGAACAATTTATTTGGGAAGCTTCCAGCCTACTCAGTTTGGAAGGATTCTGTCGTAGATACTATGAAAAGCTGCTGAGAAGTCCAAAAGAAGTAGCAGCACCAGTTTTTGTCCCAAAGTCAGCCAGAGAGGCTGGCTAAAGAAAATCAAATTAACTTTATTTAAAATACGCAGAGTTGGTAGACAGCTACTCATTCAAACACTTTATCCAAGGAAAAGATTTTTCAGCCTGTAGTTATCCACTACTTGTGGAGGCAGAATAAATTTTTCCAAGGACAGCCTGAAAACAACTTCTTTCAGAGTGCAAAATTAGTGATCTTGTCAACTTAAACATCTCTTCCCTTTTCACAAGTTATAACACACTGAGACAGCCAAGGCTTTAATGCAGTGGTAGTTGTCAGACTTGTTCAAAACCCTTGTCCACATTTTCAGTCCTCAGCCTCAACATTTAGAATTCCTTTAATACAACTGAACAATGTGTTGATGTGGAAATCACTGCTGGGTGACCATGTAAAGATTCCAAATGATTGATAGGATAAAAAGTGTAAAGAGTCAGTTCTGGATGTGCATTTCCAATAATAAACCAGATCTAGGGTACAATCTGCTACATGTGTTGAGCCAATGATTCTTCAGGAGACTTCTGCAGTTATCATGGTATAAATGATTTTTTCCTACCAGATAGAACAGCTTTGGCATGCACATGGCAGTTCCCCAGAATCTCTAGCCTGGAAATCCTTGGCATCAAAGTCTCAAATCATATCTTAGCTCAGGTACTGAAGTTGTTAAGCAGAGCAGTGAAAAACATAATCTGTATTGTTTCTAGAAAGCCTTGCATAAGATACAAACATCACATTCTAGGAGACAATTGTGGAGAGGGGGATGGAATCTGGGCTGATGCAGTACTGAGTACCCTACTTGACAAACTTGGGCCTACTGTCAACTCTTTTATGTACATTTCCAAATTATGAAGTGGTAGATTTTTTAACTAAAATATATCAAATCTAATTTGTACTGTATTCTACATAGTTTCTTAAAAAAACTTAAAACTTGTGCTTTCCTGCTAAAGTCTCTTTGAAATACACAATGAAGACTACAGAATTTGAAAATTCAATCCAGTTCTGGAATGCTAAGATAATTTATTGTTGCTTCATGACTTGCTTCGTTTAATACAATGCCTTTTTTATTTATTACAATTGAATCTGTTTGTTTATGCAGGTTAAGTATAGAGAAGAGGGTGAGAAATTCAAGTCTGTTTTTCACTGGGATGTAAAATCCAGAGATAGGGAAGCCACACAGAAGATACAACAAATAAGTCAGGTAAAAAGCTGTTAAGTCATCAAGAGATAATGTACTACCCTTCAGCTCTTCACAATTTTGTTCTGCTGTTTGATTGATTGAGCAACCACATAGCTAGACCAGAATGATATGCCCACACTTGGCCCTTCAGGTTTCCCAATGGTGCATCCATTGTTCTTGTAACTGAGTCTCTAGCTTGCTGCTGGTTGTCGTCATCTTCTTTCTTTCATGTTTTCCAAAATTATGGACTTCTCAAGGGAGCTGGGTCTTTGTATAATGTTTCCAAAATATGATAACTTGACTTTGGTTATTTGTGCCTTGAGTAAGAATTCTAGATGGATTTGTTCTGTGATCCATTTTTAGTTTCTTGGCTGTCCATGGTACTGTATTTTCCAGAGTCTTCTCTAATACTAAAGTTTAAAAGCATCAATACTCTTTCTATCCTGCTTTTTCAAAGTCCAACTTTCACTTCTATGGAATGTTTCATGATTGTGATTGCTGTATAGTAATGATAGGTCCTGGCATCTTAATATCTTTTCCAAGGCCTTGATTGCTATCCTATCAAGTGCAAGTTTTATTTATTTTATTTATTTATATTTTAAATTTAGTCACTGCCAATCTCACTCAAAGAATGACTGGGTGGTTTACAATAAAACAAGCATAAATACTAATTTAAAATACAATGAAACAGTGTTCTCAAAAATAATATATTCCAAGGCATAGATGTTAATTAAAAAATTCTTAATCTACGGGAGCATCTTCAGGGTGCTAACCACCCAAGGGTTGGTTACCCCTCCTCATGCCCCACGCAAGTTGACAGAGCCTGGTTGTCACCCCTTTCTAGAAGGCTGGGAGAGTTGGGGCCCATTTCACCTCCAGGGGAAGAGTATTCCATAGGGCAGGGGCAATGGCAGAGAAGGCGCTCTTCCTGGGCCCCACCAATCAACATTCTTCTTAACTGCTAGTTCCTTTAGTGTTGATCCTAAAAGGCAAAGCTATCCACCACTTCAATTTCTTCATTGTCAATTCTAAGGTTGTCATTAATTTAGTCTTATTTATATATAATCTTAGTCTCATTTTTTCCCACTGTGCTCTTTGACTTTCATTACTAGAGTCTGCAGATCATTTGCGGTTTCAGCAATGTCATTGTCACAGTGCAGATTATTAATGTTTATTCTCCCACTTTTAAAACCATGTTCAACTTTTTCCAATACAGCCTCCCTCACTATATTTTCAGCATGCAGGTTGCATAAATAAGAATATACATTTGGTTCTTTGAGGAATGAGCCAAAGGTGACCATGTTTGAGTTACTGGTGGCTTGATCTGAAGATTTATGATGCTTTTGTGCAAAGCTTAGAATGGTACCTTTATACAATTCTGGCTGCAAGCAAAGCATTCATTTCTGTGTAGAGGCACAAAGGATTTTTGTTTGTTTATGTCACATTCACTTTCACTTTTTAGTTAGACATTTATAAATTTATTTTAAAAAAGAGAAAGGAAAAAAAGATATCTCAATCACATACAGAAGGTAATTGAGACGGAAGATGAAGCTCTGTAGTCAGAATTATTTTTACTTGCAGGATATATTTAATGGTTCCATTACTTCAGAACCCCACTGAGACTTATTTGTGTGATACCAATGCCACTAACAACCAACCCTCTTTTTGCTTATTTTGTTATGTGAACTCAGGCCATGTTGTTAATTTACAGATCAATCTATTGTGCAAATGCATAATGCCGAGATAGACTATGATCTAGTTAACTATGGGAAAATGTGTCTTGCAAACAAAAAACATTGTTAACTGAATTTTTTAATGTGAGATGCCATAGTTAGATTCATAAACTATCAGAAAACAAAATATTAAACTGCCTTGCAATTACATTATGTTGTAATTCTGGCAGATGTACTGGACACAGAAGATTAGGATGTTACTTTGTTGTTTGGACATCCTGGTCAAAGTCCAGTTAGCTGAAATGTCCCTGGAACTGAAATAAGAAACAGTTATATGTAGTTCATTCTTCATGTTCAGTGTGAACAAACAGAAGTAAAAGGAGAATCACATTTTCAGTTCCTGTGCAAAAGCAATAAGGCCAGTGTAAGAACTGATGTGAAATACATAAAATAAAGGGATATGTGCACATCCAGTATTATATTTATAAATACTACTTAGAAGAGTAACCCTCCATCTTTAGAGACCTGGTCAAAAACAGATGTAATCTTTGTACTAATTTCTTTTTATGCATATATTCTTTTTAGAAAACCTACCATGATGTATATAATGAAGGAAAATCCTGGTATACAGAAACCATCCCACAGCTGGAAATGATCAAGATAGCACAAACACAGAAAAGTCTTAGTGATGTAAGTAAATCACTACTTTATGACATTGATCTCTGAAAGAAATATGATATTTCTCATGTAGGCTTAGTTCCTTGGATAACCAGCTTAAGGAAATTTGTAGAAATAAAATGTTCTTCTTATTCTTCCTTTCACCTGAAGTCTTTGTAAGCACTTTTCATAATATTGGGAAATTTCCTGTATATTGCTAACAATGTATGAAGGGGATACTGATAGAGAAAGAATAATTGTTTCAAATTTGGTGACTGCATATCTGTTTTTTAAAAATTAATTCTCTATGAGCCTCCTCTTCTTGTATCCATCTCAGTTAATAACAGTTAATTATGTGGAGAGGATATTTACATATGGTATGAAAATTTGCTGATAATTCTCATTCTGTCTCCTGTCTTATTCAAGTGTAAATTTTAAAATAGTCTCCTATGAAGTTATATTTGATCAATGTTATCAAATATAGTAAGACCTCAACAGTTGGCAATGTATTAAGTTTGATAAATAAATAATCATCCCATTTGGAGCATTGGGTTTGGATGTGAAAATAATCCATATTCAAATTTTTGTTATACTATAAAGTTCACTTCTTAGATTGAACAAATCAGCCTAACCTAAATGAAAAATTATCTAGGGAGTGAAATAATTGGATTGATCTGGTGGAGAAAAGACAGAATACAAATGAAAGTGAGTAATATAAAATCAGTTACTTCTGGTAGCAGTGGCAATTTAGATTAAGCTAGGAAATGAAAAATGGAAGACCAGTTTCAGAATTTTATGCCATGACTTCGGAATGATCTTCTGATTAAATCCTAATGAAGACAAAAGAACTAAGAACAGTGTGAAAGCTCTAAATTCTGCTTTCTTTCTGATTAAACAGTAGGAGATTGCTTATGAGTGTCTTTAGGATCCTTGGGGTTTTTATTCCTTCTAGTCGAATGGAAAGTTAGAAAGAAATTTTGTAGAGGCAGCTAGGGCTCTGTCCATCAGCAGGACAGCTCTCTGAAAACTGAGAAACTGGCAAAAGAAAGATCATTTTTCTGGGGAGAAAAATACCCCAAATGTATCCCAATCAATGAGCCTGTTAGGCAGTAGCTTCAAGGGCAGCTATCTTCTAAGCCCTCTTCTCTTACTTTCTCATCACATGACCAGACCAGTTTATGCCCACCATATGCTTCCCAGTGCACACATACAAAAAAAAACCCCATGTAACACAAGGGGAGAGCAGAAGCACACAGAAATTACATATAGGGAACACATATACTGTACATCTACCCCAATTAGACTCTCATGCATATATACAGAGAGAAAAAGAAGGGCAGTGCATGGGGAAAAGATGCATACATACATACACACAGATGCATCTTGTTACTCTGGGGCTTTGTGTCTATGCCTTCAAGTCAGTCTTGACTCTTTGCACCTGGACAATTCATGCAGTTTTTTTGGCAACATTTTCAGAAGTGGTTTTACATCCTTCCTATGGCTGAGAGAGAGAGAGAGTAACTGGCCCAAAGGCAAGACTAGATCTAGTACTCATGGACTTCTAGCTTCTAGCCCAGTGCCAGTTGGGATGCCAATAAATAAATATTAGAGGAAATAATTTGATGGCCAAGTATAAATGCATAAATATCTCTTTCTTTTAGCTGAAGTATAACCAGGAATACGAGCAGCAAAGAGGAAAAGGAAGCTTTCCTGTTTTGATGACTCCAACTTATCAGATTGCCAAGAAGGCCACAGAGCTATCCAGTGGTGTGAGTTTCCAGGAATGTATTTAAGGGGAGGGCAAAGAGATTGTGTTGTGGAGTGAGGGGTGGGGAATTCTCCACAAGAATTAAAGCCAATGCTTTCACTTAAAAGGATATGTATGCGCATGTGTATATGCATATACTGTACATATAGAGACATATATGTTATAACCCATCTTTATCCCAATGTTATAAACATTGTGAAATAAATGAATAAATCCACAGACACACGTATACTGTACATTCATATATATAGAACACCCCCACACAAACATATGCACTTAACTACAATTTTAACATGTTATGGTTACTTTTTAAAAATACTTCATATGCGTATACATGGATGATCTGGCTGCATGATGACATGTGGTCTGAGAAACAAAGCAGGCTATGGAATATTCTTCCATTCCTAAATAGCCCCCCGCTACAATAATAATGTAAATCTACCATGTAAATACCAGTAATTGTGTATTTACTCTTTTGCCACCCTTGTGTTTAAGCCTAATGTCTGTAGCTAACTAATATATCATTTTAATTAATAAATGCATTTATTTTGTGATATGAACAAAAAATTAAAATGTTTTAACAGTTGAGGATCAAAGTATTTAAAATTACTGTTGTTTGAAAACGCTGGGTAATGTCATGAAAAGTTGTTTTTATCACATAAAGTTTTCAGAGTTTCCATAGAGTTTTGAGGGCTTTTTTCCTTAATATTAACAGGTTTCTGGTATAAGATATATTTATATTTCTGTATCCATTGCCACTTCATTGTTTTAAAATGAACATCTTTGGCAATTAATTGGCCTGTAGAGAATTAAATCAGCATAATGGTTTGACAAATAACGCCAGAGAATGTAATTTTAATCTACTTTCATCAAAACAAGATAGCATTTCACATTTGCACCTGTCTTTTGGAATAATATTGCCTAGAAATCTATAGGGTTCCCACCTTGTCATTAAATGTTTGAAACCCTTAAGGCTTTTCCCTCAGGCCTTAGATTGAGATACCTTGTGAATTGCTAAGTATACAGAGGGATGGTATTGTTCTCCTAATAGTTGCTGTTTTATGAACTTTTTTGGTCATATAATACTATTGTTTTTAAATTCTGTGAAGCTGCCCAGAGTCATCTGGAGTGGGGTAGCCTAGAAATTAAACAAATAAATTAAAAGTACTGTCAAGAAAGATACTGGGCAAAATTGGACTCAAAACCTCCAAAAACAAATTCTATGAAATTGAGTTCAACTAAAGTAATAAGTAAATCTCCTCCCAGTGCGAGGAGATGGGCAGTGACAAATTTGATAGCTAGCTAGCTAGCTAAAATTGAGAGGCCCAGTTTAATTTTTGTAAAAAAAACCAAAACAAAAAGATTTAGATGCTATTTTAAAATTCTGATTATCCCATTGTGTGGGCTTTTCAGAGGGAAACAGATCACATATAGTTGTGATCCAGTATTTTACACACCCTCCCACCCACCCACCCACCCACCCACAGATTGATTGCAAGATCAATCACAGCTACTAAGAGTGAACTCCCAATGCTTGCCAGGATTTCAGTGGAGTCTGATAATAATACCAAGCCCAAAGAGGAACTGAATTCTGTTTCTTACTTTAGACAGTGTCCAAAGCTAGGATAAATGACCAATTATAAAATTGAAAGTGTGCAAAATTATATTCACTTAACATATAACTGAAAATCTGTATGACAGGATGTCCCTGCCAAAGAAATGTGTTCAGTATCCTGTAGATTAATTTACAATATATATTTTTGATCCGTTCAATCATGTCTGATTATAGGAGACTGCCTGGACAAATCTGCAGTTTTCTTAGTAAGGTTCTTCAGAAGTGGTTTGCCATTGCCTCCTTCCTAGGGTTGACAGAGAATGAATGGCCCAAGGTCACCCAAGTGGCTTTGTGCCTAATGTGGGACTAGAACTCACGGTCTCCCGGTTTCCAGCCTGATGCCTTAACCACTACACCAAACTGACTTTCCAAGATTAATTTAAAATAATACCATGGTATAAATGTTGGAAATTTTAATTTCTTCCAAATTATGAATTGATCTTATATTAAGTATTCATCTTAATCACTGTTATCTTACTTTAAATATCAGTCAGGCCTTCTTTCTAGGTCTTCTTTCAGATCTGTCTAGAGCTTCTTTCATCTATGTCTTAACAGGTGATAAACTTAGTATTCTCTAAGAGAATACCTCTTAGAAATTCTTTTGTCAAGGCAAACAAAGAAGATAACTTAAAACTCTAATCTGTATTGTTACTGTGAGGCACTGTAATTAGTTCTGATTTATTCCATCTTATTGAGTAAGAACACAGGGTTCCAAGTTCACGTATTAATGAAATAAGATTAGGTATAGAGATCTCTGCTGTATATATAAAACAGAACTTTATATTCCTAATCTTTTTCATTAACACCTGAGTACTACTGGTGTATAAGAAAATCTTACACTCTGCTCTCTACCCCATGGTAATTTTCAGAATGTCTAATTATGCAGGTAAGATAAAAGAAAAAGAAAAAAGAGAGGGCAACCTTGCCATATGCTTTGACCTAAACCAAACCAAGTAGAAGCACACCATAAATAATCACCTGTGATACAGGAGTTGAATGAATCATGTCAGTCCAAAAGATAAAACTTTGCAGAAACTGAAACCAAATAAAAACCCACAAGATATTCCTGCCTTTTCATGTTTGGTAGCAAGAAATAAGACTGTATTCTTTATTTTCAAGAAAGTTGTCTTCTTTCCATCCCTAGGTGGAATACAAACAAGGACATAAAGAACATGTTTCCAAATTCAGCAGTGTTATGGATACTCCAGAAATACTTCATGAAAGAGCTGGGGAGCAGCTCATGAGTGACGTAAGTATAAGGATATAATATGTCTGCTTACCACGGTTGCCTCTCTCTGGCTAGATTCATATATCATGAGAAATTATAAAGTGGCTTGTTTAATTTCAGCTCAGCCAATATATTTCATATATTAACCCAAGCCATGATTTAATGTGAACTAGATTTATATCTCTACTGCTATAACTTTAAGCATTGATTTTTTTTTCAGTTAAAATACCCAGAAGAGTATGAACAACAAAGAGGAAAAGGAAGCTTCCCTGCTATGATAACACCAGCTTATCAAATTGCTAAAAGAGCCAATGAACTTGCCAGCGATGTAAGTTTTATAAGTCATGAATAGAACACATCCTGTCTGTAAGATAACATATGCTCTGTAAGTCATGTTATACCAAAGCTAAATCTGTACTGTATTTTACAAAATTAAGGCCAACTTTTCCTTGGTGGGAAAAATTACAGATATTACAGCATCCTAGATTTGAAAGGGACTGATATTAATGGGTTGATGGTTCTCCATTACTATGGGACATTTATGCTAAAAAAAATGTATGTTGGGATTTGAGAGAAGGACGAATTAAATTCAGAATGGTAGAAGGGTGGCACCCCCTGATATATGAATTAGGTGTAAATGTTTGTTTGGTCATGTAAGGAATTAAGTTCGGGCTCTTCATCAGTCTTAGTCTTTTGGCTGATATGAGAACAGTGGTCATTGGCTATTAATTGAAGGCATGTCCATTATTATCAACCTGTAAATTTATAGACCACCTTTGGAAGAGACATGCTGACTGAGTTAATCAAACTTGGATAAACTCTGTACCCCTGAATTACTCAGAGATGTGAAGTAACTAATATTGAAGTATGAGGTGCAATGATGAGCTTTTTCCCTCTGTTTGAAACGTATTTATTTATTTCTGCTTTGCGCACTTTATATAGAAAGTGGTCTATAAGTCTTAAACATAAAGGAATAGCAGAATAAACTCATTCCTTTTATCATAATTTCTTTCAGGTTAAGTATCACCAAAGATACGAAAAAGAGATTAAAGGAAAAGCAAGTCATTCTGTTGGCACATTAAGAGAAAATGTAGACCAATTTACTCAGGTAATAAACAACGCAAATATATTCACAATTATCAAAATTTGAATAATAAATAAATAAATTCACATTTATTCAAATTCACACTGCTTCTAAAGTAGTGATTTCAGTCCACATACTATGAGTAGTAGCTCCTCTTGTAGTTTAGGGCTCTTTATTCCCCTTGCAATTAGTGCCCCACATTCTATACCTAATGCTCCTTCTAAAACTGGTGAGTTTTGGAATAGAACGAAATTGGGGTGACTTATGAACTATGGGATGCGGTGGCGCTGCAGGTTAAACTGCTGAGCTGCTGAGCTTGCCGATCGGAAGATCGGCGGTTTGAATCCACGTGGCGGGGTGAGCTCCCGTTGCTAGTCCCAGCTCCTGCCAACCTAGCAGTTCGAAAACATGCAAATGTGAGTAGATTAATAGGCACCGCTTCGGCAGGCAGGTAACGGCGTTCCGTGTAGTCATGCCGGCCACATGACCACGGAAGTGTCTAGGGACAAACGCTGGCTCTTCGGCTTTGAAACGGAGATGAGCACCGCCGCCTAGAGTCAGACACGACTGGACTTCATGTCAAGGGAAACCTTTACCTTTACCTATGAACTATTTAGCACATACACATGCCTTGCAATGTTTTCTAGTTGTACAAAATCAAAAATAAACTAATTGACCCAGCTTATTTACTTTTCCAATGTATGTAATTAAAGAAAACCATTTTATGTATATTTTGTGCAAAGGTTCACCTAGATGCAGAGATTAGGTGTGTCAGCTGTTTGTAGTAATTTATTAGATAATAGGAGATTTTTATTTTCTTTCATTGATATAGCAAGATGAAAGAAAGGTTTCTCAATATCCTTAACAAGGACATGATTAATTTGAGTTGCATGTTCCACTGAAAATTATTTATTTATTAAATTCCTATACCACATTGTCTGCATCCCGTGGTAATATGGATTTCTTAGAACTGGTACATAGTATACATTACCTATCACAGTGTCTGCTTTTAGGTGAGCAATATTATGCAAAGATAAAAAGAATAAGTAAAGGGCAAAAGAAATTAAAAGGCAGATAAGAGAAAGATCTAGCTAAATTTACTTCACAATGACAGCATTTACTGTACCACAACACATTTTTCATCTTGTTTCCAACACATGTATTGATTCCTACACTGCCTTTCGTGCGAACTACAAATAAATGAATGGATTAAAATTATATGGGCTATAATTTCTTAAGTTCATGTTAGGCATTTAAAAATATATTGGTAAGAATGATGTTTTCAGCCTCTTTCATTATCTCCTCTCTTACGTTCTTCATTTGATATTGTAATATATGGAAACAGTACTGCTTACAAAGGCTAATATTAAAATGAGATATAAAAATCAGTAAGTAGATGATCACTGCTGAATATTCTTCAGGATTATATGGACGAATACGAAGAGCACAGAGGGAAAGGGAGTTTTCCTGCTATGATCACACCAGCATATCTAAATGCTAAGAAGGCAAATGACTTGGCTAGTGATGTGAGTATGAAATTGGATGTCTCAGCTAACATGGGACAGATCCAAAATGCTTGTTATAGTTTATCTGGTGTCATATTATTTGAGCAATTAATGGAAACCTATAAAAGGAGCAAGTCCTTTGAGGACATTAGCTGTTTTTTGTGATCTAGCAAATGACCCTAGATATAATGGTTTCAGTTCTGATTGAGAATGCTCTAAATACATACTTTCAAAACTGGAAGCAATATTTTTAGTCAGAAATATTTTGTACTATTAAAATAAGATTTTATGACATGCTCATCTTCTGTATTTATTTTTAAATAAACTGTAAAAAAACGGTTGGTATTCTAGCACTCATCTTGGAGGCGGTCTATCTGTGTGGTTGCTTAGAGGCAACATCAATTTATGGCACATGATCAGCTGAAGTATTCTAGTACTTACTAATCTGTTCGTGTTTTAAAGTCAGCAATAATAGCTCCAGTTAATGATAAAGGATCTGAACAGGTGACTTATGAACTATTTAGCACATACACATGCCTTGCAATGTTTTCCAGTTGTACATAATCAAAAATAAACTAATTGACCCAGCTTATTTACTTTTCCAATGTATGTAATTAAAGAAAACCATTTTATGTATATTTTGTGCAAAGAGCTGAGGACAGCATTTAATATTGTATGAACTGCTATCTCAGAATAATCCTGTGCAGTAGGTTAAAATGGGAGATAGCAACTTGTGTGATATGAGTTGCAGGACTGAGTAGGAGTCTAATCAAGAACCTTGTATTTCAGGCTTAATATACTGTATTGGCTTTCATATTCTTCAACTGGGTAGACTAGATTATTTTTATACTGAAATACATTTGCTCAAATAGTGCTTGCAAAGATGCTTTAGGTATGGTTCTGTATATAGTTTGTCTCATGAATGAGAACAGAGGAGTTCTGGGGTTTATGAAATTTTTCTTTGCAATGTATTGTTGCTTACAAATATACAAACAGTGCACAGAGAATGCGACCAGATTCATAAAACAAATAAAACTGAAAACACATCAGATGCAACATAATATACTGTCTTAAATGCTGTGCTTGGCAGTGAAGGATGATTTTAAGGAACAGTTGTTTTCCTTCTGAAAATCATCTACTGTATCTTGAAATTGCTATTTGGTCTAGAACCTGCTATTTGCTGAAGCAGGTTGCTAGTGGAGAAAATATATATTAGTGAATTCACCCTTGCAAAACTCTAGTTGATACTACTATGCAGCAGCTATTGTTAGTTTGAAAAATAGAGAAAGTAAACCACAAATACAAGTTTCAAAAGCAAATTAATGGCATGTCCGGTTCAACCATACCTGACTTTGTATACTCTAATTTCTTTTTCAGCTCTATACTTACTCAACTAATAGCACTATGGGGTAAATCGTAGGTCCGCTAAAATTATTGTCACACTGAGCTTTGGCAGATAGCTAAGCAAATGAAAAACATGGTTAGCCTATAGCTGTTATACCATGGTGTTTCTTTTTCAGATTAAATACAAGAAGGAATTTTCAAAGATGAAAGGAGCAGCCCATTACCATTCTCTTTCAGCCCAAGAAAACCTAGTTCTTAAGCAAGCCCAGGACGTGAACAAGCTGTACAGTGAGGTAAGATCATATATCTTGACTGATATGAAATGCAGAGAAAAACTATTTGAATTTAACTATATCAATTATCACAGTGTTCGCTGCTACCTCTGAAACATTAATACCATCTTTGTAAAACCGCCTTTCCATCCTCCCTTACTTTTCCATATAAAATTGTCAGTTTCCTCTTTTAAATTAGTGCAAGAGAAGCTTCACCAGAGCAAATAAATGTAGCATTCAGCAGAACTTTCTGCAGTTGCATGAGAGTGATAGAGGGTAGGCTTCGGCACTGTTGTCAATGAGTATGACAATGCTAAGGCATTGCCCTGAGGTGTGACCCCTGCTTTATCTGCAAAATGGTGTGGACATATGGAGGACATCTTTGCTTGCTTAAGCAAAACAAATAAACTTAAATGTGTTGGGAAATTATGTAGGTCTTATTAATTTTTGAGTGCCGGCTGGGTGACCTTGGGCCAGTCACTCTCTCTCAGCCCAACTCACCTCACAGGGTTGTTGTTGTGGGGAAAATAGGAGGAGGAAGGAGTATTAGGTATGTTCGCTGCCTTGAGTTCTTCATAAAAATAATAAAGGTGGGGTAAAAAAAATATAAATAAATAAATAGCCTCCTGTCCCACATTCTTTTAGTTTTAGTTTTGCTTTCAGGAAAATTATATAATATATAGAGAAATTCATGAAAATCCTATTTATTCATTATGAAATGTGTACACTGGACTCTCGGTAATTTTCTATATATGTTAAAATAGAATAATAATATAAAATAAAACAATATATTAAGAGAACTGAACCTTTCATATTTCTATTCAAAAGTCAGCCTAGTTATGTAAACATCTAAATCTCTTTAGAATTCACTCCATGTCAGTATTGCAAAAACAATGCTTTTTTTCCCTTTGGGTGTTTGTTTGTTTATACACACACACACACACACACACACACTGTATATGTGTTTGTGTACAGTATTGTGTGAGAGAAGGAGATACATATTGCACAATATATTACACACACACATGGAAAAAAGAGAGGAGTGGTGGGCTGTGTATGGCAATGGGCAGCATGTAAATAAACAAAGAAAATATCTTTTATTTTAGGTAAGCATGTTCTAAGCATGCCCATGTGCAAATGTAACCTATAATGACTGGGTTGGAGTAAAATATTAATCCATACTTGCTGAGAATTTTGCTTTATTATGGGACCTACATTTGCTCTTCTGTTTTCCTTCATTGCAAATATTCAGCCTGACCCTAGACAGAGGTGCTTCTTTTATTGCTGGAGATAGCTAATGTTGTCAGGAATTAATATATACCACTTTTTGTTCTTGTTAATTCCAATTTTTAAGGTTGAATATAAGAAGGACCTGGAGAACAGTAAAGGCCACAGTATTAACTACTGTGAGACCCCTCAATTCAGGAATGTTAGCAAGATCTCAAAATATACCAGTGATGTAAGTTTGAATTATTTGTATGCAGTTCTATGAAAGCTTAATGTAGTTACCGTTGAAATCACAGTTTGTATATAAGTAACTTCCAAAAAAGGCAAGTAGCTTAGATCAAAGAATACAAAAGTCATTGCAAAAGAGATCACATATAATTAATCACTAATCAAGTAATTTCTGTTAATTTTAATATTAATTACCTTCATCTCTTTTGTTTGTTTGTGGACTCAATTACCAAGTAGCCTTGGTTGAATT
This sequence comes from Candoia aspera, assembly GCF_035149785.1. Lineage (NCBI taxonomy): Eukaryota > Metazoa > Chordata > Lepidosauria > Squamata > Candoiidae > Candoia > Candoia aspera. Next base: position 55,649,619 of record NC_086158.1, on the reverse strand, counting down.
CCAAATTAAAGAGCAAAATATAGGCCAAACATTATAACCCAATAACATTTTGTTATCATTTTTTTAAGTAACTGCAATAGAATTTGGATACTATGTGCTTTATAAATGGAAAGGATCATAATAGCAACATTGTAGAATATATTTGGCAAAACGTAACATCACGTTAAAATAAAAATAATCTATATTGGATGCTGTAAATCAATACTGTTGAATTGCTTTCTACTATGGTCTTTTGTTCATAAATAAGTGGTACTTAGATGTTTTCTAACTACAGTGGCACCAAAATAAAATGATAGTGGAGAGCCATTCTTTTGAAATAATAATGCAGATACATACTAGCAATTCTTGTGCTCTTTTTAGTTCTGCTATATCTTTGTTTCTTTGTTGCATTAATCTCTGAGAAGTATTTTGTTTTTGTGTTCAGCTCAAATATAAAAAACATTACCAGAACCAGAAAGGTCATTATGAAGGAGTTGGCATGGACCGGCGCACACTGCATGCCATGAAGGTTGGAAGCTTGGCAAGCAATGTAAGCTGTTTAAATCAGATTGTCCTTAATTATTTGCTATATACCATTTCAAAATGACATCTAGTCTTCGCTTCCTGAAATGAAGGATAGCCACACTTTTAATTATTTCTTTAGAGAGCAGGAAGGGTCATAAATATTTCTGTGCTGTTCAAAGTACTCCCCAAAACTGTCCTATTAATAATGAATTTTGCATAAGTATATATCACTCCAGTAAACATGTATTTTGGATCACTAGAGTAAACTATAGTTTCTGGTTTTTCATTTATGTGGCAGGTGGTTCAATACCTCTTAGATCTTAATTTGTTAATTAACAGGTTATGAGTCTTGGGAGTAGGCATTAAACTAATTGAATGTAGTTTTCAAGCGGGAGGGGGGAAACACCCTCTTTTTCCCCCCTCAGGGAAGTTTAGTTCGTAAACTGCTGTCCCTGCCACCTGCTACTTCAATACTGCTGCATTTAAGAACAACTGCACTTAATCTAATACGTATGGTATTCAGTGTGATGGCATTTTTTACTTACCATGTCTTGAAGCATATTATTTACAAATCTACAAGACACTGAAGAACCATGCCACAAATGGAAATCAATGCTCCCACAGTTGACAGTGGCGTATATGTACAGCTGAGAGGACTCAGCATCTAAACTATGCAAATAATTTCATTATCTTTGACATGGACCATCCTGATCTTATTTTGCTCCTGAAGTGCAATAATATTAGTAATTTTAATTCTTTTTCTCTTGTCTGATAACTATTCAAAACAAATGACAGTTTTCAAAAACGTGATTGTTTTTGTGTTCCAGATAGCCTACAAATCTGATTACACACATGATGATGTTAACTACAATTACCCAGTGACCCTGACTCCTTCCTATCAGACAACAAGGAAGCTGGTTCCTCTGAAAGATGTAAATAGCGCTCTCAGTTCTCACCCTTTTGCATGCATGGCTTGCCATCCCCTGTAGAGAGGAATATATTTCATGGCCTGTGTAAAGCAGTTGTTTAATTGCAGTGACAGACATAACCAGTGACAACGAAACCCCTAGAAGAACAAGTTGTTTTCCAGATTGTAGGCTAGGCTCAGGAACTGTCAAGGGACTGGGAATAAGAGATACAATCTGCTGTACTTAGTTATACTGGCATAAGTCCTGTTCTCTTTGCATGCAACACAGATGTCATTTCTATAATTATCTTGCAAAGGCAACACTACACTATGACAGTTATACTGGTTTTATACCAACATAAGGAATACTACATCCACAGTTATCTAGATCTTGGTTGGTTGGTTTCATTGCACTTTATGTAGGATTCCCTTGAAAAATGGTGCAAAATGCAGCAGCTAGGATGTTACGTGGCATATAGTACTGTCACGGATTCTTTTTTTAAAACTATACCCAATTAGATTGACCCAGAACCACAAAAGCACTGGACTCTGGATGGGTGGTTTTTTAATATCTCCCTATAAGGGTTGGGGAGATGTTTTATTTTGAAAAAAACGAGATATAAAAGTGAAATGTGAAGCTTACAAATCTATATGTGAGTGTTTTCTGTTGTCTCTATCCTATATTCTATCATATTGCTATTCTTTCTATATTACTACACTAATTACTATTACTATAACAACTCTATTGCAATACTACACTCTATATAACAGTGTTTTCTTCTTACAAACACTGTTCTTTCTTAATTCCTCACTCTCTGGAATTTCTTCTGCTTTTTTTCTTCTGCCACCAGCCAGCATGAAGAGTACTTGCAACTTTCCGCATTGCACTTTTATACTTGCCCTTTTCCTTGCTGTGCCTCTATGCCTCTTTTCCTCTGGACCATTCACTCCCTTTGAAGGAAAAACACCTTCTTTTATTCGACTTTTACTCCATTTACTGGTGGCTGCAGAGCTTCCAAACACACATCTCCTCCCACCTGTGTTTCAAGGTTGCAGCTTTATTGGCAATGGTGCAGTGCTGGGGAGAAGGCTCAGATAGGAGGGGAAGAAGGCAGCACAGCTGCCTGCAATTTTCCTAAGCAGCCTACTCTTCCACAGGTACCCAGATGATAAGATGGTATATTGAAAGATACGCTCTGCTTTCCAGTTGCCTAGCAAGCATAAATTAAGAAGTTCTTAATCTTTAAAGCCCTAGATGACTCAGGAGCTGACCATCTGAGACACTATTTTTCACATTAGGAGTATGACTGGTCATGAAAGTCTGCAGGTGGAGCCTTTCTGAAGATGCTCCTGCTGTCAGAAGCTTGCTTATCTGACTTACAGAAAAGGGTCTTCTGCAGTGCCACCAATTTTTTTCTTCCTTCAGAAGAGCAATGAAGACATGTCTCTTTTAAAAAGCCTTTGATTGTTGATTGAAGTTTTCATTAGCTTTAGTGGACATTTTTGAATTTTTATTTTTTGCATTCTGCATTTTATTGACTGTTATCCACTTTAAGTGCTCAGATTTAGTAGAAAGGGAGGGTATAAATCAAAGTAGTTATATCCTGGCTTTCTTCTATAATGCAACTAAGGAAGAATAGAAAATATTCTCCTTTTTGGGTATACTGGTCACTGACCAAAATCAATAAAATCTAATCTAATCTCCTTATTGGCTAGTAGCCAGAGTCAGAGCTGCTTAGTTGTTAGAATGTTTGCTGAATCTTGTCTGGAATCTTGGGAATTAGATTTTGGAGAAGGAGCTGGAAATTTTGTCCCAAATTCCCTGATTTCTCTCATATTGTTATAGTCTCCTGAGCTGTAGGCAATCCAGAAGTGGTTTCCTAAACACACAAAATGACTTTTTAATTTGATTAATTTTTAATAGGGTAAGTATGTCCTTAGTGTCAATCCTTTCCAAGTAGGATAATGCAAACATATCAGATAAGTAGCTTATATGGCAGGGCTAGCTCAATTCAGGATATAAAGGCATAACACTATTGTCAGTTGTTTTGGGTTCATCCTAATCCAAAGATTTCACATTAGCATTCTATGGACTATGCTGTTTTCGTTTTGGGGGGTTTGTTGCTAGCTAGAAACACCACAGAAGAAGATATGGTATAAAAGGTATAGTAAAAAGAATAGTAAATAGAAAGTAGTTCCCTATTTTTTTTTCTAGTAGAAGAAAGAGGTAGCCACTTGGTCTTTTATTTTTATTACAGTACTTCCATACAGTGCACTATAGGGAGCTGTGTTCTACTGAAGAAGCTGCCTTCTATTGTATCTGATCATTGACCCATCTAACTGAGTTTTGTATAGACTTCTGAAACTTTGGAGAGTTACTACCAGATTTTGATTATCAGTAACTATAGGAAAAAGCCAGGGAGTTTCAGAAAAAACATCTATTTCTGTTTTATTGACTATTCTAAAGCCTTTGACTGTGTGGACCATAACAAACTGTGGCAAGTTCTTAGTGGTATGGGGATACCAAGTCATCTTGTATGCCTCCTGAAGAACCTGTATAACGACCAAGTAGCAACAGTAAGAACAGACCACGGAACAACGGACTGGTTTAAGATTGGGAAAGAAGTACGGCAGGGCTGTATACTCTCACCCTACCTATTCAACTTGTATGCAGAACACATCATGCGACAAGCTGGGCTTGAGGAATCCAAGGCTGGAGTTAAAATCGCTGGAAGAAACATTAACAATCTCAGATATGCAGATGATACCACTTTGATGGCTGAAAGCGAAGAGGAACTGAGGAGCCTTATGATGAAGGTGAAAGAAGAAAGTGCAAAAGCTGGCTTGCAGCTAAACCTCAAAAAAACCAAGATTATGGCAACCAGCTTGATTGATAACTGGCAAATAGAGGGAGGAAATGTAGAAGCAGTGAAAGACTTTGTATTTCTAGGTGCAAAGATTACTGCAGATGCTGACTGCAGTCAGGAAATCAGAAGACGCTTGATCCTTGGGAGAAGAGCAATGACAAATCTCGATAAAATAGTTAAGAGCAGAGACATCACACTGACAACAAAGGTCCGCATAGTTAAAGCAATGGTGTTCCCCGTGGTAACATATGGCTGCGAGAGCTGGACCATAAGGAAGGCTGAGAGAAGGAAGATCGATGCTTTTGAACTGTGGTGTTGGAGGAACATTCTGAGAGTGCCTTGGACTGCAAGAAGATCAAACCAGTCCATCCTCCAGGAAATCAAGCCAGACTGCTCACTTGAGGGAATGATATTCAAGGCAAAACTGAAATACTGTGGCCACATGATGAGAAGACAGGACACCCTGGAGAAGATGCTGATGCTAGGCAGAGTGGAGGGCAAAGGGAAGAGGGGCCGACCAAGGGCAAGGTGGATGGATGATATTCTAGAGGTGACGGACTCGTCCCTGGGGGAGCTGGGGGTGTTGACGACCGACAGGAAGCTCTGGTGTGGGCTGTTCCATGAAGTCATGAAGAGACAGAAGCGACTAAATGAATAAACAACAACAAACTATAGACCAGCTTTCTAGGCTTGGGTCCCTAAATATATTTGGATTGCAACTGCTCTTGTCCTGGCCATGAACCATGCTTACCAGGAATATGGGAATTGTACTCTGAAACAATCTAGAGACCCAGTTTTGGAAAATGTAGCTGGTCGTGGCAGTCCTGCATTTTCATAGCCTTCTCAGCTCAATCTATGATGCCAAGAGTTGAGAGTCTAACTCTGCCATGTAAAACAAAATTTTAATACTGAATTATTGGTATTTTTCCAGTGTATTTCAAATAATGGCTCTTCCTCTTTAAGAATCAAAAGAAATGAAAAGAATAATCTGGATCCACCTTAAATCATGGTAAAGATTCAAACATTCTTAATGAAAAGTACTAATTTTAGCACTCTGTTAATTTGTTCTTCTGGCACAACAATTTGGACCGGAGTACTGATACACCAATAATAAGAAGGTATTGTCTGCATAATTTGCTCACATGCTTTATCAAGCTGCAGAATAGAGTTGCCTGAGTGATGAAACAACATTCAGTAGAGTGAGCCAGTACAAGAAAGACAGGTCCCTCTACATCTAAGCAGCGTAGGATATGGGTTTTAGCCTTGCACTCAGGGCTGAAATGGCATCTGCTGAAATTCTATATGGCTAAATTTCATGCTTTCAAATACCATTGAGCTGTGACATATCATTTTCCCTCAAAGCAATGACTCATATTATGAAGCCTGGCCTTCTTTTCATCAAGTCATTCTATTGACTTCCAACACTTACAGACAGATTCTTTTTTTCCCCAGAAATCAGGGCCCATAAGTAAACATATCTGGAATTTCACTGGATTGCTAGGTCATCTGCTGACCTAGGCATGGCTTATCAAATTAGAAAGAATGCATTCGACATGGATAACTTATACCATGTTAGAGTTTTAGATCTGTATGGATAACATAGCTTCAGATATCATTTAACTGCTGTAGTCACCTTTTCTTTAAAAAAGCTCTCTAAATAAACCACTTTTAAATGATATACAATTTGCAGACTGGTAAGAAGGTAATTAATCAGGGGATGAATAATAATTAAGGCCTGGAAAGAATACTAATTGCATCCTGCAGTGTAACATGGAGGTCTTTGGATGAGATTAGTGTTTGTAATTTTGAAGTGTGTATAATCTGAATGTGTACTTTTTTTTAATCTTCAGGTAAACTACAGGCAAAACATAGATAAATTGAAATATAGCTCTATTACATGCACACCTCAGATCGTTCAAGCGAAAATCAACGCCCAGCAACTTAGTGATGTAAGTTCTATTATGAATGCTCAATTGTCATCCCAAACATGGGAGCTATTGCACAAACAGTCATTTAGCCCTGGAAAGTAATAGTTTGCATAGTACAAAATTCATCAAGGGCAACACTGAGAATGTTTACTTGAGCACACAGCCCAGAAAGATGGGTACTTTTGCCAGCTCCCTATGCCCACTAGAATAGCTTTTCATCTTATTTCTAACAGGAATAAGAAGGAGCCGACTCTTATGGGTTTAATGTCTCCTTCTGGGCCATAATGTCAGTGGGGCTGAAAGAGACAATAGTGGTGAAGTGATGATAGTGATAAAGAAGACGAATGCACAGACAACAACCTGCCATTCAAAGTATAAGGAATCAAAGTACATAATGGTTTGGTGAGGGGTGTGAATCAGCCACTGGAATTGGTACAGATAGAAGATGACCTTCTTAGTGGTGACATCAATGATTCATTTATGTCAAATCTAATGTGTTAATAAAAGTAGATTTGTAAATCTGAAAAGTATAACTTAAAAAATGAATGGCAGAATTGCAATAAAATTAAATGAATATTAACTAAACAAAATTTCTCTGAGAAATTCACCAATATTATATAGTTTTTATTATTCAGACCTTCCTTTCAAGACACCTGAGAATACATTGTTTTGTTTATTAATATACTGTAAAGTACTTGCCATTATGATTTACATTTTATTTTGCACTCATATTTTTCAGTGACAAGTTACCATATTATAGGGTAAAATGACAGCTTCCCATCCTTCCTTGAGACTTAGGATAGCCTAACAATATTTTTTTTTGAATCATATTGTATTCCTGAATGATTTTGAATTTTTTAAATACATGTTTTTGATCTTTGGCAGCTAAACTATCGAGCCAACTATCAGAAAAACAAAACACATTATACTTTGCCTCAGGATGTTCCAGAGCTAATGAAGGCCAAAGCCAATGCAGAATTATACAGTGAGGTAAGACTTTTCCATATTATAGGTAAATAGAGGCAGGTCTCAGAATCATTGGGGATGAGAATGGCCTAGGCTTCTACCATTCCAGTGTAGATCTTGGTTTAAGTGAATGTAAGACACCACTTCAGACATCCACGTCTTTCCTGCAATCTGCTGCATGAAGGATGGAAAGGAAGTACTTAGAGAAAGAAAAAAAGGGGGGATATCAGGGTTTTGTTTTTAGCTTTATACTATTCTTCAGCCAAACAGCCATGGATGTTCTAGGTTGCCCACTCCCCTATAGTCATTTACCTGTGGAGTTTGCCAATTGAACACTGTGAGAATTGCTTCTGAGTAAACAGGCACAGACTAGCTTAGATAGTAAAGTTTGAGAGTTTATTAGTTGGATGCTGCAGGGCAAAGTTTTGTTTTTATGCTTCTAATGGCAGGGAGAAGAAATGTTCAGATTACCTGGAATAAATATTGGCAGGCCTCGACACCTGAGAGAAGGGGAGAAGTTTCTCCCATTCCACCCAGCAATCCTGCTAACAACTGCTGGCTAGGAGTCTCAGAAGGGGAAAATCCTCATGGTTTCTCATTCTCGGCTACTGTGCTCATGATCAGTGGGACAGAGGGAAACCAAGATCTCCTTTTCATGGTTCCATGAGTTAAAAGGAAGAGAGAAACCTTGTGAATTTGCCTCTCCTAATAATATGAAATAGGGTTCCTTTCAACCCTTCTCATGATTGTTAGGTTTCCCTTGCTAAAGTGAACACTATCTGAAAGAGCATTGCTGAGAAGGAAGAACCAAGCTAATCTGCTTCCAAATGATTCTGAACGGTACAGACATGGATGTGAATGTAGTCTGAAACAGTCCATATGCATATTTCCAATAGTTTTAAAAGTCACATATGGTACAAGTTGCTGGTTTGCTATGTTATGTACATTTTTGTAGCTTACCTTTATTAATCTTTATTAATCTTATATAACATGCATCTATATTTTCTTCCTAGATTAAGTACAAAGAAGACTGGAAGAAAAGCAGGGGCCGCAACTTTGAAATGAAGTTAGATTCCAGGTCCTTGCTTGCTGCCAAAGCTTCAGGTGATCTTGCCAGTGAAGTAGGTTCTATGTGTTTTTGAAGGGCTTATTAACAGTAAAAATCAACATAATATTAAAAAATGTGTTTTTGAAAGGCTTATTAAGAGTAAAAATCAACATAATATACACAAAGGAAAAACAAGTTGTTTTAGACATTCAAGATATAGAGTTTCTTTTTGAAGGTAATATGCCATAAACTATAATAATCTATATTAGGCACTCTATTTCTTTTTCTGAATAATCTCTGCATTTGAAAGTCATTGTTTCTGAAGTATCTAGATAGTAAAATAGAAATTTTGAAAGTCATTTTCCATGCTTGAAAATTAAGCATGTAGATAAAAATAGGCAAAATATTAATGAACCAAAACATATTTTCCATCCATTTCAGAATATTTCAGGCATCATTTATTTAATCACTTAGAGTTAGTTAAAAAGTACTATATCTAAGTATAAATGTCCACAGTCCTTTTATCCCCAGGTACATACTTGGGGTTTTGTAGTTGTTCTCATAAAATTGTTGCTCTGATATGTGTAGCCAGTGAGAAAACGCCTTAGAAAACAAAATGTGAACTTTTGAGCTGAAAACCAAGAAGAGAATCTTGAATTGTTTGCTCTCATTTTTGAAGTAAAGCAAAGAGGTCATTGTGCAAAGAGTTTTTAAGGAGAAAATATTAGGTAATTACTCTGTCAATTATTCAGCCTTACTTCAAAATGACAGGAAGTTAATATCTAGGTATCACAGTTGTTTGAGTCTATAATTCTAACTTATTTTCTCTGTAAAGATTAAATACAAAGAAGACTATGAGAAAATGAAAGGAAAAGCGATGGCAACAAAAGATTCAAGACTTCTGCATTCTATGCAAGTAGCCAAAATAAATAGTGAGGTAAATGTCCTTCAAAATCCACTCTTGTTATTTCTTTCGGACTTACAGATCCCAATGGTTGCATGCTTACAGTAAAAATCAGTATTTCTTCCTATCTTCCTTTATCTAAGCAAAACAATAGTGGTTAGGGGTTAAAAGCTTAAACCCAGTAGAGACTGGGGATAAAATAGTAATAATGACCAAATCATGATTATTAGATTAGGAACATGCCACAGGATCACATGATTCATTTCCTATTCCCTTGTAATTTCCCTCTTCCTTTCTCTGACTAGCAGCACATCTGTTTTATCACTAAACATATCAATCATGTTTAACCCTAAGCAAGGTTGACAACATGGATGAGTCAAACTTCATGATTAGAATAAATGCAGATATGCAATATTTGCACTGTGGTGAGTGAAAATTGGTGGTGGTGAGGAGATACAAGATCTTATATTATAAAAAGATTTCTCATATTACTAGAATATAAGATCTTAGTTCTGAAGAAACTTGTATTGAAACTTTTGTTCAAAATATGTTATTAAGGCTGTTATTTTGGTATAAGGTACGTTGAAATCACTGAATTTATTCCACTGTAAATCTGCATGGGATTGTGTGTTTATCTGGTTGAAATATACAGAAGTGAAACTCAAATGCATCCAGAGGCTGGATATTCCCCTTCTTTAGCAGGGTGGATTATGTCAAGGGATGTAGCTTTGCAATTGATAAACCCTTCCTTTGAACTATCACTTCCTGTTATCCATCCACTCAAAAGAAAAGATCATCATCTTTTCCTTTTCCTCAGCAGAGGAAAATTTTCATTTTTTCTTTTCAGAGGGAGGTTGGAAATTGAGCAAAGCCAGAATATATTTTAGTAAAGGTAAAGGTTTCCCTTGACGTAAAGTCCAGTCGTGTCCGACTCTAGGGGGCGGTGCTCATCTCCGTTTCAAAGCCTTGGAGCCAGCGTTGTCCATAGGACACTTCCGGGTCATGTGGCCAGCATGACTCACGGAACGCCGTTACCTTCCCGCCGAAGTGGTACCAATTAATCTACTCACATTTGCATGTTTTCGAACTGCTTGGTGTGCAGAAGCTGGGACGAGCAACGGGAGCTCACCCCGCCGCGCGGTTTCGAACCGCCGACCTTCCGATCGACAGCTCAGCGGTTTAACCCGCAGCGCCACCGCGTCCCATAGAATATATTTTACCTCTTTCTAAATAAAGGCAGGAGGTCTTAATCAGAATGTTGATTCTTGAAGGTATCTTCAGGTACTGGTTCTTTGGTCTAAGCTTGGCTCCCAGAAAAAATGGGGTCACAGCAGAGCCCCAGCGAAAGGTGTGGCATGCTTGAGGCCCCATGGCCACATTTGATATGCAGGTTGGAGGTTTTTCAAGGAAGAACTAAGACCTCCCTACCTGTTCTGTAGCCAAGGAATAAGGCATGAATTATTTTAAATGTAGTAACAAAACAATTATTTGAAGATAATTATTAAACTTCTGTTAAGTGTTAATAGAAGTCTGCAAGGTACTATACATACTTTAAAGAAAATGTCACAATGCTGGCAAAGAAAGCTGGAGCAGAAATTTAGTCTTTCAAGTCTTAATCCTATAAGTAAGACTGTGCAGATATTTGAAGGAACCGAAAGTAGTAGTAGTAATTTTATCTAGTTGTTATTACGTGGTAACTGTTAATACTAGACTGGTGTTTCATCAATATGTTTTCATATTTTGATCAATGTAATATTTTGATATTACTCCAGATTGCATATAAAAAAGACTTTGAGAAGAATAAAGCACATTTCCATTTACCACTGGATATGATCAATCTGAAACATGCAAAGAAGGCCCAGGCTCTGGCTAGTGACGTTGACTATAGGAAGAAAATACATGAATATACAGCAGTTCCAGAAGACCTAAAGACACAGTGGGCCAAAAAGGCCTATGGGCTACAAAGTGAGGTGGGAAGAAAGGCATTTCATTTATTATTTAAAAAGGCTGATGAGAGTAATGATGTTATTAGAATCTGTTGATTATTGTTTGGCCTACTAAATCTGGGCTGCAAAAATCTAGATAACCACTGGAAGGAAGCAGAGAAATACAGAAAAATCTAACTCTTTTCTGCCATCTAGGGGCCATCCAGAGTTTTACAATTCAGATGGGGCAGCCCGGTTATTATTATTTACAGGCCAAGTGTTAGATTACAGACCAATCCACTGCTCATATGGGATTACATATGCACTGTAAAAATGAAAATGTAACAATTCAGAATTTAATTCAACTTAACTTTCATTAAGATAATACATTTACTCTCAGTAGAAAACTATTTTTCTGAGTTGGACTCTAGTATTACCAACAGTATTTGTGAATAAGAATTTTATACAGTTGTATAGATTTATAAAGTTGTATATAAAACTTTATAAATTTATATTGTTGTTATAGCTTACATACTTATTTATTCATTTATTATTAGATTTATATCCTGCCTTTATTTTGTGCATCAGGATGGTATACATAATGTTCCTGCTTCCTAATTTCCTTAGGACAACTACCTTGTGAGGTGAATTGAGCTGAGAGAAAGTGACTGGCCCACCCAGCTGGCTTTCCTGCCTAAGGGAGGACTGGAACTCATGGTCTCCTAGTTACTCTCATTACACATGGCCAGCCAGTTCAATATATTTTAGTACTACCACTCTACTTGATATCTGTGAAATTTCATTTCCCTTTCCTTTCAGCTTCAGTACAAGACTGACCTTAGATGGATGAAGGGAGTTGGCTGGATAGCAGACCAAAGTATCAATATTGAACAAGCAAAGAAAGCAGGAGAACTCATCAGTGAGGTCAGTTTACTGATTTTACTCAAGTATTATCATACTACTGAAACTCTATATTATAGAAGGTGAAAGCACTTTTAAGTATGCTGATGGCATGACACAGTATTATAATTTTCAAGCGTGTGATTAACTCTCAAACCACCAATTGGGTTGTATTAAACTAATAGCATCAAATGTGCTGCAGACACAGAGGTCTGCAGGATCCAGCATTTTGTTAAAATGTTGAAAGTAGCGTTCCATTGTCGCAACGTAAGCTCCATCCTTTTCTTATGTGCGTGCAATGTCATGATGGACTTAAACAAGTAGTGGAGGTTGCAACACATTGGCACAAACCTTTGAAACCCCCCACCCCACACACACCTATCCTTACTCCCCATATAAGTATTCAAGGAGGGAACAAGGATGAACTTGTATGTGATACAAATACAAATGAGTGGAGCTTGCAATGTGTCATCTCATTGCATCATTGTGGTTAGGAATGAATGTCTATGATACTAAGATAATTCCATAAATCTTAAATCCATACTCACAGTGGTTCTTGTTGCATTTGACTGAGATATTGGGACAAGATGGTATACGTATTGTGGTCATATTTAAATAGTATCTTTCAAGTTACAGTATTTAAGATTAATGTATTTAAGAGATTTATACAACTATCCATCTCAAACAAATGTGACTTTAAGTAGCATATGTAAAAAAAAAAATATATGATTACAGTCAAAATCACGACAACTACAATTAATAGGTGATTGGGAACCCACAATATACATTATACCTCTCCAGGTGGCAATACCTATCATCCTGGTCCCAACACTTGGGAAAAGAACCAATTTTGAAATGCCTGTCTAAAGGCCAACAGGGATGTGGCCAATTGTAAGTTGGAGGTCAGTGGAACCTCCACTGCAGTGGAAAAGGCATGCCTCCTCTATGTCCCATCATATGACACTGTTTCAAGGAAGAGACCAATATCTTTGTTCCTCACTCAGATTCGCCCATTTGCTAGTTTACTTTTCTCTAGACACAGCTACAGAAAGAATGGAGAGGAAGAGAGAAAGATGGTCTATGGAACTGTCTCATATCCAAGTCAAATAGTTAAAGCTGGTCCTTAGACAAGCTTCCTTAATCTGTGAATTAATGAACCTTCATTATTTAAAACTACTGGACAAAAATTTGGAAAACAGAATAAAAATGTATCACATACTGTTCAACTTACATTTCCTCAGCTGAACTTCTTTAACTTCGGAGTTGAGGGAGACATAAAAAACATGCACAGTGACCTAGACTGGAAATGTATGGAAGGCAAACCTGATCAATTTAAAGTCGAACAAAGTGGTGACAATGTCTGAATCAGTCTTAAAATGTATTTTAATTAGAAAAAATATCGACAGAGGGCTGATGCTCTAAAGTTCACAAGTGTTGCAGACAGTTCCCAGATCCAACATGCGAAGAAAAGCCAGGAACTGCAGAGTGATGTGAGTCTGTCTTTACCTTCTTTCTATATTGATTTGTTATTGTTAAAAACAATAATCTTTGAGGACAAATTGGTTGGTTGATTGATTGATTTTTTGATTATGTTATCAAAAAATGTCATCAAGTTAGTGTCAACTCTTAGTGACATTTCTCCATGACAATCTGTCCCTACCCTGGTCCTTCGGTCTTCCAACGGTGCACCCATTGCCATTGTAACTGAGTTGATCCACCTTGCTGCTCCACCTCTTCTTCTCTTTCCTTCCACCTTTTCCAACATTAGGGTCTTCCCCAGAGAGCCAGGCCTTTGCATTATGTGTCTGAAATAGAATAATTTGAGTCTGGTTATTTGTGCCTTGAGTGGGAACTCTGGGTTGATTTGTTAGATGATCCATTTGTTTGTCAATACTCTTTCTATCCAGCTTTTTCAAAATACAACTTTCACTTCCACAAAGTATCACAGGGAATACCATTGCCTGTACTATTCTGATCTTTATAGGTATAGACATATCACAGCATCTGAATATAGTTTCTGAGGGTTCATGACTACTCTACCAAGTGCTAGTCAGTGGTGTATTGCTTGACTGCTTGTTCCTTTACTTTTGAACTGACCACCACTGAAAAATAGGAAGATCCAGCAGAGAACATTTGCCATTGCTTTACAGTGGTTCATGTGTATTTCTGAGGGCTTTTAAAAAAAAAAAAATGTCTGTACTTCTCGAAGTATATCAAGATGTTGGTTGACTATATTTTAGATGTTGTGGTGATAAAGGCCACGTGCTAAAGTAGTAAGAAAAATGACTTTTAGAACTTCTGCATAAATCTCTGGAGAGCATCTTTCCTCAGCAAGACTCTGTTTGTGATTAAAGTTAGGCTTCCTGTCTTCCACAATTATTAGAATTGTTGAAAGTCAGGTTGCAAGTTTAATAAATTGTTATTATTGTTATTGTTATTCTGAAATCTTTCCATTATTTAGAAAATAGATATAATACTATTTTGTATTAGCATATTAGGGAAAAGCAGCCCTTTCTAGTGTTAGATAATATGGAGAAGCTAACCTCAGCTGCAAATTTTTTAGATTGTGAACAAGAAATTGTATCTGTTTCATTCTCCTTGTGCATTGCTTCTACTGCTTACACAAGCACTGTTTTCATAATGATATGATTGACAAATCCAATGTTTTACAAACTAGAGTTTGGAGAAACCAGTGTTTAAGCATTTTCATGAATCATTATGACTTCTTTATGTTAGATTGTTTGCACATGTAAAACATGCAACTGCTACTCAACAATTCCACCTCTTGGCTTTTTTTCTGAGAGGGTTGCAATCTGAACTACATACTACTTTATGTCCTATGATTTCTTGCTTTGCTTTTGCTTTGCTTTGCTTTGCTTTGCTTTGCTTTGCTTTGCTTTGCTCTCCTCTCCTCTCCTCTCCTCTCCTCTCCTTTCCTTTCCTTTCCTTGATAGTTAGTCAGATGCCTTTCACACAATAAAAAAAAATACTCATGTATAAATTTAGAGGAAATCTATGGAGGAGGCCTTTGTTCAGCATACAGTTTGTGTGCAGAAAATCCCATGTTCAATATCCAGCATCTTGTGTTAGGGTTTGAAAAAGTCTATTCTTACTACCTGAACCACGGCAGTCTGACAGTTAATGTACACTACTGGGCTAGATAGACAAAGGCTGGACCTAGTAGAAGGCATGTTTCTATATTTGTAAGAACTTAAATATTTCTTGTTGTTATCAATCACTTATGTCTCTGGGTAAATGATTTGGTCTGCCTTTGTGAACAGATTGCATACAGGTCAGCAAAAGAGGATTTTCTTCACAACTACACCATAAGTAAAGATGAGCCTCTATTCATACAGGCCAGAATAAATGCAGCAAATATTAGTGAGGTATGTATAGATTTGAATGCCATATTTGTATGGATCTTATGGAGAAAGCCTGAAAAATAGCATACTTATTTTAATTAATAGAGAATTGCTGTGCTTGTGTGAGTTCTGAAACATTCTACCAAAATATTTTAGAAAGGTGCACAACCCATGAAGGTATCTGTACACTAAACATTTATAAAAAGTAACAGTTCAACAATATCCATCTCCCAAGAAACTATGAATTATAATTTAGTGTGGATGCTGAGTCTCTGTTAGACAATGTTAGCTAATTCCTGCCAGACAACTAATGTCTAGGGTTCATTATGAGGTCTCTTTACTATCTCTTCACTGTTTTGGGTTACAATTCTTAGTTGTCCCAGTCAGCATCATCAATGTCAGGAATAATGGAAGCTGAAATCTAAAGCATTTAGATTATCCCATTTGGGAAAAGCCACCATAGAACTTTTATATTTGAACATCTACATTGCTAATATTGACACCTTTAATAAGGATCTTTTTAATTTGACCAATATGGAAACAAGCAAGCAGGATTAACAATAGGAACTTGCAATACATTTAAATAACTGGTAAAACAATACAAATCTGATTCCTTTTGGAGGTGTTGGGTGCTATTATGATGCCTGTGGTTCATGACAGCAAGCAAAATAATTGTGGTATTAACAATTTTTTAGAAAATCTACAAGAGTAGCTGGGAGAGGCAGAAAGAGAGAGGGTTTGAACTTCATCTTGATGCTATACCATTCCTGACAGCCAAGGCAAAGAGGGACCTGGCAAGTGATGTGAGTATTGATTCAAAAATATGCTCCCTTAGGAATTATGAAAACCAGAAGGAATGCCTGCATCCTTATTTGAACATTTTGCTAATAAATAAATTATATCTGATAAACAAGGAACAGAATGCAGGACCTACTTTTATAAGGGAGGTTTCCAGGACCTGATTCCATAGTTAATAATGTTTGGACTATCTGCTTCTCTTTGCTGGCATAATTCATTATTTTTATTAACAGATAAAATACAAGGAGAATTATGAGAAGACTAGAGGAACGTTGATTGGAGTGCAAGATGTGAGCCAAGACTCACAAATGGCTCACTTGCTCCATGTGTCAAAGATGCAGAGTGATCTGGAATATAAAAAGGTGTTTGAAGATGTAAAGAATCAGTATCATGTGTCCATGGATATGATAAATCTTGTCCATGCCAAGAAAGCTCAGGACCTGGCCACTGATAGAGGATATAAGACAATCATACACCGCTATACAGCCTTGCCCACAGATATGAAGGTAGAATGGGCCAAGTGGGCTTATGGCTTGCAGAGTGATGTAAGTCCCACATTTCATTATTTTTATATAACCTTACATTCTCATGGCCTTTTAGGCTAATCAGAAAGAATAACTTTGGAGGATTATTCTTTTGCAGACTTACTGATAACAACTATCACAATCTGTTTATACTATGGATCAGAGTCAGGGTGTGATGTGTCCACTTATACAGTGGCTACATCAAGGGTCAGGACCTTGCTGAATTATAACTCTTAATATGTGAGCCCAATATGGTAGGAGTTATAGTTCAATTAGACCTGGAACAGCACAATTCTCCAGATAGATAAAATGCATTCTGCATCATCCTGGATCAAAAATGACTTCATTTATTGAACCCTGTGGGTTTTTTGTACAACTTTGTATAAAGTTCTGATGGATCTGGAAATGAGGATAGCATTGCAAATTATGCATACAGAACACCTTTTCACATGAATATAATGTTTGAAAACCAATGTTATGCTTCTCATTCACACCTGTATGAGTGAAAACTGCACTTAATATTTTTTGGTGGGCTTAAGCCAAAGTGAACAGATCAATAATACAAAGTGGATGGGGCCATGTTATTTTTTTCCATGGGTTTGGGGGAGTGTTTGCACAAGCATATTTTTAAAAACGGTGTTAATTTAAAGCTTACATTACAATTTTTTAGTCTTCCCATCTTGGAATGGCAAGAAACTATGCCACCAATTTTCAGCAACCATATTAGAGGTAGGTCTGGATCCATGTTGTAGAGGGGTGTGTATTTGTCTGATGATGGCGAGTTTACATAT
Organism: Candoia aspera; assembly: GCF_035149785.1. NCBI lineage: Eukaryota > Metazoa > Chordata > Lepidosauria > Squamata > Candoiidae > Candoia > Candoia aspera. The sequence continues at coordinate 55,632,195 of NC_086158.1, read as the reverse complement.
CCCTCTTTCATGTAAGTTTGGATAGATTTAACACATGGATTCTTTGCACTGACTTTTGCCAGCTGTACAAAAAAGTGATTAAATAAGTCATTCCTGTATTCACCATCATTAATTTCTTTTACTAGCCCAAATCTTCCCTATGGCTATAACTCAATTTGTACTTACCTAGAAGTAAGTCTTATTATACTTATTTCCCTTACTTCCAAGAAAATAGGCAAAAGATCTACGGAGAAATCTTTTGAACCAGCCCTGTTTTTCATGATTGATATCTTGAGAGTGTTGTCAGAAACCATTTAGCAATCACTATAAGGGAATGAATGAATGAATGAATGAATGAATGAATTCCATCCCTATGCATTTTCTTTTAAACCTTATAGCAAAAAGGTTCACTGTCAGCACATGCACGATCTCTTTTCTGAATTCCCCCACTTTCACATTTCTACCCATGGTTGCAAAGAAGTGGATAAAACAAAAGCAGGCTCTAATTTGGCTCACTTGGTGTTCTAATATGTGAGTTCTTTAGGTGGCATTTTTAATGTGTGAGCAGCCACGATGGAGCATTTTTATTTCCTTTTGTCAGAACCGATACAGAGCAGATCTGAACTGGATGAAAGGAGCCGGATGGATCGCCACTGGGTCATTAAACGTGAAGCAGGCTCAGAAGGCAGGAGAACTCATTAGTGAGGTGAGATTTCATGACAGCCATAGCAAAACCTGCCCAGACTACATGTAAAATGTCTGTATAAAATTAAAATAATTTCCACTCAAAGGGGGAGAAAAGAAAAAGGCATCCCACATGAAAGCTCTCAAAACCAGGCATTGTAATCATAATTAGAAGGAAGCCAGATACCAAACACAAAACAGTGGGAGTCCATATAGCCTTTCCAAAAGCAAAGGAGGTGACAAATGATATCATGAATAATAATGGCAATCAAACAGTTTTTATCCCACCAGCTTGCATTTTATTAATGAAGTGCATCAAGGCTTAAAATGTATATTTATGACTCTAAGGATCTACTATTACCCAAGCTCTCCCCTTCATGAACATCCTTCAGTAAAAAAAACAAAATGCAGCTCATGGGTGCTTTTCAAGGCTACTAAAGACCATCATCCACAATTAAAATATTCTGAATTCTTGAATATGCATACCCAGGAAGTATGTTAAGAGGATTTAAGGATTCAAGAGTACTTTTGTGCAGTCACACTAAAGATGGTGTGATGGTCATTCATAACAGAAATACATTTAGTCACAGATTTTCTAGTGCATTTTTAGTGCTTTAGAAGCTGTTTGACCAGAGAGTACAAAACAAAACAAGATATACAGTATATGCTTTTATCTGGCCTCTTCTATTCATCTCTCTTACAATATTGTTTTAAGTAAGCAATATTCAGGTACCTTCCCATGGAGGAAAATAGTTTTATTGCAGCATTATATGTTCTCAGCATTTAAATGGCAGGGCTTTGGAAATTTTGATTTTTACCAAATATATTTCACTTTCTCTTGTAATTATAATATGAAGGAATGTGTTTTATGAGACTTGGGGATCTATTAGACTTTGTCACTAGCAGCATGAAGGACACTTCTACAGAATCGTTATGAACTATATTTTTATATTTATGAGTGCGAAGGTATTTTTGGCATTTGAAGCAAGTGTCTACCATTTTTTTAAAAAATCTTTACAAATATTTTTTATTACAACAGTTACATTGAAAAACCAATTATTTTCACTTGTGGGGAAAACGCAATAAAGATGTACTTGTACTGCAAAATGTTAATGTAAATGCCATGATCCAGTGTCCCTGAAGTGAAAGGTACACATACAAATACAGGAAAAATATATGATCATATAACTCATGTTGTTTACATAACATAACTATCAGATATGCCTTTGTGACTTGACTTCAGTTTTTATTATTTTTGTTCATGAGCTAAACAAATCATCACATTTCAAATAATACACAAAATATCATTGTAGCTAGTATACTCCAATAGCTGTTTTACCATAAGGACTTACTAATACAGAATGCTTGTTCGTGTTTCAGATTTTGGGTGAATGCATGACGTTATTTTTTATGGGATCCTGGGCATTTTATTACAAATAATCCTCTTGAAATGTTTTGCTTAAATTTTAAGTGGAAATGCTGTATTATCAGACTAGTAAAAATTAGTTTTAAATGGAAAGTAATTCTAATCTGAAAGTTCTTAGGTGATAAACATGAAGAAAGAATAATAATAATTATGTTTACACATTCACTCTAATCTCAAACAACCTATGATTTTTTTAATATTTCAAATAGCATGAAAGAGCAGCACAAATTTCACAGCTTTGATCTTTTTTTGCTCAACAGAAGAAATACCGTCAGCATCCATATGCTTTGAAGTTTACCAGTATTAAAGACACTCCTGATATGATCCAGGCTAGAATTAGTTATAACCAGGCTGTGGATGTAAGTTCTAATGTATATACATTATGATTATAAAATTGGTAGCCTCTTTGAGTAACCTGATTGAAGCACTAGTTTTCTCTGTCATTGAGCTCCTTCTCAGGAACTGAAAAACTTGTGTTAATGGAAACCTCCCATTCTTCTAAAAAGCCTAGTAGAACACTCATATATATAGAGAGAGGTAAATTTATAACCCTATCCTGAGTCATACAGTTTGGTATATTAAATATATATTTACAATTTATAACCATATCAGCATCATATTTGCGTTATTTTTTTTATTCCTCCTTAAGGGACATTTGAAATATGAATCTCTCTCTCTTTATCTCTCTGTCACTGCAACAATTATTAGCAATTCCCTTTTCTATAATAAATCAGGAGATCATCAATGCCAGTAATAAAAATCACTTTAATCTTATATAGCCATATACATAATTACTTCTAATCTATAGTGGATTATTTCTATAGTAATAGGTAAATTATGGATAGATTCAAAGACAATTGCATGGGTAGGTGGAAAAATGATTTATGTTGTTTCATTTGACAATTTAAATACAGTTATCCATTTAGAAATAATCCCAAGATAGTTTACAATAAAAAGATGAAATAATCAAAATAAATCATCACATAAGTGCAGTGAGATCCTGAATTGATGCTTTCATTTTATATGGATTGATTTTGAGGAGAGGGTGAGGGGTTACTTTGCATGAAACATGTAGTGGTGCCCTATGAAGTATTTTCTGAATTTTGCAGAGGCTTTATAAAGAGCACGGAGAGAATGTAAAACATAATTATACCCAAATAGCAGAACTTCCTGAGATCTTTCAAGCTAAACAAAATGCTTTGAATATCAGTGAGGTAAGACTTTCAGGATATATTACTCATTAGACTTTCTTTATATTTACTGTAGCTGCAATTTATGTAAAATGTATTTTTCTCACTTTCTCTCTTGAGGATAAGCCTGACTGTAAGTAGGGTGTAACTGGGGAAGCATTTTTGCTGTTCCTCTCATCTTCAGTAATGGCCTATTTGGCTTTCTGAAAAAATATTTCAAGATGCCTTAGAAGAACCAGGACTGAACTGAGATGAAGTTTGGTGTTTTTTTAACAAGTACTAACTTGTAAGAGTGAACCTACCATAGTCCCCTTAAATCAAGGGGTAGAATTGGCAAAATTTGCAACCAAATAATTTGGAAGGTGGTAACATTATTTAGTAGTAGCAATGTGTTATTCAATTGTAGTTGGGTTTAAGTTTTCCTTTATAGGTTCAGCAGATCTATTCTATCCTCTTGATGGTGGCCACCATTTCTTTTATTCAAAATGCCTCAGATACAGTATGCATTGTAAGAAAAATGGGTATTTGACCCCAATGTAATTTTCTTTAATGGTTGGCTGCCATTTATTCTCCAGAATGTAATATGTTACATCTGGGGCATTTTAGGGAATGAAAATGGCCATTGATTTCTTCTCGCTAGTGCTTTTATTACTGACACCTTTTCTGATAACTGCAAATTAAAGTGAAAGAAAAGACTATTGCCAATACTAAAGGTAAGAATTAGTGCAGATAGGCAAAATAGTATTGCTGCCCATAGACAAGACCATAAAATCACTGCTTCAGACACATTGGACCGAATCTAGATTAACCTGGTTCAAATTCATCATAGTTCCAATTTGAATCAGTGGGACTAACTGTCAGCCCTTCAAGGTCGTCCAGACAAGAAAACGAAACCATGAGTACTAACACTACCTTTATTGGAAGTTACAGTAACATAATCTTGCAAGTCTAAAAGCCCTTGCCCCTCCCTTGCCTTTACTTTCCCGAAAATTAGGGAGGGTCCTTTCTGAGATGCTTTCTCCAACCCCATTCCTTCTGTGGATTTCCAGAAAACTAGGGAGGGTCCCTTCTGAGATATCTCTTGTTTGACTGTTGTCTAGGCTCCTCCTCCTCCTCTCCCTCCTGTCTCCTGTCTCCCAAGGTCATTATCGCAGTCCATTACCACAACTGAAGCAGCTTCCAAGACTGTGTCAGAAGTGAAACATAGCATCAGATAAGATCTGTAACTCTAACAGTGTATAAAATTGACCTAAAGTAGAGAACCCTTAGTTAAAAACAAAGAAATTTATGTAAGTTTGCTCTAGGCATTCTAGGTATAGGTACTTGCCTTTTGTAGTCAAGAACGTGCTTCAAGTGTCAATAAATGGATCTTCGTCTTACTTCCTATTTCCAAATAGACCCGCTACAAGGAATCCTGGAACAAGATGCAACATGGTGGTTATAAACTGAAACTGGATGCCATTCCTTTCCAGACAGCAAAAGCTTCTAGTGAAATTATAAGTGACGTAAGTTGATTTAGTAACAATAATATCTGTTATGAAACAAAAAATCTTGGCAAAGAAATAATTCTGAGGGCATTTTGCTTAGACACTAGAAAAGGACAACAGAAGAAAGCAAATACCTTTGGAGTATTTTCCTTGCTCAAAAACAAGGAAAGCCCCAGTTAATTAACATAGGGTCTTGAATTTGTTATTTAGAACTATCCATTAAACTTTCTGTAATAAGGTTGCAGCCTCCCAAAGTACATTAACTATTATATTATTACAGGTAGTCCTCTATTTACGACCATTTGTTTAAGCGATCGTTTGACGTTACAATGGTGCTGAAAAAAGTGACTTACAACCAGTCCTCTCACTTACGACTATCATAGTGTCACGTGCAGTCATGTGATCAAAATTTGGGCTCTTGGCAACTGGCATGTATTTACAATGGTTGCAGCCTCTTGGAGTCATGTGTTTACCATCTGCAACCTTCCCAGTCAGCTTCTGACAAGCAAAGACAATGGGGGAAGCTGGATTTGCTTAACAATGTGATTCACTTAAAGACCACGGCAAAAAGGCTGTAAAATCAGTCACAGTCACGTGATGCCTCACTTAATGACCACATCGCTTAGCAACTAAAGTTCCTGTCGCAACTGTGGTCATAAATCGACTACCTGTAAAGGTTTTTACTTTAGATCTAGGAAATTTGGGTAATGGACTGAATCATTCTGGTATGATTTGGAGGACAAACTATTCATCTATTATTCTCTTATTGCTTAAAAATCAGTTTCGTGGTTTATTATGGCAGAGTATCCTTCAGCAAAGGATCGTTACCTTGTCGTGGTGCTGGAGCTTGAGCACCTCAATGAGGCCATGAGCTAAATCGTGAAGGGCCACCCAAGACGGGAAGGTCATGACAGAGAGGTCAGACTAACTGCGATCCCTGGGGAAGGTAATGGCAACCCACTCCAGTATTCTTGCCATGAAAACTAAATGGATCAGTACAACCAGAGATATGTCAGTATACCATCGGAAGATGAGACCCCTAGGTCAGAAGATGGTCAAAATGCTACTGGGGAGGAACAGAGGATGAGTTCAACTAGCCCCAGACGTGATGACGCAGCTAGCTCAAAGCCGAAAGGACGGCTAGCAGCCGACGGTGCTGGCGGTGAATGGCGAATCCGATGTTCTAAGGATCAACACACCATTGGAACCTGGAATGTAAGATCTATGAGCCAGGGCAAATTGGATGTGGTTATTGGTGAGATGTCAAGATTAAAGATAGACATTTTGGGCGTCAGTGAACTGAAATGGACTGGAATGGGCCACTTCACATCAAATGACCACCAGATCTACTACTGTGGACAAGAGGACCACAGAAGAAATGGAGTAGCCTTCATAATTAATAGTCAAGTGGCTAAAGCAGTGCTTGGATACAATCCAAAAAACGACAGAATGATCTCAATTCGAATTCAGGGCAAGCCATCTAACATCACAGTGATCCAAATATACGCCCCAACCACAGATGCTGAAGAAGCTGAAGTAGAGCAGTTCTATGAGGATCTGCAGCACCTACTGGACAACATGCCTAAAAGAGATGTTATTTTCATCACAGGAGACTGGAATGCTAAGGTGGGCAGTCAAATGACACCTGGAATTACAGGTAAGTATGGCCTGGGAGAACAAAACGAAGCAGGACATAGGCTGATAGAATTTTGCCAAGACAATTCACTCTGCATAACAAACACTCTCTTCCAACAACCTAAGAGATGGCTTTATACATGGACTTCCCCAGATGGACAACACCGAAATCAGATTGACTACATCCTTTGCAGCCAAAGGTGGCGGACATCTATACAGTCGGTAAAAACAAGACCTGGAGCTGACTGTAGTTCAGATCATGAACTTCTTCTTGCAAAATTTAGGGTCAGACTAAAGAGATTAGGGAAGACCCACAGATCAGCTAGATATGAGCTCACTAATATTCCTAAGGAATATGAAGTGGAGGTGAAGAATAGATTTAAGGGACTGGACTTAGTAGATAGGGTCCCGGAAGAACTCTGGACAGAAGTTCGCACATTGTTCAGGAGGCGGCAACAAAATACATCCCAAAGAAAGAGAAAACCAAGAAGGCAAAATGGCTGTCTGTTGAGACACTAGAAGTAGCCCAAGAAAGAAGGAAAGCAAAAGGCAACAGTGATAGGGGGAGATATGCCCAATTAAATGCAAAATTCCAGAGGTTAGCCAGAAGAGATAAGGAATTATTTTTAAACAAGCAATGCACGGAAGTGGAAGAAGATCCAGTGCTCAAGATCCTGCAAGGTAGACTTCAGCAATTCATGGAGCGAGAATTGCCAGATGTACAAGCTGGGTTTAGAAAAGGCAGAAGAACTAGGGACCAAATTGCCAATAACTGCTGGATAATGGAAAAAGCCAGGGAGTTTCAGAAAAACTATTTCTGTTTTATTGACTATTCTAAAGCCTTTGACTGTGTGGACCATAACAAATGGTGGCAAGTTCTTAGTGGTATGGGGATACCAAGTCATCTTGTGTGCCTCCTGAAGAATCTGTATAACGACCAAGTAGCAACAGTAAGAACAGACCATGGAACAACAGACTGGTTTAAGATTGGGAAAAGAGTACGGCAGGGCTGTATACTCTCACCCTACCTATTCAACTTGTACGCAGAACACATCATGCGACATGCTGGGCTTGAGGAATCCAAGGCTGGAGTTAAAATTGCTGGAAGAAACATTAACAGTCTCAGATATCCTGATGATACCACTTTGATGGCTGAAAGTGAAGAGGAACTGAGGAGCCTTATGATGAAAGTGAAAGAAGAAAGTGCAAAAGCTGGCTTGCAGCTAAACCTCAAAAAAACCAAGATTATGGCAACCAGCTTGATTGATATCTGGCAAATAGAGGGAGAAAATGTAGAAGCAGTGAAAGACTTTGTATTTCTAGGTGCAAAGATTACTGCAGATGCTGACTGCAGTCAGGAAATCAGAAGATGCTTAATCCTTGGGAGAAGAGCAATGACAAATCTCGATAAAATAGTTAACAGCAGGGACATCACACTGACAACAAAGGCCCGCATAGTTAAAGCAATGGTGTTCCCTGTAGTAACATATGGCTGCGAGAGCTGGACCATAAGGAAGGCTGAGAGAAGGAAGATCGATGCTTTGGAACTGTGGCTTTGGAGGAAAATTCTGAGAGTGCCTTGGACTGCAAGAAGATCAAACCAGTCCATCCTCCAGGAAATCAAGCCAGACTGCTCACTTGAGGGAATGATATTAAAGGCAAAACTGAAATACTTTGGCCACATAATGAGAAGACAGGACACCCTGGAGAAGATGTTGATGCTAGGCAGAGTGGAAGGCAAAAGGAAGAGGGGCCGACCAAGGGCAAGATGGATGGATGATATTCTAGAGGTGATGGATTTGTCCCTGGGGGAGCTGGAAGTGTTGGTGACTGACAGTAAGCTCTGGCATGGGCTGGTCCATGAAGTCACGAAGAGTCGGAAGTGACTAAACGAATAAACAACACCATGGCAGAGTAGTTCTTAAATCTTTGCTCCATGTGCATCAAGAGTTGAACACAGAGATGTTAATCTCATCTCCAGTAACATTGCAACTTAGTTTAGGCCATTATAATGGACTTCAACAAATAAAACAGCTGAGCAAATATGATATCCATCATAATGGGGATAACATGTATCTATGTATTGCATTTTATTTTCAGAGATGATGTGAATAAATACAACACTGTCTCTTTAGTACTACTTCTGACATATCTCATAGAAACTAGCTGTTGTTTAGGTAAAGTACATGTTAATAAATATAATTTGAACTTCTAAACCCACATTCCTTTTCTTATAGAGCAGACCTATTCTAAAACAAGTTTGGTTCTGCATGTATGTGGCTATTTGATAAACATGGCTTTATGTAAAGTGCTCACTAGCTGAGAAGACAACAAAAAGCAGTTGAATAATACTTTTCTTTCACTCTTCACATCTTTGCTAGGTTATTGTTTTGTTTTGTTTTTCCTCTTCAGCATAAGTACAAGGAGGCATTTGAGAAGATGAAAGGGCAGTTGATTGGTTCCTATGGCTTGGAAGATATAAACATTTCTCACTTAATCCATGCAGCTTTGGTACAAAGTGATGTAAGTAGCATAATAAATAAACTGGTATCCCCATATTTCCATTAAACAAACATTAAATTTGTTAGGTTCAGCATACTCAAGATAATATAAATTGACAAGACTTCCTCTATATGCATAAGAATATAAGACAATCCTTGACAGAACTAAAATCTTATCTAATTCAGCATCCTGTTTATTTCACCAGCCAGGCAGATGCCTATCAAAAAAGAAAAATAATAAGAGAAAAGAGAAGAAAAAAGGAAAAGGAAAGAAAAGAAAAGAACTCATGATAAGACATAAATACCACAACCCATCTCTCTCCTTTTTCCCCAGCTTCTGGTACTCGGGACCACACCACCTCTGGAATATCCATATAGCCATCATTGTTTGGAACCATTGATAGCCTTGTCCTCCTAAATGAGTTTAAGTTGTCTCTAGAGCTATCTGAGTTATTGTCCATCACAAGATCTTTTTTTTAGATTTTTTTTATCCACCTTTTTATTTTTATAAATTACTCAAGGCAGGGAACATACCTAATACTCCTTCCTCCTCCTATTTCCCCACAATAACAACCCTGGGTTGGGCTGAGAGAGAGTGACTGGCCCAAAGTCACCCAGCTGGCTTTCATCATGCCTAAGGCGGGACTAGAACTCTCAGTCTCCTGGTTTCTAGCCTGGTGCCTTCACCACTAAACCAAACTGGCTCTTGTTCCTATGGAGATACAATGAAAGGAGACTTGCATGTAAGCTGCCTTGAGCTCCTGGAGAAAACAAATCTAACAAAATATGCAAACAAACAAATTAAAAATGCTAACTTAATACTGCACCTATATTAACTCTGAAAATGGAAGGGAAGGGAAATTCAAGACCAGTGACAGAAGAAGTAGTAAGGAAAAAGGTGAAGAGGGCAAAAGACTGTTGTGCTTCTAATTTTCTAGTAGTGTTATACTGGCACACAAATATAATACATGCATTTTCATTGAAGAACAATTTTGAAATTACTACAAAGACTTCTAAGGCAATAGCTCATATGCTTAGGAAAAGGATTTAGTAATGTACACATAATGCACACCAAGCTTGTTGAGGAGCAAATTATAACAGTATAACAGTAGTGGCCAGTTGTGGCCTGTGGTTATATTTTAACTATTGTTTTCTGTCCTGTTTCCTGGTCTGTAGTTTGGCATAATTATAAATTGTAAAGTGAATAATTCTGAAAGAATTTGTCAAATGATTTTCTATGGCTGAAAAATAGCAATATTTTTTTTTAACTTCCTTCATAGATAAATTACAGGAAAGATTTTGATAAGCAGAAGAGCAAGCTCCACCTACCACTGGACATGCTGAATTTAGTGCATGCCAGAAAAGCCCAGTCTTTGGTCAGTGATCAGGAATATAGACAACTGCTTCATGATTACACATCTCTGTCTGAAGATATGAGGCTGCAATGCGCTAAAAAAGCGTATAAACTACAGAGTGAGGTAAATTAAGTTCTGCAGACCACGTTTAACTGAGGGTTGAACAGCTTCTGTTAGGTAAAAAGCCAGATCCATCTTTGAAGAATAAGTCAAAACCACACTTGAATGTTGGGCAATGCCAGATTCAAACGAAAGTGGGGCCATGCCCAAAGTGGACTGAACTATTACTTCTTTAAAATCTATTTTTATAGTAATTTACTTTCCTCCCTTAATAGGTATAAAGATACCTCCCCATTCTGCTCCTATGCAGGTTTAAACATGAGTTTTAAGAGTGTACTTTCTAATATACTTATGTATATACTTATTTACTGGGATTCATATGCTGCTCCAACCCAGTAGGTCTTTGTTTGGCTTACATTTCTTCCTAAAATAACACAGCATTTTCTGGAGCTCCTCAGTGGTTCGAGGAGCTCTGCTGGCTTGGTGGACACAGAAAAGCTGCTCAGATGCAATTTCATCCAGGCTGCTATCACCCTGACACTCCTGTTAGCAACTAGATCTTAGTGGAACTGCTTAGGAATCCCCCCAAGCACCCTCTGGAAATGAGTTGGATCTGACAGATGTCTGTGACAATCTATTCTCCTTGTTGGTGTTATTGGCACACAACAACAATAGCAATCAGGGTAATTTTACCATGACACAGGACATCTATTAATCAGATCATGTTGTGGGTCTAACATGCAACCTCCCACATGAGTTTGGGCTATGACAACCTGGGACAAGCCCATCATTGTCATGAACTCCTGGGATGCCTGAGAACCCAACCCCAGAGATGGCAGGTTGAAGTTCCCCAACATCATAAGCTGGGGAACTGTATCCTACCCTGACAATGGAATAAAGCAGCCCAGGAAAGGATGCTTCCCACCACCAGTGGGAATAGTGCAACAGCAGCAGTGCCCACTTGGCCTCACACCTGGTTAAATGTGGCACAGTGCCTTCAGTCACTTGTAGAAGATAATGGATGACAATAGCCACCCTACTTCCCTAGCCCTGAGCTCATGGCTGCTGACCCAGCCAAAATCTGGGAAGTCACATTTTGAGAGGTGAACAATTCACTTGGTGGGGTAAGCCAGATCTATGTTCTCATCGACAATCAAATTGTCGACAAGAAGATATCATTTGTTACAGATAGATTTGGCATTAAGAAGCAGCAGCCAGAAGAAAGGGCTTTTAAGAACCTGGCTATGAAGGCTACCAGGCTGAAGTAAAGTGTCCATAGATGGGGACTGGTCTCTAATACCCATTCCCCCTGAGCAGCCTGCCTGTTGCCTATCTTGTTCTGACCTATCTGTACCTAAATCTTTGTATCTTCTTTGATTCTTCCCAACTCTTGAGATTTAAAATTTAATGTATGTACAATAGTTATAACTGTTACAACTGTAGCTTATTTTAAAAATAGTAGTGTAACCTGTCTGGGGTGAGTATAAACATGATTTCACCAATGCACTGTTTTTTATTGGTATGAATGATTTTTAGAGGAAACATCAGAAATAGTTTATAATTTTATACATAATCAGCATCAGAATTAGCTATTTCTTTTCTGCTTAGATGGCTAGGTGTGTGTGTGTGTGTGTGTGTGTAAACGGCTGGGTTAATGCTTTGTGCATGTAAATGCGAGTGTGTGTAAATGCACAATCATGAAATAGGTAAAATCAGTTCCAATATGGTTGAAGGTTACAAAAGTCTTGTGTGGTAGATGTTATTTATAAGGAAAGCATTTGAATGACTGTTTCTTAGGTTCTGTGCTATAAATTAGTTTTGACTGGCTTCCCATAGAATTTGTACCGATCTGACTTGAACTTTATGAGGGGAGTTGGCTGTATCATACCAGGGGCCTTGGAGATTGAAGCAAAGAAGAAAGCTTCTGAACTCAGCAGTGAGGTAACAAAAGAGGTTTTTGATTTCTCCGCTACAAACAAGGATTTGCCAGATGTCTGTGTAAAACTGACAAAGAAGCTTCCTGATTAAGGGTGGGCTCTCATTCTCACCCTCCCTCTTTATTTGATCACTCAATTTATATCCTGGGTGAACTGAATGGAGTTCAAGGTTTTGCAGACCTTGATAACTACTTTCACAAACTTCCTGTTCTGTAATCAGGACCCAAGTGATTGGTACATTAGGGTGATCCTTTGTAGAAGGAAATGTTCCTTTCCAGATGAAAGGAAGCCTGTATTTTTATATTAGACATAGAATCACATTTCTCAAAACCCAGGTGACTCTACATAAGTGGCCTGGAAAGAGAATTACTCTTCCTCATTACTATGCACTCTCTCCCGCTCCCTCTCCTGCTTTCTCTCATCTCACTCTTAAGTTTTTCTCCAGAGCAAAAGAATGGGTCAATGTCAATAATAAGACAAAATAAAGACCAAAATAGATATAATGGCAGAAACCACACTTTAAAAATGTGCATGTCATCTCCTTTCATGTATAAAGCATGGTGTAAATGTTTTTCCTCAAAAGATCCTGGAGGTGAGAACAGCTGAATCCTCCCCATCTTGCCCTCTCCTTTTTCATAGTTTCAATCTCTTTTTTTCTCTCCCATCTGAGGAAGCCTGGCTGGACTGAAAAGGCCTTTAAAAAGCAGAGGAAGGCATGGACAGTGAGGTGTTCGGCTTTCATCCTTTGGGATCTACCCTATTCTCTACTTCTTCTAAATATATGAATAAACAGACATAACCAGTGGGGCTGTGCATCCTTTGGAAGTCCTTTAGACCTCATGTGAGCGTAGAACCTCTCTGCTATTGATAAAAGCAGCCCAACTTTTTTCAGCTCTAATATAAGTGTTTTATTCATTTCAGGGATTTCAGTAAAATAAAAAATATCAGATCTAAACTGATTCAGTTCAAAGATTCTAACTGAAGGGATTATCTGATCAAATCTACTTTGAATTGAATCGTACATTTGAGGCTCTACAGTACCACAACAAACTGGTGGCTAGACCAAACCAACTAAACCCCAAAATGGATTGTATAATTTCTAGTCTAAAGATCACTGAAATGATGACTCACACACAGACCAAAAAAGTTACAATAACATTTAATCCAGGATAATCACTTGTACTTCAGTTATACTAGTTCTCAGCATTTTAATAATACTATTTTTTTTAAAATACTCATGTAGATAAAAATATCAGGTGGTTTATCATGTTTCTTCCAAAGAGCTAAGGTGTAGTTCAAAAGAAGTAATGTCAACTAGTCCTTGTGTTTTTGCATGGAGTCTGCTGATTTTACTATACAGGCATGGGTATATATATATAGGCAAGGGGTTAAAACGACATACAAGTCTACATGTTGTAAATTCTGTGTAAAGTGCTAGCTAAATCAGTAGCATGCAAAATATAATGTCCTTATCCTGTATTTCTCCTTTTGTTTGTCTCTCTCTCTGTGAATTCAGAGTAAATACCGTCAGCAAGCAAATTCCTTCAAGTACACATCAGTGACAGACTCTCCTGGCCTTCTTCATGCAAAATTCAGCAGTATGATTGCTAATGAGGTAGGTTCTGCTAACATGGATCAGAAAATATGCTCTTTAAAATTCAATATATTGAGGGGGGAGGAGAGCAGCATGCGCTGAGAAATGTAATATACCAAAAAGGAAAAAAAAAAGGCACCATCAATTTATCCTTTTACATAGTAACATCATTTCTATTGTCCCTGGACAAGCTTTAAATATCATTTTCTCAATCATACTGACAAAGAAAACAAATCAGAGCAGTTATTTCATAGGGATTTGTGCAAATGACTTCTCTTTCGTTCTGGAAAGCAGCCATAATGCAAAGGGGTATACTGGAAGGACAGTCTCAGAGACAGTTAACATCAGTGTGTTCAGAAACTCACTTAAAGCACCAAAGTCCAAGTATCTTGCTTCTGATTTTTCCAAATATTCAGAAGGTCTTTACAGATTCATTTCACCAATAAAGTGAAAATAAAACCAAATCCACATTGGGAAACTGTTTGGCCCCGTAAATTTCCTTGTTTTGGCACTTTTCAAAGCAATATTGAATGTTTATGGAAATGTCATGAAAGAAGGCTTTAAGAAATTATGGATCAGTCCTGTCTTCTTTCTGTAGTTCTTTCCATTTTCATTAATTCCTGTTCAGAATCTGATGTTGAAGATGGCTCAGATGAGTTGCTGACAAAAGCAGGGCCTGGCCTGATAGGTTTGTTGTTTTCAACAACTTAGTTTTTAGGTCTGTAATGTTTCCTCAATCAGTAAGATTAATTAGTTAACAAAATATTGATTCACTAAAACATTAAATTTTGAATATATTATTACATAGAAAATATTAAATCAGATTCATTGGGTAGCAGATTTTGAAATCATTTAAATAAAAATGTTTGTAAAAACAGCAGATGCAGTATTGGAAGAGGCCTTTATTCTGCATGGGAGAAATTATACAATGCCTTTTCAGTAAAGATTGCTGTTTTAATTGGGTTATGAATTTATTTTTATTATTTCTGTACTTTTAAAAACTCTATCAGCTGTGTACTTGTTAGCTGGAGGAGGTTGAATGCAGGGAAAAATTGCCTATAGATGTTTCTCTTCTCACACACGTGCAGACTAAAATGCATAGTGTTTCCAACAGTAGAAGGTTCAAAAACTACATCCAGATTGAAAGCCCCCATTTTGGGAGACCCAAGCATTGAACCCATTAACTACATCAGCTGGTTGAGGTCATTATATTCCTCCTTTTGTTTCAAGAAAAAAACCTCAATAGAAATATCCATCCAGTTTTAGGGAAAATCCACAACCCTCCAGCTATATGTCCCTTTGAAAGAAAAGGATGGATATGATTGACACCATAAAACTCTGTTTCATCTGCCCTCATTCTTTCTCTTGAGTTATTGTGGGCAATTTCCATTTTAGTTTAAACCCAGCACACTCCCAGTCATTCCCTATATCCAAATCAGAGCAAGCATACGCATTATTCAGTACAGCTAACAAAAATGTAGCTTGATGTTTATTTATTAAACATCAGCAAACATCAAAAACATTTGCTGGCAAAAATGGGATAAAAGGCAGGCAAAAGCAGAGGAAGAGCAAGACGTGAACAACAGGCAACAATTTACATTATCTGTATATCTAGATCTATGTATCCAAAGGCACAGAACTTTCCAGAGCCACAGGAAACAATACTGTAATTAGTGGGAACAGTCATAAAGGGAGGGCCTTTGGTTATTCCAGCTTTAACCCTTTTGTGTATATAATAGTAGCAGAATAGAGATGGAAAGTAGGACACTGGCAGATCCCTCTTCTATTCTAAGCTATGAAAGAAACAGTTTGGTGGGTGGGCATGATGTATCCATTGTGAAGAAAATAGGACAGCTGCAGCAGGGGTTTTTCTTTCTTCAAGAGGCGGTAGGGAGCACTGTTTTCCCATCTTTTCCTGCATGGAGAAAGTTGATTACAATTTCACGAATTGTTACTGATTGTCCTCAGTTGTGGAGATTCTTGCCTAAAGCCTCCAGCCTTGGACTGGAGATAGTTCCATATCTGTATAAAATATGGATAAAATTCATATTTTATACAAAACAATTGTAATATGAAACATGTGGTATTTAAGAAATACATGTATTAAAAAATCCTAACAGGTGAATATAACTTCATTTCATAAATGTAACTTGATAACATTTAAAGGGAATTCTTGTTAACTAGACTTTTAAATACAATTCTCCTAGCGCCTGTACAAAGCAGCAGGTGAAGACACTTTGCATCAGTGTACGGTAACACTGGGGCTTCCTGAGTTTGAAAGGGCAAAAATGAATGCGGCGAACATTAGTGAGGTAAGTGCTTAGTTTAATCCTGGCCATTTTTTCTCCTTAATAAATGTCTTTAACCTCTTATTCCATACAGGAGAGGTTTACAGTAACAGCCATTTTACTGATCTGTATGAAATATAATTGCTATCTTCTGTTCTTGATACTCGGTCAGAGCAGCTGTGGTTTATCTATTTATTACAGTTTTATCCTCTGTGTTTCATTTTATATTTGGCTGCTGTGACTCTTCAGAAAGAAAATCTGGATGCTCTGAGAGCTGATAATTTTAATTCCCTTATTGCATCTATTAAACCAGCATCTTAATTCACTGGCATTGCTGCAACTAAATTTTGCATATTAGCTTTTACTTTTATTGAAAATGGTCTTTCCCCTAGCAGTAGTTTCAATGCAGTGAATTTTCAGTATTAAATATTCTTTGGTGAGATTGTTATAATGACTGCAGTTATTATGGGATGTTAATATTTGGGTAGAAGTACTGTCTACACTGAATCTTCCACCTTCTTTTCCTTCCTAAATTAATGTGGAAATAGAAGGAATCTAGAGTATGAATAAATGCATGCAAAAATGATATGGGTGAAATTTCTGTCCAAATCTAATACAGTATATGTTCTGTCCAAATCTAATATATGTCTTGGATGTGGCATTGTTTTTTTGTATTAGATTTGAAGAAGTGTCTTTCTACAAGAGATAAAAGAATGATATGAGATATTTTGAAAACCCTGTACTACAACCCAAACACATTCCTTTTGTTGATTTAAGTTGCCATTTAAAATTTAACCAAGAAATCTAAAGTTGCCATTTCCACTTTAGGCAAAATACAGGGAATCTTGGCATAATCTCTGTGCTCAGGGTTATAAACTGACAATGGAAGCCATCCCTTTCCAGACAGCCAAGGCCTCCCGAGAAATTGCCAGTGATGTGAGTAGAATTATGCAGCCTTCCATCTTGCCTAATTTTTGTTAACTTCATGTAATACATTGTATAAAGCAGATTTTACTGAATTAAAGCAGTCCCATAATCATGTGAGACAAGGATGTGAGACAGAATATATTACTTATGAATGAGATTCTTTGTGTGGATTTAAAAAAAGTCACTGTTAATCAGAAACAAAGCAAGGCTGAAGCTCTTGCATTGGGAATAGGGGAAAGAAAAATAACTCTGGATGCTCAGTTCTGATTTACCCAGAACATCCAAAATCATATCTATCCATGTAAATAGATAATCCACTTATTTCCTTGGGTATTCCTGTAAAACAGCTAAGGGTAATGAAGAGAGATTTGCATTTGCATTTGACAGTATTAATATATTATTTTCTGCTTTTAAAAGCCCAATGCTTTTTGTATGGGAATTAAATTCTTAACTATCCTGAAAAAAATGTCCCCCAAATCAAGTAATAAGGGCACAGAAATAATAAAAAAAAGATGATGATGATAATAATACAAAAAAAGCTTTCACTGTCATAAGAATGCTAGCTTTTAAAGCAGCAGTGGTACCCATACAGTCTGTAGGTAATATAGATTTGCTCTCTTTGGTTATTGGGAGAATTCAACATTTTGAACTCTTTTTCTCAATCCCCAGTGACTCCTTGCAAGTATCATTTGTCTAGGGATTTCATATATTACAGCGTATATTCCAATATAGCATCTTTTGGATAAGAATAAGTATTTTGACTACATCAGTATAACTTTCAGATAAACAAAACCTAGCCTAAGTCATGCTGAGATATGGTTATGAACATGTTATCTCTTTGATGCTACTGTTCAAACACCAACACTACAATGTACATATGAAAAAGATGCAAATGCTTTCCACCTGTATAGTGCTTCACTTCATAGTCATCTGCTCTAATTGCTCAGCCTTCCATGCCTGGCAGCAAGTCCCTCCAATACTTAACCCTTGAGTTCAAAAGGGCTTATTACCAAATCTCACTTTTTTTCAGTAGACACATATAGAGTCCTGTTGTTCAAACAATAAATTTCTCTTGGCATGTGCTGATCAGAGCCAGGTTTTTGATATGTGAAAGATGAAAAGTGCACAGAGGTACAACATCGATAAAATGCGTGATAGGTCTCTCATGTATTGAATTGTTCGCTGTAGTAAACACTTTCTGTTTCTTTCTGTAGACATAAAGCTTACTTTTGAAAGCATCACAGATGTAGGGATGCAAGCTAAATCCTGTTTTCTTTTCCACCACAGCTACAGTATAAACATGACTTTGTTTCAGAGAGGGGGAAGCACATCGGTGCCAGGAGCATTCTGGATGATACCAATCTGCTACACTGCTTGCATGCTGCTAAGTTACAGAGTGAACAGGAGTACAAGAAAGAGTCCAGAAATACCTGTTCTCAGTACAGTCTCCCTATGGACATGGTTAATCTAGTTCATGCTAGAAAAGCCCAGAACCTCATCAGTGACCAGGACTATAGGAAAAGATTGCATGAGTACACAGTGCTCCCTGAAGACTTGAGGATGAAGTGGGCCAAAAGAGTTCATTTGCTGCAGAGTGAGGTACTGCGTGTGCTTGAATGTCAGTGTAAGAATAGTATGACACCCTGACAATTAATCTTGGACAAACAACAAAATGGTTTAGGGTGAATCTCATTAAGTATTGCTAACTTTACTAAATAGATAAATAGGGTATTTAGTATAAAGTTATGCCTATTAAACCTTGTCTACACTTGCACATTCTGAAGGACATGGTTTATGATTGACTTCAGAATGTTGTTCAGAAGTTATGCTAGAGGATTTGGTTAATTAAATTTAGAATTAATAGGATGTCAGCATCCACAAGTACTACAGGAAGTGCTAATGCCTGGAGCTTTAGCCTAAATCAAAGCAAAAGCATGTCAGTTCCTGTTTTTCTTTTTTCACTGTACATATGATAGAACATTCCAAACTCAAATCTGTGCTGTTTAGAATGCAATTTAAAAGAGCTCTGCCAACTGGATCTTTTCAATTAAAGCTAATGATAACACTGGAGAATCACTCTTGGGTTCTGCACTAAGCATAGCTAATATACGAAAGCAAAGCAAAGCAAAGTTATGCTTTAGGTTACAAACAGAATGAATTGGTAAAACTGCTGTTTTGGTTAGTCTGTCAACTAAGGGTTGCTTCACATCTTACCTTTTAAAGTATACTTTAACATTTGTATAGGTGTATACTTTAACATTGCATAAAAGACAATCATATCTAGTTACACTCACTGAAGAATGTGTACTGAGCATCCTCTGACAAAGTTGGTTGTGTAGCTGGGCAATGTTTGAAGCAGCAAATTTCAAAATGCATCCATTCAGCTAAGCATCCTTCCTAAATTTGTCTGTAATACATTATTTATTCCAAAAGGAAATGATGAATGCAAAAAAAAATGTCTCAGTGACTCAGAAAATATAAACATTCATATGTGAATATAAATCAGGGATTGTATCTCATTATACTTTCTCACATTTTGGTTTTACTTTTGTTGGATAGTTTTCCTACAAATCAGACCTGAACTTCATGAGGGGGGTTGGCTGGACAGCTCTGAGATCTCCTCATATCGAAAACGTGAAGAAGGCTGGAGAACTCATCAGTGAGGTACCGCTAACTCTTTCATGGGATTGTGCATCCATAAGATTTGTTTGCCCTCAAGATTCCTTGTTACACAACCCTTATGAACATAGTACTGCACTTCCTTTTGATGTGGAAGCCTATACAGAGAGCATGTATTAGCACTACCAAAGCAGACCTAAAGTTGTGAAAAGGGCACACTTGCAATTGACAGTAAAAAGCAGAAATTCATCCTTTTATCAGTATAACTAATTCACAAGCAAAAAACCTTATACTGTAGTTTGGAATCTGGAAAGACAAAGTTGAGACATTCTGAGTGCAATTTATATTTGTATAGGAGTATTTTTGTTTGTTTGTTTGTTTTGCACATACATTGCTGCTATAATATTTAGTCTTACCAGTTAGCGGCCCAGTAAAACTAAGCACTAAAAAGGCTTTTTTCCCTGTTTATTTATTGCACTACATAATAATAATTTGTTGTTTCTAGATCCAAGAACATCATGTTTTTGTTGGACAAACCATTTCTTCAGCCTAAATAAATAATAGAGAGCAAACTTTATCTCAGTATTTTTAAATTATGTATTTTTTTAAAAAAAATGCTATCATAGAGATTAAGCAAAATGATATTGACAAAGATAGGCCAGATCTGTTACCAAAGCAATGAAGGGAAAAATAGATAGCTTAAGTCCAAAACAAGAGGAAAGTGTATGGAAATGGCTGAGACAGACACCTCCCTAATTCACATGGATATAAGAAGGGGAGGAGGTACAGCACAATCAGATTTGAATGATTCTGTTATTTTAGCCAATCTCAATAAAAGTAGTTTTAGCTTTCCTGTGGGCTTGATTCCTGGTCTGGTCTATTTGGTGGGCTGACAGCTATATTATACACACAGAATACATTAGACCACACTGAACTTTTAATGGAAATGTTATATGTATAAATGACATCATTTGAATGGAATCTTCTTTATTATGGTTTGTAATTATTGTTCTTTATTCTACTTACAGACAAAATATCGTCAGAAACCAAATAGTCTGAAGTTCACCGCAGTTACAGACTCTCTGGACTTCCTCCATGCTAAGAATAGTTACATTCAATGCAATGAAGTAGGTTAAGTATTCATGATATTGTAGGTTATAAGTAATTGCCCTCAACTTCATAGAATACCATTTAGCACCATGACATTAGAACAAATGTTGTAGCTACAAACAGCTGATTGTTGGCTGTCAAACATGTAATAAATTGCAGAAAATAACAGTGGCATAATATTTTTTATGAACTTCCAAGGATATAAACTTATCCCTAATTTATATATTGGACTTTAGGCTTTTTAACTACAACATTGAAATCTATCAGCCAGAGTCTACTGCAGAAGATACACATTTAGAATTCATTACTTCTCTGCCCAAGAATTTGTTCTGAGCATCAGAAGTGAATGAAGCTCGTAGTTTTTCCACCACAATGACAGACAGACAGACAGACAGACAGACAATAGATAGATGATCAATCCTGTTTATCCTAAACTTCCTATGTTATTTAGGGCAGGTCTACAGCTTAGTTATTAACATTTGGAAGTGAGCAGATCTCAAATTATCACAGATTATTCAGAGGTCTACTGGTAGTCACAGGCCTGCCTTCTGGCATTTCTTTTGTAGAATAACTTGAGTTCTGAAGAGATAGAGGTATTTGAACTATCTCATAGGAACTTATTATCAGCAGAAATACAGAAAAGTCCTATAAATTGACATAGTCTATATTTTGTGCAGTGACAAAGATTTTCCAGAGAGCAACTTCTGGTTTAGCCTGCAGATTTTTTGCTGGGACAAAGATAGAGATAGTGTTTTGTTTTTTCCAGTGGAAATAATGTTTTGCCTAGGGCAAGTATAAGCATAGGCATACATTGGTGCTATGTGCATTGTGCACTGCATTTCTGGGGGAAAATAGCATTTTAGATAGTCTGAAATGACACTAAATATTGTTTGTCCTGACAGCGGCTATATCGAGCTGGGTATTTGGACAACATGCACAGATACACTCTGCCCCCTGACCGCCCCGACCTCATAAGGGCACGTCTGAATGCACTCCTTGTCAGTGATGTAAGTAAATGCTCTTTTTCATTGGGGAGGTTAATTCCACAAATCAACATAGGTACGATCAAGGTTACTTCTGTTGCAGAATGCTGGGAAAGCCTTTAACCCAGGAGAGGTCAAAAAAGTCACACACCAAGCATTTCTATAAAAATAATTTATTTACAGAAAACAAAAACAAAAGCAAAACATTTAAAGTACTTAGCTCCGTTTGGAGCAAGCCTTGCTGAGCTACATTTCCAGCAGAGAGAAAAAGAAGAAGTGAAGAACAAGTCCGGGCAGGTCCTCCCCCCAGGCTATTTTGCATGAAGCACGTGAGAGGAGACAATCACTTGCAACCTTTCACCCGGCCAAATGATTAGGTATAATAGTAGCTTAATCTGTTAGTAGGGAAACCTTAACACTCCCCTTTTTACACTACAGATTAAGATGCAAACCAATCTTCTCTGACTTTATATGTCTTTCCATTCACATTACCATTATCTCCCCTTTGGTTTAACAGAAAGCTACCATTCTTCTTCCTGTGTTTTTCCAAACCTAGGTTATTATTCCAAGGCTTCTTAATGTGAAATGGCTTTTCATGCAGGCTTCAAAATCAAGCCTTTGTTTTTCTGTTGATGTGAATAGCAGCAAATCATCAACATAAATGCACAGATACATACAGCCTTGTTTGTCCTTCTTCATATATACACATGGATCTGCTTGTCCTTTTTCAAAACCAAAATTCTGCAGTTTTTCATCTACTTTTTGGTTCCAGGATCTAGCAGCTTGTTTTAACCCATAGATTGACTTCTGCAGTTCACAGACTAGATTCTCCCCTTTTTCATAGCCAGGGGTTTGCTGCATGTATAATCTGTGGTCTAAATCACCATAGAGAAATGCAGTTTGAATGTCATAGTGGTTAACTGACATTCCTTTGAGTGCAGCAACTTTTAACAGTAATCTAATTGATTCACCTTTAGTAACTGGTGCAAAAGTCTTGTCAAAGTCTAAATCTTTCCTTTGAGTGAACCCTTTTGCAACCAACCTTGCTTTATATTTTTGGATTTTGCCATCAGCATCCCTTTTTAGTTTGAAAACCCACCTACAACCCAGACAGCGTTCATTGGGAGGTAGATTTACCAGTTTCCATGTTTTATTTTCTTTCAAGGATGCTAATTCCTGTTGCATGGCAGTATGCCAATTTTGTGCAATCTCAGGTGGTAAAGCATTCACTTGTTCTAAAGACTCAGGTTCTGTGAATATGTGAAAAGCCTTTACTGTTTCAGCCTGAAAACGTGATGGAGGAACACCTTTATTACTCCTCTGAGATCTGCGAGGTAATACAGGGCTTAAATTTTGACTCCTATCACTTTCCTGAGAAGCATCTGTCTCATCAGACAGATCTTCAGTTTGCTTTTCTGATTTAATGTCCTCATCAGGCAAAAGATCACCATCAGCAAGTCCTTGCTGTTCTCTTGTGGTGGTCAGTTCAACTGGAGAGCTAGAATTTAATCTCCCCCAGTTTTGTTCAGCAAAAGAAGCGCTTTTGCTAATTATTAATTTCTCTCCCATTATGAACCTGTAGCTCCTCTGGCTTTGTTCATAGCCAACAAAGATGGCTTTCTTTGTTGTGGGGCCTCCTTTCCTTCTCTGCTGTTTTGGAATGTGAACCCATGCAGTGCTACCAAACACTCTAAGATGGCTTACCTTTGGTTTCACACCATAAAACAAATGGAATGGAGTGTCCTGAATCATAGAGTTATACAACCTGTTCTGAACATAAGTGGCAGTCGATAAAGCTTCTCCCCAGTACTTAAAACATAATCGTGAATCTTTTAACATGCATTCCATCGCATTTTGCAAGGTTCTGCCCTTTCTTTCAGCAACACCATTTTGCTGAGGGGTGTACGGGTTAGAAAGAATTTGTTCTATCCCTTTTTCCACTAGGAACCTTCTGAATTTGTGAGAAAGGTATTCTCCTCCTCTATTACATTGGAGTGCAGATACAGGCCTAGGGAATTTTCCATTTGCCCATGTCACAAAACTTTTAAATTTCTCAAATGCCTCATCTTTATGTTTTAAGATGTAGATAAATGTGTATCTTGAGAAATCATCAATGATGGTCATTGCATACCTTGCTTGTCCAAGACTTGGAGCAAAAGGACCAATAATATCAGAGTGTACAATTTCCAAAGGTCTAGTTGTAACTCTGTCACTGTGCTTACTCACAGGAGCTTTTAGTGTTTTGCATTCTTTGCAAACTACACAATCTAAGTATTTATCACAGGGTTTTATCTTTAGGTCAGCACACAGCTGTGGCATTTGTGCTATATACTTGTAATTAGCATGACCAAGTCTCCTGTGCATCAGGTGTACACATTGGTCATGATATGGTGTGTTGCCAACTGCAGCCTTGCAGCTTGGCTTCCTTGCATTTTGCACAATGTACAAGGAGTCTTTTAACATACCAGTAGCACACAATTTCCCATTTTTACGTATCTCACAACCATTTTTCTTAAATGTTATGATATACCCTGTTGCAGCCAATTGTGCCACAGATAAAAGGTTTGATTGTAAATTTGGCACATACAACACACCTTTTACAGTTTCTCCTAAGCAGGATAAATACAAGTCACCTTGTCCCATAATTTTGGTCACAGACCCATCAGCCAAAGATACACTTTGTCTTTCAGTTTTAGACAGTGACACAAAAGAGCTTTTACAATTACATAAATGACAACTGGCCCCAGAATCTAACACCCATACATCAGAATTACCCTTCTCAGCAACCTGTGCAATTTGGGTTGTCTGAAGAGCCTTCTTCTGTGTTGCCCTTGTGTTCTTCTGCTCTGTCTTTCTACTCTTGGGTCTCATGGCACAGTCTCTTTGCAAATGTCCAGCTGAACCACAAGTGAAGCATCGCTGGCTTGCTAGCACTGTGGCCTCAGGTTCCTTTCCCTTCTTTTCCCTCATTTTCTGGTCTTGCAGCTTTCCAGAAGAGATGGGGGGGGATCTTTCCTCTCTCTTCTCCCATTCAGCGAGTAAGCGCTGTGTAACATACGATGGGGTGAGGTCTGCTTCAGGCATAGCCTCCAGGGTACAAATCAGCGTGTCCCACGTTTCATTCAGTGAGGACAGGAGGATATAGGATTTTGTGAGAGGTGTAAATTCCATTCCTCTCTCCTGCAACTCAACATACAGCTGCTGAATAAAATGCAGGTGCTCAGGAAGGCTTTCTCCTTCTGCAAGGTAGGCTCTGTACAGCTTTTTCGTCAGAGTAACTTTACTCCCTGCTGTTGCCTTTACATATAAGTCTCTCAAAGCGTCCCAAAGTTGCTTTGCAGACTGCATGCCTCGCACGTGGACTAGCTGATTGTCCTCAACTCCCAAGATAATGGTGGCTCTAGCCCGCTCATCCTGTCTCAGCCATTCAGCATTGGGATTTTGGGGGGTTTGCTCACCAATTGGCAGCCAAAGATTCTCTCTGAGAAGATACATTTCCATCTTCAGGGCCCAATTCAAATAGTTGGTCTCTGATAGGCGCTCCAGAGGCATCGCTGAGGGCTGGGAGGCAGCCATGGCTTCTTCCTTCTTTTGCAAGTCACCTCAGCTAGCTTCTAAGTCCTGCAGACCGGCAGTTGCTGGAAAATCTCCAGGTGGCTCCAAAGAAAATCTTCACAGGTCTTTGCTACCTGCCTTTAAATTGTGCATGAGGTGTGGAGTTGATCTCTCTTTTCTCTCTCGGTTTTACTGCGTTGTTTACTGGGCACATAACCTGTTGCAGAATGCTGGGAAAGCCTTTAACCCAGGAGAGGTCAAAAAAGTCACACACCAAGCATTTCTATAAAAATAATTTATTTACAGAAAACAAAAACAAAAGCAAAACATTTAAAGTACTTAGCTCCGTTTGGAGCAAGCCTTGCTGAGCTACATTTCCAGCAGAGAGAAAAAGAAGAAGTGAAGAACAAGTCCGGGCAGGTCCTCCCCCCAGGCTATTTTGCATGAAGCACGTGAGAGGAGACAATCACTTGCAACCTTTCACCCGGCCAAATGATTAGGTATAATAGTAGCTTAATCTGTTAGTAGGGAAACCTTAACAACTTCTCCTATAACATTGTTCAAGCTACTTGGAGTAATATAATCTTGAAACTAGACTACAGGTAAAAGAATACTGCTGCCTGCCATTAAATGCCATAGTCTAATTTTACAGATTATAACATTCTGCAACCATGTATAGTCCATGTTTCACTGGTGGGCAATTAAATTGCATGCATATTAATGTGAAAAAAAGATAAGCAAATAATTCCATAAAGTGATCCACTTAATCAATTACTGGAATATAAAAATAGCAGAGGACAATGCTGGAAAGGCTGCTCCAACACACAAAGAAGAAGCAGGTAGGACATTTTGCATTGTACACTGGCAAACCTTTCCTCTCATGTTAGAAGAAAAGAATAAGAGAGAGATATTGCTCATGCAGTTAGAGCGGCATTGCCATGCACAGATGAATGGCACAGTTGTATGTCTGGTATGTTCCGTTTCTTCTCAGACCGTTCAAATGGATCAGCATGTATCTGAACTGAAACAGTCAGTGAGTGCATGAGGAGGTGGAGGAGTTGGGGGCATCTCATTAAAAATGAAACTGCTTTTGGTAGATATACAATTGGATCAGATGCCACACACAGAAAGCTGTTGAGGGAGTCTGACCTCACAGCACAGAGAGCGAAAAAAACCCAACATGTTGGTATTTGTAAAGCTGCAAAGATAGCCATAAATCAAATGAATGTAATGTGCGAGGATGAGTGCAAAAACTGTGCAAACTGTGATAAAGTAAAATGATGCATGGGGTTTCAAATCAAAGGACCTGTGTTAAGAGTGAACTGCAACAGCAAGGCCAAAGATTTGCAGATTTAAAAGAAAGAAAAGGAGAGGGAAATGGGGGAGGGAAATGAGAAATGACTAGAACTTGAGAAAAAGCTCTTTATCTGATGTAATCCACACTGGGGGAGGGAATATCAAATTCTTCTAATATGGTTTCTGCCAATAAATCTGCAGATTTATGTAAATTGTTCTTTAAAGGGGCCATCTTTTATAATTTTTGATGCATTCTTGCTTGTGTTCTGTATCATTTTAGCTCAAACAAGGATACTACTGGCCAGACTGTAGGAGCAAAATCTGTTAGAATTTCAGGCCCATTCAAAACACGGATGTCACATTAATTTACCACAGAGTAGATACAATTTATTTAGGAATCTCAGTAATCTGAGAAGGTGGGTGCAGGAAAGTGAATGGTTTTCTCAAGCAACAGATGTGGGAAGGCGGCAGCGAAGTGTGACAGGAGAGAGCTGTGCACCACACAACCCATGTCCTACTGCCTCTAAAGCTAGTCTGCTGCCTCTAGTTGTAATGGAAGAATCAACCCCCATATGAGTGCTTAAGGTGCTACAATTAATCTGCTCAATATTATATTTGTGTGGGAGCTCCAAACCTGATAATTTTCTCTCTGATTGGACATTGATGAGGTGAACCCTAACCATAAGTACCATGATATAAACTTTGAGATTGAAATAAGACAGAGCTACCATGTGGGCCTCAATCTCTACCTGGTTCATGGGTCTCAAACTAAGCATGAAGCCTTCTAGGATATTTGGTGTGGTCTCCATGAATGTTTAGGAAAGTAAAAGCCAGCACAATAGAAAGTGCCTCAACATAGCAAAAATACCACTGGAAGTAAGGCAGCAGCTGGCTGATCTTGACCAGGCACTAAGGCACTAAGGCTACTCCCTTAGGTAAGAAGAAAGTGTGGCTCCACATCTGGGTGGGGCTTGTTGAGGCTGCATGCCTAGCTTCACATCAAGGTGCAATCATAGCTAAATGAAACTAAATAGCTATGGTGATGGCTGTGCAATAATGTCTAGGAGTTATTGGAGCTGAGTATATAGTAGATGGCTCTTTTACACAGACCAGCTAGAGTGCATTGAGGGCACCTTCCCACACTGCTTCTACCAGAGCTAGTCCAGGGTCATCACACTGTACTGGGCATATGCCCCCAAACAGGAAGCTATCAGGGTGCCCTCATTCTGTGAGTTTGTTATGGCATATCCATATGGGTGTGCAAGAGTGATCAATGCAGATTTCTAAAATGTAGAACTACATTTAGGAAAAAGACTTGAGCTAGTTATTTGATTTGCAAGCAGGAAGGGTTTTGAACAGGTCTCAGGTTCATACTACATGGTGGCTGGGGATGATAGAAATGTAATCCATCTGGTGCCAGGTCAAGGGTATATGGCAGCTACAGAGATCTGCATTTTAGAAGGTTTCAGAAGGAGGAGCTACATTGGTGCCCTTTGGTGCCCTAGGTCATTGCCTCTTCCACCTCAGCCTAAAGCTGGCTGAGTCCAACAGATAGAGAACTGAATGGATTAGCTCTAATACTTGCCTAGAAGGCTTCAGTGTTGCAGCTTTCAGGGTAAGGAACTACACCTGACATAGTCCTCATTATGATTTGAGTTGAGAGAGACCCCTGAGCTATGTGGCAGTGCAGCTGAACACATGGAGAGCTGATGTAGTGTGAAGCCATCCATGTATTCAGCTGCATTCCCACATAACAGGTACGTTCTCTTCATAATTTGCATTTATCTCATGCCTTAATCATATCCAGTATCTTATAAAGCATCTCCATGTTTTAGATAGGTTGATGGAACCCAGCAGGTTTTGGAGACAGCACAGAAGGTATTAAAAATGTTTGAAGTTATACATAGTGGAAATGTAGCACTGAAATGTCTCTGCTGTAAAACCCAAAATGCTACTGCTAAATGTTTCAAAAGACAGAATAGGGGCAATGTCGATGTAATATTGATGTGTCTAATGCATCAAAGCAAACTTTAATTACGACATTTGTGATTCTTTCCAAATAGGACATTGTACTGTAGGTGAAAAAGTAGAGGGATGCGTGCCAGCCTTTGAATCATAAATAAATGATTGTAATAGAATCAAATATTGATTAATAAAGCCACAACGGATATGTAAATAAGATGAATTGATTTTTTTTCCCTTTTCTTTTTCCATTTTTCAATGCAGAAACTATATAAAACATCTTGGGAGGAAACACGGGCAGCTGGCTATGATTTCAGATTGGATGCCATCCCTTTCCAGACAGCTAAAGCATCTAGAGAGATTGCCAGTGATGTATGAAACATTTCAAGATGTAATCTTATGGCATTTAAAGGGCTTTATGCCTTAGCATGCCATCCATTATTTTTCTATACAGTTTAAAGAAAAGAGCCTGTTTTCAATGCCATAAGGAACCCACAGTAAGAACAGTCCCATATATTAGCATTCATGTATCTTCCACTGAACTGCATATGGAAGATCATGATTAATATGCTGTGGAAATACTTAGCATCTTTTTATTCCATGGAGCTTATTTTACCAAATATTGTTATTCATACCCTTTCAGACTAGAGAGTAAGAATGCAATACAGAAAAATATAAGTGTACACCTGGACCACAGAGTAATTGTTTCAAGCATACTTCATCTATGTCAGACTGAGACTGTATTTTATTTCCCATTAGTTTAAAGGTATTTATTAAGTCAATCAATCAATAAAATGAGAAACATCATGAAAGAATTCAGTGAGAAATTAACACTTCTTGCTGTTGTCCAGAGAGAGGACATGGGCTCTCCAGGTGAAGCCAAGGGCAATTATTTTGGCCCATTTCATTCTATTTGATGGATTTGTGAAGAGTTTTATGGATTGAAACTGATACCTTAAGCCTTCAGAACCTTAAAATACACTTCTAAAAACCTTGAATTCCCTTTTCCCTTTAACTCTTCCTAAAATTTGGCCCTATCCACTTTAGTGGCAATGTAACATAATTAGCTATATAACCTGTGCAGGGCACAAAGTCAGAGAATGGTTCCCTTCTGAAAAAGATTGCCGATGTAGCCATACAGGTAGTCCTCACTTAATGACCATAATTGAGATCAGAATTTTGGTTGCTAAGTGAAGTGGTCATTAATCGAATCTGACCTGATTATACAACCTTTTTTGCAGTGGTTATTAAGCGAATCACCACAGGCATTAAGTGAACCACATGGTTGATAAGTGAATCATGTGGTTCCCCATTGATTTTGCTTGCCAGAAGCTGGCTGGAAAGGTTGAAAATGGTGATCATGTGGCACTGTGATGGTCATAAATGTGAACTGGCTGCCAAGCACCCAAATCATGATCACGTGACCACAGGGATGCTGCAACAGTCATAAGTGTGAGGACTAGTCGCAAGTCAGTTTTTTCAGCACCGTCATAAGTCCAAACCATCATGAAATGAATGGTTGTTAAATGAGGACTGCCTGTATGTGTTTTCAGGACTCTGGATGCTCTGATAACTCTGGAAGAGCTTGCCCTAGAGTTTTATTTTAAATTACCCTATGTGTGTAATTGTTGTCTTGAATATATGCTTTCTATATATATTCTTCAATCATAATGAAATGTTCCTAATCCAAAAATAATTTCAACAAAATAGTTAGCAAGCAGTACTGTGATTTTAGCATTTATACACTTATAGGCCATAGCATGTACATGCAAAATGATATGGCACAATATGAAATTATGTGAAATTATGCTTCCATATGATTCTGTAATGAAGTAAATATTCCTTTGTCTCAACATTCTGTAGTTCAGATACAAAGAAGCCTTCCTAAGGGATAGAGGTCAACAGATTGGACTTTGCAATGTGCATGATGATCCTAAAATGAGACACTTCCTGAAGATGGGACACCTGCAAAGTGACAATCAATATAAGAGGGATTATTTTAGAAACAGAGCACAATTCAGAAGTCAGACTGATCAGCCAGGATTTATCCATGCAAAGAAAAGTCAGCAACTGATAAGTGATATCAACTACAGGCAGCACCTGCATCAATATACCTGTGACCCCGAGCAGCTGAATCTCAGGCATGCCAAACAGGCTTACAAACTCCAAAGTGATGTAAGTATGTTAGGACCTATGGCCCAGGAGCCCATTCTAGGCAAGGATATGTCTACTTAGTATACTCATTTTCATTTTAATGTTTATATTAAGTAAGCAGTTTAGCCTTAAAAAGGAGTTGCTAATAGTTTTTTTTCCATAATATTGTGCCATTCTAAAGTGCTGGATTTGAACTTCCTTAATGCCCAGCTAATACACCAGGTTTAGGAAGGCTTAGACAGAAAATGCATTAAAAGGTGCAATTGGTGGGAAAGTTGTCCACAGTGATGTGATACCATGCTCATGTGGGCAGTTTAGAGGAAAGATGTTTGTAGGAATAGCTGACTTGTAGAAGAATATATACATACACATACACAGACAGACAGAGACATACACACAGAGAGAGATATATTGATACTAATGTATGTTAGGAAAGAAAAAAAATAGCACCACTAAAAAAAAGAAGTTCCTTCAATTTTGCCAGTCCATCAAGAAAGCACAGAAGTGTTCTCCAAATAAATCCAATTCCTCCAATGGATCTTTGAGCTGCTATTGTTGGAAGTGGAGAGTTACAAAAAGACTGAAAGATAGATATAGATATTCCACTATTATTTTGGATTTCCAGGAGTTCTAGTCACTGCTCCACATTTCCAACATTTTTCTCAACAATAACAGTTATTATATATTCACTTTGGAAAAGGGAAAGAAAGAAAAGACTGTTATAAATTTTGGCATCCTGAGTCTTGCCAACATACTGCCAATCTCTTCTGACCTGGCAACTATTTTCTTGTATTGTATGATGTGTGCGGGCTTTTGTTAATAAACAAGTCATGTTTGCCATGTGAAGAAGAAACTCAAACATCTTCAGCGGCTGAGGCAAAGAAAAGATGGCATCTGTCTTCCTGTTCTGTATATAAGCACAATTTAATCTTGCCCCTCTAAGATGGGAGGCCTCCACAGCACCCAATTTTGGAGAACAACTAAGGTGGCACAGAATAGGTTGCATTCCTCCTTTACCTCTCCTTGGCTATCAGCCTCTACTTCCTGGGGTGGCCATTTTCTTTTCTAGCCCTTTAGTATATATACAGTTTGCTTCATCTGATTTCAAGAGTTACAATCTTGGAAAGATCCATGCGATTAGTACTGTAATTTGTTTTCTAGGTCAAATACAAATCTGATTTGAATTGGATCAAAGGTATTGGCTGGACTCCTCCAGGTTCTTACAGAGTGGAAATGGCCAGAAGGGCTGCCGAGCTGGCATATGCTCAGGAAATGGAATCTCAGGAAACTCTGCATCAGTACGATCCAGATTATGTAAGTGAATGGATAGATAACCCAAACATGAGTGAGGGGCAAAAATACTGATTGCTAGTATCCACCATTTTAAGTTTCAAAGTCCTCTTAGCAGCTGAAAGTTCAATATGAGTTCTAGAAATAAGGCACAATAATCATTGTATCTGATGGTCCAGCCTCTGCTGCAGACCATTGTAAAGGAAGTGGGAAGATGAATGGCCATGGAATGCAATTCCTTTAAATCCAGTGGAAGGGAAATTAGTTGCACAAACGTTAGTCATAGTTACAGTGATGGGTTCTGATATAGGATCATATCTGGGAAGTACAGATGCTTTGGATCTGGTGGATCCAAGTCTGTCCCCAGTGTGCATCTGGATTGTCCCCTAAACTACTATTGGAAATAAGACAGTTGAACTTCTACCATAGGCCTGTGAACATCTCAGCATTTCCACTGGTTTGGGTTGCTACCTAAATCACTATCTGAATAATCTTTATTACAGTCATAAAGATCTGTGGGTTACCATGCTGGAAGAAATTTGGAATAACCAGGCTGTGAATCTACAGTATATCGTTTTATATAGACAAAGTACTATAGAAAGGCAGCTTTAGGATATTATGTTGTTACTTATAATGTGATATTGTTGAGTATAATTGTTAAAAATGTGAAAGAAAACAATAGTCTTTTCAGGAGATGACATTTTGACTCTTTTGTGATTTCAGGAGAAGATAACAGAAGGATCCCAACAAGTCCAGTTGAATCCTGATGCAGCAGAGATTCTGCAAATGAAGAGAAGAAAAATGAAACTAATTAAGAAATGAACAGAAACATTGACATCTGTCTAAAGAAAATACATATATTTTTCAGCTTGTTCTCCAAGTCATGTAGCTATTCTTCTGAGAATCAAAGTAGTGCACCATTCAGAAATCATTATTATAAAAAAAAAAAAAAGACCTTTGCTAACCCTAGAGGAATCATTTAATATTGAACTTTATATTTTTGCATGAAAAACTGTACCTGATTTTTTAAAGTATGTATTATACAATGTAGTATTTATGACAGCAAATTAGATTAGTACTAGATGACTGGCAGGCTCAGCTTTGTACTAAAAATATATGAACCATGATTTGCTGAAAGAAAAAAAATATATTTGTACTGAAAATAAACCAGTTAAATCACTTTCCAGAACGTCTACAGTCATTTTGTTGATTTGTTAATGATGTTCATTTTCTGAATTCCTTTATGACTGAATTACATTCACGTCAGAGGGCACTTTTGCCTCCTTCCTTTTTTAAAAAAAAATCACGAGTAAAAGATAGAAGAGAGAAAAGATTAGAAATGCAGTGACTAGAGGAAAAGGTTTAATCTCCGTCTGTGCAGAAGCCACAGACTAGATCAGGAACCCACATCTTCCTTTACTGCAAGCTGTTCAGTACATAAATAGCATGAAGTATCATTTGATCTTCAGCTGGCCTGACCATGTGTGATTACTAACATTGGAGGTTTCTTATCATTCAATCAGTGTTTGGAGAAATGAATGAAAAGGAAATTCTGGGTAAGTGAAAGCAAATATAAATAGATTCTTCTGAGTCAAATGATGAATTCATGTAACTTTTATTTATTTAAAAGTTAAATAAAAGTTAACGCTGTTTATTTGGACAGCATTCCTCCTGGTTTCTGAATTTAAATTCTAACTTATGCACTGAACAAATCTGGACAAATAATTCTCAATCCAACTAGTTTTAATTATGAAGGTTAAGGGCTCATGTTTACTATCCTGAATGCCTCAGAAGATAAAAATACAACAAAAAAGATAACTTTTGTGTGTTGCTTTCAGCATAAGGTTGCATATTTACCTGGGCCATTATATAAGCAAGTGAATTCTGACCAAAATGCTATTAAGGTACTAGAGCTTACGTTTCTGTGCAGAAATTTGACTCAAAATACTTTAATCCTGAAATAGAAGAGAGAAAAGGATGGAAATTTTTAAAGGATGAATTACTTGACCTACCATTCTTCCTGTCTTCATGTCTACCATTCTTAGTCATAAAAAGTGGGCTCGTGTTCAATTTTTGTTCTAATCCAGTTGAGAAATCGTGTCACCCGTGTATAAACTCCTGGTTTATTTTTTAATCCACATTCATCTCCCCAGCTCACAATTCCATAAATATAGTAAGTTCCATTTTCAACACATGTCAGAGGACCTCCGGAATCGCCCTAATGAAAAATATAAGAAGGACAATTAACATTGACAACAAACAAAATCAATTAACACTAAATTTTTACACTTGATCCAGAAGAATTATATTTTTTTCAATATATTAATGGCAGGGGTAAGGCAATAGAGTCATGGATTAAGTAAGTTTATGAATTTTTCTGAAATGTAAATCACTACATACAAAAGTGCTGGTTTTAAAAGCATGCCTAAAGTATGAATTTAGTTTTAGAAGGTTACCTGGATCAAAATCTGTTTAAAAACAAATTTCATACAATACAGTAGAGCATCAATTATGTATTGTAATTCAAATTTATCTATAGTATTATTGAGAGTTTAAAGTTCCTGGAAATAACTATTAGATACAGTCAAGTGTGTGTCTGTGTGTGTATGTGTATGTGTGTATGTGTATGTATGTATGTATGTATGCAATATATATGCATGCTTAGCCTACATATTTTCAAAATACCTTTAAAAAGTCTTAATACAATTATCATTAGAACACATGAAAAAGCAGGCTAGGTCGTATATAGTCTCTTCATAAGATGAAGGTGTATTAACTTATTCCTTAGCCTGGGATTTTCCTTTAAGTCTATAATGAAATTGGCTTTCGAATAGATACTCATAGGATTACAGGGCCAATATTTGCTAATTAGCAAAATACCCTTCATAAGGAATGTGTGTATACTAACAACCCTGACATATATTGAATCTTAGGAAGTATCATAAATTTTAATGCTGTCATTAAATTTTATATTTTTCAGTGTTATTAACTTGCATGATCCTGATTGTAAGATCTATCACAGTGTCTTATGAATGAAAAGGTCAATAATGCCTTTATTCAACACCATATATATGTGATTGATCGATTGATAGACTGATTGATTGATTATATGCCATCAAATCACTTTCGACTCTAGTAGCCACATAGATAGATTTTCTCCAAGACAATCTTTCTCATAACCTGTTCTTTCATGTCTCCCAATGGTGGACTCATTGCCTCTGTAACTGAGTCCATCCACCTTGCTGCTGGTTGTCCTCTTCTCTTCTCTTCTCTTCTCTTCTCTTCTCTTCTCTTCTCTTCTCTTCTCTTCTCTTCTCTTCTTTTCCAGAGAGCAGGGTCTTTGCATAAGGTATCTGAAGTAGGATAAATTGAGCCTGATCATTTGTGCCTCAAGTGAGAACTCAGGTTTGATTTGTTCAATGATCCATCAGTTTGTTTTCTTGTCCACAGTATTCTCAGGAGTCTTCTCCAACACCAAAGTTCAAAAGCATCAATATTCTTCCTATCCTGCTTCTTTAAAGTCCAACTTTTGCTTCCATAGAGCATCACAGGGAATACCATGGGTTGCATGGTTCTGATCTTTGTAGGTATAGATGCATCATGGCATTTGAATATCTTTTCCAAGTCCTTCATGGCTGCTCTACCAAGTGCTAATCTGTGGCATATTTCTTGACTGCTTGTTCCTTTAAAGTTGATGGTCGATCCTAAAAGGCAGAAGCTATCCACCACTTCGATATCTTCATTGTCAATTCTAAGGCTGGTAGTTCTACCTGTCATTAATTTGGTCTTCTTTATATTTAATTTTAGTTCCATTTTTTCACTGTGCTCTTTGACTTTTAGTTCTAGGACTTTGACTTTTAGTTCAGGACTTTCCTTTGCATTTTTAGCTATTAGGATACTGTCAACAGCATAGCTACATCTAAAATTGATTAAACTTCAGTTATTGATGTTTCTACCTCTAATTTTAAAACCACACTCACCTTCTTCCAATCCAGTTTCCCTTAATATATATTCTGCATATAGGTTAAATAAATAAGGGGAGAGTATGCAGCCTTGTCCCCCTCCTTTGCCAACCTGCAGCCAATCTGTTTCAGCATGATATACAGTATATGTAGAAGGGCCTATATCCAGTCAAGGACAATGAACTGGTGCTTTTGTAAAAGGAAAATTGTGGATCATGTGAATGAGACATATTGTGAGCAACTTTATAAATAATAAAATTCCCAAGTTTCCATAGCTTGTATTCATTCAACTTCTGAGTCTTCCAGAGCTTGCTTGCCATTAGAGGATCTACTGTTAACTTAAATTATATGCCTTTTGTATTATGCTGAAAGAAAGGAAGTTGGGGTAATGTTATTTGATACAAGGAGCAGATACATATGCAGTACTTTTCCAGACACTACTCTGTATAGTCTATTTACATTTTGTTTGAAGAGAAAGTAGTGTTCAAATACCAAAAAGCAACAAACCTGACAAGTATCGGCTCTTGTTCTCTGAAGACTTCCAGCACAAAGCATGCTTTCCTCCACTCTGCTATTATATGCGTTTGGTGCATTACACTGCCTCTGGGAAATCAGTTTTACTCTGGCATCCAACAGCTGATGAGATGATTCACCTACAGGGTGAATGATGGAAAAACAAAGACACTCTTATTTCCCATCTTCTTTCTGCAAATACTAATACCCAAAATACTATTGGTAAGAACACTGAATTTAACTAAAGTTATGAAAGGAAGGAAGGAAGGAAGATAAAAGATAAAAAATAGGACAAACTAAGTCCAGTTGTTTTGATTCAGTACATCAATAATTGTCAGGTAGTTACAGAATTGTGCCTTTCTTTGGACACTACATGTCCTTGTGCTAAGATTATAAATTATTTCTATAATCCATATTAAACTTTATACCTGCTACTGTACATCAATGACTCAAATAGAAAACAGATTTCAGAAGAAGCAACTGTAGTTGCTATTTAGACAGTGTGCACAATTAAGAGGTATTGAAATACAGCTGTAGTTTCATTATCTTGTGGCTTTCTGCACAGCGAGCATGCATTCCTTATTTTATCAGATTTTCACATGAAAATAGTAGAAATACATTTCAGTGGGCCTGATTTCATATATGTTACATCTCTGTATGTGCCTTCATATACCAATATTTTTAAGGTAATCTTTTTATGATTTACAAAAGCCCAATAAAAATAATAATTTGGTGAATTAAATTTATGACAATATAAATTTGAGTAGTGTAATTCAGTTTTTTCTCCTCAGGCAACAATGGAAGACCAAAATTAATTCTAACTTAATAGTTGGCTCTAAACCAATCTTCCCAATCAAGCACCCACCATTTACAATACTTACAGCCCCCCAGCCAGCATACCTTAACTTGAATAATTTGATTTCCATTAAACAAAATTAACCAAGTTAAAATTCCCTTGGAAGTTTGTCAACTGAGAAGTTAATTGCCAAATGGATCTATTTCTTTATTGTCCCAATATGTACAGGATTTTGCCACTTCACTGGCTATCTTGGTGAAAGTGACTTTTGTGTACGTCAGATGACTTTGGGAGGTCACCAAAGCAGCTCTCCTGAGCTTTCAGGTGGCTGCAGATATTCTGAAGCTTAAAGGTGAAAATGCAAAGGGACCCTTTGTTCATAGAGAAGTTCTTGTTGAATTATTTATACAGAGCTAACAAATATCAATTCAGTTCCTGACTCCGTGTTAGTTAGAAATAATTGCCCCAATTGCCATGGCTTACTTCTTTCTGTTTCTCCCCAGCCTGATATGTAACATTCTGTGTTATCAGGGAACGTAATATCAGGCAAGCACACTGGTTTGACATAACTGGTTTCCACTGCACAGTGGCCATCAATTGGTTTCAGTTTCAGCAAAGCTACAAAAAGAGAACAGAATACAGTATTTTAAGGCACAGTTAATTATATAGCCACTGAATTGCATCATAGCCTTAAATTTGCTAATGAGATTTTCAGCACTTTTTACTAGTTTCACTGGGCATTTGAGCTTAGCATTTGTTGATTTTTCTAGATCTCTGCCAATCCATTTAATTAAGGTGGTTTTTATATGTTTAAATTAACAAAATCATATCTAAAAAGATGTACTTTGGTTTAAAATTAAAGCAATAAAAGCAATAAATATATTTATGACTAAATGAATATCATACATTATTTTCTAAAAATTTTAGACAGGAATTCGCCATCTCTCTTCATTGTTTGCATTATAGCTTAGTATTTTCTCCTCAGTATTTAACTTGCACCAGTGTACTTAGTTACTGTTCAGCCAAAGTTTCCTTCCTTGGTTCCTAGTGGCAATGATTTGGATTTATCCATAACACATGACACAAAATAGGAACTTGCCAATGTCATTGTATGGGATGTCATCCTGCTCTGTGTAGTGTCCGTGTTTAATGATCTTCTCTACATCAAACTTCTGTTCATGATACTCTTTCCTATTGAGATTCTGTTCTCCAAGAGACACCTGGAGGGTGCGTGCTTCTGTCCTATGAAAGAAAACAGCCTATTCTCAAAGAACAGTCAGTCATAATTACAGAACTGTGAGACACTTCATAAGTTATAGAGAACTGCACTGAATTCATCTGAATTCATCATCATAGAAATTGTTTCTAGAAGATTAACCCATATATAAGAAGAGCGCAGTCTCAGTTACAAATAACAAAAGCATTATAACACACAACTCTATAGATTGCCAAATTATACAATAATACAGCTTAAAGACAAGACTGAGCCAAATATTTTATGTCAGAGGCAAAAGACAAGATGGTGCCTCTCTGAATCCTATATAGCTGCTCTGAGTAGTGTATTAGCATCAGAATGGTGATATATACAATTCTATATAAAGGAAATAAGAGTCACCCTGAGTCAGCATCCTGAGTTGAAAAGGCATGGGATACTCTTATTTGTCCTCCAACTTAACGTGGCTACTTCCCCATCCCGACTTATGCTGCCAAAAATGGTGCACTTGATATACGGGCCTCCAGGCTACATGGTGAATCTAGAAGTCTATAGATTTCTAAAGCCACTGTCCTTTTCCAATGGGAAATGAGGGTGGAGGTGGGATCCACCATGGGAGAAGTAGTTCAGAATTCTTTTTCCTAGTCAAGATGAGGGCAGGCTCTGAAAGCCATAAGGGACTATAAGGGCAGGTTTCTTGTCTAGGTCTTCAGGGCCTTTCCCCAATTCCCCTGGAAAACTGGAACCAATAAGGTAAATTTGGCAGCGTAAATATAGTCCAAAGAGTCAGAGGTGTTTTATTCATCTTAGTACTACTTGGCTCAGTTGTGTGGCTCCCTTTCCCCTGCCTTTTGCCCATTTACTGTCCTTTTCCTTCTTTGTTTCCTTGCCATATTGCCCATTAAAGGTAATAAGCAGCTCTGGGCCTCCCATGACTTGGTACAGCTGTCTTATACTTTGTGGTAATATTCTTTGTTACTTCAGGGTTGGGTTTGTATCAATTCCACATGCTCACTTGTGCCCACTAAACATGGTTAAAAGGAATGCTGAAGCCATTTATTTAAAAAGTTTAGTCCTTTTTTTAAAATATAATTTTTATCAATGAAATGTTTAACAAGATAAAAGCAATACAAATATTAGAAAAGAAACAAAGAAAATAAAGACTAATAGTGAATAAGTAAGAAAGAAAATAGAAAAAGTAATAGAAAATAAAATAAAATAAAATAAAACAAAGAAGTGGCTTCTGATCTTTTTGACAGTGGTTGTAAATGCATTTATATTTTACCCTCTCTCTCTAAGGTTACATCATAATTTACTTCTTCCAAAAGCTACCCTTCCTAATCATCAAACCTGTAAATCACCAAAGGAAAAAGGAATCAATCAAGTTCCTTCTTTCATTTTTTCAGCAAAAAGCCCATAAGGGGTTCCAGTGATTGATAAATGTAATAGTTGATCTTTCTCTTAGCAAACAAGTTAGTTTTGCCATCTCTGCTAGTTCCATCATCTTCACCAACCATTCCTCCACTGTGGGTATATCAGAGTCTTTCCACTTTTGTGCATATAGTTTTTTCTTGGAATTCTCTTGGTTTTTGGACTGAATTCAGCCTAACCCTCTGTTGTTTAAAGGTGAAGATCACTCCTTCCAATTTATCCCATCAAAATGGTATCTTTTGCTGTTTGAGCTTGTCAGTCAAAAAAAAACACCTCTTTTCGTTTGCGCAGTATTCTGATTAGAATTTCTTTAAGTACAGTCACATCTGCATTATTAATCTTCAGTCTGGTAGTAAAATGCTGCTGCAAAACTTGGTCTCTAGTCTTCTTCCTGACAAAGTGCACAAGAATATCCCTTGGTATATTTATTTATTTTGCAAATCGATGTTAATTCTATATACAAGTCAGTTTCTGTTTCCATATCATCTTCATCCCATTCCAAAAAGTTGGTTAAAGATTGAGCAAATTTTACTCTGGTGTCTTCTCCAGGATCCTGTGGAACTGCTCTAAGTCTCAAGCAAAATTATTTTTCTCTCAATTCCAGTAATGCCAGATTGTCTAAGTCCTTTTCCGTCTCTCTGTTTATTATTTCTGTTTTACTTTCTAAATTTCCACTTTGTCATTAATTTGTTTAACTTCTTCTGTAAGTTGTCTTATAGATTCTTAATTTTTTTTAACTTCTTTCATCTCCTCTTTCATCTTTACAAACCTTTCTTCCATTCTCCCTTCAAAAGCAACCAGCTCACTTTTAACATTTTGACAGATTCAGATACCTGATTTCCCATCTCTTCAAACATTTTTTTGTAAGATTTCTGGAGAAATCCCCTTTTCTGTTGGTTGCTCCAACAAATCTCTCCTTTCCTCACCAAGCCTTGCAGTTTTTCTGGTGGTCGCCATTCTTTTATTTATAATTCAAAAATAAAAGTAAATCAATTATGAAGATGAAAGTAAAAGGCAGGCTTCTCCATTTTTTTTTTTCCTCTTTTGCCTTCTCTGTTCACTTAAGGCTTTAGTCCAATCTGTCTTTCCATAGCTTTAATGACACCATTGATCTCATGTTACATTTATCTCCTTGTTTTTTAAATTCCACCAATTGTCTTTTCTCTTTGATGTCAGACAATCAACATTCCCACAAGGGTCTGGTCTATTTATTTAATTAATTCCAAATAGCACCAAAAGCACTTTCACCAAAATATTAATATTTCAAATTTATATAGTCCCCTTTATCTGTTTATAACTTTTGTAGTAAAAATCTTGTTAAGCTCTTTGCTATTATTTTAAAGTCTTTTAAAAATATTATTTTCTTCTTTATTTTAGTATCTGTAATTCAGAAGGAAGGCTGACTCACTGAGAGTTGTTTACTTTGTCCTGCTGTTTTCAAAGACCTCTTTTCAACTATAGATTTATTGTATCCAAAAGTGATTAAGAAAGTGACGGTTTGGGTTGAACTCAGTGTCCTTTAAAAGGATGACCTTGTGTGTATAAGCAAGTTGTTCCTCCCTTGATCCCCTGCCACTCTACTCACAAGAAAACCACAAGAGTTCCATCCCGTGGTCTCCTCATGAGGAGCAGCAGTCCAGGATGTAGGTGGGCAATCTCTCCATCACTCCTTTATCCGGAACGGCTTCGCGGGTCAGAAATCTCCACTGGCTGCCATTCACTGCTGCAGTGCCATTTCCGTTCCTTCAGAAACGTCTAGTCCACTATAGGACCTTACTCAGAAACTATTAGAAGTTTAGTTGTGATGAAGGAGGATCTTCTGTTCTGTCCCATCCAGATTCCAGAAAATGGGTGCATCTCCCCATTCAAGAACAGGTAAAGGCAGTTTAACTACCAGCCAGGTGGAATTCTTTCAACAAAGAGGAACAACTGCACCCAGACACCCTGGAATGTACATAGAGAGATGGGAAAGTGGAGATCCTAGGGAGGAATTCGGAAGGTTTGTGTTTGTGTTTCTGATAGACAACCTTCTACAGGTGGCCACTTCACTTTGTATAATGCAAGGTTGAGAAACTTATGGCCTGAACATGGCAGGAAGTTTCCAGCATCCCATTTCCCACACTTAGCACCTCCAGATTATAGTAGGAAAATTTTGGTACTGCAAATTCGGGACACTTAAGATCAGAAAGTGGCAGAGTATTTATAAATGAAATGGTTTGCTTTCCAGAGATCTGATGCTATTCCTACCCTAACCCCTACTGAAAAATGTCCCTTTGAGGCTGGCTTTGGTTAAAAGCATGGAATGAATAATCTCAAGGTCCAACGTCATAGGATTGTTCCTATGTCAGACCAAATATAATGGTGTAATTAATTGTCATACAACACATGTAAAAATCACTCACAAAAATATGAATAACAGCCCTTTATCAATCTTCAGCAAAGGATCATTACCTTGTTGTGATGCTGGAGCTTGAGCACCTCAATGATGCCATGAGCTAAACCATGAAGGGCCACCCAAGACGGGAATGTCATGACAGAGGCCAAACTAAATGCGATCCCTGGGGAAGGTAATGGCAACCCACCCCAGTATTCTTGCCATGAAAACTAAATGGATCGGTACAACCAGAAATATGTCGGTATACCATCGGAAGATGAGACTCCCAGGTCGGAAGGTGGTCAAAATGCTATTGGGAAGGAACAGAGGATGAGTTCAACTAGCCCCAGATGTGATGACGCAGCTAGCTCAAAGCCGAAAAGACAGCTAGCAGCCGATGGTGCTGGTGGTGAATGGCGAATCCGATGTTCTAAGGATCAACACACCATTGGAACCTGGAATGTAAGATCTATGAGCCAGGGCAAATTGGATGTTGTTAATGATGAGATGTCAAGATTAAAGATAGACATTTTGGGCGTTAGTGAACTGAAATGGACTGGAATGGGCCACTTCACATCAAATGACCACCAGATCTACTACTGTGGACAAGAGGACCACAGAAGAAATGGAGTAGCCTTCATAATTAATAGTCAAGTGGCTAAAGCAGTGCTTGGATACAATCCAAAAAATGACAGAATGATCTCAATTCGAATTCAGGGTAAGCCATGTAACATCACAGTGATCCAAATATACGCCCCAACCACAGATGCTGAAGAAGCTGAAGTAGAGCAGTTCTATGAGGATCTGCAGCACCTACTGGACAACACACCTAAAAGAGATGTTATTTTCATCACAGGAGACTGGAATGCTAAGGTGGGCAGTCAAATGACACCTGGAATTACAGGTAAGCATGGCCTGGGAGAACAAAATGAAGCAGGACATAGGATAATAGAATTTTGCCAAGACAACTCACTCTGCATAACAAACGCTCTCTTCCAACAACCTAAGAGACGGCTTTATACATGGACTTCACCAGATGGATAACACAGAAATCAGATTGACTACATCCTTTGCAGCCAATCCTTTGCAGCTATACAGTTGGTAAAAACAAGACCTGGAGCTGACTGTAGTTCCAATCACGAACTTCTTACTGCACAATTTAGGATCAGACTAAAGAGATTAGGGAAGACCCACAGATCAGCTAGATATGAGCTCACTAATATTCCTAAGGAATATGCAGTGGAAGTGAAGAATAGATTTAAGGGACTGGACTTAGTAGATAGGGTCCCGGAAGAACTACGGACAGAAGTTCACAACATTGTTCAGGAGGCGGCAACAAAATACATCCCAAAGAAAGAGAAAACCAAGAAGGCAACATGGCTGTCTGCTGAGACACTAGAAGTAGCCCAAGAAAGAAGGAAAGCAAAAGGCAACAGTGATAGAGGGAGATATGCCAAATTTAATGCAAAATTCCAGAGGCTAGCCAGAAGAGATAAGGAATTATTTTTAAACAAGCAATGCACGGAAGTGGAAGAAGACAACAGAATAGGAAGGACAAGAGACCTCTTGCAGAAAATTAGAAACATCGGAGGTAAATTCCAGGCCAAAATGGGTATGATCAAAAACAAAGATGGCAAGGACCTAACAGAAGAAGAAGAGATCAAGAAAAGGTGGCAAGAATATACGGAAGATCTGTATAGGAAGGATAACAATATCGGGAATAGGTTTGACGGTGTGGTCAGTGAGCTAGAGCCAGATATCCTGAAGAGTGAGGTTGAGTGGGTCTTAAGAAGCATTGCTAATAACAAGGCAGCAGGAGATGATGGCATCCCAGCTGAACTGTTCAAAATCTTGCAAGATGATGCTGTCAAGGTAATGCATGCCATATGCCAGCAAATTTGGAAAACACAAGAATGGCCATCAGATTGGAAAAATTCAACTTATATCCCCGTACCAGAAAAGGGAAACACTAAAGAATTTTCAAACTATCAAACAGTGGCACTCATTTCACATGCCAGTAAGGTAATGCTCAAGATCCTGCAAGGTAGACTTCAGCAATTCATGGAGTGAGAATTGCCAGATGTACAAGCTGGGTTTAGAAAAGGCAGAGGAACTAGGGACCAAATTGCCAATATCCGATGGATAATGGAAAAAGCCAGGGAGTTTCAGAGAAACATCTATTTCTGTTTTATTGACTATTCTAAAGCCTTTGACTGTGTGGACCATAACAAATTGTGGTAAGTTCTTAGTGGTATAGGGATACCAAGTCATCTTGTCTGCCTCCTGAAGAATCTGTATAACGACCAAGTAGCAACAGTAAGAACAGACCATAGAACAATGGACTGGTTTAATATTGGGAAAGGAGTATGGCAGGGCTGTATACTCTCACCCTATCTATTCACCTTGTATGCAGAACACGTCATGCGACATGCTGGGCTTGAGGAATCCAAGGCTGGAGTTAAAATCGCTGGAAGAATATTAACAGTCTCAGATATCCTGATGATACCACTTTGATGGCTGAAAGTGAAGAGGAACTGAGGAGCCTTATGATGAAGGTGAAAGAAGAAAGTGCAAATGCTGGCTTGCAGCCAAACCTAAAAAA
The DNA here is from genome assembly GCF_035149785.1 of Candoia aspera. Classification (NCBI taxonomy): domain Eukaryota; kingdom Metazoa; phylum Chordata; class Lepidosauria; order Squamata; family Candoiidae; genus Candoia; species Candoia aspera. The sequence goes on along the minus strand of NC_086158.1, from coordinate 55,587,272 downwards.
AACCAAGATTATGGCAACCAACCTGACTGATAACTGGCAAATAGAGGGAGAAAACGTAGAGGCAGTGAAAGACTTTGTATTTCTAGGTGCAAAGATTACTGCAGATGCTGACTGCAGTCAGGAAATCAGAAGATGTTTAATCCTTGGGAGAAGAGCAATGACAAATCTCGATAAAATAGTTAAGAGCAGAGACATCACAGTGACAACAAAGGTCCGCATAGTTAAAGCAATGGTATTCCCAGTAGTAAGATATGGCTGCAAGAGCTGGACCATAAGGAAGGCTGAGAGAAGGAAGATAGATGCTTTTGAACTGTGGCTTTGGAGGAAAATTCTGAGAGTGCCTTGGACTGCAAGAAGATCAAACCAGTCCATCCTCCAGGAAATAAAGCCAGACTGCTCACTTGAGGGAATGATATTAAAGGCAAAACTGAAATACTTTGGCCACATAATGAGAAGACAGGACACCCTGGAGAAGATAATGATGCTAGGGAGAGTGGAGGGCAAAAGGAAGAGGGGCCGACCAAGGACAAGATGGATGGATGATATTCTAGAGGTGACGGACTCGTCCCTGGGGGAGCTGGGGGTGTTGACGACCGACAGGAAGCTCTGGCGTGGGCTGGTCCATGAAGTCACGAAGAGTTGGAAGTGACTGAACGAATAAACAACAAACCTTTATCAGTTCCAACTCTTATCACACTACAGTATTATATGTTACATATATTAGATCTACAAACAACTGATGCTGAATCCTAGATGTTTTAACTAGCAAAAAGAATTAATATTATGAACAGCCATTCTGACACTGCAGTGTTCCTATGAAGGAAAGGTAAAATATCTGTCTAATTGAAATCTGTATTAATCTATGTTAGTAAAGATTATGTAACTTGCAACTTTTAATAATTCAGGCCTCTATGGTTGTGTAAGGCACAGTATAGTTTCTGTTGTAATACAACAAAAAAGGTCCAGCCTTGGGACTGCAAGTCAGCTACCTTTTGTTCTTACAGTCTTCAGAGTCCTCTACAGAGTGGATGGAACCAAATATTTAGCCTTTTTTTGTTTTGCATTTGTGTAATGTTGGAGATTTAAGGGCCAAAACTGGTACTTTAAGCCTTGCATATTCATCCCTTTCAAATTCTGTCCAGTTTGGAATGAAGACCCTGCTGTAAAAGATCACAGTGAAAAGCAAATTGACTGAATCTGGCAAGTATGCTTACGTGATACAGTGTGCTGCGGTAAGAACCCAGCATGGCTCAATTAGTACTCCTCCACAGTAATGTCCCTTTGGTACACCCATTGAAATCTTCATCTGAAGAGAAGCTTGCCATGGATGCTTGCCAGGAGTTGACTTGACACCTCCATAGATTCTCTTGAATGGTCTTATTATTTCTGGTTTCCCGCATGTTCTGGATGCAATATCTATTGCATGATTCTTGGGGGAGGTTGTTATGTTCCCAGAGAACTTTGCTACAATATAAAGAAGATAACCAGACTGGAGATGTTATATCGGCAGTAGACCTAATTAAGCTAAAATTTAACTTAATCAGTTCTTTAATACTTAATACCCATTTTTTTATCAGGGAATGGACAGAAAATCTATGCAGGAATCTCTGCAAGCCTTTAGGGGCACTGCCCCAGATCTACAGTAGCTGAATGTGAGACTCTGTTATTAGGCCATAAGGATCAGATGGAGTTTTCCAGGCTTATGGTCCTGGGGGACTTCAATCTGTCTTATTTGGGCCCAGGTTCAGAGGTGGCTCAGGAGTTCATGGCCACCATGGGCACCACAGACCTGATCCAGCTTATTGAGGACCTAATCTACTGTGTTGATCAAACATTAGGTCTGGTCTTTGTCTGAGGGCAGTGGTGTTGTGATCTGGGTTTAGGGATGTTAACATCAGTCCCATGCTGTGGACAGATCACTCCCTTTTGGCTCTGGAGTTCTCCACCCCCACCCCCACTGCAAGGATGTAGGGCCTATTAGATCAGCCCACCCCAGGTTCCAGAAGGATCTTGCGGGTTTTCTGGGAGCTCTGGAGCACAGTTTGGTTGAGGCCTTGGTTGCAGCTTTGAATGAGCATGTTACAAGGGCTCTGGATTGGATTGCACCTGTGTGGACTCTCTTGATTTACTGAGTAGCTGCTGTAGATGAAATAACACAAGAGATGCCTAGAGCACTGCTGGCAAGAGACAAAGGGGGAAGAGCCACAGCCAGGGGAACAGTCGGATAAGAGGCAGCTTAGCCCACAGCAGGAATGAGGGCAAAAATCTCAGAAGGGACCCTTCCTAGTTTCTTGGCCTGTAAAGGGAAGAAATGTACTTTCAGGTTTGCAAGATTCTGTTAATGTAACCTAGAACACCTCTTGTTGTCTTGGGCAGTTACAAGCAGAAGAGGGAAGTGACACAGCTGCCATTCATTTTCACAGCCCACAATCAGTTTCCCCTGAGAACTCAGGAAGGTAGACTGAGACTGAAGGGGGGTGCTAATGGTATATGGGAATGGCTTCGGGAGATGGGGGAAAAACTACAGCCAGGGGAATGGTTGGATAAGAGGCATTGTAGCCTGCAGCAGGAACGGGGGCGTAGCAATCATCTCAGAAGGGATGCTCCCTAGTTTCTTGGGCTGTAAAGGTGACAGGGAAGAAATGTACTTTCAGACTTGCAAGTTTTTGTTACTGTTACAATAAAGTAGAATTAGTTTTTCTGGGTGTGCTTCCTTTCTGGACTACCTCATGAGGCTGACACTTCCCTTAAATGTTGCCATCTAGTGGGACCTAGGCCACACACCTTCTCAGTAGTGGCTCCTGACCTTTGGAACACCCTTCCCCCTGAGATCCAGCAGGCCCTTACCCCCCTGGCCTTCCCACAAGCATTAAAATAGTGTGTGGCTGATGCCCAGGAAAGTTGTTTCTTGGATGTGATGGGTTTGTTGTTTTGCGGGAGTACTGGGAGTTTTTATTTTAGTTTTATACTTTTTATTGTTTTGTTATTGTTTATATGCTTCCCAGGGCTATAATACATAAGATGGGCAGCTATATAAATCTTTTAAATGAATAAATAAACAATATTTGTACTTTCGAAGTGCCACCTAAGCATAATGTTATAGCATCATAAAATGGTATTAACACATGTCAAATTTGGAAGACATCTGGTAAAATGATGACTGGCTTAACTTGAAAACGTCTTGTGTCCATTAGTCCTAAAATGTGAACAGTAATATCTAAGGAAGATATTATAATTATGTAAGGCACTGAAAGTCTTTTTATTACAGTGATGTAGAAATATGTTAAATAAATAAATAAAGAATATAAAATCTGAGCTTTAGAAATCCAGACAGTCATTAGATAAGAATTTTAGATGAGATAAAGCATTTCTATATCTTTTTGTGGTCATCTAACAGTCACCTGGATTTTTGCAGCCAAGATCTGGTAGCCCTACTACAATAGATTTAAACATATTCTGTTATGTAAGTGACTTGGCACAAAGGGAAATAATTTCTTCTTCCCATATTCCTAAAATATTCTTTAAAATCTTCTGCTTAGAAATAGTTCCTTGAAGAAAAAGAATACTACAGCATCAAAGAAAGCTTCCTTAATTGCATTGTAAGATTCATGCAGAATATTATTTCTCCATTATGTAATTCATTTATTTTCTTCTTTCCTGTTCTATATTTCATCCTCTTTAATATCTCTTGATAATAGACATCTCAAGATATGTTGTTTGGTACATTTTTTGATGCTCTACAAATGAGAAATCTTCCAGTATCATTAAACTCTTGGGCATCATGTGAGCTGTGTTCTTGAGGTAGATGGATGGCACAAAATCAATTATTGCCAATCTAAATTAATGCCATACTACATTAATGTCATACTCAATATACTCCATGTTACTATTATCTATTCTACCTGTTGACAAGCATGGGGAGACATCACAGAAGTCCCACTTGAATTTGTTATTCACATTGACAAAGCACCAGGGTTTTTCATCACCATCTGGATTCCTAAAGAAGAAAGGTTTCAAGATTCACCAGTCAGAAGAATGGGTCTTCAAGAAAAGAAGTTATTAATTGAAAAACTGATATGCAGTGGAACTGAACAATGTTCACACTGAAATATCAAGTCATTCAGGAACCAAGAAGACAAAACATTATTCATAATGACAACTTCTCAGTTTATTGTACTTACCTACTTTTAGTAGTAATATTAGGACAATGTCTAAGCTTAATTTTCATGTGTTTACAGATATGCTGTCAGCATTCATTCCTTAGGAAAGTATTTGAGTATCAAAATATTACCCAAAGTAGTAATTATTTCTATGGTGAGGTCAAATATTTCTGATGTTTTTCAGTAAAAAAAAATGAATTAATAGTACTGATAGTTATTTCATCATTGGTAGCAGGAACAATCTATCCTACATTATACTAACAGAGGGGTAGACAGTGTGGTACCAACATATCCTCACTTGTCATCCACCAGGTTCTCTTGGTGTCCCAACTGATTTTAAACGACATAGAAAACTGGCAGTTTTAATATCCGTTCTTAAAAATAAAAATGGTGACAGCATCTAGAAAAAGGAGATGGGAAAGATGGAATGGTAGAAAGCATTCCAGGGGACCAGAGAGTGTCAGTGAGTCCATCTTCTCGTAAATGAATATTTTGTGACTTACCATTTTGGGGATAAGAAAGCCTATGTCAGACTCCACAATCAAATGATTGCTGAATCTTCTGATTGTGTTCACTTGCCATGATGAGTCAACATGTGTCAAGAACCTGATGGGAGGGGGAACTGCAGAGAGTGTGAATCCTTATTGTTTGGGCTGAATGGGGGGAGTCAAGGTTGTACCGCCAGAGACATCTGTGCCTGGTATGGCTGACCGTTAGAGCTTAGATGGGAAAGAGATAGGAGGGGGGAGAGGGGTGCTGGAAAGTTTTAATTAGCTTGTTTAGGTGGGAATCTTTCAATCGCAGCTTTTCTTTTGTTCTGTACACTCTATCTCAGTAAATCTGAATTCTGCCTAATCCAACTGTGCATGAGTCAGACCATTATTGGGACTAATGGTGTCAGTTCTTACAGCCTATTAGGGACCGAGTTAAGGATGTTCTCAGAACAAAGCTGATGACTAATCATTACTTGGTAATAGGTTGAAACTCATGGAATAGGGCCTTCTTGTGTACATGGAATACCTGCAGAAGTTGTGGTCACCAAGGTCATAATCGTCAGCCTGTTCCATGAATGCATTATAACTACTGTCCAAAAGAAAATGAGAATTCCAGTGAAGGCATCTTTTCTGGAGGATTGTTTGGCTAACATTTCCTCTGTATGTGTGGCCATTTTCTTCAAAGCAATCTTCAGGCCCTACAACAAGATGATTACATTTTGAAAGATCTTTTTGTTTTATTTTGGCCTGTTCTGACATTTTTTCTCTCCATTCTTAGATACATGAACCCACACAGAATCAGAGAATGATATCTCATAAGAATCTGCATTCCACCCAGTTTAGATTTTACCAAAAATGCATATGTTGGATATTTTGAATTTACTTTTTACACGATGACGATGATGATCAACATGGGGCTCAAATCAGTTTTATGTGTACAAGTCTACAGTATAAAGAATATTAATTAGTTCTTGGTAAATTATTAGCAGATAATTAGAATGTTCAAAAGTTAATTTATCCACCATCACCCCCAGTACTAGTTTTGCCACTATTTCAAAATACAGAGTGTTCCCTTACCTTGTTCACAGAATTTTCCTCTGAAACCTTCAGGGCATTTGCAGCTGAATTTGAATCTTAAACGATGCCCCTGACAGGTGCCTCCATTTTTACAAGGATTTGGTTGACAAGATGAATATGCTAGTATTCAAAAATTATATAGAACATTGTATTTAAATCAGTCTGATAGCTTGTTCATACAATGTAAAGAGCTATTCATTCAAGGGTACTTTTTATACATACACACAAAAAGGTAAGTGGATTTACTATGGGAAGATCAGTTCTAAAAACTCCTAAATTACTTTTCCTCTGTCTATTCCTCATTTTAAGTGCCAATGAGTCTATAGGCTCACTGGCACTTAAAATTACTCCAAGCAGGCCATCTTGAGGGAAACTTTTTACTGTGCATAATACATGGAAAGCAGCAGTAATAGAACTAATGCTAGAACTTGGTGACTGGTATGATAGCAATGATTTGTCTCACCTTTTTCACATAATGGTGGTTTATATGGGTGTCTACAGCTGCACTGATAATATGGAGCTCTTAATGTAATCAGACAGTCTCCTTGATTGCAGTTGATTCTCTGGCATGTATTTTTCACTATGGTTATATAATAACAGTAAAAAGGACAAGAAAGTTAGCTAGATTTTTCAAGTTTTGGACACCTGCTTAAAACAGACTTTACACAGTGCAAGGATTATGCAAAGGTGCAATTTTACTTTAACTCCTGGTGAAAGTTACAGTTACAGAGCTGTAAATCAGTGAACAATTTATTCTTTATTTTTTATTTCTATTTATAGTGTTTTTATAGTATTTTATTTTTTGTATTATTCTGATGGTTTTAATCACTTGTTGTAAACCGCCCGACAGGAGGAGATGGGCGGGGATAAATTAGATTAAAATAAAATAAAATAAAATAAAATAAAATAAAATAAAATAAAATAAAATAAAATAAAATAAAATAAAATAAAATAAAATAAAATAATAAAATAAATAAACAAACAACCATACAAGTCCTACTCTTTCACCCCCTGCAGATATGGAAATGTGCATAAACTTGGGGGGAAAAAAGCAACTGTGACAGAACAACAGCAATTGGATCCTGTCATTAAAGCACAATAAATACTAATATACAGTTGGATTTCAAATATTTCCTCTTTGTTCCACACATAAATATTATGAATTGGCATGGCTCATGTTCATATTTTAAACAAAAGTACTATTCTGTATTAATTATTATATAGCCACTGAGTTGCGATGGTGTTTGAAACAATATCACAAAATAGTATACTGCAGAGAAAAAAAAAATCATATATACATACACACACACTCACACACACACACACTTCCTAGAATAAGTTCACTTTATTCCTAAGTGTGTTTAACTTGACTAAAAGCTGGTTTACAGTTTAGTTTCCTTAATTAAGTTTTTCATTAGAAATATAAATGTTTATTTATAATTGAGGGAAACCCTGAAATGGTCATGTTCACTGATTCAATGTAGTTTATACATCGTAACGTTTCACATGCCATGGTGCTGATGCGAGTTTCTGTTTGGGAGGGAGCTGCTGTGAAACGTTGTACCAAGCTCTGTATATGGAATCAGTACAATGGAATGTGTTTGGGTTATGTTCTCTGTTCAAGGCCTTTTCCCACAGACCATCAGAAACCATTAGGAGCACCTGGGATTGTGAACTTGAGAAGATTCTACCTGGGGGGGGGGGAGGGATTTCATTTGCACCAAGGGTTTTTAGTTTGAATTTGGTGTGCTTTCATCATTCTCAGCTTTCTCTGTGATCCTACATACTATTCCTTAATAAATCAGATATCTTTGAATTCCTGTTCATGAGTCTGACAGTGTTTTAGAATAGGCAACCATTACATGAAGCTGAGAATCCCCAAAGTTGTACCGTTAGCTCCTACCAAGATCAGTTTCTTGAGAGGGAAAATAGTTAACGATGGCCGAGTCCAAGCTCACGACCTGGGGACTTGAGGAGACGGCTAGCTTGATGCCTGAGTCAACGGTCAAGAGCAGAGAACTGAACCTCACCCCAGAACCTTCAGACTCCTGGGATGGATCGAGTTCCAATTCTGATGAGGAGGAACCTAATGATGGGGAAGAGCCAGAGCAACCGGCACCCAGTGAATTGCTCACAAAGTTGATCACCTTGGATGAAGTAGGGGAACCCCAGCCAGGGACGTCAGGGGCGTCCTGGAAGTATCGGTTCCCTCTAACCCCAGACAAAGAATCTACTACGGTGTCAACAGAGAGAAAGGCGAACATGCGAGGGAGAGAGGACTCTCAAACCCCTGAAAGACTAAGAGTGATGGAGGCCAAAATAGAATTGATAGAGTACATGCTAAGAAACCTGTCTCTGTCACTGGAGGGGCAGGGGAAGCGTGGAGGAGATCCCAGCTTCCCGAACCAACCCCCATCCTCCCATTTGGACTGCCAGTGGAGCGGGGCCGGAGATGGCTCTGGGATGAATCTCCACCCCGCAGGGCTCGATCACCAGTGTCCCCACCCTGAAGAGGGAAAGCTACTGTAACCTGGGGCCCAACCACTCAAGTGGCTGCCAATTCTGCTCCAACTGGAGTGGGGGTGAGAGACTTTTCTGTCAAGTTTGATGGGGATCCAGCAAAGTTATCTTTCTTTTTAACTAATGCTAAAAGTTATATGAGGCGGTTTGGAGCATACTTCCCTTCCAAAGAGGCTAAGATAATTGCCATTGCCACCAAGTTGAAGGGTCAAGCGGCTGACTGGTACGTTCAGTTAAGTGATGCTGACTCCCCTGCACTTGATTATTTTGATGATTTCATGTGGGTGTTAAAGCTGCATTTTGAGGATCCTCTGGCCAAGGCAAGAGCTAAGAAGGCACTGAAGGATCTTACCCAGGGCCAAATGTCCATAGCTGATTACGCCCTAGAGTTTAAGGCTCTAGCTGGGAAAATCCCTGACTGGTCTCAGTCAACCCTAATAGAACGGTTTAAAGAGAGACTTAACCGGGACGTCCTACGGTGGGCGTTGTGTAGAGATGACCCAGAGGCATTGTATGACTGGATCTGTCTGGCAGGAAAGGCTGAGCATGCTCAGCATACCTTCATGCAAACTAGAAAATCTGAAAAACCACCCACCACCATGAGGGGACCCTGAAGTGCTACGACTGCTGCCCGGCCAAGCTATAGAGCTTGGGATGAGGAGAGAGATCGGCGCTACACGAGGGGTCAGTGACTCCGATGCAGAAAGGAGGGCCACCGAGCAGCTGATTGCCCAAAAGCCAAAGCTGGAGATCGAGCGGGGAAGCCACCGGCCAAATCGCCTCCCCTCGCGGTGGATGACAGCAGCCAAGGGGACAGCCGATGCTGAGGAAGTAATCTACTTCTCAGGAGAGGCTGAAGATGACTCTAAGGAGCCGACGGGAAATGCCAGCCACCTGCCATGAAGAGCGCCTGCGGGCAGGTGGAGGAGGATGGGCACAAAGATGCTATGGTGAGTGCTGACTGTCCCACTTTAGCAGTAAAAGTGAAATTGGGTTCCCGCACAAAAACTACAGAGGTATGGGCTTTAGTTGACTCTGGGTGTTCCAGGTGTTTAATTCACCCTGATCTGGTTGCTGCTTGGGACCTGCCTAGCTTCCCCCTCCAGCAGCCTTTGATCTTCACACAGTTGGATGGTTCAATGGCAGGGGGAGGGGCCGGCAACCCATTTCACTGGAACTGTGGCAATGCAAATGGGCAGCCACCGTGAGACTTTGAAATTCGTTGTAGCACCTGTTGGCAATCCCTTGGTAATCCTGGGGATCCCCTGGTTGACCTATAAAAGCCCCTATATAAACTGGGAGCACAGAACTGTGACTTTTAAAGATGGATTTTACCAAGCTCCTACAGCGAAGATAGTTGCACGTGTGGGGGTTGGAAGGGCAGCGATCGCCACGCCGCGCCCTAACTTGCCACATTTAGAAGGCTTGCCTGATCAATACCAAGACTTTGCAGACGTATTTGGGGAGATGGAAGCAGATCAGCTACCCCCCCACCGGAAAACTGAAAATTTTCTTAAGTTGCTGCTATACCAGGGTATAGTATACCAGGGCATTTTCTGGCTATACCAGAAAATTGTCTTAAGTTGTTGCTATACCAGGGCATAGTAAAAGGTAGTAATTTTTCCAATCTATCTTCACCAAATATTTTAGGTATTCACAGTCAAGTAATTAATTTTGTTTTTATTTCTATTATTAGTTACTTTGAGCAGTGAAAAAGGGACTTTCCAATTTTACACTCCTCTAGAGATTAATGCTCAGAAAGTCATGACCATTTGCAATTTTTGTAGCATTAGAAGGTGCAGAGAGTAAGGAACATGACCTTGATGGAAATGTGCAGGAATTGTTATCTAGGCAAAAGAGGCTGAAACACTTTTTAAGTCCACGACAATACGATAACATTCAAAAGTGGATCAGGCAGATGCTTCCCTAATTCACTGAACTAAAAGAAGGAGAAGGAGGTACAGCACAATCAGATTTACAATATTCTGTTACTATAGCCAATCTCAATAAAATAGTTTAAGATAACATGAAATTGATTTCATTGTGTGGTCTACCTAGTGGGGCTGACATAAGGTTGTTATACTTTGTGCGTATAGGTATCCTACCAACAATTTCTTCAATGGACTGATTTTGAAAAATCCCAATATACAGGTTCTTCAGTTATGGGCATAGTTTCTGTTTTATCTCACTAATTATCTGCCAATGAGTTCCCTGCTATACATAATTTTGTAAAATTTAGCAAGTTATTGAATAATTTCAAATAGTTCTTCCATTATCATTTTGATTTTTTATATTTTTCACACTATTTTTCTTTACTGTGTTGGCTAATATTTAAGAATGCATTGTTTTATACAGTTATACTTCAGCTATTTGATTTAAAGAAATTCTTCATAAAACATTCATTTTTTAAATTATTTTTCCCTAGAGATAATACTGCTATAATTATATTTTAGAAGTTGTCCATTTTTTTAAGGATATCTTTTCCAATTCCAGAAATCCATAGTAGGAGCTCACATTGCTATTAACTGTGTTTAACTTAAACTGAAGATATTTAGTTTTATAACTGAAGATATTCACTCCCTATTTAGCTATTGCTCCAATATTTGACTTGACTTTGTTTAGACAAAAACTATCATAGCAAAGGTTTGTTCAGATTTTGCTTTGCCCCCTTAATCATTTTGCCTTCCTGCCAGCTTTCATGACTAGCTATTAAATTAATTTTATTCAAGTTCAGAAATTTCCAGACATGGAAATGTGCAAAAAGATTGGGTAGCTTGTATGGCAGAAAGAGCCTTGGAGCCAAGGGATCCAATGATACTTTGTCTCCCTGCCATGACCTAATAGGAGAAACTATTTAGACTAGGTAGGAAAGCTTACTTTAAAAAAGAAAGAAATGAACAGAAAGATATATTGTAGAATGCCCCTCTAGCTTTATTTCTGTCCAGACTGTAGCCAGAAGAGCACTGGAACGTCAGAACACTTCCATACAGAAATGTGAAATGCTCCACCAGCACCTCAAGATTGCTTGGTGTATTCATATTTCTTACCCTGTATGTTCTTTATTCACATTTTTTTTCCAAATGTTTCTGAAATGTAATGAGAACTAGCTAAAATGGCAGCAGTTGTTTTCTAAATCCTTAATGTATTATTTTATGCTTGGACAATTAAAGTAAGTTCTTATATTTTCCTTCTGCTGCTGCATTCTAAAATTTTATTTCCTATTGCTGAAATAACAGTCAGACTTGAAGCTACCTCATTTATTTATTTATTTATTTGATTGATTGATTGATTGATTTCTATAGCCGCCCATCTCAACAAGTGACTCTGGGCAGCTTACAACAATAAAAAACTATAAAACAATTAAACAATTACAGTTAAAACAGTTACAGTACAGAATAAATATACATGGCTGCCAAGTAAGCAATGTAAGATGTTAATATAGCCAAGAAATGGAACCATTACTGCGCTTGCGGCCCCAGGCCCGAGCACATAACCAGGTCTTCACGGCCTTATGAAAGGCCAACAGGGTCAGGGACATCCTGATTTCTGAAGGGAGAATATTCCAGAGGGCAGGAGCTATGGCTGAAAAGGCATGCCTTCTAGTCCCTGCCAACCGACATTCTTTGGCTGACGGGATCTGTAGCATGCCCAATCTACCAGATCGAATTGGATGGGTAGAAACAACTGGGAGAAGACGGTCCCTTAGGTAACCCGGTCCCAAGCCATGAAGGGCTTTAAAGGTGACAACCAGCACCTTGAATTGCACCTGGAAGCACACTGGCAACCAATGCAGCTTCCATAGCAGGGGTGTTACGTGTATTGAACATACGACTCCATTTACTACCTTTGCAGCCACATTCTGCCCCAACTGAAGCTTCCAAATGCTCTTCAAGGGTAGCCCCATGTAGAACGCATTGCAGTAATCCAGACAGAAGGCCATGAGGATTTTATTTTATTCTCAAGTGGTTTCATAGTGACAATCTATTTCAGGACTAAATCACTTTCTAAAGTATCCCTAGTATGTTCCATAGTTATTATTCTCCATGCCTTGAAACAGGAAGTGACAATATTTTGAATAGCCTAGGACAATGTTTCTCAACCTTGGCAATTTTAAGAGGTGTGGAATTCAACTCCCAGAATTCCCCAACCAGGTTGAGAAATACTGCCCTAGGATATTACCTTTTCTTGTGGGTATATTTTATCTCTTACATACTAATTTTGATTAAAATTTTATTTTTTTATTGTGGGAAACTAATATCCAATATCATCCTGCTTTCTAGAATCCTTGTTCATCTTTTTGAAGAGACATCCACAGTACATACATATGCACACACTAATCCTAAACGCAAAATGAGACTATTCCATTCATACCATTGCACTTGTTTGAATTCTCCTTCTACAGGATTCATTTTCCAGAAAGATATATATTAACAAAAATACACATGCAACTTCTTGTATGTATTCAGGATTGGAAATTATGATGGGTAATAGTGGGACAACCCAATTAAAATGAAAAGTACTACAGAAAGTAAAGTTATAGTTGTGTAAAGTTGGAAGTCCTTAGCTTTGCAACTGACTTTTAAAATGGAATGTGAACAAAACTATTTTATATTTTGTAAACTATAAGATTTGCAATAATGTCTACATTTCTCCGCTTTATATAATAGCAATGACAAAATGAATGTGTAACTTACCACGGTCACACTTTGATCCTGTGTATGGTTCAGGGCAGGAACACGTATAGCTGTTTCTGTTTCTTTTACAGATTCCATTATTCTGGCATGGGTTTGTCTGGCAGGGATTTACTAGCATAGGGAAATAAACCTGAAGTTTATTTTATAAAAAGTCTGATTCGTGTGTGCAGTGTAAGACAGCAACCATGAAAATGATTATCTATCTTTACCAATCTTTACTGAAAAGGTGGTTCACCCAGAACAGTGAAGTTCACCCAGAACACTAAAGCTTGCCATGGCAGATTTATAGAAGCAGAACAGATTTCTCCATTTTCCCCAGTTCTGTATTTAGCCAAAGATTGGACTCCTTTCTTTCACTTCCCATATTCTGTTTCCCCATCCTATAATAAGAATAATGAAGTACCATCCTGAGTGAAGAATTCATAAATCCAATCAGAGTCAAAGAAACTATATCTGATCTCAGTTTCTGCTGGCTCTATATATTCGGGATTGTATTCATCGTCATAGTTATCAGCTGAATCTGCAGACATATCAGAAACAAAACAGACTATAACATGAATGAAAAGCAGCACTTCAAAGTAGTTTAGTGTAAGAAATATGCATTGATCTGATGAAATTAAACCAGACAACATCATTTGTAGAAGTAAACATGGTGATCATCAGCACATTCCTATTCCTCTGCATACTGTACTGTAAAAAAGTAAACAACATGAGCAGCTCATGGAAGAAAGATGGGATATAAATATAATAAATAAATAACTTCAATTGGGAAATCAAACTTCAGATAACTATCATCTCTGAAGACTTTGGATAGATCATTAAGTTATCTTTAATTCATTTTACAGTGCATTCACAGCAGTTTACAAAGAGTTGACAATGAGAAGCAATGACTTGGCATAGGTCGCCCAACATGTTTCAAACAGTATAATATTTTGAAGGTAAAGCTGCAATCCTATGGTATATTTAGAAAAAAAAAATCACACTGTACTGAATAGGGCATCAATCTACTATGCTGGAATCTTAGAACAACTAGTCATTATGGAAGTTGTATCTAACAAGGTCATAGCAAGCTGAAGAAAAATCTGATTTTCTTATTATGAAACAAGGTAAATAATCAAAACTTTAATACACCAGTTTTATTGGCACAAATGTTGCTGGATTATTCAGTATTAATTTATTATTTTGTATTAATATATTGAAGTGTTTTTAAACCAGTCTTGTGTATCCTTGATAACTGTTGCTCACATGATTATGGGCAGAATAGTAAACTGGACTGCCCAATAGAAAAAAATATTCCTGATGAAGAATGTGCATCATGATTTTAGTCACAACTAAAGAATATGCTTTCAGTGTTAAGTTCATATAAATGTATACATCTTCTCTGGGAAACACACACATATATAGACATTATATATGTTTACCAATTGACCTTCTGGAGCATACGTTACTATATTGCAGATAAGATTCATAATGACATTTCAACACACATAGGAGCTTTTTAAAATTTCTTTTTAAAAACTAAATTAGATTAGTATAGTATTAGACTAGTATATATTTTTCTCTGAAGAATATATGTTATCTTTAAGGAAGTAGTCTACATTCGAAATATAGTCAATGACAAATGTTCTGTTTATTGTAGTACTTAGGACTGTATTTCGGCTTTTAATCCAAACTTGTATTGTTCAGAATCTTTTTTGTAAGGCAGCTTATTTTTTTTCCACTTGATATCTATGGACTACCCCCAAATAATACTGTGATGTGACTGCAACATTTGTTATGGTCTTCGAGATAGGAGAAATGCCTTGTTAAAAGTAAATAGACTGCTTCAAAATCCCGATTCCATTCAGAGCGCTGCTGAAATCATTGCACTACAATCAAACTAGTACTGGATAAAGTACAGGTAATTATTCTGGTGTTAGTAGCCCTATAAGAGAAGGGACATATTCATGAACAAAGGAAACAAGTAGGAGATTCTCCTTAACTTTGATCATGGTGCCATATTTCTAGTGCACAGAAACAGATCTTTGTTCATAGCAATGGCTCTCAGGATACCCATTGACAAATAGCTTTCTGAATAGCAAAGTGAAGATGGGACACAGTTCTTTCCATAGACTTTTCACAGAAGTAGTTGATTAAGATGGGTCATCCGCTCTTTCCGGCAGGTGTCAGTGCAGTTTGTTGGAACCACTGGTGAGTTTCAAAGAGCAGGTATGGTAATGAGGAGAGTGAAAATGCATACAGGGATACTTTTAAAAGCTCTCCCCTAGGGCTGGGCCGATGGCCTGGTGAACAATGTGTCGCCTTGAACTGATTATCAACGGCATTATCTTAGTTTTCTCAACTCATTCATTCAATTGCTGCCTTTATCTTTGTTCTCCCTTTGCTTCTGATGAAAAACACTTTTTTGTACAATGAATGCTTTATATTTCATATTAAAATAGAAACTTCTTTTTTCTATGGACCAAAACTGGTTTCTTGACGGTAAAAAAAAGTTTCACCTCATTTATCGTTATGTCAAGTCAAGACTTCTTTTCTTCACTCATTATTTCTCAAGAGTCAAGCCTTTGCAATATGAAAGTGCTGCAGGACTGCACACCAGGATGACGGATAAGGAACTCATTCCGAGATAGGGCCATTGTCTTCACTGAGCAAATAAAGTTTAATGCAATATAATGAAACAGGAAAAACAAAGAAACTGTCTACCAGGAGTTCATATTTCAACCTGACAGTATGTGGGATTATTTTGCAAAAGTTAGAATTTCTCTGTTTATTTATTGAACTTTGTACTAATAAAGGTTTCTTTGGCTCTTTATGTACTTTTCACACCTCCATGCCAAGTACTGTATAGAAGAAATAAAGAGTTTCATCCCCTTTTTCTAAACAATATAGCCAGTTTTGGATGGATTGGAACCATCATTATAGTATCTCAATACCCCACCACATCTATGATGTCTCTTTATGATTATTGTTAGTCCAGCTTGTCCATTGTTCCTAATAAAATATTAGGAATCAAGTGACATTCTGTGAACCACCAAGAGCTATTCAGAACCTCTCTTTCAGGATAGTTTGCAAGTGTTAGTTTTTTTGCTGCTGATGTTCATTTTTATATGACTATTTCTTTTTTAATAATTTGATTTAGACTTTTTAGACTTTTTTCAAAGCCTGCTTAGGACAATACATTTACTATGTTTGTTCCAATTTGTATGCAGAAATGACAGCAGTCAAGTTCCTATACTGTCCTACCTGATCAGCTGTTGGGGTTATACATTCTTCATCAACCATTTGGTATTCTGATGTGTATATGATTATAAATTTTACCCTATAATGCAATCTCAATCTTGATTTTAAAGGATTTATTATATGCAACACTGTATACTTTTTTCAGGGTTTGGCAATATATAAAAATTAATCATCTAGTGTGAAAAATAAAACCAAACTTTGTGTCCATTATTGAGAAGAATATTCTGTATATTTGATACATCTATTGTTGCGAAACCTTTGTATGGTACAGCTATTAATCTAATCATCAGATCCATGCAATCCTTTCTTCCAAACATGTTTTGTGGTATGATAAAAACTACTTCTATATCTGTTAGAGGAATAGCCAAACTAAAGCTTTCCATGAGTTCTCTGGTGCCATTTGGAGTGATTGCAAAAATATCTGCTTGGCAGTCATAAAATCTCTACCAGCTCTGAATCCAAGTGAAGGATTAAGTGTCAGTAGGGATTCTTCTGGCCATAGGACCAGAAAAATCCTAACCTAGGATTTATATAATATAATTATATCTACTTGCCATCTTGCTTCTTTATCTGAGAGAACTATGGCCTAAATGTGAAACTATGTAGGTCCAAAAATGGATTTTGCCTAGTACTTATATCTTCAGGAACAAATGACTCCAACTTCTTCACTGTTACCATTTATTTAAAAATGCCATTTTCTAATAGAGGAGGAGAAAATATTCAGTACTAATAACTTTTGGTCACAGTTTTCATTGTTTGCACATATTGTGTTGCTATGATGGAAACTTGCTCTAAATTCAAATCTCAAAAAGATCATCCTTTTTGCAAAAGAGTGATATTTGTTCTGACTATCACAGAAAAATAAATAAGACAACCTATGTGTATTTTCAAAGTAGAAATTTCTTCTGCATGGTGCATCCTCCCCTTCTTATTTAGCTTGTAGTTGATAGTCAAAGATGGACTTTTAAAGCTTAAAATTAGCTTTGACATTTGGATTATCCTTTAAACAAATTACAGTATTCTTTCATTTATATTTCTATATCTTCCTGAAATCTTGGCTCACTTAACAAGTTTGAAATCAATATTCTCAGACCCACTTACTTACAGGCAGTGCATTCCAGGGGAAACAAGATATAATGTGCTATTGTTAAAACTCTGGGCTTTCACAATGAGCTATGATTCACTGACATTATAAAACATCTTAGTTTTAACAGCTTTATAGAACTGTCAATGTTGAATTACTATTACTTTAGCTGTTTGAAATAACCCTTTTCTTGAGAATGCCTTATATTGGGGTTACTCAAAATGTGGGTTATGTCCAATATAGCCTCAGATTTAAGTTACTGCAGCCTCTTCCCTCTTTATTCAGATATATAGCTATTTTCAAGATAAAGCAGGGAATCTTTGATTTGGATTACAGAGATAAGAATGGAGTTCATTATATAATGGTGATCTCCCTGGTGGATCTTTATCTTACCCAATTATTTCATGAACATCCTTTCTGTCTTGCATAGGAGAGTGTTGAGTGTTGTCTTTGGCTAGACGTAATGCTTTCACATCCATGGTTCGAGAAGGGAGAATTAATAATATTCCATTCCAAGATCACTTATGCCCTTGTTTGGAATGGGCAATCAAGACAGCATTGCATGGCTTTGTTTTACTGCCCGTTATAACAAGGCTGGCTCTCTAAATTAATCACACCCTAACTGTTTAGGCTAGCTTGAAGAGTAGAGCATGTTTGCTCTATAGCGGTATCTAGAAGGTTTGCCAATAGTTTGTGATTGTGATTGCCATAGGAGGGCTTTGGGTTTAACACTGGAAATGTTTATTGGTTGATATATTCTTGCCTGGATATGGTTCACTATTCATGTTATTCATTCTTTGTTAGTTTCTTATTTTAGTTTTATGTGTTTCTTATATTGGTTTATTGTTTTGGAGTTTGACTGTAAATGAACTAAAGGTAATGAGCTATTTTTTGTTTTGTTTTACCAAATGTTCAGATTTATATTGAAATTTATTGCTATGTCAGAAATGTTAATGAAGTTTTTGTAATTTGCTTTGATTAAAACATAATGCATTTTGTAGATCTTTTAAACACAATTGAAATGGACAAAACATTCTCCAAGTATAACAAATGACATTTATGTATGTATGTATGTATGTATGTATGTATATATGTTTGTGTGTATTCAGTTTGTCCCCGCCCATCTCCGCCCATCTATTGATCATGTGACAAAGTACTATCAGATACAGAAGATCCATTGAGCACTAATTGTTGGGTTAGGTTCTGTCAGAAATATTTTGTGGGTCTCTGGCATCTCCACATCAGTAGGTCATGAAAAAAAAGCATTAGGAGTAGATCATATTGGAAGCATTTCCTGATGTAATATATATGCAAACTGAGCAAGCAAGCAAGCAGGAGTCACTAAGTGGTGTCTTATTTATCCCTAATCCTCAGGATTGCTAATGCTAATAGGTCTCAATGGGCCTAAAAAACATTTACCTTACCCCTTTATATTACTAAGGTTAGGTAAAGGTAAAGGTTTCCCTTGACATTAAGTCGAGTTGTGTCCGACTCTAGGGGGCGGTGCTCATCTCCGTTTCAAAGCCGAAGAGCTGGCGTTTGTCTGTAGACACTTCTGTGGTCATGTGGCCGGCATGACTACACGGAATGCCGTTACCTGCCCGGTGAAGCAGTACCTATTAATCTACTCACATTTGCATGTTTTCGAACTGCTAGGTTGGCAGGAGCTCGGACTAGCAAAGGGAGCTCACCCCATCATGTGGATTCGAACCACCAACCTTCCGATCAGCAAGCTCAGCAGCTACTGGAAGACCACAAATCTGCCTGAACATCCCCACTTCCACCCTTGGAGAAACCAAGAAGTATCTCTTGCATTATTTGGGTATTTCATGATTCAGTTCTTTCTGTAACCTACTTTTTAACCATAGGAGAATATGTACAGCAATTACAAGGGCTACAAGATCATTTACTGTACTCAAAGTTTACATCTGGCTAATAAATTAACCCACCTACATTTCAGAGGCATCATTATTTAATCTATTTGATTACACAAGGATAATTATGGTGTATCAGCCAGATTCAAGCATTCAATCTTTTGTTTAATCATACACAGAAACTGTAGTTTCTGATATTATACTTCTGATCCAGAATGGCAGAATGAAGAAACTGATTCCTCCCACGCATAGTGATCTCCCATTGAGGGAAGCACTGGAACAATGCAGCAGAGAGTAGCAAGGAAAGGCTAGATTACAAGGTGATATTTCTTGGAACTGTCAGTAAATTAAATAAAGAAAAAGTTGAATAGAACAAACTTCTCAAACATTAAAATGTAAAATATACCATTAAAGATACACTAGTGATGCAGATGAACACATAACAATGCAGTTACAATATTATTTGCATTATTTGAATCCATAAAAATCAAATGCTTTTTTAAAGAACAAACATGAAACAATGGATAACATTATTCAAAACTGATAAAAAGTTCCATGTAGGAAATGTTTTACAGTTTATATCACTGACTTTTCTAACCATGGAAAAACCCAAAGAAAAAGATTCCTTCCCCATACACACACTTAGATGTTCACATCATATTGGTACTTACCATTCCATAATACAGACTATTTATTTCTGCATAAATCAATTTTATATAGTAAAGCTATTCATATTTGTATATAAAATATTGTTTTGATAAATATTTCAATATTATAATCATTCTTTAATAGGTGAACAAATATCATAATCAGTAACTTTTTTTTCACTGCTAACGGATAAATTAATAGCTGATAAATAAAGTAACAACTACTTCCATATAGATGATGCAAGATCATCATGGTGAAAGGTCCCCCATGCAGCACCGAGTCATGTCTGACCCTTTGGGGGGACGCTGCTTTTGTGATGTATTCTTGGCAGACTAAATTGGGGTGGTTTGCCATTACCTTCCCCAGCAAGCTGGGTACTCATTTTACTGACCTTGGAAGAATGGAAGGCTGAGTCGACCTGAGCCGGCTACCCAAGAATCCAGCTTCAGCTGGGATCAAACTCAGGTCATGGGAAGAGTTTCAGTTGCAATATTGCTGCCTACTACTCTGCGCCACACAAGGCTTAAGATCATCATACTTCTGAAATAAATTCCATGGTACTTATTGGGCATGATTCCTACCAAAAAATGTATAGAACTGGAAGTTTAATTTTCCATATGGTGTCACACAAATCATCCTACTGGAATCAACTGACTTGCTTACCTGCTTAAAGACAAGCATGCACTTAAGGTTCTTGCCCAATCAAATTAGAACTAGGTTCCACAAGCCAACTGCTCATAGCACTGAGATACTCATGTTTGTTCAAGGCTTAATGCAGCCACATGTTGTATGCACAGAAGACACTTTCACTGGGATTCTTCTCAAAGTAAAAACAGCTCTCTAAAAGGTTCATACCGTCCTAGTTATTCCCTCCATAATTTAACACTGTAAATATTATGAAGTATTTGTCATAAAGAACACATAAAAAGGCACACTGTTTACCAGTCTGTTGGTTGAACCATGATGATATGATCCCAGAATGCTGAGAGAGAGAGAAAGGGAGGGAGGGAGAGAGAGAGAGAGAGAGAGAGAGAAATATGGGACTTTTGTAATGCTATATAAGACAAAATCAGATATAAGTGCTATCTATAAGCCATTTTAACACAGCAGCCCCATTTAAAGCAATCAGCTTTAATCTTCTCAAACCCTTTTAAAACAAATTCAGTTGAACATTTAAAAATAATATATATTTTGACTAGAAACAGTAATATGTTGATTTATTTTTTATTTAATATTCAATAAAAATAATATTCTTTATTTTTTATTTCTATTTATAGTATTTTTTACTGTATTTTACTTTTTGTATTATTGTGATGGTTTTAATCGATTGTTGTAAACCGCCCAGAGGCCTCCGACGGGAGGAGATGGGCGGGGATAAATTAGATAAATAAATAAACAAACTACTTTTCTCCTATTAACTGCAATTATTTTAATTATGCATGTGAATGACACTGTCAAATCACAGAATTAATGTTAAATAATTATGGTTATTAGGTTAGTTGTTTAAATCTGTTTTCTGATTTGGCCATTAGGATTTTGAAATTACTGCCATGTTTTTCATATTTGTGTTGTGCCTTGGTAATGTCATATTGTTATTACTATTATTAGAAAGTAGCATGATGTCTTACAATCATTTTAAGTTTTGGGGATAAGGAGAAATGTATTAGTTTAAAAGGGCTTTCTCAGAAATAACTTTATAATATATTACCACTTTTCATGCAGATTCCATAGAATAATTGGGGACTTTTATTCTGGGCAGATCCACACTTCTGCTAAACCTATTCTTGGGTGAAGGAATGGATGGTGTAATCTTCTACCCATTCCTAGATAACTGTAAATGTATCCTCTACACATGTTTCAAAGCTCTACTTCAAAACTGCCAACATAAGCCCTTCTGAGTGGATGGCCTATAGTACTTCTTTCTGATCCAGTGACAATCCCTGCTTTGGTTAGCTACAGTGCCTGGCATGACCTCCCCTCCAGCAATTGCCTGATGTACCATGAAGCCATTTCACCCTGGGCTGCTGGGGTCCTATGTTCTCTGCTGGTTGACAGGTACCTTCTTAAAAAGTCATCTTGATGCAACAATGGCCTCTTAAGTCAATGAACTTTCACGCTATGGAACCCCATCTCCTGCTCAGAATACTACAAACCTACCCTTTCTCCCCTCCCCCAGCCCCACATCCTTATGTTACAATGTAGACATGTTGGAACAAAGCTACACAGTTTCAATAAATAGTGCTTTGCTACTATGGAGTTGTACCATCCGTTCTTCCTTGCGACAAAGTTCCCACAATAGAATATAGAAAGGAAAGAACAAACTGCTCACTTTGCTGTAATCATTACAGCTTACAGCAATGAAGGTCAAAAAGATGGGATAGAAACAAGTAAGTTTGCATTAGCATTAATCTAGAGAACTGGGGAAGACTATGTGAAGGCATCTATGTGTTTAAACATCTGGGAAATTAAAGGAAAAGAGTGGGGATCAGTAGAGAGGAAACAGGCACTGGAAGACTCCTCACACAGGGACCCACCAGCAAGGCTTGCCTTCCCTGCATGGGTTGGAAGAGCAAGAACCATAAGAACTACCATGAGCCCTGTTTGAGGTCCAGACTGAGACTTATTGCCCAACCACTGCAATCTGAAATGGAATTTTTAAAGACAGCTTCAGGAACAGCCGGGCACAGCAAGGAAAAGAAGTTGTTTAGGCTGTTGTGCAAATTATGCCTAGAGTGGATAATTAGCACCAATTATATTAACACTGGAAAGAATCAGCAGATTTGGTGGAATTTCAAGGTTACAGAAGTAAAATGAAAATCTGAAAAAGCTCCTAATAAAGCAAATATATTTGGGGCATGTGTCTTGAATGCTCATTACTGTACCATTTCTTTTTCAGGCTTCATCTTGTTCAGAATATATTAATTAATTAATTGTGTGCCAGCAAGTCAGTATCAACTCTTAGCAACAACATAGATTTCCTCCATGACAATCTATACCTAATCTGGTCTTTCAGGTCTTCTAATGGTGCACCCATCACCACTATAACTGAGTCCATCCACTTTGCTGCTGGTCATCCTCTTCTTCTCTTTCAGAATATATGCCAATGGAATATTGCCATTGGTGAAGTTAAGCTCCATTACTTTTGAAATACTTTCCTGAATCTCAGAGATCTCCACTGATTTGTTTCCTGGCCCAAGCTGTAATGTTTAGTCTGCCAGGAACACAGACTGGTTGAAGTTAATTGCTAGGTTAGCATAATTCAGGGGATCTAGTTCTGCTGTATACTCAATACACTCTGAGTATATTATGAGCAGTTGCCGACTTTATTGTAGGGCTATGCAAAGAACATGTTGATGTATGCAAAGTGTTTCCTGGGTGATCCCTGTGGAAATGTTTCTGCCTTTAGGAAATAGCCTTCAGATGAGCATGCCAAGCTTTCTAGAGGATGCAGCTGCTTTAAAGCTTAAAGGACAGCTGCTTTGCTTGCGCTAACACACTTTGTGAAAGATGCTTATCTAAGCTTTGCACAGTTATATTAAACAGCTACAAAAGAGATATAAGCATGTGAGTAAAACCTGCTACCTTTTATTTTGTTCTTCATTCTTTAGGCTGCTATATTCTACATTGCCAGAAGATGGAGGGCTTGTCTTATTAAGGGAGTAACACAATATGCACTGACACTTCTTTTCACAGTGGTTTGGATGGTCCAGAATGAATAGATGGATTAAAAAGCTAACTTTGCTAATTGTGTATAAGAAGCAGAGGCACTTTTTCTCTTAAGAAATCTTTTAAGAATCCTGTCTTAACAAAATACTTTTAAAATCAACAACACAATTTGTCATAACAAGGTAAATTAGTCATATTTATGGATGAAATCAGTCTATTTCTAATAAATATATTTCTATTCATAGTTATAAATGGCCTAGCAGTGCCTCATGGCAGAGTCAGCCCTAGAGGAAATGATGGGGAGTAAGTCGTTTGCTAATGGCTAGAATCAGAGAAGAGAAGAATTGTGGGTTCTAGTCCTGTCTTAGGCATGAAAGCTGGCTGGGTGACCTTGGGCCAGTCACTCTTTCTCAGCCTAACTCACTCACAGGGTTGTTGTTGTGGGGGAAATAGGAGGAGGAAGGAGTATTAGGTATGTTAGCTGCCTCGAGTTATTTATAAAAATAATAAAGGTGGGATAAAAAAATTAAACATAAAAAAAAAATTGAATGGGCTATATCTTTGTGTCAAGTAAATACATTTTCCTGCATTGTTCACCATCAATACTCATTCAATTTGATGAAGAAGATTTGCTTTAGAAGTGATTTCAAAAGAGAAGAGAATTCCAGAGATTCCTCATAGGTGGACTGTGATATGCTTGAACTGATTTAGTGATGAGGTGGTGAAGGGTGTAGATGAAGATTCCATTTTACATGTACAGTCATCTCTCCAGCTATTTGCACTTTCTCTGGCTTTCCATACTTCAGTTATCCAAGGAAGACATTATGAAGAAACTTATTTTATTTTATTTTATTTTATTTTATTTTATTTTATTTTATTTTATTATTTTATTTTATTTTATTTTATTTTATTTTATTTTATTTTATTTTATTTTATTTTATTATTTTGTTTAACTCTTTTAAAGGCTAAGGGTAAGTCCTATCCTTGAGAAACTGTAGGAGAATATTTTCTACCCCTGAAAAAATGGAAACAATTACTGTTAAGCCTACAAATTGTTTGGATAATTTCAAAAGTATTTTTATGCTGAGTTCTTGGTCTGACAGTAGAGCTTTGCAAAGCATTTGAAAGCACTGAATTATGTACAAAGTATGTCAGCACCTGTGTTTTTGCTTTGAAGGCTGTCTCTGGTTCTCTATGTGTGTGTTTCTGTGTGTGTATGCATGTGTGCATCTGTGCACAGACCATATTTCTTCTGAGACTGCCAATGTAACAAAGCATTACACAATTATGCACATACACAGATAACCAAGACAGCCTTCACAGCAGTTGTAACAACTTTCTCAAGGGTCTGGTTATTTTAATGCTTTGAGGGGAGCACTTCACTTGGACTAACAGGCTTTGGCAACTATCTCTTTTGAATGCCCTCTCAAACTTTTGAATGCCCTCTCAAACCTACTGTCTTCTCAAACTTTCTTGATTACTCATGATATGCCTCAGACAAGAGACTGAATTGGTATTGATTAATAATAGTAAGAACCACCGCAACAAATACTACTGTTTCCTACAGGATAGCCACGGAAATCTGTTGTGGCAAAATTAGCAAATATTCTTGTAACATTTAAGAGATTTTGTTACAGAATAAACTAAGGAGTTGCTTTAGGTTATGATTTCCAGTTGAAATCTGTAGCACTTCAGCCAAACTTGTAGTGTAGAAACAGAGCACATTACCCCTTTGGCTATTCTTATAGGTTAAATTGCTTTGTTTTGGAGCATTGATTCTCTGGAACACTCACAATGAAAACTCTGCAGTGCAGAAATTGGCCCATTCACGTCTGCTTCCTCCTACCCACTTTTTACTGAAGTGCAATTATATATAATTGCATCCCTTAGTTTGGCTTATTTGAAATTACATCTGCTTTTGTTCTAACAAAACTAGACTCCAGAAATAAAAAGTGTTTTGCGGTTTCTACCTCTACCCCACCAAAACAGGAAGCAGGTTGGAAACCAAATAAATAACTTTCTTCTGATTATTGTTAGCAAAACACTGAAAAAAGTCCTAAAATATTGGAAGACAGAAAACAACTTGAAGTGGCAATCTTATGCTAAATACTTTTGTTTAGAAATAACCCATATTTCTTCATTTGTATCTATTATATGTGCAAATAAAATTGTATTAATAACTTTATGTACATATTTTTTTCCTGTCAGCCAATTCTTGGAAATGAAACAATTAGAGGAGACTACAGTAACTAATTTCCCTGTTTGATCTTTGGGTTTCAGGCTGCTGCTTAT
This sequence comes from Candoia aspera, assembly GCF_035149785.1. NCBI lineage: Eukaryota > Metazoa > Chordata > Lepidosauria > Squamata > Candoiidae > Candoia > Candoia aspera. The sequence goes on along the minus strand of NC_086158.1, from coordinate 55,561,523 downwards.
AGCACCAGTGAATTAAAATAGCAGTCCAACATATAAAGAGTTGCACCGCAGATCTTTATTTTAAAAAATGGACACATCCTCCATAACAGAGGCAGATTTATAAGATTTCCCAAGCCTAGAGTTGCTGGATTCAGACTTGAGAGCATAGGTATCCCTTAAGCCTCCAGATGTGGCAGAAGATAAGGCAGATGCAGCTTCTTCAAGCCCAGTACTTTTTTCAGTTTGCTGTAGTTGATCAGAGATCCTGGTATACCCCATAGCAAGAAGATTGATAAGAAGACCAGAGTGGAAATAGCAGGAGAAAAAATTGACTGCTCTTCAATTGTTGGATTAAGAGATGTAAGGATATGTAGACATTCTCTGGAAAAAAGCAGTCTAAATCCAGAAGTGAAAGTCCAATATATGTGAAAATCACTAGGTGCTTAGCCATAGAATGCTAATCTATAACCAGGAGCCACATAACATGATCCTAGTTTCTCAACAATCACTCTTAGTCCTAGTGATGAAAGGACAAGAAGGGATTAATCTCTGCTTGTTTCAGCTTGGAGTCCAAATGGACTTTTCTCCACAGACCAATATTTTAAAAATATTTTGCTATTTTTGCTATATAGAAACATATTCTTACCTTGATGCTTTTCAAGAGAAGTCTGCTTTGCCTGGCTGCATACTGACACCAACTCTGGTCAAGCTGCCAGAAAGCTCTCTGATTTCAATTTTTAATTTCAAGCCACTGAAATTTCAAGCATTTTCTTTCTTGTGACTTGTACTACAATTTTGAGGTTTAGTGAGTTGTTTCCTCAAATACGGAGAAGAAAACTACATTTTAAAAATTCTATAGAAGTCTGAACCAAAGAGAAATGAGTTTAAAATTCCTATGAGTAGTATCACTGCTAGATCTGATATTCTGTCTCATACTACATCCTGAAGTTCTCCATTTATCCCGTGTTAAAGTGAGAACATACACACTTGGTTTCTTCTTCAGAACAGATCTGATTTAGAGACAGGAACAACAAAGCCTCTTCAGTCAGCTTCACAAGGCAGACCTTCCTATGAGTCTGACACAAGATTTTTGCATTATCAAACATTTTGCTATCTGTGCTGAGAATGCAGGCTACATAGCTCAACTTAAAGCTTATGGAAACCCATTAAGAAGACACTTAGCTGTAAGGGAACTCTCATGCTTCAGGGCATATGCTGATTGCCTTCAGGGGTCAGAAAGGAATTTCCCCTCTATAAGAGATCAGTTCAACATTTGGTAATGTATCTAGCTAAGACATTTTGAAATCCTGTAGCTTCAGGCAGACCCTCGCCCATCCTGTAAAAAGAGCATATGAGGTTCCCTTGATCAATGAATAATGCTGAATTGGCAACTTGCTTCTCCCCTCTGGAGGCTGAAGGTTACAATGCAACATAACAAAGGATGTACACAACAGATGCTTGAAGCTCATGCAAGTTTTTTAAAAAAATAATTTTAACTTTAATATATTATTTAATATGTGTCTATACCCAATTATTATGTAGTTCCACTCAGAAATATTGACAGATTCAGGACCTACTTCTTATTAAAATTGGGTGGAAAGCAAGGATACATCTACATGTTCCCCCAAACTCAGCTCAATGATTCTTCATTATTAGTTGTTTAAAGTCACATTTTCATGATGTAACATTTCTCTCAGTCCATAGACTGGAAAGAAGCATATTAAACCAGCTGCTGGATTTACCCTAAATACTGAATATTGAATGTGTGCATTGTCCCAGACATATATAAAATACGTATTTTATTTCACTCTCTTTTTTCTTTTAGTCACAGGTTCATTTCTGCATCTGTTCCTATTTTTTTGAAGATGTGCCCACAAAGATATGTTTGTCACAAATTAATGCAATTTTTCAATATATTTTATGTATTTTTGTACATGCAAAAAAAAAAAAAAAAAAACCCAGGCAATTTTGCAGTACACATTTCCTTCTACTATGTGCACACATATAACAATATGCATTATAATATGCATATGTTCAATTTTTCCAATAAATATCTTTTTGTTATGACGTTCCATAACATACAGTATTTCCAACAGTACATATATTTTGTATACATTTTGAAGCACTGCATTACAAAATGGGAGATTCATTTACAATCTTGTGGACCTCCAGACACTGGTGCAAGGAGGTGTGTGGGTGTGATTTCCACATAAGTAAGTAGTGGGCATCATGCAATCTGTATAATTATATTGTATTATATTATTTATAGCTACTGTATATTTCTATCCCTTTGGGAATTCCTGGCAATACATATGCACATAAAATGAGTGTCTCCCCTTATTTTAGTCCTTTACAAAAGAAACTGAAACCCTTGTGAGGTGGAAATTTTCAGTTGTCTCCCATGGGAACTAATTGCTACTCGAATTTGCAGAATGTATAATCCGTGGCTCAAGGGAGGGAGTGACAATGGCTTAGGTGTTGCTTTGCTCTTTTTATTACAGAGACTTCTATTTGGAACTTACAGCTTTCCTTTTCGATAGTGTTCCATGTAGGGCCAAAGAACTGCAGCTTCATTTCCTTTAATCTAATCATTACCAGAACAGAACAGAGATGGTTGCAAAATCTGGAATGAGGAACTGCCATATTTGATGAAAGATGGCTGAGGATGGTGTCATGTAATTTGCCCTTATTAGTTAATAATTAAATAATAATAAATGTAAGGGATTTATACTAAAATATATGTGCATGGTCTTTGCATCTTTTGAATCTTTGATATATGATTGTAAGAGGTATTGACCAATTGACTGGTGTCTGTGGCTGGAGCCTTCTTCAACTATTATACAAAACAAAGAAGGGTCTAATGCCATTATACCTACCGTCCTGAACATGGATAGTACAGCACAAGTACACTCTCTCACACACAGACACACACAAATGCACACACATGCACACAAACCACACTTTTATTAAAATCTGAATATTTGAACTAGCAATTCTTTTTGGAGTGAAGTTTTAGAAGCAAATAGTATAATCAACTCATAGAATACTTGCTATTATTTCTCCTAGAATTTATTCTAAGAAGTTCTGATCATTTTAATTACAACAAAAAGAAATACATTTTACTAAAAATTAGGCTGCTTTTCCATTTCAGCAGTGCTAAAGAAAACGTATATTCTCTCCATATTCTATTTATGTCTATTGGTGTAAAAAAAGATTGTATTGGTGTAAAAAAATATTCTGTTTTTACATTTTTTCCCCATCAATGATAGATCCCAGTTAAAATTCTGTTAATTGCACAACATTCTAGGGTGATTTGGAAAAATCGAAAAATTTCATCCTGTTACTTAAGCACAACTCACAATTTGCTTATAGGAAGTAGATTAATAAAGGAAGCATTTGGATCTATTTTGTGAAGAAGAAGAAGAAGAAGAAGAAGAAGAAAATACGGAAAGAGATAGTACTAAAAAGGCCAATGCTGTATATTTGTTTATTAACTTTGCTTGGTAGGGTGCCATATCCCTTTTCCAACAGTTGCTTTTCATTTGCCCATTAGATTGGCTAAGACATTTATTTATTTCCATTTCCATTAATACATCATGAAATCCTAAAATTCTAGGCTAGATATATTTCCTAATTACTGATAGAATGCTCAGCTTTGCCAGTACAGTAGTTCAACATGATGTTGTCTGATATGGGCATGACATCAGTTCATCAATCACTTTTAAATAACTTATTTAAATTAATATACTTACTGAAACAGGAATATTTCCAAGAAAGACAATCAGAGGGAGAAGTGGCAAATAGACAAACCAATTAACCATTCTTATTTTAAACAGGTTTTCTTCCTGTTCGTGAGTATGGTTTTTCTTGCTTCCAATTTTTTTCTGTCTGTCAACCTAAATTGCTAAATAACAGGCTTTGCAAATTATTAACCATAGTTTCAATTTTGATCACACTGAACCAGCAAGTACAACTGCCATGGAAAGTTTCCCCCTTAGAACTCTTTTCTGAGGGATATGTTAAGGGAAAGAGTTGCCATACTTATCTCATTTATTTGTGGTATCAGTTTTAATAAACTGGCTTCTAAAATGTGAGATATATCAGGATCAGGTTGAAATATGTTCATTGGTTAATCATTATATTTACAGTTAGGTGCAGTTTGACCAAAAGTAAATATTATTTAAATTAGATGAGTTGTTACTTTGAAACTAGTATATGCTGCCTTTTTGTTTAGAAATTTAACATGGTTACTGTAGAATGAGGAATGCTATACCAATCCCACCAATTTCAGTGGTAGAGATTTGTGCTTTGATTGCTTTCATTCCATGAAGAATTTTATAATGATACATGGCATACTTCATTATGGAAGTCATATTTAAGCTTTAATAGTGAACTAGACAACCTGTGACCCATTGGGTCATCCTTTCAGAGATATTTCCTTACCTAAACAGAGAAACAGAATGACCGTGGGTGGGCAAAAAAGCAGTGGGAGCAGGAGCAAGTTTCCTGGGGTTCGCCAATTTTTATAGATCCTTTGTCAGGGGGTTCGCGGAGATTGCTCTACCCCTAATGGATTTGTTGCGCACAAAGGGGGTGGGGGAAATGCGCAAGGTTAAGAACCCGGGGGCCGTGCTCAATTGGACTCCCGTCTGTCAGGCTGCTTTTGACCGCTTAAAGGCGCTTTTCACTGAAGAGCCCATCCTTTCCCACCCTGACCCGGACCTTCCATTCGTTGTTCAGGTCGATGCTTCTGATTTTTCTATTGGCGCTATTTTGTTGCAAAAGGATTCCGCTGGTCTTTTGAAGCCTTGTGCCTATTTTTCTCGGAAGTTCTCTGAAATGGAGAGGCGCTGGCATGTTTGGGAAAAGGAGGCTTTTGCTGTTAAGGCGGCCCTTGAGACTTGGAGGCACCTCTTAGAGGGAGCTTCTTCCCCTTTCGAGGTTTGGATGGATCACCGCAACCTCGAGGCACTCCGTACACCCAGACGCCTCAGCCCAAAGCAAATTCGTTGTGCTCAGTTTTTCAGCCGTTTTAATTTCCAACTTAAATTTATCCCAGGGAAAAATAATTTTTTGGCTGATGCCCTGTCTAGATTGCCGCAAGACGAGAGCCCAGTTTCCGATGTAATTGGCACTGTCCTCTCGGGTCCACAATTGGGTCTTGTGGCTGTCACGGGGCCAGCAGTCATCTCCATCTCCGATTCCACCGCTCCCCCCTTCTGTTTGCAAGCCACCTCCATTGTCCAGTGGATTGCGTTCTGCTTTCGTTTCTGCACTGTGGTCTGACCCCTGGCTTCTGGCATAATTATTCACTGGAGGAAAGACAATGTTATCTTTGTTTAACAGGATACAGAAAGCAGGAGAAATACTTCATCTATAGCAAAGCTAAAACTGGGTAAATCTAAAATTGGTTTAATTTACATTCTCTATTTCATAATCTGATTAACACAGAGATATCTTCACTTTGAGCAGTCCTGTGCACAGAACAAGCAGTATTTCCAATGAAATTTTCTTAGAGGCATTTGGCTTCTGAGGCCATAATGCTACAGTTGCTGACTTCATTCCAGAACATCTATCAAACTAGCAGGATGTCCACAACCCATCAAGTGAACATTCACCATGCAGTCTACATTGGTCTAGATCTCCAATGATACAACTACATTTTGTCCCTCTGGTGGAAACTCTTTTAGACAAGGTATTATCATTGATTTGGAAGACCATTGTTTAGTGCAGGAACTATGTGTTATACTCAAGACATTAAACATTCCCCAAAATATGGTTGTCTAATATTTGCTTGAATTCATTTAGTTTTAGAAACATTGCACACATCTGGTCTATAGGGCAACAGCTATACACAACATATCAGTGCCTCATTTAATTTGCTACTTTGGTATTAGAGTTCAGGTGCTCTGTCAATGCAACTCTCTTTGTCTTTGTGCTTGTAGAATTGGATTCCTTCACAAGTCAAGTCCTACCTTTTGGTTTAGTAGGATTTGACTTGTGAGGGAATCCAATTCTACAACCACAGATAGGAGTAGATAGGTAAGGAGAAAGACATGTAGATGTTGGTCTTGCCTTAAACTACAGAATCCCACCGAACCAGAGCCATATTTACCAGCAACCTAAGTAAAAAAAGAAAAGTCAGTTCAAAAACTGACTGGCATCCTTCAGCATCCTCAAACTAAAACCTGTATCTGTCCCTGTCACTATCATAAAAAATATCCTATTTGATATTTCTGTTCACTTGCTATCAATCATATACTTATGGATATCTCTGTCTCTGTCTCTGTCTCTAATCTATCGTCTACCATACTGCTTTTTCACTGTTTCTCAATTCCATAAAAGTTTCTATAAATAAGTTTTCTCTAGTTAGAGAAACAAAAAGATGAAAGAGATGTAATAAACACAGTTTTATGTGATGTGTCCTTGACTAAAATGAGGTGCACGGAATTTTAATACACTCCTGATTCATCAAAAATCAGGCTGAAAGTATGGAGTGGAACTAATATCAACATGCTTTATATCCACGAAAGATAATTTAAAGGGAGCAAAACTGCTATTGACAAACATTGATTATATGCACTCTGAAGGATTCTGAAGCTGAGCCAGATGCATCCTGTCAGTCTCCAATCTTCTCTTTTAAATTTCGTTGCATAAGGCTTTTACTTTTTAATTATTTTTCCCACAAACTCTTTGATCAAGTGAAATATAGATCATATTTGGGTGATATCACATCCTGTACTTTTTATGAAGATGTGCCCTTTTTATGAAGATATGCCATTTTAGCTATATTTTTGCAGAAGTTACATCATTTTTAATAAAATTTAATCTGTTATGCTGAAACCTATTTATTTTTTAATCCAGGTTCTCAGATCTGTGGGCTGAATTTATCACATCATGAAAGTTTCTAATATAGTTTACTAACCAGATGTTACCTTGTGCATATACAGTACCTATGATAAATCTTCCATATGTTAAAATGAAGTTTCATGCATGAAGTTCTAAGTGAAATTTTCTTGAGCCATGCCAATAATCTTGTTAGCATCCTTGATATACACTATCTGTTTTGGGTCTTTTACAACTATGCAATCAGTAGCAATTGGTCTTGACTATAATTTAAGAGATAGTATGATGAAAATTCTGAACATTAAAGATGCACATATGTTTTTGGCTATATCCTTAGTATTTGGAATCTATTAAGAGATCAACTGCGCATTTTTCAGGCATGGGGACTGCCTAAAAGCTGAAAGGAATCATCAGTGCTTGATTTGCAGCAAAAGACTGCAGATATTGTTGAATATTTTTGTTTTTATTTTCCTAAAGGGCAAAGAAGAAGACTTTTGAGCAATACGGTCCATTTTGTTGGAGTTTTATTGCCTATAATTTTACAGCTTTTTTTCTCCATTTTAATTTTTTATTAAGATCATGATTATTAATGTATATATTAATCATTAGTATGGTATATTGCATTACAATACAATACTTTTAATATTTTAATATATTTTTAATATATATTATTACAGTATATTACACAAGCTGGAATTAAGATTGCCAGGAGAAATACCAAGAACCTCAGATATGTGGACAATACCACCATAATGGCAGAAAGTGAAGAGGAACTAAAGAGCCTCTTGATGAGGGTGAAAGAGGAGAGTGCAAAAGCTGGCTTGAAACTCAACTTTAAAAAAAACTAAGATCATGGCATCTGGCCCCATCACTTGCTGGCAAATAGAAGGGGAAGAAATGGAAGCAGGGACAGATTTTATTTTCTTGGGCTCCAAGATCACCGCAGATGGTGACTGCAGCCATGAAATTACAAGACGCTTGCTCCTTGGGAGGAAAGCTATGGCAAACCTAGACAGCATATTAAAAAGCAGAGACATCACCTTGCTGACAAAGGTTCATATAATTAAAGCTATGGTTATCCCAGTAGTAATGTATGGCTGTAAGAGTTGGACCATAAGGAAGGCTGAGTGCTGAAGAATGAATGCTTTCGAACTGTGGTGCTGGAGAACAATCTTAAGAGTCCCTTGGACTGCAAGGAGGTCAATCCTACAGGAAATCAACCCTGACTGTTCATTGGAAGGATGGATACTGAAGCTGAAGCTCAAATACTTTGGCCACCTAATGCAAAGAGAGGACTCACTGGAAAAGACCCTGATGCTAGGAAAGACTGAAGGCAAAAGGAGAAGGGGACGGCAGAGGATGAAATGGTTAGATAGCATCATTGATGCAATGAACATGAATTTGAGTAAACTCCAGGAGACAGTGGAGGACAGGAAGGCCTGGCGTGTTATGGTCCATGGGGTGACGAAGAGTTGGACATGACTTAATGACTGAACAACAACAACAGTATATTGCTAAGTATTTTTTTGTCCTGTTAGTTTACTACCAAAAAATATTTTAAAATCCCCTTAAAAAAGACAATTTTGAGACTTGGGTAGGTCCACATCAGAATTTACATTTCATAACTTAGAACAGTGTTTTTCAACCTTGGGAACTTTAAGATGTGTGGACTTCAACTCCCAAGTCTGGCTTGGGAATTCTAGGACTTGAAGTCCACATATCTTAAAGTTCCCAAGGTTGAAAAACACTGTCTTAGAGACTGAAGTTTTGAGAAAATTCAGATAGTGATCCCTGTGATTGCTCCTCTTTCATATAGGCTAAAACTGAATTACAGCAGTTCTTACAGAAATCCTTGAGATTTGGCTGACAAAGTAACTAAAGCATCTTTGAAAATATCTACTAATGTGTTTTGTAGGATTATTCTGTGGTTATGATTTTGTGTGAGGCTGTCTATCTACAAACTTTGCTGCATCTAGAATCATTGTCATCATGAAATTATAAATATAGTTAGGCATAGTGTATACTGAAAATGACATTGAATAAATGGCCAAAAGGCTATTAATATGATGGAAAAAATGATGACGAGGAGGAGAAGGATGATCATGATGATGATCATCATTATCATATTATCACTCCAATAATTGGAGGTATTTGTGCAGATTATAACGTATGAAGAAAATATTAAAAATACATAGGACACTTCATCATCATCATCATCATCAGTCTGGGAGATACTTTAAAATGCAGACACTTCAAATCATCATCATCATCATCATCATCATCAGTCTGGGAGATACTCTGAAATGTATACTTTAAATTAAGTATACATTAAATACTCTGAAATACACTTCAAATTATCATCATCATTGTTGTTGTCAGTCTGGGGAAAAATGTTTTAGACTAGAACTCATATCATCCCTCATCAGAGTATTTTCTTTAGTGCCTCAAGGGAGTTGAGTTCAACAACATCTGTACAGACATTGTAGTGCAATGATGAAATTGCTGAATCCAGATTTTCTGATCTTAATCTCAGTCCAGTTTCAGCCATGGAAGTTCATTAGATGATTGGGTAGTCACTGTCTGTGAGCCCAACTTGCCCCCAAAGACTGTTGTTTTGGGGAAAAAAATGAAGAGGGACTGCTATGTATTTCACATTGAACTCCTAGAGAAGATGAAATATAAACCAACCATGAAAATGAAGCCTTGTCCCTTCCTTTTACATAGAATTCTAGTTGACAATAAACAACCACTTCCACACTGTTCCGAAGAAAACTACATGGGCGTGTCTATATGGTCACCAGAAGTTGAACTCAGGGGATCTATATCTTTATATTATATAAAGTATATTATAATTAGCTAGTGTGGCTAGCCAGTAGAACATTATGCCTTCCGGTATTGATTATCAGATGGCAGTAAAGTCATTGAGAATGTCAAGAGCACACTTTGGATCCACTAGCTTCAAAATCCCCTGATTTACTAATGCAGTCTCAGTACTGGAGAAAAACTATGTTAGCCCTACAGGTTATCTGAAATCAAAGAAAGGAAAATAAAAATTAAAAATATTCACATGCCACAAATCAAAGGTGCCAAAGGACTAGACAGCAAGCCCAAATTCATCTTGGCATGGCACTGGCATAGGAAACTCAGATTCTCCCCACATCTTAGCCCCTTTAGGGCCACTCTGTCCATCAACATTCTGTAGACATTTATATTTCTTTTATTTAGGAAAGGGAAAAAACAGATGAATTAAATAGAATGGATTTATTGCATATGATGTGCAATGTGTATGTGATACACATCAGCAACTCTTTCTTCATTGGCTAGTGCACTCCTGACTCAATGTCAGGTATTTGAAAGAACAAGTGTTTTTAATTTCCAAACACCTAATTTTATGGTTCTCTTCTGTTGGCATCACCTACACCCCTATCATTAAGAATTCACCATGTCAGCATAAATGAACCCAGTTAATCCTTTCAGAAATGATGCAGGATCAGGCCTCCAGTTCACAACATTTACCCTCAAAGGATTGTTCAGTCCTGTAGAATTAGATGTCAAGGAAAGAACTAAGAGGAACATCAATAAAAAAAGAAACTGTGAGGAAACATAATATAGCACAGATCGTGATGAATTAAACAACATTCTCTAAATCTTCACACAGTAATTGATTTGCTCATTTGTAGTTTTTTCCTATTCTTTATCTTTCAGCAGGGCTTCACTCTTCCCTTCTTGCTTTTTAAATATTCTGTGTTCATCTGTTGTCTACAATATTTTTTCTGATCTCTCCCACTTCATCAGACATTTGTACACAGAGACTAGTCTGCATGGGCTGGACTTTTATAATGACTAAAAAGACAGAAAAAAATAATCACCTAGACTGAGCAATTCACATCCCTCTAAGTGTCTCTTTGATATATTAAACACCTCTGCATAAACTGTTCCTTCCTGAATACCTCAATGAAAGTATGGTGAGAATGTGCTTAACATCTATTAATTCAGCTAAAAAAGGGGAATTGCATGATAGGAAATGTCAAATGTTCACACTGAACTAAAGTGCTATATACTTTCTTTTTAGACCTAAATAGGTTGGAGGCTTTAATTTTTGAGGATGTTCTGTCCCAAAGAAGCACATAAGTAGTGTAGGTGCAATGGTGAAAGATGTGTGGAAACTGTAAAATATTCTGTGGATCTCTCATCCCCATGCCCAGATTTTGTGTGTCTCTATAAATACACATTGCTATTACCAGCCTTTGGCTTAGCTGCCAGAAGTGGTGCATAAAAACCATGTTTCCAGCAGTTCTAGATAGATTACTAAGCTGTGAACAGATAACTCCATATAAAAAAGAGGAAGAAGAAAAGCTTGGAGGAAAAATGTAGAAACTGACAATTTCATTCCAGCCCATAGTAGGCAAGACTCTCTGATGACCAAGGGGAAAGCTTTGATAAACGGTAGGGCAGCTCCTCAAATCCACAGCTCTGAAGTGGAGGTGGAACACTGCGGGAAATAATGTGAGAACCCCTGCTGTGGAAGTCAAGGGAGACAGGGGAAATAGTTGAGGTAATAAAAGAAAAGTTACTATTACAAGCGCAAAATGCATTTGAGTATAATTCTAGACTTTAAGTTCGATTTTTCAAATCTTGTTGAAAGAAAAAGACAATCTGCTGCCATAGCAGGGTTTTGTCACATCGGGCTTTTAAATTCAGAATAAATCAAAATATTTTTAACCTATCTCATGATGTACCATTCAAAGACATGCATTAATAATATATGAAAATATGTTCCTCGTACTGGTGTGGATAACGTGGAATGCTACTTTAAAGGAATAAGGAGGGGTATTTGAAACGTGTGAACTCTGTGGAGACAGGAAGAGACAGGAGGCAGCATCCAACTACTCAGGAGCCACAGCACTGGCTTGTTAACCTGGTAAACCTGACATCAGAATATTTGTTTGAGTCTAGTTGTGGGGAGGGGAGAACAAAGTATTATTAAATGCTAGAAGTTTTTACTTCAAGGAATAAAGACAAGGGTGGAAAAAAAGAAAGAAAATGATTTCCAGGTAAGTGGACCTGGATTCTTTGGTCTTCATTTAGTCAGAAGCACTAGGAAAAGTTCAAGGAAAAAAACAATATTTACAAGTATTACTATCAAGGCTCACAATTTGAATCTTCAACGAATGGCAGCCATTTTGCAACTGATTCTGTTTCAGATGCTACAAAGAACAGGGTGGGGTGTATATGTCCAGGTGTTTAGATTGACTTTTCTTGCAGTGTGAATGAGCAGTGTGGTGCGGGAAGTCACTTAGGCTATTTCTAAATACAATGCCTAGTATTATTCCAGGAAAGCAGTAGATATGTGCTCAAAAAAAGCCTCCCAGGTTGATAAGTTGGTGGTAGAGGGGTATCGGGTGAAGTAGGAGGAAGTAGAGGGAGAGCACCAGCTGTGTTCTATCTTGCTTTACCCCATACCCAGGTACCCCTTTAGATAGATCTTCATGAAGACTGACCATGAGAACACTACCAAGACTGATGTCCCTTGCTGCTCTCACTGCATGCAGTGGGAACAACAGTGAAGGGTGTTCTTTGTGGTGTTCTTGCTGTTGATCTTTGTAGTAATCTGGCTCCTGCCACTATTTGTGTTTTAAAATGTTTTTTAAAAAAGGGAAATAATGTACTTGTTTGAGAATTCTTTTACAAAAATGATGAATACATGATAATAAAGAACCAATAAAAGACTTCTGCTTAGAAAAGTGTCAGCTAGGCAGCATGTGGAATTCCACCTGGTAGAACACAGATGTCCTGTCATTGCAGAAGCATAGATCAAAAAGGACATGGAGGACATTGCCCAGTGACTGCAGGAAAGAGGTGTGCACTGCAGTCAATAGCAGCCTTTAGAAACTAGGCCAATTACAGTCTCTGACTGCTTCACCACCATGGTGTCCACTGAAGTGCCATAAATCATGGGCACATGGGACACTTGAATGGGCATATGGGACATGGCATATGGGCACATGAGACACTTATGTCAGGAGAAAATGGAAAACAATACTTTAACACTAGATCAGCTAAATACAAGGCAGCCTCAGCTGTAGGCTGGAGAGGAGAGGAAGGCAGAACCATGAGGACATATACTTAAGTGACAGTTAGCAAAGTGTTTTCAAGCTGCTGTTAGTGGGACAAGTAGTGAACCCAAAATTATTAGAAGTAGATTAGATAGAAACTTCAATGAAGCGGTAAACTTCCAGTTTGGAATATAGTTTATATTTAATAATTTTTGTATTTCTGCTGTGTCCAACAATTTATTTATCAATTTTGTGTAAAAACAATAAACAGACAAACTAAAAATAATGACATAAACAACCTTTACACACCATTCAAAACAGATATTAAAAACCTAGGAAGGAAACAAAAAGACTGCAACACATCCCCTCCAGCAGCCCACATTCAGATAAGCAGGGATCAGCACCAGACAAAGTATCAAGCAGAAAACAATACCCTAATCAAGGAACTACCAAGGAGAAAACCCCACCCCCACCAACACTGGCAGGGCAAACTACTGCATATAAACAGACAGCAAACCCCACACTCACACGTACTGATGATGTTACCTAGTTGGGTAATGAAACATCTCCAAGCAAACAACCAAGCTCAGAGGGTACCAAGAACTCCATTGTGTATATGTTGAGAGAACACATTAGCATTCAAGTTGGTGAGGCTTACAAATAGAATGCAATAGAATGTATAGTTCTTCTACAGCAGTATTGGCCAAAAATGAATAGATGGCTTACCTCACTGAATGTCAAAGGTGTTGTTGAAAATGGTGATAGAGCCAACACTAGAATTTATACCCATCGTACCAGTTTCAGTGAGGTTATTAGTACTTGTCATTAGATAGTATATCATTTTTAAAGTTTTGAAAGTAACATTGTTTCAACTACTTATATGATGCTAAAAAGTATTTTAAGGTGACAAGGTCTGAAGAATATAGGGTGCTAAATTGTAAAACCAGACAACTGCACATAAATTATGCCTGTAGTCTTCTAAGAAATTTTAGCTCCACTGACTGCAAGGTATGTGTTTTTTAATGTCAGCATAGATATCAGAGCTTTGATATTCATGGAAAATATCAATTGTACTTCTCCAAAAGGATTGGATCAAGAACCTATCTCCCTATATATCCATCTTGCAGTGTTAGTGATTTTCTAGAGAAATCCAGCTTATACTGGTAATTCCATATTAGGGCAACACTTTTATTAAGACAACCTGTATGTCATATAATAGTGTGTAAGCTTTCAGGTTCTCTAAAACTCTTAATTAAGTAAGGAAATGAACGAAGGAAAGAAAAGAAGAAAAGTGAAGAAATTGCAAAAATGGCTAATTTTCAACTTGGTCTTTAGATAGGTGAAGCATAAAATCAGTTAAGATGTATATATTCAGTAAAACATTGGGATTTTGATTGCAATGAATTTGAGCTATACAATGAATTTTTCAACATTTTTGTCTGCATTTTATTTAAATATTTATATAGATATTATATCTGTTAAGGTATAGGCAGGAGCAACATACACTGAACAGTACAACCAAGTAGCTAGCATTGTGTACAGGAACATCTGCACAGTATATGGGCTAGACCCTACCAAGTCCACAGAAGTTGTGGAGAATAACAGGGCTAAGATCCTGTGGGACTTTCAGATTCAGACAGTCAGGTGCTAGCCAATTAATCAGGCATCATGGTAGTAGGCAAGGACCGAAAGGCAGTGGTGATGATAGATGTAGAGGTGCCAAGGGACAGCAACATAAGAAGCTGGAGAAGTATCAGGGCCTGAAGGAAAAAACTAGACAGGATATGGAAAGTAAAGGCTAAAGTCGTCCCAGTGATGGTGACTCCTAAGATGGGAGAGTGGCTCCAACAAATCCCAGGAACAACATCAGAGCTCTTTGTCCAGAAGAGTGCAGTGCCAGCAACAGCTAAAATACCACGTAGAACCTTCAAACTCCCAGGCCTGTTGGACGACCTGAGATTGAGAAAGACACATATCACCCATAGGGGTGAGAAAGGAATTTTTTTTAATATGATGTATAAATTTTAAATCTGTTGTTTTATTGTAGGACAGTGAAAATAGTTGCAAGTTTATCATATAAAACACAAAGAAAACTAACAAAGTAATTAAAATATAAATTTTGAGATAATATCCCTGTTAATATGCCTAAAGAAACAGAAGTGAAGAGAATGAATGAATGAATGAACAAATGAATGAATGAATGAATTTTTTCTTATGGTCAAAGTCCAGCAACTTAAAATAATCTAAATGCATTAAAATGTCCAGACAATAAACAGTAAATAATAAAAGAGATATTATGAATGAACATGACTTTGCAGTCATTACCTGCAATGCTTGTGGAATGTTTATTTCCCTTTCTGAAAAGAACTTGGCATAATTTTGTAGCAAGTCAATGTAGCCATGGTTAAGAAAAGCCAGAGGACTGGAGCAGCAAATGACCAAACTTCATCTCTTAATGAGGATTTCTCAAATCAAAACAAGATAAATACTGCACCAGGAACTGACAGAAAAACCTATTCTCCATAAACAATATAATCTAACAAAGAAGCCAGTCTGGTAGGGGACAGCAACAAAAGAAACAAGAGACATAAAAAATAGTCTGCATTACAAGAAATGTAGAAACAGCTTTCAAGCCCTAACAGAAGAAACAGGCTATGAGCCCTCAAGAGAAGAAAAAGGGATACTGATGAACCAGAGACAGAATGATTGATTCCTAAAGGGGAAGAGGGAATGCAGCAGCAGCTGCAAAAAAGATAAATGGGAAAGTTGTGTTAGTTGGTGGCTCAGTATTATGAAGAACAGAAACAAACATGTACTCCAACAAAGTTTGTTATCTGCTGGGAGTACAGATCAGAAATATCACAAAACAACTTCCAATACTTATTAAGCCTATCCATATTTATCCCTTCCTGCTAATTCACGTGGGAACAAGTGATATTGCCAAGACTAGCCACAATTATATCATTATGGACTTCAAAAATTTAAGAAGGAAGCTCAGGTGGTGTTCTCATCCATTTGCCCAGGCTATGGAAGATAGACAAGAAATAGAAGAATACTACAAGTGAATGCCTGACTGTGTAATTGATGTCATGGAAGAGCATTGGCTTCTGGGAACACCGAGGTTGCTTCTATTAAGGATTTCTAAGGCAGTGTTTTGCTAAAGCATGGAGAACTTGATCAAGAGAGCTTTAAAATAAATTTTGTGCAAGTTGGAAGTGGGTATCCTAAAGTAAGATAAAATTTACTTCATAGACAATAAATTACACAGTGTAAAAAAAAATGAAAATGATGTTTTAATGGGGTCTATTAAACCACTCATTAAAATCAGAAGAAGAATGATTTATAACACTAATGGTATTTGTTGTATATACCAGATAAGTAAGTTGAACATGAACTCTTATTACAGGTAAGTAAATATGATTTCGTAGGAATAATGAAAACCTGGTGAAATTAATCAGTCTAAATACTATAAACCGTAAAGGAATTTAACAGTGGAATACGTTCAGTGTTACAGGTTTCTCTTTACTGAGTGTGTTTAAACAGAGGATAGAAGGCTACATGTTGGGGGTATTTAAGTTTTCATTTCTGCTGAGTAATTGACTGAATGGTCTGTATGATCCCATCAAAATTTAGGCTTCTAAACTCTTAGATAAGATCAGTAAAACAAAAGGAGAGAGAAAACCTTTTCTTGGAGAGACCTAACAAGACATAAAAGAATTAAGATTACTGGTGGGCATTTCCCCCCCATTACATTCTTTGGAAAAGAAACAACATAAGATTTGAAGAATCATTTTGCTCATGGGGATCGATATAACTTGGTCTGAATAAAAGGAATGAATTATCCTTTTACAATGATTTTGGGACCTAACTGTTCCATCCAGTCAATAAACCAAAATAGTGCCCTCAGTATGAAATATAGAAAAGAAATCACTACTAGGGCCTCTTCTTTATTTCTGTATATATAATTGAATATAATTGAGATTATACCTGGCCTGGACAGTAAAGAGCATACTAAATAAGTTATATCCCAAAAGATGCTAGAGCAAGCAGACAACAAAAATGGATTTATCATATCCCCCAGCATGTGCCCATGAATAAGAAATATTTTAGGTAGCTCACAAGCCATGCAGGCACCATTTAATACAGACATTTCTCACCATTAAACTTCATGTATTCTTCTATTGAAACCAATGCTTAAACTGTTTTTTGTGTGTAAATATCTACTATCTATCTATTTATCTATCCACCCACCCATCCCCATACACACTGTTATAATTTAAGTACTGGGTCACTGCAGTAATATTTCTAAGATTTTTTTTTTTAATTTTTGTGGAAATGTTCAAAAGTGGGAAGTTAGGGTTGTCAAAATATTTAAGGGGGAAAAAAGAAAACACTGCCATTATATTTTGCCTGTACATGTAATTAAGGGGGAGGCAGCAGAGTCAGGGTAGGTGGGTGTCTTTAAGTCAGTCTTGACTCCAGGCAATTACACAGATGAGTTCATGACATTTTCAGAAGTGGTTTGCCATTACCTTCTTCCTAGGGTTGAGAGGGTGACTGGCTCAAAGTCTCCCAGTTGGATTTGGCATAAAGCAGGACTAGAAAAGATCTCCTGGTTTCTAGCCTGGTGCCTTTAACCACTAGACCAAACTGGCCCTCACACATCTAACTCCTTATTTGTATTAAGGAAAAATGATTCTGCATGAAAAGCAGTTTGCCCTCACACTTGAAAGAAGGTTAGACAGAAAATACTCATCTGTCTCCAATTACTGTATTCTCGGTGAATCTAAGATAATCTTCCCATATTAAATCTTGGGCAAAAAACAAACTCTTCCTGTCAGGTAAATATGGGTCATTATGTCAGGTAAATCTGATTCATTATGTATTATTACTATGTATTAATGGAACATAGAACATGAACATATAACCAGTATGTTATGGTTTGTATTATATCCTATAAACATCCTTTGACTCACTTTTCAACAAGTATGCACACTTTATAAAAATGTTCATCCTTAAAACACTGCTCATGAGACAAAATAAACACAACTTACATACACACAATGTATGTAAGTTTGTGTTTATTAGTACCTGTTGTGCTATGTTTTGTTTTGTTTTTTGCATGAGGTAATGACAGCTCATCTGTTGTTTGCAAAAGATGGGTCAGAGTCTGTGTTAGCACAGAGCTAATGATTAATCTGGCCCTTTTATCCTGCTAACTTTCAAAACTGGTTGAGCTATTCTGTTATAGAAAGTGTAAAATGTATACATGTTGAAAATGCAACAGCAATAAGAAAAAAAATGCTGTGTTTTGAGGTCTGCTTCTTTCCAAAATGGAGCTGGCAATAAAGGAAAACCAATAACGAATGAAAGAATGAAAGACAGATAGGTACCTGTCATTACCTATTCCTTACATTTTTCTTACAGCCAGATAATTTAGTGGCAAAAGATATTGATTTGAATATGTGTCTTGAAATCTCAATGTTATACCAGATGGTCAGTCCATTTAGTGGGCCCCTAGGTTTGGAAACAATAAAATATGTTGATATACCGTATATACATTTGTAATGTGCTGCTATATGACATACACTATGGATATTGGTGTATTAAACTAATTTAGTTGAGTTGAAATCACTCTGACAGATTTGGCTAAAATCTTAAGCAAGCTCACTTTAAAATAAGTTCAGTTTGAATTTAACTGTTTCAGTATAGTACTATACAGTATAGTATAGTATGGACAACATAGTATAGATTTTGTGTAACCAACATGTAGAGAATTATTTGTTATTTTAAGCTAATATTACAACATTAAATCACAGAAATGTATTGTTCTGCAAATACAAAGAGAATCCTTAGATTCAGAAGCAGAATTTACAAAAAGGAGGATGCCACAAAGAAAAGATATTATGTTCTTCAGCATAAGATGAACTTTCTAAAAAGAGTTGGATTCTTGGTTGTTCCTTTAATACAGAATGAACATAGAATCAATATTTTCAATTTTATAGGCATTCTAGGAATTCACTTGTATCTCACAGCCATGAGTCCCAATTATATGCACCTATATATTCTACTACAATTTGGCATCATGGAGTGTAAAATAAGACAGATCTGAGTCCCCCCAGATATGAAGAGTGTTCATATCCTTTTGATAAGTAGAAACATGTATGAACTAATTAATATTTTAACATTGGACATACCGAAGGACATTTTTGAACAATGGACCCAGAAGTTAATTTTAAGAGTGTCTGCTTCTATAGATACACTGTGCTTAAAAGATGTTATGGAAGAGGAAGAAGTTTTAACAGACAAGACTGATACTGATCTGAAAGATTTAAAAATGACAGACTATAAGAATAATATGGGAAAAGACGCTGCACTGGACATACAAATGAAACCACCTGATGTCTTAATAATTAAAAGGGATATACAAATAGCAAATGAAAAGAGTGATCTTTCCTTTATTGGATTTACAAAAGAGGCTTGTTAAAGCTTTGAGGAATTTTCTGAGAATGGACAAAGAAAAAATGAAAAATCAAGTTGTAGGCATTATCTGAAGGGAGTAAAGATCAAGGTTGTTAAAAGGAAGAAATATAAAGTTGGCTTATTTGATCAAGGTTAAAATAGTTATGCAGTTATCTCTGAACCTGTAATGGAATGTGAGAATGACCCTGGAAGATGGAAGGAAGAGATGCAGCCTAGGGAACAATCAGAAAAAAGGGGGAGGAGCCTCTAACAGTGTAATGGACAGAGAAAGTAACTTAGAAAGGATCCACCCTGACTGATCAGGTGGTAAAAAGCGACAGTGGGAGATTTGTACTTTCAGACTTGCAAAATTCTGTTAATGTAGTCTAACAATAAAGTAGAAGTAGCTCAGATGGTCATGTTTCCTGTCTGGTTTGCCTGGGAGGGCTGACATAATGCTTAATGGATTTTTGCTGATCAGGACTGAATGATGAGCCTTTAAGGATTTGTTTATAGATAAGAGAGGGAATATGGGAAGAAAAGATCATTTGCTGTATTTTAAGAGAAGATAGTTACTAAAATTGTTTATACTTGTTCTGATAAAGGGGGAAGTAATTTCTTTATATATTTCTTTTCCTTTACTATATTATTATTTTTTATTTTTGATCTTCTTTACAGCTTCTGATCTTCTTTACAGGAATTATAACAAATCTGAGACTGAAGAATGATGTTCAAACTGAAACCTGGGCATATATGGATTTAGATAATGGAAATAAGTACATTATAACTGTAGGACCTTCGAATAAAGATTAGTATGTTTTGCAGACTCTAGAAAAGTACTCTAGTGAAAGATTTCTTCATTAGCTTGATGCAGCTGTTTTAAATATATACAGATAGTCCTCATCTACTTGTTCAGCAACTGAAGTTACGGTGGCACTGAATGAGAGATACTTACAGTGGGTCCTTGTAGTTGAGGCATCGCAGCATCCCCACAATCATGTGATCACGATTTGGGTGCTTGGCAACTGGCTTACAGTTACAATGTCACAGCATCCTGTGGTCATGTGATTGTGATTGCCATTTGCAACATTCACTGCTGGCTTCCGACAAGCAAAGTCAATAGAGAAGCCAGCAGGAGGTCACAAATGGCAATCTCATGACTGCAGGATGCTGTGACTGTGTGGGATTTGCCTAACAATGGCAACTGGGACTGCTGGAATTGCTGTTGTAAGTTGGCATGGTCACGTAATGTTGTGCCTTATGACTGCATAGTTTAATGATGGAATTCCAGGTCCCAATAACTGTCAGTAAATGAAGACTACTGGTAATTCTGAATTATCCAATCTGGGTAAATCTCTTGTGGCTTTCTATTTGTTTGTTTATTTGTTTGTATATCAAATTTATATGGCCGTCCATCTCACAAGAAATGACTCTGGGCAGCATACAGCAAAAAATATAAAACAATAAATATGTCAATACTCTGCCTGTATCTTAACAGAATCCCCCATTGGGGGAGATGGGCAGTGATATAAATTTAATAAATAAATAAATAAATAAAAACAGTCATATTAAAAAGTTTAAAAAGCATAAAACACACAAGAGATTAAATCAGTGAGGGAGCCACCTCAAGATCTCACTGGTCCCCTGAGACCCCCAGCCTGATGACATAGGCAGGTCTGGAGGGACTTCTGGAAAATAAGTAGGGATGGAGGTGACCACAGTTTTGACATGATGCCTACATTTTAAATCTCTCTGAGTTCAATAGAGTGACTACAGTGGCAGTTTTAAAAAATAAAAACAAGGAAATGGAATAAAACAGGCAAACGTGCTCTCATGTGAATTTAATAAGATGATAGTTCATAAAACAGTAAATGAGAAAAAAAGTTGTTTCGCTCCATCTGTGCTTTTCTGGCGAGAGTCAACCTTCAAGGAAGAAAGCACAAATCAGTCTTTTGACTCTGGGACTGCACAGATCAGTGCCTTTGGACTTTTGCAGATTGCAAGGCTATGATTTCTGTACATGAATTGCCATCTATTCTGGCACCGATATAATGACTGGAATGTGATTCTTTTGTTTCAAGCAAAGATAAAAGCTACGAAAAAAGAAAAAAACTACAAAAGAAAAAAAGAGAAAAATAACTAAAAAGGTGTGAAAACACAAGAGAAAAAAAATTTAGTTACAGAAAGATGTGACTTCCAACTTTTAACAGCAAGGCACATTATAAAAATCACTAAGTACAGTTACTCCCTCCCCTTATATTAAAAGAAAAAGAAAAAAAGAAAAATTCATATAAACCTCCTAAACAATTTCCCCTCCCCCAAAATAACATCTACTTAATTATTCCCTTCCTACTACTATTCCATACATTTCTGTCTACTATAATAAAAATCAAACTAAAAAGCACATAAATCGTCTGCCATTATACTTAATAATACAATTTTAATAATCTTAATCTTAATAAACCCTAAGCCATCCAAGTAGACATTTTTTCTTATACCTTATTAATCTTAATCCAAATTATTAAAGATAAATGAAATCAGCCAAACCTTAAAAGCAATCTAGATAAATATTCTGAAGCCCTTCCCCCACTTCAAAATAAACCAGAGCATTTACATATCCCCACAATGTACACAGAGCATTTTTCTTAAAAAGATCAAACAGCCCAACTGTCCCCCTCAAAAAATACGACTTCTTTTCAGGAAACCTCACATACATATTAACCCCTTCTTTTTCATGGCATTCCTCCAGAAAACCAATTTCGGTTGAGGCTTGCAGATCTCTCTCTCCCTTAAATTTCTCCATCTCCACTATCCGATCTTCATCCAGCATCTCAATAGAAATTCTGATCTCACTCTTAGAAGAAACTTTTCTATCACTGTTGAATTCCTCAGTTTCATCCCCAACATCCCCAACCAGATGACACATTTTGGACCTCATGTTTTCCACAGTGTCCTGAATGTCTTGCATAAATATTTGGTAGGAGTCAGAAAGAATCTGTTTAAAATCTTGGAAGTCAGAGAAAATCTGCTTAAAATCTTCCATGTCTCATGCAGTAGATTATGGTGCCCCCTAGGAGCTTAACCAGCAAAAGTGGAAGATATGAAAAAGTTCTGAAGTGTGTTTACACAAGCGAAAGTGAGATATGCAGACTGTTCTCAATGGAAAGTAGAAACAAACAGCTGAAGGTTCAAATCAGACAATTCAATGTGTAATATCATCAAATTTAGTACAAAAATATTAACAGGGAGACAATTATTTACTCTCAATCTTCCTTACTATTTGGAGGGAAAACGAAGTCCAAAACTTTAAAAGAATTAAAAAAAACCAATCCCCAAAATAACGATAAGCACCAAGAGAACCAGCTTCTCCTTGCTGTACAAAGCCTCTCTTAGGGTATGCATACTTAAAAAAATAAATAAATTGGGTGATTTAGAAATGGGGTGGCCAGTCTTAGTGTCCTTTTAAGTTTACAGCATGGCTTGGAAAATGATAATGTCCCTGCCTCCCGGCTAGCTCTTACCAGTTGAGTGCAAATGCCACTCTTCTGGCAGCAAGCAGCTGTCTGGAGGACAGATGGGATGATTCCAGGTGTTTTCCTTTTTCCGGAAAACACTCCTGGGCTTCAGGAAAACCCGCCTGAACCCAAAAAATTTGCCGCATTGTCAGCTTCGCCTGCCGAGCCCGCAGGCACAGCTGTTCAGTCCGCCATCTCCCCACCAGAAGTCCTGGAATGTGATTCTTTTTAATTGAGCTTCACATAAAGTGTACTGTCAGGCCCTGTGTTTTGTAAACTATGCTTAATTCTTTATGTTATAACAGGCTACTATGGCTTGTTCTTCAACAGACCATAATTAAAACAAATAAACATAGCTAATTTGGGGTGGAGTTTTGAATTGACTGAAGTACTACAATATGTTAGCAACAGTTTAACAGTAGAAATGCAGTATATGAAAGGACAAACTGTGTGCTGCACAATGGTTTAAAATTCATGCCACCTTGTCCAAGTGTACAGGATGGAAAATGCATTAGGCATTTTGAAGCAGAGGTTGAAGTATTTAATCTGGGTTTTCTTTGCACATTATTGGACTGTGAACATGAGTGTAAGGTAAATCTTGCTCTTTCGCTGTCACGACTTGGGAGCCTTGGAAATTAGATATTTGATATTTCATGAACCAGATGGTATAGACTTTAATAACTCTGATTCATCCATGCATACAGCAAAACTCCTCCCCAGTTGTTTCTTTGTGTTGACCTCTGCCCTGCCCATTCTGTATCAATCTTGGGATAAACTCCTCTGTAATAAATTTTGAACATTCAACAATACTGGCTTGGATCCATAAAGGGAACACAGAGTTTCCACTCCCTTACCAGTTGTATTATTCTCTAGTAAAGTTAAACAATTAATACCTACAAAAGAAGTTTACCTGAAACCTTGGAAAGCCACCAACAGTCAAGCTAGAAAGCACAGAACTGGATGAACAGATTATTTGATTTAAAATATGTTAGTTTTTAATACCTGTTGTTATGATCTTTTTCAATCTGTCAGCTTCTAAAACTGGGGTTGGTCTGTCTGATGCATATACATAGTGAATTAGCCATGAGACACCCAGTCTGCTATCATGCACAAATAGCTATTTATTCTTACAGCGACCACTTGAAAGAACTAATTTGCTTCACATAGAGTGAGACTCTGCCAGAAAGGAAAAAAAAGCTCCAAAATGGCTATTTTCTCCCTAGCTTTATATAATGAAATGTTTTTATATATATGGCAAATAATGAGTGTTTTAATTTCTTAATCTCTTCCCCCCCAAAACAGAGAATACAAAACTCCACCACTAGGGGACACTAAAGCACAAGCCTACACAAACCAAAATATCTGAACTTTCTAAGAATAGGTTGAACTACTTTACGGTGGGGATAGGGAACGGACTTGCAATCTGATATGGATTATTCTGTTGCTCAAGTCCTATCTTCACTTAAAAACGGAAAAGTGCAGATCCATTCACTGCTCTCTTGCAACTGGCGGGAATAAGTCTGCAACAAAACTAGCGTTCTGTTCTCCTTGAAAAAGTCTCCATGCAAAGCAAGGCTGTAAGGGAATATTTGTCTGTTGGACTTGTTTTAAAAACAACAATCCATAAAACATCTGAAATTTATTTTTAAGAAACCGAAGTAGATTTGAACCTAGATTTAGTAATGCTTGAAATAGACCCATTGAAATAGTATAATTTAGGTTACTTGATTTCTACTTATTTCAATGAATCTAGGCATAATTAATTTGAATCCAAACAGATGTATTTTTTTAAAAAAAATCAGCCATTTTCTTTGAGTTTAATTTATTCCTCCCAAAGTTTGTGTGATGAAAGAAAAACTGCTATAACACACAATGTGAAATATCTTGTTTATGGATCAGTTAGATTAGCAGTGGAGAAAATAAGGCTTTTACGAAAGCACAATGAAAGTAGGGGCTACTTTATCCTTACTGGTCAACACAGTGTCAGCAGATGGCCATTTCAGACAGCACTTGGTACCTTAGAAAAAAGGGAAAATGTTATTTTATTTTCTATGCCAAGGTGGGGAAAGGTATTGAGAGAATCTTCTGTCTCAGATACTTAAATAAAATTATTTTTAAGACGCTAACATATATTTCAACCTAGATTAGTTATGCTTGTAGCAGACCTGTTAGAATGGTACAATTTAAGCATGTGTTACTTGATTTCTACTTATTTCAATGAATAATTAATTTGAATCCAAACAGATGTATTTTTTTAATATCAACTGGTTTTCTTGTGTTTAATTTACATTCAGTATCAGCTGTTTTTCTCCATAATATGGTAATTTCATATCTGCATTTTAGGTATATTTTATAGTGAAACATTAAACTGTGATATAAATATATGGTTACACTTATTCATATTATGAACACTTGTCTTCTATTAAAACAGAAGACACTGTTTTAATAGAATTATTAGAGATGAAATACGTTAGACTATATTATATTGAGAAAAGATTGATATTAATTTTTAAATAAAGATCCATGAAAAATCAATACAAAGTTAATGAAAAATCCATAAACATGATGAGAATGTTAAAGTTGTGAAAGAGAAGCCATAAAACAGCTGAAATTTCTCCAGAGACAAAGACTTTTCAGATGTCATTTCTTAGAGTAATTATTTTGTAACATGCAAATTAACTGGCTTTCCATTTTATTATATTTTAATTATGTGTAGGTTTTAGGAAATAAAACTGAAATGGATTTTTAGTTCCATAGAACATTTCAATGATTGGAAGAAAAAGAAGAAAAATTAACATTTAGATATTATGATGCCAAACTGACTTAATCTGGAAAGGTTTTATTAAGACATTTTATGGTCAAGCTAGCATTAGCTCAGGACAGGAAGAGATTAAATAGTAAGTGTAGATATGCCCTAAGTTTGCCTATAGTATTCTGCCCTGTCTTTTAAAAGTTTCTTTTTTCAGATTATAAAAATTTCTGAATGCTTGCTCAGAAATACAGAAAGCAAAATAAAAACAAAAGTCTGCCTTAAATGTAACCAGATTTACTCTATTATTAAAGGAAAATTCACTAAGACAAATACATGAATTTTCTTTAATATCAGGTTTTCCCCTCCTGGGTGATTCATTTGCAGAACATTCATCTTCTTAAATCATCTTGCTATCTTGAACTGTCTGGCAAAAGCTGATTTCTTGAAACATGTTCTCCCTAAGCCCTAATCAGACAACAACTTCACTTCGATATGTGTTCACTAGCCTCTCTCCCTCTTTTGCACCACTATGAAACTTATAGACCACTGTTAGGAACAAATATCGAAACAGCAGCACCTCTAACAGATTCTTTGTAAACAGAAAATTCTGGGAAGATTTTTTATTTTTTTCCTTACTCCTTGTTCCACTTTTCCTCCTGTTCAACTGGCCTCCTACACAGTAATTCCTTTAATATGCAGAAGTTAATCATTATACCCAGAAGCAAAGCAAAGCAAAGCAAAGCAAAGCAAAGCAAAGCAAAGCAAAGCAAAGCAAAGCAAAGCAAAGCAAAGCAAAGCAAAGCAAAGCAAAGCAAAGCAAAGCAAAGCAAAGCAAAGCAAAGCAAAGCAAAACAAAACTGCAACACACACCACCTTCTGCTCAAGAAGAAATTCAGGATGTTAACCCCATTGCTTATACATGGCTTATAAGCAATAATGTAATTTGTACATCTGTTCTGCTTCTTCATTGATATGGGTGAAGGTGATGATGTTGAAAGTAACAGAACATTTGTTACAGACGGTGAAATTACCCCGTGGGAGTAGATATGCTGCATTTTAGTTTCCTTCCTGAGCAAGAATTTGAACTAGTCATGCAGAACTATAACAGCTGTGGTAACTTCTTCCAATACCTTTACTTTAACGATGAAGCCTAGACAGAGGGTATTCAGTTGTCCTAAGTCTGTCTTCTTCCTCTCCAGAAGGATCTTTGTTTAGCCTCTGTTTTTAAGGCTTTTTTTTTTTTTCTTAAGGCTCCAGATTGGTCCATTCAAGATTTTCTGGCTTGGCCAAATCAAAAATTTGCTGCATATGTTTATTGACAGGACAGCAATGTTTAAATCAAATGTGCAGCACAAGACTAGGCTCCTCCTAAGAACTCTCCATTGATATCTCACTTCTCTTAGATCCAAAGAGAAGAAGTTGTGTTTCAACAGACACAATGGACTCATGTAGCATCATGTAGCAGCACCGTAAAGTAGTGGCACCTTTTCCTAGGATCACATGGCTGCCTACCTGAATGATCTTAAAAGGGGATGGAATAAATTCATGGAAGCTAGGACCATTGGTTATCTCCAGGTGGGGGCAGCATGCTTCTAAATATCAGCTTCATGGAAAAATTGCCCCAGACAGGGGTGTGTCACCACTTCCTCCTTGTGTATACACCATAGGCGTCTGGTTCATTTTTTTCTCTTTTTTTAAGGATCTGATCCTGGACTTTATGCAAGGATAGATCCTTCTGAAAAGTTGGTGCTTAGCAATCTCCATTCTATTAACTGGGTACACAAAATGCATGGGATGGGAATACAAAATGGGGACCTACATTTGGAAACTTGATTTCATTTGTGGCCAGTAAATGTATTTCTTTTTTATCTTTTTTCCCATTCTGTGCCTTCCAGCCAAAGCTTCAACTTGAGGGCATGAATATTCCATCCAACACTCCTAAATGTTTTCTGCTCTTTAATTGGAACTTGCTATCCATCTCACATTTAACAAGAAATCAATCAACAGATACAGAAAGCTTTTCCAGAAAACATGCCCACTGAGAAGTGGGCACTAGACAGTTGAGTCAAAATACTCAAAATAATGAGGGGGCAAAGGATATCTTGCTTTTAGGAATGTAGCTGCAAAAATACAAATGACTGCTAGATGGCAGCAAAGGATTAGAGTGTTCTGTATCCCTTTGTTATCATTTAGTGGTCTTGGACTTTGCAGCCCAGGTTTGATATCTGTTTCTAAAAACAAAGTTCTGTAAAGGTGAATATCTTGTTAATATTAGATTCCAACTTATTAAAAGTTGTCTTTAAGTGACAGAATTTTTTTGTCACTTAAAGGGGGACAGGGGGACAGATTGCATTGGCAGAATGTTATCAAAACCAGAGAACCAAAAACTTTGGGGAAAGGGCAGTTTCTGTGGGTCCCATACATGGTGGTTTATCCCATTCAAATTATAGTTCATTATCTGAAAAGGACAGATGGGCCAATACACTCTATTCGAGACAAGAAAACTAATATATAACCCCAAGAGTAATTTCAGCATTGTAACTAAAACATTCCCACTTAGCAGTTAATTTCAGTGGGCAAAAAACAATGGAGAAAAATAATTAAATTGGTATGTGGAATAAGTAGGTGGAATGACACAAAATTTGTTGGGGCTCTGGACCTCTCAGTCTTAAAAAACTTGCATGCAACTTAGACTAGAGTCTTATTGGCCTACTTAATTTCCTTGATTTTTCTTTTCATCACTGTCAGAGAAATCAAATCCAGTGTTATGCCAACTATCCTTCTGACTTCAGTGCAACTTTCCAGTAGATTACTTGAACTTAGTTCACAGAGCCACCATTTGAAAAAGCCCAAGAACTGGGGTGAGGTGGGAATAATGGTATCCAGTGTAGTCTGCCAGAATTCATTAAGAAAGGAGTTGAAATAAGAATGTCAATATCATGATGCCTTTATACAAACCTATAGTATGACTCCATACAGCTCTGTTCACTGTAGATCAAAAGAGATCTTACAGAGGCAGAAAGAATGCAGAAAAGAAGAACTGAAGGTTTATAGTGTATCTTGTAAAATGGCAGATTACCATGTTTGAAGCTTTTTAACTTAAGGGGAAAAAACCCAAGAGATGTATAGTTATTCTAGTACTACCAATCTGGTCTGTGAAAATCCATATGATCATTAGAATTTTTTGTATCTTTTTGCTGCCATTTAATAATCATTTGCTTTGTTGCATAACAGCTCTAACTTAGGCATCATCCCTGGAGAAAGGATCAGGGAGAGGTCTCCCTCCATTTCCTATTATTAGAGGTATTATTAGAGGGATTGTCTGTGAAAGTAAATAATAAAAGAAGTCACCTGTTCCCAATAGCATATAATTGGAATTTGTTATTACAAGAAATAGTAGCAGTCACCAATGTGAACAGATTTAAAAAGGGGTTGAAACAATTCATGGAAGATCAATCTATGAATGTAGTATAGTGTATAATGTAGTATAGCATTGATCTAGGACTGAGTAAACCTAGGTTCAAGTTTCCTTACTTACTGAAATTCACTGGGTAATTTGGAGTCAATCCCCCTCTCTCAACCTCATAACAGGCAGGATATAAATCTAATTATAAATAAATGAATGGATTGTTATTATAATAGCTACAGTATACAGTATATTACCTTCAGTACCAGAGGATCTCAAAGATACTTGCTGATCAAAGTAAGTGTGAGGGTGTGAATACAGTCATGATCCACTTGTGAGGTTTCAACTGGGATTTAGTTTGCTACTATGAGAACAGAATCTGGGACTAGATGGCCTTATTGCCTTACCATTCCTGTTCTTTCAAAGCCATTTTGTTATAAACAGGAGTTGCTGGGAGTTGGGCAACATAAAAAAATAATAAATTATTAATTATTATAATTTATTGTGGAATATTAGTCATTCATCAAGCAGGATAAATGGGTGTCACTACATTCATTCAAGAACAATCATCCTATTTCTTTCCAGAATATGTCAGTTTAACATTGCAGGGTATGTCAATTTAACACTTCTCTTTTTTTAATAGTAATTTTATTAAAGATTACAATTTACAACAATAGAACTAATACAAACTTAAAAAAAATAAAAGAATAAAAAGAAAAAATAGAAGGTGCAGAAAAGGAAAAAAAAACAAAAAAGAAAGAAAAATAGAAAAGAAAGAAAAAAAATAAGAATATAGTAATGAAAAAGAAAAGAAATAAAGAAGCGACTTCCCCCTTCATCACAAGTATAAACAATTTTAGTAACTTATCACCTTCTCTTAAAATACAACAAACAATCTCTTCTTCCCATATGCCATCTCTTATCTATAAACAAATCCATAAAATCTTGTCATTTCAGTCCTGATGTCAGCAAACATCCATTAAGGGTTATTAAAGATAACAACATATCTATTTTAACCTTAATCAAATAAATTAACTTTATACTCCTTCCTTTTAACAACCTTGATCTTTAGTCCCTTCAGATAATGCCTACAACTTGATTTCTTTTCGTTTTTTCTTTGTCCATTCTCAGAAAATTCCTCAAAGCTTTAACAAGCCTCTTTTGTAAATCCAATATAGGAAAGATCACTCTTTTCATTTGCTATTTGTATATCCCTTTTAATTATTAAGACATCAGGTGGTTTCATTTGTATGTCCAGTGCAACATCTTTTTCCATATCATTCTTGTAGCCTGTCATTTTTAAATCTTTCAGATCAGTATCAGTCTTGTCTGTTAAGACTTCTTTCTCTTCCGTAACATCTTTTAAGCACAGTGTATCTATAGAAGCAGACACTCTTAAAATTGACTTCTGAGTCCATTATTCAAAAATATCTTCCACTATCTCCATGTTAAAATATTTTGCTTCATTCTGTATTTGTAAACTGAGTTTGAGTGTTCTTTTTCTTTAATTATAATCTTTAGTTCTTTCTAGTTACCTCTAGTGTTCAGTTTTTAAAGTCTTATCTGATTATACTTTTTTTTAAAGAATTGAAAACCAAAACTTTTTCCATGGAAGAATTCTTTGTAATAAATTCCAAAATCTTATTTCAAATTTAACTGGACCCTTAGTCCATTTGTAACTTTCTAAAATCAGACTTTTAAATACCCTTTTGCTGTTTATTCCAGAAAAAAAATAAGTCCTTAAACTTGTGTTTAAAACTTCTTTCACTAAGGATTGAAGAAAATTCACCCAGTGCTGTAAAACCTGTCCATCCAAAGGTTCCTGATTGGTAAGAAGCAGTTAAGAAGCAATTTCTGAAAGTGATTAGAAAAGGAAGTATGCTAACCCAGTGTCCTGTCAAAGGCACCAACTGCAGTTTGAGCAAGATGGCTATTCTCTCGTCTCCCAGAGCTCTAAACCCACCAGCGACTGTTACTGTTGTGGTCTCCTTGTGAGAAGCAGCTGCCTGGAGCACTTGTGGGTGATCTCAAATCCTCTCCTTGTCCAGATAGGAATTATAAAGAGCCGGTCTACTCGCTGGCTCTTCATTTCACCATGATTGTTGGCTCCACATTGTGCAGAGCCATCTTCAGTTTGCCATTTCTTCCCTGGAAGTCCTAATTTAACACTTTCTCCAATCAATGACACAGGGCTATAAATGAGAGAGGATGTGGAAAATGAAAGAATATGATTCACTCTATATTATAGAGATGGCAATAAATTAGCAGTACCACTTTCTTCTGCCCAGTATTGGAGGCCTGTTCAGCATTAAAGACCAGCTGTGTAACCTTTTAAGCAGTTTCAGCTGTAAAACACAAGTCTGAATTTGCCATAACAAAAATGCTTCATTCCCAAAAGTCAAATAAAAAGATTAGATAAAACAGAAAGGTCATCAAAAGTTTCTGCTTTGTGCTCAGAATTCTTTGTTTTCTTTCCCTTTTTTGCTGCATCTTTAATAAGTTGAAAAAAGAATGGGGTGGGGGTGGGGAATAATGAGAAAATGTTTTCCCATAAAATATCACACACAGAATTGAAGCACCTTATCTACAAGGAGGTTCTGGTGGCAAGGACAGATTCAGTAGAGAAGAGGATCAATACAGTCCACAGAGACAAAAACATACTGGAGCGGCAAGAAAAAAGGTTACAATATTATTGTGCCTATAATATAGGAAAATAAAGGCAAGCAGCATTATTGTTGTCAGTCAAACTGATCAGATAGGTAATGGGTTTTCTTCTTGACCTGAAAACGGAAGTTTTATTAGATTGGGTCCCATCAGGAGGTACTATATGAGAGAGAGAGGGAGGGAGGGAGGGAGGGAGAGAAACAGTCTGAATTACCAAATGCCTTTCCTATTTCTTTTAATACAATCACACATACTGAAAAAATCAACCAGCTCTTCCTCAAATGGAAATGAAAGAGCTGAGATGGGGGTTCAGTTTCATTAGTTAAAGAAGGGCCAAGGGCCTATGCAGAAGGATGTTAACAACATTCTGTCTCTAATGATTTTCAGTCTCTACATGAAACGTTTGGAAGCAATGATCAAAAGGTTGGGAGCTTGGAACTCATATTCTCATGACACTCTATTTCACGATGGCATGGCTCCCCTAAGTGCCTTCCTTCAGCCAGTAACAGGGAAGATGAGGGATAATAGATTGGAACTGAATCCAGAAAAAAAGAAAAAAAGGAGATTTTTCTTGATATACATACTCTGGTTTGTAGGAAGCATGCTATGGTATCTGTATCAGTCCCATGGGCAAAGAGAGGTTGTAAACCCTTTCCTCTTGTCATTTCTCCTCTGCTCAACTCTTGCAATTGGCCATCGTTTATCATGCAACCTTGGAACAGCTCTTCCAAATTACCTGGGGTGGCTTGTCTCAGCAATGAATTTCTCATTTTGTGTCAGCCCTCCTAGGAAACCTAGACAGAAAACATGACCAGATGAGCTACTTCTACTTTATTGTTAGGCTACATTAACAGAATCTTGCAAGTCTGAAAATACAAATCTCTCACCGTCCCTATTTACCACCTAATGAGTTAGGGCGGGTCCTTTCTAACTTTCTTTCTCTGCCTGTTACTTAGTTGTGGACTCTTCCTTCTTTTATCAAATCATTCCCCAGGCAGCATCTCTTCTCCCCATCTTCCAAGGTCATTCTCATATTCCATTACATCTTGTCAGCAAGTCCTTCTCTAAATTGGTCAATCAGAGCCAGATCAGATCCTATATGTACCTCCACACTAGGCTGGCCATATTTCCTTGAGACAAAAATGGGACATTGGGATGGCAAAACGGGAAGGGGTTAAGCTTATGTAATATTATGTAATATTACGTATCCATGAAAAAGTAAGACGATAAAAAAAGTTTTAAAGAGTTTTTAAGATCCATTTGCTGGTCCTTGCTAGGAAGGTGCAGGAGAGGGAGGTGCGGCAGTGGTTGGGCCTGGAGAGACTGGTGCAGGGGTGGAGTTGGGCAGAGAGGTTGCAGGAGGGCTGAGGGTGGTGGCGAGCTGGGGCAGAAGAACAGGAATGGAGGAGTCTAGTGAACGGTTGTCCCTGACAACTTGTTCCTCTGTGGTGCACCCTTTTATTTTATCTTCTTCCTCCGATTTTGGCCTGAGAGCCAGTCAGCTTCTTTTCTGCTGGGAGCGCTTTTCCAACTGTCTTCCACTGCACTGATTGGCGGCCTGTGACTCTTTCTCTTGCTCACCGCCAATCAGCTGTTCCTACAGTTCCCGCTCTAGGTTTCCCGCTGGATTGAGAATTACCACCAATGGGTAAGTCAGCCTCCTTTTCAATTTCAATTTCATTTTTTCCCCGTTTTCCCAATAATGGCTCCAATGTTTTTTTAAAAAATGGGACAAAATTGACATTTATATTAAAACAACGGGATGATTGGGCAATGTTAAAAAAATGGGACCGTCCCATTCAAAATGGTAAATATGGTCAGCCTACCCCACACTCAATTCTGACCTTGCCTGAGTTTGCTAATTTCACTGTTGACAGTCCCCCACCACATAAATTGTTGAGAGCTCCTCTAAATTCTTTCTTGAAGTTTTGATAATTGTCCAGCACAGGTTGTTGCACTCATTTGCTTACCTTTTCTTTTAGCAAACTCAGGACAAAAGTCATTTCAGTATGATCTGTGGAAACTTTGATGGCTGACTCACCATAAACAGTTCACACTAAATTGTAAAGTTCATGTGCTTCTCCAGTGCCTGTATTACAGAGACAATTGTACTAGCTTCATCTCACCATTACCCAGCATGCACAGGACAATTCTACACCTCCCTGCAGCTTTCAGATACCAACCCTGCTACAACATACAATGTTGCCAGGTTCTGTGCAGCAGCATTTAAACTTCATCGGACGATGTCCTGTGCTATAAACAAGACTTAATCAACATCTAGTTTGTCATACTAGAGTTCTCTGTAATTTGATAGATACAGTCTTCCACATACTAACCTTTTTGCTCCCCTATACCCATCTAATACTCCTACCTCTCCTTTCAGATTGTTTTAGACTCTTGTTTTTAAATATACTTTCTGTTTTTATATATTTGTTATATCTTCTAGCATTTCATAATTTTAATGATTATGTATCTTATATTCTTTTTAATTGACTGTACACCACCCTCTTTATGCTGGTCTATGACTGTAATAAAGATTTGATTTAATTAAGTTATTTTAGGATTTAAACCAGCGATTTCAGTGGCAATGACTCAAAGTATATATTCATCATTACAAGAGAATTCCAATGAGAGGAACTGGAATAGATTTCTGTGGCCTTCTATGGAGCCCAGCAGTCTCTTGGTTTTATTGAAAAATAATTTGTTAGGATATTTGGCTGTTTAGCTTTAAAAAACCAATATAGATATACATTCCATTGGGCATATGTGCAAGTTCCTTAGTATTCTTTCTGTTGAAGTCCCCATCCACCTGAAATTTGGATTGTATATGTTCCTTAGAAAATGTACTTAATTTTATCAAATGAAATTTGTTGTGTTCTTGCTTCAGTTGATGATGAAACAAATAAATGTGTACCTTTGGTGAATATGAGAAAAAAAGAAGATGTGAAATACTGTTTTGTTTATTATACAATCCCAACTCATACAAACACTCAAATTCATTTCTACATATAAATATATACAGAAAATTCTTAGATGAACAGAATATTGGCTGACAATATAAAGGGTCAAGGACAGTTGTCTTAAAGCACAAGTTTCCTCATACACTGTTTATGTTAAATAGTATTCCTTATAGGTAATTATTATTCTGTTATTCATTTCTTTTCTTTTGTACGTAAAACTATGTGGATAGCATGTAGTTATGTTTAATAACTGCAGGATGAAAATATCAGAAAAGTAAGGATGGATGAGTCTTTTCCATCCTGATGATTTTATACATGTTCATTCAGAGGTTTGTCATGTCCCATTTCCAAATGAAGTTCTGATAGTAAAATACTCTAGACAAAATTTCGCTGATAACATCACTTTCTATTTCTGGCTCCTTTAACTGAACATCTTTTATTTAGCTATCCTTGTTGATTATCAGACTATTTATCAAAACAGAGAAGTGGCATCCGCTGTTCAGCACTGTTCACAATGTGCTACAGTTCCAATATGTTATGTTATCATAACCATATTATTTGGCATGGACCTTCTTGCCCTCATTGGACTACTCCAATTACTGGAATGAGTCTTTTTTTTTTAATAAGAATTTTATTAAGTTTCAAGCAAAGATAAAAGCTACAGAAAAAACAAAAAACTATGAAGAAAAAAAAGAAAAAACTAAAAAAGTGTAGAAACGCAAGAGAAAATTTTTCAAAATTACAAAAAGAGGTGACTTCCAACTTTTAACAGCAACGATATACAACATTTTTCCATAATCAATATCTTACTCTATATTAAACCAAAATCACATTATTTCTATAAATCATTCCATTGGCACATTATAAAAGTCACTAAATATAGTTGCTCCCTCCCATTATATTAAAAGAAAAGAATACACACACACACACACACACACTGTATATATCTCCTAATCAACTTCTCCCTCAAAGATAACATTTATTTAATTATTTCCTTCCTACTACTATTCTGTACATTCCTGTCTACTATAATAAAGATTAAACTAAAAAACATATAAACTGTCTGCCATTGTGCTTGATAATACAACAATTTTAATACTCTTAATCATAACTAGGCTTAGACTCTCATACTTTGGGCACATTGTCAGGAAAGACCAATTGCTTGAAAAGGACATCATGTTTGGTAAAGTCGAGGGCCAGCGGAAGAGAGGAAGACCTTCAGTGCAATGGATTGATACAGTTACAGCAACAATGGATGCAAACATTGGAACAGTCAGGCATATGGCGCAAGACCGAACAGCATTTTGTTCTGTTATACATAGGGTCGCCATGTATATGTAAACGAATCAATGGCAACTAACAGCAACAACAATCATATTAAACCCAAAACCAGACATTTATTATTTTTTTCTTATACCTTAATAATCTTAATCCAAATCATTAAAGATAAATGAAATCAGCCAAACCCTAAAAACAATCCAGACAGATATTTTTAAACATTTATCCCACTTCAAAATACACCAAAGCATTTACATATCCCCACAATGTGCACACAGCTTTTTGTTACAGAAATCAAACAGCCCAACTGCCCCCCTCAAAAATCTGACTTCTCTTCAGGAAACCTCCCATACATAATAACCCCTTATTTTCCATGGCATTCCATAAAAAGATCAATTTCACTTATGGCTTGCAACTTGATCTCTCCCTTTAATTTCTTCAACTTTATGCTCGTCTATGACTGAAATAAAATTGATTGATTTCTTCAACTTGACTATCCAATCTTCATCCAGTACTTCAACAGAAGTTGAGGAGACATTTCTGTCACTGTTAAATTCTTCAGTTCCATCCACGACATCCCCATCCAAGTAGCACTTTTTAAAGCTCATATTTTCCACAATGTCCTGAATGCCTTGTATAAAAACTTGGTAAGAATAAAAAAGAATCTGTTTGAAATCTCTATGGAAATTTGTTTAAGAACCTCCATACCTCAAGCAGTAGATTATGGTGCCCCCTAGGAGCATAACCAGTGAAAGTTGAGGATATAAAGGAGTTACAGAATATGTTTACACAAATGAAAGTGATAAGTAAACAGTTCCCCAGGGAAAGTAGAAGCAGGAAACTGAAAGTTCAAAACAGCCCATTCAATGTGTAGGAAAATGCTAATATCTTCAAATTTAGTACAAAAATAATAACAGGGAGACAATTATTTACTCTCAATCCTCCTTAATATTTGGATGGAAAACAAAGTCCAAAGCTTAAAAAGAATTTTTTTAAAAAAATTGATCCCAAAAATAACGATAAGCACCAAGAGAACCTGCTTCTCCTTGCTGTAGAAAGCCTCTCTTAAGGTACGCTTACTTAAAGAAATATAAATTGGGTGATTTAGAAATGGAGTGGCCGGTCTTAGCATCTCTTTAAGACTACAGTGCGGCTTGGTGACATCTCAGCCTCCTGGCTGCTCTTATCAGTCAAACGCAAACACTGTTTGTGATCTTCTGGCTGTAAGCAGCCATCTGGAGGACAAATGGGTAATTCCAGGTGTTTTCCTTTTTCTGAAAGAACACTCCTGGGCTTCAGGAAAAAAACTGCCTGAGCCTGAAAAAACTGCTGCGTTGTTAGCTCCACCCACTGAGCTTGCAGGCACAGCTGTTCAGTCCTTCCCACCAGAAGCCCCAGAACTACTGGAATATTTTCTGACAAGAAAAAGGCACCAGAATCTCAGTGACATATTTGTCATTTTCATACAGCAGCAGAAGTTGTAGTATTTACTTTTTTAACCCACCTTAATGTGTTATTGCTACTAAAGACTTACTGATTCTCTTTTTATAGGAGGGGACTCTGTTGCAAAATATGAGAAGGGTTTTCCAATGTTGCATTATTAAGCTTTGGAAAGTAGACAGCAGAAAGCAAGAGTGGTTTGGATCTGAGCTGCTACAATCACAATAAATTATTTCACATAGGAAAGCTAGATTCTTTTTTTTTTAAATAAAAGATCACTCACCTGGGGAAACTAGCTGAAGAGCCATTATTCAGGAACAATGAAAATGTCCAACTGATTGCTGTCCTGTGTTATCTATGAGCTTTTGCAGAAGCTTTCTGCTTTTGTCATAATACACATGAAAAAGGTGTGGGGCTTATGTAAGGAAGGTGTGACATAGGTTTTGTCATTCTGCCCTTCCCATCCCCCATATGGATGACACTGTGCTATCAGTTCTTTCTCACATTTTGGAATCTGAATGGATAAAAAATTCTATAAAAAACAATGTCATGAACATAATTGCTCAGTTGGATTTCCTTCTGAAACTAAAGGGAGAACTCTAATTAGATTTCCATTTTCCATGTCATGAGTAAGGATGGCGAGCAGGGGGCTCCCATCCAGACTGTCAAGCGCATGCGTAGCACTGATGAATTGTTCAGCCATTCAAAGAGACACAGATCGGGACCGCCTTAACCCTTGGGGGTTATATGTCTGGGTTTTCCCACGCTTCTTCAGTTTGTTAGGATTCCTGTTAAGTACTAGCAATAAATATTAGAGACCAGTTCCTTGTCTCAGTGTGTTTCCTGGTTGTTAGGACATTCCAGATGGCTGTTTCTGATCCTGGGAATATCTTTTATATACTTTTATATATTGTGTGTATACACACACACACACACACACACACACACATACACACAATATCCATTTACTCATGTCCAATTCTCATGGAGACTGCCTGGACAAGTCCCTGCAGTTTTCTTGGCAAGGTTTTTCAGAAGTGGTCTGCCACTGCCTCCTTCCTAGGGCTGAGAGAGTGACTGGCCCAAGGTCACCCAGCTGGATTTGTGCCTAAGGCAGGGCTAGAACCCACAGACTCCCAGTTTCTAGCCTGATGCCTTAACCACTATACCAAATTGCCTCTCAGCTAATATTAGCATACGAGCATTCACACAATCACAGTCAGGAGGCTGAGGTTCCTTTAACTGTTTAATGAAGCGTAATGAATGGTACAGAAGGCAAGCTGTGAATAAAGATTTCCTGCTCAAACCTAACTTAAAAACTACATTCTCTTAGTTAATCCCCTTTCCCATGAAACCATTTCACCCCCCCTCCCATCCAGATGGTATTCCTGGCATATCTCGACCCCGTATCCTTGATGTCCTCCATAGCCATAATAAACCACTTCACACTCCAACTTCACACCCGCTCCCATCTGGCGACACGGATTCCATTCCTTGGAGAAGGAAATGATGGGAGATGCTCCGATAACAGTTTCTATGAAACCTTTGATCGGGGGGATCTGACAGGAAGCCTAAATGTTATGTAGTACAGGGTTGGGATTGTCTAAACCTTTTACCCACAATAACACAAGTTGAACATGTTTCACATAACCTGTTTTATTTAACCATGCTCACATTGGATGTGAGGGAATGAAGTTGGGATTGCTGTCTGCACTTGGGAAAGGCAGCTACAGTCAGGCAGAAATGCTTCCCACCCCATTTCTCTCATGCATGCATTTATCCATTCACTCACAACTTTACCCGCAAGCATCAGAGCTGGCGTTCCAGCTGGCTGTAATAATTGAGCCATACCCTGGTGTTTCAAGGACATGCTGATGTCCAGAGGCAGCCTTGCCCACACAGGCCCTTAGTTTACAAAAACAAACATTAAGGCACAGTGGAAGGGGTGTAGGAAAACATGAGATAAGAAAATGGCATGCAAACAGGAAAGTGGAGGTGACATCTGGAGATTGGCAGCTATTACAAGCAGGCAAGAGGACTATTAGTCAACTGCCAGGACCACAAGCTATGGTGAGCAGCATAGCCTGGTGGGAGTCCTGCATGCAGCTTTGCTGGGAGCTTGGTAGCAACTAGAAGGGGAACAACCACACTGAGACAGCACCTCATCCCAACCAGTGTAAGAATTTTTGGAAAGAAACAAAGGTTGTCTGCCACTTTACAGACTTTTATTTGAACTAAGTATTGAAGGGTTGAGTATTAAAGACATATTTACATGGCAACATCACCTTGCAAGTCCTAGAAGGGTGGAGAGCAATAGTCTGTTGCATTGGGTACAGATTTGCTATGCTGTGGTGTGTCCAGTCCTTGAAAAGCAAAGAAACTTCACATTGCGTGGATATGTTTCTAAGCTGGAAAAATAATTTCAAGGAAAGCTACAAATTTTCTCTGTTAGGAATGAAATTCTTTGAATTTTTCTTCATTATAGTGAAATTGTAGCTCTTTTTACAAGGTCTTATTGTCTAGTACCCAACACATGTGGAAGTGTTATGTGGCCCTAGGTGTAGACACACTACTCCATCTTTTAAAATATTGCATTAACTGCAGATGGTAGGACCAGAGTTAGAGCCAACACATGTGGAAGTGTTGTTGATTGCTAGATATCCATTAGCCTTGTGTCCAAGGTTAATGTGACATCTGGAAAGGGAATTCATGGGTTATTTCCCTTCTCCAATGTCACACTAAATGTATATGCACATCCTGACCAAGGATAGGATTTTCAGTTCCAGAAAAACTTATGTGGCCCTAGGTGTAGACACACTACTCCATCTTTTAAAATATTGCATTAACTGCAGATGGTAGGACCAGAGTTATAGCCTTGTGCACGATTCCTGATTATATGGAGTCTGTCTTGCATCTAGCTGTCATGTGTATAGCTGGTGTTCACAAAGGCTCTCATTGTCAGATGACATGCTGTGTCACATTACAGAGACACAATTCTTCTTTTGCTATTTATTATTTATTAAACTCACACATTGCCACAGTCTAATGACTCTCAGCATCTTACAGAGCATAGAATATAACAATAGCTTAAAGCATCCACAGCATGATTAAAACAAATAACAACATCATAAATCCTCAACAAAGACAGAAAAAAAGAGACAAGAACAAATAATAAAAGCTGGCAAAATGCTTACGTTAAGAGAATGACCTCAGGAATAATTGTGTTTTCAGTCATTTCCTAAAATCCAGCAGGGAGGAGCTGAGTCTCTCTGGGAAGATCATTCTAGAGCATTGGAACAGTAACAGAAAAGCAGCACTTCTACATTTGCAGCATCTGTCCCCCTACAAGTCTGGGACTAGAAGCAGTTGCTCCCTACAAGAACTACTAGGTAGATCCACTTCTGGTTTGAGCAAGTGAACCTACAATTTCCCAGGTGTCAAATCTTGAAGGACCTTATAGGCTAACCTTAGCACCTTAAATTGCACCCAGAAACTAATTAGCAACCAGTACCAAATCAATGATATATTCTCCCAGAATTAGAGTGGTCTACAAATATTGCTGCATACATACATACTATCATCAGACCGCTCTATGTTATATTCTATCTTAAATGGAGGAATTTGTATATAACAAAAAGCCAAACATGGTGAACTCCTGGAAGACAGATTCCATTGGCTAGAGGTGATAGAAAATGGAATCTAACAGCATTAAAAGAGGCTCAGGTTCCCCACTTTCCATTAATTGAACTGGCTGCTCCCTATAATGAAGTAGATTCAATTTTGTTTATTTATTAAAAGCATATGTATATCTCATTCTCCCCTTTTGGTGAAAATAAATATTGCTAGTTCCCCAATTCAAAGCCAAATGTTTTCAGACAAGGCTGTTTGGCTGGCAACATATTTTTGTTGATCAGGTCCATTGAATTTCAGTCAAAATTGACTTGAAATCTGATAAAAATCAACTGAAATATTCAATCACTTTTCTTTTTGTTTCCTCTTTTGAAATCATACCCTTGTGAGGATTGTGGCATAGCTTCAGTAGAGCAATTGGTAGAAACATAGAATCAGTAAACTATTTCCATGAAAAGAAGAAACTTTTTTTCTAAAATACAGAATCAAATTGACTATAATTATTATTTCCTTAAATTTCAATTTACTTAGTTCAATCGACTTAATATAGGATACATGTTTAAATCTTCCTTATTTGTACATGAATATAATATACCCTATGCTTTCTTTATCTCCAAAGACAACAATGCCTTTTACACTAGATTTGCTTGGAGCTTTGCACTGAATTTGTACTTCACATACTAGTTCCAATTATGGC
This sequence comes from Candoia aspera, assembly GCF_035149785.1. Lineage (NCBI taxonomy): Eukaryota > Metazoa > Chordata > Lepidosauria > Squamata > Candoiidae > Candoia > Candoia aspera. The sequence goes on along the minus strand of NC_086158.1, from coordinate 55,519,838 downwards.
AATCCCATCTCTCTTCCCTACAGACCAAAAATATCTTAATTGTTTCTGCATAGAAAGCTTCCCAGTTATAATATGTGACCAAATATTAATTCTTTGGACAAAAGTGCTGGACAAAACCACAGTATTTATTTACTAAAAACAGGGTACTGGGTACTTTGTACATTGCTTCTGGAACATGAGGGCCCTTAGGTGTAATTAGGCTATTATAAAATCCAACAATTAAATCACAAAATCTTCACAAGTGGAAATGTTGGTAAAGAAAGACCATATTTGTGAAATTGCATTTAGCATAGTCTTATCTCTCAGCTGAAAAGGACAGCTGCTCAACATAGTATAAATAAAAATATGAAGGTGGTCTGGGACTTGCTATAATGGATTATGACCATGATCAGCATTCTATGTAATTAAGGCAAAGTACATCTAAAACCCAGAGAAACATGTTTGTAATTTCTGTGGACATTTTTTCAGGAAGGCATTGTAGACAATCTAGTCAGCTCCTAGCTTGATGCCAAGAAACCCATGCTAGAGTTTCTCCAACAAAACTTGGTCTCTGGGAGAATTCATGCCAAAGACATTGCATTGGCTGCCAGTTTGTTTCTAGTGAAACATACCGTGATGATTGTTATCTTTAAATACAGACCCATATGAATTTTGTGTGGGGTAAACAACATTTCACAAAGTGCAGAAAAAGTGTAGGAATCAATAATTAAATGATGATGATGATAATGATGATGATGATGGCATGGAATAAGGAAAACAAAAAGGAAATCTGACTAGATCAATTTTCCGCAACAGTCTTCACTAAAGCATTCCATACTTTTATTGGAAAACCCCCTTCTACTATAGCATATACTGTACCTCTTTATATATTGCTCTGTGTTCTTTAATTTTCCACTTATCTCTTTTTTAGGATCTCATCATCTCTAGCTGATCATGACTTGCTTGGTCTCCCCCTTCCCCTTGACCTATTTACTCTTCCTTCATATATTTACTTCGCAATGCTATCCTCAATTCATTCTCTCAATAGGGCAAAACCACTTGAATATATTCTTTTACACTGGTTGTTTTTGTTTTTTTTGTGCCTTCAAATCAGTCAGACTTATTAAGCACATTTACTTGATGTTTGAGAATTTTTGGGTTCATACTCCTTTTTACATCATACAGCTTATCAATTGTCTATCCAAATTTCACTGTAAATAATTTGGGTTCTTCGTCAATATCATCTGTATACTCACTGTTAAATCTCTATCCAACATACCTCTAAAGTTATCAGAAAGAATCCCTATGTATTTATCTATAAATTTATTAAACAACCAATGGGACAGTATCTTACTTCTTGATTAGTGTTAAACCATCCCCTAAGCATTCCGTTTATTCTCATGTATGCTTTATTTCCCTTTTATATAACATTCAACAATCAATCCTCAACTCCATATTTACAGAAAACCTTCCATAATTCAAGCCTATTCACTGTCATACACACTGACTTGCTGAAGAGCAAACATCTGGTCTGCAGAGCAAACTAGGATCTCTAATCTATGCAAGTCAATATGCTTCTCCCTCATTCTTCCATATGGGAGATACATTCAGGTTATTTTGTATTTGAGAGGACACTTTTTTAGTATGATCCTTTCTGTTCACTGAAACATCTGAAACATCTGGCTGCCTCAGGTTCTTCTCATGGCTACTTGTGGTTGAGCATTTTTTTGTAACTTCCTCTGTTCCTTCAATGGTCAAGTTGAGGCCCTAAAATATAACCTTTTTTGCTGCTGTAAATTTTAATTGTTGTTGTTATTACTATTCAGTTATAACTGATGTATTTATTTCAGAGCTCTAGTTTTAATTTTGTTTTTTCATTTAATTATAAACCACTCAGAAAATGCAATGGTCAGTACTATAAGATTAATAAAATAAAAATTACTAAATGACTCTTTGAAAGTCTCCAGCAAACTCATCCAACATATCATATCATTTGCATGTTTACACACTATTGTATTAAAATAGAGATCAAAAATTTGTTAACTGTTCGTGTTCATGTGCTTTTATTGGAATGGAGTAATGGGTTGGTTTAAACTCAACCATTATAAATATTTCCATCGTGTGACTAGGGGATGGTATGTTTGACTCCAGGAAATGACATGACATAGTAAAGAAAGAGGAAAATGAAACCTCCTATAATTTCCGAGGTTTTATCAGAATATATCCAGTTAAGATTAATTCAGAAAAAATAAGTGAAACATTATGCAGTCAGAATATGCTATTAAAACAGCATCAAATCCAATGCTTTCTGGAGTGCTAATGAGCACCAAATTTAACAACAAATCTTAGCATAATAAGCTTATTTGCATAATCCAGTTTGTTCCTTGCAATTATAGATAGCAAAGGCTTGTGTCCATAAGAGGATAGAGGTTTATTTTATTCTATCTTCCCGTTCCAAAGAAAAAAAGAGAAAGGGAGAGAGGGAGGGAGGGAGGGAAAAAAAGAGAGAAAGAGAGAGGGAAGGAGGAGGAGGAATAACTGGGAAACAGTTCTACATGAACTAAAAGCCTAAGGGATTTTAAAAAAAACCTAAGAATGATGAAGAGTAACTGCCAATTTAGTGGTAGAAATATGAGGAAGTATAACTAAATGAAGCTTAATATAGAAGCAGAATGTTTGGAATTTAAGTTTTCAGCTCCTGTTTGTCAACACTGACAAAACTTTCTGAACATACTAAACAAGGACATAATTGAGAAAAATAAATCAATTGCATAGGGGACTTTTTCAGGTCACTCTTCAAAGAGCAAGCTGGGTGCTGTATTCCAAAAGGGAAGCAGAGTCAAGAAAAAGAAGGCCTTAATTACTTGCAGTGAATATCATTATTCATTTTATTATACATCTTTCTCCCTCAGGCACATTAATATTTCTATTTTGTGTAGAATATTTGGAATATCATGGGAGGTACTTTGGAGGCTGCATGTAGCCAGAGTGCTGATATTGTGCTCCCCTACTGTATATATATTTTCCAACAGCAAGCTGTCACTGTATTGCACTATTCACAGATTGTTATTGTGTTATCTTTTATTTGTTGGACAATGTAATAATTTACGATACCTGAGGGGGCCAGGGAACTAGCCTATGATTGATCAGGAACTGTTGAGTATTGCTCCCAGGATTATCATGTAAAAAAATATTGTATTTTATTTAAGTACAATAAATACAATATTGTATTCAAAGCCCTCTGATAAAGAAAAGAAGGCATAGCTGTTTTCTAGGAATTAACGACATCTTACTAGCCATTCTTCTGGAGCTCTGCATTCCTGTGAGAAGGTCAAGTTAAGCTAAAAACAAAAACTGAGCTTCAAATACTTCTCCCATTCTTTAATATTTATGAATGTCCTGTTTTGCTCCAGATTGTAACATTTTAAATATTTAAAGCAGTAGAAATAGCAGTCACATTTTAAAGGTTCTTTAGGCAATAAATTGCCAAATGTTTAGCATGGTCTCTCTGCACAATAGATTCATTTGTGATGAGAAAATAAATGTTTCCATACAGAGTATTCAAAAATATACACCCACCCATGCAGTATTAGGAGACCTAAGAAATCTCACAGAAGTGCCATGATGGGGGAAAAAAAATGACAAAACAGATGTGTTCACATCTCAACATAAACCCTGGCCTTTCATATTAATGTTCTGGCATCAGATACATCAGATAGGTCACATGCTTTGTGTCATGATGTACCATTTGTGCCCCCCTGCAGGTGTCTATGTTCAGAGGTATCATTTCAGAATTCAATCACTCCTATCTATGTTACATTTTCTGTAATATATGGACTGCCTCTCTGTGTTTTGGAAAGTAATGTGGAATAATACCTAATCTGAAATAAATTTCAAATCCAGTGAAATAGGGAATTCTGAATCAACTCAGTATGGGCTTCAAGGATACCAGTGCATTTAGAAGCTTTTTAGTTACATCCTTCCTATTGGTTTAGATCTATTGGTCATCAGTCCTTATGAATGCAAACATCCATAATCTAATACGCTTGAAGCTTCTGTTATCCTGGACAAAATGATAATCACCCCCCTAATAATGCTCATATCAGCATAACTCTTGATTGATTCATTGATTATGTGCATCATGTCATTTTCAACTCCTGGAAACCATATAGATAGATTTTATCTATGATGATCTATCCCTAAACTGTTCTTTCAGGTCTCCCAATTGTGCACTCAACACCACTGTAACTGGGTCTGTCCACGTTGCTGCTGGTCATCCTCTTCTTCTCTTTCCTTCCACCTTTCCTGTATTAGAACCTTTTCCAGAGAGCTGGGTCTTCACATAATGTGTCTGAAGTAGGATAATATGAGCCTCGTCATTGTGCCTCGAGTGAGAACTCTGGGTTGATTTCTTCGATGATTCATTGGTTTGTTTTCTTGGCTGTCCATGGTATTATCAGGAGTCTTTCCCAACACCAGAGTTCAAAGGCATCAATACACTTCCTATCCTGCTTCTTCAAAGTCCAACTTTCACTTCCATAGAGTGCCACAGGGAATACCATGGCTTGCACAATTCTGATCTTTGTAGGTAATAACACTCTTAGCTCTGAACTTTATTTATTTATTTAATTATTTTCTAGATTTATATAGCTGCCCCTCTCAAATATATGACTCTGGACACATTCTTTTGTTCAGCCCAACAGGTTCCATGTGAAGTGGACTTTGGAAGATATTCATTGCTCATATGCATTATTAATCTTGTTATGAACTGTTAATCTTGCTAATCTTTTTTAACCAATTGCCACTTGGATGGTTTCCAATGTAGGTAGATAGGTAGACAGGTGTAAATGCAACTAAACCCTGGAATGTATACATGAAAAATAGCACACAGGATCAGTTCAACTGTTCTGAGCAAGAAACTTACAAAAATTCATATGCTTGGCCAAATGAAATTAAAGAAAAGGATGTTTCTTTGATTAATTTTGAAATTTTGCACCAATTTCCGTGGGATTTTCTCATTTGTGCTTTTGTGCATGTGTCTTTTCTTCACTCATGTTCACTATACCGTTGGTATGATCCCTCATTGCAATTCATACACCTGTCATTTCTGAGTGTCGCTGGTTCCTGCCATGCTGATTAAAAGGCAAACAAAAAGAGAGAGAAAAAGACATAGGGAGGAAAGAATAGCTGTATAAATAAAAAATTACAGTCTGTCGCATTTGAAAAAGGAACTCATGTTTTAAACACCAGCTTTTATTTTATGTTTTAAATAAATACTTGTTTCTTGGTTATCATGGGGGGGGGGGTACAGGAAGAGAACAAAAGAGAGACAGCTAATGGCTTGTACTTAGTGATCAAGTGGTTAATGATTTAATAAACTAAAAAAAATCTCATTTGTTGCATCCCTTGGATTGAGGGGAAAAAAACCTCAAAGAACTGATTTTCTGTGTACCTCAGTCCAATATTGCTACCTGCTGGGTTATGAATGCAATCTCTAAATAAATTGCAAGTGGCCATGGGCAAGAGGAAAAACTTCTCTTTGATCTTGTTAGAGAGAATGAAGTCAAATATTCAATCAATCAATCAAATTCATAACTTCTAGCTACAATTGGCCTGACAACAGCCTATTATTTATTTTTAAAATCTTATATTTCATTATTGCAAAACACAGAAGCTCTCATGGGGGGGGAGGACTAAATTATTGATAAGCCTTATATGTGACTGAGTTTGTTGTTTCTGACATGCTTGTCACTAACTATTGTCAGAAAGAATTTACTAAGATGTTGCACTGGAAAAGTTGGCAGCAAATGTGTATTGTGCCAAATTTAAACTGGGTAGAGTTACTTTAATGGCCTCTTTTTTGCAGAATTCCTAGTTGGTAAAGACAGCTGAAGGCAGAAAAGCTTTATAGTATGGGGGAGAAAAAACACAGTAGCATGAAAAAAAGGGACAGCACTCCCCTCTCCAACACTACCTTTATTTTAATTGCTGGAAAGAGATTAATTTGTGCTTCAAAATCTATGAACCTAGAAGAGGTAGCAAACAATTAACTGATTTCCATCTTTCGAGAAAAAGTTATCCCCAATTTGTAGGGGAATTACAGAAACTGAAAAAAGTAAAGATGATTAACCAGCACAAATATCTCTTGGGCATCTCTTTACAGGAGTATCTGTCAAAAACAGCAGAATAGCTGTGAAGGATGTGGGGTGCGGGGCAGGGAGGGGGAAGAAACACTTTAGGAAACAACAGTGTAAGAAGACTTACCTTAGGCATGTTGCAGAAGAAACTGGGTTCTACAGATGCACGGATGGCTCTTTTGTAATGCTGATTAAAATATAGCATTGCTAACCTAGGATGATCTCTATATATTAGTTCAGTGAAAGGCAATCTATATTTTATACCACATCTAGAGGAAAGGATTCTAGATCTGAAGCAGAGCATTAGGTTTGACTTCCTTCAAGGGTACATAGTTCTGATACAATATGCATACAAGTGTGGGGGAATAACAGTTACAGATGTTCATTACTGTACAGACATAATAATTGTGGTGTTTTCAATGGACTTTGTGGCAAACAGGAAATAATAAACAGGCCCTTGATAAAAAATCTGGCAGAAATCATTGAATATTCTGAGTAGTTTAGCATAATTCTAATGAATTCTGCAAATGCATTCACTGAAAGAAGAAGAGTTTCACACATTAAACCTTTTATGCCTATTCAAATGAAAATGAAATGATGGAACTTCTAGAAAGGAAGAGAGTAGCCCACACCCAAATTGCTGATTTATAATCTAGCTGGCTCAGTGACCATAATTTTTGCATCTAGACCTTTACGTATTTAGTTTGCAAATTGAATGTAAGCCATATGGAGTCTATTGAGTGAGACAAAGTACAAGTTATATAATAAACAAACTAATGTGCATGCTAGGGAAAAAAAATGCTATATTTCTTCAGTCCAGATTTTTGTTTAAAGACATTGGAGCAGGACAAAGGAAGTAACTGGCCACCTTAGACTGTATTTCATTTTTTTGGTGGGGGAGAAAGGGAGGGTTATTCACTAAACAAATTAAATCGACAGACTGGAATGAATGTAATGAATTCTCAGCATTCTAGTTGTTACTCAATTTTCTTTGAAAATCTGACTAGCCAATTTTTGGGAAGCCCTCTTTTCCTCTCTTCTCTTTTATCACATACCCAAACTCTTCTCACTGGGTTTCATCAACTGTTCACAAGTGACAGTGACTGTGCAACTTGAAGAAGTTAGTATTTCACAGCTATGGTAAAGAAGAACGGAATTCGTTACAGGATAATATACAGGTAACATCCCTTTTCCTATTTCCCTCCACGCTAATTAGTTTTATGGATTACAAAGCTTTATTGAAATAGAATGTTTTTCTGTCTTCACTTTCACTCTCATACTCCTTCCTCCAGTCACTCGTGTGGCTCTCAAACAGACCTGGCCAAGCATCTAGCTCAAATGCGTAGAGGTCCTCTATCCAGGTAGAGAGCTTCACTGGAATCTTTTATTTCAAGTCTTTTACAACCTGATGGTTGCTGGGCTAAATTGCTTTGCACAGTGCTGATTTACAGGCTGTCACTTTAAATGTTAATCTGTCCAGTCAACATCCTCATTCTTCTGCAATCTGTTTTCTGTTCCAGGAGTTTGGTATGCCTAGTATCTGATAAGATGTGGCTGTGCCTCTCTTGTTTCCAGATAATGGTATCTTTAGGTATTCTATTACATTTGTCTTCAGCAGCTGGCTCTAGCCATGTTAGAGACATACCTTAAATTGTATCACACCATTAGCCACTTCAGCCTTAGAGACACACTCAGCAGTCTAGGTACAGGGATAGTAACACAAGTGTGAAGATGATAGGAATGGCCATATTACTAAGTGGATCAGTTGCAATTCCTGCTCAATCATTTCCTTCCAGTTTTAATGAGATAGAGCTGCTTTTGCTGATTCTCCCTATATGTTTAATTATAGCCAGTTGTAAAAATGCTTACTGCCACCTGGAGAAAGTTGCCTGCTTGCTATACTTAGTTATAGAAAAGATGTAAGTTGCTTGCAAAAAGTCTAGAGCTTGTAGGCAAAGGTCTGGATAGATATTGGTAATATATTTTTATTCATTTATTTTATTTATTTATTTTCTATCCCACCTTTATTATTTCTATAAATGACTCAAGGTGGCGAACATACCTAATACTCCTTCCTCCTCCTATTTTCCCCACAACAACAACCCTGTGAGGTGAGTTGGGCTGAGAGAGAGTGACTGGCCCAAGGTCACCCAGCCAGCTTTCATGCCTAAGGCAGAACTAGAACTCTCAGTCTCCTGGTTTCCAGCCCAGCACTTTAATGACTAGACCAAACTGTTAATATCCATAATGCTAAGCAAGATTTTTTTTATTTTAAGAAAATAGGTATGAATATTTTGTATGCTGTGAAATCATATTATGTTATTCAGTTTTTACAACTAATGTAACATTTAAAAAGCTTTATAGAATATTAAAATAACTTATAGTAAGCATTAAAATTAAATATAATTCAACAATTGTTATTTTAAAAATGTGCTTTTGCTTGTTTAAATTCAGGAGGTACAAGCCAGAAGTCATGATAAGATAGTTCAGTTCATCTTAGTTTAAAAAGGATATTACTGAGTGGGAATATGCAGAAAAGGCACATTCTAAAAAGAAAGGTTAAAACACTGGAGCTCTTCAGCTTAGGAAAAAGGCAAGGGAATCAGAAAGAAAGACATGCATAAAGTTATTAATAATACGTTGAAGGTATGTAGGTAAATTTTTGGTCCTCTTCCAGAATTTGCAATTACTGTATCTATTGAAAATAAATGATGGCCTATTAGGTTAGCTTGAAAGAATAATTGTGTATACCACACACAATTTTGTATTATGTCATCCTGTGTTTTTATGTAATCGTTATAAAGTGTCTCCGTGATGCCAAACAAACTACCAATGCATACCTTATCTCCCTAGCTTAATATAAAACTACACAACTGTATTTAATTATATGTTATTTACTGGCTTTATTCAATATTTCTTATGGAAGTATTTATTATTTGAAATATTTAAGAGACCAATTTATCTAAAGCAGAGGTACACAACATGATCATCAAGAGCTGCAGGGATCCCACCCCTGAAACCCTTTTGTGACCTCTATAGCCCTTCAGCTGCTGGTATGCAATGTGTCAGAAAAGAAAATTATTAAGTGAATGACAGAGGCTAATCATTTCAAATATTATGGAAGATTGGTGGGTTTGATATGTTTTAATCAATCGATCAGTGAACTGATGAATTTGATTAAGAGTTTTTAGTATCTCTACTGTGCTCATTACTTTTGGGAGACTGATCTTTAATATAGCACTCATAATCAGTATGGCATTTGACACTAAGAAAAAGTTGTACGCTCCTTTTTTATGCCCTTTTTATGGCATAAAAAAAGAAAAAGAAACTAGCTCATTATTTCATTCCAGAATATGTTAATATAGTAAAAAATCATTCAATAATTGCTTATGCTGCCCAACAAACAAACTGCATCTGGGGAGTCTAACACTTTGCATAAAACCAGGATCATTAGATAAAATTTAGAGTGAGTGAAATAATGAAATTTAGAATGAAAAAAAAAGGTTAAATTTATGCTGGCATTAAATGTAGTTGATGACATGGAATATGACTGCATTTGCTTTTATAGGACAAATATTATAAATATACTCAGTTGTCATCAAATGTTAAAAAACCAAGTATGCCTTGAATCATCACTATTTATTGTTTGTTTTTAACAAAGCCCTGGTTTGAATCTGGTGCAGATGGCTTTCATTTCTTTTCTCATGGCAAACTTAAACCAGTCCTGTCTAATACTGAGCATCAAATCAAAAAAGATCTACCGACATGATGCAACTGAGATACAAAGACAGCTGGAGAAATGAATGCCTTCTTTGACATGTAGCAATTGCACAGTGTGTGTGTGCATCTGTGGTCTCTCAAAAAATTATAGATTTCTCCAAATTTTCCATTCAGTTATTTGTGGCAGCACTCTAGATATGAGTCAACAGCACATTCAGTTTTCAGTGAATAGATAAATGGTGGTGGTGAGGATACAAAATTAATTATCCCAGTTGACAAATGTGTCTGCTTTTCTCAAATACTCAAAATCTATGTGCTAGTTCTATAAATACACATTCATTATTAGGCATCAAGGAAATTCAGATGCTGCTTCAGGTTTTGGAATGACCACAGACTGTCATCTACCAAATCTCAACTTATCATGTTGTGCTTACAGCTGGTTGTGTTTATGCCACCTAAAAATAATACTCAGGGGAAACAGGAAAAGAAACATAAGAAAAGAGAGCACAAACTGTTCCAAAAATAATGAAAATTGTATTGTATAGTATAATTAAGGGATAACAAAGATAGACAAATAATAACTGGAAAAGGGCAAATAGTGCAAGAATACTGTTGAATAACAACACAGATGCTCCAGTTCTGAATGATTCTATATGAAAGTCTAAGTGCTAATTCCAATTCATTGTGATGCTGTTGTGCCTATCAAGATCTGTAATATGCGCTCTGCTCTGATTGTTCTACTTATATCTTCCTTTATCAATTGTTTCAAAGTGGCTTACTAAAGAAACGTAAGTAGAAAAATGTGTAATTGTATTCAAATAAAATAATTTATTATAGGACTGCAGATAATAAGAATACATATTACATCCAAATACTTAGCAATTATGTGTAGGATAGGGTAAAAAGTTAGTTATAAGCCTGATTTTAGAAAAGATAAAATTCACTCATTTTTTAAAGAACTACTGAAAATAAAATCATTTATCCTGTCTCAAGAACTAGCGATTAAGTATTTATGTGTGTTTGTATAAGTGGGTATTTGAAAGGAAGCAAAAATAAGCTTTTAAAGTTTATAAAAATAACTAAATTTTTGTATTAAAAATGTTAACGCAGTCAACAAAAAATACACCCCTGCCCTAAGAACCTGAGTAAGTTTTTTAAAAATTAAAAGCTCAGCATTTTTTCATTCCTTTCTTTCAGCAGGGGGCCTCCTGATATTCAGTGAAACATCAGCTTTTGCTCACAATATCCCAATCTGTCCCCTTCAATCTCTGTATGACATTATTATACATTCTCTGGTTACAAGCAGAAGACCTCTAATTTCAAGCCCTTTATTCTCTTTTCCCTCTTTTTCTTTCTTTCCAGGGGGATGTGACTGGATTTCTAAGGCCTGAGATCTCCTGTTTTATTGCCCGTATGCTGAGCACAGTGAGGATCCAAGCTCTCCTCTCGTAAGTCACAGCAACACATTGATTTTTGAAAGTCCTCCTTTGTCATTGTGTGCATGCATACTGTGTCCCCACTGAACTTTTCATTCATTACCTGGTGGAGTACTTTTCTGACTGCAGCCACAGAGCAGTAAAACTTTGCTCCTTTTTCACAGAGGAAACCAGCTGCTCAAGAGACTTGCAGGGTAGATAGTGGGTGGTCTTTGAGGCCAAAGCGATAGATGGAAATTCAACACAGACAGAGCCTTTTGTAAGCCAATATTTCTCTGTTTTCCCTTCCATTCACTTTACTGCAGGCAGACCTGAATATTTTCTGCAAGACTATAAAGGTATACAACAAAACTGCAGAAATGACTGGTGTAAAACCATTACTATTTTGCGACCTGAATAGAAAGACCACAATGGCTATTAGGGGTTGCTAGTTCAAAACCAAACAGACTATATTTATTCTTTAAAACAAGGAAAAAGAAACCCTAAAATGTATGTCTAGTCCAGTTGTAATTACTTATACTTTAAACATACCGAGACATAAATGTTTAATTGTTCTTGAAGAGTGATGGGAAACATTTTTGCCGACAAGGGGTACACATTTTGTAATGTCTGCAAGGGGTACAGCAGTGACCCTGGAGGAGATAGGAACAAAATTTTTGGCTTTCTTTTGGGAGTTATGTTAGGCTCAAGGAATACACACTTGTTAAACTTTAAATTTTAGCCCTTTGTTTATTAAGAAAGACAAAAGTTGTCCTATCAAAAATTACCATTTTGTCAGTGAGTTTTAATGGCTTAATTTTAGAAGAGTGTGAGGGTTAAAAATATGGGATTGAGGGAATTTGTGTAGCCCACTCCTGCTCTACAATAATCATAATGTCAGTGCAGGTTAGGAACACTAGCAGTGAAAAATGCAGGACAGGATTAGTGAGACCATCTCACTGGCCCATTGCCGGAAACATGTTGAAAACCTAAAAACAGTATTATTCTCATGTTAAAGTCACTATGAGATAAATTTTACTGTCACATTACCCGAACACAATATTCTTGTGTGTGGATAGTGTCAGATTAAAGATATATTATTGTATAACAGGACAGGAAATATTTGAGGAGTTGATTTCCATCAAAATTCAGCCATCTGTGCCCAAATTCAGTGGCATGGTAAGTGGTGGTGTGTTTGGCTAGCCAATACCTTTACATATAGTTTATATATACTTCGTCATAAGGTTACTTTCTTCTTTACTTTCCTAACTGATGATGCTTTTTTTAATGAAAGCCAGTACAGGTGGTTAAATATAATTCAGAAAGGGATACATTGCAAGACTACAAATCATAGTTGTTTGACAGAGCAAGATAAATTATGCAGATCATAATTGTTTGACAGTGAAAGACTGATGATTTAGAGAACTTGAGCCTTTTTTTGAAAGGGCTTCACATTTGCACTATGGGCAGGAAGCCAGGCAATGCACAGCAAGTAATATAATGAGGTGGAGTTACATCATGAAATTTTCATAGGCATCATCTCCCCTGGGTTAGTTAATAATGCTTTACCAAACCACACATGAAAAGCTGGTGTCACAATTGCACCAAAAGTTAAACACATATGAGTGCAGCCCTAAAGGAATAGGAATACAACATAGAAAATATTGGAATGTTCACATTTTACCTTCTTAGTTTAGATAAATTCTCCATCCTACTTCCAGGCAGATAAAACAGTGGATTTGTGTGGGGAGAAGCTATTTTACAGAATGTCTTCAGGAGAAGGAGAAATTCCTCAACAGTTTTCAAGAGCAGGGTTCATCGTTAGCATGGCTGCTTTGTTTTTCCTATATTGTCCTCCCTGTTTTTGCAAATGGCATCCACTATGCTGAACAATTTTTTTGCTTTTTGCACACAGACTCAGATCTAACAACTTTTGGGTGCATTGTGGGAAAAACAGCAGTGAGCACAGAAAGAATGGTGGAAAATTGAGAAAAATCCACAAGGGACATTTTCTTTCCTAGGATGGTTAAAAATTCACCTTATTTTCTCAGAAAATGCCTCCTGAGAAATTCAAATTAAGCTCTACTAATAACCAAGGGAAATAACAATGGCTGTTCCAAAGTGTGGAAGCATTCTTTTTTTTTTTTCAGGCAATAAGTGCTGGTATTTAGCACTGGAGAAGGAATTATAATTTATAGTGGGATGATCTGTCCTTTCCATCTACCAGTACACATAAATTCTGTTTTCATTCCCCAGCATTGACCTGATAAACATTATTTCACTGCTCTCCGGATTCAAATTGTACCTTTCCAGAAAGTACAGAGCAGAAAACTGTATCTCTTAATCCTTATGTTGATCGTCACTGTTGACAATCAGTAGAATAATTTGCAAGGTTTTTGGCTTTTCCCTTGGGAGTCTTTTTGAAGCCCAGGCTGTGGGGCAGATGTGGTAGCTCTCTTTGCCTACTTCTTTGATCTGCTTGCCCCTCAGCTATGGACAAGAGAGGGCACTGCAGGCAAGCCAGCTGTCTTTGTTCCCCCACAGCTCCCTTTCTGCTGCCAGCTGACTAGATTGATTCATATTCTTTCTAAGTAACAGAAGTGAGCAGCAGTAATCTCTTTCTTCTCTGTGCCAAACCACCTGTTAGTGCAGTTTTATAGTTCCCTCCATTAGGTGCAATCATCTAGACACCCCATCAATTTCCACGTCATTAATAGTAACTCATCACAATGTGAATTTGTTGGTTTTTCTAAAAAAAATAGAACCAATTATCCCTTCAACTTGCAATTCTCAGAACAGATATGGGTGTAGGTTTATTTAATAACAAATGAAAGCCCATTTGATTTGAAGCAAATCAACTCTACATTACAATGTATTTGTCCTTTCATTCATTACTTTTCAGCTATATTTAGTCCCAAGTTTAAATACCAGTTACATCAATTGCACAAAGCAAAACAAAAAGACTATAGACAAGTTGTAAAGTTCTTGAAGACTCAAAGTTCTTCTTTAAAGTTCTTGAAGACTCAAAAAGCCAGTGATGTTGCAAATCTTGGGAGCAAAAAGCCATGCATCTCCAGTAAGTACATGATCTAAGTAAGTTCTGGGAAAAAACCTCAAGTATGGTAGAGCACAGAAAGTGGCATACCTTCAATGACATCATTGCCCATCCTGGTTGATAACATGACTGAATCACTGATGATGAAAGCCATGTAGTTTTCACTGTTTCTTTTCCATTGCATCAGTAGGAAAGTTGTGAAATTTCTTATCATCAGCTTTATCTCACGCCTTTAGCTTCTTTAATTCACTATTTCTTACTCCTGTTCTGTACTTTGTATAACACCACTTACCCCAAAAGGTAATACCATGATGAGCATATTCATATGGCATGATAGCTCTATAGCCATGGTAGTATCTTGATACAACCATATTTCTTGAAATCTAGATACAAAAGTATACTTGATTCCAAATACCTGAAACATTCAGTACAACTGGTTTTACACTAAAATTGTAAGATTATCTGAGAGTAACTTTATATATAGCACACCATTATATCCCCAAAACAGTTTTGTTAAGTAAGATAGAGTTATTTTGATAGTTCCAAGATTACTTAGAGAACTATATGGGAATCAAAGTAGTCCTACTTTGACCCTCTAATTCTCTACCCTAATCTTATACCTTCCAGGAACTACTCCTCCCATAATTCCCAATCAACCTCCAATTTATCCCATCTGCAGAGTATCAGACTGGAGAAAGATTCTCTAATTTCTTTATCACATAGTACTATCTAAAACAATTAATATATCAATAGTTTGTGCAGATAGTAGGCATAGTAATTATTCAGTTGGCTCTTCTGTGAAACTTACTGTCATGGTTGTTATTCAACTAACATGTTTCCGAAACAAAAGTCTTTTTTATGCATCAATAACACCAATCATTAGGTCTAGTGGTTAAGGCAATGGGCTAGAAACCAGGAGACTGAGAGTTCTAGTCCCGCCTTAGGCATGAAAGCCAGCTGGGTGACCTTGGGCCAGTCATTCTCTCTCAGCCCAACCCACCTCACAGGTTTGTTGTTGTGGGGAAAATAGGAGGAGGGAGGAGTAATAGGTATGAAAAGAAAACAAAAACTGGACAAAAAAACAAAGACACCCCCAACCCCCCTGCAAAAAAAAAAAAACTGTTTGATATTGTCCAGTGCTTTAACTTGGTATGCAGAAATCACTGGGTGAGTTTACAGCATAGAAACAAGTATCTCCAAAAGAGCTGGCAATTGTCTTACTAAATATAACAGACAATGTCTTCCTTCCCTATTGTAGTGTTCTTTTGCTGAAAAAAAGAATGATAAAAAGCTACTTTTTTGGAGCCACATAGCATCAGCATACACAAACAGAATGAGAGGAAGAAACTGTAGTTGCATGCCTTTTATTTTACAACACAATTCAATCTTTCCTCTTTTGTAAAGACATTGCCTAAAGTGGGAAGAGATTAAAATAAGGTGCCAGGTGATGAAATATACAAATATAAGTCTTTTGGAGACAGGGTAAATGGCAACACTTTTATACTAAGGGTGGAAAATAAACACTTAAGCCCTCTGGCATATGTACAAGAACTTGATTTCCATTTCTCGCTAAAGGATTATTAGCTACTTGACTTTTGCAAACTGCTCAGCCCCTAGGGACAATAAAAGAGCTTCCATTTGAAAAGCCCTTGGTTTATACACGTGTTTACCTAATGTAAGATTACAATTCTGGATTACAGAGCCTAAGTTTCACATGGTAACAGCTATAAACACAAAATGTAAACAATGACATTTAATTATGCTAAACGTGTTTCAAGCATACCCATGAGTGGATGGAATTGGAGTCTAATATAATGAGGACATATCTGAATCCGTCTGATACTTGGTCGGTTGGCTCCATAAGTGCATAGTAAACCTTTGAAAGGAATCACACTGTTCACTTTTTCAGTGTAAGCCCTCCAATCTCTACACTACAAATAGATTTGAAACAAGTCCATTGCTATTTTTCAGGATTTCATGTACTACTGCAAATGTAAATCCCATGAATCAAACCTAACTGACAATGACCTATTCACAAAATATTTTTAAAATTGTTTTAACATACTCTTTATCATTCAGTAGTTATAAACTTCCTTTTTGATTAACTCAGCTTCTAAGGTGGCTTCTAACCATCAATATTAATAGTAACTACACAGTCGGTGACCCGTTGGGTCATCCTTTCAGAGATATTTCCTTACCTAAACAGAGAAACAGAATGACCATGGCAGGCAAAAAAGCAGTGGGAGTGGGAGCGACTTTTGACTTCCTGATGGCTTCCCCATTGACTTTGCTTGTGGGAAACTGGCAGGGAGCATCCGAAATGACTCTTCCTTGGCTGACCCAGAACTTCCTGCCACTTTGCTGGGGACCAAAGGGAGCCAAAGACCACAAGGAAAACTGCACTCCCATGTCCCCAAGGGCCTCCTCCATCAAGGGAGGTAGAAGGCTCACCCATCAACCTCTGGCACTCCCCAGCCAACCCTCACCAGCAGGCATCCAAGCCACCCCCTCATCCTTCCCTCACTGCCAAGCATTGTTAAGAGTTTTCAGATTTCAAGCTTAGTTCCAAAGCAGCCAATTGCTGCTCACCAGTCAGGCCTTGCTACCAGATGATTGGGTGCAGCAGCCAGAGGGAGGTGAGAAAGAGGGCAGGGATATGCCTCTCCCATCTTCCCTTGCACCATGCAACCTACGGGTTTCTGGGAAGTGTAGTTGGAAGGTGCGGGGGCACTGAAGCAGCCGCAACTTTTTCTTGTTGATTCTTTGGGTATGGCTTGCCTCAAGGAGTCTTCTTAGGCATGGATGAATTTGGACTGAATGTCTGACTTGGAGATAAACTTACTGGATTTACTGTACTATTAAACCAGATAAGCAAAGCAGCTCATGAGGCCCGTATTCTGGTCCAACTGAAGTTCAACCATCTTAAAGGCTCCAGTGCATTAAAGTAGTCTGGTTACAATTAGGAATGTGCAAATTGTTCCAAAGCTAGTTGGAGCAAATTGATAACATGACATGAAAGTTTTCCAAACTTAACACATTTTGTGCAAAACTTCTGCTATCATATCTTTGTTTAAGCTTTAGCTAAAGTTTTGCTTTAGCTACATATTTACAGGCAAGTATTCATAAGGCACATATTTATCTTTTTCCAAGTGAAACTTTGAGTTATTAAACTCAATACAATGGACCAAATTTCAGAGGCAATTTCTGTAATTATTTTATCTTGCAAATACTAAAAAATTATGCAAATAATGGACTTTGTATCATTTATGGTACATTATTTGGTTATGCAAATAATGGACTTTGTAGCATGGTGTTATTATGCAAATGATGGAAACTGCCATGATGATATACTTTTGCATTTAATAGACCCTCCTCCACCAATTAGTCTATTAAATTAGATTTACATATATGTGCTTTCTTTTCCTACAATGATATTTCAAAATACTTTTTGTACACTGGTTTTTCAAGTAAATATATATATACAGTATGTGTGTCTGTGTGTGTGTATGTATGTGTGTGTGTGTGTGTATTTCTAAACAATTTTTGAGCAAAAACAAAATTTTCTCGTTAATGTGAGTGGACTTCACAGTTCACCTGCCCATTCATAAGACTACATGTTCAGTTTTTACAGATTATGGTTTCCAGCCCGATTTTTGTTTCTAGCCAGACTTTAGTTTTGAACAATAAGAAACTATCCATGCCCTATTCTAGGTCAAAATTAAGAAAAGAAATAGAACTTTGCATTCTCTATAATCAGTGGTGTGCTGGAGCTGGCTTGTACCAAAAGTCGCAAAAGTCAATTGTTAAAGCCGTTTGAGAGCAAAGCTGAGCCATTACATGCCTATCAGGTGTTCTGTGGCTAGCGGCGCAGAGCTGTGGCAGAAGTGGAGCCCACAGAGCTAGTTCATAAACATTTACCAGCACACCACCGCCTATAACAACTGTATGCAAAATTGTTTCTATAGTGGCTCTGAAGTGTGGAGTACTTGATATAAGGAATGAGTCAGAATTTTAATTCAGCTTTTTAATTTCAGAAACAGTTCTTTTTCAAATCAGTTGGCTTGTGTTTTTTTTTAAATGTTATTATAGTATTGCTTTAAATTGCCTGGAAAGAACATTGTTATTATTTACACACACACACACACACATTGTAAGGCTGTACAAATAAATGTTCACAGTTCCATGATTTATTCCAAAATGGCTGGAAGATCTCTCTTTCAACCCAGTGAAAATGCTGGTAGATTAAGCACTGATGTTGTAACTTGCTTAGTCAATCAAGGTGGAAATGGTATGGAAAAGGCTCAACGTGTTGTTTTCTGATGATCGGTTATAAGCTTCATCTCATGTACTTTCAGTAATGCCAAGAAGTCAGTAAGATTGTAAAGTTTTACTCGATATTTTAAAGTAGCTTATGGAATTAAAGAAACAGGTTTGTCACAGTGTTTACCGTATAAGTCATGGGAAGTGATGTGAAATGATATTTAGAAATTATGGCTGTATGAGCATGTAGAGAGCGTAGAACTATAGTCCTCAGATAATAAAAACATGCAATTTGGTAGTGAAGTCCTAAGTAAGCATCTATTTAGAAAGAAAGAACTTTTGTTTCACTTTTAAACATTCACCTTATCCATCTAGGATAGAGCAACTTTCATTCAAATATTTATTCCCTCTCTTGTTTTTGTATTTTTCTTCCACCAAGGGGTTGATATATACAGTATGTATGTATGTATGTATGTATGTATGTATATATATATTATTTATTTATATTTCAAATTTCCATCACTGCCCATCTCCCACAAGAAGGGGACTCTATATATTTTTACTACCCTCCAATGTAATTTCCACAATTAGCCTGCAGCAAAAATTAGTCCTTTATGTAGATTTAGGTATAAAAATGGGGCTAGCATTGTTGGAACTATAGTTAACACTCTAAAAACAGATGTAGCCTGGGGT
This sequence comes from Candoia aspera, assembly GCF_035149785.1. Taxonomy (NCBI): domain Eukaryota; kingdom Metazoa; phylum Chordata; class Lepidosauria; order Squamata; family Candoiidae; genus Candoia; species Candoia aspera. The sequence goes on along the minus strand of NC_086158.1, from coordinate 55,500,579 downwards.
GAAGCTATTTCTTATGCCTGTGTTTGAAAAGCAGGTAATAAAAATGTATAAACTGAATCATTCCAGGGCGGATAAAACTGAAAATGCCTATTTAAATTTCTTTTTATCTACAAACACGTGTGCAAGCAACTAATCAGACTTACTTGTCACTACCTGTGAAATGAGATGTAATTAATTTGACAGATTTCTGTAAGCTATGATGGTTATATAGACTTGGAACAGGATACTGAAAATATATGGACAAGTATTTATTGTTTACCAAGGCTCCAATCCTAATGTTCCTTTCCTTTGATTCAAACAAATGTCTTCAGATACTATATATGCAGTATTTTGTCAATGAAAAAAGTGAAAGTTTCTCTGTTATTGCCAACAAACTGTTGTCACTTGCCCCTCCCCTTTCTATTATACTTTTGTTATTAATTTTTTGCTTTGGTGAGGAGAACAAACTAGTAGCTAATAGGACCAAATGCAACTTTTGTTGGGGATTTATTACTGGAATGTCTACTGTATGTCTTTTCTGAAAAAAAAAAACCCTGCTGTAGACAGGTAGTAATTTGGATTATGGATCACAATGCAGGAAATAAATTAAACCTTGCAACAGTTTTCCAACTAAAGTCACCTCAGGGGAGCTGGGGACTTGTCAGAAAGTCAAAATGGCAGCTGTATCTAATGATGGAAGCCCTACGACTTTTTTACCTGCAATGCATGTGCAACACATGGAAAAAAAAGGTAGGAGCTAGATCATGCGGTTGTGAGCTTCTCTCTTCCCCATGCTGCCCACAGATGTTCCTGAGCCGCACTCAAATTGCTATTAACTGCAGAAGGAAAAAATATAGTATATGTTTTTCTTTCTGAAGATAATTCTTGCCCCCGGAGGTGAGGCAGGCCCCTTCACTCCTGACCTTCCGGAAGGCCCTGAAGACCTGGTTCTGCTGTCTCACCTGGGGCGGGAAAGTGAGTAACCATTCTTGGGGGTGGCTTGCACTATCTTGGAATTTTATACCCTCTTGGATTTTATATTTATTTATTGCATTTTATAATAATTGTAATGGGTCTGGTTTTATGAGATTTTAATGTTTATGATTGGAGTTTGATTTTATTGTAAACCGCCCAGAGTCCCTCTTTTAGGGGAGATGGGTGGTAATTAAATTTGAATAATAAATAAATAAAATTCTAGTTTAGAAAGGGAGGAGCAATTTGATCAAGGCAATAACCATTGAAGAGAAAATTAAAACCCTACAGTTCTTTTTTTCAGCAAACTTTAATCTCAACATCTTTTAATTGATGTTATATAGCAACAACTTGAGACGTAACAGAGGGAAACTGTAGTGCTTGAAAATACAATCTTAGCCAAAAAGACCAGAAGGAATATCTTACTGTCTTAACATCTATATCAAAAATTTCAATAGATCTTAGACTATGACTTATTTAATAAAAAGTAATATTTCAGATTTATTGGATGTCATTGCATTTGTATAGAAAATGAGTGAGTAAATCATCATGTACTTGGATATGCAATGAGAATAAAATTTCATTAAACATGTTTTTGTGATGTTCTAAAATCATTATTTTTAGCTGTGTGACCTTGGGCCAGTCACTTTGTCTCAGCCCTAGAAAGGAGGCAGTGGCAAACCACTTCCAAAATCTTGCCAAGAATACTGCAGGGACTTGTCCAGGCAGTTGACAGGAGTCAACACTTATTCAAAGGCAAAAAAGAAAAAAGAAATTCTTGGAAGAAGTCATTATACATATTAATTTAAAGACATCTTTAAATATTTTTGGATGTCAGTATCCCTTTGAACTACTGTACTTAGTACATGGAAACTGACAATGTAAATGGATTCTCCAGATCTTTCTTATTTCCAAGAGGTTTGTTCTTCAACATCGAAAGATGAGTTTATGGCCCTGATTACCCATGAATTGACAATCTGATATTATTTGCAATTTATGAATGAGTTGCTTACAGTTGTAGATTAAGTAGGGACAAATAAAATCTTGATAGATTAGCAAAAAGAGCTGAAAGTTATAAAATGAAATTTTACAGAGGTAAATTCCAAGAAATTTTTTTAAAAAATCAAATGTTATGCAACTTGGTAATAGTATCTGATAAAACTATTTTGGAATAGTAGTTGACTGGAAATTGAAAACAGAATATGGTTTGGTTGCAAAAAAGACAAATGCAACTTTATACTTCATCAATAAATAAAATTTCCAATAGTATTAGTATTCTATTTTATTTGATCCTCCCAACAAAAATTTTTAGAGCTAGACTGAGAGACAAGAACAGCTTTATAACTCTGCCTAGGTATTGCCTACACAAAGAGGAATGGAAGGTATGGATATGCAGGCAAATTCTCTGTCCATCATCCCAGTATATTCCTGAAATACATGATTAATTTCATACAAAGAACTAAAAGGAGATAATGTGGCTATGTTTGGAGAACATACTTTATGGCCCCAGTTATTCATAATTGGATTGGATTGGATTGGATTGATAATCTGATGTTACTTGCAATTTATGAATGAATTGCTTGCATTTGTAGATTATGTATGGACCTTAGTGTTATCTGAGACTGCTATCCTTATAAACTAAAGTTCCTGGCTGTGAAAATCACATTCACTTAAATGCATTAAAGTCCCCTTTTCAAATCTTTGTGCTAAATCTGTGAAAATCTGTGAAAGCAGCCTCTATTGTTTCTGCTTACAATGGCATTCGTCAATCTGACACATTCAAAACATGTTTGTACTGCAACTCCCAGTTTTTTCAGGCATGTGAGGATAGCTGGTTTATATGTACAGTATAAACATCTAAGGATGTTTTCATATCACCATCATTTCAGCCCCTGATATGAAGAATGCATTATGGAGCTGACCCACATAGCCACCAATCTCAAAGTGATAAGGTTAAAATGCTACAGCAAGAGAGTTCGACCCAATGGAGATTAGACATGGAGTGAGATGGAAGTTCCCATTAATGAATGAAAATCTGCAATGTTAAAACATTTCAAGAAACAAACAAACAAAAAAACCCCATGCTTTGCTCTATATTTGTGTATGCATGATGTAGCTAGTAATAATTTGACTCTATTCCTGGATTCTGCCAACATCATGGAAATAGGCAACTGGAATAGCTGATTTCAAACTGCCACAAACCCTTTCTATGGAGATGCCCAAGTCAGCTACTTCTGTACATCATGATTTGAGGGATATTGTGTAATTCCCATGTGTGTTGTCTTTTGCCACCATGTTACACCATTTTCATCTCCAAAAATGAATAATCAGTACTAACATTATTTGTGTCTAAAAATTAAAAAAAAAATCAACCTCAAAATCAACAATAAAGTTGGCCTTCACATAATGCCCTGTTCTTTACTCCTCAGAATAACTGGTAATGCTGGATACAAGACCAAATTAGTAGACTGATCCAGCATAATACAAAAATGTGGGTATAATGAATATGCAGCGGTGACTCCTAGATGTTTCAGTGCTTGTTTGTAAAATGATTCAGTGAAGAAAGTAGCACAAATAGAGCATTCTGCTCCCATCATATAAATCTCTTATTTCTGGTGTATTAAACCACAAAACTCAAATGATAATAAACAGCTTGCAAAACAAACATAAAATAAATGTTTTGAACATAAGGAACATGGTTTTAACCAAGTCCCTTAATGCGGCTTTGCTTGCCAGACACTTGCTTCTCAGTAGTGGTTTGGTGCTCTGTTGATCAATCAACCCTTTGAGAAGTTGTTGAATATATTAAGGTGTATCCACACCTGCCTCTTTTTTCTCCCAGAGCTCTAACTCAAGTAAAATATTTGCTTCTCTGCTAGCTAGATGTTTCTTGCGCTGGCAGCTCAAGCACACAGAGAATTTTTGTTCATCTCTTAATGTTATTTTGTGGCTGCCATAGAGAGAGACCTGACAACCTTGCATGTCATTTTCAGACACACTCACAAATAATGCAGTGTTCTCATATTTATTTTTATTCATATTTACAAGCTCACTTTCAGAAATGTGGTCCACCATGAACCTTTTTTCTCTCTCAGTGAGCCTGGTAACCATGCAGGAAGACTTTGCAACTAGTCCATTTTCCCAGAAGTCCCATTTTTGCACCAGCCCATTTTCCCCCAAACAAATGATATTATTATGAGTATGCTGCTGTCCATACTTTTTCAGGCTAATTTTTGACTGGAGAGAGAATGAGAAGCAATTACAGCACCAAACTGTCCAAAGTGGGTTGGTAAATTCTATCATTTTTCAATAAACACGATATGCTTATTGAAACCAGCAGATTAATGATTAATGAACACTGTCAGCTTTGCCCCTCTTTGTCCTAGTGCTTGTTTCTTTTCAGGAAGGGATGGGAGGGACTTCAAGCACTTTTTATTTTTATTTTCTTCATTAAATGGAAAAATAGGGCTGTAATTTGTGAAATAGCAATACTTTGAAGAATAAATTAGCAATTAAATACTCTCAGAGAAGGAGTGGAGCAATTTAGCTGCAATGCTATAAATGGACTTAGCTGGAACTATCCCCTAATGAACACAACCAATAGCCCTAATCTTATTATGAAGGCACTGTTAGAGTACTATCCATCAGCAATCCCTCAGCAAAGATTAACCAAAAAATGTATGTATGCAGGTATTTGTTTAGTATGTTGTGTTCCTCCTGAAGGTCTTGAGAACAATCTTGGTTATGGAAAAGGTGAGATAGAATAATAGAGAGATATATTATGCATTATGTTGACAGTCCATTTTGATTGTCAGTGTGAAATTTCCAAAACAAATGTGAATAATTTTATACACAAAGAATTTTGCATATATACCACAGTAGGTTGATAATGCCCCCTTGGATAGCTTTTTTTTTTTTGCTATGCTACCAAAGTGGGTTACGTCCTCCCAAAACTTTTATGGTCTATATAGATTCACTTGATAAACTTAAAAGACACAAATGCTGTGATTTAGTAATCAACTTCTACTGCTGACTTGCAGGAGAGAAAATAGGCGTATACAGACCATATTACTATTAATCTCACCTGCATACTTATTATATTAAAACAAAATATTGTGGAAATATAATTAGCCATTCTTACAAATAGCAAACTAACTGGTAGAAACTAGAATTATTCATAGTCTTTAATCCTCATTATCACTAACCATCATCACCAAAGCCACTATAAAAATTATGGCATGAAAACTGACAAGACAGATTCAGGTATAGTTGCTATATGTATATAGTGCACAATCTCAGTCATGCATTCTTATTTTTGACCTTCATCAGCCAACTCCTTAATGCTAGCAATGCCTGAAATCCCAAATGGCTTGCATTTGCCCTCACTCCCCAAAGGTTCTAAATCCTACTTCACACAGGATAGGTCTCTCCCAGTGGCATACAGTAAATGGTCCATATGAAATGCAGAAATACTTAAATAATTAAATCCATTGCATTCTTTCTCCTTTGCCCCAAATAGGATATTTGGAGAAAGATTCTAGGCAAGTGTTCTCCCTGATGTACTATTTTATTATATAGAGAAATCTTTTCTCATGGTTTAACTTTCCACTATACAGGTCTCCAAGCAGCAAGGAGAACATCAGTTTTCTATAGCATCAGCTATTTGTGAAAGTTATGACAGTGCTTAGAGGGTTATGCACAATGTGCATGTGTCACTATGCCAATGCATATCAAAAAGGATAGAAGGAAAACAAATTCTAGAATCACACACTACCATGGCTAGAACTTTATAGATGAATCCCACTTCCATGTCATATATGAAATTCTAATGTATTTGATCTTAATCAGAAATTTCCTAATACTTCTGTCTAAAAGGTTCCTGATGCCTTCTCTTGCAGCATGACCCTAATTCCTGCACCCTGGCTGCTGGTCTACTTCTTTCCACTGAGCAATTTCCATTGGAAAATATTGCTATTAATGTATAAGCAAAAATGTCAGCTAGGTTTACATTTTCTCCTCTATATTGTTATGTCTTTGTATGCATGTTGCCTATATTTGATATATGAGCCAAATGGTGTGTATCATGTATGCATGCCCATTAATCTGGAGCATTATGGTGGAATACAGCAGGTTTGGAATGCTTGGAGAAGCAGAAAACAGGACTTTGTTTGGAACAGTTAATTTGATAATTTCTCCCTGATCAGCCCTGTTAGCAATCTAAAATATAAATAGTAGACTCTGTTTAGGTTTAATCTATTGTTATATACTATTTTTATACTGTTTTATTGGTTGTAAGCCACCCGGAGTTGTTTTAAGATGGCAGCTGTATAAATGTTTTAAATAAACAAATAAAATGGTGCCATGAAGTGTCAACGTAACAGGAAAAGAAGAAGCCTCTAGCCACACCTTTTGTTATAATTCTTCAGGTCTGGATTTGATTTGATTTCCCTTGGGAGCACGGTATGAATACTGAATAAGTTCCAAACTCACCTCTGTTGCATCTGTGCAGTATTGTGATTCTCTCTTTTCAGGCTGAAAAAAAAACGCCCTTGTTGAGTGGTATACAAAAAAGAAAAACACCTCCTACTAAGAGAACTAGAACCTGGGGAGCCAGAGCAGAGGAGAAGCCGTTGTGTCTAAAGTTCAGAAATAAAAAAATGGCTTTTTCTTTTGAGCTCTTGTTCCCTGATGCGACACTGTGATCAGTATCAAATGCTTGGTGGCAAGGATTTTTGTCAAGCTTTCCATGCTGAAATAGATTTAACCTACCAGTTGCTCTTTGTGGATTTGACAATGTATGTGACAATAATGGGCTGCCACTGCTATATTGTCAATACATGAATAGTCCCAATTCTATATAGTTACCTTGCCCTCTGCAGCTTTCTGGTATGAATGTTTAGTTCCATGTGTACAGAAAGGCTCCTTGATAAATGTCAATGGTTGTTGCTGTTGCCGTTCTTTTGATAATCCAGCATAATTAGTGAATGTATAAGGGTGCCTGAGATGAAGGCAGATTAAATGTAGATGAATACTTGTCACATTTTTTCACATTTATAGTAAATAACATCTTAGTATATATTGTACCCTATTATGTAATTTGTTTTTCTGGGATCTCATAGCAGCATGAAATCTTCTCAGAAATATACTACTTTCCCACACAGTGGAAAAGGCCCAATACTGATGCTCCTAAAAGTCTCATGGGAGAAATCAGTAGATGACAGGAAAAAAAGAAATGTAAGGCGCACTTTCCCCAGAAGAATTGAAATTCACCTCAGCTTTCCTACCACTGGACATCTGAGTGCATGCAGTTCTATTTTGTATCCATAATGGTGACTTTTATCCTTCAGTTAAGATACTAATATTCAAATGATGCCATCAGAATGCTCGCAAATGATACCCTGTCTTAATATGTCACAGTTAACTTCAATTATGTTTACACTGGACTCTGAAAATGAGGTTCTTAGTTATGCTGGTCTATGACTGTAATAAAGATTTTATTTGATTTGAGGTTCTTAGCTCCAATGTGCCACTAACACAAATCTTCATTGATTTTAGTCCAAAGGCTGAGATTATATGAAATAAAAATAAGTCCCACCAAAGGGCATCCTTGCCTTTTTTAAAAAGCTGTCTTGATCAGCAGTGGTTGCACATAACATAGCTATAAAATACAGTCTTGGCAGAAGTTAGGCTTTGAGTTGTGGGAGTAGGTGACCTCATCAAGGTTTGTGTGCCATATTACATATGTAAATTTGTTTTTTATTTATTTTTTGTGCTTTGATGCCACTTCAATAGAAAGAATCTAAGCCACATACAAAAACTATAAATTTGGAAGAAAATTCTCTATCACACAAATTTCAAAAATATTTGATTTTTTTGTGCCAGTATCTTAAGGACGTAGCAGGTAAGTATAGTTGGTTTTTCAGCATGCATATCATCAGCTCATGTAACACATCATAAAGCATTCATTTCTATTTATTGTTTTCCTAGGATTAAGCAAAAGCAGAACTATTGGCTCCAGAAGATAAACTGTTCAAACTTTGGTTGCTGATCCAAATGTTTTAATTATTTATTTTAAAACACTTTGCCAAAGAATAACCAAAAGGTTAAAGTATTCTTTCTGCATGTGGAATCACTAACTTAGAATATTTTGACACATCCCACACAATTTGGCACAGATTTTTTTTCTTTGTTAAAACAAGGCTAAAGGACATTCTGGTGACTCTATAAGCAACTGTTGAAAAGAAGCAAATATTGTAATTGGAGTCAAATATATTTCAGTGGATTTAAGGATCATCACTGGGTTTAGGATTTTAAAAAACCCAAACCTTATAAGTGTTAATGTGAAGGTATTACAAGTGTTACAGTAAATTTCCTCTTGGTTTGGCAAGAATGTTGCTCCCTATGTTTTGGGATGTATTGTGTCCTTAACAATCCGTAACGTACTATTAAATCAGAGCTGCTGGGGAAACGTTCTTCAATTAAGCGAGATCAGAAGAAACTGATATATAAATATCTGCCTATTTTATAGAGTGCTGCAGTTAATCAGTCCCCAAGAACAAAGAGTTTGGCTTCAGCTGAGAAACAAGCCCTGCCAAGTGGAGGAGCCCTGCTGGAGTTACAGCTGACTATTGACAAGATGTTTGTGGGGTGGAGGCCTCTCCCACCGAAGAAGCTGAAAACAAGGCAGCTCAGCCTGCGGAGCAAATTCCTGTCTCTGGGCTCAGAGAAGCTCTAATTCCTCTAAAGATTCTCGACTGCAAAGCCAGCAGTGGGCGGGAGGAAGTCTACTCTTATTGATTATGTGTTCAATGAAAGGTCAAGACTCCTTTTGAGGGTCGCCGTTTCCATGAGCAGTCCTCTTCCCCAAGCCCTTTTCCTCTTGGTCTCGTTGCTGAGTTATTTTTGCCAGACTTCCAGGTGGAGACCTGAGGTAAAAAGTGAACTGCAAACGAGCTAATCATCATTAATGCCTTGACAAAACCTGCCAGCCCAACATCTCTCTTAATGGCTGACAAATGTCAGGGTGACTTGTATGCTTTTTTTGTTAATTGAATTGGTTAATTAGGTCCCAGAGGCCTGGCTGCTAATTATGAGTTGTCTCTATACCAACAGACAGATATGCATATACATTTAGCATGGACATTCTGATAAGTAGGAAAGTAATCTAAAAGAAATGGATATTCTTGTGATCAGTGGGAAACATATACATATTACAATTTTCTCTCTTTCTTTTTTAAATCAATGATGGAGTTACTTTTACTTAACTCCCAGCCCACCACATGTTACAATCTTCTTGATGTGATTTTAAAAAATGAGGGGTAGAAAAATTCTGAATTTGTCTTTCTCTTTTTTCTAAGGGGAGCATCTGCTCAGTCAGCTCCACGTTCATTAATTATCAGCCAATTAGTGAAAGAAAAAAAAAAGCCCTCCCAATTTGCATCTTAATTTGTTACTTAGTAAAGATGTTTTTATATATATAAAAAAAGTTAAATACTCCCTCTGGTTTGCAAGCTGGAGAAAGTGAAAAAGGGGATGGCAACTTCCCACCAAGAAAAGGCAATTAATCACTATACTTTGCACTTCTATTGAGCCTTTTATCCCCAGATCTCAAAGCGCTTGGCAAAATTAATTCATTAAGCCACCTGGCACCCTGGGAGCTGGCAAAGAAGTACTAAGTTCCTTGGGGCAAGAATTGTCTTTGTGTGTGTCTTGTACAGCCCCAAGGACATTGCTAGCTTATTTATAAAATGAAGAAGTCACTTTTTGGTTCCACCAATGAACTGAGGCAAATGGACAATCAGTGACTCTTCCTACAAAATCTTGGTGAAATGGTATAGACAAACAGTGAACTGTGTGTATATCTTCTACTGAATCAGTTTCCCTACCTTGGCTTTGATCCATTCCAAATTGCTTGTGTACCTTCCATATGTTGAAATGTACAACTGAGAGAGATCTGGAAATACTGATCTGTTCAAATTTATCATTTCATGCAAGATATTTTTTTAAAAAGTCCCTAAGGTATTAGCTACTGAAGGACTTGATGATACATGGAGCTTGGGCAGGGACTATGAACAGCATGACCTTTGCCAATAGATACACAGGGGAGAAGGTTCAATGCACTAGTGGTCCTTTCCCAAATGCTCCTTTTAGACTGGATGATATCAAGGCCATTTCACTAATGACATCTTTTTTTTTTTTGCAGTACTTCCTCAATGAGTATATTTGGCACAATTATTTTTTAATATTTACTGTACAAGCCAAATTAAAACCTACTGTATTTATTTATTGAGAATAGTAATGCTTCTGACTTAATAGATTTAAAAAAGGTATTAGCTTAATTTTTATACTATCCTTTAAATAGACATTTTTGCTACTTATTACCTGGTCACCTTTTTACTTAATTTCTGGAAGCACTTTATGTATGTAACTGTTTAAATATTATTTATTTATTTATTTGTTTGTTTATTTTATTTTATAAATACATTTTATAAATTTCTTCACTGACCATCTCCCCCTCATGAGGGGACTCTGGGCGGCTTACAATAAATATTATGTTATGCAATAGCTCAAAGTATAAGTGATTTAAATCATATTTTAAATCAAGCTGCCATTTAATCAGTTATATAATTAATCCAGTTATGAAATGAATCATTTGGGTGTGAAAAATCTGTATTGTGCACCTAAAGAATTACGTAGCAAACACTGAATTATATTGGACAGTAACAGACTCATTACATTTGTTACTGGCAATTTAAGCAATTTATAATATAGGTAAATCAATGAGAGTTAAAGTTTCTGTCCCTGAACACAATCTTGAGAGCAACAAGATGTGCACAACTTATATTAACTCTTACATTAATATAAATAATGTCAGCTGGAAGTGTAGACTTGTGGAACTCCATACCAATGGTAAAACTTTTGAAGAAGAGTTGATACAAAAAATACACATTAATATATGGTTTTGATGATTAGAAAAAAATAATTATCGAAAAAATGAAAGTTGTGCTGTAACCACAGAGTAAGACATAAATTTATATTTATGACTGCTGTAAAGAAAACCAGAAGCTACTAGATGAGTACAGCACAGGGAAAGATATAAGGCCTGGATTTAACCCCTACAAGGAGGGTATAGGTACCTCATACTGAAAATCACACCTTTACCATACTTTTGTTTCCTGTTGGATAATTCTGAATAATTTCTCCAGAACATGCTGTCCCTATCTTTTAAGAAGCTACTTCTCTACCTATACATCTTCAGTGCCTGCCCCACTCTTCCTTCTTCTGGATATTTTCAGAGATTGCCGAGGCCAACAGTATCTCAGGGAGCATACTCTTGATTAGAAAATGCAGATACCTTTGTTGAATTTTTGAAAATGCAGATAGCTTTGTGAACTGATTAACTGTTAAAGACTCAGATGTGGCTTCCAAGTCACAGCTGGGTTCTTCGTTATATAAATAGTACAAGGCTTAGCCAGTTCTTGTGCATAGTGACAAAGCAGTACAGAAGAATTTGGGAGGTGAACTGAAATGTTCTTCTTCATGAAACGTCTTGATATGCCTGAGTGAAAATAAAATTCTGACGTATCCTGTGGGGGTTACTCTGCATGTTGTTGCTATGCTTGTAGTATATCAGATCATCCCTTATTATTGTTATTATGAACAAATTGCATACAATTCTGGCTGGCAAACTAGGTATACTTCTTCATGCTTCTTTGCTGAAAGGATTAGGGCTTCCATTAAATCACATATTCCAGAAAAACAATTATACTTTAGGGTCCTCTTCCTCTTCCTCTTCTTCTTTATTTATTTAATTAACAAATTTATACAGTTGCCCATCTTAAGCAAGTAACTCTGGATGGCTAACAAAACACATGGCTAGAGTAACCAAATAAAAAATCCTTAAGACAAATAATAATAATAATAATGCCTCCTTGCAAAACTGTTTCATAACACAGAACAGCACACACATGCCAGGCTCCTTGAAAGCCTAATGTCAGGTCTTCAAGGTTTTCCAGAAGGCCAACAGGATTGGGGTCATCTGAATCTCAGGGGAGAGGCTGTTTCACAGGACAAGTGCCACAACAGAGAAGGCACACCTCCTGGGTCTCACTATATGTCATTGTTTCACAGAACGGACTTGAAGCATTCCCACTCTGCCTGATCTGAAGGACTGGGCAGAAGCCACTGGAGTCAAGTGGTTCTGCAACATGTTTTTCCCTTCTATTTTATATTTGTTTTTCAACTTATATTTTCATCTTCAGCATCAATGATTCCTGAGACGATTGTCTATCCTAGCTTTGGTTTTTTCTCAGCATTCTAGTCTCCAACCACAAGCAACAGACTGAACTTGACATAATATTCATCAACCTCCTCTTCTTCTGCATCATTATCCAACATAAACTTGGAAAATCAACATATTAAAGAATTGTCCACTAAGTCTATTGATATTATTTGGTCATTAACTGCATTGTACCAAACATCGTGTTTGCTATATCCTTCCTGACTATGAAATCAACACCATTCCATCTGTTTTTTGTTTTGTTTTTTTGTATGTGTGTTCTGAGTAATAAATGGTATGATCTTTTAACTGAAAGTGTCCAATTCCAGTCCATTTCAATTTGTGAATACCTAAGATATAAATGTGTAGTCAATTCATTTCATCTTTCACTATGTTGCACTTTCCCATGTTCATTGTTCTTACATTTCATGATCTCATTGTAATTCTGTCTTTGCAGCTTTAGATTTCTTTTTCTGCATGGCAGCATCAACAATTAGACATCTGGGAGGCTTTAATCATAAACACTCCAAAAGATCCCCATCTCTTCCTCAATAGCATGTTGAATACCATCCTACCTGAGGGCCAACCATCTGGCACTATAAAGTCAGTTACTTTATTTGGTTATCCATTTGTTTTTCTCAGTAAAATACAGGAGTGGCTTACCATTGCCTTCTCCCATGTAGTATGTAATGATGCCTTTGCCACTGTCACTAAAGTGATCGTCTGCCTCCAGCATCTTCCTACATCGCTGCTGCCCAATATAGGTGCCTACTTGCTTTAGCTGGGCAGCTGGGATGACCTTCATGCCTTAGGTGATCCTGCTGGGAGTATATATTCTTGGTGTACACTCCTGGCATTCCTCACACATCCTTCCCAGGAACATATGCCATCACCAGCATGATGATGCAGCATAACAGGACTTGGGAGATAATCACATTTTTTTTAATAATTGGAAGAGATCAACATACATACAGTATATCATAGATGGACACATTGGAACAAAATTGATTCTTTTGGCAAAAGACAAGCAAAAAAGATAAAGTTACATAATTCCCTTCATGTGCCCTGCAAATATGATTTTCTTTCATTTCTTCCAATAACTAAATAATTAAACATGTTCAAAGAGGACAATTTGACTTCTTGGTCGTGCTAACCATAGAAACTTGAAGTTACAAAAAATGTACAAAGCTGTAGTATGCCTGCTGGTGCTTCTATTTATGCTTACTGAGATGCTTATTTAGTAAAACGATACCAAATAAATAGGCCATAGTTGGGGAAGGAGCTGTGGATGGGTGAATGAGTCCTAAATGGTAATGTGATAAAGAGTCCATGAATCATTTTCTGCTTCTCTCACCCAAAAAGTTTTAATCTTCTCTGTTCTGTAAATATTGATTTTATGCACATTGACATGCCACCTGCTGAAGGTTCTTTAGCTATTGATAACCAATGCCATCCTTTCTAAAGTTCAGAAACAGACAGGCAGCTTTCATGTTTGTAAACAGTATTGATCTGCATAAATAAGCTCACTGTTAGAATGCAGGATTAAACAAGGACAAAGATAGAACACTGCAAGATTAAATCCGGAAACAGTTAATTAAAAGCTGAGCAATAAACCCAGGTTATAACCAGCCACCAATTAATGCAAATATCTGTAGATCTAGGAAAACATTTCTCCCCACTTCATTTTCTCCTTTCTGCACCCCTCTTTCATACACATGCTTCCAATTCATCCCAGATACTGCATTTTAAGAAGCAAGATTATGTGCTTTTAAAGACTAATCATTTATTTAAAAATATTTATGCAAGAATTTTATATTACTTAATGAAATTCCTCAGAATGCTATGTAAGTGTTGAGTGCCTGAAAGGTGAGTTATACTGTAAGTCTGACAAACAAACAAATGGGTACCAGTCTCTGCAAATTTATATAATGCCTCAGAGTGCTATTACTTTGTCAACATTTTGGATAACTGAAAATTGTGGGCAGTTTATAGTTGAATCTCTCACCAGTATTTAAGATGCCAAGTGTGGACACCAGGAATGTGGTGGCTAAGAGTCAATACCAACTTGATGGCACATAATCAACAACGTTTTGTAAATTTCCAAATTGCCATTTTTTATAAACACATGTCTTGTGGTTTCTCCCAATGATCCATTTTTAAAGGCAAGGTATAAAAAAATGAGATAAAAAACAAACTTGGATATCTGAAATATAAATACTGCTCCTTAGCCCATGCTGAACAATGACACTGCACTTTCTCAGGCACTGGGTGGCAGGCCCATACATATATCTAGACAAATGCAAACACGTTTAGTAGAGCCAATCTGGTGTAGTGGTTAAGGCATTTGGCTGGAAACCAGGAGACCGTGAGTTCTAGTCCCTCCTTAGGCCCGAAGCCAGCTGGGTGACCTTGGGCCAGTCACTCTCTCTCAGCCCTAGGAAGCAGGCAATGGCAAACCACTTCTGAAATCTTGTCAAGAAAACTGCAGGGGCTTGTCCAGAAGTTGCCAGAAGTCAAAACTGATTTGAAGGCACCAACCCCACCAAAAAAAAAAAAAGTTTAGTAGGCATACATTTAGATCTTCAAGAAAAGGATTGCACATTTTACTTTACATGTTTTTTTTTTAAAGTTGCCCAACCTGATGCAGATTCTCAAAAGCAAGAAGAAACAGGACAGTGATACTATCATGGGAACCACACTCTAAAACAAAGTAGAAGTCTACTTTGCACCCACATTTACACCAAGAATACCATCACAGGCACCAACAACTACACAAACAAGATTACAGACATTATCACATGTTCTTTCTCTAATGTGACATATGCCATTATTTGCCAGCAGTGACCCTCTGGATTCTATTTAGCAAACAGGACAAACTTTGTGCAAAATCATTAATTGACACAAGTTTGAAATAAGGCTCAGAACAAGGACAAAGTACTATCAGAGCATTTCAACCTCCCAGGACACTCTATTGTAGATCTCAAAGTATCTCAAAAGCTCAACAAATACAATTGAATTTTTCAGGACAGTACAATTCTTCATTGCTAAGGTACTTGTGTATGTAACCTGCATCTGCCCAACCATCATGTCTTTCCCCCCCTTTCCACTGTCCACCCCCACCATCCCAATTTAAATCCTGAATCAGTCTAGCCGGGCTATGCATCTGATGAAGTGAGCTGCAGCTCATGAAAGTTGATGATGTTTAGTAAAATGTGTTAGTAAGAGGGAGGGAAGTTGTTTTAGAAAATATATATATATATATATATATATATATATATATATATATATACATACATACATACATACATACACACACACACACACACACACACACACACACACACAGACACAGACACAGACACAGACACAGACACAGACAGACAGACACACACACACACTTTCTTTTTTTATATAAGGGAAAGGAGCAATTTTATTAGTGATTTGTACATGAGTCAATGGTTGGATTTATAGAAATGATGTGATCTTGGTTTGATATAGAGTAACCAGAGTCGGACACAACTTAACCACTGTACAACAACAACAAAAAAAGGGTTTGACTATGGAAATTGCTGTATATTCTTGCTATTGAAAGTTGGAAGTCAGCTTTGTGTGTAATCTTGAAAATTCTTTTTTTTTTCTTGTGTTTTACACTTTTTAGGTTTCTTTATTCTTTTTGTAGTCTTTTGTTTTTCTGTAGCTTTTATCTTTGTTTCAAATTTAATAAAATTCTTATTAAAAAAAAGAAAAATGTGTTAGTAAGGAAAAGTGCTACCAGACTCCTGATTTTTAACAACTACTTATTAATCCTAAAATATATTTTCTTGCAATTTTCCCTTAATGTTTGTCTCTTTTCCAGATTATTTCAAAATAATTTCCATTTTCATTTATTCTATCTGTAAATTAATCCCAAAAAAATCCCTTAAGTTACTTGTCATTCAATCATTTCTTCTCAAACATTTCTTTTCAGATCCCACTAGATTAACTGGTTTCTCAGATACCCCTTTTTGCTTCTGCCCCATTACTCAAATTTCTTTTTTCTTTCATCTCACTGTACCAGTTTTTCAGGTTGTGCACATAGCTATGAATGAGTTTTCAGGGTAAACAAAAGGGGGATCTGATGCTATATGGCCTACTTCCTTCTCCATTTTAAATAAGCAGAAGTCAGGCAAGATATAAAAGAGACAGCTGTTGTCCATTCAGCAGACTTCATTTGGATGAATTAGTCTTTTTTCTGATTATCTCATTTGCACACCTATTTATCTTAAAATACAACCGTACCTAGGGAAGGCAAGTACTCCCTACCAGTCCTTTGGAACTCATGTGTTTGTGTACCTGCATTGGTTCAAAACATGAAATTTTCTTGTAATGATTTTGTGAGTTTTTTATATGAAGTCAACTCACAACATTTGTTGGTATTGCACACTAACATGTTCGTTGTTTTCCTGAATGGTTAACCTGCTTCTTTGGTGTAATACATTCCCCATATTACAGCCATAATCTATGACAATATGAACCCATCTTAGACAATATAAAAAAAGGTTTTACTGGATATGCCAAGGGATCTGTTTCAGTGGGCTCAGTAGTCATTTTCTGGGTTCCTACATCTTGTCCAAATAGATTGGGACTGACAGCAAGGAGTGTCTGAAGCACCTTACTTTTTGGAAAA
Organism: Candoia aspera; assembly: GCF_035149785.1. Classification (NCBI taxonomy): domain Eukaryota; kingdom Metazoa; phylum Chordata; class Lepidosauria; order Squamata; family Candoiidae; genus Candoia; species Candoia aspera. The sequence continues at coordinate 55,483,684 of NC_086158.1, read as the reverse complement.
GAGCACAAAGCGCAGCCATCAATCAACTTATCATTGCAACTAAGGAAGTCTGAGAGAAGGGAAGTGTTGGAAAAACTGTGCTTTCTTTATAAGTACGGAACAGTGAACTCAGCTATTCCATCTGGTGTCCAGGCTAAATGATAAGTTATATCAAGCTTCTCCCATGAGAGATTCCACTTACAGCATCATCTCTCCCACAGGATGAAAACATATCCATTGAACAGCCCTGGAAATTAAATGCTTGTCACTCTGTTTCTCTGTGCACCAGCATTCATATAATACATCTTTTGTTTCCCCATTTTGAATAGAAATTTTCACTGGCTGTAAAATAATAGGGAGGAAGTTTATTAAGTGTCACCACTTTACATCATAAAAATATGAGCTGATACAGACCAAAGCCATGTTATCACCACTGGCATCCCATTTCTGCTGAGGTGGCAAATGGTATGATTAGTTGTTTATGTGTTAAACATTGTCCACATACTTTTAGCTGCTTCTAATTACCTGTGTCACACAAAAAAAATTCTCTCAAAATTTGTGGTTTTATGAATAATTAGGGTTGGCCTACCCCATGGGGTTGGCATTTAAAAACAAAAACCTGATAACACAACAAGAGTGTCGCCAACAAAATGTAGGATTCTGATGGTGGAGAGGGTATAATCATAATCATAATCATAATCATAATCATAATCAAGTTTATTAAATTTATATGCCACCCGACTCCCAGTGACTCTGGGCAGTTGATATATGATTTACCTCTGTACATGTAACATATATGCACATTACAATAATATGCATAAAGAGGCAACCAGACTGAAAGTCAGAAGAACAGGTTTTCCTGGTTAAAAGAAAAAGAAATTATATCTTACAATTCCTCTTTCTTGTAGCCACCCCTGATATCTATACTTAAGTAAGGTAAAAGTTTCCCCTGCACAGCCGTGTCCGACTCTAGGGGGCAGTGCTCATCTCTGTTTCTTAGCCAAAGAGCCAGTGCTGTGCAAAGAGGCTTTCACAGTCATGTGGCCAGCATGACAGGCACGGAACGCTGTTACCATTCCAATGAAGTGGGATCTATTCTTGCATTTGCATGCTTTCGAATTGCTAGGTTGGAAAGGACTGGGGCGAGTGTGGAAGCTCACTCCGTCATGCAGGGCTAGGGTCACGAACCACCAAACTTGCAACCTTCCGATCGACAAGCCTGGCGTCTTAACCACTGAGCCATCGTGCCCCTGTATCTATACTTACATGATGTTTATATGGATGATATATACTGTAGCTCTGTGGAGTCTTCTTGTTAAATGTCTCCTATGTTAGCCTGAATTGTACTTAAACGTTGTTCATTGTTCTAAGAATTAAAATGTTTTTTTAATGAAAGGTTCCCCCCCCCCCAAGGTATTAGGCAACAAATGGAAATACAGATTGGGTAATCACAACCTGCTCAAAGTTACTGTTTTAACTAAGCATACATCACACTGTTTTTAGAAGGTTGGCCATCAAGACTGATAGATGGGACAAATAATAAAAGAGAACAATCTTGGAAATGGAGCCACATCTGCAGTTGCACTTATTAGTTATAACTCAGATTATACAAGCTGAAGCTTTTTGCTTGTACTCTTACAATCTGGAATGAATTCTCATGTGTGCATGACACGTGGTAGAAATGGCACCATAAAAGCAGCATATCAGAAGATGCACGAGGTAAGCAATTTTAGAATAAATGAGTATAGCAAACAATGGAATGCATGTCCATTACTTATAAGCACACAGATGTTACGAACTTAAAAATCTCTGTGTATCTTTGCTGATTAAATATTACCAGATGTCCATTGGAAAGCTACATTATTTAAAGAGTGCTGACATGAAAGCCCTTGAAAGAGTTAGTATAATCTTAGGTAAATGTTTTCCCCGCAGTATTTTTCTCCTAGCCTTGCTGGCTTTACCCCCACCCAAAACTTTACAGATGTTAGAACAATAAATTCAATGAATAGTTTCCCACACTAGAATGCCTGCATGCCAAGGAATGCAGGAGTGATTTCTGGCCAGTTTCCGACACCGATCTACAACTGTGCTGCTTATATTCTATTGCTCTTGTATCAAGTCTTCAACTGCTCCCTGCCAAGAATTAAGTGCTTGTTCTATAAACCTGGTATAGATTATCACTTAGCAGTATAGATGCATCTAATAGAATTAAATACTCTGGCTCTCAACCAACAACAGATGTGCTACATATAATGCAATAATAATGAATCTGAAAGCACTGAGATATGTCAGGGGAATGTTGCACACCAGATCACATTTCTTCTGTTGCCCAGTCAAATCTTTTTAAAGAACTGATTTGTGAATTAATTGTTTGGGGAAAAAAATCATGCATAACAGCAAATGTAGAGTACATTTTTAGTTCTGTTGACCAGAATCTGTTTGCATTCATCTGGCTTTTGACTGAAGTAGTTCGTGGGCTCATTCTCTTATTTTCATTTTCAAGCTTTTACTTCTGTAACTAAATTAATAAAAAGAGCATTTGATATAGGATAATTGTTATAGTAGTATGTTTATTTATAGGGTTTATTCCATCTCACCTTTTATTATAAAAAACAATCCGAAGGTATGGAGGGATATTGAGTTTTATTAATAATACAATAGTGTACAATAATAACAACAAAATAATAATAAATAATACAATAAGCATTATGCAGTATAAATCTTTTTATAATAGTATCAACAATAGAAATTAATGTTACTACAGTAATCAAACAATATAGAATGCACACAAAATCTAACCAAAGGACCACTTACCATTAGTCTTTACTTAAACCTTACCTTTATGTAATTGAAAACTATAAAAAGATTCCATTATTAATAATTATTTTTATAATGATGTCAGTGATTTTCATGACCTGTTTGGTATTTTTAAAACCAGTCACTGACCACCATATTTGTTTGGTCTAGCTGAAATGACAAAAACTTTTAGAAAAGCATTGGAAAGCCTTGAAAATACTGTTTTTAGGAGAAATGGCATCGTCTCAGTTCCTTGTTTCCAGGAAGATTCTTTATTGTCACAGTCTTTGGGAGAGTATTGGGGAAAACTTTACAAGTGCTCAGTTATAAGAGCTCATTTCAGGATGGTTGAGAATTTTGTTGGATCAAAATTTATAAGCAACTGACCAAAATTATATTTTCTAGAACAATATGCAGATTGGAACACAATTATCTTTCAGTTTTCATACATCCCAAAGTTAAAAATGTAATTCTGGCATCAAATTATATAATTATGACTGCCTATATCAGCATTCACATTATCTGTGGTTGAGTTCAATAACTGTATCATTTATCCTTTGTTGTTATAGAACTAATAGATATAGCTGAACTTAGACATTTGTATTTTATTTATTTCAACTTTTTTTGTCTTGATTTTCAGGTGAAAATGGCTCAGTCACTTTTCCTAGACTTGCACTCAACACACACACACACACACACACACACACACACACAAAACATACTGTAGATTGAGGGGGAACGAAAAAAAGTGGGGGAAACAAACTTAGCTATAAATGTATAACAGCTAGCTCAAATAGAAAGATTTCCTTTCTTGCAGTGTAGACTGGAAACAGATAATCCAAGCAACAAGAACCTAAGAAATCTGATTAATAGTACTTATTCGAAGAAGGGTTAAAGTTACAACACAAGAATTCAAATGAGTATCCTACATTCAAATGAGGTCCTATATATAGGCAATTTAGGGAAGCAAAACTCTTGCCCTTTGTTCCCCCCACCCCCACTCTCCATTTTGGCTGGAAGCTTGTCTGTTTTGTGAAGGAGGAGGAGTCTGCATCTGTTTAGTCTTTTGATAATGGTCATTCCTATCAGTGTGAGAAGCAAGTCACACAGTTACAAATTCAAATATTGGTGGGGTCTCAGTTAAACTAATGGAGAGTCTTTGCATTCCATCTATTCTTACGCTGCACTCTAGTGGAACAACTCTTGACAGATGACAGTTGATGGACAGAGATGCATCATGGAACTACTTTTCTTTGTGAGCTGCTGGTGGTCCTTATTTGTCTCACTGTAATGGAATGGCTGGTATCAGAAATCTGATTAGTTTTACTACAGTTTTTTAGTTTTATCTTTTATAAATGATGAGATATTCTTGTTTTCTGTTATGTTCTGCTTAAATTTAACAAAAGCTTTACATTACTAAAAGATTTATTTTCAACATATAGTCACAAATTATTCAAGTTCTTGATTGGGGTTACTAATTAAGACAATCAGCAAACCAAAATGGTGCTGCATGTCCAATGTAAAAGTCAAATAAAAAATTAAGTCCAGATTAGCATGTGGTCAGGATTTGCATCAGCCAGCTCATTATTACCAACAGATTGCAACTATAATGCCAAACAATTCAATTATTTTACAAATAATTTTGACTAATGAATAAATCTAAAGCTGCTCATGGATAGACCTGAAGGCTAATTTTAACCAATGAATTATTCACTGAACACTATTAAAAATGAAACGGATGGGGGAGGCAACTAGCTTAGGAGAACAAGAAAGGGCTCTAGACAATTGTCCATATTGCTGTAAATCATCTAAGCAGAAAAATTCAGTGAGAAAATGACATAGCTAGCGAGTGACAATTGATTCAAACTAATTGGAAGTTAAATTAAATGATAATTAGCATTAATCAATAGTGAGGTTGGTATGCCAGTACATCTTTCCTTTAGGGCAATTCACCTCCAATCCCCAGTGCACCGATAAGGCTGGTGATCTATGAGCCCTATGTGTGCTCCTGCTATCAATAAAGAAGCATGTCCCTGCAGCATTGGGGCGGGGGAGGTGGATAAAAAAAAAAGAATATTTGAATGTGCAGGAGCTTTGCCATCAAGAGAGGTGGCCGCTGTGCTCCTCCTGCAGCTAATTGCAGCCACATCAAAGGACAGTGGGCCCTCAAATGGCAGAGGATGGTAGCAGTATCTCAATGCCTATCTGCTTTCAAAGAGTACATCATAAGGATTCTTGGCTCAGCATATTATTCTGCTTTTTGTTCAAAGTCTTAGTTTCATGTATTTCTTTCTGTTCCTTTTTGAATGTGTGTGGTGCTATTACTGTCTAGATCTATGATGATTCTATTCAGATAGCACCATAAGAACATAAAAAGAAAAGAACCCTGTGGATTGGACTAAAGGCCAACGCAGTCCTGTTGTCACAATGGGTACCAGGTATTTATGGCAAGCCCATAGGCAAGACATCTCACTTTGTGAAAGTGCTAAAGAACTGGGGAGACCAGATTAAAAATATAAGTGAGAATTTGCATAGTCTAATTGGTCAACCTAATGCACAATTTAGGATCAGACTAAAGAGATTAGGGAAGACCCACAGATCAGCTAGATATGAGCTCACGAATATTCCTCAGGAATATGCAGTGGAGGTGAAGAATAGATTTAAGGGACTGGACTTAGTAGATAGGGTCCCGGAAGAACTCTGGACAGAAGTTGGCAGCATTGTTCAGGAGGCGGCAACAAAATACATCCCAAAGAAAGAGAAAACCAAGAAGGCAAAATGGCTGTCTGCTGAGACACTAGAAGTAGCCCAAGAAAGAAGGAAAGCAAAAGGCAACAGCGATAGGGGGAGATATGCCCAATTAAATGCAAAATTCCAGAGGTTAGCCAGAAGAGATAAGGAATTATTTTTAAACAAGCAATGCGCGGAAGTGGAAGAAGACAATAGAATAGGAAGGACAAGAGACCTCTTCCAGAAAATTAGAAACATTGGAGGTAAATTCCAGGCAAAAATGGGTATGATCAAAAACAAAGATGGCAAGGACCTAACAGAAGAAGAAGAGATCAAGAAAAGGTGGCAAGAATATACAGAAGACCTGTATAGGAAGGATAACAATATCGGGGATAGCTTTGACAGTGTGGTCAGTGAGCTAGAGCCAGACATCCTGAAGAGTGAGGTTGAGTGGGCCTTAAGAAGCATTGCTAATAACAAGGCAGCAGGAGAAGACGGCATCCCAGCTGAACTGTTCAAAATCTTGCAAGATGATGCTGTCAAGGTAATGCATGCTATATGCCAGCAAATTTGGAAAACACAAGAATGGCCATCAGATTGGAAAAAATCAACTTATATCCCCATACCAAAAAAGGGAAACACTAAAGAATGTTCAAACTATCGAACAGTGGCACTCATTTCACATGCCAGTAAGGTAATGCTCAAGATCCTGCAAGGTAGACTTCAGCAGTTCATGGAGCGAGAATTGCCAGATGTACAGGCTGGGTTTAGAAAAGGCAGAGGAACTAGAGACCAAATTGCCAATATCCGCTGGATAATGGAAAAAGCCAGGGAGTTTCAGAAAAACATCTATTTCTGTTTTATTGACTATTCTAAAGCCTTTGACTGTGTGGACCATAACAAATTGTGGCAAGTTCTTAGTGGTATGGGGATACCAAGTCATCTTGTATGCCTCCTGAAGAATCTGTATAACGACCAAGTAGCAACAGTAAGAACAGACCACGGAACAACGGACTGGTTTAAGATTGGGAAAGGAGTACGGCAGGGCTGTATACTCTCACCCTACCTATTCAACTTGTATGCAGAACACATCATGCGACAAGCTGGTCTTGAGGAATCCAAGGCTGGAGTTAAAATCTCTGGAAGAAACATTAACAATCTCAGATATGCAGATGATACCACTTTGATGGCTGAAAGTGAAGAGGAACTGAGGAGCCTTATGATGAAGGTGAAAGAAGAAAGTGCAAAAGCTGGCTTGCAGCTAAACCTCAAAAAAACCAAGATTATGGCAACCAGCTTGATTGATAACTGGCAAATAGAGGGAGAAAATGTAGAAGCAGTGAAAGACTTTGTATTCCTAGGTGCAAAGATTACTGCAGATGCTGACTGCAGTCAGGAAATCAGAAGACGCTTAATCCTTGGGAGAAGAGCAATGACAAATCTCGATAAAATAGTTAAGAGCAGAGACATCACACTGACAACAAAGGCCCGCATAGTTAAAGCAATGGTGTTCCCTGTAGTAACATATGGCTGCGAGAGCTGGACCATAAGGAAGGCTGAGCGAAGGAAGATCGATGCTTTTGAACTGTGGTGTTGGAGGAAAATTCTGAGAGTGCCTTGGACTGCAAGAAGATCAAACCAGTCCATCCTCCAGGAAATAAAGCCAGACTGCTCACTTGAGGGAATGATATTAAAGGCAAAACTGAAATACTTTGGCCACATAATGAGAAGACAGGACAGCCTGGAGAAGATGCTGATGGTAGGGAGAGTGGAAGGCAAAAGGAAGAGGGGCCGACCAAGGGCAAGATGGATGGATGATATTCTAGAGGTGACGGACTCGTCCCTGGGGGAGCTGGGGGTGTTGACGACTGACAGGAAGCTCTGGCGTGGGCTGGTCCATGAAGTCACGAAGAGTCGGAAGCGACTAAACGAATAAACAACAACAAATGCAAAAAAATAAAAATGCCAAGAATTTATATTATGTAAGCCATTTCAGGAGGACATTTGTTCTTAAATGTAATGTATAAATATTTAAAACAAACAATTCATCAATAAAATAATTAAAGGAAAAAAAGAAAGAAGAAATAAACAACTGCTTTCTGAAAAGGGTGATTGCATTACTATCAGCAAAAAGACTAGCTGCTCCCTCAGCCCCTGGATCTATGACAGGCATACACCCATACAGCAAATTCACAGAATCCAGGTATCAATCCATCAAATAAAACAGAATCTACGTCATGACTAGTTTCATTGATCTTAGTTTGCTCTCCAAATTCCATAGATTCCATCCTGGTTATTGCTGGGGTTGGGGCTCTGCCAGCCTCAGAATAGGAAAAATAAATGTCTGAAAACAGAGACAAGATGGACACTGTCTTTCCTCTTATGGAGACCCACCTGTGAGATGAACACATACTTCTGACTGGTTCCTCAATTTTTTTTTTGTGAGGGGTGGGGTGCTTCTGTTCTATCTGGATGGATAGGTCAGTGAATTTTCCTGTAGCCCTTTAAGTGCCTGGCCCCTCATTCATTACAATGTCATATGTGAATTATTCCTTTGCATAAAAGGGTCATGAACTCAAGCATCACTGTATAGTAGGAAAGGAAAGGAAAGGAAAGGAAAGGAAAGGAAAGGAAAGGAAAGGAAAGGAAAGGAAAGGAAAGGAAAGGAAAGGAAAGGAAAATAGATTCAGCCATCTAGCTTCATTCTCCAGATGATATCTCACAAAATGTCATATTGGAGCTATGTTCAAACTCTTCATCTCAGTTATCTGTGGGCATCTAAAGAAGCATTCCTAGCCAAGTGCTAACCAACCAATAAGTAATACTGTGGAATTATTAATGACTGAATAAAGCTAATGGGTATTAACTAAATAATTTCTTTAATGCAATAATGATTTACTTAGTGGATACTGTTAGATAATCTAGAATAAATAAATGGAAAATATAGGCAGAAGTTCCTAAACAGCTTATGTAAGTTCAGAATCTGACTCCACAAGTTGGATGTTGGCACTTTCTTATATTTAGCCATAGATGTTGCTAACGTATAGAGGAATCCAACTGCTCATTCCTTGCTGATATTTGAAGGCTAATATTAAATGCTTCCATGACAAAGAATACTTCTGCCTGCCTTCCTGCTGACTCTATATTTAAGAAAGTTCAAGTCGCTGTTTGTAGTTATTAATAGTTTTAACACGTAACCAGATTATTGGGCAAAAAACAAATAAGCATGCTGCTTACTCTTCGAAGACCTTTTGATGCAGCAGTTGCAGCCCTTATGCTTCTGCATGTCTGTCTTTCTGGGTCATCCAGCCCCCACCTGCACCTCCAACTCCTCCCCATCAACATAATGCTTGTTTGGTCTCACAGAGATTATTTATTCCTTGGCACTGACATTTTTGCTCCAAAGAATTAACATTTGGATCTTATTTACTGACTAGCCTCCCAACACACCAGGGAAAAGGTGAAAAGGGGCCATAAAGAGGAGGGAAAAATTCTCCCAGCTCTGTCTGTGATAGTGCAGACCCCAATTGTTTCCAATAGTTTTGGTCCAGCAAAATAGCACATGGGAAGATTTAGAAAAAGTCTGCTCCTTCATCCACTGAGTCATTGGTGTTACTGGCTCAGAAGATGACTCAATGCTGTTATGGAAATATAGCCTAATAGGTGATTGGTCTTGTTTTATGAATAACAAGAAATACTTCTGGCAATAAAAGTATGATACTTTATGGTTAGATATCACATAGCAAAAAAGGTACTGTGTTCAATACCAGGTAGCTGCAGAAACATCTAGTATTAAATTTTCATGTAATTTCTTACTTTGATTTAAAATAAAAAAAAAAGTGTTGTGCTGTACTCTTAGTTTCTCAGGATGTGATATGATATTTGATAAATAAAACAATTGGCAGACTTGGGGAATGATGGCATTGATCAGGGGATTTTATGTTTTTTATTTGAGGGATAGGGGATGGCAGCTTCACTCCACATTCTTGGGTCTTCATTTTGTACTATTGGAGTGAATGGAACAGAACAATACTACAAAGAATGCCAGAAAGGTCAGCTAGATAAGATGAATAATCAGTTAGCTCTCTGAAGAGAAAGATCATGTTGAAAAAGACCCCCAACCATGCTTAGCAAGATCTCAAATATCTTTTAAAGAGCTTCTGGTGCAAAAAGGATGAGTTTCCCATGACAGGCTTACATTCCCTTTTTCAGAGGTGGACCAACACTGATTGTTTTCACTGTTAGAATTTGACTGTTGTGAGTCTGTGATTTTTTTTCTGTTTAAAAGAAAATATAAAATCCCAGGATGCGTACTGCAATGCACCCCCAGGGCTGGTGTTTTAAAGCTTTGCTTAGACACTCTAAATTCACCTTGTCTTGGACAGGTGTTGGAGTGTCTCTGTCAAAGAATTTGGTGAACATCTTTTCTTCTTTCTGATAAAAGAGAATAGGATAGTTTCCTTTTTCGTGGACTGATCTAAGATCTTATCTTTTTTTACACTTTACACACACACAGGCACTCTTCTAAATGAGAGAAAGGATTGTTTGTTTTCTCTCTTAAAGCATAGGATTCAGTACTTGGCTATTTGGACACAAAAAAGTGCTGCAACTGAATATATTGCCAATATCCATATTTTTAAGGAGCTGTAAAGACCAAAGTGATTTGGACAAAATCTTTATAAGATGGGATAAAAAGAAAATTAACACAACGGTTGCATTCATTTCTAGGATATGAAATGCATTTCATATAAATGCACTGTACAAATTCCTGCCCTTATCTATGCTCCATTTTTGGAGAAAATGACTGTCAGTACATCATATCTAAGTGAAGAGGTACCGGCAGTGAGAGAAGCCATTACTGGCCTGTCATGCAATTCCTTTTCACCAAAGCTGCACTAAGTACTTGCCTATATTTCAGACAAATGAATCTCAGGCTTCTTTTAAAGATATCTCTCTGTAGAAGCCTACTTCCACTTAGTTTCTCATTCTGTTAAACCTTTCTCTTTTCTGCATCAGTTTTTTTAAAAAAATAAGTTGAAAATCCATACATTTTAGCTTTTTCTAATAAGCAAAGTTGTGAATGGACCTTTCTCTAATACATACATTTCTGCAACCAATTTTACCATAATATAATGTAGTTTTACAAGGTTTTTCACATACATTTATTGTTTTGTGCCTTTCTTAAACACCCAGTTTTAGTAGGAATTTTTTGACTGGACATCTCCACCATGCAGTTCCAAAAAGTGTTTAAAAACAAGGCTATACAGCTCTTCAAATCAAATTCCAAAATGCTGCTCTGAAACACATGGGATACAGACATAGCACCTATCTTCAACTCTTTAAAACATTTGCTTTTTTTCCTTGGGATCACCCAGGTGTCCTTTAAACTGCTGTGAAAGCCTAGGAAGTAACATGTCAATGGAAGGTTGCCTTTGGGCCAATCATTATTTCTCTCTCCAACCTACTCTAGACTGGACAAAATTGGAGAAATTGTCCACCCAATTTCTATATCTACAGATTTGATGGAAAAATTCAAAAGACCACTTGTACAAAGAGCATGGGCAATGCATGGCTCTTGAAGCATTAAATCAGCTGCCTGCTTCAGAAAGCTCAGTATAAAGGCCTCATTATGCCTACTTTCCTACAGTTTTATGCCTATATAAAACATTCACACTGAAAACCCTACAAAGTGACACATGTGCAGCAAAGCCTCTGAAGCAGATACAGCATGCCATCCAGAGGATGTTACTGCTTTCATACTTTACAGAAGGGCACTTATCTCAGAGTAATGCACTTTACAAAGCACTTCTTTCACGTACCTTGCATAACACTTGATTGTGTTTGTAGAAGGGGATTCTGATTTTTCTTTTAAAAACACGGATTAAAAAAATATATTAACCTGCAGCCATTTTCTCAACTCTCCATAACATGCAGCATTTTATGCAACTTTTCCTAATGTATATGGATTAAAATGTATAGTTTTGGAGAAGCTGTTGTCTCACAAAGATTTTCCTGATACTCTTTTTACATAAATTTCCCAGTCTAAGCTATTTTTATGTAATAATCACACACACAAGCACACACAGAGTTTTTAGTTGCATCTCTCACTATTTTGGGGGTGGGTGGGTATGCAGTTCTTGACTGAAGAAAGATAAATGCTAGCAGATTCTGTCCAGTGCTGCCATCTGAAGCAAAGTCCATTTTGGCGATCTCATAAATCTACTCTCATGGACATTTATAGGCAATCTTTTTTAGATCCATATATGTATCCTTACGCTATGAAACATCCTACTGGAGGCCTATACCAGCTACAGATAACACCTCGGCAGTAGTGTTCCTTCTTATAGGGTTTTTCACTATTAGATCTGTAGAGATGGAGGTAGCCCTTCACTGGAGGGCTAAATTACTTTATGACAGTGGTTCTTGCTTTACCCCAATGAATCTGGAAGTTTGGACTTCTGCAACAGGTATTGTTAAGCAGTTGTTACCACAGTGATTTCAGTGCAACTATTATTGCTTTCTGCTATGGATTTAGAACTACATTATTTACCAATAAATAGTTTGCAAGACTGTAGGATATTTTCATATACAGCTAACAGCTTTAGTCAGCAAGTTGAAAAAAGAAGTGTTAATACTTCACAGCACACTTGTACCTCTTTCCTAGAACATCAGTAGTAAGAATACAAAGGAAGTCTGATATGACACATTTGTAATTGTAAGAACTCTTGCTATAGAAATTAGCTATTCGAGATCTATGAGCAGCTTATTGAAAACCTCTGGTGAGCATTTTATACTTGTATCTACTCAATTAATGCAAGATGAACAGTGAGGTGTAACTTGATTTCTAAGCAGCTGTCAAGACAAATTATTAATAGTTGCTCAAAGAATAAGCTATGATGTTGGCTATGAATATTGGCTTGTGATCATGTAGTCTAGTAAAGTATGGTAGACTTTCTCACACTTATCACTTGTCTCTTCAGTACATTGTGTAGAGTGGCTGGAGCCATGGTGAGCCAACAGGGCCTAGTCCTAGGCCAAGCACTGCTGCAGAGGTCAGGGAAGTGGAGGATGCCACTAGTGGCTGGAGGTAGTGTAGTCCCTAGGCTGGTTGGGTGTGGCAGGGCTGCTGAAGAAGAGGAAAGCAGAGAAATGGAGCTGTGGGCTCGTGTGGCATGGTGGGGAACTGGTGATGCTGGGGCTGTGGGACCTGAAGTCAACTCTGAGAAGACTGGTGGAGAAGCAAGGCCTAGCATCAAGGGTGATTTGGTGGCATAAATCCTTTGTTCCCCTGAACTTCAGGTGGGAGCAGATAGGTTTTGCATCCCTTGGAGTGCTATTGGCCTGAATCTAAGAACCTGGAGTTAGTCCCTAGATAGGTGAGGAAGGGAATTGTGGTGCTTCTGGGGGTGCCAGACTGAGGAGCACTCAGTCCAGCTAGAAACTTTCTATGACTCCCAAGAAACTGGGCAAGATCCTCTGAACTCTAAGTTTGGCCACTTGCCTGTTATATCCAGGCCCCTCCTGGGTTAAGGAAACCAGGAGGTAACTGTTTGTGGGTCTATGCAAAGGTATCAGCCTCATTGAGGGAAGGAATATTCCCCCTGGTATTGAAGAAGGTGTACCCCCTTCTCAACAGGTCATCACTGGACCCCCTCTGTTCTGGATGGTTATTGTCCCGTTTCTAACCTTCCTCTTGTGAGGAAGGCTGTTGAGAAGGTGGTTGATGGCAGTTACAGGGGACTTGAAGGAAGTGAATTATTTGGACCCATTTTAGTCAGGTTTCAGACCAGGGTATAAAATGTACACAGCATTGCTATGCTTGTCAATAACCTGTGTCGGAGCTGGGATGGGGTGGTGCATCTACCCTTAAGCTCAGGGGCTTTCAGTACTATTAACTATTATATTGTCCTGGACTGGCTGCAGGGGTTGGGAGTGGGGGCTTGAAGAACAGTAGCAGCTTTGGTCCTGAATATCTCACATTTAACTTCAATAAAGGATATCCAATATTAATATTGTGATCTGCAGGACCACAAATTGCCCGTGAATATATCAAGGTACACAATGTAGAAAAACTAAAGGTGCAGTCTTTAGCACACTTTGTCTATTTATTTCAACAGTGTTGTGCTTGGACTGTCTTTGTAGGAAACTACTGAAATTAGTACTGTAGGAGTCATATAAGAAGCTGCAAGAAATTGCTATTGGCAAAGGAACTGTACTTTTTGATAAAGTCATTGATTTCTCTCTAGATCTTGAGTTCCTACTGAGCCTGTTGACTGAGACAGTGTCTCCTGAAACAGTACTTTGTTATGACGTATTATTTTAGTGGCACATACATTAGAAATACATTGTTAATATACTGACTGTTAATGGGCCTTATTAAAAATGTTTGCTTCAGAGACCTCAAGCTATCTATCATCAGAGTGATTTCCTTCCTTTTCCTTATTTTGGGCTTTAGCTTAGTGGGGTGAAATAGTTTCCCCTGCAGATTTCCCCTACAAATTGCTTTTCAATAATCTAAGCATAGCCATGAGGATAACCTGCTCAGAGCCCTCTTCTGCATAACAATGGGAACTCACAAATGTGTCACCTGCAATTATAATTCCAGCTTTGACATGTGATGGAATGAAAGATATGGTACTTCAGCCTAATTAGTGACAGAGTTGAACTATAGCAGAGATCAGCTTTTCTCGGGGCAGGCTGAAATGAGATGTGCACAGTGGAAAAAGAGTGAAGAATAGGCTGTTAGTTGAGTGGAAATCAAAGATGGTAAGGAGATGCCAGCCCAATTTGCAATTTTATGAACCAGAGGAGAAGGAATTGGATCGATTCTGTTGCTTCATGTTTACTGCAAGGAACCCCCCTTTCCATCTGGAACTGCAGCTGCAGGAAGAAATTGGTATACACATCACTGAGCTCATGTCTGCACAGAGACAAAAAATGATGGTGATATACCATTTTACAATAGTGTGAGGTATAACAGGACAGCCCAAAGTTCATCACTGGTAAGTGAAATAGAGCTTAGATTCCATGTGAAAAGATCCAAGCCATGCTGCTTTTCTAAATTCCAGCATCTGTGAGTTTCCTAATCTTATACAATCATTCTGCAGAAAGAAAAATATTCACAGATGCAGCCTGCTCACCAGAAGGCTGCAGTGATGGTTAAAGCTGCTTCTAGGTTTTGCCTTCTTCCAAAGGACTAATGGTGGAATAAGTAGTTCCCAATTTTAATTTCATAATAAGTGCAGCATTGAATGAGGTCTTGTATCTAGATCCATTTTAGTTTGATATTCTGCCCATTGTTATATACTTACTTGATGTTCATTGCACAGTACAAATGCAGAACCTATACAGTGCTGAAGTTTGTTGTCACAAGCTATGGATTTTCCCAGTTCTCCATTTCCCCCCTCCTTCCATAATCCTTCAAGCATATTGCTTTCAATAGCTGGGACAGGCAAAGCAATTTTGTAGGGAAGATACTATTCAATCATGTAGTTCTCTTCTGATTAATTGTAGTCAGCAAAGCTGTATAAGTTGTAATTTACACAGTGACTGAGTTCACACCATGCTAAATAATAGCTTATTTCATCATGATTTTCTGAATAAGCCATAGTTGGCCTTATTAGCACAAAACAGTAAGTTATCAGGACTTTGAAGCCAGGACTTTGAAATCACAATAGTTGGGTTAACACAACATGCTGAATCAAAACCAAGCAATCATATTGTAGCTTAGCATAATGTCTGATCCAAGTACCTGTCCTGCAATATCATCCTTATGGATTTTGTTGAGGAAACTATAAAAATACTTCCAGTTTAGCAGGATAGACGGAAGTGCTATCTTTCTGAAAAATGCAAAGGTTGCTGAAAACACAGAAGCCATCATATCACTGATGAAAGAAGCTTAGAATGATTAGTAAATCAGTATTCAAATGTCAATGTTTAATGTATCATATTTCCATTTTAGGTCTAAATGGATTGTAGTAGAGTGTTCGTGCTTTCATGGCAAACTGAACATCCATATGCAATCAAAACCTAATTAGAAAGTAAATTTAAAAATAAAATTCAGATACAGCATTCTCTTCCTCATTAGGCTGAAGAACAATTACATAATTCCTTATTGTCATGCTGGGATGGAAGGTCAGTCTAATTCAAAATCCAAACTGAGTATTTTCAAATTATGTTTAATGAATGCAATGATGATGCAGAAAACAGGCAACCAGGAAGTAGCAGATCCAATGTGTATGTGGTGGTAGTAGGAGACAAATTTGGACCTGCAATTAATGTGGCACTGCACTGATTTTGTCCCTCTGCCACATTCTTGTTTTTGGAATTGATTTGAAGTTACCATGATTAGGAAAAGGTAAGAAAGCAGAAGAGGAAAGGCTCCTTTGCTGAAACAATACTGACATATAATTAAGATGACACAAAGCAGCTGTGTGGGTCTTGTTCAGAATGATCCATCCTCATTGACACAATGAGAGCTAATGAACTAAATCTGAAAGCATCAGCATTGGATTTTGACAAATGTGGTGTTTTCCTATTGAGAGAGTAGAAAATGATTATAAATGGCCAGCTGGGCTTATGTTCAGGCATGGACACTTCGAAACACTGGCATTAGGCCCTCTGTTGGTTCATGGCAGTGTAAATTATTTCACACTTCTGCTTCCAAATCAGTTGGGTGTCTCCTCTGCTTAAGCACTGCTGAAATAAAATCTTTTCCACTCCAGACATGTTCTCTGCATTTGAAGCTGTTGTGGGGCTTTCAAAAAGAGTTGGGTCTTGTGTTTGAAAGTAGATGGTCACAACATTTTAAATAAACTTTGTTACTGTTCAAACTTTCATTTTCCTGCTTGCATGGATTCTTTAAGGTCTTGATTACCTAAACTGAGATTACTTTTATTACTATCTATCTATCCTAATTACGATTATTCTATTAATAATCTTTAAATATGATTGGGGATAGCTTAGAATGGGAGTCCAGCTCAGCAAAATACCATGATTAGAAAAAGGAAATTCAAGTGAACAATTCAATCAGAATGTTTGATTATTAAAAAAATATATATAATTGATAAAGGAAAATACAGAAAGATATACAAGACATGAAATTTACTATTCCATACAAAATCTTACAGTTAGAAAACTTGCCTTGCTCATCAGTAGCAAATGTACCAGCCATCCTCTAGAGATTACTGTTAAGAATGCAGAGCCACATTTCAATCCCTGCTCTATGAACAGTTAAGTAAATTACTATTTTTAAATATAGCTGAAATCAGGGGAAAAAAAACAAAATAGAAAGAAGATTCTGCTACATAGATCCTGTAGAATTTTTGTTTAAAAATCTGTTTGGTGAACCTTAAAAGCTTTAAATTCAGTGTAAATTCTACATTCTGGAAAGATTACAGGAATAGAAAAGCAAATCTTTATATAAGGCAATGCATGACATTATGTATTTAATTAGATGATACAAAGTCCCAAAATAGGTTGAGTAGATTTTTACTTAGTAACTTATTAGATTGATATCCAGTGTAGTCTATGTTTCAATATTCTGTGTGCCCACCAAAACAAATGCAAAAAACAGAACAGAACAAAAAATTAAGAGAGAACAGGGCAACGCACCAGGTTCCTGAATGTAATAATTTCAACATACTATGAAGGTACCCAGAGTTCTATGGCTGAGAAGTTTACTTTATAGTATTAGTATAATGTATACTTATTTATTGCCAGCCAGATATAGCATGCACTAATTCAACCACCAAGGGACGCGGTGGCGCTGCGGGTTAAACCGCTGAGCTGTCGATCGGAAGGTCGGCGGTTCGAAACCGCGCGGCGGGGTGAGCTCCCGTTGTTAATCCCAGCTCCTGCACACCAAGCAGTTCGAAAACATGCAAATGTGAGTAGATTAATTGGTACCGCTTCGGCGGGAAGGTAACGGCGTTCCGTGAGTCATGCTGGCCACATGACCCGGAAGTGTCCTATGGACAACGCCGGCTCCAAGGCTTAGAAACGGAGATGAGCACCGCCCCCTAGAGTCGGACTCGACTGGACTTTACGTCAAGGGAAACCTTTACCTTTACTTAATTCAACCACAATGCCTGAGGATTAAAAAAGAAATAATATAATCACTAAAGGGAGAGAGAAAAGTAACATTAAAGTGTTAGAATGGTCTAAATTAAATTTAATTGTACCATTTTCTTTCTCTGGGCCTGGACCTCAAACCCAGATATTGTTGTTGTGGTGGTGGTGGTGGTAGTGGTTGAGGATGATCTTGGACCTGCAGCAGAGTGGTTTTAAATATTTGGTGGATATTCTGTTATGCCCAAATTGAACCTGCTTAGTAGCCCTCATGGCTACTAAATAGAATTTAGCTACTGAATGTCTAACATTGGTCCAACAGCCTGCCAAGAGAAATGAGTTTAAAAATTTTCCTGTGGCAGATTTTTTAGAAGAGGTGCAATTAGGGTGGCTTGCATATTCCTATAGAAATTGCAGCATATAAGGACTTTATAAAACCAGATAATATTATTTTTTCATACATATAGATTCATGATATGTATAGAGACCTCAAACACAATAATTGCTGATAGTGCAGATCAGAGCTTCTAAGGGGTTTCTATAAGACCAAATACAGCAATATGTGTACATTAAGTATATACTGGCAAAATCTTCAGTGTTGACAGTTTTACAATTGTATGTGACTCTCATCATTTATATACTTTTGCTGGTAGTAACTTACCCTGTTGTCAAGTATCTGTTCCCAGCTGATAATAGGGATTTGAGCTATACTGCATCTTTGCATAGAAACATAGTTGGATATTAGGCCAATGAGTCCATCTCCTTGTTATGTGCAAATTGTCTGCTATATGCAAGCACCTCTACTAATGAGATTCAGCAAAGGGGAGCCCACCACCTCCCTGGAAAATACGTTTCACTATCAAACTGCCCTGATGTTTGGAAGCTTTTCCTAACATTCAACCAGGAACTGACTTCCTACAATTTTAGGCCATTATTCTATGTTCTACTGTCTGGAATAATTGAGAATTTTTTGCCTTTCTTCTAAAGGTTAAATATATCTACTAGGCATTCATCTGCTGTCATCTGCTGAGTGCTCTTAACATTCTCTAGTTTATTCTTGAGAAACTAATGTTTTTAAAGCATCTAAGGTGCTTTAAGCAACTGTCCTCTCCTTCATGCCAACTTTGGTTGCAATTTATTGTATCTCTTTCTAGCCATCTCTTATGCCAATAAAGTTGTCAGTCTGTTTCTTAGTCTCCATATATTGTCATCAAAATTGTAGATTACTTTGCTACCAAATCATTCAGACAAAGGGACAGTTCCTTAGGAGTTAGTGGTCCTTACAACTCAAGGTAGTTTAAACTAAAGCATCATCCTCTTAGCACACTTCAAGATTCATGGGTTACATGTGCCATTTCCTCTTTTCAATCATGAAACTCTGGAAAGCACTGTGGAGAATTCCTAAAGCCACATTTTATAAGAGCTCTGAAAGAAACTTGGCAGAAATTGGACACATTGTGAACCCATTCCCCACATCCAATCATTCTCAAGCAGGAACATGCAGGACTGTAAACTGAGCTCATGGAGGTCAGTAATGGCCTTTGTTTAACCTCTCCTGTATGACTTCACTTTCCCAGTCTGCCAGTCTATAACTTCTCTCATTAATGGAACTAATTGCATGAGAACAAATCAAGAGATGGCAGAACATCTGGTTTGCATACTGTACATGCCACTGTAAGTTAACCTTTCACACTCTGCCAGAAACGATGCGAAAGTATGTTAGAAGTGCAGCTGCATGTGAATTTCACACAGAGAAAGGATCTATGGATAGGAAGGAAGAAGGAAGGAAAAATTCCTTTTATTATATGTTCTTTTTCAGAGGGAAGAAAAGTTCCAGTGTAGAATTGCCTTTGTATCAACAATAACTTGAGGGGTTTATTAAGCTTAGATGGAGATGAGCAGACAGGTTTAAACCTGATGGAAGTTTTTAGTAACTGGAAAAGTTTCACCTAGTGACTCCTGCCCAGCTTTATTTAATGATTCATGCTTTTTATTTACTTGTTAAAATATATATTTCGACTACCATCTTCAGAGCCCAAAGTGGCATCTTCTCTTATTTTAAGCCCACAATAACCACTCTGTGATATTGAGATTGAGCTGAGAGAGACAAGGGGCTGAAAATCATCTAGTGAGCTCTGTAGTCAAGTGTGAACTTGAACAGAGGTGTGTCCAAACTTAATGATTCCACTACACTCTCAGAAAACAAATTTAGAATGATATAGAGTGACATGGAAGAAACACAGAGGGAAAAATAGCATGCTATTTTCCATTAACAAATGGAAGAGAAGATTTGGTGGAATAACAGGAAAAGAAAGTTTATAGAAATATATATGTTTATGTAATATTGTATCGGCTACTTGACTGCCTCAGAATACCATAGTCATATGAAAAGTAATTATGTTGTTTTTTGTCAGAACCACAAGGAAATCATATCTATCTATTCAAAGAAAGTATTTTGTAAGTTCAAGACAATTGTGGACAATTGTGGACATTATGACTGAATGTAAGTGCCTGTATATAAGATAAAATAAAGGAAAGAGTAAAGCTTTTTCAGAATTTTTTTTTCAGAATTTCAATCTATTTACAATGGGAAAGGATTTTATGTCTCCAACTCCAAACATCTTGTTTTATTGGAAGATGAAGTGGTCAGAATACAAAGGCCAGTGTGAGTCTATATGTATGGATTCCAAGCAATATGAACTTGCTGAGTCAAATTTCCTTGCAAGCTAAGCCAAGCCCACATGTGCAGCAGTGTTCAGCTTACAGTATAACAGGGGGATTAAACAACTTGTAGAGATAGCTCAGTTGGGTGTCTCAAGGGAAAAATTTGCAAAAGGAACTACTCTAGGAAGAGGAAAGGGAGTTAGAAGTTAGGGAAAGGAACAAAAGCCATTGTTAAGTAAGGAGGGAGACATCTGTAGTCTGACTGCTCATTTTTCTTCCTGCCTTCTGGGTTTTCAACAAAATCAGTGAGTGGATCTTAATATTGATATAATTCTTTCCAGAGGGAAAATCAAATTAAATTGGATGCTGAATTTCCTAATTTACAAATATCATTAATGTGAATGACTGCTGAATTAACTTAGAAGCAATTTTTGACTTTGGCTATTTGTATACAAGAATTACAGCGCTGTTCCAAAGAAATACAGTGTATCAAGGAAATGTAGCCATCCACTAAAATGTTAAAAGTTAAGTCCATTAAAGATTTGAATGTTGGCTTTCATGATCAGGAGATCCGTATCATGCTGAACATTTCACTAGTTGCTCCACTGTTCATTTAGTTCTGTGGCCTTCCACTCTGGATTGTGGGATTTACCCAATATGTCACCTTCAGAATGATTCAAATGCTTGTAAAAAGGGGCAGCTAGATAGCCTGGCAATCACACTGGCAACTTCTCAACAGCAATTCCCTTGGGTGATTTACTCCTTAACAACTACCAAGCCAACTGCTCAGGGGCAAGTGCCAATTTGCTCAGGGGCACTAAGATTCATACTGTAAATACTTAGCCATTGCTATTCAGGCATCTCTCTCTCTAGGGCTACCTTCCCAGGTGTGCAAGGCCTAAGGCAGAAACATAATCCTAACATCACAGAAAAACTTGAAGTCTGTGGGTAAACCATAGTTGACACCTGATCTCTGGACTGAGTTCTTGTCTCCAAGGGCCCCAGTGCTCCCTTGTCCATACATTGCTATTGCAGAAGTGAGTTATCTGTCAATGTAAGGAGAGGGAAAGTTTTAACAAAAATTGTCAGCATTCATTTGCTAGGCCAGGTATCCTGAATTACAGAATAGTGACGTACATTTTTATCTGAGCAGTCACATATAAATGCACACAGAATTGCCCCTAATCTTGGACTGTAATAGGCAGCCAACTTAGAAAAAAATGTGAGAAATCTCAGAAAAGATCATTGCGAACTGTACTACTGTTGTCTAAATGTTTTTAAGTAACTACAATATTTTTGGGAGGCAGAGTAGGGGGACTACATGGTCCTGGACAAATTCCACCAAGTGGGAACTCCCTTCAGTCACACCACTGTCACAGGGAGCCAAGGATGCTATAAGCAACAAAACTTTGGTTAAGCCACAGACTTTGCCTGCCTTGATAATGAAATATCAGTTTGCCTTATGAGCCTCACTTTTGGAAGCTTGATCAGCTGAAACACTTTCCCAAGTGGGTGAGAAAAATGGGACTATTCCTTAAGGAATGGGAGTCTTGTAATTTTCTTAAAAATACCTGACCATCTTTATTCTAAGGCTAAATCAAAGCTCAAGCTGTACATTGAAATCAAACTCTCATTTTTTTTAGAGCTTGAATTGTTTCTCTGTGGAAATTTGACCTTAAATTGATTTAAGATTGATTCTTCATTTTTGATAAATTTAAAGCAGGAACAGTGTTATATGTCTGATTAACAGTTTGATACTGTGATTATCTTAGGACATCTCTTTCAAATCAAGCAATATTGAAGGGTGCTAGAAAATTAATCAGATCTAGGCCTTTGGAATGCTGCTGACAAATTTTGAACTATTAAGAATGTTTTGAATAGTCCTCACCCACATGTTTTTATTCTTTAATTTCAGGGATTTCATGGTATTGAATTAGGGGAATGTTTCCTCTCTCTACTCAGCTTGAATAGGTCGAAAAAAAGTTGAGTCAAATCCTTCAGTCCAACCTTAAATGTTCTTAAGGAGGTTGAGTATAATAGGAAAACAGTGGAACAATTGAAATTTCTTTGCCATTATATCAAATATATATCGTAGGGACTTTTATGGTGCCATTTTTGGTCTGGAAAAATAAACCATTTCACTTTACCTTCCGCACAGCCAAATGGTTAAAAGTAAGAACCTCACTAAATAATGAGGGCAGACCAATATATGTTATTTTCAGAAGTCAGCTCTATTGACAAGATAGATGATTGCAGTCTTTCAAAAAGAAAAAAATCTCTCCAAAAATTGAAGCCTTGCATTTGCAGGTGCAAATCAGTTTCCCAAAACATGATTGATGGGGCTTTGTCTTCAACAATTTTAGAGATGTTTTTCTTCTCTTCTGAGTGAGCTTCTCTGTGTCTCAAGGATTAAAGCTATTCTTTAAAAAAAACTAGAATGATTCACTTTGGAACACTCTTACATTCCTTAAATGCAGCTTGTTTTTTACATTTCCATTCTTCTACTGGCTCCACATTCAACACAGGAAGCAAAGAGAGGATAGGCAGAATGTTTGCAATTAGATTCTGCACTTAGAGAGAGCGTGGAGGAAAATAAAGAAATGGGAGGGCAGAAAGGGTCATGTTGTTTCCAGGCTTATTCCAATGAATTTTGCAGCTGTACCAGAAAAATCCCAAATTCCTACCTAATTCACTACCCACATGTGCAAACTCACAAACACACATGCTGCAATGGGGGGGGAGGGACATTGGCATCCATCATTCTTTAACATTCAGCATGTTAGTTGTGTACATTTTAATTCAGTGAGTTTAAATATAGAAAACTTGATGGAAAGAACGTCACTAGTTTTTCCAAAATAGCTGTATGGGAAATTTTAGTCTGTAAATATTTATCACAGGATAGCACAAGAATTTTATTTGTTTGTTTGTTTCTGCTATTTCTAGCATGTATTTTATATGTGTGGAGTCACACCAAATATTGTAAATATTTATAAAGTATTCAGATTTGATATTATTTGTTCAGGTACAAGCGATTCCAGTTATTAGACTTATCACAAATAAGGAAAACCCTCAAATACAACACAAACACTGTCTAAAAATTACAATGGAAACATTGTGACATAACCACATAACCACATCTGTGGGCATAGATAGAGTTATCCATGAAAATAAACATGACATCAACTGATCTGTTTAATTTTTTGTCATGGCATTTTAGAGAATTCAGTTTAAGAATAAGAAATTCTTATTTTTGCATTCAACTTTTAAAAATGTACCTCCAGCCTGAATTTACCTGAATCCATATTGTACAGAAATTCTCCATGAGCTGAGCAAATGCAGAGTTCTCCAGTTTCACTATGTTTGGTCCAGTGTCAATATAGGCTGCTCCTAGCTGGAGCTGTTTGTAGCAGGTCAGCTATTAATATGAATAAAGAAGCCAATGGCTGGGCCCACCAATTAACATAGTTTGGCTGGAAGCCTGTCTGGACCGGGCTATTTTCCCATTTTTAAATTGACAATTAATTCGGTAATTTCATCTGTACTCACAGAAAGCCACCATGGTAGTTCTAAAAAAATGGAGTCATTATCCTCATCATAGGAGGCTACAGGGGCATCATACATTAACTAACTAACTCACTCACTCACTCATCACAATTAGATAATTCATTTGGCCAATTGTTCGGCTGCCCAGATTAAACAATTTTATTTTACAAGAGGTAACCAATTTGCACCTACAGCGATTAGAATTTTTAAAGCCAAATCTCTCTCTTAAATACTATATGGTATTCCTATTTGGCTAAGAGTCTTTAACTCCAAAGTAGATGGTATTCAGGCATCCTTTTTGAGGCAGCTTTTAGGGGCTCCTAATTGCGTCTCTTATCCCACAATTTGCTTAGAAACTGGTCAAAGCTTAATTGAAGCTAAAGCTTGGATTATAACAATTAAATATTGGCTCAGATTTTATTTAGAGCTGTTCCTCAAAGTCTGTTATCATATCTTAAAAAAAGATAACTATACTTCTCTTTGGACTTGACATATTATGTCCAAGCTCAGGCAAATCGGGATTGCAATTGAGGATTTCTATCACTCAGACGAAACCTATGTATTTAGTATGATTAAACAGAGATTTTTGGACTCAGAATATCATAAACTCAGACCAGCTCAACCTCGTGTCTGTTTGCCTGCTACGCTTGGTATAGAAAATCATCTGGGCAAGATGGTGCATTATTTACATGATTTCATGGTACCATCTCAGTGCAGGGCTTTCTTTCTGGCCAGAGTAAATGCTTTTCCTTCCGAAGTACTCTTTGGAGGGTACAAACGCATTCCCATCCATGAGAGGCTCTGTCTCTGTGGCAGTCTGGACACAATTCATCACATCATTTTTGACTGCCACTTATTTGTGTCTCTTTGGCATGAATCACTCTTAAAACCTTTACAGAGTAAATACCTGTTAAATGTTGTAGATACTGTATCATCTTGCCAATATCTACTGAGTGATGCTGTATCTGAAACCACTCGAATTGTTGCCAAATTCCTAGAGGAAGTACTTAAAAGGAAATGTAATTAAATTTTTCAATGAGTATTGCTCTTTCTTTGTCACTCTCATATGTTAATGCCTTTTGTATTTTATTACTTTTATAATGCCAATAAAGGTTTGATTGATTGGTTGAGAACTATATCATTAGACTACTACAATGTGCTGTATATGGAAATATTTTGAAGACCACTTGCATTTGGTACATCTGGTAGAAGTTACCAACCAGGGGCACATTAATCATGAAATGATTGTCAGTAGGTTTCCAAGTATGGCTTGGCACCTAAGTCGCTGTAGGACTGCCTTCTCCAACTAGAATTGGTTCATCCAGTACATTCATCCTGGAAGCTCTTGATTTTTATCCTACTTTTACTCAACCAACAATTTTACAACTGTTGCCATGTTCTGAAAGCTATTTAAGATGAAGCTCTTCTGTAGAGTATTTGGTAGTTAGTCTGTTGTCACCATCTTTTACTATTTATTATCCTTTCTGTTTATTTTCAAGGTATCACTCTTATTGTATGCCTATTCTATTAGATCAACTGTAAGGGCCTACAGTTTTCTTGGCAAGATTTCAGAAGTGGCTTGCCATTGCCTCCTTCCTAGGGCTGAGAGAGAGTGACTGGCCCAAGGTCCAAGGTCACCCAGCTGGCTTCATGCCTAAGGTAGCACTAGAATTCACTGTCTCCCAGTTTCTAGCCTCACACCTTAATCACTACACCAAACTGGCTGTGCTTGGTTAAGCTGCTAATAAAAGTGTTACAGATGAATGTATAATATGGATATAGAATCAGGGCTTAGAAAATATTATATATGAGAATTAATCTTATTCATTCTGCAGTTTTATGCACATTTAGTCAGACTCAATAAATGTGCAGGATCATTGTACATATGCCTTACTGCTCTATGTAGGATAGGAAGCAACCAGTTTGTTTTTTAGAGTAAGGCTAGACATTGTTTTAAATCTTGAGTAATCAGTTCCTGGTTTTTATTTAGTTTCCCATGAGACTCTAGAGATGCATATGGCTCTCTAAAGAATGCCCATTATGTCCCAGAGCACATAACAGAACTGAGATCATACTGTAAGCTACATTTGAAATATGACCAGGGTGCAACACTCATTGATTCTCTTTGCTGCAGTAGTAAGTGAGTAATTCTCTACATGTCATTGTGGAATTAGAAATGGCGACTGTTGCAGCATCATACATACTAGGTATGATGGAGATAACAGTTTTTCCAGGATGCCTACTAGGCTACCAACTGGAAAAAAAATTACATTTCTCCAGTTTACTGAGTAAATTGCGTCCAGTGTAATGTTTCAAGTATTGGAGAAGAAGGAGATAGCAACACTGTTGGACAACCGTCAGTATCTGCCACCAGTACGATTAGAGTAGCCCAGAAAGAGAAGGAAACAGATACATAAGAACTATAGATGTGAAAGTAATTCAGACTCTGCATGTTCCTATCATGGGAGGATAATGGGGGTCTGAATCATTGGTGTCCATAGTGAGGACAAGATGGGTAAATGACAATATATGCATTGCAAGTGAAAACCATGCGACTTGTACCAGATGTCAGCACTGAAGTATGAAAAGCTGGGATTTACATCATAACATTGCAACACACATTTTATTTTATTTTACTGTCATTGCAGTTTGTACTAAACACATGAGGTCTGAATTAATTTTGAAATTAACCAACTGTTGACGTCTTACAAACAGCCCAATTTGCACAATCTGGTTCAGATAAAGTAGGTTGTCTATCACTATCATAGAAAACTCTATTTTTTTCTTTGAAAGTCATAAAAAATTACAATTGAAAAGCAAGTGCAGGAGTATTTTGATGAAAATTTTGCAACAGGATATAATACATAAATGTAAATAATAATCAAGGATTGGAATACGTTTGAGTATATGCAGCCATTATCCAAACTCACTGTTAGCATCTCCTTTGGAATAGATTCAAAGCACATAAAAAACACTCTAAAATCCATAGAAACCAATAAGCTTCAGAATGGTAGGATTTATATTTTTTCTCTAGTTCAAGAGTTACTTGAACAGTTATTATTTATTTTTATCCCACCTTTATTATTTTTATAAATAACTCAAGATGGTGAACATGCCTAATACTCCTTCCTCCTCCCATTTTCCCCACAACAACAACCCTGTGAGGTGAGTTGAGCTGAGAGAGGGTGACTGGCCCAAGGTCACCCATCCGTCTTTCATGCCTAAGGCAGGACTAGAACTCACAGCCTCCTGGTTTCTAGCCCGTTGCCTTAACCACTAAACCATACTGGCTCTTTTATGGACTTTTTACTGAAAATGGAAAAAATGAAATGGTGATTTCTGGATTTGCTGATTGAAAAAAGTATTGAATATGGAATAGAAGGGAACCTTGTAATGTAATTTCAAAGAAGAAGGAGGGATAAGA
Organism: Candoia aspera; assembly: GCF_035149785.1. Lineage (NCBI taxonomy): Eukaryota > Metazoa > Chordata > Lepidosauria > Squamata > Candoiidae > Candoia > Candoia aspera. The sequence continues at coordinate 55,456,479 of NC_086158.1, read as the reverse complement.
TTTTTTTTAACTGTTGTAAAGAAGATTTTGTTTTTCAGTTTATTTTTCAATTGAATTGTACAGCTTGTATGTTATATTAAAGGTGGAAAAAATTCTGAAGTGATTTATCTTGGTCTGATTTTTTTACATCTCAAAAACCTGGCATTTTAACAGGGGTATGTAAACTTTTTATATCCACTGTAAGGGCTTCTTACTCCTTACTTGTCCGCCCTTTTTGCATCTGCACTCCAGCAGCCCTGTTTTGCATGACCAGGTCTCTCCTGGGTAAGGATATGCCAGGGCAGTTCCTGCAGGGCTGCTGTGAGGAATATTCTCGGCATCGACTTTGTTCAGAGTTGGACTCTGGTTGGGCAGATCCTCTGGAAGTGATGGAGACATGTCTGAGCCCTGTTATCTGGGAGTGGTTAGAGCCGATTGATTCTGAGAAAGTGGGCAGGGTGCTTGTGGCTCAGCCACCTGTGGTCTGGATCCATGCCATTCCTGGTTGGTTAGGCCCTCCCAGGAGGTGGCATGTGGCTAATTATTAAGTGGTGGTTAATACCTCTTTGTGGGAGGGGGTGATACTGCCTGAAGGAGGCAGTGGTGCACCACCTTTTCAAGAGACCATCCTAGGACCCAGCCATGTTAGATAACTTTTGTCCAGTCTCCAATCTTCCCTTTTTGGGGAAGGTTGTTGAGAGGGTGGTTGGTACACAACTTCACAGGGCCTAGATGAAGCAGATTATCTGGACCCTTTTCAGTCTGAGTTCAGGCTGGGGTATAGCACTGAGATGGCATTGACTGCACTTGTTGATGACCTTTTGGGGGGTTGGGACAGGGTTTGTGAAACTATCCTGGCTCTCCTGGATTGCTTGGTGGCTTTTGATACCATCGATCATGGTATCCTTCTGGACTGGCTCCAGGGATTGGGAGGCACCAATTTGTGGTGGTTCTCTTCCTTTCTCTGTGGCTGGATCCAGTCAGTGCTGTGGGTCAGGAGAGATCCAGCAGTGTGGGGTTCCTCAGAACTCAGGTCTCTCCCCTCTCCTCTTTAACAGTTACATGAAACCACTGGTGAGATCATCCAAGGGCACTGGGTATGGAATCATCAGTATACTGATGATACCCAGCTATAGATCTCTACCCCTAGCTGGGCAGGTGATGCTGTTGTGGTGCTGTCCAAGTGCCTGGAAGCTGTAAGGGTCTAGATGGGAAGGAACTGACTTTGGCACAACCCTGGCAAGATGGAGGGCTCTGGGTATTTGTCCCCCCAAAATCTGGTGACTTTTCATCTTTGACTCTGGATGGGTTTGCACTCCCCCAGACTGAGCTGGTGCACAATTTGGGGGTCCTCCTGGACTCACAACACCTACTTGATGAGCAGATGGCAGCGGTGGCTAGGGGGGCCTTTGCACAGATCCCTCATGTGTGCCAATTGTGCCCTTCCCCAGACTGGGAGGCCTGCTCACGATCACTCACACCTGAGTCACTTCCCATTTGGATTACTGCAATGCACTTTACATGGACTGCCCTTTAAGACCACTCGGAAGTTACAACTGGCTCAGAATGCAGCAGCATGAACAGTATTGGGTGTTCATAGGTTCACCCATGTTACACCTGTATTTCATGAGCTGTACTGTCTCCCAGTTTCCTTCCAGGTGCAATTCAAGGTGCTGGTTATCACTTTTAAAGCATTACATGGCACAAAACCTGGTTATTTTCAGGACTGCCTCTCCCTAAGAATATCTGCCTGTCCCACTAGATCAGATAGGGTAGGCATGCTCCAGATCCCTCCCGTGAAATCTTGCCACCTAGTGGGACCTTGGAAGCATTCGTTTTCCAAGGCTGCCCCTACCTTATGGAACACCCTCCCCCAGCAATTTGGCAGGCCCCCACCCTTTTTGCCTCTTGGAAGGCCATCAAGACCTGGTTTTTTACCAAGGTGCTAGGACAGGACAGGACAGAACAGGACAGGACAGGACAGGAAGAATGGAAGGAGGATAATTGGAGCTTGCTGTCAGGCATCCTAAAGGGATGATTAAGGCACAGGGTTTCTCTTTTGTTTGAACGTGTTACTCTTTTATTGTTTTATGGTTATGTTTTATAGTTGTTGGTTTTACTGCTGTTGTGAGCCAACCATAGTTGTTTAAGATGGGTGGCCATACAAATCTAATAAATAAATAAATAAAGTTTCATCAAGGATTTTTTAAACACTTATTCTACCTTTTCACTGGGTGTGAGTGTGTGTTAAACCATCAGTTGTTTATTATTTTATGTTTTTAAAGCTTTCTTCCCCAGCTTTCGACTTCATAATTCTGGGGATTTTGTTAGCAAACTTTCCTAAACATAACAGTGATCTTCACCTTTAAAAACTTTTTATTCATTTGCTCTATTTTCAGACCATGGCTGGCTACTAAAAATAAAAGTGAAATAATATTCAGGTGCTAAACAGATTATGGCTCACAGCTGGAGGCAAAGAAATTGCAACTCTATCCCAATTATTCTAACTTAATTGGGTGTTAAAACAACCTGGAATCCCAACAGGAGTGCTTAAAACAAGAACTGCAGATGTCTAACTAGGGGGAAAAAAAGCCATTCTTACTTTTTAAAGGCTTCTTTTAAAACAAGACAGCTATTCTATTGTGTTGGCTTACTTATTGTAATTGGTGCTTTAGTGAACCATGCTTCAGAGAAGCAATGTATTTTTCTTTTCTAAGACATTAGCCCTGCTCTAAGAGTTCCAGTTAGTATGGAAGGTTGGAACTCTGATTTAAGGAGTAGATTGGTTCAAGTTACTGGACTACATTTTTTCTATACCTCCCAGAACTCAGAAGGCATTTTTCATGAGGTAATGGAGAATCCTTATATACCTAGGGCTCACCTGTAAAACTATAGGTCATTGTAAGTGTTGTAGTATGAAATTCTTTACTAAGCATTTCTTTGATACGATTCCACATCCTAAGATTACAATCAAAAGATTGCAGTATGATGATAAATTGACCCCCTCCCACTCCCCTAATGTGTATTTTTAAGATTCTGTGCCAAAAGTCCCTGTAATTCACAAAACTAGTGAAACTACATCCAGATGTAAATGAGTTGCTGAGCAATAAGATTTTTTGTTTCTCCAGCTAATGCATGGAGCCCCAAAACATTCTGGAAGGTGCCACATAAGGGAAGACTGATTTTGATTATTGAGGGAAGCTTGTTCCAAGTAATGCAGCATTCTCAGGGCATTCAGTAAATTAACCATTTCTATAATTGTTTAATTATGAACTTAAATTCTTGGATTATAATAGTGTTAATTTTATTAAAGCTGTAGAACAGTTTTCCCAACCCAGTTTCTGCTGAATGTGTTGAAGAACAACTCCCATAATCCAATCAATATGGTCACTGAGTTGCTGGCTGGGCATTCTTTTTTATTGTCTGTTGATTATCCCTATTTTATCTAAATATACAGGGCATTCTGATAACTTTTATTCACACTGTTTGTTAGAGGATCAAGATAAACTTATCTCTTTAAAAATAGCAAATTTTATTATATTATGTATACATTTCACTCACAAATGGTCAGTAACAATCATTGAAGTAGTTAGGTGCTATTTTTATCTTATTTTATATAGTTTGTTACACCTATTTGCAATAATTTACACTCTTGGGCATTGGAGCAATTAGAAAGATTAAGGCAACACCCATAAATTTGGGATTTGTTGTTGTTGTTTTACATGTTAGTGTTTAGACTTCTGCTTATCCTTTTCCATATTCTATCTAAATTTTTGCACCATAGTTTTACAGTCACCCCATTAATATTCAGTTTTTAAATGCCTGTAGATTTTAGTGATTTAGTTGTTTTATATTTTGTGTTAGCCATTCATACTTATCATTGTTTAGTCATTTTTAGCATTATATATAGTTTTATATAACATTATACCAATTGCAGGGACGCGGTGGTGCTGCGGGTTAAACCGCTGAGCTGTCGATCGGAAGGTCGGCGGTTCGAAACCGCGCGGCGGGGTGAGCTCCCATTGCTCGTCCCAGCTTCTGCACACCAAGCAGTTCGAAAACATGCAAATGTGAGTAGATTAATTGGTACCGCTTCGGCGGGAAGGTAACGGCGTTCCGTGAGTCATGCTGGCCACATGACCCGGAAGTGTCTATGACAACGCCAGCTCCAAGGCTTTGAAACGGAGATGAGCACCGCCCCCTAGAGTCGGACACGACTGGACTTTACGTCAAGGGAAACCTTTACCTTTACCTATACCAATTGCATAAGTTTATATAGCACTGCATGCAAAATTGATCTTGTAAGCCTAATTAGATGTACAGTCTTAATGGTATTATATTTTTATATTTGTCCTAGCACCTTACATTTCAGTTATTCTTATACTATGTAGAATTAGACTACACAGTATAAGACATGCCAGCACAATGGGATGACTTTATTTTTAGTACTGAATGTAAGTTTTGTTGTGAATGACCATAATAAATGTTGTAATTGATGATAATTTCTAAAGATTGTAATCCAAACACATGTACAGGCTCTAGATGGGGGGAATGTCAACAAATATGCATATTCATAATTATAACAAAATTATCATAAAATTCATAATTGGCAAATCAGTGGGAATAATATTGAACAGGTATGCAGTTATAAATACCTTAGAGTGCTATTAAAGCTTCATGAACCTGGAAAGAACATTGTTTATATATCTGGCAAGTGCTGCTCAATCAAGTTCCTCAACTATCTTGAGATTTTTCCATTTGAAAGGAGCCTGCTTTATCCCTGCAGCCTATATCGTCTTGGTAGCCAAGGTAATCTCCTGGCTTCTCTATGGTGTCCAAGTCTGTACTTTTAGAAATCTTGGCTTCCTTGAAGCCATTCAATCTAAGTTTATTAGAGCTATCTTTTCATCCACAAGAGGGATTTTAAAATGCTGCAATATATTTAGACATTTGGTCTATGTGGATGCTAGATCTTGGTATTATTTTTGAACCTTGGGCTAAAGTTAACTTTTTCCCTAGTTTATCTTGTCCCACTGGTTCTTAGAGATCACTTTAAGTTAATCTGGGTAGAAAAAGTTATTGGTAAGCTTAATTTCTTAAAAGTATTGATGGAAAACATTTGCCCATTAGACTCTGACAATGCCAGAAGTATTCTTGGGCAGCATGTTTGGCCTACTGATCTTCAATTAATCTAAGTCTGCTTTTAGCCTTGAAGCTCAAATGGCCTTTTCAAATGGATATGTGCCAGTTTCCTATCTCTCCTCTGACACAGCCCTAACATTTTGCTAGGCCTTCATTTTGGCCAGACTGGGTGCATTCCCTTCTGCTATTCTGCTAGGGTATTACAAAAATACTCCCCTACATCAACATATATGTCCTTGTGGGAATGGCTCAGAAGAGTCTTTAAGCTTTATGCTCTTTCACTGCCCCCTTTGCAGAGGATCCCAGATAACTTTTATTCATCCTATCTAAAAAAAAGAAAAAAAAAATCCTGGCAGGGAGCATGCTTTCTATTTGTTGCTTCTCCTGTCCAACCACTGGATATAAGTTCATGGGTTGCTCAGTATTGCACCTCTTTATGCTATTCTCCTTGCATCTGAAAAATTGTATCTCTCCTTTCCTCTCCTCTCCTTCTAGCCTTTAAAAAATTATTTGTTTTATCTGTATCTGATTGCTGGCCTTACAGCCATAATAAAGGTTTAATTGATTTGGTCTGATTTGATATTTCAGATGTTTCTGGTGACCAGCATGGCTGACTTTCCTGACATTCTTATCCATGACAAACTAGTATCATTATATAGAATAAAACTGACAGAACATAACCAGAGAATGAAGTGATTGTTTCTTTGCAGGACACCTGCACTGTTGGTCTCAGAGGACAACTCTACAACTGTATAGACAAATGAGCCAGCTGGTGTGTTTTTACCACGTTGATACTGAATCCCTTCCCAAGGCTCTATTCCAATCAGTGCTACACTAGCACACATAAGAACTATTTCTCCAAACATTTTAAAAGTCTTTCCCACTGAAAGCTTACATGCTATACAGTTTTTAATAGTTAATTAATGAATTTTCTATATATATTTCATGCTGTTTTGAACATTGGATTTACTTAGAACAGACTACTACTGAGTTCTAGATCTCTGAACTCAGGTGAAGGGAGATATATTCTGTGTGCCATCGCCATTACATTTTTAAAAAATTGATTATAACTGATGACAGGAAAATAAATGATAGAACATGTTTCAGATATTATCATGTGTTATAGAGAAAAGGGAAAACAACATGATGCAAGGATGCCATTTATGGCTGCCCTGCATTTATATGAAAAGGCAGTTCCAACATCAGTGTATAATTGACATACAGAAAAAAAATACTAGCCAGTGTTGACTTCAAGAAGCTGTTGGAGGTAGCACTAAGATATTGCCAAATAGCACATGTTGTACTTAAAACATTTTAAATCTGCTTTATTTGGGATGTGCCAAAAACATATGACATGAGCTGAGAATCATGGCTGGCTGCCTGCCTTTTTGTCTTTCTGTGTATCTATCTGGTTTAAGGCTGTTCAACGCCAGAATGAATCTGGGCAGCTTACAATAAAAAATAATAAAAAAACAATAGTAAACAAAGAAACTACGTATGTCCAGACAAGATAAACTCCACATATTATGCAAATATGTATGGCAGGGCCTCAGTGATTCATGTCAATCATAGATCTATGACATTTTATTAGTGTTAGTGGATTATCAAAATGGTATTTAGAATTAAGGTTTAATTTGGTTTTGGAACTGTATGTAAGGCTTTAACTTGGTGGGATCAGTTAGTAATTCCCAAGAACCAGAAAATAATTGTGTGTGTGTGTTTGTGTGTAATGCTAGTTTAATATTATTTGGTTCCATAAACTAGGAATATTATGCCCACATATTGCCCTCAAAATTGGCTTTCTCAATTCAATTTACTGTATTTGGTTTGCTCACTTTTTCATCCATGAATCTTTATTTTTCATTACAGAACACAGACCCACCAAGCATATTAAAATAAAATACAATAAAATATAGTAAAACAGTATAGGAACAATACAATACTCTAATATACCACATAATATAACCAATAATCAATCTCAGATTAATTTACTGTTCGCACAGCATAAATTCAACAAGCTACAAATGTAAACTTAGCAACAACTAGTGTTGTTTTGTGATCTTTGTTTGCCAAGAGAAGCTTTACGTAAAATTCATCCTGTTGTCTGGGGAATGGCCTAATGAGGGGAGTTGGAAGCACTACAAATATCTCAATAGAAATGACAATAGAGTAAAACATGGGTCAATGGTTCAATATTCTCAGACTGACAGGGGCAAATCTTTTCAACATAAGGGTTTTTCTGGAACACGCCCTCCAATACAGCTGATGGCAAAATATCAAATCACAATAAGTTGAATAAAATCCTTGAATTAAGATATATATTTTAAAAAAATCTGTCTTAGTGAATACAGCCAACCATTTATTAATAACCAAAGATTATGGCCCAAACTACAGGACTTTGCTAGATTCAAAATGAATCATTTAGATTTGGAATAGGCTGACAGCCTTTCACAACTGTATTCTACTCTAAAGAAACCTCAAGGTGATTTTAGAGACTTTCATGGTGAAAGCACCCAGTGTGAATAATTTTTGGTGATGGCAGAATTTTAAGTTATTTATTTCTTCCTCAACACATACACCCACAAAGCTTGGCTGCCTCTTGAAACAGCAACAGAGCAGCAATGAATTGCTTCACTGGATTTTGTAGGACGATATTGGTTCAGGAAAGGTTGCTGAAAAATGTCTCCAGTGGGAACAGCCATCTTTTCCCTTCTTACAGTATTTCTAGGAATTGTATTCTATTATGATATACCATTGTTCCCATTGAATTAATCTGAAGATTTAAGAATGGCATGAACTGGGCTCTTCAGCCATGTTATTGCTTTAAGCAAAGCAAAGAAATGCTAAAATCCTCTCTCTTTATTTTTAGAATGTTGGTAACATGTCAAAAGTAAGACAAGAATTCTAGTCCCCATCTGTAACTTTGAAGTATTCCCCTCTTCTAGTTTAAATGTTGAAATAATGAATGTTCTTCACTTAAAATTTGCACCAATGAATTAATAGAACAGGACTGGATATTTGTAAGCCCAACCCCATTCTCTCTGTATGAAAAATGTTTTCTCTGTTCAGATAATCTTTTTTTTTTACTTGAATTAATAGTTTTATGAAAACATAGATTTTAAGTTCAACTTCATATCTGAAAGATAACCTTTCCCTTTATGGTCTGTTAGTGATTCCTACAACTGGCTGTGAATGACCTCTTGATGACACCTTCAATGGGCCAAGTATGAAGAATAAAATCAGATAGAAAGGCATCCTCTTTGGCGGCTGTTCTGCAGCTGTATTGCTCCATTTTTCTGGAGGTTTGCCAAGGCTTGGGTCAGAGCATTTTCCAAAAGTAATGTCAGATTTCTTTGGAAGTTTGGCAGGATGTCAGTATGTAGATTTTTGAAGTCTCAATGTTCGACTGCATTTCTATTTCCTCTCCCAAAATTTTATAATTAGGCTAACTGATCTAGTCAATGCAGTTAAAAAAAAATCACAACAGGACTGATGCCATTTATTGGTTAATGTTCTGGACCAAGTCACTTATCCCCTCTCAGCCTTGGGAACTGACTGAGGGCTGGTCACTCTCATTCAGCCTAATTTACCTTATAGAGGGTGATTGTGATGATAAAACTGGAAGAAGAAGTGCTAACTCTGGATTTAGTCCTAGATGCATTCCTGGACATCTCCTGTGATTGAAAGAGAGAGAGAGAGATTTGCTTTATCTATAGCTATAAACTACCTAAATTACCCTTTAAATGTAGCATTGGATTATATTGTGTGCTGTGTATATGTAATATTGTATATATACATACTGTATGACATCTAATAGTAGGGCTACTATTGTGCAATAATCATGCAACATATATTCTAAGGCCTATGATAGTCTTCTTCAATCTAGGGACTCTCCAGATGCATGGATTTCATATCCCAGAATTCTCTGGTTGAGCAGACATATAAAAGGTGTCCACACTGGGAAATGCTGGTCTAAACCAACCTTCCATAAGGCTGCCTCATTTTGTTTATAAAGTTTTTAATGAATGGACATTCTGCATAGTTATCACCTAAAATTTCCCACATTCTAACATACTTCAGCAAGGATATCATAGCTCTTATCTGCCTTGGTCTAATATCCAAAATAAAATCTCACCATAGACCATATAATGCTTATATGTTGCGTCCACAGTCATATAGCACACATTCAGTTCACTTTAGTGAGTAACAAAAGTAGTCACATGAATGCATATTTGGTGACAAGCTGCTGTAGGAAGAAAATGAAATCTCTTTCTGATAGAGAAAGGCAACATGGCATCTACTGTGACCAGTGTACTTGTGGAAACTTCCCTGGTGTCCATCAAATTAATCCCAACTAACTATACATTAAAATAAAATAAAATGTATGATGACCTGATACTGAGCAAATTCTTTTTCAAGTTCAAATACCCATATAGACTCAATATAAGCACCACAGGCATGCTTAAAAAACAGAAACAGTGGATTCAGCTCTGTGCAGTGTCTGAAAATTGCTCATCTGTTAAGGAGAAAAAAGGGAGCGGGTAATCTGAAATGCTAAAGAACATCTAGAAGAATGGGAGGAAAAATCCAAAAATAATGTATCTTTATTGGCTTCACCTTAGCATGGCAACCAACTTTGTAATCCATGGCTGCCAATTGTGAGAAGCATCCATGATATGCTTTCAAAAATCCAAATGTGCCCACAGTCATTAAAAGGTGGCCTGTCCCTATTTTTTATGTACTGTTCATGGTCATTTTAGGCTGATAAGAACTGTGTAAAGACCAATATAACTGAGTACCAGCTTTTTGTGATAGAAGGAATTTAAGAGAGGTCTTTTTTTAGGAAAGGGAGAAATCCAATGAATACAACTGTGGCAAAACACATTTTTGGGTGTATGAGGCAGAGAAATTTGGGAGGACTATTGTTGAGTTGCATTTTTCACAAGAGTATTATCATAGCTGAGAAACAGAGTTATGAATTTTCAAACAGAATACAATTTAAATGTCAGAAATCTGTCAGCTTCTCTTCTAGTATTTTTCAAATGCCAAGCCACAAAAATTGTTTCAAAATTATTTATTTATTTATTTCCATATTCCTAACAGAACATACTTTACTCTAGCCTCAGACACATGAGTTAATGTTCTTTGTATCAACATTTTTTGTGTGTGAATTAAAACCAAAATGAAGTTCTAAAAATGGTCACAGGATTGTTGAGCCCTTCAACTTTTAACTTCCACCAGAATGCAGCCTGTGCCACAACTTGTTCAAAAAGTCTCAAAGAGAATTGTATTTTTTAGTAACACACAAACACACTATGATGGAACTAAATATATTAATTCTGAATTCTTTCCTTGTATGTTTTGCTTTCAAATGATTTATTAGCTGTAGGACACTGAAACAGAAGGTGGCAGTAAAGTATAACCTAGAAAACAGCTCATTTGGAGATAGTGTTGTGGAATAGCCAAGTATCTGGAGGTGGATAAAGTACAGCACTTAGCATTTGTTTATAGTCAAGCTACATTGTACAATTTGTAAGTGTTTTTTGCATGCATAAATCAAGCTACAATTCAGCAGAAGCTTCTATTAAGTTTTTATTAAAATATTAAAAATAAAACCCAGAAATAATAAATATCAGTTTTTTAAATAATATATTTGAAAGGGTTAATAGCTGGAAAGTAAAATTGTTTAGAGAAAGAGTTCAGTTCTAACACTAACAACTCAAGTATGTTTTATTTATTACAACACAGAAGGAATAACACATTCTATATTCCTAACACTATCTTTTTATAAAATGATATACCATTGGTATATGTCACCATGGAAATTGTCTAGAATGTATAAAGGCACTTCAAATTTATGTTGGAAATGTGAACAACAAGAAGGGACATTTTATCATGTCTGGTGGGCATGTTAAAAAATTAGAAAATTCTGGATTCAAATACATATACTGATTCAAAGGATTTTAAAGATTAATTTACAACTGAGACCAGAGATTTTTCTTTTGGGAGTGATGGACAAACAGTTTGAAAAATGTTATGGAACTTTGTTTTTGTACATGATAACTGCAGTGAAATCATTGTATACACAAAGATAGAAAGATTCGGCAATGGAGAAATGGTTGGTGAAGATGATGGAACTTGCTGAGATGGACAAATTGATTTCTTTGATCAGACAAAAGACAATATCTGTGTTTATTGCTGACTGGAAACCCTTTATAGACTTTTTGTGTTAAACAGAAAAAAATGAACTGATGATTTATGGTTTTGATGTTTAGAGAGGATCGATTATAGAAAGAAGAGAGTTATGTTGTAACCACAAAGTAATAAATATAATTATAATTATATTTATAAGTGCTATAAAGAAGATCAGAAGCTACTTCTTCATATCTTTTTTTTTTTCCATTTTTCTTTTCCATTTTTTCTTGCACTTTTAGCTTTCTCTTTGATTTCTTTTTCTTTTCTTTTTCTTATTTTATATTAGTTTGTATTAGTTTTTATCTTCCTTTTAAAAAAATGTTAAGTAAAAATAATATATATATATACACACACAGACATACACAGACATAATTTCCTAACACTACCAAAACCCTTATTTTAAAATTTCAATTCACACAGTGCTCTTCTATGTGATTTCAAAGCCTCATTAGCTGCTTTTGTGAAGAGCATTTCATTTCATTATTTATTTATGTATTTATTTATTTGCTTTCATGAACAACTTTCAGATCAAGCACACAACAGTTTCCTGAAGAAAGAAAATATTTTTCACTCTTTGTAGGTATCCTTCTCTGAGCCAATGAAACATGCTGTTCACCAGAAAGAGTTTGATATTTTTATTCATTTCTGATTTCAAAAACCTACATAATCTCTTGATCTCAAATTCCTCTTATTAATAGCCAATAAATAACCCCCCTTTTTTCCTGGCATTGGGGAGTTATATAATCTTCTGAAAGAAAAATCCACATTGTGGCATTCTTACCCTTACAGCCACAACACCACCCACCACACAGGCATCACTGTCACAATCTCTGTTGCTGCTAATGTTGTTGCAGGACTTCAGTCATTTCTATCCTGTTGAAGGAACTTCTGATAGCGCTTTTTAAAGAGCTTCCTGTGTCCATGCTTTAGAAAGTGCTGAAGTGAGGGGAAGAGGAGAATTGAACCCATCTTTAAAAGCTGAGCATTTTACCAGTGGCTTTAAAGAACAAGTTCCACATTCAGTGTATAAGAATGACACTTCACAGTTTACTCAAATATTGCCAAAGAAGGAGTTCTGAGGCAAATTGTTCATCTACCAGTTGCAATGGAAATTTTACCAAAAGTCTTCCACTACATTTCTTGTAATTGCCTTCTTGAACATTTATTACCTTTCATAAAAGGCAAGCACTTGCATCTGGGTGCATGACTGAAGCATTTGAAAAAGGCTGGAGTTTTGTTTTTAAAAGCCCCTTTAACATCATAAGCAGCTCATCCACACACTTGTTCCCAAAGAACGTGGGCAATAGCGTTATCTTAATGGTCCTCAATCTGTTCAATTTGTTCTGTCAACACAAATCTCTTTAAAAGAGGAATGAATATGGATAATCAGAAAACCTGGGGGCGGGATGCAGTTTGAGGACTTATTTAGTATTTAACATAGCAATATGGAAGGGAGCTGGAGAAAATATTTATCCCTGAAACGGCATTAAAGAATGATAAAGTATCATAAGCAGAGCAGTTTATCCATATCTGTTTAGAACTAAGTGAGAAACACAGAAATATGCCTAGTTTTTATTCTCTTGCCTGGATATTCTATCACTTCATTTGGTTTTGCAAACTACAGAAGGTTATAACATCAAACAAAATCACTGAAACGGGTAAAATGAAGAAGAAGCTAGAACTCGCCAGAAGTTCATTCTTTTCTTTATCTATTTGATAATGAGATTAATGCCTTTGGCATTCCAGTTACATGAAGTAATGAATCTATATTTTAGATTATAACCCTGCTACAAATAATGTTAGTACATCTGTCTCAAACACACTGTTAAAAAAACCACCCTGTTTATTTATGAATTGTTGCTTTCTTTGATTTTTTTTTTCATGGATTTGCAACTAACTTTAGCACTAAAGAGTCCTGGAATACAGAATTCATTCAACTGCAGTTTTTGCTTTTCCATGAACATTTTTATGTCAGCTAGCTAAATTTAGGACACAGCACTCGCTCTCAATGCTAACTGGTAGAAGAGATAGAAGTTTGAATACGCATTATGTATAAATAAGCATCTGTCTTTGATTTCAAAGGTATTCTGCATGTATGCATGTATTTTCTCATAAAACATAAACAGTTACCTCTTTTTCCTTACTTTAAAATGGTCATATGGCACAATTTCATCATATAATTTAAAAGAAAACAATATCATTCGGCAGCTAGCATTTAAAGTAGAAATGACTATTGCTTCAGAGTTAGACTTCTTTTGTGAACTAAATTTTTTTTTGTTAAATATTCACTTGCAAATCTTCTCTTTTCAGTAAGTTTAATTGAATATACCAATATTATATTTTTAAAAAATCATTTTAGAACTTTTGAAAAATGAGATGTTGAGAGAAGAAATACAACTGTACCTGTAAGGGCATTCCGTTTAAAAATTAAGCAAGTTCTTTTTATTTAGTTTATAAAAGAAAAAAGAAAAGCAAAATTGTTGCTTAATGGAGTTGTAGCCCCTAAAATAAATAACCATAAAATTGATTTGACTTCATAATAATTTGCGTGGCTTATTTTAAGCTTGTTCATGACCATATAAATTTAACTAAAATAGTTATTATCCACAACTGGATATGCCAAAATTCTATTTGATTATAAATATGTCAAATTTATGATTTATTTTAGCTTGCTGTGTCCAAGGGAAAAAGAGATTAGCAAGACATTTACAGATCTAATAATCTGAAATATCTGCATGAATTTAAAAACTGATTTCTGGGCAAATGTTCACAACTGTGAACTACTACTCTCCATAATCAAGACTGATTCCTTCAATCTTAAGATTTTTTTAAATAAATGCCAAAATTCTAGACAATGCTCAAACACAAACACACATATACACACATACCCATCCTATTCAGTTGCACAGGCTTATAATATATAATGTATTTTTCAGAATAAAATTTTCTCATACAGGGTAAGATTCCTCACAGATGTTAATTCTGGAGATATTAATTGGATATTAATTAAGGACACTGTTTATGTATTATCCTAAAATAACTGTTTTAAGAAGGCCTTAACTAAAAAAAAAATGCACATCAAAAGCATAATTACAAGACGGCTTCTTCTTTTTTTTTGGTAAGATTAAACTTAATGGAATACTGTAAGTCCCACTATTATATAAAGTTGCAATTCTGTATCCACTCACCTTCTCTGACATGTGGGAGGAATTCTCTTCTGCAGTATGGCTCTTCTTAGTCATCAACTATTCTAGTATTTATCTTGCTATTGTGAGATGGGCAACTTTTCTGGGAACACACACAGACACAAAAGTGATTTGGAGGCCTGGTGCAGGATAGAGATCCATATAGCCATGTGTTTTAGTGGAGTTTCTCTATTTTGCAATATTGTATTGCTGCAAACTTTTTCATATTTTTTATTAAAGATTTTAAAAACAAAGATAAAAACTAATATAAAAAATGAAAAAGAAAAGAAAAAGAAATAAATCAAAGAGAAAGCTGAAAGTGCAAGAAAGGGGGAAAAAAGTAAAAAAAATAGAAAAGAAAGAAAAAAGATACAAAGAAGTAGCTTCTGATCTTCATTACAGCAGTTATAAGTACAATCAAAAATTTACCCCTTACTCTGTGGTTACAACATAACCCTCTTCTTTCTATAATCTATCTTGATATCCACAAAGGTATTTTCAGGCACAATGTGAGTTTGTATCTATTCCATATTCTTAATATGGCTTGTCCAATGTATTTTTAAAATCCACATTAACCTTGACTTTGTTGTACCACAAATATCCACATCACCCAAATATCAGGTCATGTCCTTCTAACTCCAAAAGCCTTCTATTTCTCAGCATCACCCACTCTTTTATCCAAACCAATCAGCAAGCTGCAAAACAATTTCAAATCAGGTAAACTCAATCCTCCTCTTTCTTTTGTAACACCTTATATTTAACTCATGGTTTTTCCCCTGCCACATGAATTTATATATATCCTTGTCTGAGCCAGTTTGGTGTAGTGGTTAAGGCATCAGGCTAGAAATCAGGAGACTGTGAGTTCTAGTCCCACCTTAGGCATGAAACCAGCTGGGTGACCTTGGGCCAAGCACTCTCTCTCAGCCCTAGGAAGGAGGCAATGGCAAACCACTTCTGAAAAATCTTGCCAAGAAAACTGCAGGGACTTGTCCAGGCAATCTCTGAGAATTGGGCACGATTGAATGGATTAAAAAAATAAATAAATCTGCCACTGTTTAAATGGTACATCAGTTGTAAAAACAGGTGTTGTCTGAAACAAAAACATCGTTCTAGGTAGGACATTCATTTTTATCACAGAAATTTTCCCCAGCAATGACAGTTGTAATTCCTCCCATTTTAACATATCTTTTTAAACTTCATTCAGATTAACATGGCTATTTTGAAATAACATACAATTCATATTTGTCATAGTGATACTAGATATTTTACCTTCTTCTCAATCTTAAAACCTCTTTTATTCATCAATTCTGTTTCATCTATTTTCACATTTCTTAAAACATCTTCATCTTCCATTGATTAATCTTGAAACCTGCTAATGCACCAACTTCTTTTAATTTGCCCATTAATATTTCAATTCCGTTTAAAGGATCTTCCAGAACCAAAACCAAGTCATGTGCAAAAGCCCTTAACTTATAGGTTTCTTTTTAATCTTTACTCCCACAATCCTCTCATCTTGTCTTATATCTCTATTCAGTATTTCAAGAACCAAAATAAATAAGACAGGAGTTAGTGAGCATCCCTGTCTTGTTCCTTTTTGTATCTCACAGGGTTTTGTTAGATCTCCATCAACAATTATTTGTGCTTCTGTGAAGTATAAATTGATCTTACCCATTTTATAAAGTTCTTTCCAAAATTCCTGTCTCCCAAAACCTTGAACAAGAAAGCCCAATTAAAATTGTCAAAGGCCTTCTCTGCATATAAGAAAATCAATGTGGCTTGTTTTTCATCATATTGCTCCAAATATTCCAAAATGTCCAACACATTTCTAAGATTGTCCTTTAACTGTCTTTTAGGTAAAAACCCATGTTGATCCTCATGAATAAATTCTTGCAAAATTATTTTAGTCTATCAGCTAGAATCATTGTGAACAACTTGTAATCATTATTCAATAATGATATCAGCCTATAGTTTCTTGTTGAAGTCCAATCTTGTCCTTCTTTAGGTATTAATGCTATATTGGCATCTTTCCAACTTTCTGGCATCTTTCCTCCCTGTAGGATAGAGTTCATCGTGTTTTGTAAAGGTTGTAAAAGTTCATCCTCAAAATCTTTATAATAAGAACCTGATAATCCATCTGGTTCAGGCAACTTTCCTAGTTTAATCTTTTTTATAGCTTCAGAAGCTTTCCTTCTTGTTATAGGTCCATTCATAATCTGTCTCTGTTCCTCTGTAATCCTGGGTAAATTTTTTCTCTAGAGAGATGTCACTTCCTTTATAGGTTGGAATAATATTGATGAAATGTTTTTTGTATGGCCGCATTATCCATTAATACAGTATCTCCCTCTTGAAATTTCAGTAACATTTTCTCTTCCTTTTCTTTTCATGATTTATATGCTAGATACTTCCCTGGTTTATTTGCAAACTCAATTTTCTCTTACTTTACATAATTAATCTTTGTCTCCATTTCTCTTACTGTTAACATAGATAATTGTCATTGTAATAGCTTAATTTGTCAAGAAATATCTTCTCTGGAAATTTCTTTAATTCTTCTTTTCTCTTTAGTTCATCCAAAATAGCTTGCATTTTCTCTTGACTCTCATTTTTTTAACTTCACTATTATGTTATATAAAATAGCCTCTAATAAAAGCTTTACTTGCTTCTCAAATCATTCTTAAATCAGTGCCTTTACCTAAATTATTTTTTTAAAAAATCTTTTAATTTCTTTTTACAATCTGCCATTTTTGCTTCTTTCTGTAGCAACATTTCATTTAGTCTCCATCTAAAAGAACTAGATTTACTTTTATAAACAAAGACAGGATTATGATCTAAAAAAGTCTTTGGTAATCTCTCTATTTTAGAAACTTTAGTAGACACGTTGTTTGGAATCCAAATCATGTCTATTCTTGAAAAGGATCTAACTCTCTTGAATTGCCATTTTATGGTCTCCATATACCAACCAGTCCTAAATTGTCCATCAAATCAAAGGAAACTTTTGGTAATTTGCCTTGAGTGATTTTAATATTTTTCTCAGAAGTTTTATCTAGTTGTGGGGGAAATCACTCCATTCCAATCTCCCATCAAACACCAATTTTCAAAGAGAAACCTATTAATCTCTCGATAAGTCCTTTATAGAACAGTACTTTATCCTCATTTCGGGCATAAATTCCCAAGATCAAAGTCTTAGACCCATGCAAATTAAGTTCCACCCTAACAAATCTACCATGCTCCTCAGTCAATACAAGTTCTGGTTTTAGTTGGGGATTTATGTACAAAACAACTCCATTACCTTTTTTTAGTTCCTGCTGAAATAAATTCTTCATCCAAATTTTTATAAATCAAATATTTTATGTCCTTTTTCCTAATATGTGTCTCTTGTAGGCAAATTATATCTGGTTTTAATATTTTCAAATAATTAAATATTTTTTCTCTTTGAGGAGCATTTGCTCCATTTATATTCCATGTTAAGCATTTGTAATCCATAATCAAGCCAAAAGTTTAGAAAATTTGATACCTGTAGCGCCTAGTTCAGTATAATCCCTTTCAGTTTCATGTTGCACCTGTTGAAGTTTTTGTGTAATCTACTCTGACACCTCCATTTGAATCTCCTCCAATCCCTCTGAATTTTTCTAGAAATTCCCTCACCTTCTGGACAGAATTCAATTGAAACCTCTGCAGTTTAAAAGTAAAAATCACACCTTCCAATTTGTCCCATCAAAATGGGATCTTTTTCTGCTTTAATCTCTCAGTCAAAAAAGAATACTCTTTTCTTATACAAAATTCTAATAGGAATTTCTTTAAGAACAATTATATCTGTATTATCAATCTTCAGTCCTATGTTAAAATGCTGCTGCAAAACTTGATCCTCGTCTTCTTCCTGACAAAGTGCACCAAAACATCTGTTGGAATATTTCTTATTCTTGAAAATCCTGTATTTATTTAATATACTTTATCAGTTTCCACCTCTGTATCCTCCTCATCCCAGTCCAAACATTTTGTTAAGACTTTAATAATTTTTTCTCTAACATCTTCACCAGAATCCTTGGTGATTGCTCTAAGTCTTAGACAAAATTCCTTCTCTCTCAATTCCACTAGAGCCAGATTATCTAGTTCTCTTTCCAACCCTATGTCTATAACTTCTGTCTGACTCTCCGAAATTTTCACTTTGTCATTAATTTATTTTACATCTTCAAACACTTATTTTACAGAACTTTCTGTCATGAGTACTGATGGTGGGCAGGAGGGGGCCCCTATCCAGGGGGAAAAACACATGCGTAGTTTAGAGGCTTTGAACTTTCCTTCAAAGAAACTCAGAGCAGACCCGCCTTGAGTTTTGGGTTTATCTGTGTGGGTTTCCCACAGTCTTTCAGTTTGGCAGGATTTTCTGTCTACTAGAGTAGTTCAATAAACACTAGAGACCAAGATACTGTGAGTGGTTAGGACACTTTCTGTGATGGTTGCCTTGCTCCCAAAGAGACACAGACTCACTTAGATAGGCTAAGGATTTCCAGTTTAATGGGAACAGAATGCATACATGGGAAAAGACGGGAATGAGCACATGGCGTGCGGGGTGTCCCGTAAATACCCGTGGTGTGGACCTGGCCCTTCTCCACCCTCCATTGTCCCACAGTCCGGATCTGGAGTCTTGATGGGCGATCGGAGTGCGATACCGGGGTCTCTATGGGCGATGAGGAGGATTAGCACTGATTGCCTCTGTCTTCTTCCTGTGTCCGGCGCAGGTGTGTCCCCCGGGGTAATGTAGAGATGTCCGGGGGATATGATGATGGCTTCTCTGGTCAGGGCAAAGGTATGTCTCCTTTGTCCTTTAATTGCATTTGTATCTGAGTGTTTAAAGGATTAGTATGATTCCTTCCTCCTTCCTTCCCTTTTCCGGAAAGGCATGTTCCCCGTTGTGATGCATGAATGCATTGCAACGGGGGACATGACATACTGCCTCCCCAAGGAAAACTTCAAGGCGCCGGTTTGACAGGATACGCTTCATGGAAGCGTTTGACAAGCCTCTGCGCTGAGACATCCCGAGCCTGCACCCACTCAGGGTGGGGGAAATGTCTCCAGCGGACCAGGTATGGAGGGTGCCCCATAGGCTTTGGGAGTCTAGTACCTCCTTGATTTCAAAATGCTGTTGTCCATCGATCATGATGGGCGGGGGTGGGGGGGGTCGTTGTGCCATTTTGAAGAGGTAACCGGTTTCAGTAAGGCACAATGGAACACTGGGTGTATGCGTTTCAAGTTGTGTGGCAACTCTAACTTGAAAGTTACCGGGTAGATTATTTCCACTATTGGAAATGGGCCAATGAACTTGGGGGCCAATTTCTTTGAGGGCTGCAGAGACTTAATGAACTTAGTGGAGAGGTAGACCTTATCTCTCACTTTGAAGTCTGGCTGCGCAGCCCTGTGGTTGTCCGCATACCGCTTGTAGGTTGCTTGAGCTTCGGAGAGAGCCAGCTGAATGACTGGCCAAACGTTGGCTAGTTGCGCTGCCCAGTCATCTGGGGAACAAGGCGGGGTCTCTGGCTGTGGTAACTCCGGGATCGGAATGAAGTCTCGACCATAGACCACCCGGAAGGGGGTGTGACCCGTGCTCTGGTGCACTGCATTGTTATATGCCACCTCAGCAAAGGGGAGTAAGTCTACCCAGTTGTCTTGCTGGTAACTTATAAAGGAGTGCAAAAATTGCTCCAGGGTGGAGTTAAGGATCTCCGTAGAGCCATCCGTGTGGGGGTGCCAAGCAGTGGACAGTGCCTGCTTGGTTCCAATTAACTTCAAAAATGCCTTCCAGAATTTGGAAGTAAATTGTGTACCCCCATCTGTTTCCAAGCGGGAGGGGGTACTGTGTAATTTATAGATGTGATTTAAAAAGAGGTGTGCCAGCTGTTGAGCAGAGGGAATGGAGGCGCATGGGACAAAATGTGCCTGTTTAGAGAAGTAGTCTTTAACCACCCAGATGACCGTTTTTCTCTGGCTGGGTGGCAAGTCTACAATAAAGTCCATTGAGATTTCCTCCCAAGGGTGGGAGGGGCTTGCCACCGGCTGCAATAGTCCCTGGGGCTTCCCCACTTTTCGTTTGGCCATAGCACATGTGGGGCAAGCAGCGACATATTCCTTTACATCCTTCCTGAGAGTAGGCCACCAGAATTGTCACCTGACCAGATGCAACGTTTTTACAAAGCCAAAGTGCCCAGCCATTTTGTCGTCATGAGAACAGCTTAGAACCTCAGCTCGCAATTGCTTCGGCACATACAAGCTATTTTGTTTCCAAGCCAAATCGTTTGCAAAAGAAACATTGTGTTGATTGGCTTGCAACCATATATCCGTTTTTAAGGCTTGTGCGAACTGCTGTTGCAAGTGGGATGAAATTGACATGCATCTCCCTCCCCTTGCGGGTGGTTGTGCCAGGGTGCACCACGTTCCAGTTTGGCTGTGCGTGGCAGCTTGGCAACCCAGCCGTGTGTCGGTCCACACAGTACCTACAATGTCGGATGCCTGACTGGCATCCTGGGGCCGCCTAGAGAGAGCGTCGGCTAAGAAGTTCTTCCTTCCTGGTATGAACTTCAGCTTAAAATCAAAGCGGCTGAAAAATTGTGCCCAGCGTACCTGCTTGGGGCTGAGGCGTTTCGGGGTGCTGAGCGCTTCTAGGTTTTTGTGGTCCGTCCAGACCTCAAAGGGGCAGGTGGCCCCTTCCAGGAGGTGTCGCCATGCCTCTAAGGCAGCTTTGATGGCAAAAGCCTCCTTCTCCCATACGTGCCATCTCCGTTCTGTCTCGGAGAACTTGCGGGAGAGGTACGCGCAGGGCTTCAGCTGATCATTTAAATCCCGCTGAAGCAGGAATGCCCCGATCGAAAAATCGGGGGCATCCACTTGGACTACAAAAGGCTTGGTGGGGTCGGGGTGTTGTAGAACTGGTTCTGCTGTGAATAGGCTTTTGAGGTGATCAAAAGCCCTTTGGCAGTCAGGAGTCCAGTTCAGAAGCGCTCCCGGGTTTCGTGCCTTGCGTGTGTCGCCCAAGCCTTTTGTGCGGAGTAAATTGGTTAGGGGCAAAATGATTTCTGCTAGTCCCTTGATGAACCCCCTGTAAAAATTCGTAAATCCGAGGAAACTTTGTAGTTTCCTCCTAGTGCGCAGGCGCTCCCATGCCAGGATGGCCTGGACTTTTCCAGGGTCCATCTCGATGCCCCTCTCAGAGATTCTGTAGCCCAGATAATCTATCTGCAATTTGTGAAACTCGCACTTAGAGAGCTTGGCAAATAGCTCTGCTTTGCAGAGTTTCCTGAGCACTTGCTTAACCAGGTGTTCATGCTCCTCTTCAGTTTCAGAGTATATCAACACATCGTCTAAGTAGACGAGTACCCCCTTGAACAAGTGGTCGTGCAAGACCTTGTTAATCAATTGCATAAATACCCCTGGTGCCCCTGCCAAACCAAATGGTAACACTTTGTATTGGAATGAACCCAGTGGGCAATTGAAAGCCGTCTTCCACTCATCCCCCTCCCATATACGTATGCGGAAATAGGCTTCTCGCAAGTCCAGTTTGGAAAATATTTTGCCCTTTGCCAGATGTGCTAATATGTCTTTGATTAGGGGTAAAGGGTATTTGTTGGATATGGAAGCCGTATTCAATCCGCGGTAGTCCATACAGAGCCTTAATGTCCCATCCTTTTTCTCTCTGAACAGGACTGGGGCTCCAACTGGCGAGTTTGCAGGCTCGATGAAGCCTCGTGCTAAATTCTTGTCCACAAACTCCCGCAATGCTGCCAGTTCCTTCTGGGTCATTGCATAAATTTTGGGCTTTGGCAAGGGTGTGTTGGGGACCAGTTCTATCGCACAGTCCATCTTTCTGTGGGGTGGGAGTTTGTCTGCTTCTTTCTCCCCGAACACATCTGCAAACTCCGCGTACCTGTCTGGCAAGCCTTCCAAGGCCACTGCCTCCAGGTGTGTTGTTGTAGATGCCACCCTCTCCACCGCAGTATGGGGAACTCGATCCCCTGTAGGTGCTTGGTAGAAGCCGTCTGTAAACGTGATTGTCCTGGTTTCCCAATTTATGTATGGGTTCCTTCGTACCAACCACGGAATGCCCAGGATGATTAAGGGTTGGCCCACCGGTGCCACGACAAATCTCAGTCTCTCCCGGTGGCTGCCTAGCTGCAGCGCCACTTCTTTGGTGAATTGGGTGACCAGGCCCCCTCCCGCTGCTGAACCATCCAATTGGGTAAATACTATGTGGTGCTGAAGTGGATAGCAGCGGAGCTTTAAATCAGCCGCCAGGTCCGGGTGCATTAGGCACCTGGAACAGCCCGAGTCGATTAGGGCCCAAACTTCGATAGACTTCACCTTGGACTTTAGTTTAACTTTGACGTACAGGGAGGGACAGTTGGCACTCACCCAGATGTTGCTGCGCCAATTCTCCTCCTCCACCTGCCCTCTGGCGCTTCTTAGGGCAGGTGGCTGGTGTTTCCCACCGGTTCTTCTTCGTTGCTCTCCTCCTCTTCAATGGAGTAAGGTAGATCTTTTGCTCCGATCTCTCCACTGGCCACTGGCATCTTTTTGGGTGCTGCGGGTGGTTTGCCCGGCGGTTTTCTTGGTCTGTCAACTGCCTTTGTTTTCAGGCAGGCTGCCGCTTTGTGGTCCTCTTTCCCGCATTGAAGGCACTGCCCCTTGGCGAACCATCACTCCCTCTCCTCTCTCCAGGGTTGGGTTGCTGGTCTCACCAGTCCTGTAGTGGTTCGGGGTCCCTTTGCCATTGCTGCTTGTTGCGCCGTCGTCTTGGCTTGCAGGAAGGTTTCCTGGGCATTTTCCGCCTTACCGGCCAGCTGTATCCACTCAATTAGAGTGTTTGGGTCATCTCTGCATAATGCGTACTCATCGACGTAATTGAGCTCTGGGGCATCTGCCTGGCATAGCTGGACATACCAGTCAGCCGCCCTTCCTTTGAGTTTGTTCACTATGGCATTGATTTTGCCCTTTTCCAAACAGAAATATGGTCCATATTCCTCCATGTAATTTTTTGCATTCGTGAGGAAGAACGATAGTGTGGCTGGGTCCCCGTCGAACTTGACCCTGAGGTCTTTCACTCCCGCTCCTGGTGGGCTCCAAACCACATCTGGTCGTCTGGGCATACCTCGGGCTGCTGGGGTTCTCCGTTCTCGGTGTGGGGATTCCCTCAGCCAGGCTCCGGGCAGCATTGCCTCCATCTCGTGCCAGCTCCAGCCTTTTCCCAGCTGTCGTGTCTCCGGGGGGGGGGGGGAAGGTGGCCTCCTGGCTGGTTCTATGCGGTGACCTCTGCCCAGCACTGCCTCAGTTTCCTGTCATCTCCGTCCTTGCCCCAGTTGTCGCGTCTCAGGGATGGGGGGGGGGGGTGATGAGCTTCTGGTGCCCGGTTCCGGCTCACCCCTTCCTCGGGATTCCCACTTGACCGACAATCTCAGGAGCAGCTGTTCGATCGACTCCAGCCTCGATTCCACTGTGCTTAGCTGCTCATCTGTCTGGAAGCCGTCCTCCGTCCGTCCGCTCCGGCACCTTCCCTCAGCTCCTGTGGTCGTTGGGGACAGCCGGTCCCGCAGCTTCTTAGACGCCCCGAACATTCCGGGCAGGGATCCCGCCGTCTCGTCCAGGGTGACCCACTCACCCTGCGACTCTCTGGTGGCTTCGAGTGTCCTGCTCCTCCCGGTCTCCTCCTCCTCCGAGCTTGATCCCGAACCCTCCTGGATTTTGTGCCGTCTGGGAGTAGGGTTCTTACCGATCGCTCGTGCCACAGAGTCTGGTGATCCGTCGTCGGTCCTCGGGTAGCCACCTCTTCGTGGGTTGCGTCTTTCCATCGCCAACTTGGGTCCCTCACAGATGAGATCTGGATTGGTGCTGGCGGAAATATTTTTTTTTCAATCCCCATCTTTATGTGATGGTTGCCTTGCTCCCAAAGAGACATGGACTCACTTAGATAGGCTAAGGATTTCTGGTTTAATGGGAACAGAATGCATACACGGAAAAAGATGGGAATGAGCACATGGTGTGTGGGGAGTCCCATAAATACCCGCGGTGCAGACCTGGCCCTTCTCCACCCCCCATTGTCCCACAGTCCGGATCCGGAGTCTTGATGGGTGATCGGGGTGCGATACCGGGGTCTCGATGGGCGATCAGGAGGATTAGCGCTGATCGCCTGTCTTCTTCCCGTGTCCGGCGCAGGTATGTCCCCTGGGGTAATGTAGAGATGTCCGGGGGATATGATGATGGCTTCTCTGGTCAGGGCAAAGGTATGTCTCCTTTGTCCTTTAATTGCATTTGTATCTGAGTGTTTAAAGGATTAGTATGATTCCTTCCTCCTTCCTTCCCTTTTCCGGAAAGGCATGTTCCCTGTTGTGATGCATGAATGCATTGCAACGGGGGACATGACACTTTCCATCTTCTTAACTTCTTCTTTCATCTCCTCTTTCATCTTTACAAGTCTTTCATCCATTCTTTTTTCAAAAGCTGTCAATATAGTATCAAGTGATTCGGCTAACCTACTGGCCAGTTGCTCAAACATTTTCTGAAGCAAATCTGGTGTAATTTCTCTCTCTGCAGGTTCCTATAGTGATCCTCGCCTCCCCTCCATTCTTGCCATTTTTCTGGTGGTTGCCGTTATATTATAATCCAAAAATGAAAGTGTCTCAAAGAAGAGAAAAAGAAAAGTTCCCACCTTTCTTTTTTCTCTTTTGTCTTCCTGTGCCCTTAATACTTTCATCTCAAGTGTCACTCTGTAGTTACAGTCAGCATCACAGTCAACATCTCCATAGTTACAGTCAGCGTCACAGTCTGGCACATATTACCTTTATCTTTTGTTTTGTAAAATCCACCAATCTACTTTTTAATAATAAACCAAAAACATTACCATGAAGGTCTGGTTCATTTGTCTAATTTAGTCAAGTGTTCAAAAGCACTTTCAGCAAAATATAATCTTTCAAAAATAACTTTATTCATTTTAAACTTTCTTACATTTACTCTTTTTAAAGCTTTTTGCCAAAAGTTTTTAAGTCTTTAAAATCTTTTCTTCTTTATTCCTTTGTAATCCAGAAAAAATAATAACTTGCCAAGTGGAATTTTCTTATCCTGCCACTCATAAAATCTCTCTTTAGCTGTAAATTAATTACATCCAGAAGTGTGAGCCTTATGTCCATGTAGGGTAGAATCTCTCTACTCCCAGATGCTCAACTCATGAGTCGACTGCAAAAACCTCAGTTCCTGCAGTCTACTCATGAGAAGCAGCTGTCTGGAGTGCAAGTGGGTGATCTCATGATCTCTTCTTTTTCCGGACAGACTCCACCATCCAGAATTTGATGTCTGGTCACTGATCTCCACTGCAATGCCTCTTCCGCTCCTTCAGGGATGTTTAGTTCATCATGAATCTTCACCGGAAGTCCACTGCAAACTCTTTCAAAATGTATATAAATAACAGCACAATGATTAAATTTGTATTCATAATATTGGGTTTATTATGTGGTTATATAGGAGGCAAACAAATAGGGGACTCTTTTGTCTACATTTTCTTAAATGATATGGAATATTCTTAGTCTCCTCAACTTGAAAAACATATATTGTAGATTTGAAACATCTAAGGGCACATCTCCAAGGTCATTTTCAGACTAAATATCTATATGATTCAGCTTCCACTATCATGTATCTGACAGATGATGATGATGATGATGATGATGATGATGATGATGATAATAGATGCAGCCATAAGTAAAAATGTCTATTTAGTTTGTTTTCCAAATTTCAGCTGTTTCCTCATCTTTAAGAACTCCAACCTAAAATTGACTAAACCAATCTCCTAACCAGCTCCTATTCTATTTAGTTTCACATCCATGGAAAAAATGCTAATCTCATTCTTTTTGTTTTTTTAATAGGATGTTTATGAAAACTTTCCCATATTTTTCATGCAAAAAACAACAAAAAAGGACTTCTCTTTCTCTCAATTTTTTTTTTTTCTGGCCTTGTGTGTGTGAGTGTGAGTGTGTGTATGTGCAGACATGTGGGTTCAGTTGTTGTGAATACAGTCCTGTAGCAGCATAACAGTTATACTAAAATGTGTATCCCTATCCTGGAAGCTGTGCTTGTCATACTCCGGGCTTGTGCTTTCTTGTATGCTTAATTTTGGGCACAGCTTGAAAATCTGGAGGAACCAGTTTGACCAGATCCTGTCTCAGGGTCTCAGGAGTAGGAACAAACTACAATAAAAGCTCTACCTGTTCCTGAAAAGCTATAGCCTGTTAACAAGCCAAGCCTCGGGATAATACAATTCTGTGCTTCTTGAGGGGAATGTATTTCCGTGCAGTGGGCTATAAAAGGGTTACAACAATGCTTTGTTTCAGTAACTCTTTCCCTCCTTGCCTGCAGCACAGTATGCTGATTTAAAGTCTCTCTGGAGGGATAGACATGCATGCACTTCCTGCCAGTTAAAGGCTGGCACAAGGAGAGCTGCTTTAGAATTCTGTGGATCAGGCTGTCTGGCTATTATCCAGATGCAGTTTTGTGGCCAACCGTGAAGTATTCATGGCAAAATAGTACTCAAGTTATTGTACTCAGGACCATTTTGAGAACTGGCAAAAGGCCTGCAGTGACCAACTGTCAAGTCAAGAAACAAACATTTTTCATCTATAATAACTAAAAGTTAATGCAGTTACTGAAAAAGTGCCAGAAGTCCAAATTATGTGTTTTCATATAATTGAAAGCATGAAAATGGAAACCAATTTTTCATCATAGGCTAGTGTAAAAGAAAAAGAAAAAGAAGAATCCAAAGGAATATATTCAAAGGAATATGTGACACAACGAAAGCCAAACTTTCAGATCCTCTTAAATTTCCTTACTTAAATTCTAAGTATCATTTAAAGAAAACACATTGTATTTGATCTCAGAAAAGGTAGCTTTTCAGTGGGCTGCTTCTAAAACAGTTGTATAGCACTGGGTTCAAATGTCCTATTGACATTTTAGGTTGATGCCTACTGTATGTGTCATTAAATAAGACTACAACTCAAAGCAATCATGACTGAACTCAGTACAATTATTTTTGAGAAAACTTGGTGAGACTGTGTTTGAGCTAACTCTGGATGGTTTAGAGATGAAAAATTCCAGGAACCAGGTAACCTGTAAAATCAAGAAATGAACATCTGAAAGGTGTGTAGGCCAAAGCCTTAGTGAATCTTTTGGCTTGTGTTAATCTGTTCATCTATTTATGATGCTTTGGTATCTCCAAGTTTATTTAACAAGTCTATTATTTTTAGAACTATGAGTCACTCACTCAAAAATTGATGATGTGACAATCAAAAATAAATCTTGCAGGACTTATCGGTACAGTAATAAACTTTGGAAAATACTCTGCTCACACTCTGATTAAGGGTTCCAAATTGCACATACTCCTTTCAGCCCTTAGGCCTGGTGAACTTCTGAATGAAGAGGGCAATCCTGCAGATGCTTTGAAGCTTGATCCAGGGAAAGCCCCTAATTTCCCATTCTAAGCAACAAAAACAACTTACAGCAAATATGGAAGTATGCTCTAACCCAGCTGAAGTTTCAAAACTCTTAACTGGAACTTTGGTGAAAATTGGCATAGAATTGGTGGAGTAAAGATAAGCAAATATATGTACAAGTAACCTTAAAAAAAAACAGAGTTGTGAATGAACGTAAGGTAGAATTGTTGCAAGCTACTTTCCATACTGTTGCCAATTATACTGCAAGGCTGTGTCCAAGTAGTCACTGCAAGATAAACTCAGCTTAAGGGCATCTTTATCTCTTTTTTTCCATCAGCAAGGATACTTCCATATTTGCTGTAAGTTGTTTTTGTTGCTTAGAATGGAAAATTAGGGGCTTTCCCTGGATCAAGCTTCAAAGCATCTGCAGGATTGACCTCTTCATTCAGAAGTTCACCAGACTTAAGGGCTGAAAGGAGTATGTGCAATTTGGAACCCTTAACCAGAGTGTTTGATTTGTATATGTACCATAACTATCCAAGATTGCACTCAAAAGAAGTAGCATCCACATAATAGTTATGAGAAGCACAAGACCTTGGAATGAAGAATACCAGACATCCATCCAAAATTTTTGAAGAAATATTGCACAAACCCAAGTATCAAGTATCCCAACACAGTCAGAGATGAAAACAGCAAAAAAGTAGTCTGTGATTATGTCTATATGTATAACTATTTCATTAAGATTGTTCTGTTTTAAGGGTTTTAAGTGATTAGTAAAGGTTCATACATTCCCGCTGTTTTTCTGAGTTATTTTTCATTGTAAATAAAACATGAATCCAGGCAGAGCTTATAATTTTCAATTGTCTTCAATTTCTTAACTGATTTGTTTTTATGATGCCTTTAATGAGTTTTATTTTGTGTAAGCTATTAGAATGCTGTTTGGTGGGAAATTTATGTGCACTTTTAAATATTCATTAAATTAATTAGGTCTATATGTGTCAGAGTTTGGGCTTAACCTCACATCCCAATAACTGTGGTGTGAAGATGCTTTGTTATCTGTTTTTAAAGGGCATGTGTCATGACATAGCCTTTCTCTCATTCTCAATCCACTGCAAATGCAACCTGAGTTCACTTTCAGCTGTGTAAAACTGAATGTACACTTGCTATATGA
This sequence comes from Candoia aspera, assembly GCF_035149785.1. Lineage (NCBI taxonomy): Eukaryota > Metazoa > Chordata > Lepidosauria > Squamata > Candoiidae > Candoia > Candoia aspera. Next base: position 55,427,353 of record NC_086158.1, on the reverse strand, counting down.
AAGATCTACCATTGGCCAGTTGAGTTTGCAGTGAGCGAACCCTTTCTCATTAGGCATTGGCCATAGCCATTTTGGCTTGCTACAGGAGAAAATGGAGTTGTCTTGTGCCAGCAGTTGCAATGCTGTTTTTAACCTGTTCCCCATCAAAGCTGTAATATGAGCACCACTTACCAACAGACTAAAGTTCACCATTAACAAACATTTCTGGTGACTCAGGGATGGAAGAATACATGTTAATATGGTCATAAGGAAGAATCCTTTACATTTTTGTAGTATGAGAATTTTACAGTTCTAATGAGAAGCTTCAGCTTCTCTCAAGACCATCATCCAGTAAATGTCTGAGAGCTGAACCTATTTTTACAGGTTGAACAGCGAGGTCAGATGCAGACATTTAGGTGCAATCTTGTGCTGTAAGGATACTGAACATTTTTTTTGTCAAGCTCTAAATTACTTCAGACAAAATTTGTCAGGATCTGTTTTCCAACAGTGGTTGGAAATCCAAATAAGGTAAAATTATAGGTCACAGAGTGAGATTTGGAAGAGGCTATTTAGGCCACATTCAGCCTCTTCATCAGTGCAAAGATCCAAATTGTAGCATGCTGAAAAAATGGCTTCCAGGCCCTGCTTGAGCACCTGAAGTAATGAGGAGCACAGTACTTCTCTAGGTAAGTGCTAATTCATTTTTTCTACAGTTTAACTGTGTTTTCATGCCATTTGTCTTTGTTCCAAACACAGTTGATGGAGGGGAATATTTGCACCTGACATTTTATTTCCATAAGTAGGTCAACATTCCCCTGATTAGCTTGATACAGTTGGTGGATGTAGTGGCATGCAGTAAATAAAACTATCAGTAACTAAGAGTCAGTATTATAAAAGAAATAATCCATGAAGGTCAGTGGGAATGAATTTACTTGATCTGGCAACATGCATACCATGGATAGAAACATTGTACAGAATTTACCAGCATCTACTTTAAGTTTCTCCAGTCAAAAATCTATACAAAACACCAGACTGGTTTGTGAAAGACATGTCTGGAAAAGAATATACTATATGTCTGAAAGTTTGATACAAAAGAGGAAGTAGGTAAAAGAACTTATGCTGGTTAATTTACATTTTAAAGTTTGCATTGAAAATATTTACTGGAGAGAATTACATCAAGAAATTTGCTTTAAAAAAGATTTCTCTGAGAATTCCTCTTAAGAACTTTGTTCAGTAGAGGAAGCAGTATAAATATAAAAGCTATGCACATAAGAGAAAGTTGTGAATGAAAACCGATGATGATGTCTATGATCACAAAGGACTGGGATACTTCCATATTAATAAATGTGGGCCATGTTTTTAACTATCTGCATATTTTTCCCTAGAATGGTGCAAAGGAGTTGGTATGGCCTGAAAAAAAGATAAAATCCGAACTCCAGCATAAAGTCCATATCTAGCCTCTCAGCTGAAGTATCAAGATTCATCATCCATACTATCTGGAAATTTTATTGAATTCTATGCAATTTATTTAAGAATAGGCATGCACACAATTGTCCTGTCAGATATAATATTCCTTTATGTTATAGAAATGAAATTATATGACTCCAAATATAGATAATCAGCTACAAGCAATGACCTGTAGATAATTTTAAACAAACTATGTTTGTTCTAAAGGAAAAGAATCCTTAAATGCCTAATCAGCAAAATATGTGAAATATATTTATCATAATATCTCTAGATGACATTATGAATCCTAGTCTATTAAAACAAAAAATGCTCATTCAATTTTTGGATTGCTTTATAGTGATCCATCAAAAGACCACAATGAGAAAGAAGGATAAAGAAGTTAGGACTAATAAATATTCAGTAAGCTATTTATTAAACGATTATAAAAGAATTATCCACTTTTTTTACACTAACTTAAATCAGGGTATAAAACAATGGGTATAAAATTATCATAATGATGCATTGTTTCTAAAAGACTTTGTATCACCATTCAATCTAATTGTAGTTATTTCAACATACTTGTTCAATGAAGAAAGAAGTAAGGGTTTTTTTTTTCCTTGAGACAGAACAAAATATGTCCAGATACTTGAGAATCTCAGTTATTAAGAAGGAAAAGACTCTATCCATCATCAAGACATCTCTCAAGAAAACTAGAATGTCTTAGTAAATAATTATTCAGCAAATTAAAGCTGCTCCTGAACATAATAGAAATTCTAAACCCAAACTGCAAAAACATGTTCAATGAATACTAGAATCAAGAGTAAAATTCTACAACTAGTTCTTTTCAACCATGGAACAAGGGTGTTCATAACCAATCATGCATAAAGTGTGATTTAATTTATCAGGTTAAATGAATCAAAAAGTATGCTTCATGTACCTATGTGGTATAAGACTCTGGTGTTTCATTCTATTTCAAGAGAAAACTCATCATCTTATTCTGGAATGTTTGAAGTTATGAGCTAAGATCTAGGCAATGAGGCAATTTGTTTAATTCCTGGAAAATATATATAAAGCAATTACTAGGTTGGCATCCAAGTCCTTTTTGGGGGGACGACGATTGAAGGGCGAGGCTAGGATGGTGAATGTCCAAAGTCAGACAGTAGTTTAGCTTGTATCATCTTGTCTGTTGCCTGTGGGCCTAGGCCAGTCTTCCTCACTAGTCAAAGCTCTAATTGGGTTTTTAAAAGACTGGATAATCTTTTCCCTATGAGAAATGTTACATCATAATAATACTACCTTGTAAAGCTTTTATTGGCTTCTTAGGCAGTATATATATGTTTGGCAATGTTTTTTTCTATATGTCTGCTAAGAATTGGATTTACAATAAAGTATCATAAAACTTAATCCTTTCTTCTGTTATGGAGCATCACTAGTCTTCTTTATCTTCTGTTTGAAATGTTTCAGAAAAAAAAGAAGAACCAAGGTGAATAAGTTCATAGTTTATCTAAATTTTTATTGTACATGTCAGTCTTCTCCAACCTGATGCCCTATAGATTTATTGGGACGATAGCTTTCAGAAATCCCATGCTAGAATTGTGAGAGATTAAATCTCAACATGTGTGGAGGATACTTGCTGAAGAATACAGGCATGCAAATAGAGGTATACTGAAAAGATGGACATTCTGACCAAGAAGTGCTAACATAATCATTTGCAGACAAAACTGTGAGGAATAGATCCCAAGCTGTAAAAGACTGTCAAGTCAGACATTATTGCCTATAGACATGGGTCTTCTGATTCATTTTCTTTGGTTACAATACGAAATCAAATTAATCTTGAAGGGATAACCTCTTAAACTGAGTAACCTTTGAATTTCCCCCTTAGTTCCCTTATCCCATTTCCCTTAAATTTCTCTATTTCTTTTTCCACACATTTGAGAAGGCAAGCTGCAGTTCATGAAAGCAAATACCTTTTAATAACATTTGTTAATTGGCAAAAGTTACCAGACTCCTCCTGATTTTTTGCAAACATAGACTAACAAGCTTTTTCTCTTACAATCTCTGTCTTTTCTTTTTCTTGTTTCTCATAGTATCTGTGTCACAGTGAAGATTTTCACCCTAGCTATACCTATTTTCATATACTTCCTCTTCTTGCTTGGATTTTGACTTTGCTCCTAACCCCTTTCTTTTTCTCCCCATTACTTTTAACTCTTCACTGTCATTTTGGCCTTAATACTATTTCAGACAGTGCATGTTCACCTGTACTTCAAATGAAATATATGTTTCCCCTTATTACATTGCTCCAAAATAGCCTGTATCTATTATCTAGCTAACTAGCTAGTTAGCTATGTTGTTTCACAGGTGAAATTCTATGTGACATAAGATCAGTGGACAATTTGGTTCTCTATATTAAAATATGTAAACTGGTAAACTTTGGTTTCTGCTGGTATACATGATAAATTAAAGGTAGCTGAATGGCTTTTGATCAGCATATGCAACAAGAGTTATGGAAAAAATCAATAAAATTTACTCCAAGCTATAATTTAAAGAAATACAATTTTGCAAATGGTACATAACTCCGTCACAGATTGCCAAGGTAGACAAAGCATGTAACAACAAATGTTGGAAATGCCACAACAAAGAAGGAACATTCTACCATAAGTGGTGGTTATGTAAAAAACTCAAAAAGTACTAGAAAGAAATACATCAAAATATTTTTTAAAATCCTAAAAATAAAACTCAAACTGAAGCCACAGATATGTTTTATTAGATATAATTCCAGAAAACATAAATGAAAAATATCACAATTTGCTAAGATATATGTTGACAACTTCAACATATAGAACAAACTTGGCACAACTCTGGAAAGGAGAAACCATGCCGATGATATTAGATTGGGAGTTTAAAATTGGAGAATATGCTGCAATGGCAAAATTGGCAGTATGTACCCATTCTGGCAATTTAACCAAAGTCAAACAAGAATGGCTTTCTTATATACAATACATTACACAGCAAGACAAATTTAGACATTTAGAATTTGTTTTCTAGGACTAAGAAAAATTAGCGACAATCTTTAACGTCTAATGTAATGTATAGATATCTATACAGTGGTTGGGGACAGAAATGGAAGGGAAGAGGAGAATGTGTTATTTGTCATAATGCTTTATATTCAGTATTCTTTTGTTTTACCTTATTTTCTTTCTTTTTCTCTTTTGTATTTCACTATTTAACAATAAAAATATTTTTAAAATATTAGAATATGGAACTTCTTTATTAGTAAGCTAGAAGACAATGCTGGTTAAATTATATGACTGTTTTCACAGAAACACATAGAAAATGGGCAGCAAAGAGCAAGTATTGTAGGAAGGCTTAAAATATGCCTATACCTGAATTACCTCCTACATAAGATCTGAATTGTACCACGTTCTTGCTCCTAATTGCCTAATTCTGCATCTTTCCCTTTATATCACAGATTTATAATTTGAAATAAAAGTTTAAAATATATGCAGCCAAGGACAAAAGACAAAAGACCACTTCATTTCTGGTCTATAAACTACTGTGTTTTACAGCCTTCCTTGATTCGTGCCATGATTAAGTTGGAGGACTAAGAGTGTCAGATTATGTTGCTTTATGAACTGTTGGCCAGGCTGCAAAAGGTTGTAGGAAAATAGTTTTAAAGCCCCTCCCCAATATTTTTCTCTCTCTCCCCCCTCTCTCTCCAAACACACACACACACACAAACACACACACACACTATATTCCAAATCACAAAGACAAAGATGCAGAATTAGGCAATTAGGAGCAAGAACATGAGACAACTCAGACCAAATGCATGTATACATACATACACCTACATACATGCACACAAACACCTTTATGCAGATGTATATACATATACAGAACATATACATTATACACTATCTCCAGTGTTGAATGCACCATTGTTAATCCTGCATATTCAATGCTATTTTTTATTTATCTACACAATTCTGATTTTTAAGAAATTGTTTTATCAAACATAATTCCAACAATATTTTCACAAGAATGGAAAAGAATATCAAATATATAGAAAAAAGAAGAAATTAGATAAATTAGACAAAGGAAAAAGCAGTGTATTTTGGGATTTTTTCCTTCATCTTTATATATATATATAAATATATATACACACACATACACACATACATACATACACACATACATACATGCACACATACATACACACACATACATATATGATTCTCCATATTCTTTCTTTCTCTCTCTCTCTCTCTCTCTCTCTCTCTCTCGATCCCCTTTTCTCTCTCTTATGTATGTGTATCCCTCTAGCTATAGGGCCTTTTATTCTACCATCTCTTCTTTGATATCAATAAGAACTACTAAAAAATTAATATGGGATGATAAGTCCCAAGGTATTTAAATTAATGAGATGTTAAATATTATGTAGCTTTATCTCTAATTAGATGACATAGACCAAGCTTGATCCCAAGAGCATTTCACATTATTTAATATCATATACGTACAACTCGATTCTGAGATGAAGTCAAAAGGAGCAGTGAAATTTTATCCATTCACATTTAATGATATGCAATCTACTGATTTTCCTCTTGCTTCACTATGGAAGATTTGCTATAGAGGTCTGCTTATCTCCTCTGCTCATTATTGTAAACAGCATTATCAGAATATGAACTACCAGTGGTACAAGATAGGGTTAGATCTGGGACTTTGTAGATGGTGATCTCCAAACAAGTCATGGTAGAAGAAGTGACAATAAGGATTAGACCTTTAAGATTTATAATCTTTGAAGGGGCCATTTATGCCATTAAGTCCAGGTCCCTTGCTCAGTGTAGCAGTGTAGGAATTAAAACATCTCCTGTGAATATTGTCTCCGCTTGTATTTGCTTGAACCCATCTGGTGAAGGGGAATTTACTACTTGTCTTGGAAGGTCATTCACTCTCAAACAACTAATGTTAGGAAGTTATTTTTTTCTTTTTCTAGTATTCAGCCAGAATCTGCATTCCTGTAACTTAATCCATTTCCTTATATGTTGGGAGGTCTTGACCTCTTTTGTGTGACATCCTTCCATTTACTTGAAGGGTGCTATTTTATCCCGCCTCAGTCTTTTCTTCTCAAGGAGAAACAGTCCCAGTTCCTTCAATCTTTCTTCATAAGACTTAGTTTCAAGTCTGGTGATGATCTTAACTTATTGTTTTATTGTATTTTAATTATTTTTTATTCCTGTTTTATGCAAACCACCAAGAGTTGCTCTCTGAGTGAGATGGGCAGGGGAAAAATTTGATATACAAACAAACAAACAAATAAATAAATATGAATTTAGCAAAAGGACTTATCTTAAAGAAATACCCTGGTAACACGCATCGTTAACATTTATATAGATAACCTACTGTATCTTTATTGTAAAGTTACATTAATAGAATCTTGCAAGTCTGAAAGTACATCTCTCCCCCGCTTGCCTTTACAGTCCAAGAAACTGGGGAGGGTCCTTCTGAGACATTTGCCACACCCTCATTCCTTTTGGGGGCCCAACTGTTTCTTATCTGATCATTGTCTGTGGCAGTTCCTTCTGTCTCCCAAGGTCATTCCTACATACTATCCCAAGGCCTTTCTGCTACAATGTTCACACCATTCATTCTTTCATCATTCATGGTTAATTTTGTTCCTTGTAGTCAGAAGGCAGAGCTAAAATTTCTGCAACTGGTAAAAGAAACCTTTCTCAAACTCAATCAACCCACTGACTTCATTTATATGGAAAAATCAGTTTTAAAGACCTTATTACACATTGATAAACATTCAACTGAAAAAAAAGAGAAATAGATACTCCCCTCATGAAAGAGCATGTGAGTCCCCAGTATCCCATATCACACCTATCAGGATAATTACTCATCATCTGGAGAAAAAAAAAAACTTGGTTGTGACCTATTGGGCCCATCTTCTGGTTAACAGAATGGCTCCTCATAGTAAATCCAACTGCTGTTCCTGGTCATCAAAGATGGAACCAACAGGAAGGGAATATACCCTGATATCCAGGAGGGTCAGAAAATCACAGTACTTTCCACAACACTGTTTGCCCCACAGCAGCTTCTACTGAAGTGAGTTTATCAATCTTATAGAGTCTAATGAATGTAGTTCCTTAAAACCAAGTCACTGCTCTTTTAAAGCATGAAATGTGAAAGAGAATTATGTCTGTGTAGAAGAGAAAAGGATAAAGTGAAATGAAAGTGAAATGGTGGAAACAAAATAGGGTGAGATTGAATTGACCTGGTCAATAGTATGTGCTGGCTGTAAGTATGACAAATAGAGATTGCAAATCATGCTGCTTTAGAAGATCATTGGCAACGAAGGAGCAGTGTAGTGGAAAAGAATGAGATTGTTTTCTACAGTACTGTGATGAACTGCACTGCCTAGACAAGTGAGTCTATGAGTGCTGTCACCTACCTTCCAGCAGCCACCAGGAAAGCAATTAAGGATTGATGTGCAGATCAGAAGAGAGTGTGGCAACCCACTCTGGCTGCCATCAAACCACAGACTATGGTCTGCATGGGAGAAAAAGAACTATGAAAAACTGAGAAGAATGGTGATATGGTGCAGTAGGCAGAAGAGAGAGAGGGAGGGAGAGAGAGACAGACAAGAGCTGCCCAGGTCTGAAATACACAAGGATAGAAACCTGCTAGTTGGAGTGGGAGGATTAAAAGGGTTAAAAGAAGTTTGGAATGGACCTCGGTTTGGGAAAGCAGAAAACAGGAACAGCAAAGGTTAGGTGATGTGGAAGAATATGGTCTGAGATTTAGAGAATGATAGAGAAACATTGGACAATTGTGGCTGGAAGAATGAAAGACAAGAGAATGGTGGATAATTGGAATGGAGAGTTGTATGAGATTTGTTGAAGTGCTAAGAAAAGTAGGATTGCAAAAAGTGGGAGAGAAGAGAGATTAGCTAGAGGATTGTAGAAGAGTGAGTGAAGGAGGAAGGAGGAATAAAAAGAAGAGAGGAGGGATTTTGAGGATGAAGAAGACTTTGTAAAGGAGGTAGACTGAGAAGAAATGAGAAGGTGATATTTTGAATCAGTCTGTTGCAGCACCAGTTCTCTCTGGACCTTAACACTATAGACATAATAATCAAAGAAGCTTATGCATTCAAGAAGTAAAAACAATTGAACTATTATTAATAACCAGCCAATACAATTTATTAAATAATATATTAAACAAATGATATAAGGGCAATCATAATCAGTTGACAATCTGTGAGGAATTAGCACAAAGAATGTTTGAAGCTAGCATACAGATCAATCAAATGAAAAATTGTGAGAAGTGAGCACATTATTCAGTTCAATGAAGGAAAGACAGGAAATTTAGGGAGCAACACATTTAATTCAATAAGAGAAAGATGAAGCTGGAGTTCAGAGACTGCAGAGGAAATGGGAAATGTTTTCAAAAATTTTATACACTTTATACAGTGTTCAGCTATAGAGAAGGGCAGAAAGAGAAACATAAGAGACTTTCATCCCAAAAGAGAAAGCAGATTTTTTGAGCTTTCCTGCCACAGCAAAGAGGTGAAAGTATTTCTAAGATGTAGCTTCACACAGATACACACACACACGCACATGTGCTAAGGTGGAATACCCTTAACACATGCAACTATTTCACTTGTGAATGGAGAATAAAATATTTCTGGACTGAAGAGATAGAGGAATCACCTGTCCATTGCAACTTGCCTGGTCCTCAAAGGTCAGTGTTGGGGGAGGGAAGAGAGAGAATCCCTATTAATATCTGGTTTGACACATCATAAACTGCTTCCCCTACAGCAATTTTCTTGATGGGCCTCCAAAATGAGACCAGCTAAGTTGCTGCCATCCTAGGAGGGGGAAGAGGCTGGACTGCTGGGGACAGTTATTGGGAAGTGCAGAGGAAAGGGCAGGTGCAGTGAAAAATCGCTGCCTTCCTATATTTTTCTCCTCTCTAGAAAGTCTGAAGTCTTTTCTTCCTCTTTATCAAGATTTCACACTTGTTGGAGGGAAAAAAAACATAGGGAGGCAGAGATCACCTGGTAGGAAGGGGTAGCAAGATTACCAGTAGGAATAGCAACCTATTCCAAGAGATTGCTTTAAAAAAGTTTAGTTGTTGGAAGGTTCTGTTCTGTCTGTTGTACTGATTCCTCCCCCCACCCCCCCATGGAAAACTCCCTTTTCTTGACACATGGGTTTGATCTGATTCTAACCTGCCTCACTAGCAGGCTGACCCTAAAATGGAGTATCCATTGTGAGGATATGCCCTAGCTGAGGGTTCTAGCAGCTTCAATTAAAACTCAGACTTGAAGGTATAGTTTCAGCAATTTCCTGGGCAAGAATTTTAGGCCAGTCCCAAAATTATGACTGTATATCCATACAGTGTATGTTAGAAAGTTGAAACCAAGAAATAAAAGTCTCAGTTATCTAGATTGGTCCTTTATCATTATAATCTTCTATCATTATTAACCTTAGATGCTTGTCACTAAGATCCAAAGTATGACATCCTGTGTTTTGAAAACAAGATACAGGTAGAGTGGCTACATTCATTCACTTACACATCTCCCTTCCCTCCCTCCCTCTCAAGGTCTCAGACCAGTTTATACCAAAATGCTTTTTTTTAAAAGGTAGATTAAATTTTTTTAGATAAACAAAAATATTTAAACATTTTTTGTCTATTCTTCTTTACAATAAATGGTGTTTTCTATTTGAAAATGTATTTTCTAAAGATGCTGTTTACTACATGCTTTTTCTTCTTCTTTTTCCATTGCCAAAAGGACTCTATCTGCACATATTCCAGATCATCATCTTATACCTCATTATCTATAACAGTTGTCTTGGCAATTAGGATACATTCTCCAGTATAGGCAGTTTCAGTATTTTTGCTTAAATGAAAAAGAGAGATATTAAACCTTATATTCATGGTTCACATCAATTCTTGTGTTTTGTTTTCAGAGCAGTACAAGGTGAAATTAAGTATAATGATCCCCTAGAGTAATTTTTTCTTTAATTTAGCAGTAGAAATCCAAAACATTATTATTATTTTATAGCTAGCAGACTTACCACAGGTTACTTGAAGATTAAAAACACTTGGATATTTTTTACATCTTTGTACTGAAATGTCATTATTAAACAAGAACATTAGAAAATATATTTAGAAAAGCTGGTGGTATCAAATCAAATAACATTTAAAGAAATATTCCATACACTGCTTATTGAGGGGTGGCAAACATAAGCTGTAATATGTTTTCATGGTTTGCAACTCTTCTCATATTCTTACCAGAATCCAGTGATCATTACTGGGAAGTCCTCCTCCAAGTGCTTTGACAGGTCAATATATCTGTAAAAAGCCAGGGAAAAAAATTGGAAAATTGGGGAGGGGGAATATTTTTCTTTATTTTCTCAGGTCACATCTGTATTGCTGTCATGGGATAGACAGCTACATCAGAGGCATCGTTCTCGGATGCTCAGACGCTCAGATATGGAATAACATCTACTGTGCTATATTTTCAGCACTGGGCAAAGAGCTTTTTATTCTTCCTGGATTTTTATATCTGCTGTTATGTGGTATTTTAAAATTGAAAATTTCAAAATTATTGATGTCATCTTTGTTTTATTCTATTCGGTTTAATTGAGTGTAGATGAGCTTTTTTGTTAGGTCACCTTGACAATACTTCCTATGGAAGAAGAACAAAATTCTAGAAACATACATTCTGAGAGATATAAGAGTATACTTTAACTCCATCTACACTTAATTTTAAACCAGGGTTTTTTTAAAAATATGGTGTGCTGAATGCTGATGTAAAAACCTATATCACACTAAGCTAAGAATAAACTAAGTTATGGTTTATTGTGTACTTCCAGTTTATAGCTATTTTCATTTCCATTATTGGATTTAAAACTATTAGCTGAACACTTAATATGGTTTAAACAATCAAATCATTATAGAGGATGGATTCTGACAAATTCAATATGATGAATATAGATGGGAGTAAGCCACATCTACAGTATACCTTCTGAGTTCAATAGGTTTTATTCCCTTCTTATTTACAGCTGCTGAATGTTAAAAATGCAAGCATTTAATCAAACTTGGGGACACCAAATAACACTGCTGATGTATTTAAATATTTAGCTTTTGCAAAACTAAAACTAAGACTTTGTTCTAGTCAAGTGCTACTAGTACTTATTCATGAAGACTGAACTTCTCACAAGTTCTTCAGCCCTGACAAAATAATGTTTGTTTGTTATTCACTTTGATTTATAGTCCACCATCCTCCTCTGGTGAGTGTTCAAGATGGCTAACAAAATTTTAAAACAGAAACAATAAAAAAGTTCAAAACAAAGACTAAAGTTAATTAAAGTTAGAATTCACACACCAGTTACATTAATCATTTATCTGTCAGTTCTATCTTCTTTGCAAAATCCTCTGGTAGAGAAGGTGATTTTTGGCAAAAGAAGGTATAAGAGGAAAGGGAGTGTTTTAACCTTTATTGTGCAAGCTAGTTGCCCTTTGACCCTTCCAAACCCATTTTGTGATGTAACTGACCAAAGGTAAACACAGCTGCAATGTAACAACATTGGTCTGCACAATTCATGCCCTAACCCCAGCTTATGGCAGCTCATCAAGAACTCAGTAAACTTCCTTGTTTTTATTGCCTACAGTACATGGAGTTACAGAAAGAGATTATCATGTAGCTGACCGAGAGCCCACCCTGCATGACTGGTGTGTCGATCGTTGTGCAGCTGATAGTAAAGTAGGGTTTTCTGAGAACCTGGCCTACATCCAAGGCAATCTGGGTTTGAAAAAAGATAATTTCAGCTCTTTGCATTTGTAATTTTTGTATCCTGGCAAACCATAATGAACCACAAAATCAACTCTAATTATGCCTTCTTATAAACTTATAAATACTTTTAAAGCAATAGATGGCACAAATAGCTATCACCATTCCCATTTCAATTTATTTAAAGAAATCAAGAAACCATGAATGCATATTTGGTCAAAGTAATGGCTAGCTGCCAGAGTCTCAGGCTTTCTATGTCTGTGGCCAGTTATTTTAATCTTATCCTATCAATTCCTCAAATAGATTCCCTTTACACAAACTGGCCATCTAGTTCCTTTTGATGATGTAATAATAGTATTAAATTAATTTTATTCTTAGAATTTTGGACAAATAAGCAACAAATCCCCCATGTTGTCCACAAAGGAGCCTGTAAACCAATTATTGTTTATTGCATGGAAGGAAAGGCAATCATCGCAGGCTATCTTTTACATTTGATTTTAATAGCATTGACTCAATGATATTAAAAATTAACTCAAATTACATTATTTCATGGAGGTATCACAGTGTAATAATACTTTTTGTGTTCAGAGTAATTGTATGCAGGGAAAAACTCGTTAAAAATATTAAAATTGATGATCTGTGTACAAAGTAAACATAAGTTTTCCAAACTTGGTACTCACATGGGCACATTAGGAAATGTATTGTGGATGCTCCTGCACAATTACTGCAGGAAAAAGGTGATAAGTTAGTTCCCAAAATGGCTGCCATGGACCCATAACCAGTTACAAAGCACCAATTTACAAGAATGCTACTTGGCAATTGTCAGTTCCTCTCCTTCTGACAGGAGCTTTGGAGGCCTGAAGGGAATATTATAGCAAGAATAACAAAAGTATTTGTTTTAGTAGTCTTAATGCAGTCTGTTATAATTTGGCAGCTGTTGCTCAAAGCTGGACTAGTATTACTTTTGTGAGTGGAATATTCTCACATTGGGCATGCAAATTTGTTTGTGTGTGTGGGTGAGGGTGTGGATAAAATGTAAAGGCAGATAGGACAAGGAGCTTAGTGGATGCCGTGGGATGCCTGGGCATCACATTGGGAGTAAATAGATAACAATAAACATTCTACTTAACTAGACAAAATCAAATTAATGGGAATTTTGCACATGACAGTATCAAGATGGGTAAAACTAAGAAGAGATGGAAAGTTTTTGTTATAGGGTTAGATCCAAACACTTTTCTAGAACACTCCCATTTGTAACAAGGAATACAGGTAATGTTCAGGTCAAGACCTATCATTAATCCAAGGGAGGAACTCAGAACTGTGTGTGCTATACAACTGACACTAGCTACAAGAATTATATTGTACACAAAACCTCCACCTGCAAGTAGGACATTTATACAACTAAAATAATGTTCTAGTTTTCCTTTTTTGTGAGAAAAGAAAAAAAAGTCAACCCACCAGTAATCTAAAATTGTACAGTCACTCATATCAAATATAGGACCTTATTATAGGACAGCCAGGACTAGAAAGGGCTTGAATATCTATTTCTAATAGGTTCATTCCCATAGACTGTGAGACTATGTTATGCTAATAGAGGTTTTTAAGGCAATATAATTGCTACTATTTTTAATTTCCATGAAGCAGTAAACCTGCCTTGCAAATCACAGTAAGTCAGCATTGTATGAACCCAGGCATTATGATCAAGAAGCCATGTTTTGGGGATAAACAAGCAAACTATAGTTAGGTGCAGCATATGACATCATTAATTGTTCTCTTGTTATTGGCTTTTGTCAAGTTGAGTGAATGGTGGGACTTCTTCTTTCTAAAGCTTCCTGCTAGTTCTTCCTCCAGAAATTCAGTCTTTCTGTTTGAACAAACTACATCTATTTCCATAGATCTTGACTTGTACATAAATAAGTCTCCTTAGAAATTTGTAAATTGTTTATGTGCAAAATATGTCTGCTTACAAATTTGTAAAAAAAAAAAAAAAGTAAAAAAAGTTTTTACAAATCTGCATCTAACAATATCAGTAATGACTTAAATAAGTCTTAGCTCCTGCAATTTCCTCTCCATTCTCCCCACTCCACTAAGTATAGAGCCCATTACTCAGAGAAGCTAAGCTATGACTCAATTTGTTAGAGTAGCTTGGTTATTCTCTGCCCTCTCCTTTTTCCCTGAGTTTTTGAAAGTAATTTCCAGTTCAAGCTGCTGCATGCCCTGCTAATAATGCCTTGTCATGCAGTGACAGAATTATGCTTTCACACTGGTTTCACATGTCACAAATAATTGCTCTCATTGCTTATCATATTGAAGTTGTCAGGACTCTCTTATGCTTATAATTTGTGTGGGTTGATCATACTTTGGTAAATCAACAGGTCATGGCCTATAGCCTTTAACCCCTGTGACTGGCTGAGACCGACCTACAAATCTTATGACAGGGACAACAGACAGGCTATGGATTGCTCAAGGCACTGTGTCAGTCAGTGCATTTTTTCTTCCTTTGGTTATTTAAAAAATATTTTACTAGCAGGTATAACACTTGTTTGCTGTTTCTTTATATGCCTTGCTGTATGCATTAGACAGAAGGGGGCATGTTCACCTAGGCACCGTAGTTCTTTAAATGTTTTTTTTTCCTCTCTCTTTTCAGTCACAGTCATCTATGCCAAGTGCTAACATTCTCCATACATTTGAAATGAATGAATCCAGCCCGAGAGATTTTTCTTTTCACATGTAGCTATCACAAATGAATTGCATCTACCTTTGCTGTATGTGCTTGTTAAATGGCTATGACAGTTTTATGACTAACTTTCATAAAACTTGATTGACTAACACAGGTTCAAATATAATTCCAGTCTCAAACACAGTTTTCATCAAGGTGCAATGTATGCAGTCTCCCCCCCACCCCCAACCACACACAGGGAGACATGGTGTTCTTGACAAGACTTTTATCATGAATGAGAGTGGAATCCAGGGATGTTTTGTTACTCAAGGGCTTCAGGTGCTCAGCAGTTCAATACACCAGAAAAATGGAAGACCTATGAACCTTAGCAAGGCTAACACCACACAAAACTGCTGGAGGGAGGTCAGGAAGGAATTGTTTTTAACTTCAGTGCTTTAACAGCAAGAGGTCAAAAGTAGTGTGCCTAAAGAAGCATGTATCTCACCACAGGAAAGGTCCATCATCAACTCCAAGCTACAGAATATCTCTGTATACATGTACCTTGCAAAAGATTTAGTGCAAGAGGAAGAATGAACAGAAATATCCTTTGTGGCTGTATCTATCCAAAGCTCTGCCCTACCTGCCTCAGCTTTCATGAGCAATAGAAAGGGTGAGAAAAAAGGATTGTCTCATGGACTTATTATTCCAATTGCAAAGACAACAGCTGCATTGCCATGTGTTTGTCTGATGCCACATGGTCATTTGAAGTCCCTTTGTAAAGACTCTGAATAAATGAAAACAAAAGACTACCAATATTTCCAGGTTTCAATTCAAATGCAGCAACCAAAGTGATCCACTTTGCTTTTAGGAACATTAAAAGCCTTACTGATTAATAATGCAAAGTGAGAAAGCTTGTTATAAGAAAATGGCTATTTATTGAGAAAAAATTCATAAAACTTTTGGCCACTGATAATCAGTTTGACTCTTCACAATTATGGCGAAGGGGATAATTTAGGAGAATGTAAGTTTTCCATGCTTCTGTGATTTTTAAAGATCCAGCTGTGATTTCTAAATTTCTTGTCAAGTCCCCACATTTGCAACTTATGCAACTGTTAAAGATGTGGGATTAAAAAAAGTTCCCTTTAAATTTGTTTTTGTTTTCATATTTTTTTCTATGACATTGTGATGGAGTATCTCCTGAAGCAAATAATGGCAATATTCAAAATGGCAATTAGGTTGATTGAAAAGAGGAAACTTCTGTTGAATAAAAAACTCAGTGAGCCACATTGGGAGATGCTTACAAACAAAAGTGATTTCTATTTCTCTACTAGTTTTCCCAGTTTTAAGTCAAGATCACTTATGACCATAACTTTAAGAGAAAACATCTGGGCAAAACATCAGTTTCATAATGGAAAAGATACAATACTTACCTTGCTACTCACTTCACTTCCTAGCACTATCATGGAACACTTTCTACTACTGCCCAATGTCAGAAGGAATGATTACAGTAAAATAAGGACATGTGTCATGCGCTACTTTTCATGCGTTGCCTCCTTCATCATACTGTCATGTACAGGGTTGTACAAAGTTTATTAACACAGTCATTTTTTATTGTATTACTTGCCTGTGCCCAGGTCATGCGTATACAGATTTGCACTATTACCTCTCAAATACTCTTTTAAAAATATCCTGATCTAGATTCCTAATCTTTATATTTTTTATAATACAGAGAAGGAAAGTTGGTAAATTTTTCATACATTCTGCTATTCAAAGTGTAAGAGAAAGCAATTCTGGAAAAAAAAGTTTGTGTCCCTATGAATGATGAACTTGGGAAAACAGGGTGAACTTTGATGGCTTATCTGAAAGGACACGACAGCTTGAGAAACGAGAACAACAGAAAGGACCACACTTATAGTGAGAAAAGACTCTTCCTTGAGGAAAGCAAATGGGAAACCATGGTATACAAAGAGAACAGAGACTATTTTAAGGGGAGTGGGAAGAAAAGTCTGAATCCATATATATAACTGGAACATTGCCAAGTGGTACTTGGGTGTAAGTGAACCACAAACCTTAGAGACGGTCTTGTAGTGTATAAAAAATAAAAGCTAAGAACTTTGAAGAAATGTGGTCTTTGTTCTCACAGTCATAAGATTAAGCATGTTTATTCTTTTATTCACAATTCCCAAGAGCAATTTAGCATAACTTTGTTTAATAATAGCTCCAACTGGAGTTGCAATTTATCCAACTTTATATTTTCTGTTTTCTCTTATCCCCAACCACATCCACTGATTGAAACAACAAAATACGAGCATGTAAAAAGAGAAAGAACTTTGTGCCGCACACTCAAGTTTCTGAATAACAAGGATCGTCAATAATGTTGAAGAGAATTTGTAACAGACATAGATCAGTAGGACATTTTCAGAAGCAAGAGACTGTAGATTATTCTATCTTGATTTGTTCTCTTCATCAATCCAAATCAGCTGAAAATAACACCTTGCTTGTTTCACTTTTTTTCCCTCTGCTAAATTTCCTTCTGGATTATAAGAGAAGTAGTGCTGCCTGATAGCAGATGAAACAAAACTTGCTGTATCCCAAGTGCCTCCTAAGATTCCTAGCTTTATTGAAGGCTTACCTGAAAGATTTTTAGAAGTTTACCTGGACTGAATTCCTTCCTCTATCATAGCTTTGTTTTCTATGATATTCAGAATAGTGTTGAAGAAGACAATTAAGCTTCAACATTTGAAACCCTTCCAAATGTTATGAAATAGTAATGTTAATGTGACAGAAGACTAGAATTATTAAATATTTGGAGTAATTATATAAATGCTATTTAATGTAACTCAGATTTAGATGTTATCTTAGCTCTGATCACTTGTTACAGTACTTGTTATAGCTCAAAGGTTAAGTGTAGCCATACAGTCATACAACTTTACAGCTGACAAGGACACAACACTCATCCATTTTAACCCTCTTCAATGTGTAGGAAAAGTAATTAAACCATGAGTACTTTTCCAGCTCTCTTTAAAAATGTCCAGGGATGGAGAATTTTTAAGTAGACTGTTCCACAGATTCAGCTCTTGCCATCAGGAAGTTTTTCCTTATATTTAAATAAAATCTAGGTGGCTGCAACTTATATTCACTGTTTCTGGTCCTAGTTTCTGTGGCCATGGAAAAATGGTTATTGACAATCTTCCCTAGTAGTTTTGCTTTATGTACATGAACATGACTGGCATGTCTCCTCTCAGTCCTATTTTCTCCATACTGAACATCCCAAGTTCCTCAGCCTATTCTCACAGGACATGTCCTAAAGTCTATCATCTTTGTTACTTCCTCTGAACCTGTTCTAACCTGTCAATAACCTTGTATGCTCAAATTAGTGCTGAGTAGAGAGGAATAATTACTTCTTACATCTTCTTCTTCTAATTTAGCCAAGATTTTTGCTTCTAATGTAGCCAAGAACCATGTTAGCCAATCTAACAGCTGTCTCACACTGCTGACTCATGTTTATCTTGTTATTAATGAATACACTCCAGTACTTCTCAAAATTAATATTTCTAAGCCATGAAAAAGTATGTTCATAAATTACAAATAATCCTAAAACAACAACAAAATGCCTTTTTCCATTGGTATGTTCAAAGACAATAAAACATTTCTTAAAAAACTGATTTGGAAGGAAATGTGCTATCATGCGCAAAATCTGAAGTCAGGTAATTTTTAAAAAATAGAACAGTTAAGGCAGTTTAGTTGCTGATTAGTTCTAAAGACATTTATTTAGCCCTTTTTAGTATTGTAGTGAGCTATGTTTAAAACTGATAAATATTGTTGGTGGTCAGCTTATGGAAAATTGTAGAATAACATTATCTAAGTTTATGCAGCATTCTATTACTTATACTATCAGATATATGATTTATTGATATGGTATTCCATGAGCACTTTTTAAATGTCCATGTATCAATGTGGCTTGACCCATAGTCCATTTAGTCCTCTAATATCCTAAATCTTTGTACGTATTCAGGAACCAATGTAGCTGATTTCATAGCCAAATGAAATGCTATACATGTTCTTTATAATCTTGCACTAAATTAGTGTCACTGAACCAATAAAGATTATTAATTTGCTGAAAAATTAATGGATTTGTTTTCTTTCTATGATTCTACAAGTTGGCCAGTGAGAATGGTGGCCTTTGCTTTTGTGAGGAATTTTCCAGGAAGGCAGTGTAACTCTAGTTTTACAAACCTAAAATAGGTGTGATCCTTATGGAATCCCTAACAGCTCACAATATCATTTAACGAGTTTTCCATCCAATACATTTCCACATGGGAAGAAATTCAGGGATGAGAGGAGAAAGAATCAGTTTTGTTTGATAAAGAAAAAATAAACTGATATTTCTATAAATGAATATTAGTACCAAAACCCGTCATTATATGGCAAGGTTAGTCAAGCTCTTGGAATAAGCCACTGCACTGCATATTAATACATTGACCACTAATCTAAGAAAGTGTGTAGAACTACATCACAAGGATGTTTCAGAGTTAAGCAGGAACATAAATCAGAATTTGCAGATGTCATTTAAGTTTTCACCTGTCTCAAGATTCAGAATTATTGGCTTTCCAGTGAAAAGCCTATGTTCGTCTCTAGTCTTGGGAATAGTAATGAAGTGAGGCAGACATTCTCCAGTTCTCCACTACCATCTCTTCTCCTCTTTATTTCTCATTGAGTCAAAATAATTACTGTATCCTAGAGGGAACATTTCTCTCACTCTGCCGATAAATGCTGCCATCTTGCCTCTTCATGAGCTGCTCTTCTTCCTTGTGGGATTATGATTTGATTTATGAGAAAATAGAGGGCAAATTGCAATGTCCATGTTGATGGATGACATCATTTGGGCTGTTTTGCTGATTGTGTATGGCTAACTTTTTTCATAGTCTTCTTGCAATTGATCAACTGCAGCAGAGCAACTGAAAATAAACAAACAAATAAACAAACAACCGGGATGAGACAATTAGTCTTACTGTGAAGAAAATATAATGGAATTTGGATTGCAGTAACTTCTTTCCCAACTACAAGTAAAAAGATACAAATGAACGTTCAGCAGACTTCAAAATAAGGATGAAGATAGGAGAACATGTATTTTGTATATTGCAATTAATATGATAAACATGACAAATTAGTTAAATGTAATTTATAGACCTCACAATAAAATCATGTACAATATGGAAAACCATACAATATGGACTTACACCTTTCAGTAAGTTTTTTGATGCTACAGTTCTGGTGATTGTATATGTGTCTGTTTATTCAGTCCTAATGTATCCACTGCAGGATGAAGGCTTATTTACTGAAGGTTACAGACAGTAATCTGCCACACTGGTCAAGTATGGGTTGGTAGATAAATGTTTTTCAAATTCAGTCTAGGGCTGTCAGCTACTTTTTGTTAGGCCAGGTCAAGAAAGGTCTCTCTCTCCGATCTTACTAAACAAAACCAAGGCAGGGATATTTCTGGTTTCTTTCTCACACTCTCTTCTTTCTTACTATTGTGTGATCTTTTCTGCAAGTCCCCTCCTAATGGCTCACTAATGCTTTTCCTATCTCCAAGGTTAGCTCTACATCCTTGACAACGGGCTGAGAAAGAAAGGAAGGAGTATTAGGTATGTTCCCTGCCTTGAGTTATTCATAAAAATAATAAAAGCAGGATAAAAAATCTAAAAAAAAAACGTTGGCCTTGGATCGGATCATACCTAAATGGCCTTTCTGGATGCTTGGATCCTGGAGCTGGGTCTTGCCTGGTTATCTGGGCTGAGTTCAATCCAGTTACTCCTGAGGACATAGACAGAATCCCTGGGCTGTTAAGTTCTACCACCTGTGTGTTAGATCCTGTCCATCCTGGTTGGCCAAGGCCCCCCAGAAGGTAACATGTAGCTGTGTCTAGGTGATGGTGAATGCTTATTTGTGGGAGGGGACAATTCTGCCTACCTTGAAGGAGTGGTGGTCCATTCCCTCCTCAAGAGGTGATCCATGAACCCTGCAGCACTACACAATTTTATCCACTCTCCAACCTTTCCTTCTTGGGGAAGGCTGTTAAGAAGATAGTAGATGGCCTATAACTTCAAAGGGCTCTGGAAGAAGCAAATTATCTGGACCCACTACAGTCAGGTTTCAGGCTGGGATGTTGTACCAAGATCACATTGATCATAATTGTAGATGACCTCTGGTGGGCCCATGATGAAGGTGGTGTATCCATCTTGATCCTACTTGATCTCTCAGTGGCTTTTGATATTTAACATCTACATGAAACTGCTCACTAAGGTCATCCATTGGCATGGGGTTAAGTACCATCAGTATGCTGATGATACTCAGCTGTATATCTCTGCCCTGGGCCACCCAAATTATGCCACTGTGGTACTTTTCCAGTGCCTGGAGGCTGCATTGGCCTGTATGGGGAAGAACAGGCTTCAGATCAACCATGACAAGATACAGTGGATGTCAATTTTACGGTTTCCCATATCATGTGATTTGCCATCTGTAACTCTGGCTGGGGTGACACTCCACCAGTCAGAGTTGGTGTGCAATCCGGGGGCTCTCCTGCTCAAACAGCAGGTGGCAGGTGTGACCAGTAGGGTCTGTGCACAGATACATCTTGTGCACCTGTTGTATTCTTTCCTAGATTGGGGAAACTACTCATGGTCCCTCATACCTTCATCACCTCCCCTGTAACACCCCTGCTGCATGAGCTGCACTGGCTAGCAGTAGACTTCCAAGTGCAATTCAAGGTGCTGGTTGTCACCTTTATAGTCCTAAATGGCAAGGGTCAGGTTACCTGTGGAACCACCTATCCTGATGGCTTCTGCCCATTCTGCTAGATATGGCAGGGTGGGCATAGTCTGGGTCCCTTTGGTGAAACAATGTCAAATGATTGGCCATTGGAAGCATATCTTCTCTATCATGTTGCCTGCCTCATGGAACAACATCCCCGCAAAGATATCAATGATCCTGACCCAGCTGGCCTTCAGCAAAGCACTAAAGACATGGCTTTTCCCTCAGGTAGGGCCAGGATGTTAATGGAGTTGGCATGGGGTGGTTGGTGGATTATTTGAGCACTATCATGGCCTCAGCGTTGTTTATTGTTTTAAATAGCCTTTTTTAATGTACTGTGTTTTTATTCTATTCACCGCCCAGAATTGCTTCTAATGGATGGGTGGCTATATAAGTTTAATAAGCAAACAAACAAACAAACAAACAAACAAAAAACCTGGAGAAGAGACTGTGGCTCAGAAATATGGCTTTACTTGGAGACATTCCCAGATTCATTCTTTGCCATTTATAGTTATTTTTTTTTAAGTACCATCTGGTATAAATCTTTACATGGTCTATGTCTCTGGAAAGCAGCTGTCAGCCAGAACAGATAATACTGAACCAAATAACCCAATGTTATAAGGCAAGTTCTTACATTCTGGAGTTTGCTAATCTATTTTAAGATACCATTGGATTCACTACAGATAGCTAACATTAATACTTATTTTTCTTAATCTATTTTAGATGTTTAAAATGAACTGCTCTACCAGCTGGTCCTTTAATTTTAACATTGATACCTTGCACACAAACATCCTGGGATAAGCAGACAATAAAGCAACATGCACCTAATGAAGCTCTTTATGACTATTGAAGAAGATTGGGGCCTCAAAAGGGTGTAATGAGCATCTGTGGGCCATAACGTTATTCATTATCTCTGTTGGAATCCAGCATCATAATTTAGATTTATGTGTTAGGTCAGAAATAGTCTGACCAACATGTACTTTGAGATTGCATTCTTTTGATTAGTGCAATGTTTCTGAGGTTGGTTAAGGAAAGCATTCTATGTTTTAGGAAAATTGATAAATGTACAGAACATGGAGGAGTAGAACATGAAAAATATAGGAAAAAGCATTATGTTCACATTAATAATCTAATCATCTAATAGGGCAAACTTCTAGAAAAATTGTAATCTACATACAGTCTCATACACAGTACCCTGAGTCTAGACTGTGAAATAACTGCACATTGCATTGTAAACCTATGGATATTCTTAAGTATTTAACCAGTTTCTGGGTTCCGCCATGAAGGACCTCAGTCAACATGTCATCTCTATTGACATTACTGATATTAAACTGAAGTTATCATTGAGTTGTCAACGCATGGCATATAAATGATGGGTTTAGAAAATCACTGCAATCTGACTTGGAAGCATTTTTGCCTCCAGTGTAGTTTTCTAGGTGTATCTTGTTCTCAGGAAAACCATCAGAAGCTAAGTGCCCTTCCAGACTTTTCTACAGTACATGTACACAGGATGTGAAGTTGAGGATACAACTGTCAAGATATTGCATGTGGGGTAAATTTACCAATTTGTATTCTGTGGCATTGTTGGTTTTGTGTGTGTGGGGGAGGGTTTGTGTGGAGGAAGGGTTTGTGTATGTATATGTTTAAGTTTAGGTTTAATTAAATTATTAGGCTGTCATTCAGGAAGCAAATTCTCTCAATACTAGTGAATAAAAACATTAAGGCTAGTGATAATGCAACACATGTTCCACAAAAATATAAGACCATAGAAAATAAATAATCTTGAGAGTTCTTCTAAAAGCCACCTGTGATGGAACTTGCTGGACTTCTATTGCCAAGATTTTCCAGTGTTGTGCAACCACTTTTCCGCATCCCCCTCAATCAGCCTCTTCTCAGGTGGGACAAACGGAAAGGGCCTCTGTCACTCTTACACTTTGGAAATTGCAATTTGGTAGCAACTTTGGGAGGGATTCTGGGCCTGCACACAAGACGTCTGAGGCCCAAACATAGTATTTTGTCCTTAAGTTTTATATCTCTGATTTAGGGTGATAAGAGGAGTTTAAGGGCATACTATAAACAACTGACAGCTGTACTTTAAATGCATGCTGATGTTATTACCTTTAATGTACTTTAAATGCATGCTGATGTTATCACCTTTAACTTCAACTTTGAAACGTTCTAGCATCCCCAGGCAAGAGAAATGCTCTTCGTTGCCATCTGTAGGCAAAAACTGTCAGGAAAATTCTGGATTAGTTATGATTAACATTATTAATGACTTTGGGAATATTAGGTAATCACTTGAAGAAATGGTAAATCACAGAGGAAGCCAGAAACATTTAGGCTGAATGGGGATGATCTCAACAATTACAATGATTAAAGCAGAATGAAATTCAGTAATATAACCTGTACTAAGTGAAGGCCAAGCATTTTGGGATTACAAGAGAGCTCATGACATTGGAAAGGAGGAAAAGCATCGGATGAGCCTGGAAGTCATGAGATGATAGAGTTACCACGAGTTCGCTCTTTCACCCATGGATGTGTATTTGATTCACAGAGAAGCATTAGGCTCTTCTCTTTGGGTGATAGCAAAATACATGATGTTCTATTTAGACAAAGTGGGGAAACCAGTTAATGAAGCAAGGATGAAAGCTGCTAAGTATTGATGCATTTGGCACAAGATCTCCTAGCACAACAGCCCCTGCTCTAGTGACTAGAAAGGTAAACTACTAATCTTAAATCTAACAGTCTTAACAGTCCATGTGTCATGTCCAGGGCAACTGATCCCATCCTCCAAAAGACCTTGAGCCTGATACACAGATACAGCTAAAGCTTCATTTTCACTGAACATTCCAGTCTTCTCCACAGCTGAAAGACAGCGGTTTTTAAAACTGACCATTAGCTTACAAAAAACAGGAGAGAGCTTTGGGAGGTACGTCCATCTACTTACCTTTTCACTACTGACCCTGTTACCTCAATCTTTTGGATTTAGACCCAGTTTAGAAGAAGACACTTGGTTGCCTTGATGGATTATCTGTTATAGGAGAGAGAGAAGAAGTACAATGTTGCAGTTACTCCTAGAGCTCTCACTAATTGACTGTGACATCTCAGGTGGTAACTTCAAGGTTGGATTACCATAATGTGCTTACTTGCAGTGACAGACTGATTGCCAAATAGCATCTGCATGCTCTACACTGTTATTGAACCATCCCATCTCCACCATAATCTCTGATGATTACAGGGAAGGAACTATCCCTCAGTGGCAGAATTCCTTTTAGTTATATCATGTAATGCATCACTGGCCCACTGTTAGATCATGATGCAGGTGCAAGAATATTAAATATTACTGGTACAGTCATGATGTGAATCGACTTCAGTGCTAACAGGTAATTCTCTTTTGACTTAAACCTGACTCTAAACCCTGTGGCAGCGAATCATTTAGTAGGACTAGCCTATACGAAATCACCCATTACCGAATAAATCCAGCAGACACAGTTTATGAAGAAAAAAGAAAAAGAAGGATGAGATCAGCAATGATCTCACTAAGGAAAGAATTAAAAAATAGGTTTCGTAAATAGTGATAAAACTAGAGGAAGTACAGCCAGATGTTTCTTTTTCATTTTTATGCGGACATGTATTTAAGCAATTATGTTAATATGTATATTATTTAAAGACATGTTTTCTGTCCCTTTTCCCCATTTGTCATGTCTTACCGGACAAAACAATGCATGAAATTTTAGAAGGCTTAAATTCCATACATTTCCTAAAAGAAAGGATCTGTTTTTCTCATTAGCTATGTACAGAGGTGATAGAATCTCCTCACTTCGTAAAGTACTTTCAGTTTCTTGTTATTTTATTGTAGTCAAAACTATTAAAGCTCTCTTTTTAAAATCTGATGCTGTAATTCTTCTGCCAATTTTGCTACACTGAAATTTTAATTTTCAATAAATTTATTTTTTACCCTTCCTTCATGCCAAAATTCAAGACACACAGTCTTATTGTTCTCAATATAGCCAAAATCTTTTATTTTTATTGTACTATTTCTATAATTACTCCCAGAGAAGTGAAATAAATTGGGTCAGAGAAAAATTTTAATATGAATATTGGGATTCAGGTTCTGAGCAGACTCTCCTGTAAATACAAAAAGAATGTCTTCTTGTCCCAGTCCTTGGTTTCTTGATTTGGCCAAGAACAGAATATATGATGGGACATTTCCACAGATATCCTCCTTTTTAAAAATTGCTGTGCAGGCAGGGGTAAATTTTGTGACACAACTGGTCTGGTGGGAAGATGAGATTTTAATTTGGCCATATTTGATAGTCTCATTCCAAACTGGAGCACTGCACATAGCATTTAGTCTAAAGAAAAACTACAAGGGCTTCTATATAATGTATTACAAAGTTTAGCCTGGAGATACCAATTCTACAAATTTCAGATCAGCGTTCAAAACTGTAGGACTTTCTTTTTTTTTTAATAGGATTTAAAAAAAAATATTCTGTAAGTGTTTATTACAGCTTAGGATATCAGTATTATAAGCATAACATTATTTGACTTTTTTTTACAAGATTGAATATAATATTAAAGGAAAAATCTACTGCAAATTACATCAGAGTAATTGTTGTGCAATTGTCAGAATGCGGTCTGACTCTGATGCAGAGGAGGGGGAGTTGACCATTGGGAATATCCAGGGCAGGAAAATTGAAATAGAGAGTGACTCAGCAAGGCAGGAATATCTAGAGCCACTGACTGGTGGGAATTAAGAGGCAGAGCTGCCACTGCCTATGAGTGCAAGAGAAAGGAGAGCTGAAAAACACTCCAAGCAGAAGGAAGCCCGATTGGCTCTGATAAAAAACAGCAGGAAGGAGAGAAAATAAAAAGGTGCCAGCACAAGGAACAGGTTGCCGGAGATGACCATTCATTGGGACCTTCACTGGAGCCTGAACTGGTTGATGAATCACTGATGCCTGAAGCAGCACCTTCCACCACCAAGAACCCAGACTCCGAGCCTTGCCTTGCCTTGCCTTGCCACATCTGGTCAAGGAGTCTTGCCTTGCTGCTTTGCCATGCTCAGCAACAGAGCCTTGCCTTGCCACATTCCGAGAAGAAGCCTCACCTTGCCTTGCTGCATTTGGAAGTGAAGCCTTGCCTTGCTTTGCCTTGCCTTGCCTTGCCTTGCCTTGCCTTGCCTTGCCTTGCCTTGCCTTGCCTTGCCTTGCCTTGCCTTGCCACATCAAGTTGCAGAGTCTTGCCTTGCCTTGCCACATCCAGCCATGGAGACTTGCTCAGCCTTGCCACATCCAGCCATGGAGCCTTGCCTTGCCACGTCCAGCTGCAGAGCCTTGCCTTGCCTTGTTGCGTCCAGTAGAGGAACCTTGCAGTACAGCCTTATCATGCCAAGCAACAGAATCTCACCCCATTACTTCCCTGCGATCCACAGCAAAGCCTTGCTGCATCACCTCGCTACTCCTATACCTCACTCTGCCATCTTACCACATGCTACAGTGGGTCGCCAGGGCCCTTCTGTCACACCTTGCCCAGCTTGGTTGCCAAGTTGGAGCTGAGAGAGACTGGCCTGAGTGAAACTCAAACTCAGTTGCCTTCTTGTAAATAATTCATAATGTGTAAATAAAGTATATTTCTTCTTACCCTGGTTGGTCCTTACTCTGAACAGAACAGCAATAAAGATTTCCATCTTGAGCTGGATAATTAGTATTGAAATCTCTGTATATAACTGCTTAATATTGATATTATATATATATATATATATATATATATAGTGTGTGTGTGTGTGTAGTGTGTGTGTGTGTGTGTAAACATAAAAGGAAAAAAGAATTAGAAAAACAAAACACATTTTTAGGGTTGAGTACCAAAAATAACTGAAGAAAAAGGAAACGGAAAAAAGAAAAAAGAAAAAAAACTATTGGGTTTCTAACTACCCCTCTTTCTTTACATCTCCTAATTTATCATATGATAGACAATGATAAATCAGACCCCTTTAAAAGTGCCTGTAAGTGATAATATTTGCCATACTGCAGGATATATTGTATATATTGGAACCATTCTTGCTTAAATTTGGTTAAACTCCAGACTCTTCTTGGGGAAGATTGATTTCTCCTCATGTTAAGAATCTTATAAATATTTTTGGTTTTTGAAGATTGATTTTGTATCCAGAATATTTTCCAACACTAATTGTTTTCATTAACTTTTTTATTGCCTTTTGTGGTTCTGTGATAATTAATACTACATCATCTACATAACATTTAAGCTTATATTCATCTCTGCAAATTTTGAGACCTGTAATTTGTTTATTACCACAGACTTTTTCTGCCAGTACTTCTAATACAATGATGAATAATAAAGGAGAGAGTGGACATCCTTGCCTTGATCCATTCCTGATTTGGCAATCTGCAGAGAGCGCTCCATTAGCCATAATCTTTGCTTTTCTCTGTTGGTATATACTTTCAACCCCTTCATGGATCACTGCCTTGTCGTGGTGAAGGGGCTTGCATAACTTAATGAAGCCACGAGCTATGCTGTGCAGGGCCACCCAAGACAGACAGGTCATGGCAGAGAGTTCTGACAAAACGTGGTCCACTGGAGAAGGAAATGGCAACCCACTCCAGTAGCCTTGCCAAGAAAACCCCATGGACAGTATCAAAAGTATAATCAGAGCTTTGGTTTTCCCAGTAATGATATATAGTTGTGAGAATTGGACCATAAGGAAGGCTGAGTGCTGAAGAATTGATGCTTTCGAACTGAGGTGCTGGAGAAGACTCTTAAGAGTCCCTTGGACTTCAAGGAGGTCCAATCAGTCAATCCTACAGGAGATCAACCCTGACTGTTCATTGGAAGGATGGATACCGAAGCTGAAGCTCAAATACTTTGGCTACCTAATGCAAAGAGAGGACTCACTGGAAAAGACCCTGATGCTGGAAAAGAGTGAAGGAAAAGGAGAAGGGGATGGCAGAGGATGAGATGGTTAGATAGCATCACTGATGTAACAAACATGAATCTGAGTAAACTCCAGGAGACAGTGGAGGACAGGAAGGCCTAGCGTGCTATGGTCCATGTGGTCACGAAGCGTCGGATACAACTTAATGACTAAACAACAAACAAAATCTACTTTTAACCCAAACTTGGAACTCTTCTCTGGGATTTATTTTATTCAGGACTGCCAGCAGGAATTGCCACTGCAAATTGTCAAAAGCGTTTTCTGTGTCCAAAAAGATTAATGCAGCTTACTTCTTTTTTTTTTCTTTTTTGTTTATATGTTCTATTGTATGAATTATAAACCTACTATCATCCTTAATATTTCTCTTTGGAATAAAACCAGTTTGGTCAACATGTGTAATAACTAAAACACATTTCTTCAGTCTGCTGGCTAATATATGCTAGCTAATACGTTTTCTGATTGTGACAAGTACAAATACATGCTATTGGTTCATGGGAAATGACAGTCGCTGAAATTTCTGTCTTACTTTTTGAATTTAAAGATCTAGAGATATATTTGGTCCTGGCCATGTTTTTTGGGGGGAGTTTGGTTTCCAGCAAGTGTATGCATACAGATATACTAGTGTGTCACATGTACACATTTACTGGGTCCAGATTAGGAAACCTTTAACATTAGAGTTGGCAACTTTGGGTAAAAAATGAGAAAAGTTGGACACAACCAAGATTTCTTTTTCTGTCTACTATTAAATTTTCTTAAATTGGGGGTTCGTTCCTTTCTGATGAATATGGTACATACATTCCTTTCCTGCATTTCCACCTACTTAAGGAAAGAACAGAGTTTAGTCTTTATTTCAACCTCAAACCTCATAAAAAGGAAAAATCTAAACTTTTCTAAACAATGTCATTCCAATTACAGCCAAAATTCCACTAAACCAAAGCAAAGTTATACCATATTTTAAGGGTGTGGTTTGATTAACCAGCAAAAATTTTGTTTATGTCAATCTCTTGTATGTAATGAACTGGTTTATTTCCAAAACAAATGGGATATTTCATTGTATATATAGTATTCTATAACTTCTGCTTCAAATCTGATTTGGTTTAAAGTGCAAATTAAGTGATCAGTTCATTATTCCTTGTTTGACCAAAATGATGGAGAAAATGACACATGGGAATCAAATGTTTCCTTGTGTTACTTGAAAAACGTGCACTTCACTCAAAGAAAAGTAGAATATATCACATTTTAGGCAGTGAATGAGAACTAAAGTGTACCGATAGATTTGTATTTCAGCAACACTTTATCATGACCTGATATTTTTCTGCTTTCCCAGTTCCTAAATTCATTCATTAATATTCACTAATGCATAACTAGTGTGATTACTAATACAGTTCTAACAAAAATATTATGCATTTTCTTATATAGTCTAGGCAAAAAAAGACATACAGGCCTATGCATAAGAGATACAATTGTCTTCTCAGTTAATAGTCTGGAAAACAAGCTCCTGCACATTCCTCACTTATCTGGGAAGAAAGCAACCAACTCACTGGTTCACAAGGAGATTGTTAGGAAAGACTGAAAAAGTCTCCATACAGTTAGTCCTCATTTAACAACCATTTGTTTAGTGATGGTTCAGACTTACAACAGTGCTGAAAAAACTGACTTACAACCATTTCTCACACTTATGACCATTGCTGTGTCCCCACAGTCATGTGATCATGATTTGGGTGCTTGGCAACTGGTTCACATTCATTATGACCATTGCAGCATCCTGTGGTCACATGATCACCATTTTTTACCTTCCAGGCTGGCTTCTGGCAAGCAGAATCAATGGGAACTGCGTGATTCACTTAAGAACTACATGGTTTGCTTAATGTCTGCAGTGATTCACTTAACAACCACCCAAAAGAGGTTGTAAAATTGGGTCAGATTTGCTTAATGACCACTTTGCCTAGCAACCGAAATTCCAGTCTCAATTGTGGTAGTTAAGTGAGGACTACCTGTACTAACTGAAAGATAAATTGGGTTCTAAACTAAGAGTAATCCAGTTGGTGAGATTTCTGTAACCTTCCAATAAATTATGTTAAAGAAGACTCAGCAAGAATATTGGTTTTCGTTTAGTTGGCTACCAAGAATGTGACAATATAAATGCTCCCTCCTTATCCACAGAAAGATGTTTTAATAGCCCTTTGTGATAAGTGACTCAGTCAGACCCACAAACAAGCAGGCTGATTTCTGAATGAATAAAGGAACATGGGATCTCTTCTGCATCTCTGCTGCCTCTGCAGATTTCACAACCAAATATCTAGATAAATAATTTGCGGTGGGTTCATATGGTTATGTTGATGCTGATTTGAGGGGTTTTTGAGGGTTTTTTTAAGGGTTTTTTTGACTACCAATTATGTATTTGTTGTTATGTTGCTGTTTATGGTGCTTTTAACTGTTGTTAGCCATAGCCGTGATTTTGACTTGGGCGGCCATATAAATTGAAATAAACAAATAAATAATTCCCCTATGACTCTCAAAGTGCAGCAAAAGTCAACCTACTCTAATTAAATTGCTCCTCACCTGCACCACTTTGCATATACCATTAAGCTTCATGTTCTATGATCTTGAGTACAATATGGTTCATTCAGTCAACACTGCACTCTTTCATTTCATGCATGAAAACAGTCTCCATATATAAGAGTCTTGGTATTTTTTCCTCCTCTTCTCAGCTACAAGCTCACATAATACATAGGCAGAAAGAATGCTCAGCAGCGTTCTGCTGCAGAATCTCATTTGTTCTTCTTACGTCTGATATTCAAGCCAAGAGTCCTGTTGCCTGTGGGGCTAAAATGATATCAAAAGGAAACAAACTGAGTGTGCTTAGTGTGCTTAGTGGCCATGGAGAACTGACTTGGGTGGAGGGAAGGGAGACAGAAGACTAGGGCTGATGGATTGATATAACTGAGTGCTGAACAGAGAGGATTTACAATACAACATTTTGCTGGACAATTCACTTGTGTACTATTGTTATACTTGCAATACTATTATTTTTATAAGACTGCATGAACATAGAAAAAGAAGGCTTTCAAATCCAAGATGATTCGGTATAATCAAATGGCTGGAACTCATATATCAGTTCTGACTAGTTAGCTTTTATTTGCTTTTCCTGACTGATATATATTTGCTGCTGAATACATTGCTTCCCCACCCCCATCCCCATCGCAGTCCACTCCACATTTTCCCCATACTGGATAACACCTTATGAAGCTCAGGACCTCCATCTTTCATTCTTAGAGAAGAGAGAAATTAATGACATAATCTCCAGAGCCTTAACTGAAAGGGCTGGAATCAATCTTCTGCCCTCAAGATGTGTTGGGATTATATGCTGTCCTGGAATTCTGGGAGTAGTCACTCCTGACATAGCCCCAAGCTGGTAAAGGCAAGATTAGAGGCACTGATTTTACTCTCAGTGTCTCTCCAGTGTTCTTCTCTGTTGTGTATGGAGCTAATGAAATTCCCAGGATTCCACAGTATGTAACAAAACCTGCTTTTTTAGGCACAGAATTCTGTATGAGGTTTTCTACTGAGAAAAGAAAAGAAAACAACTGCAGTGATTGTGAGATTCACACACAGTAACAGACATTTGTTTTGTATGGAGAACATACATCACATCTGTATGCATTTGGATGAAAAAGAAACTCATTTAATTATGTATTGAGTTTTGACTCCCCAAAGAAATGGTTATGTAAAAACTGATGTTTGTTTATATGTTCAATGCATTCAGTTGCAAAAGAGCAACTCCCCACCAAGCTATCATTACCTTTGCCTACGCATTTCTATTTGAATTTTATTTGGCTTATATTGAGAGCTAGCTCCTTTGATACTAAAAATCTATACTCCTTCTATCAGATGACTTTTGTTGTTGATATTGCTGTGCAGTCAAAATACAGCATTACATAGAGACTGCCTGATTTCCCTAGGAGTTTATCATATGGATCAAATCCGTGCTTGATACCATTGGAAGGTGAAGGTAGGAAAAGGGAGAAGGAAATTCCAGAAGAATATTATTTCTTTTAGTTTATGCCTTCTTTCACACATGCTCTTTCCCCCTATATATGGATGAGAGTGTAAAGTCCAGCTGTGACAAATATGTTTTATAGGGTGGTATATATAGGATACAAACCTATAGGATAATAACCCCTTTCTAAAATAATAAAGCAATAGCTGAATACAGAAGATCAAGTTCTCTTCTTGAACTGTATTGAATTGCCTTCAATTGATGGAACTAAATTAATCCAGGAAAGTATGCAGTTTAGGCACAAACAGCCCAGAGAGGAAAGTAGGGACTTAGAGAATAAAAACAGTGTTAGGGGACAATTATCTTGCCTGGTTGGTTGTGTTCAAAAAGGGCTATACAAATATCTGAACATACATAACTCATTTGTATGAATGAACTGTTGAGCAACCTACTCTTCTGAAGCCTGGTTACAATGTAGCAGTGCCTGGCCTCTGGAAAGAGGTTGCCCTAAGATCTAGATGGCCCCACCCTGCTGTTGTTTAGAAGGGACTTGAAGACTTGGCTGTTCACCCAGGCCTTTGGATCCACTGCTTCGTTCCTGTCCAGTTTGTTGTTCTCACCCTCTTTTGTATGTTTTTTACTGGTTATTATTGTATTTCTTTTGTTTTAGTTGTTGAAAGTTGCCTAGAGGTGTTGGGAAATGGATGGCATACAAATTTGATACATACATACATACATACAGTGGAGTCCTTGGTGCTTTCTGAGCTTGATTGTTTGCTTGCAGACATTTCGTTATCCAACTAGGTAACATCATCAGTGCGAGTTAGTGTGGAGTTTGCTCCTTGTTTATATACAGTAGTTTGCCCTGCCAGTGTTGGTGGGGGTGTGGTTTTCTCCTTGGTAGAGTTTGTCTGGTGTTCATCCCTGCTTATCTGGGTGTAGGCTGCTGGAGAGGATGTGTTCTGGTCTTTTTGTTTCCTTCTTAGCCTTTTTATTGTCTCTCTTGAATGGTGTGTAAATGTAGTTTATCTCTATGTCTCTATTGATGGCTGATTTATCTGAATGCCAAGCTTCCAGGAATTCTTTGGCATTTTTGGATTTAACTTGGTCTAGGAGGCTCACAATTTCCCAGTTGAAACTATGGTTGAGTCTGTCCATGTGTTGTGAGATTAAGGAGTTTTCATTGTGTCTTCTGACTGCTGATTGGTGTTCATGGATGCGCTCTGCTAGTCTTCTGCCCATCTGTCTGTCCTACGTAGTGTCTATTACAGTCCTTACCCTGCATGTTGTAGATGACACCTGTTTTTTTCATCCTGGGTCTTTTGATTTACTTAAGATGTTTTGGAGGGCTTTAGTTGGTTTGTGTGCTGTGGTGATGCCGTGTGGTTGTAATAGTCTGTTGGTTGTTTCTGAGATGTTTTTGATGTATGGTAGTGTTATCCTTTTCTTAGCTTGTGTTGGTTGTGCTGTAGAGGGTTGAGTGGTCAGGCACTTTTTGATAAAGTTGCGTGGGTATCCATTTGGTTGCAAGGTGTTGTGTAGGCAGTCTGTTTCCTTTTTCTGGTGTTCTGGGTTGCTGCAGGGCATTTGTGCATACATACAGTGTACATATATACATACTACATTCAGTGTGCATACGTACATACTGCATACAGTGCATACAGTGCATACACACATACTGCATGGGACTATTAGTGCAGCTTTATTTGTGATGTCCAAGTGCCACTTCAGGAATCTCTGTGTATGGGAGGGAGAATAACTGTTTCATTAAAATTTATTTTTTTTCCTTGATTGGCTCTACTGTACTGTTTTGGCTGTAGGGTTTCTTACTTGAACAGATCTTATTTTCAGACCTTTTGCTGATTTCCAAGAAACCAAGCCAAAAGAAAACACACAAAAAAAGAACCAAGGTGAATTCAGAAAATCATAGGATGAATAACTTCATAGCTTTGTGGGTAAACCAATGGAATGCATTGTTAGATACAGTTATTAGAAGGATCACATATAGATAGACTTTTTGTATTGTTTTGCGGTTTTTAACTTTGTATACTGCCCAGAGTCATGTATATGAGATGGGCAGGTATATACATTTACCAGTAAACAAACAAACAAAAAGATATTTCCAAATTGCTGAATGGACAACAAATTGGTACAGGTAGTCCTCATTTAGTGACCACTATTGGGACTGGCAACTCAGTCATTAAGTGAAGCAGTCAGTAAATGAAACTACAACTATGTTTATGATCTTACTTCAGCTTCTTTTGCTTTACAGACCTGTGAAGGTCATAAATACAGGATTGGTCATAAAGTTACTTTTAAATCACCATTGTAACTGCAAATGGTTGCTAAATGAGGCAGTCACTACACAAGGACTACACGTATTGTGCTTCAGTGAAAGTGTAACAATATATATGTTAGGTTAATGATTTTTAATTTCATGTTGCTGGGTTCCTAACTGATAATATAATATGGCAAATAAGAACAAGATGAAGGCTGAGTATGGGACTCAGTCATTAGAAGTGAAATAAAAACTGCCAGTCTTAAATGTCTTAATATAATTCTTGGCATGAACACACCTAAAATACTTTCTACAGTTCTGCTCATAGCTTCTTCAAGGAGAAAATATAGAGCTACGAAAGATGCATATAACAGCATACAAAATGATTGGATAGTTGAAGCAACTTTTATGAGGAAAAGAACAATTGGTTGACTGTCTTTTAAGGGTCAAAAAGATGAGTATGAAGATACATTTATTTTATTTTACTTTATTTATGGTTATATTTATACCCTGCTTTCATGTTTATATAAGAAGGCATCTTACAACAATAAAGCAAAAATTATACATATTATAAAACATAACAGGTAAAAGCAATACCATTCAAATAAATAGCAAAGTCACTAAAATTAAAATAATTGTAACAATTAAGAAGGCTTTATTTTTGTTCCTAAACTTTGGGTGATTGGCAAAACATACCTCCTTGACAAGAGCAGATGTAACTCAAGAATCACACACAAAAAGGCCCTGCCCCACAAACTGCATAGATGAGTTTCTGATAGGAGGGCCATCTTCAAAAGGCTTCTCCTGCTGTTCTAAGTAACTGGGCAGATTTATAGATGTACAGAAGAACTCTATGCTTTGTGGAGCTTTAAGGATCAATACCTTCTAAACTGGCCCCAGTAGATAGTTGGCAGCCAGTGCAGTTCTTTCAGCTTTATGTGAGACCTATAGCTTACCTCAATCAGCAGCATGGATGTCACATTTTGAACACATTGTAATTTCTGGACACTTTTCAAAGGCAGTCCCATATAAAGTACATTGCAATAGTCAAGATTTAACCAAGGCACGGACAGTTCCCATCAAGCCCAATCTTCTCAGAAAGAGTCCATTTTTGCTCACTAGACAAAATTGTACAAATGTACTTCTTACCACATCACCACTTGCAAATTCAGAGAACTGGGGTAAATTCACCATATGTTTAGAATTATTTCTTGAGTCAGATAGTATTGCTCCCAAATAAGATGACTATTATTATTAGAATTGAGATACTTTGCAATGGTTGTTCTGGTGATTTGGGTCCCCATCACCCCCTCATGGTTCCTAAAACTGGAGTACAGGACTGCTGTTGTGTTATCTATGTATTAAATATAACATTCTTTGGGGGGAGATGGGAAGTAACAAAACTTTGTAAAATAAATAAATAAATAAATAAAAACATTCATTACATTGCAGATGATAGTTGGATCATATAATAGTCAAAGTAGGATTAGCAATGATGTTGATGATGATTTACATTTGTGTACTGCTATGCATCTAATGAGGATGAAGTGGGTTACAACTGATAAAAAATACAATAATCAAATAGAACATTAAAAACTCTAGAGCTGAACTCTGTAGCCAAAACTATGCACTTAGGATCAGCTATCATAACACAATATAATGTTTGGATTCAAAACAAACAGTTGCAGAGAATTTCTCTAATACCAGCCTGATACTAAATTTTGCACTGCCCACTGTTCCAAGCCATCATGAGAATAACAGCCCAGAGATCTTATATGAAACTTAAATTTCTATATCTTACAAGATAGAATGGAGGAAGTGTGAATTTAGCAGGCTGCATGCAACCTCTTCTGCATGATTAGATTTGGGTCTTCTTATGTGGGGCTGGAATATTTTATGTTTTTAACTTTTCTTGGACTAATGCTTCAGGGATCTGCACATAAACATATAAAATATGTAGATGTCACACTTCTAATAGGTAGAAAGGAGATGGGATTAAGGTCTAGATGAAGTGAAACAGCATGCTCCTGAAAATGGAAGCCTAGTGACCAGTGTGGAGACCACTTGGCAGATTTTGGACTATTGTTGGAAATGGAAAATTACTCAAGTCCAAACTAAATCTTAACTTAGTATTTCCCCAAAGACGGGCTTCCCAAGGCTGCAGTTCAGTTGACTGACAAAGCATTTGTTAATTCGGTTGTGCTTTTGCCAGAAATAAAATTGTCATCGAATTATACCCTTGACTGGTGTTCCTCTCCATTTCTTATCAATTGTAACCTTCATTTGCCACCCCACCCCATTTCTCTGCATAGTTTATATTAAGAGTATTTCAGTGGTAATATTAATGCTAGCTCTCAAGGTCTCTAAACTTTCTTTCCCCTCTTTTTATTTAAACTGTCATTCTCTACAAGGCTTTATATCTACAACACATAACATATTCTAATAATCTGGAACTAAGTATTTAGCATAGTTCTGTACTGTAAATATGGAGTCTGACTTTTTCACAATGTTAAGACTGCTGGGGGTGTCAAAAAAGTCAAGATGGCAGGAACAACTATGTGATCAAAGCCCACTACTTTTTGATCTATGTTGCAGGGCTTTGATCACATGGTCACAGCCACCATCTTGATTTGTTTACCTCCCCTGCAGTTGCTGCTGGATCATTTCATGGGTCTGTGTGTGTGTGTGTTCAAAGTATGAACATATAGTGATCAATTAGATAGTGTAATTGTAATGATGGAAGTCTAGGATGACACACAAGAAAATAACAGATTGCAGTGGTTGGGCAGAGTCAATTATTCTTCAGGTTATTTTTATATACAAAAGAAAGGAAAGCTAGATGGCACATTTTGTTACATATTGGATCTAATACTGAAAAATCAAAAGTCATCTATCTCAGAGGTTGAATAATGCCTTTTTCCACTTTTAATTAGCTAGATGTGTCATAAGTGAAAAAAAAGGTATAGAATTTTAAATATATTGCAATATTTTGAATCCAGCAATTCTATTTTACACTATGAATATTTCTCTCAGCAAAGTTTCTGTGACAGTTCTTATATTTTTAAAGTATCTGAAAGTTATGTTTGATTTTAAATGACCCTTATGGTTTAAAAATATGTCAGATTAAAGCTGATCAAATCCAAATATCTAAAAAAGCCTTAGGATATTTGAATTGAGAACTGAAGCTTGAATACTGCCTATTCCCTTTCTGGGAGCTGAGTGTAAAATAGAAGAGAGATGGGGAGTAACCCTATGTGCTTCTTAAACACTTGCTATGAAAACTTACATCTTGCTCACTGTACTGAATGGCCTGAATTAAGCAAAAGCCTACAATTAACCATTAGGATTAGATAGAAGGCAGTGATTTCCTTGGGGCTCACATTATAAAGATATGCTTGAGAGGAAAAAAATGGTCAATAACCGTACTAAACATGAACATTGTTTTATTCTAAGCCCTTTCAGTGGCCCCCTGGAACAGAGTGTTTAGATTGTATTACACCCTAATACATTCCAGGTGCAGAGGAGAAACTGAATAATAGGAACCTGATGGGCCAGGCCAGTTAAAAATAATGTCTTACATTCTTCATTCTCTGAATTTAATTTATTGTTAATCACTGTTATCAGGAGCATTTATTAGGTAGTAGTTTTTAAGAGATTTATTAGGCCCAACATTAAACGGTGTAATCCCTTGTAACTGACTATCAGAGCAACAGAATACAGTTTTAAAAGGTGTCTCAGTGAAATTAGCAGTCTGTGTTTCTACTGAAATAAAAAAGAACATCAGAGACTTTTAAACTTACATTCACTGAAAAAGAACATTTCCAACATGACACCTGTTGGAACAAATAAAGCACTGGATCTGGGAATGCTTAGCCTTGCTAGGTGTTGGATTTAATTACGTAGTCAAATGAAATAGCCAGGAATCAAATTTCAAGGGCAGAAAAATACATTCTTAAACTTTTTAACAATTCATGGTCTAGTGCAATTTTATGGGACTATTATCTTAACCTGTGAAAGCAAACCACAATTAGGCTTATGCATTGTATTTTGCTTGGTGGTGTAAATTCTCTTAATTAACTTATTTCAAAACTGCTAGATTAGACTTGATGACTCATATAGAAGAGAGGGCGTCAGTTTTTCCATTTCATTCATTTGTATATTCAACAACAGCAGTTTCTAAATAATTAAATCCTGATGTGTGATGATTCTATGCTTATTTTTGCTTAGTGGTTTGCATTAGATAATAAAAAAGGCAGCAATTAACAACAACCTATTTAAAGGAAGGGTAAAAGGTAAGATTCACTCAAATCCTGGTGACTATATGGAAACATTCTCTAATTTTCTTGGCAACAATATGACAGTGGTTGGCCCTCTTCTATGACTTTTTCAGTTTCCAAATTTATTTATAGTTCTGTGATTTCCTGATGTTCTTCCACTCTAGTATTAACCTGTCCAACCTTGCTTAGCCAAATTCAGCTAGCTGCTGCCGCCTTGCTGGGCTAAAAGGAAAAAGTCTGTAAATATAAGATCTACAGTTAATAAAAGTATAAATGCATAACTATGGAAAAGTAAAGGGTTACAAGAGAGCCAGTTTGGTGTAGTGGTTAAGGCATCAAGCTAGAAACTGGGAGACCATGAGTTCTAGTCCTGCCTGAGGCATAAAGCCAGCTGGGTGACTGTGGGCCAGTCACTTTCTCTCAGCCCTAGGAAGGAGGCAATGGCAAACCACTTCTGAAAAAACATCTTGCCAAGAAAACTGCAGGGACTTGTCCAGGCAGTCTCCAAGAATCAGACATGATTGAATTGATGATAAAAAATAGGGTGGGCAGGGTTACAACAGGAATAGCCAAAACACATGGGGGACCTAAACCTTTCAGCACCTCAACTATGGTTTCCATGTATCTGACATTTTTGTGGGGGTGTGCCTTCAAATCAAGCCTAACTCATAGTAGGTACATGGACAAATCCATGCAGTTTTCTTAGCAATGTTTTCAGAAGTGGGTTGTCATTGCCTTCTTCTAGGGCTGAGAGAGAGCGATTGGCCCAGTCACCCAACTAACTTTCATATCTAAGGCAGGTGTAAAAGTCATAGTCTCCCAGCTTCTAATCTAGTACCTTTAACCTGATTCTGAGGTTATACCACCAAATTCTGGATGGCTCATTTTTCCTTTTCCCAAAAAAACTAAGGAATAGAATGAGAACTGGCAGTGACCTCCTGGAAGGACAAGAGGCAGGGTTGTGCTTGCTGATTCCTCAAATTATGCCTAACCCAAAACTACACAGAACTCTAACATTCTGCATGCCATTTATCCCCTTCCCCAAATGTCCATATTTATGTCCCTAATGCCTGCAGGAAGAAGGCTTACAAATATAGCAGTTGTCTACATTGAATGCAGAAGCATCCTGAACCAGAAACTTGTGTGCTTG
This sequence comes from Candoia aspera, assembly GCF_035149785.1. Lineage (NCBI taxonomy): Eukaryota > Metazoa > Chordata > Lepidosauria > Squamata > Candoiidae > Candoia > Candoia aspera. Next base: position 55,387,004 of record NC_086158.1, on the reverse strand, counting down.
GGATTATAGACTGCATGAATATCATGTACCATGATACAGTTGTTCATATTATTCATCCATCAATCTGAAAGAATGGCTGTAAAATACAGGTAATAGTGCAGCATTAAGTGGCTTAGAAGCATTTGTTGCTTTTTCACTATTACCACTATTAATCGTCCTGACAAGGATCATTCAAATACTAGCTATGCCATTCTGTGTAAGACAATGTTCACAGTTCATTTATTCACAAATTCACAGCTGATGAATGTATTCTGACCATTTAGGAAGTGACATCTTATTTCTCATTTGCTAGTTTGCCATTCCTGTACCATTCCTTGGATGGATAAAAATGTTCCTTTTCTCTAGAATTGCAGAAATAGGGGCTTGGGCAACAGAACAAGGATGTGAGAAATGGGTCCCATTCCCATCCGCAGTTTTCCATCCCTGACATCATCCAGCCTGTGATAACTTTAATTATACCCCTATATGGCAGAGAAAAAAATAAGAACTGTATGAAGTTAAGAGAGAGAACTGATGAATAACCATTAGAAACATGCAAATAAAATTAGTCAAACTGAGCTAAATTCCATGCAATAAATATTAGGGACTTTACGGTAAGGATAACTAAACTAGAACCAAATGCAATTAAAACAGGGCCTTGAATAATCTAAGTGTCAAGTAGATGCTTTGGGAGAAGAGATGTATATCCTTCTTTTCTTTGCTTGACCAAAGACAGGAATTTGTCAGGTTTTTTATCTCAGTCAGAGATAACTCTTTTTATAACCCAATGCCCTTATGAGGCACTAAACTAGAGTTGGAGTGGGAGGGAGCCATACAGCTAGTCATCCAGAGGAATCTCTGAACAGCAGCTCCACAGGACTTCTCAGCCCTAATGAAAAGCTGAACTGCCATAGACCTTACTGTTTTCATTCCTTCACTAACCTACCAAAGCAATTCAGATTATGATCCCAGCAGGTATAATATTGATCAGCTCCAATAATTCTTGTAAATAAAATATCTTGTATTCCCTTTGTAAACATTTCCATACAATACTTTTTAACCACTCTCTTTTTTTAAGAAAAAAATCTGCTGGGATCAGAATCTGAGCTAGCTCATAGGAACTCACACATTCACAAAGGTAACTTTCCAGCATTTTTATTTCCATGCTGCAAGAAATTACCCATGCCAGCATCAACACAATTTTTGAAAAGATTCTGTTCTCTTCATTGTCACCAGAGTGCTGTTTTTAATCTATTTCTGGAACTTATCATAGTGAATGTCAATCCTCTCTTGTTTCTGTTTTGAAAAAATATCAGGGAATAAGCCTTGGCAGCAACAGTTCTACAACTTCAATTCTTGTACAGTATTTTGATTTACCCAACCCTAACTGGTGATATTACTAGACCTTGTATTTTCTGATATGGAAATATAAACATTGAGGTCACTTATAATTAACTGTGCCCATCATCCTTCTGTTTCTTTTCTTTCATTTTTTTCTTTTAATCCAGCCAACTCTCATATGTATGGAAGCCTTGAAACATGTTTTCTATTCCCCCATTTCTGACTTGCCTGATGCTTTAGCTGGGAGCAGAGGCAGCTCTGTCGATAGCTCTGCAGCTAAGTGGAAGTCAACCTTATTTTCCCAAGACTGACTAGCATCTGTAGTACATCTTCAGGAAATAGTATTTCCCAGATCTATTTCTATCCACCTCTAGAAAGTAATATTTCCAAGATCTATTACTATGCTGAATAGTATAAAAGTGTGGACATACAGTAGAATGAAATTTCCCACAGTCATTACAGCCATTGAAGATTGAAGCCAATTAAGCAATAGGGAACAAGTAATAGAGCTCATGGGCACATGAGGAATGAAGGAGATTTGGAAAGGAAAGAATTTCAAAGCTCATTTGAGAGAGTTGCGTTTGGATAGTTAATGTTTTGATTGAATAAACCAAGCTACTTCTTGGAGGGAATTAAATGTTCTAATGTGTTTAGAGCAAGACTTTTTTTTTAAAAGACATACTAGAACTGGGACGCGGTGGCACTGTGGGTTGAGCTGCTGAGCTGCTGAGCTGCTGAGCTTGCTGATCGGAAGGTCGGCGGTTTGAATCCGCGTGACAGGGTGAGCTCCCGTTGCTAGTCCCAGCTCCTGTCAACCTAGCAGTTCGAAAACATGCAGATATGAGTAGATTAATAGGTACCGCTTCAGCGGGCAGGTAATGGTGTTCCGTTTAGTCATGCCGGTCACATGACCATGGAAGGGTCTATGGAAAAACGCCGGCTGTTTGGCTTGAAACGGAGATGAGCACCGCCCCCTAGAGTCAGACACGACTGGACTTAATGTCAAGGGAAACCTTTACCTTTACCTAGAGATTTAGACTATGTAGTCTTTTGGATTCAAAGTGGGGAAAGTGCTTCAGAATGCATGTGGACATAGAACCAGCATTTGTCAGCAGTTGCTTAAGCCAACTGTGTTGTTTTCCAGGATTGTGAGGCAGTTATAGGGGACAACCATGCAGTCCTTGGAAAATATATGGCTGCTTTAACAGCAGTTAAAGACAGCTGCTACAAGACCAGCCCTGCGTACTGTAGGGCACCTTCTTCTCTTGAAATCCAAGGTGTATGGAAGCTGTGAAAAAAAGCAAATTCCATGCTAGAGATCATTAGGAAAAGGAGTGAAAACTGCCAACCTTGTAATGCATTGTACAAAACTATGGCACATCTACATCTGGAATACTGAATGCATTTCAGTTTGCTGCAGTTGAAGAAGCATTTAAGAGAGAAACAAGGTGTAGAAGAGAGCAAACAGGATGCTCAAGGATCTTATAAGATAAAGGCAGAACGTTTGGGGGACTTTAGCATAGAAAAAGGTAATTGAAGGAAAACATGATCCAACTGCATCAGATCATGAAGAACAAGTCTCTCAAAGGCTGTTAGCACTAAGATCCAATATTAGCTTCAGTTGCAAGCAGTATCCCTCCAAATACCATTTGCAGGGGAATATGGGCAGGAGGACAGTATGTCTGCATCCTTAAGTATCTGCTTGGCCACTCTGAGTAAAAAAATCGAACTGCTTCAGCAGAGCTATTCCTATGTATGTTCTTAAGATAATGAAGTCTGAGATAATGAGCCATTAAGCTAGCAAATGGCAGACATAAGAAACTCTTATACCTGATTTGTTTTCCTGTCAAGGAAAGGAACTCTTCCTGAGTAGTTGACTGTTCACCTATGCTAAATATTAATATTTTGATGTAAACAGATGATTATTTTCTTTTTAAAAATCCATCATTTTTTTAACCATTATCCTTCCATTTTTACTGAAAATAGAGATGGGCAGGGGGGGAGGGAATCTAATTAAGAAGAATTTGTAGAAAATGACTGAATTTCTGGTTGGGGATGTGTCTGAGTGCCCCATCTTACACTGTACAATGATCTCTCTTGCAGTTTGTGATGTTTCATTCCTCTTATGCTTCAGATAAATCCTAAGGGAGGAATCAGGGAGAATTCCACCCATTTAGGTTATTTCCACAAGGGAGTTGGGCCAACCAACAGGATTGCAGAGTGACATAGATATGTAGAACAGAAAACCATTAGCATCCTTTTCTTTCTCACATTGATACAGAGACCGCCGAAAAAAGCTCACAAGTAATATTGTTGCATCATAGCAATAGGATAGAAAAATAGAACCTTTTTTCATAGGGGATTTTCATTTATTCATTTATTTATTTATTAAACATATTTGTATGCCACTGCAATAAAAAAATGAAAATCTTTGGCATAGCTTTGTTCTGTTTTGTTTCATTTTAAGAAAATGTGTGTGGGGGTTACTACTGTGCTACTTTACATACAGAGAATGACTTTGTTAATTGCTTCTCTACTGGGAATGTGGGGATGACAGAATTCCCTATTTTGGAGTTCTACTAGCAGGGGTGAAATATGATCTTGATTTTTTAAAATTGTAATTGCAATCTAAGATCAGCCAACTTAACAAAACCCAATGTATTTATTAATTGATTTTATTAAATGTAAAGATTGATATTATCCAGAATATTGCACTCTATAATGAAAATAATGGCTAATTTGGTTTGGCTACTAATAAAGCCATGTGGTACATATTATGATAATTCTAACAAGACCCATTGCTGGCATTTGCCTGAAGTAGGTTTGAACAAACCAGCTAAAGGATCAAGTATAATATGCCCATGATTCAGTGGTCACAGATCTCAGAATTCAATGAAGATGTGTTAAAAGAGCTTACATGATTACAAATTTGCAGCATTTTAGAAACAGTCCAACAGATCATTTTCTAATAAGCAATACTTACTTATGCCCTTTGATGTTAGAGCTGCTCATAAGGGAATATTCCTTGATTTTCATCTCAGCCAATTTCTCTATTAGATGCAACTAAACAAATGTTTTTCCATTTGAAATTGAAAAAAGAATAAGATGGATGGATGAATGAATATGACATTATGCACTGCCTTATTTATTTATTTGTGCTTGTTATGGAGAAGGAAAATTACAGAGAGAACTCTAAGCAGAATTCATAACAAGGATTAATTGAGAAAGCTTGGATTTCTGGTAAAACTACTTTTGCAATGATCAGTAGTGTCACATGATAGAGATAAAGGAGCAACAGAATATTACCTCCAAGCTATTTGCGTTGTAGACTTCATCTCTTTTTCATTAGTGACTCTTCTCACTTTCGTACTCTTTATGAAATGGTACAGAGGAACGCATTCCTGGTGGAGAAGATTCTTACTAGTATGATAGAACAAACATCTTGAATGTCTCTCATCTGGTTCTGGAAAACTCTGGATATAGCAAAATTGCCAGTGATTTTTTTTTCTAGTAGTAAAGACCTGATTTAGGCTAATCTGAGAGATATCAAGGTCACTTGATTAAACAATGCTCTCTTTTGGGAACCAGAAATCATGCCTTCTCTTTCACAGGTCCTACCATCTGGAATGGTATCCTCCCAGAAATCCATGTAGCTCCCATTCTGGTGAGTTCTGGACAACTTAAAAACTTGTCTGCTCTTCCAGGCCTTGGGGTAGGGTGCTTGTAGAGTCCTGGCTGGTTGTCTGATGTGTGGTTTGTCCAGTTGAATGGATTCTTTTTTTCATTGTTTTTCCATATTTAAATGTAATTGCTTTGCAGTCAGTCAGCCTCTAAATCTAAATAGTAGTAGCAGTAGTAATGCACTCCTAGATTGTTATCCACACCTATATATACTCATTCTAACCTGACAATATTTTTCCCCCTGTTGTCTGTCTGATTAAAATTATGCTCTAACTATTACTTTTAAATTTTAGAGAATCAACCTACTTAAGCACAATTTGCTAAAATTCCCTCTGGCTATATTCTGACCTGGTTTCTCTGCCTGTTTGGAGCTTCACCAATATCTCAAATCATGGCTTCCCATATATATATAGTACTCTAAAATGTCCCAGAAAATGATAGAGAAGATTCAGAAAGATTCTTTTTTCTTCTTTTCTTTTAACTATCCCCAAACTATTAAGATTGCTCTTGCAAATCAAAAAGTAGAATATTGAAAAACCATGTACTGTCAGTAAATATTCAATTCCTAGGTTGCATCTTCAACTGTAGAGTAATTACAAAATCCACAGTTGTTAGCATGACATTAGATTAATTAATGAAAGCATTATGCTCTTCTTTGGTATATCCCTGGTATTGAAATCTGTCAATAAATGATATTGTGCATAGGGGATGGTATTTGTTTGTTTTGCTAAACTAGGGAAAAAAGAAAAGAACATTTATGAAAGGATTGTTTACTATCTCATTTTACAGTTACTTTCTTTTAAAAGTTATTGTTACATCAATGTGTTATATCACATTGTTACATGTTACTCTGCATATAAAATTTTGTTGGTTTGTTTGATATAATAACATGAATTAAAAAAAAACTTTCCCTTGCAATATTCCCCACCCACATCTATCTTGCACAGAAGTATGTCTACCATTGTTATGTAATTTAAGTCAAACTTCCTCAAAAAGCAGCTATAGGCATTTAGGGTTTTGGTTTTAGATCAGAATTTAAAGGATCTAAACCTCTGCAACTATTTGATTAAATTTTTACAAGCTCATTCTTCAGCCAGGTCTACTGGGACTGCAGATGTCATCCAATTCTGTTCACAAGTCAGATAATCCCAGCCATTTATGAATGTATCTGGACATTCAATAATTAGATATAAAGCTTTAGGTTTATGCATCTGACTTAAATTTGGCAAACTTGAGGATTCTTGATAGGAGCCCAAGTTGAAATAGGTTGTTTTCCTAACTGCCAACTGGAATCCAAATTGACAAGGAATAAGGAAGCATGCAGATGGACAACTAAATAAAATGGACATCACCCTTTCAATTCTGTCTCGAAGAGTTTTGCATGTCTTAAAAATTTCAGTTTAATACTGAACTTCAGCCTGTGAAAATTGAAGATCAACCAAAAGGCTAAATTTGGCTAAGGAGGCTCAGAAGCAAGAGAAAGAAGTAACTGGAAGCCAGATGTATAGTGCATAATAATGATATGGCAAGATATGAAAGAATGGTATGGTGATATCATGTACCATCTCATCTTCTCCAAAATAATTTCAAATGTATTCTTGAGTCTAGCAGCAGGATCATATAAAATTGACCCTAAGACCTACATCTTGACCACTGAACTGGAGAATATAAGTATTACAAAAAATGTTACAGATAAATAGGATGGTGTGTGAAACTGAGTGGCAGGTGTCACCAATTTTATTCTCTCTTCTTAAGTTGCTGTATGAAAACCCTCCTCATATGTGACCTGAAAAGAGAATAAGGCAAAATGAACACAGGCACCAACAAAGGATTCTCTATAAGATTTCAAAACAAAAAATGTAAATTAATCACTGGCAGGAAGTATCTCCAAAGGAGAAAAACATCCCAGTTTAAGCATCACTACCAACAGCATTTGTTAACTTTCATAAACAGAAGATAATTGTGACTAAAAGTGACTAGAGGGGAAAAAGAAAGAAACTTTGCAAGACACGTTCATTTTCAACTCAGCTAAAGAGGAAACATGATGGCACATTTGAAAAAAAATGTTCACATTGTGTTCTTAAATGAAGCTGAGGTAAGTACAAGTTTTAAATAAAAGCAATGATGATCTCCAGCTAACAAGGCGGAAAACCTGATTTGCAACACATGATTAAATCTAAACTTCTTTCAGTGTTACTTAGTGAGTCAACTAGATTTCATACAGCCTAAATGAGGTAACATTTTCATGCTCTTATTTTTGAATATGGTAACATAATTATGATTGAATTATTAGCCTCCTTATTGCTGTAATGTGAGCTTTAATCTTTAGGATTTCATGAATACCCTCAGCAAAGGAATGCTCTTGCTGCTGAGGATAAACCAGATGGGTCAACAACCAGAGTTAAAAGATACCTTGTCATACTAAAGAGATCAACAATTGACCATATAACCACATTATGAGCTACCACAACCTGCAGACTCAGCCACTGACTACCCACCCACTTCACCCCTTATACCTGATGATAAAAGATATTGTGTGATCAAAGAACAACACTTTGCAAAAGAAAAGGGATCTGTTTATTTCACAAACTCTTTTCCACAGAAAAAAAATATGCACATGTGCTTTTGCATTTCATGTTAGAGTCAAAACACATGCAATAGCATCTTAAATGCACGACATACGTTCATACATACGATGTTGAACTGTGTGCTAGCATTACAATTCATTCTCAGAACATTACATATTTCAAGCCTATTCACTTTGCCATACATATTTAGAGAAAGATATTGTGATGTGGGAGAGAGTTTCAAACACTATTCTATCAGCTAGAAAAGCCAACATCAAGTATACAAAATCTAAATTAAGGATAAGCAATTTGGTGCTGTCCAGCTATTTGGGACCTAAACTCCCATAATCCTTCCTATTGGTCATGCTGCCTTGTGTTCATGGGGTGGAAATCCTAATCTTCTGGAGGAAGCCAAATTGCTGATCAAAATAATATGAAATTATTCTATAGTACATGGTTTGATGCTAGAATACTGCAGTGCTCTCTTTTCTGCAGAGAGGGGTGTGATGTATTATCTGTTTTCTTGCACTCTTTATAAAGGGAAAAGCAAAAAATTTACCCATAAATCATAATTATATTATCAGGCTTTACAGCCCAGAAAATTGGAGATAACTTTGTAGACAGAGAGTTGCCTGCTATATCCAGTTTTGATTGCTAAGACTGCTGAGAATCTTCAATTATTATGATGAGAAAGACTGGTCCTTGTTTTGGAGATCAGTGCTCAAAACTGTGGTCTTTTTGAAATGTACCTTCTTATTCCATTTCTTTTTGGCAGGAAACTATACTCTATCTAAAATGAAACAGTATTAGTGCAACAAAGTAATGTTGCTTAATGAAATTATTCAATCATCTGTTCAGACTAGAAGATGGTCTGCTACACTGTGCCTAGGTATATTGGGAGCCATCTTTGAGGACACAATACAATGCAAATTATAATTATAACTAATCTATGGAAAAAGTGCAGCTGGCTTGTGTTTAAGGCACTGTGTAGAAACTGCAGAACTATTGGTAAAAAACAAGAGGAACTATATATAGCAAAGCAATATCATTGAATCAAATAGAACAATAATACCATCCACCAACAACAATAAGTGTGGGGGAAGAGATAATGCCAAATAAGATATTGACATGTGACAAAGATTAATCTCCCTATCCTTCGCCATTGTTCCAATTCAGCTCACTATACCAGGACTAATCTCACAGCTAAAATTGCATCTAGCTTAGCTTTCAGTTACCATTAATTGTGGAACACCAAATAATAGAACTATCTGTGTAAATTTCACATTTTGACATATGAACAGAAGGGAATTTGGAGGAAACAAATACACATCTTGTGGAATATTAAACAGAAATCTATTATACAATTTTCAATTTTTGTATAATGAAGGGATCATAAGGATTCTCAAAAGCTGAACAAGTAGTTTTCCCTGATTTGGTGTCCTCCAAAAACGTTGGGCTATAATTTCTAGTAGCCCCAATCACATCACTCATGTCTATATTGCCTTGATAATTATTATCTATCATTTCAGAAGAGCCCTAGGTTAAGAAAGGCTTATCTAAACTATAGGTAAAGATGTCTCTTTCACCTGTGGTTAAAACAACACAAAACAAAAAAGCAACTAAAACAGAGAATATTGTGGCTGAAAAGGTAGCAGAGGAGGAAGAAGAGATCATCCATCTTCGAGCATGACCCTGCAATGGGTAAGTGGGTGGGCAAGTAGAAGTCTTGTAGAAAAAGCTATCATGCTGAAACAAATATTTTTTTTTACCCCAACTAGCTTAGAAAGCACAGGACTTGATTGAAAATTTAAGCTTGATTCCACAAAGTGCTATGTGATCTAAGCAAATCAAAGTACTGAGCCCCTGTGATTTTCTCCTTTGCCTTCTTTGTTTTCTTCATATGCTGTTTTATGATATCTCTCTCTTGTTTAATTGTGATTAAACTGGACATTTGTCTCTCTGTATTTCATTCCACCTTACTTTTATGTCCTAAATTGTTATTCAGCTGGTTTGATTTAAATGTTTAGGTAGAGAGTTATGCACAGCATTGGCTGCTGCCTGCCCACTCTCTCACCCCCAGTGATTGTCTCTGATGCTCACACATTCACTTTGGCTTCTTTACAGCATGGATGCCTGGAGCATTAAATGAAAGCAACTCTTTTATCACTGAGTCCTTTTGCTTCTGAGATCTTATTTTTATTCAGGTGCCACCTAGTTTCAGATACTGCTTCAAAAGTGAGATACATTACATAAAACAACCCCTATTCTCTCTCACATGCTCGCACACATGGAGTGGTTAATTGCAACAATCACCAATCTCTTGCTCTCCATTATTTATTTATTTATAGGCAGTACTATGAAACTTGCAGGGGGTATTTCATGGATGTGATTATATCATTCAAAAAAACCCACCTGTGGCCAATCTACTTTCGCCTGCAGCTAAACAAATCCCAGATCATGGAATAAACCTGCCTATATCATTAGGTAATGGGCTGAGAAAAAAAAAGCTAAACAATTATTTGGGATATATTAAGGGCATTCCTATTTGGTGACATAGTAAAAAAAAAAATTGCAGGGGGGGGGATGAAGGAAAATAATTTCAATTTTTTTGATGGAGAAAATTAATTTTTGTTTGAACCTATAATGAATGGGCAGAGTAGCCAAACTTCTAAAAATTCAAACATTCAGTTATCCAAATGAATTGGGTTTCAGCCTTATTTGGTAACCATAGGAGGATTTTTTTCTATGGCCATGGTCAAGGATTTACAAACTATTAACTTAAGAGAACCACAGAATATGAATGGGGCTAAAAGTATCACCACAGCATAGTCATCTCCCATGCAAGCCTATGAAAGAAATTGCTTTTTGGTGCTTAGTTCTAAACTTCCCTGGTGAATCCTTTGGGGAAAAAAATAATCTAGTCCTGGAGTTATCCTTACCTTTCTATACAACTACACAATACAAATGGACAAGGAATGAGAGACAATTTATGGGAAGAATGATGCTACTAACAAAACTGATACTTTTCAATATGAGTGGTGTGTTATGCATTTAAAAGGACACAACTTCATTTGCAGCATCCTTAGATAACAGAGTGTGAAAGTCATCACTGAGATCTCTTTTAGAGTAAAATAGAGGGAGAAAAAGGGAGATCAACAAGGTAACATTCCCATCCCGCAACTCCTGTGATTTTCTTTCTCGCTTATTTATTTTAATCCCTGCAAAATTCAGCCCATCTTACATCTAGTTTTCCAAATTTATCAGCTTAAAAATTGGAAGCATAATGTCACAAAATTTGGAGTCGATCCCACTGGCTAGCTTCCACTTCCAGAATCTGCCACCTTTAAACTGTGCTTCTCAACAGCACAATTGTTTTGCTCATGCCTGTTAACTCCACCGATGGTGGAATGGACAGATCAGCCGAACTCTAAGCAGCAAGAAATGTTTACAGTGCTCTCTAGACATGACTAAACAGGAAACAAACTGACAAAGTTAAAATGCAGTTTGCATGTAGTTAAATTTCAGGAAAGAAAGAATGGATAATTCAAAGAATTATGTAACACTGAAGTTGAAATACATCCAAGTCAAAAGAAAATAGCAGTTTTATTCCAGACATTAAAAGGCCCCTGTCTGTCATTACCATATATTAAGTTATTCAATTACATACTAGGTAGTTGCACAATTCCTCCAATTGTAAACAGAACCTTAAAAAAAAAAATAAATCCATCTTAGCCCATAAAAAGATTTTAATTTTAGTCATAGAAGCAATTAAGCTATTGTTGTTTACAAAAATACTTTTATTGGCATCTTTTTCTGTGCAGCTTAAACTTCTCATATACTAATTGGATAGTTGCCAATGTTTCTCATCAAATCACCATATCAGAGAGTTTGAACGAGCACTTCCTCCTTTCTTGCTTTATATTGTAAATATGAACATGACATACTGCCCCCCCAAAAGAAAGAAAACACTAAGCAGCAGGCTTCAAAGGGTAAGCCAAGTGGAAACGGTGAATTAAATCAGGAGCATTAACGTGGAGAGCAGACACCCATTCAGGATGAGGAAAGTGTTTCCATCGGACAAGATACTGGAAGGTGCCGCGAAGCTTGCGAGAATCAATGACCTCCTTGACCTCAAAGTGCTGTTGGCCATCAATCATGATCGGAGCAGGAGGAGGAGGTTGGGGATGCCAGCGGGAGGAGTGGTGGACAGGCTTGAGCAAGCTGCAATGGAAAACAGGGTGCAAGCGTTTCAAATTGTGAGGCAGGTCCAACTTAACAGTAACTGGATTGATACGACCAACAATAGGGAAAGGACCAATGAACTTGGGAGCACGTTTTTAGAGGGTTGTGGTGACTTGATGAATTCGGTAGATCAAGTGTCATGTTCTATCTATGAACATGACACTAGGTTGCAGAAACATAAACTCAAATGTTTTGTTTGCACAGCTTGCTCATTTATGGTTAATTGAACCATGGTTTCCTGAATTAATCACACTGTTTGGCTTTGTTCAATATACTCAATCATAAAATATAACAGTTAGGTTTGTACAACATATTTTTGTTTATTCGTTTAGTCGCTTCCGACTCTTCGTGACTTCATGGACCAGCCCACGCCAGAGCTTCCTGTCGGTCGTCAACACCCCAAGCTCCCCCAGGGACAAGGCGGTCACCTCTAGAATATCATCCATCCATCTTGCCCTTGGTCAGCCCCTCTTCCTTTTGCCTTCCACTCTCCCTAGCATCAACATCTTCTCCAGGCTGTCCTGTCTTCTCATTATGTGGCCAAAGTATTTCAGTTTTGCCTTGAATATCATTCCCTCAAGTGAGCAGTCTGGCTTTATTTCCTGGAGGATGGACTGGTTTGATCTTCTTGCAGTCCAAGGCACTCTCAGACTTTTCCTCCAACACCACAGTTCAAAAGCATCGATCTTCCTTCTCTCAGCCTTCCTTATGGTCCAGCTCTCGCAGTCATATCTTACTACTGAGAACACCATTGCTTTAACTATGCGGACCTTTGTTGTCACTGTGATGTCTCTGCTCTTAACTATTTTATCGAGATTTGTCATTGCTCTTCTCCCAAGGATTAAGCATCTTCTGATTTCCTGACTGCAGTCAGCATCTGCAGTAATCTTTGCACCTAGGAATACAAAGTCTTTCACTGCTTCTACATTTTCTCCCTCTATTTGCCAGTTATCAATCAAGCTGGTTGCCATAATCTTGGTTTTTTTTGAGGTTTAGCTACAAGCCAGCTTTTGCACTTTCTTCTTTCACCTTCATCATAAGGCTCCTCAGTTCCTCTTCACTTTCAGCCATCAAAGTGGTATCATCCGCATATCTGAGATTGTTAATGTTTCTTCCAGAGATTTTAACTCCAGCCTTGGATTCCTCAAGCCCAGCTTGTTGCATGATGTGTTCTGCGTACAAGTTGAATAGGTAGGGTGAGAGTATACAGCCCTGCCGTACTCCTTTCCCAATCTTAAACCAGTCCGTTGTTCCGTGGTCTGTTCTTACTGTTGCTACTTGGTGGTTATACAGATTCTTCAGGAGGCAGACAAGATGACTTGGTATCCCCATACCGCTAAGAACTTGCCACCATTTGTTATGGTCCACACGGTCAAAGGCTTTAGAATAGTCAATAAAACAGAAATAGATGTTTTTCTGAAACTCCCTGGCTTTTTCCATTATCCAGCGGATATTGGCAATTTGGTCTCTAGTTCCTCTGCCTTTTCTAAACCCAGCTTGTACATCTGGCAATTCTCGCTCCATGAACTGCTGAAGTCTACCTTGCAGGATCTTGAGCATTACTGGCATGTGAAATGAGCACCACTGTTCGATAGTTTGAACATTCCTTAGTGTTCCACTTTTTTGGTATGGGGATATAAGTTGATTTTTTCCAATTTGATGGCCATTCTTGTGTTTTCCAAATTTGCTGGCATATAGCATGCATTACCTTGACAGCATCATCTTGCAAGATTTTGAACAGTTCAGCTGGGATGCCGTCGTCTCCTGCTGCCTTGTTATTAGCAATGCTTCTTAAGGCCCACTCAACCTCACTCTTCAGGATGTCTGGCTCTAGCTCACTGACCACACCGTCAAAGCTATCCCCGATATTTCTATCCTTCCTATATAGGTCTTCTGTATATTCTTGCCACCTTTTCTTGATCTCTTCTTCTTCTGTTAGGTCCTTGCCATCTTCGTTTTTGATCATACCCATTTTTGCCTGGAATTTACCTCCAATGTTCCTAATTTTCTGGAAGAGGTCTCTTGTCCTTCCTATTCTATTGTCTTCTTCCACTTCCGTGCATTGCTTGTTTAAAAATAATTCCTTATCTCTTCTGGCTAACCTCTGCAATTTTACATTTAATTGGGCATATCTTCCCCTATCAATGTTGCCTTTTGCTTTCTTTCTTTCTTGGGCTACTTCTAGTGTCTCAGCAGACAGCCATTTTGCCTTCTTGGTTTTCTCTTTCTTTGGGATGTATTTTGTTGCCGCCTCCTGAACAATGCTGCAAACTTCTGTCCATAGTTCTTCCGGGACCCTATCTACTAAGTCCAGTCCCTTAAATCTATTCTTCACCTCACCTTTGCATATTCCTTCGGAATATTAGTGAGCTCATATCTAGCTGATCTGTGGGTCTTCCCTAATCTCTTTAGACTGATCCTAAATTGTGCAATAAGAAGTTCGTGATCTGAACTACAGTCAGCTCCAGGTCTTGTTTTTACTGACTGTACAGATGTCCGCCACCTTTGGCTGCAAAGGATGTAGTCAATCTGATTTCGGTGTTGTCCATCTGGTGAAGTCCATGTATAAAGCCGTCTCTTAGGTTGTTGGAAGAGAGTGTTTGTTATGCAGAGTGAATTGTCTTGGCAAAATTCTATCAGCCTATGTCCTGCTTCATTTTGTTCTCCCAGGCCATACTTACCTGTAATTCCAGGTGTCGTTTGACTGCCCACCTTAGCATTCCAGTCTCCTGTGATGAAAATAACATCTCTTTTAGGCGTGTTGTCCAGTAGGTGCTGCAGATCCTCAAAGAACTGCTCTACTTCAGCTTCTTCAGCATTTGTGGTTGGGGCGTATATTTGGATCACTGTGATGTGAGATGGCTTGCCCTGAATTTGAATTGAGATCATTCTGTCATTTTTTGGATTGTATCCAAGTACTGCTTTAGCCACTTTATTATTAATTATGAAGGCTACTCCATTTCTTCTGTGGTCCTCTTGTCCACAGTAGTAGATCTGGTGGTCATCTGATGTGGAGTGGCCCATTCCAGTCCATTTCAGTTCACTGATGCCCAAAATGTCTATCTTTAATCTTGACATCTCACCAATAACCACATCCAATTTGCCCTGGCTCATAGATCTTACATTCCAGGTTCCAATGGTGTGTTGATCCTTAGAACATCGGATTCGCCGTTCACCACCAGCACCGTCAGCCGCTAGCCATCCTTTTGGCTTTGAGCTAGCTGCGTCATCACGTCTGGGGCTAGTTGAACTCATCCTCTGTTCCTCCCCAGTAGCATTTTGACCATCTTCCGACCTGAGGGTCTCATCTTCCGATGGTATACTGACCTATCTCTGGTTGTGCTGATCCGTTTAGTTTTCACGGCAAGAATACTGGGGTGGGTTGCCATTACCTTCCCCAGGGATTTATTTAGTCTGACCTCTCTGTCACGACCTTCCCGTCTTGGGTAGCCCTTCACGGTTTAGCTCATGGTATGACTGAGGTGCTCAAGCTCCAGCACCACGACAAGTTAATGATCCTTTGCTGAAGGTACAACATATTAGCCAACTATATTTTAGCCAAACAACCAAACACCATCAACAGCAGAATCTGAACATATCTTTCCATATTGTCTCAGTGCTTTATGGATTGCACTACACATTGCAAAAAACATAACCATATGTTTTTTTGTTTTTTGTTTAAAAAAAAAAGCACTTCAGTACTGAATTTCTCCACCCCTTTATAACACCTAATCTGACTTATTGTCCTGGCATCATTTTGCTGAATATTTTCCAGCTCAGTAAAATGATTTGAATTGAAGTGGGAAATCGTACATCATAATTTACCATATAAAGTGCACTTGTTATCCAGACATAGACAGAACAGAATGATATTGGAATATTAGGAAAGTTATACAAGATATCAAAAAAAAAGAAGAAGCTTGATTTGGGTTGCTTTTATTAGCAGCAAAACCAGATAGCAACTCTTTTTCATTCATACAGAAAGTACCTACACAGTTAGATCAGATTTCAATATTGGGACCACCACAGTGCAACTGAAATGGCCGTGTGGTACACAGTTCTGACCTCCAACAGGAAAACTGCCTTGGAATTCAAGGAGAGTGATGGGAGACGGCCACCTCTATTTCTCTGCCTTGTTGCCTGGGGTTATTGCCCCCCTCTGCCAGATAGAAAATATGGCCCTTACACCTTCTAGAACCATAGGTTTTCTACTTGATGTGGACAGCACTGATTCTTACTGCATGAAAAAACTCAGTGCGTAAGATTTCTGAATCCTAACCCTATTAAACATGATTCATTTACCTATTATTCAGGTAGCCATTCCACTATCTCTTTTTTTAGGTGGGGGGGGGGGAAGATGTCAAATAATACTTCAAGTTGAAAAGAAATCGCCTTGTTCCTGTAGGTGTTTCTAAATGGCAATGAATTTTCACTGTAAGTCATATCTATTAATGTTATTCTTCAAACATAACCTCTAGAGAGATCATGTTGATCCCCTGGGCTACAACATTCCCTTGGTGCTTAAATGATCTGAAGGCCCCCAAACTCCATTGAAATAAATCCCAATTAGATATCCATTAACAACTGTAAAAAGATCACTGGGTCCATTACCAGCAGCCTTAAGACATTTTAGCTCTAATTTTTTAAAACAAAATCTTCCATCTTCCACTTATTTATCTCTTTAATCAGCACAAAGAAAAGCCTATATCACATTTCAGTACCATCAATTTAACTGCAGCACTCTTCCAGGATGTTTTATTATATTTTGGCTCTTCTATTTTATTTCAAAAATATTGCAAAAGGATATACATGAGAAATGGTCTACATCCAGGCAAAATAGGCCCAAAAGATTTTAAGCTCACTTTCATACATCATGCCATTCACTCCAAAGGAGTCTAGCATGATATTGGAAAGTATTTGCAGACTGGCTTTATCTATGCACAGTAAGAACCAATGAAGGGATGTAACATGCCACACATATCGAGTACCAAAACCCTTTTCCTTCAGCTTAATACTCCATGCTTTTATGAAACACAGTCTCTCCGCTTACACATTATAGAATGACTTCATATAGTCATATAGTTCACCAAGTGTCAATCACCATGTTCCATATGCATTGGCTGAATGTTGTCATCATTCACATGCCAGAGGTTATTTCCCCACAGTAACTCAGTGTATCAGGTAGAGCCATCAAACCACCATTTTGCCAAAATAACAGTAATAAGGACAGGCTTTATATCACTTCAGTGAAGACTAGTGATGCTATGAAGATGCTATAAGCCACCAGTACAGAAATGGCCAAACTAAGGACATTAGAATATGGACTGTAATGAACGGTAGGGACTGAGTTACCAAAGGTTCAACTGCAAAGTCATTTCATCTCCTTTCTGCTGAGGCTCTGAGAGGAACATAATAGTTCTGATTATACGCTTCATGAAAGGGCAAAAATGGTTTCCTTTTGTATTTTTATGACAACAAGAACATAAGATTTTCTTCTTCAAGTGTCAAAATAATTTCATCTGGCTGTGTATGGGTAAAGTATGTCAGGTCTGAGGCAGTGAGGCAGAAAACCATTTGTTTCTAGACCAGAGATGGATATCATGTAAACATACAACATCTGCTCACCTTCAAGAACACCAAGCACCATTTTGCTGTCATTGTGATTAGGAACAGACAGCTATGAAAGGATTGCAAAAAAGGAATTTGAAAAGTACATTGCCAACCGCAACCTCCCGCTTAACTTCTTTAAAGATATTTAATGCTGAAAACCAGACAGACAAACAATTAGGCTATAAGGCAACAAAATGCTCAAAGAGACTAAGATTGTAGAAAAACTGAATGAATTATTTGTTTCTGTCTTTACTACATAAGATATACTGTAACAGAAATATTGGGGCATGTACTGACTTTCCCAGTGAGATGCAATGGGCTAGAAACCAGGAGGCTGTGAGTTCTAGTCCTGCCTTAGGCATGGAAGCTGGCTGGGTGACCTTGGGCCAGTCACTTTCTCTCAGTCCAACTCACCTCACAGGGTTGCTGTTGTGGGGAAAATAGGAAGAAGGAGTATTTGGTATGCTCGCCGCCTTGAGTTATTTATAAAAATAATAAAGGTGGGATAGAAAATAAATACATAAATGTGTCAACAGAAGATGTTCTGGGATTCTGAGATACTTACATCTTAACAAATTGCCAAATCCAAATGCCATCCACCCAAAAGCTCAAACATGAAATTGCTGACATCCTAGCAAAAATATGTAACTAGTCTCTCAAACTAGATTAAGAGCCAGAAGACTCTTAATCACTGAAAATTTTACTTTTCAATGTGAGACCAATTTTTAAAAGGGATCTGTAGGTAAGGAAAATTATAGGCCAATCAATTTTTAATGTCTGTTCCAGGTACATTGGCAGTAATGGGACTCAAAGAAAAAAATGACTAAGCATATTGAGAAACAAAGCTTGCTGAAGCATAATCAGAATGTATACTGAAAACTATCATCCTGCCTCACCAATGTTACAGTTTTTTAAGATGTGTCTGTAGATTGAGGTGGTTCTGTCAACACTGAAAGTTCATTATCAAAGGCTCCTGGGCAAATTTAGTGGTCATGGGATACAAAGACTCAGGGTCTTATAGATTGCTAACTGATTAAAAAGCAGAAAGCAAACAGCTGGAATTAAAGGGCAATTTTCTTAATGGAGGAAAATAAAAGTGAGAGTCTCTCAAGGATCTGTCTTGGGAGTCGTGCTTTTTACTTAAATTATCTTGATTTAGGAATAAGCAGTTAACCGGCCAATTTGTGAATGACATCAAGCTATTCAGGATGGTAAAAATTAAATGTGATTGTGAAGAGCCTTTGATAAAGTTCCTCCTCAAAAGTTCTAGGGTAAATTTAGCTGTCTTGGGTATGAGTACTTGCCTTTTAATGGATTTCAGTGCAAACTGTTGAAGTGCTGAAAACCAAAAGTGATTGTGAAGAGGTCCAGAAATTCATCTATAAGTGGACTGAATGGTCAAAGATGGTAATGTATTTCAATTTAAGAAAGTGAAAAAGTATGCATATTGGGGTGAAAAATCTTAACTTCCTATATGCACTGATGGGTTGACCAGGAACAAAATCTTGGGATCCTAGTGGATACAACATTTAATCACATTCAATCACATTTAGTTTTAGATAGCGACTTGGTGCGTGGCAGCTGTGAAAAAGGCAAAATTCATGGGAGGGATCATTAAGAAAGGGTTTATAATGCCTTTATCCAAATCTGTGGGTATGTTCACATCTGCTATGCAGTTTGTGTCACCACTTTCAAAAAAGAATATAAGTTTGTTGTAAAAAATACAGAAGAAGGAAAGCAAAATGTTTGGTGGAGGGGTAGGAGGGTCAAATATCTTCCATGTGAGAATAACATGGAAGTAAGCAAGGTTGGCTGGGAATTCTGAGAGGTGAAGTCCTCACATCTTAAAATTGCCAGGGTTGAGAAACATTGCTATATAGTAAATTGTAGCATGGGCAGACATTTTTCTAAAAGACAGTATTCCATTTGCTTTTAAAGTCATATGATATGTAGGATTTGCTGGCAACCATTTTAGATGTATTCTCCTCAAGAGGTCTTCCGGCTGATTTAAAGGTACCACATATGCACACATACATACATACCTACACAGAATGCTAATATTAGGACAATATTTACAAGGATATTTTAACAAGGACTGCACATAAATTATTAGACAGAATGAATTAAAGAATCTATTGGGTAAGGTTTGACCAAAACAACAACATATTTTGTGGAATGTCAGCATATAGGTTTACCCTACAGTAATTGTAACAATATCCAGACGTATAAAAGGTTGACAGTATGCTTGAACTTGGCCATGTTACATCGGATTAAAATTTATCCCGCCATGTTGGCACCATAATATAGTCCAACGAATATGCACTGGGGAGCTAATAACTGAAAGCTGCCATATTTATCCAGAGGAACATGATTGTTCTACACCTGAGGGAGAATCTTACAACAGATAGAGCTAATAACCAAAGTAATTTAGAGAGCATGAAGTCAATACTTCCTCTTTGCTGGTATTCTTGACTCAGTAAGACAAAAATTCCTTTCTTCTGTTAAGGTTGGGAGAATATATGGTATGACTTATCAGTACTTCCACAAAATTACCTGAATTGGATAAATCAAAAGTTGGGAGATTAATGGCATGCTCAGAACAAAGTGCAATGTTCTGACAACTCTATTTACAGTGTTCATTGTCTCCAAGCTAGAACCCTTGTAGTAAAGATGTGTCCAACATGTCACTTGTGTAATATATGAGTGTGTGTGTGTGCACACCTATGTATGCCACATGCATACAAAAGCTGAAAAAAGCAGCAGGGTGGTAAAAAAAAAAGCCAATCAGAAATCAGGAGTCTTGTGGGTATTTTGAATTTGTTCCTTTGAATCATGAAACCTAAATTCTCCCCCTGCCTGAGCCTTGGTAATGGTTTGCTGGGAAAGGGGAAGTGGGGGAAGAGGGAATGAGAGAGAGAGACAGAATACATAGAGCACTTACAATCAGATGCAACTGGCACTTAATTTTTAAGAATTTTACTACTGCAACCTTCCAGCCAAAACTATTCAATTCAAGATGCTGGTTATCACCTTTAAAGCACTACATGGAATAGGACCAGGTTATCTGCAGAACCACTCTCCCTGAGGCTACCTGCCCATCCCACTGGAGTGGAGAGGGTAGGCATGATCCAGGTCCCTTCCCTCAAATATTGCCATCTTGTGAGTCCTTGGAAACATGCCTCTTCTGTTGCAAGCCCTGTCCTATAGAACACTCTCCCCACTGAGATCCAACAGTTCTCCCTTCTTTTAACCTTCAGGACAGCATTAGGACCTGGATCTTCCCCCAGGCACTGGGACAGGGTGAGCTCAGAACATGATGAGAATGTTATGAGTTGCATCAGGGAAGTGTGGTTGTAGTGCCAGATTTTGCTGTTCTTAGTTTTACTGTTTCTTTTGCTTTTATTGCTGTACATATTGTTTTATTTTTGGGTTGTAAGCCACCCAAAGTTTGGCTTTAAGATGGGTGGCTATACAAATGTTTTAAATAAACGAACAAATAAATAAATAACAATAAGAGATAGCTGAAAATTACATGCCCAGACATTTTTGGTAATGTAAAGGCAGTGTAGGTGCTTGTTTGAAGAAAATGGATCGTCTAACTCTAATGAGCAAAACTTGGAATGCCCCCCACTGACTCTCAGTGTAATATCACGTCTTCATGATAATGTGCAGAATACAGCTGCTGATAGTGGAGAATGAGTTGATGAACCATGGACGTTGCAATGAAAAAGTGAAAGTTAAGAAAGAATGATCAACACTGAGATATGTAGGGTTTTAAAATACGGGATCATCCTTTCCAAATTCTTGGATTATTTTCCAGCTTCAGCAGCTCCTTCGTATCCATACAATAACCTCACAGTTTCTTAACAATGTCATAAAAATAGGAAGAGGGAACTATAATAGACTATGCAGCTTTTCATTAAGAAGGAAATTTCCCACCATCACATGTTAAGATGATAGCTCTAGTTTCCCTGGTTTTAGAATGTTTGTGAATTTCATGTTCACCTTAATCTCAACTGTTTGTAGGCAACTACCCAAACCTCTTTAACACTTTCCAGAATATAAGGTCATTTATAATAGTTATCTTTCTTTGGCCTTTCACCAAATCTGGAAGCTAGGGTAAAAGGGAGTTTAACTTTCATGACTTACCAAGCAGGGCTCTGGCATTTGATAAATTCTTTACTGCAGGAAAGATTTTTATGTTTTTTCAGAGAGAGAAAAATACCACCCCTAAACCAATTTGGGTAATGAGGAAACAGAAACTTACCTTCTCTGTTCTCATTTTAAAAGAACCCTTGACCATTTTTGAAGAAGCATAGCCCATCATCCACAGGGAGGTAAAATCAAACACTATGTGCCAGTATCCAAAAGGCTGAACCGAAGTTCCGCAGAATTACTTTCTGGAGTCAACCTCTATGGAAGGACTTGTAAAGCATTGTAAAATGGTACCTCCTATGCTTATTCCTGCCAGGCAGTCTAGAGGGATACAGTGTTTGATACTGAACACCACTGAGAAGTCCAGCAGAACCCACAGGGGTTACAGTCTTCCAGACACTGAGATAAATGATCCATGTCACTCTATCAAGATATGCATCATATGGTACTGAAAGCAGCAAATGAAAATACTTTCCCCATATTGATCTTTCTTAAATTATAGATATAGTAAATTGTGATTGTGATGCTTGGGGGCTGTCTACACTCTTGAGCTTTGTATTTTTGCAGAAATTGTTGCTTCTACTATATTTGTAGTTTAAATGAAATGCATTTAAGTGAAAACTGCTATTCTTTCACTATACCCAAATGAGTATTGTGCTGCATCTTCTGTGTTCACTGCAACAGTGTTTAACAGTAAATGACACTTACTGTTTGCATGGTTAACACCTGTGCACCTGCACATATATTATTTGTGGAAAGGCTTGTGCGGTGATGTCACAGAAGTTTATTCTAGCGAACTGGTTGTCCCACTTGCAGAAGGTGTCTGCTTATAGAATTGCCTTCTTAAGCAGTTCTTGCATGTTATTTTTTGCCGAGGTTCCCAATTACTCTTGTTCTGTTATCAGTCCCTGGCTATTTAAATGACTGCTGTGTTTATTTCCTTCTTGTAGATGAGGTCTTTTATGTAACATATAGTAACATATAATGCTGTCAAGCTTTGTTTCCTAGCTTCAGGGCTGCAACACGGAATCCACAATGAAAAATAAGTCTTTGTGTTGTATAGTACAGTGTATGCTTATGTGATTTGGGTTGGGTTTTTTTTGGAGGGGGTGGGATCTTCCCTTTCCTTCTTTCTTTTGCATTTGTTTGCTGGCCAATGGCTATAATAAATTGAAATTCTGTTATCAGTTTACTTTTGCAAATCATAGTTAACTTGATCAAAATTGATCCTAAATGCATTCTGGCTTTTTTCTTTATTTTTTTTTAAATACACTTTGTTGAATTATCTATCCTTTTATCAGCTATGACAGTAAATGAAGAAACTCAGGGAAAGCACTCAAGTTTTAAAAAGCACGTTATCTCAGAGCTCATAATTGACTTTGTGGAGGGAGTTAATTCCTTTTCCCAGAAATACTTCTTAGTTTAATCACACGGATTTTTTTGGTCTTATTTGTTGATTGCCACATCTAGTGATGGATGTTGCTTCTCAAATATAAAATGCTACTATTTCATTTGACCTTCCTTGCATCTTCCATAATAGTGGATGATGAGGGGCTGTGAATCAGAGCCTGGCAGATCCAAAACGTAATACATTTAATAATTAATTAAAGTGGGACCCATCAAAATACTGCTTATATAAGTCAGCTTTGCATGCTACAACATGGATACATCCAGACGTTTGGGATATAACTTTATTTGTCTCTGACTATGCTGGCTCACTCTAATTGAAGTTGTAGCCTGAAACTCTAAGAAGGTCCTATGTTAGGAAAGGATGTTATAAATTCTATAGCTAGTATAAGTTCTCTATAACTCAAGGCACCAGATCACACAGATTAAGTCAACAGAATCTTGATTTCTCCAGTGTCACTGTCAGATAGTAGGAAATAATCTACATGTAGAACAAGGATTTCAAAGCAATAAGCCATGTTAGAGAATGACAGGTCAAGTGATGTGACCTCTTAAGTACCCATTTTGGAAAGGGTGATCATTACAACCAAATCTTAAAACAAACCACATATATAGCCTTCTTTACTTTCATTGCTTTATCCCAAAAACTATTTATTGTTTTATTTCTTGAGTTCTTCCTGTCTACTATTTGGAATGCAAGCAGGGTTGAGAGTATACATGCAGAAGTCTAAGGTCATAATGAGGTAATCATATAAATGATGTTACTTTAACTATTTTTGTTCATTTGCTGTTTTTTGTTTTTTAACTCCTTGGGGACAGAAAACTCTGCAAACAGAGAACAAACATAAGCAGAAAAAACTCTTAGCCTAGGCCTTTGCCTCTATTTCTACTTTCAATTAGCTTTTAATGGAAAGAGGTACTTTTGCAGAATTTTACCGTCCACCTCCAGCACTTTTAAACGGTGTTCTCCAACTTAACAGATCTATAGATACTATTTTCATTTCCTTTCTGTGTGGCCTGGACATTAGAAAGCTAAAATTAGGGTTATCAGACATTTGGCAAAAGGAGGATACATCCTCATTTTTGGCTCATGTCCTCTGTCCAGCAGGCATAGCCTTAAAATAAATATTGTCCGGCTTTTGAATATCTACAAGCTCTTTCTCCTTGAGCAGCTTTTCTCTTCAGTGAGGCACTTCCCTAATAAGTGCTAACCACAAGTTAACAAGCTCTGCTCTGGGACCTTAATTAGCATCCACATTCCTGTGATTGAAAACCAGTCTTTCTCATGCTGGAAAAAGTAATATCATATACTGTATGTGTAGGCCTAAGCACTTTTTTTTGCAGTTTTTCACTGTAATTTTTGTCGTGGATGCCAAGAAAGTTTAACAGTTAGTGTGTCCTCCTTTACCTCCCCATTTGTCCTCCTTTCCAATTGTCCATGTCCTCTTTGCCTGCTAGATATCTGGTAATCCTAGCTAAACTGAATATGTACAAGAAGGTCCAAATGCTGCTCATTCATGACCTTGTTAAGCAAACATATTTTCCTGCTGCTTTGCACTAGTCTCCAGAGGCAGAAAGGGAAAGAAACCCATAACACATATTTGAAATCTAGGCTCATGCAACTCAAATATCTTTGCTTAATTACTTGATGGTTTCTTTTTCTCTTCTATTAGAGTTTCTTTTTAAAATGATTCTAAGCATGGTGTTGCTACATGATGTGACATGAATTATGACTGCAAGTGATTATAACCAAGGGTAAAAAAATAATTATTCCAGACATGTCTCTATTTGATTATGTTGGCCTCTCTGTTTCTACATGTACACAGAGAAAGAATATACTAATAGGATCTGAATATAAGAATTTAAAAAAAACCATGTAAAATAGCAGTGATAATTGCCATAGATTTCCTAAGATAATTTACTCATAAAATCACAAAGTGGATGGCAAACTGCTTCTGTTCTTGTAAACATGGGGCTTTTGAGAGAGTAGAATAGAGCAGAGTGGAGTGGTGATTTGGCTGCCAAGTTGCTTGTCTGCCTGCATACAAAGGACAGGAGTATCATTCAAATGTATCAGCAGATGGACCCAGTTGAAATGAGTGTAAAAAGCTCACTCTGAAATGCACTAATTTTCCAGATTTTTGTCTAGTTGGCCAATCTATCTGTACATGGAATAAGCAGTTCTTATTCATTAGTCTTTTTTTCTTCTTCTTAAAAGTAGTACAAATTCACAGAAAGCCCCTTCCCCACAAAGTGCAATGAACCACTACAAAAATGTAAGCCAAACAACTTACCAGAATGTCCAGAATCAGAACATGCTGAATAAATGTTATCTGCCCTAAATTGATCATTTGAACTTTCAACACCTGTAAGGGAACTGGGCTTCTGCTATTTTAAAACTCTGCTGGAAATGGTAGGAACCTCCACTCAGTATAAGAAGTGTCCAAATGTGTGCTATGAAAGGAGCCAAGGATTAATTCAATTCTCATAAAACATCCTAGTTACATTCTAACATGTTTCAGTT
Organism: Candoia aspera; assembly: GCF_035149785.1. NCBI lineage: Eukaryota > Metazoa > Chordata > Lepidosauria > Squamata > Candoiidae > Candoia > Candoia aspera. Next base: position 55,361,498 of record NC_086158.1, on the reverse strand, counting down.
AATTGCTTTCAAATATTGACCTATGAACTCCACCTAGGAAGCTGCCTCCCTTTAGATCTGCCTTTTCCAAAAATGATGCTCATAGGAGAAACAATTTTTATCCACCTAAAATCAACATTTCTGGAAACTCTTGCTGAAGAATAAGATTATCTTTTTCCGAGCTTTTCTTGGCTCAGAACATTTGCATGCAGTTATAAAACATAGCCATTTCTTTCTGATCAAGTGATAAGGCATGTGAGCTGGGTACTTATAAACAATAAAAACAGACTAATTTCTCATTGCCAAGGCCAGCATGAACCATTGTTCAGATTACTTGGTGGAAATGTCCTTTCAAAGTTATTTGAAAGCAACACATTGGCTGTTGCACTAAGAAATAGTTAAGAGCCAAGTAATTTTCATAATAATGTATTCCTTTTGTTGTTAAAAATATGTGGAATTCGTCATCCCCTCCATAATAATTGACTTAACAAAAATCTCCATTGACAAATTGATTTTTCTGAACCTGCCAAGTTCCTACTGCACACTTAAGATGAAACAATCTTTCATTTATTCCTACCAGTTAATCCCAACAAACCTCTCAAGCAGCTGGTCTCTATCAGCATGATCATTATAACAGCAGCATGACCTGTTTGTAGACAGATTGGTAAAGTGAGTCCACTGTTGCTTGAACGTGGTACCTGACTTTAAAGTAATGGTTTCATTTGATGATTATGAGATGACTCCTTAAGGAATTAGCCTCTTCGCAAAAGACATTTAAACAGATTATGAGGGTAATGGGGCCATGGTGGGTCAGTGGTTAAGACGCTGAGTCAGAGGACCATTAAGGTTGGCAGGTCGGCAGTTTGAAACCCAAGACGCAAGCTGCATGATGGAATGAGCTCCTGTCAACTTGTCCCAGCTCCTGCTAACCTAGCAGTTTGAAAGCATGCAAATGCAAGTAGATAAATAGGTACCACTTCAGTGGGAAAATAACAGGGACATGAAAGGAGTCCCCATGGGCATCCCCCGGCAACGGTGATGTCACCGGCAAATCCTTTCAACACAGAAGTGCCTTGGTAGGTGCTTCTGATGTGAAAAAAAAAAAAATGAGGGTAATAAATGCCTACATTATGATACTACTTTTTTTATGTCACTGTTGGGCAGACTGGTAAGTGAATCCTAGAAGAAATAATATCATCTTACTATCTTCCATCTTGTCACCTTCCTGCTTGCTAAAGTCAAACTAATAATAAAACTAACTAATAATAATTTACAGACAATAATAACTTTTCATCTTTAAGAACCACAGCTTTGTGAGAAAGCCTATCAGTCCTTTAAAAGTAAAGGTGGTTGATATTTGCTGAGAAGTTAATAGCTGATGAGCTAGGCTTAAATCAGAATTTCTCATTTGGAAATAACAGTATACTGAGGTTGTTCCCCATCTGTATTCTGAAGAGATTTAAACTGTAAGCAAAAGAGGCATGGTGCTTTTGAAATATAACCAAACATACAAATTAAATATAATATAGAACTGAACATCATAATCTAAAAAGTCATATACGTTTTAAAATGTATTTCTTGATTTTCCCTTTCCATATTGAGAGTTGTACAGCAGTTATTCATTTCTCAAGTTCATAAACATCCATTTCTAGCCATGATGACAGTAAAATGAAAAATGTGCATTGTGACATTATGGCACAGACTCTTCCCTTTCATAGTCGTATTGCAATATCACACACAGCTACATAAGGAATAGAGTTTGCATCACAATTCATGTTTTGTCACTTACACCACTTGCAGGTGCCTATGGTCAAGATGTATTTATTTATTTATTCAATTTAGTTATTGAATATTGTTTGTACTTTTGTATGTAGTTTTATTTTCATGTTAATATGGTCTAGAATTCTACTTTGGGCAATAATAGATTCAGTTTTGAGCCTCACGTCTCAATCAGTTTTCACATACTAAAAATAGTCTCCAGACATACTTATGCTCTTTCAGGCAAAGCCATTAGCCCAGCTCCTATATGGGACTCTGGTTGGCCCCCAGCGTCTTGTTCATTTCTTTGCAAAGAATACAATCTAAATTCATCAGAGCAGCTCTCCAGATACCTTGTTGTCTAATGCACATTTACAACTGGAAACAGGTATGATAAAAGTTGAGTCAAGAGTGTGTCTAACTTCCATAAACCTTTGGTTAAAGCTTTTATCCTAAGGCCTAACACCATTAATTCTCCAGGACAATTTCCAATCCACATGGATCAAGTCTGTAGAATCTAAACTTTCAAATTTAGGCTACTCTCCCTCTTCAGACCTTAAGATGAACTATGATCAGGAGAAACTAATTCTGAAGCAAAGGATAAAGCAAACAGATCTAGGGAAGGCCTCGGCCTTCCTACCATCAGTACACAACAGATATGTTGTCATTGCTGCCAGCTACCTTTCACAGCTAGAAATACCCAGCCATCGGAGAGCTTTCTCTCTTGCCTGATGTTATGCACTCCCCACTGCAGTATTGGATGGTAAATATAAATATAAAAATATTAAAAAGTACCATTGGCTAAAAGACTATTTCCCTGTGATTCTGGAGAGGTGGAAACTACAGAACATGTTCTTCTTCATTGCCCTTTTTACAGAGACATTCAAGCCAGATTCATCTCACCTCTGATAGTAGACATTCAGGTTGCTCAGACTCAGCCCATGCCCAGATGCTGCTCATAGATGAACTGCCTTTTATTACAGCACATGTGGCTAGGTTTTATGTAGCAGCACAGAGATCCACTGGACTCTAATGGGCCAATTTTCCACTACTCAAACACATTTTATTTAATTATAATTCAAATTTTAGATATTATCACTTCCTTGTAATTTTAGATGTTATTATACTTATATCATTTTAGTGTTTATTTTATAATGTAAATATAGATTGCACCCTGGACCTCATTCACATATGCAACATTATTTTATAAATGTATTTTAACTTTGCCTTAAATTTTATTTCATTTATTATCTGTTAAGATAGATTTATATATAGTCACATACTAAACATAGGATCTGACCCATTACTAATTCTGATATTCACCTTGTTCAAGGATTCTATGAAACATGTGAAGATATGAGCTATGCACAGACTGCCAACAAAGCTCCAAAGTCTACTGCTCTAATTAAATATTCAGAGATCAGATGGAGATTGGATGGAGTCAGACTCTTTCATCTGACCTGTGTTCAGTGAATGTATAAGGTTCCTATTTGTGCTGCATTGTGCCATTGTCTTCATTCTCAGACCAAGCACAGCAGTGCCCCAGAGGAGCAACTGCATTGTGTAACAAGATACAGAGACACAATATTAAAATAAACTTTTTAAATGAGGAAGATGAAGGTGTGTAAAAGATGTGTCTCCAGGCAATTGCTTTCCTAATAGAAACGTCCACAACAACGGCTTTAAAGTTGAACCATGTGCCATTATTTTAAAGGCACAGTAATCAAATGCTTAGTTAGTTGCAGCTAACACCAGTATTTATTTATTTATTTATTTATATTTCATTCCTTGCATTTATATGCTGGCAAATTGCTGACAATGTTTTAAATTATTGAACATACTACTTTTATACCTGAATATGTACTCTGCTTTCTGGATTGCTCCTCCCCCAGCCCAATATAGCTTTTAATACTTTAAACAAACAAACACATAGAATTAGGACTTGGAAAGGCAAGAATTGCAAGTTAGTGTTGTGGTGCATTGCCAGGAAAATCTTTTGGCAGGTGGGAACTGAAAGTTTTATTTGTTTATTTGTTTCTTGTTCCAATGTCCAAGGCTGTAGAAGACATCATAGTAATGCACTATGGGCTGAAGTCAAACAGGTGTGCTAAGCTATAGACTTAACATACCCATTTTACTTCTTATTTCAGTAAAACAAGACAAAACAAAAATCAATAACATTCAGTTTTGCTACCAAAATTCAGTAACACCCTCTAGGATTCACAGCAGACAAATAAAACATTGGATCTTGGATTTTTTCCTCCCAACTAATGCTCTGAGATTACCTAAACACCTTGAAAAATAGATTCCAAATACATAATGACAATGACAAAATACAGAAAGATAATTGCATTACATTCATTCCCTCCCTCCGTCCCTGCCTAAGTCTGCTATGCTGCCTCATCATAGCAAGCAGTGTGTGCATGTGTGTATGGGGGAAGGGAGTTTGTGTTTCTGGATGGGATAAGAAAGAATGCTGTGAGAATATGTATTTAAGCCCAAAGTGTGAACATCATACCAGCTGCTCAGTTAAACCAAGCAAGCACCTATATTGGGAAATAGTGATAGAGGAAGATCCTGGAGGCAGAGGATCACTTTAGCCTCAGCAGCAAAGGCAGTTCAGTTCAGAATTTATTTACAGCCGCAGACCAAAAAGAGCAAAGGCATAATTTCATACTGTGTGGGAGAAGGCAATGGTAAAACACTCCTGATATTTTATCAAGAAAACCACATGGACAGACAAGATAAAGTGATTGATGATGTAGTTCTGGTTGATGGGCCCCTCAGGTCAGATGGCACACAACATGCTACTGAGGAAGAACTTTCAGAGTATTACTGATGTTTACACCACAGCTAGATTAAAGCCTTCAGCACATCTAGTTGATGATATTGCCTTGCAGGAAAAGAAAATCCAAAGCTGCAAAGACATATGGAAAATCCAAAGCTGTAAAATCTGGAACATAAGAATCATGAACATGAGAAAACTCAACATAGTGAAAGATTACATGAACTGACTAAACACTGACATCTTAGGCATCAGTGCATTGAAATGGATTGGAATTAGATACTTTCAGTCAGAAGACCATGTTTACTACTCAGGACATGAAAAACAAAGAAGAAATAGTGTTGCTTTCATAATCAGGAAGGATACAGTGAAGACAATGCTTGGGTATGATGGAATCAATGATTGTAATATAAAGTAGTCTTTGTGGACAACCCTTTAATATGATGGCTATCTAAGTTGATGCTCCAACCACTGATTCAGGAGAAGAAGAGACTGATTAATGTTATGGTCAATTCAGTCTGAAATTGATGGATCATGCAAGCAAGATGTGCTGCTTATGGTTGGATTCTGGAATGTCAAGATTGCAAATATTAAGGAGGTAAAGTTAGTTGGACTGACTGATCTTTTTTATGTACATTTGTAGCTATCTGATCAGTATGATTCAGTTTATCTGAACATAGCTAAATTTTGTTATACTGTCTGTAAAATTAGGCAGACTTTGATTGTCCACTGATGATCCCACCATTAATATTATCATGTTATGTTTTCTTTTATTTTAATTCATTTTTATCCATGTTTCTATAAATTTCTATTTTATTTGTAATTCTGGTCTGTGGCCATAATAAAATATTGTTTGATTAATAGATTGATTGATAACTGGACTGTATGATCTAGGGATCAGAAATGAAGAAGGAAAATTACTTATCAGTTTTTGCCAATCTAATGATTTATCATTTTTAACATATACTTCAAACATGAAGAATAATGCCTATATATACATGGAATCACCAAACTGAGCACAAAGAAAACAATTTGATTATATAAGATTTATTTATTTATTTATTACATTTATATGCTGCCTGACTTCCTGTGACTCTGGACAGTGGAAGAGCTCAGTTATAACAGCAAAGACATGGCCAGGGCTGGCTGTGGAATGGATCACAAACTTCTCATTTGCAAGTTTCAAGTCAAACTAAAATGGAATAACAAAGCCAACCACTTTCCACTATATGATTTTGAGCATATTTCCACCATTTACAAGTAGAACAACAGGAATCACTTTGATGTCCTGGACCTCACTGATAGAGAACCAAAGGAACTGTGGAAATAATCAAAGAATCTTTTAAGGACAAATGTGAAAAGAGACTGCCAAAGACCAAGAAACAGAAGAAATAAACTGGATATCAGAACAGACTGGTGGAAATTATGGAGAGGAGAGGAGAGGAGAGGAGAGGAGAAAACAAAAGACAGAAAAGACAAAGGTCTCAGGAATAACAAAGAATTTCAAAGACTTTTGAAAGAGACAAGCAGTATTACAGCAGCATCTGCAAAGACATTAAAGACCGAAACAGCCCCTGAAAAACAAGAAAAGTATTTCAAATGATCTCTGGTTCTAAAAGAATCCAATAGACAGATAGTAACTGATTCAAAGAAGATCAAAGTTAGAAAGAGTCTACCGAAATTCTGTACAATAGAGATGTCAACATCCAAGATACCTTAGAATTATTCCCTATTTACAAGAACCTCTAGTACTAGAAGATGAAGTTAGATAAGCACTCCGGTCATTTCCAAGGATACAGGAATTAATGTAATAGCTACAGAGGTATAGCAAGCAACAGAGAAACATTCAATAAAGATTCTAACCAAACTATGCTAGTAAAACGAGAAAAACACAGCAGCCAAAAGTTGGAAAAGATAAATCTATGTCAGCCTTCTGAGGTAGTCCAGACAAGAAACACACCCAGAAGTGCTAGCTCTACTTTACTGAAAGGTTACATTAACAGAATATTGCAAGTCTGAAAATACATTTCTCCCCTGTCACATTTACAGCCCAAGAAACTATGGAGGGTCCCTTCTGAGACATTTGCTACACCCACATTCCTTCTGTGGGCTCAGCTGCCACTTATCCAACTGTTGCCCTGGCTGCAGCTTTTCCCCCATCTCCCAAGGTCATTCCCACATACCATTACAATTTACTTATCAATACCAAAGAAAGGCGACTTAATAGTGTACAAACTATTACACAGTATCCTTAATTTCACATGGTAGCAAAATAATGCTTAGACCTTATAAGAAAAGGGAGATGTTAGATGTTCAAGCTGTTTTTAGAAAATGCTACAGAACAAGAGACATTGCTGATGTGTGCTGGATATTGAGAAAGCCAAAGAATATAAAAAAGAAGTCAATATGTGCTTAATTGAATATAGAAAAGCCTTCAATTTTGTTGATCATGTCAAGCTATGGAATGCCCTTAAGAAAATGGGGACCTTAAAACATCTAATTGTCCTCATGCAAGAAACCATAGTCTAGATGGAACATGGCAAAATATGAGTCCAGGTTTGCAAAGGAGCGAGGCTTTATGTTTTCTCCTTGTTTATTCAACCTGGAGGCTGAGTATATATTGAAGGAGGCTGGAATGGATGATTAGCATGGTTTTAAACTGGAGGAACCTGTGCTATGCTGATACTATGTAAGCTGAAAATATGAATGATCTGCAAGTTCTAGTAATTAAACAGCATAGTGAAAAAATGGGACTAAGATTAAATAATATAAAGAAGACCAAACTAATGACAACAAGTACACAGCCAGCCTTAGAATTGACAGCAATGATATTGAAGTGATAGATACCTTCTGCCTTTTAGGATTAACTATCAACAGTAAAGGAAATGACAGTAAAAAAATGCCACAAAGTAGCACTTGGTAGGGCAGCATTGAAGGCCCTGGAAAAAATACTTAAATGCCATGTCTATACCTACAGACTTGTGCAGGAAATGGTTTTCCCTATGAAGCCAAAGTTGGACTTTGAAGAAACAGGATAGAAAGAATATTGATAACTTTTGAACTGGAATACCATGAATAGTCAAGAAAACAAACAAATGGATCATAGAATAATCAATCTAGAGTTCTCATTCAAGGCACAAATAACCAGGCTCAAATTACCATAATTTGAACACATTATGCAAAGACCTGGCTTCCTTGAGAAATATATTATGCTGGTAAAGCTTAAAGGAAAGAGAAGAGAATGATCTCAGCAAGGTGGATGGACTGGTTTACACAGGTGATGGGTACCCTGTTGGGAGATATAAAGAGCCAGGCTGGGAACAGATCCTCTTGGAGAAGGTCTATCTGATCACTAAAAATTGACACCAACTTGGTGGCACAATTCCTTCACTTTCAAATAATTCAAAATTAATTACTCCATCCAAATATTTTAGAGTCTATGTTACATATTCAAAAAGTATAAAACTGTGTACACAAAGGCCAGACACTCTGGCACAATATTAAAACAACAGTTAATGTTAATGGATCTAACTGTGCTACCATATCTTGAACACATTTATGTCAACAGGTATTGGCATAACCCCAGTATGAATGGGGTTTATTGCATTTAGTTGGATATAGTTTTAACTTTTAGAAAAGGTCAGTTATACTATAAAGTCCAGATTTCCCTGCCTTCTATGTGTCCTTACATTTTCAGGAAAGCTGCCAATTTGCAATAGTATCTCCTAATTGCATTCTATCTTACAGCATCCCTTTTCATTTGCTTCCAACTTGATGTTTTGAAAAGTTTAAAATGGCCAAATCACATTGATAATAATCCCTTCTAGGTCAAGAGTCTTCAGGCTTAACAATTGCTTGAACAGTTTGCAAATAAGCATATTTTCCTAGATGTCTTTGAAATGTGAAAACTAAAACATTAATATTAGGTTATTTGCAAGTTGTAATCAGCTGGGGAAGGCAATGGCAAACTATCCTGCTATAGTCTGCCAAGAAAACATCACGAAAGCGGTGTCCCTCCAAAGGGTCAGACGTGACTCGGTGCTTGCACAGGGGACCTTTCACAATCAGCTTTCAAAAGGTAATTTTAAAGGTTTCTTGGACATGCTACATTTCTGAGGGCATCTAAATAAACAGAACAAAACAAGAGAGAAAATTGGCTCTCCTAAATCAGTCCATATTGGAATCAGCTTACAGAAATATATAAACTGCTTATAAACTGGATACCATTTGATTACCAGCTGAAAATGTGCAGCCACTTTTAGAAAAGCTAATTTTCTTGAAGGCCATATAATGCATCCCTTACATTTAAAAATGTTTTTTTTAATCTAGGATGGAAAGATGCAGTCCTCTACATCTTGAACTACAACTCCCAGCATTCTTCATCAAATTCTTAGTGATGCTACTTGGAGTTGTAATTTACTAACATCTGGAGCACTAGAAGTTTCCCATCCCTGAACAAAAAGGAATTTGAGTGGTGTTTAGATGTATAGGAGAAATGAGGAACTAAAACAACCTAGGTGGTGATAAAAAACAACCTAGGTGGTTGGATTTTTAATTATAAAACTGAACCAAACTTTGGAAGATGAAATGAAGGTTTATAAAGTCAGCCCCTATCTTCATGTCCATTTTCTAACATCCACAAATCCAAACCCCCTTGTTTTAAAACACACAAAAAGAGACACACTCCATAAGGATTAGTGTATCACTTCAGGAGTTCAGTCCCTTGGCCAGTTTATTGTACTTTATGGGTTTCTCTTATATAAACACTGAGCAGAGAATAGCCAAAAATCCAGGGTGTGTGTGTGTGTGTGCTTTATTTTGCCCTGAAGATTGGTTAGTCTCTGAGAGGATCCCAGATGCTGGAAATGCATTTATTGTTATTGATGTATCATGCTATTCCAAAACAAATAACTTTAAGTCCCACACTTGGTCCATCTGTTTCACATTGCAAGAAGTTAGCGTTCCAGTCAAGAGTGCATTAAGAGACCAAGCTGGAACCACACAGACCTGCAGCTTTTCAAAAGCAACATAATATTTTCCTGAATCTTTAATACAAAATGACTGAGCAATGCTATTGAAGATTAATAAGCTTAATAAGCTTTAATAAACAGGATTCCCTACCCCAATCTTGTATTCTGTTCCCTATGCAAGAATTTGGATCTTGATTTCTATCATTGGAGCTGACATATTCAATGTTTCTATATTCACAGAATCCTAAAAGATGCTCAGAACTTGATCTTAATTGTCCCCCTCCTTTTTTATAGTTAGGTTTTTCAAGCCTTATGCTAACCCTCTGATTGCAGGAAATTTAACTCAATTTCTCTGCCACTTTTGTTTTCCATAATTACCCCTATATTGTGCACTGTGGGGTCTGCTGACTGCATTTCAGACATTTTCTTTGGCAACCAGACTTTGTGTTGTGTTAAAGATTCATTAATCTGCTTGCCACTATGCTCTTGAAAAGACACAATTGTTTTGTATTTGCTGAAATACAGAGAAAAGTGGTTCAAGGGTGAAGAAGAATCTAGCTGATTGCAAAATATGAGACAGAGAAGCCACCAGGGTTTTGTTTGCATTGTTGTGGTGAATATTTGTCTCGTCATTAAGAATGGAAGGCTAACATGGTATATGATATACTTTTCTTTGGGAAAACAATGCCATCATGCCATTAATCAGCCAGTTAATATGATCTTTGTGCATGATTATCTGCTAGATTGTATGAGGGCCTATTTCAAACTGCATCGATCCAGAAAAGTACTGTAATGTAGAGATGAAATATAAAGTCATTATCAGGGGACAGAGAATTCAGAAAAGAAAATTCTCCTTCTTTATGAAAGGAGAAATGAAAACTGTGTCAGCAATACATTATCCATAAGTTTCATGATGGTGGTAGATACTGCAAGACTAATTGAAAACAAAGGAGGGGGACAATCTGTGGCTCTGTTGGAGGTAATTTCCATGCACACCATACATGCATGTCTAATTGGGAGACAGGAAGAATTTTTCAGTGATTTGGAATCTATTTGTATGCACATACTGTATGCAGAAGTACACATATAAATGTCTATACTAGATAAAATTCATATGCAAAAAGAGCACAAAAATTAAAAAAATACATATGAAAACATATTTATGACAAAAAATGAACATGAAAATGTCACTGCACACCATTTTTGTTTACTCTGCAAACTGATGCAGAAAGAAACCAAAATGACCTTATAGTTTGGAAAATGAGAATGTGAGCAACACTACAAAAACTACAAGGGACAGATTTGCCTGCCTTTCATTAGTCAGAATAAACTAGCATGTGAGGAGTCAGAGACCAAGTAGAAGAAAGAGCCAGAACTAAGGAGCAGTGGGGATGGAACCAGAAGTCAGGATGAAAGTAGAGCTGAAAAGACTCAGTCTAAGAAGAAATCAAAACTGAGAATATAAGAATAAGAATTTGAAGCTATATATAAAATATGGCTGTTCAAATCTTTGACTTGAAGTTTCAATTCAAAGGCATTTTGACTCAATAATTCCTTTAAACAAAACTTTGATATGAACTGATTAACGATTTAATGAGACAAAACCAATCAGATGCTTCAAACTGATTCAAGGATTTGATGGACTTTGTGCATGGGCACGCACACTTTTATCCAGTTGAATTTTCTAATAAATAGATTTTATTGAGAATTTGAATTCTTAATCATAAATTGAAAACAAACTGCACATTTGAAACAGATCTTGGATGAACTGCGCACCCATTATAAGAAGACTGTTTTGCCTCAACAATGCCTCAGCGATACAGTTGTTGTTTATTCGTTTAGTTGCTTCTGACTCTTCGTGACTTCATGGACCAGCCCACGCCAGAGCTTCCTGTCGGTTGTCAACACCCCCATCTCCCCCAGGGACGAGTCCGTCACCTCTAGAATATCATCCATCCATCTTGCCCTTGGTCGGCCCCTCTTCCTTTTGCCTTCCACTCTCCCTAGCATCAGCATCTTCTCCAGGCTGTCCTGTCTTCTCATTATGTGGCCAAAGTATTTCAGTTTTGCCTTTAATACCATTCCCTCAAGTGAGCAGTCTGCCTTGATTTCCTGGAGGATGGACTGGTTTGATCTTCTTGCAGTCCAAGGCACTCTCAGAATTTTCCTCCAACACCACAGTTCAAAAGCATCAATCTTCCTTCTCTCAGCCTTCCTTATGGTCCAGCTCTCGCAGCCATATGTTACTAAAGGGAACACCATTGCTTTAACTATGCGGGCCTTTGTTGTCAGTGTGATGTCTCTGCTCTTAACTATTTTATCGAGATTGGTCATTGCTCTTCTCCCAAGGATTAAGCGTCTTCTGATTTCCTGACTGCAGTCAGCATCTGCAGTAATCTTTGCACCTAGGAATACAAAGTCTTTCACTGCTTCTACATTTTCTCCCTCTATTTGCCAGTTATCAATCAAGCTGGTTGCCATAATCTTGGTTTTTTTGAGGTTTAGCTGCAAACCAGCTTTTGCACTTTCTTCTTTCACCTTCATCATAAGGCTCCTCAGTTCCTTTTCACTTTCAGCCATCAAAGTGGTATCATCTGCATATCTGAGATTGTTAATGTTTCTTCCAGAGATTTTAACTCCAGCCTTGGATTCCTCAAGGCCAGCTTGTCGCATGATGTGTTCTGCATACAAGTTGAATAGGTAGGGTGAGAGTATACAGCCCTGCCGTACTCCTTTCCCAATCTTAAACCAGTCCATTGTTCCGTGGTCTGTTCTTACTGTTGCTACTTGGTGGTTATACAGATTCTTCAGGAGGCAGACAAGATGACTTGGTATCCCCATACCATTAAGAACTTGCCACCATTTGTTATGGTCCACACAGTCAAAGGCTTTAGAATAGTCAATAAAACAGAAATAGATGTTTTTCTGAAACTCCCTGGCTTTTTCCATTATCCAGCGGATATTGGCAATTTGGTCTCTAGTTCCTCTGCCTTTTCTAAACCCAGCTTGTACATCTGTCAATTCTCGCTCCATGAACTGCTGAAGTCTACCTTGCAGGATCTTGAGCATTACCTTACTGGCATGCGAAATGAGTGATGGCCATTCTTGTGTTTTCCAAATTTGCTGGCATATAGCATACATTACCTTGACAGCATCATCTTGCAAGATTTTGAACAGTTCAGCTGGGATGCCGTCGTCTCCTGCTGCCTTGTTATTAGCAATGCTTCTTAAGGCCCACTCAACCTCACTCTTCAGGATGTCTGGCTCTAGCTCACTGACCACACCGTCAAAGCTATCCCCGATATTGTTATCCTTCCTATACAGGTCTTCTGTATATTCTTGCCACCTTTTCTTGATCTCTTCTTCTTCTGTTAGGTCCTTGCCATCTTTGTTTTTGATCATACCCATTTTTGCCTGGAATTTACCTCCAATGTTTCTTTTTTCTGGAAGAGGTCTCTCGTCTTCCTATTCTATTGTCTTCTTCCACTTCTGTGCATTGCTTGTTTAAAAATAATTCCTTATCTCTTCTGGCTAACCTCTGGAATTTTGCATTTAATTGGGCATATCTCCCCCTATCACTGTTGCCTTTTGCTTTCCTTCTTTCTTGGGCTACTTCTAGTGTCTCAGCAGACAGCCATTTTGCCTTCTTGGTTTTATCTTTCTTTGGGATGTATGTTGTGAGCTGTGTTCTAAAGGTGATCAGCATTGTGACTGATTGACAATATTAGTTGTCTGTTTGCAAATGTGAGAAAAATGGGGATTATATTTCCTATTTAATTTCCATATGATTAAAATTTGTCCTTTGCCTTCATTTCCAAAATCTTTCATTTTCTTACATATGCTTGGCCTGATCTACATTTATTCTACAGTAACAGGAAATCAACCCAGACTGTTCATTGGAAGGATGGATACCGAAGCTGAAGCTCAAATACTTTGGCCACCTAATGTGAAGAGAGGACTCACTGGAAAAGACCCTGATGCTGGGAAAGACTGAAGGCAAAAGGAGAAGGGGACGGCAGAGGATGCAATAGTTAGATAGCATCACCGATGCAATGAACATGAATCTGAGCAAACTCCAAGAGACAGTGGAGGACAGGAAGGTGTGTTATGGTCCATAGGGTCACGAAGAGTCAGGCACAACTTAATGACTGAACAACAACAACAACAACAACAAAACCTGGAGCTACAAGGAAGCATAACCTCAGAATCTTCACCAAACATGATTACAAAGACAAACAAACAGAAGCTTTCCTATGATTTGAAATGCAAAAAAATAAAAAAAAACTGTAATTTAAGGTATCTTCCACATTCCTTCTTCAGGCCACAGAAAAACGTACAAATCCATGTCTATCCATACCTGGTTCTACCCATTATGCATCTACTGTGAGTCTTGCTTATTTCAAAAATTCATTCTAGAACAAGTTAAGCAAAAAAACATAGTTACACACTAATATGATGTCCCATTGAATGTTGGTATATAGACATTCAGAAATCTACATGTTCAGCACATATTCCTGAATCCTGCACTTCCCAAGCTGCATCAGGAAAAAGTGAAATAAAGCTAACATTATGGGCTACAACTCAAAATGTTGCATCAAGAAAAGGGCTGCCTCAGAACAACAGGAGACAGTTTGGGCTACCATCTATACAGGAAGTGTGAAAACCTGCCTTCCTTCCAACATTGTCTTTCCACTTTTGTCTGAGACCATGAGACAAACTATAAGGAGATCCTTGCAAGTCCTTATTCCTTATTCCAAATGAAAAGGAAAAGAAAAGGATATTTTCATCAAAACCAGCTCAGGGAAATGCAGTTTAAGAGTTGGCATATTAACTCATGCAGTTTAGGTTTGTTCTGTTATTACCATATTGGGAGCTGAAACTCACAAGATCGTCAACATCACTTTAAGGTGATTGTTGCTTGTCAAGGCTGCACATGTTCTGCACATGTTCTTCTTGACTAATCCCCAGTTACTGAGACTGTATCAAGGCATCAAGAATTTGGGATCTCTGAGGGGAATGTTGAACAAAGAATTATTTTACAGTTGTAATACAGCATTAGAGGAATAAATCTGAAAAAGGATTTGTAGATGACATGTGTTATTCATCAGCTTTCGATAAAGTCTCTTGAAAGTCATATGAATGGCTAACTATACGTCCAGATTGCAATTCAGCATGTCCTGGAAAACAAGAAATTATCATGAACCTACATTTCCTCAATTACAAATTTCAATTCAGGCAGCAATTACAAAAAAAAAAAGTACACATATCCTTACATGTGGCTTTTTCTTTATTCTTTTATCATGATTGAAATGTGGGTTAGATATGCATGAATGTATATACAGCTATTTTTCTATGAAAACTGTTTTTCATTTTTTAATTAAAAAGTGTGTAGAGGACTGAATACTGTGCTGCATCTTGAATTTTAAAGAATGCTTTATAGACCACTGAGAGGCTCCTGAGTAGATATCTGTTCTCTCTGCTGCCCATAGGTAAAAAAAAGAAAGGCAAACATTGTTAAAAAGAGGTTTTCTTGTTTTTAGAAAAGTACAACAGCAATACTTCAACTCTGCCATGGATCAAGTAATTCTGTAAGTCTGATAGCTTCTAACTCCAGGCGATCTTACTAGAATATGAAGTGTAATTGAGATGTGTACCTCTCCAAGGGATACTTCCTGTAAAATAAAGATTCTGATCCAGTCAGAATACAGACACATATTTTTTAATGCTTTTCACTGCTATTTCAGTTTGGAGCTGTTAGGAAGGAAGAAAGCAAAGTGTGTTTTGTATGGTGGAGGGAAGAAAAGGAGAGTGCAAAATCTGTGTTAAGCCTCATCTCATGGAACAGATTTGTCACAAATAGCTGGGAAATGGACAGCATTATAGAGTGTCATATGACAATACCCTAGTGAGTGATTTTTTATTGTTATGGCATGTTGTAAAAAAAAAGTTATCATAAGTTATCATTTCAAAAATATTTTAACAACAATTTTTTAAAAATCCATGATCTGAATTTTAGCAAAAACTATAAAAACTTTGTTCTGTTAGTAAATATGAATTCTTATTTAGATCTTTTCTTTTTCTTATTGTTTGGTTTTTAGATGTGTATATGTAACTTATAAATGCCAAACTAATATTTTGAGAATTAGGAGATAATGGATCACATGGATCACTTCCCTATATAATTTCCGAGTTACAAGAGGAAATCAGATATGATTATGAAATCCTTATCCTATATAAATTGGTTCGGCCCCAGAAATTGTATCCAACCTCTGTTCCCCCAGCACATACATGTTATTCTTTTGCATTCTTTTGCTGTTAATGTGTTGCCTGTTATGTTCAGTGGAACAAGTTACCACAATAAATGTTAAATAAATGAAAATGAGGTGAACTGGAGCCAGTCAGGCTCAACCCACAAGACTAAAAAATAATCTACAGTTGGATATATAAACAGATTACTCAAAATAGTCCAAAAGCTCCCAGTGCGTCGAAAACCTACTGTGAAAAAGATTAGGGTTTTTGAGATGATTTGTCTGTTTCTGCTCATATTCACTGAATAAATTCTCATCATGCACATGATTCCTAAAATAAAGATGAATGATATAATCCATATTGTTATGGGTCACACATTGTACAAGATGGAAACATTCATTTTTTGCAGTAAATTCTGAATGGATAACCTACATTAAGTGATATGAGTATGTTCTTTCAAACTATTGTTTTAATTTCCAAAGGAGGTAAAATCAGTTTTAAAATGTTGTATTTTATATCGGCAATTGTGACTATATTAATTGATGCAGCTATGAATTGAAACTAATTAACTTAGAATTTGCCCCACTTACAGCACTTTTGGCAATAATGGGATCACTTCATAGTTGTCCACTTTGTGTGTAGTAGGAAAAAGCATTTGCAGAGTGAAGGTTTATAAAAAGTTCCACAAAAGTCATTCATTGATAGCACTTTGGGGTGCAAGGGGGCATGGTTTGGCAGTCCACTTTACAATCATTTTGGGCTATGCAACCCCAATAAAAAAGAACAGCTGCGCCCTGAAAAGCTCCATTTCTCTTTAGGTACATTATGGATTTTATAGCACACAAAAGTAAAACAAAAGCTATACTTTTTGATATGCTCCTTTTCTAACTTGCTCACAATGTTTTAGCAAACTGCTATCTTATGCAGCAAAAGTCCTGTTAAATAAAGCTTTGTTTCTGTCATGTTTTTATTTATATTTCTGTGAGCTAGAGTAATCTGGCTAGAGTAATCATATGTTTACTTAGAAATTGGATGTTTTAGGATATCATCATCATCATCATCATCATCCTTGGGCAACTTTATCTGCATAATCATAGCCAGTGTCATTTTTTTTCTACTTGCTTTATTGTCAAGAGAAAGTATCTTGGGATTGTATTTCCTTGGAGTTTATACAATGATAATGAGAACAATTATATATCTCCATCTGGAATCCATTAAATGTGATTATGATTGCTGACTTTCTTATTCTTATTACTATCTGGATTAGCTAACCCCATTACAAAGAATGTACTCCCTAAACAATATTGGAAATATTATTTCCTGTCATCTAACCATGGACTCCTTCTCTCCTCATGTAAACGGCATCATCTTTTGCCCCAATTACAAGAACTGTAATATGTTTAAACTTCCAGACAATGTATCTGCAGGTGTTTAACCAAATAAACAACCCCCCCTTCCCATCTGATCTTCCCAGGATCAGGTCTTGCATTCTCTCAGTCAACCAGATGGCTTTGTGCCTGAATCTTGCAGGTGCTAGAGGGTGGAACTTCCAATGTTGTGGCCTTTCAAATCAGCACAAGTACATTAAAGAATAAATCAGAAGAAAATACAGATGTAATGATTACATCCTAGTTACAAATCCATGGTTTTACTAATAGAAATACAATCCAAAATTAATTTAGGCACAGCCTCACTGCTCGATGACTTCGTAAAAGTAATGCTAATCTAAAACATATGTGATGGCATAGATTCCTCATTTTCTATGTATACAATATATTAGGGGTTTTTTCCCCCAGTTAGGCCTTGTTGATGAAGTCAGATGAGTTTTAGAATCTATTTTTGGTTACTTTTGCCAAAGTTTCATAGACTAATATTCCTAAACTACTGTATGTATGTTTTTAGAAGAACAACGCATAGGATCCTGTAGAACAGAATGCATTGTTTAGCCAAAAACATAAAGAAGCATGTGCACTTTCCTGGAGTGGGTCACATATCTTATTAATCAATTGCAGAGATAGTCTATCCTTTTGGCTGAAGGCCACATCTTTGGTTGAACTAGGAGAACACACAAATGCATCCATACAAGTGGATGCATAAACACACATATCAACCACAAATGCACAAGCACACATTCTCCACACTATCACAGATCACTGGAAGGGGCAAAGATTGTCAAAGTCTCTCATCTAATGTTGTTGCTTCTTGATTCCCAGTTGTAGGAAAAACTATTGTGCTAGGAAAAAAAAAAATGTTCTTTAGAATGGGAATATGTGTTTCCGTGACCAAGTAGTGTTCCATACAGTCAACAAATCATCCCATTACTAGAGAGCATTAGTTTTCCAAATCAGGCCACATGGGAAACTGCTAGTTTACCCCAACATGTTGGTCTTATTGCCTTCACTGGATATTCTCTGGTTTTCCAAAAAAATATTTTATCTCCAGGTATCTTCTGATGCATGTCATCCAATTCCTATGTTTGCTTTATGCAAACTTAATCCCTATCATAAATGCATGGCAAAACCTGTAGTATATGTAGTCAAGCTATTAGATCTCTCTTAGATAAACCACTCCATAAAACTGGAATCTTAGTAAGAATTACCAACAACAAAAAACTGATGGACTTACAAAATTGAAAAAGTGGTCAACAACCAAAAAGTTAAGATCCTGTGGGACTTCCCAATACAAACTGATAAACATTTAGCACATAATAAGACAAGCATGACTGTAGTTACAAAGAAACAAGTATGGATAATTAATATTGCAGTGCTGGAAAGAGGAGAGTCAATGAAAAAGTACTAGAAAAAAATAGGGAAATATAAAGACCTTCCAATAGATTTTTTCCACATTCATTGAGTGAATGTGGAAAAAATATAGTAATGGTGTGCCAATATGGTTGCTGCACTTGGTGCCATACCAAAAGATCTGAAAAACCACTTGAACATAATAGGAATGGATAGAATCTCAAATGATCAATTACAAAACCCTGCACTTCTTGAAACAACACATATATTACGATAATATCTGTAGCTATCCTAGATCCTTGGGAAGGATTCAATACTCAAAAGTATCAGATCCATTTAGAACTCTCTGATAGATTATATGTAATTAACAATAAAAACAACAATAATAATACTATAAATAAGGCCTGCAAACACCCTGCACCCATTGCAGATACTTATTTTCAGTGATGCACCTGGGAAACTACAAACAGGGTCTAAAAGACTCAGTGTGATAATGATTAAGGTATTGGACTAGGGTGGGGGAGCCTCAAGTTCAAATCCACCCTTTGTCATGGATGCTCACTGGGTGATTTGGGGCCAGTCACTATTTCTCAGCCCAACCTACCTCCAAGCTTATTGTTTTGGGAAGTGCTGGAGGACAGGTGCTACGTATGCCATCTTAAACTCCTAGAAGAAAGGTGGAACATAATTCTAACAAATAATCAATAAGAATTGGCTGCCATTGCAAACAATAAGGGGCCTTTGATTAAATGGCAGCCAATTATAATAGCTGACTATATATTTTGTGATTGGTTGGTTGGTTGGTTGTTTTTTCACCCTCAGTGAGGGTATTTTTCACCCTCATTGGGTAAGAAATAATCTAGCTAGTTCTGTGCTCTAAAATTGTGATTGTACTGTTACTGCTGGTTTTAAGAGAGATGGAATGTATTGCATCATTTTCTCTCTTGTCTGCCTTTGCTTTAGAGAGAACAACCAAACGTTTGAAGATGTTCTAAGACAATTGCTTCAGAAATAAGTTGTGTTTCTTTTTTACTCCTCTTAAAATAAAGCACATTAACATTAGTAACCATGTTCCTGATATCATGACCACATTCTTCCCTCCCTCACACATCAGTTCTTGTTTATGCACTAACTGTGAGGCTGTCTAATGCATTAGATCTTGGCACAGCTAGCTCAGAATTTCAAACTGTTTGTTTTGTTCTCAGATTACACATTCATTTTCATTCTGGAAAAGGATTGCCTAATTATAAGCAGGCATTCCAACAGAAGCCACTTACAGCTCTTTCGAGCCACAATAATTGTTCTTAATGATTATTTAAATGTGCCGCCTGGGGGTTGTATGTTCAGCCCATATTTATCGGCTATCACAGAACTCAGGGAAAAGCACACACCTCATAGGAACACATTTTTGCACTGAATGATGACAAGATTTTTACAGTACAAATACACAAGAAAATTAGGAGAAATTTGGAAAAATTCTGGAAAATTAATTATAACCCTAACTCTGAGTTTCCAAATAATGCCAAAACTAGATGATGATGATGATGATGATGATGATGATGATGATGATCAGAAAGTAGTAGCTCAAATTATAAGAGTTTGGAAAAAATAACAGAAAGTGACTTTCATTTAAAAGTTCAACATTTGTTTCCAAATCAGCTGTTACTGATTAAGCAATCTCTTGTAGAAAAGTAGGCTGGTGGTACACAGAGTGAAATTTGTTTCATTCCTTCAGTTCAAGGAGTGAAACTTAGGGCTCACAGAGAGGGACAAACTTGACCAAACACAGGTTAGAGCTGCTATTAAGACCTATCTTGTGGCAGTAAGGGCAGCAAAATGGTAATACCTCTCCACACTTATTGTGTCCATAGATAGCTGCCCTGAAGCCTTGTTTTGGGTGACTCTGCCCTCTTGGGTAGAGGGGGCTTGGAGATCCTCTTACAGGGCTGTGCGGAGGAATTTGTTCAGCACCTGTTGCACAAAATTGCCCAAATTCATTCTCAGCTGGATGCCAGCCTTACTGCAGGTCTTAAGGAGGTACCTGGGACAGATTCTTGTTCTGTTATCTGGGATTGGTTTGAACCTGTTGGGCCTGAGAAAGTGGACAGGATTTTTAGGGCTGTGAGCTCAGCCACCTGCTCTTTAGATCCATGCCCCTCCTGGCTAGTTAAAGCTGCCTGGGGGGTGTTGTGTGGGTGGCTTCTAGCAGTGTTGAAGTCTTCCTTGATTGAGGGGGTTGTCTTCTACTTCTTAAGGAGGGGTTGGTTCACTCCCTCAAGAAACCATTGCTGTATCCCACCATAATGGACAATTTTTGCCCAGTATCTCACCTCCCCTTTTTGGGGAAAGCAATTGAGAAAGTGGTTGTGCAGAACCTTCAGAAAATTCTGGATGAAGTGGATTATCTAGACCCATTTCAGTCAGGATTCAGGTGTGAGTATGGGACAGAAATGGCATTGGTCACACTTGTAGATAATCTCTGGCAGGAACAGGATGGAAGTTGTACATCCATCCTTGCTCTTCTAGACCTCTCGGTAGCCTTCAATACCATCGACCATGGTATCTTTCTGGACTGGCTCTGGAGATCAGGGCTGGGCAGCACTGTATCATGCTGGTTTTCCACTGAGATCAGTCCCAGTCAGTGGTGATTTGCAAGGAGAGATCCCATCCTCAGTCCTACTTTGTGGAGTTCCACAGGGGTTGGTGGTCTCACCTCTCCTTTTAAACATCTCCTTGAAGCCGCTGGGTGAGACCATCCATCACCATCACCATGGGATGAGTTATCATCAGTACACTGATGATATCCAATTATATCTTTCTGCTTCTGGCAAATTAAGTGATGCTATTTATGCCCTAGCCTGGCGCCTGGAGGCTGTGAGGGTCTGGATGGGGACCAACAGGCTTCAACTGAACCCTAGCAAGACTGAGTGGCTTTGGATTCTGGCCCCCCCCAGTTCAATGACTATGCCATCTTTGGTACTGGATGGGATTGCAGACCTGGTGTGCAATCTTGGGGTCCTCCTAGACTCATGACTCCTGCTAGAAGATCAGGTGGCAGTCAAGGCTAGGAAGGCCTTTGCACAGCTCTGCGTTGTGAGCCAGTTGCACCCATTTCTGGACCAGGAGGCTCTGCTCAGTCACTCGTGCCCTGCTCACCTCCCAGATAGACTATTGCAACTTGTTCTACATGGGTTGCCCTTGAAGAATATCCAGAAGCTTCATCTGCTGCAAAATGTGGCAGTGCAGGCAGTTATGTGTGCCCCAAAAGGGCACACATGACACCTCTGCTCCACAAGCTGTATTGGTTACCAGTTTGTTTCCAGGTGCAATTCAAGGTCCTGGTTTTGACCTTTTTAGCATGGGGCCAGGTTATTTGAGGGACAGTTTCTCCCTGATTACATCTGCACATCCCATTAGGTCTGGCAAAAGAAGTATGTTGTGGGTCCTATCCACTAAGGAGTTTCATCTGGCAGGACCAAGAAGCTGGGCCTTTTCTGCTGTGGCACCCACCCTGTGGAGCATCATTCCCCCTGAGGTGAGACTGGCCCATCTCTGATATTCTTCAGGAAGTGCCTTAAAACATGGTTGTGCCAACAGGCTTGGGGGTATCAAGCCAGTAGGGAATTAGGGAGATGGCTTTATGGTTCATAACAATAACTATCTCTGCTACTCTATTAGTAACTTTGTGTTTTAATTGTTTAATTTTTAATTGTTCATTTTTATGATTGTCTTTTTTCTTGTACACAGAATCACAAATCTGTGAGGTGGGCAGCTATATAAATATGATGAATGAAAAAATGAATAAATAAATAAAGGCTGTAGTACTATCAAATATTGGCAGCACTGGATGAAATGAAAGTTTGGGAAAACATGGCAAATGTTAAAATAGAGACCCAAATTTTAATGCTCTTTTTACATTTAGCATTGCATTCAAACTCTCCATTTGCAATGAAATTTCAGTGGAGTGTTGGCATTCTCCATTGCATGGAGCAGAAAAGGAAGACTGTGGCCACCCATGTCCCTCCTTCACTGAATCCTCAGCTCCACAGATTGAGGGAAGGACTAAAGAGGAGGCATTGATAGGTCCGGCCTTTTTCCCTGCCCACCTGCCTGCACCCCGTGTTTGAGGAACACACGTGCTCCCTGAATATTTGCATTTCCCAACACTGGGATGGCATGGTGTTTAATAATTATCTTACATTTCTTCCACACAGTACCGTATTATCTGCAAATGCACTGGTATTGTTGCAATTTGTAGTTTCAGTTCAAACCATTATCTCCAATATTATTGAAACATTGAAATAAATGCATTATTTACATTTTATAAATCTGTCATGCATTCTAACACTACTGCACATAAATAAGAGAATTTCACCAACATTTTAATTGTTACAGGATTTCTTATTCAACAGGTTTCCTATTCTATTTTGCTACGCATGCTATGGATCCTATCAGCAAAGGAATTCCATCTGGCGGGGTCCAGGAGGCGAGACTTCTCTGCAGTGGCGCCCGCCCTTTGGAACATTCTGCCCCCGGAGGTGAGGCGGGGCCCTTTGCTCCCGGCCCTCTGGAAGGACCTGGTTCTGCTGCCTTGCCTGGGATAAGAAGAGCAATAGCTCTTCCTGGGGGTGGCTGGTGTCGTAGAGTCCTCCCTGCCAAATGTAATCGCCCCAATTTGGATTTTATATTTATCATTTTAGTATCTTGATTGCTTACTTTGTAATTTTATATGTTCATGTTTTTAAATGGTTAATTCTCTTGTAAACCACCCAGAGTCCCCCTTTTCAGGGGGAGATAGGCGGTGATAGAAATTGGAATAATAAATAAATTAATAACAAATTAATAAATAAAAAATATTTTTTCCTCTGTTTATGATCTATCAGGTAACATTTACTGTATCAAAATATAAACTAAAATGAAGTAACATAGCAAAGGAATAATATTTATCATATTCTAGAGCATTTTGTACCAATAAATAACAAAATAACTTATTTTGCAGGCTATTCCTCAAGCTGCTCATCCTCCCTTGTTCTCACATTAGTGAGTTTGATCATATATACCTTACTGCATTCCCTTATGTATCGGTTCTCAGTAGGAAGATTGATTTTTCATAAAATAGCATAGTCATTTAAATGTTCAGAGCAAACTAACCCTGCAGTATAACAAAACACTGCACAAACTCTGCAGTGTGTGTCTATTTTTGCTTTCAGATATTCTGCATGTGATACAGTATTTTTTAAGCCTACAACATCTTAAGAAGACATAATAGAGCTTCAGCAAATTCACGTCTCAAGTATTTGTTGTCATTTGTTGTCATTTTTGTTGTTTTTAAAAAAAGTATGGCTGCAAATCTCACATATCAAAATCTAACACCCAGCAGTTGTTTATCTTCCCTTCTATTAAAATGTTATTCAAGAGACCTGTACATTTGGAACAGACCGAAGAGATTCTCTCTCTAGAATCCCAAACCAAGCTTCTTCTGATAGAATTGCTTCTAATCTAACTAGGAAAGATGATTATCATTCCCTGTGCAGTTCTTATCTGTCCCAAAGGCCTAGCAAAGGGCTGGAATTGAATTATACCAATCCTATCTATTCTAATAATTAAACTTGATTTACCAGATGCTTCATAGTCTGTATAAGTATGGAGTAGGATGAATAACAGTATTAGATACTTGGCACGAAACCTCAAGGATTGTGTTTACCCAACATGCTTAACTGGGTCAGATAAAGTTCTAGCAGATGGATAATCAAAACATGCTCAGCTTCATTAGTGTTAACATTGATTGGAGGAGTTCTTTGTGACTTCATGTTGGGCAAGCCCAGGTCCTTTGGTAGGTCTGTGGTTCAGAGCATTGGGCAAAGCAAGAAAATGGGCAAATTTAGTCACTTTAAAGTTAAGCATGTTATGTGAGCACAGCCTTCCTGTGAGGCTAAAACGTGCTATACTTAGGTACACCAAAACTGTGTGTATATGTACAAGCTTGAGAAGGGAATAAGAAAGACAACATCAGTCTTGAGGGAGGCAGGCAGCAGAAAGCCCAGCCTAGCATGAATATTACTGTAGAATTTTATTGCTATCAGGACATATTAAGATAAATAAGATCAGCTTTTTATTACTATCAGCACTCTGTTATTTGTGGTATTTTTCTACTCTACTCTTGGCCTGTTATTGTCTCCATATTGTTTCAGCGTTTCATTTGTTTAAGTTTGCAGTGAGGATTGCGCTTCCTGACTTTGTAGATTGCAGTTTGAATTACCTGTTGTAAATTCTAGCTGCATCTAATTTTAATTGGCTTATTTCATCCTTCGCTTATCTATTTACAATTTACGGAGTTAGAAATTTTTGCTAGTCAGCGAGGTTACCAAAGGTGAATTATTTCATTAATGACAGGCAGAGGGAGATATGGTGCTAGCACTCGTGATATCTAAGAACTGTTTCTTCTTCTGACTGTTCTTTCTACCAGAAAAAATGATTTGCCTGTCCTTCTTGTCTTTTGTTCAGAAGCAGAACTCTCTGGGCCTCAAGGCCAGGGCTTTCGGGTGGGGCATTTTTTGTTTGTGTGTGGGGGGCTACATCTAGGGTTGTTTATATCTTTGCAGCCCAGAAATGGTATCATATCTTCTCCCCACTTGTTCCTTTATGCAGGAAGGAAAGAGAACAAAAAGGGAGAATTGATCAGCCAGAAGTGATCACCAAGATGTCCACTTCCAGTGCATGCTGCTGCTGCTGAAGCCACACATGATTTGGGAACAGCAGTAGAAAAGATGGAAGCAGCAGCAACAGCATTTTTTCCACCCATCTTTCCGTCCATCTTTTGGCATGGCTCTTCGGCTGTTCTCGTATTGGGACCCTGTACTTCGGCTGCTGTGTCTATGCTGCAAGAATTCAGACAAGCGCTAGACAGGACAGCAAATAGATACAGAGAAGTAACTCTTTGAAGAACACTATCCTGTGTGATCACTTTTGATGAAGACCTGGAGCAAGAAGTGGGCTGTAAAATAGAGCCCAGTGGTCTTGTGTCTGATAACCCCAAAGCAGTTTTTTCTCCTGACTTCATTATATTTAGTCCAATATCTGTGTATGTAGTACTACCTTTGAATGCCATGTTTTTCCAGAATAAAAGTTATTTAAGAGTCCCTTTTGGGAGATGGGCGGTGATAAATTTGATTAATGAATAAATGATTAATAAATAAATTTAATTATGAATGTAGGAGGTCATCTTGGCATATACAGCAGGATGTTGTTGTATATGCAGAACCTGAGGTGGTGGATTTCTTATAGGACACCAGTTCATACCTAAGGTCCCATGCCTAAGGTTCTGGATGGATGACAGCCAGTTGCTTATAAAGACATTCATCAATACAGAGCAAAGATCTAAATGGGAGGTTACTAGCTTATTTGATTGAATAAGCTTCCAGTCACCTTTCAGAACTGTGAGGTGAATGTGCTAAGATCTTGGGAAGCAAATACATTAGAATTATATCCATTCCACTTCTTTACACCAGACTAGTTCTATGTAGAAAAGGGAGGAAGGATACAACAAAACAATAAAAGAGGGGAAGATTCCAAGTGATACATATCATGTGAAGTTCTATGCATTTTTGACAAGGTCTTCTTTGGTGATTCTTTAAATATGCTAAGAAAAAGGTGCTCCAGAAGAAAGAAAATGTCTAAAGCAGCTCTTGTCTTAATACCTAACCCCATTCAAAATCTAGGTTCAGGGATGGCTGCTAGTCTGGTCTGGACCTGCCACAAATGCACACCAATTCAGAGGTGCCTATAAGATACAATAAGATGAACTTAGCCCACCATCATTTCTGATTTTCACTTGAAGGACTGTTTCCTGCCCATGAAGCAGTCTCCTTCCAGTGAGTTCTTCGCTACCAAAGAAGAAACATAATTTTCATGCAAAAGAAGGAGAAGGGTGTATTGATTCATTCCACTGCAGTCAGGAAAGCAAGAAATTTCCCTTAAATGTCCTTATTCCACCTATCTTACAACAAAATCTAAATCATACAGCAAAAGCCTATCACAACTTAAGCATAAAGTTTTTATGAGTTGAACTCTGAACTTTAAAAAGTCTGAAATCTTTAGCAATTGCTTCTTGCCTGCAGGATAGATGCAGTTAGTCTTCTGCCTTCTGGGCATGCCCTCAGCTGCAATCCTTATTGATGTTCCTTTGCTACTGCTTTCAAAACTGTTAAAATTCCTTCACTCAAGTGTTCTTAGCACTTATGTTGATAGGGAATACTTCAAAGGATACATCTTTACTTTATCAAATCTGCTCTAATTTTGCAGATGGAATCAAAGAGCTTTATTTTAAGTCTAGTCAAGTTTGCCAACTGTCCTAAGCCCCAGAAATCAATTCTCTGTAACCACTGTAATCAAATTTGGTGTAAAAGCTTGCAAGGCAATGAGGCAAGTTACTCCTTGGAGTAACTGTTGAGCTCAGCTATCTTACATGAGGGGTAGTACAGGCTTACAATGTAAGGGTCCCCCCCTTAAGGCATAACCTGATATATTTCATTCTTTGACTGAACTGATAGGTGACCTATACATCATTCTCTTTCCCTGTATTCAAAATTCAGAAGCTTGTTGTTTTCCTCTTCAAAAAGCAAACACACAAACAAACAAAAATCTCCACCGGTCTTCAGGAGCAAATCACAACCTGGGTGTTCTGATGGAGTTATTATAATGACAGGAAATATAATGCAATCAAATGTGTTGGCAGGCTTTTATGAGTGACTTGTACAAGAAAATAGTAGTCATGGAGCTGAGGCCTTGAGCATTAACTTCCATCAAACACTGAAGGATTTTTTTTCTCTGTCTTCTTGCTTACATGTTCAAGTATCTAAATCCCAGAATGCGATATCCATGTTGTTAAATCAAGCACTCTTGTCATTAAATTATACAGGTAAAGACTTACTAAATAGGTTGCTCATCAATCACGATTATTCAAATGCAGTGGTATGCAACATTATGCAATGTTTATCTCTGGGAAGAAAAAAAAACTTTCAGTTATTTAACCCCCAGTTTTTAAAAGTTCATTACTTTTCACAATAAGTTCTTAAATTTCAGGTCCATAGAATGAGTTCTCAGCTTTTTTGTTAAGCATACTATTCCTGCCTTGTTCTTCAAGTAGTAGTTAAGGTGTGGGATCTGGAGAAGAGGCAGTGTCCAAGGCCACAGACCTCATTGGGTCACTTTGATCCAAGGTGTTGTAGGGGTAAAATTAGGGGAGACCCTTAAGATGTCTTGAGTTCTCAAAGAAAAAGGCAATTTATAAATGCAAGAAATAAATATATCTGAAAGTGATAGCAGCATACATGCATACTTACATGTCCTATAAATTGTTCTATATCAAGTCTGTTGAATGATTTGTCCCTTTGAAGTATTAACTAAAACTTTAACAATGGAAGACACCAGATATAGATGCCCATGGAACCTCAATTTAAGTGGATTTTAAGATTAGCTCCCCAGAAACTTTTAATCAGAGAACTGTCTTAATAGTTCTATCACCTCAGCCATTACCCTACCTTTCCTCAAAGTTCCAGGGATCAGCTCTGGAATTTGTTCTTTCACAGAATAGAAACAGCAGAAAGAAGATCAACATTAAGAACTCTTTGGGAAGAAAACATGGCTGCCATAATGTTGTGCAAGCCTTGCATTGTTTGGGTTAGGGAAATGTTTATAGAAGCAGTCATAGGAGGGAATGCAAAATAAGCCACTTCACACAAACAGATCAATGAATAGAAGTACTCTACAATTTACAGAATTTTTGTCATGTGCCCACTGTACATTTATGTTTTTTTTTTTAAACACTTTCAATTCATTTTTGTGGCAGTAAATTTGATGCTATCAAATCACAAAATTATGCCATCTCTTTAATGGCATTTTGAGAGATGTCATTAAAATGGATATGTCACTTTAAAAGTTACATTATATAAAAGAAATAAGTATCCTCTACTATTAAATCAGATGCAAAACTTTCCTAGAGGGAAATACCTTTGCAGAGTCTGGTTTCTGTGCTTAGCAGCCAACATGAATGTGAAAATCTTTTGTGCTTTATTAACCTTCATATTAAGGTAAAGGTAAAGGTTTCCCTTGACATTAAGTCCAGTCATGTCTGACTCTAGGGGGCAGTGCTCATCTCCGTTTCAAAGCCAAAGATCTGGCGTTTGTCCGTAGACAATTCCGTGTTCATGTGGCCGGCATGACTAAACGGAACATCGTTACCTGCCCGCCGAAGAGGTACCTATTAGTCTACTCACATTTGCATGTTTTCGAACTGCTAGGTTGGCAGGAGCTGGGACTAGCAACGGGAGCTCACCCCGTCATGCGGATTCAAACCACCGACCTTCTGATCGGCAAGCTCAGCAGCTCAGTGGTTTAACCTGCAGCGCCACCACATCTCCAACCTTCATATTACAATCCTCTAACTCTTCTTTGATTTTCTTTAGGCAACATAGAATATCTTTTTTTTTCCATTAAAGGGTTACCAGAGTTAGCACCCAAGCCATCACCAGGAAAAGGATTTTCTCCCTTCGCATGCATGCACAGTCAGACAGACACAAACACACAGACATGCACCCCAGCATAGAAACTTCTCAATATGGTCACAGGTGGTGAATGTGATGAATGTCTAATGAAGTCAAATACTAAGCACAGAGAATGGCCAACTTATTGAAAAGAAAGGATGTTCTTTATTTTCATTATACCCTCTTTTTCCCTAGAAAGGGATGAAGTCTAACTCTCATGGAAATCTTATGGTTTAAATCCTGGCATATGCCAGACAAGTTTCCATTTTCAGAGTCAATTACTGTTTCAACTTCTAAAAAAATGCATCCTGGCCTTTTTGCCTAATTTCCTTTTGAAGAATGAAAGATTGCATCTGATTTCAGAAGCAGAATCTCATTGTTCAGAGCCCTGGTGGCATGTAGCATATCCTCTGATCAAAGTGCTCCTAACAGTTAAAGAGACTGAAGAAATAATTGCAGTGTTGTTCAGAGAAATCTCTATTAGAGGGATTAAATTGTAACATCTCTCTGCGTGTATGTGGCTGTATACCTGTAAGGTTTCCTTCCCATCCTATTGTGAATTATTCCTTAAAACAAGTACTACTCAAAGAACCAAAAAAGGCCAACGAACAGTTGCCTGTTACAGCACCATAGAGATTGGAGGTATTTCACTGTTTGGGCATCCGTTTCTTTCAGAAATCTACTTTCATGAATTTGGGCTTTGTTACCAACTTACATTAATAAGGTCCAGCCAACGCAGACTCTTTTGACTCTTTTTCAGTCGCTGTCCTCACCTGTCAGCCTTCTCTTCATCAACTATATTTATTACAATCAAGCCCTGTCAACTGTCACAGCTTACATACAGACTGCCGGTAAATATGTCTTTCCAGTCATTAGACATTCCTTTCAGTCACCTTGGGATTTCTACCTTGTCTATCTCGCTCCAAAAAAACTTTTGTTCAGAAGTATTAAACTCCCACAGAGCAGTGTCAGCTTGGGGCCATTACTGTAGGAAGTGACAGAAAACACCAAACTGTCACTCATTAAGGATCTGGTTTTTCCAGAGTTGATGCAAGTCAGCCTTAGCCCCCAAACGAATCATGATTTATTTAATATATTTGCTTCTACAAGTGTCAACTCATCAGCTTAAAATGTTTCTCCTTTAACTCTATTGAGGCCTGTACAGCAAGTTGCTTTTGAAACTTTTTTTCTTTTTTTCTTTTTCTTTTTGTTGCTCTAAGGCTTAGTAATTAAAACAGAATAGAAAACAGTTGAGATTTTGCTCCATTGCTGCAGTTAGTAGCCCTTGGTTTAATAATTATATGTACTGTACAAGGCATTCCTATTAAAATTAGAACTGGACACGCTTGGGAAAAGACCACCTAGTGAGTGAGTTACTTTTATGCCAGGCTCCTAAATCCAGGGCAAGATAAATTATCAGTCCATGGACAGATTTAAGGTGAGAAAAACAATTAGGAAAGGAAGGTAGGAGGAAACCCCATTTTCCTCTAATTATGCTGTGAAAAATTGCTCTAATAGATCCCTATTCCCAACCCACCTGAAGCAAAGCAGTAAAGGTGAGTTGACTTTTGCAGTTGTTCTTACAGCAAGAACATTTTCTTTCTTATTCTTTTCCTTTGTGTGTAAGGGCTGGGGGTAGTACAAAAACATTAATATATTCCAAAACATTTTTTCTTCTTCCCAAGAACAATGTTAGGATGATTTGTCAGAAATGATCTCTACTTGGGATGACATTTTAAACTATGGTAGAAATTTATGTGCCTGGGAAAGCAGAATTATTAAACATTGTTTCAAAAGTATATTTAATATATGTAATTATTCCCCAAGATGAGAAAGAGGAAGCAGTCCTTAATTTGGTAGTATAGAACAAGTAAAACTATGAATAAGGATCTGGTAGAGGCAAAGTGAAAAGAGAGAAGCAGCATTTGAAATCAATATGGTAAGTAATAACAGGCAGAATGAGAGGATTGAAAATTCACAAAAGGGAGAAACAACATTCTTAAAGAAAAGGTCTGCGTAGCACATTCAGTGGCCCTGATTTGTGACAGAGAGGTAGAACAAAGTATCCGATGTTCTAAGGATCAACACACCATTGGAACCTGGAATGTAAGATCTATGAGCCAGGGCAAATTGGATGTGGTAATTGGTGAGATGTCAAGATTAAAGATAGACATTTTGGGAGTCAGTGAATTGAAGTGGACTGGAATGGGCCACTTCACATCAAATGACTACCAGATCTACTACTGTGGACAAGAGGACCACAGAAGAAATGGAGTAGCCTTCATAATTAATAGTAAAGTGGCTAAAGCAGTGCTTGGATACAATCCAAAAAATGATAGAATGATCTCAATTCGAATTCAGGGCAAGCCATCTAACATCACAGTGATCCAAATATACGCCCCAACCACAAATGCTGAAGAAGCTGAAGTAGAGCAGTTCTTTGAGGATCTGCAGCACCTACTGGACAACACGCCTAAAAGAGATGTTATTTTCATTACGGGAGACTGGAATGCTAAGGTGGGCAGTCAAATGACACCTGGAATTAGGGGTAAGCATGGCCTGGGAGAACAAAATGAAGCAGGACATAGGCTGATAGAATTTTGCCAAGACAACTCACTCTGCATAACAAACACTCTCTTCCAACAACCTAAGAGACGGCTTTATACATGGACTTCACCAGATGGAAAACACCAAAATCAGATTGACTACATCCTTTGCAGCCAAAGGTGGCGGACATCTGTACAGTCGGTAAAAACAAGGCCTGGAGCTGACTGTAGTTCCCATCACAAACTTCTTCTTGCACAATTTAGGATCAGACTAAAGAGATTAGGGAAGACCCACAGATCAGTTAGATATGAGCTCACTAATATTCCTAAGGAATATGCAGTGGAGGTGAAGAATCGATTTAAGGGACTGGACTTAGTAGATAGGGTGCCGGAAGAACTATGAACAGAAGTTCACAACATTGTTTCAGGAGGCGGCAACAAAATACATCCCAAAGAAAGAGAAAACCAAGAAGGCAAAATGGCTGTACACTAGAAGTAGCCCAAGGAAGAAGGAAAGCAAAAGGCAACAGTGATAGGGGGAGATATGCCCAATTAAATGCAAAATTCCAGAGGCTAGCCAGAAGAGATAAGGAATTATTTTTAAACAAGCAATGCATGGAAGTGGAAGAAGACAATAGAATAGGAAGGACAAGAGACCT
The DNA here is from genome assembly GCF_035149785.1 of Candoia aspera. Taxonomy (NCBI): domain Eukaryota; kingdom Metazoa; phylum Chordata; class Lepidosauria; order Squamata; family Candoiidae; genus Candoia; species Candoia aspera. Next base: position 55,329,270 of record NC_086158.1, on the reverse strand, counting down.
CTTCCAGAAAATTAGAAACATTGGAGGTAAATTCCAGGCAAAAATGGGTATGATCAAAAACAAAGATGGCAAGGACCTAACAGAAGAAGAGATCAAGAAAAGGTGGCAAGAATATACAGAAAACCTGTATAGGAAGGATAACAATATCGGGGATAGCTTTGATGGTGTGGTCCGTGAGCTAGAGCCAGACATCTTGAAGAGTGAGGTTGAATGGGCCTTAAGAAGCATTGCTAATAACAAGGCAGCAGGAGACGACGGCATCCCAGCTGAACTGTTCAAAATCTTGCAAGATGATGCTGTCAAGGTAATGCATGCTATATGCCAGCAAATTTGGAAAATACAAGAATGGCCATCAGACTGGAAAAAATCAACTTATATTCCCATACCAAAAAAGGGAAACACTAAAGAATGTTCAAACTATCGAACAGTGGCACTCATTTCACATGCCAGTAAGGTAATGCTCAAGATCCTGCAAGGTAGACTTCAGAGAATTGCCAGATGTACAAGCTGGGTTTAGAAAAGGCAGAGGAACTAGGGACCAAATTGCCAATATCCGCTGGATAATGGAAAAAGCCAGGGAGTTTCAGAAAAACATCTATTTCTGTTTTATTGACTATTCTAAAGCCTTTGACTGTGTGGACCATAACAAATGGTGGCAAGTTCTTAGTGGTATGGGAATACCAAGTCATCTTGTATGCCTTCTGAAGAATCTGTATAACGACCAAGTAGCAACAGTAAGAACAGACCACGGAACAACGGACTGGTTTAAGATTGGGAAAGGAGTACGGCAGGGCTGTATACTCTCACCCTACCTATTCAACCTGTATGCCGAATACATCATGCGACATGCTGGGCTTGAGGAATCCAAGGCTGGAGTTAAAATTGCTGGAAGGAACGTTAACAATCTCAGATATGCAGATGATACCACTTTGATGGCTGAAAGCGAAGAGGAACTGAGGAGCCTTATGATGAAGGTGAAAGAAGAAAGTGCAAAAGCTGGCTTGCAGCTAAACCTCAAAAAAACCAAGATTATGGCAACCAGCTTGATTGATAACTGGCAAATAGAGGGAGAAAATGTAGAAGCAGTGAAAGACTTTGTATTTTTAGGTGCGAAGATTACTGCAGATGCTGACTGCAGTCAGGAAATCAGAAGACGCTTAATCCTTGGGAGAAGAGCAATGACAAATCTTGATAAAACAGTTAAGAGCAGAAACATCACACTGACAACAAAGGCCCGCATAGTTAAAGCAATGGTGTTCCCTTTAGTAACATATGGCTGCGAGAGCTGGACCATAAGGAAGGCTGAGAGAAGGAAGATTGATGCTTTTGAACTGTGGTGTTGGAGGAAAATTCTGCGAGTGCCTTGGACTGCAAGAAGATCAAACCAGTCCATCCTCCAGGAAATAAAGCCAGACTGCTCACTTGAGGGAATGATATTCAAGGCAAAACTGAAATACTTTGGCCACATAATGAGAAGACAGGACACCCTGGAGAAGATGCTGATGCTAGGGAGAGTGGAGGGCAAAAGGAAGAGGGGCTGACCAAGGGCAAGGTGGATGGATGATATTCTAGAGGTGACAGACTCATCCCTGGGGGAGCTGGGGGAGTTGACGACCAACAGGAAGCTCTGGCATGGGCTGGTCCATGAAGTCACGAAGAGTCGGAAGCGACTAAACGAATAAACAACAGCTGCAAGGGAAAACAGAAGGATCAGGGGAGTTTAGGATGACCAGGGGGTAGATGAGAGTATTACGGTGGTGAAGGGCAATGGGAGATGAGGTAGGATACAGGAGATGTTATTTACCCTATCCTCAAGTGGCCATTGCTGGACCCAGCAGGACTGGACAATTTCTTGAGGAAAGCAGCTTGCAAGTCCAGAGGGCTCTGGAGACAGTGGATTATCTGGATCCTTTTCACTTGAGATGAAGACCTGTTATAGTACTGCAACAGTACTGATTGTGCTTGTTGATTACCTCTGGCAGGTTTGAGACAGAGGTAGTGCAACCACCATGGCCTTCCTTGATCTCTCAGTGGCTTTCAATATATTGATTGTGGTATCCTTCTGGAATGGCTCAGGGACTGGGAGTGGAAAGCACAGTATAGTGGGTCTCCTTTCTCCAGGTCAAATTTCAGTCACTGTTGGAAGCAGGGGGGGGGGGGATCAAGCCTGAGGACCCTGCTTTGTGAGGTCCTTCAGCGCTCTATTCTCTCCCTGCTCCTATTTATTTTATTTATTTACTTAAAGAACTTTATGGCCACCTATCTCACAAAGTAATCTTAGGCAGCTCACAATAACCAATAAAAACAATAAACATAGAACAATAAAAATAGAACAACCCTTTCCAACAGGTAGCACATCAACCAAACTATTAACCTCAGGGCTGAACCCCATCCTAGCCCAATGCTTGATAGTAAAGCCAAGTATCCTGACCTCAGGGGGTCAAAAATCCACAACCACTCCTTCTTGCTAGGGGTGAGCTACAACTGGTTTCTGCCCATCCAGGCCATACAACCTTCAGACACTGAGCACCTGAACAGCATCATTTGCCTGGCATGAGGTAGAGTTGTATAATTGGGTTTCATCAGTATCTTGATGATCCTGAATCCTATGTTGCCAAATGACGTCACCCAGAGGCTTCATATAGATGTTAAATAGGAGGGGAGAGAGACCCAATGTCATGAGTAAGGATGGCAAGCAGGGGGCTCCCATCCAGACTGTTAAGCACATGCGTAGCACTGAGGAATTGGGCAGCCATTCAAAGAGACACAGATCGGGACCGCCTTAACCTTTGGGGTTTATATGTCTGGGTTTTTCCCACGCTTCTTCAGTTTGTTAGGATTCCTGTTATGTACAAGCAATAAAACATTAGAGACCAGTTCCTTGTCTCAGCGTGGTTCCTGGCTGTTAGGACATCAATCCTAACAAACTCCTACTCCCATCGAAAGAGGGAGGAACAAGAAATTAAGGAGAGACATTGGAAATGTCTTCAGAAAACCAAGAAATGCGGCTCGCCATCCAACAATTGGCAGCAGCCCTGCAACAACACCAACAACAAGTAGATCTCCAGATCAACACATTACAAGCTGCCATGCTACAGCAGTTACAACTACCAGTTCCGATTAACCCATAACCGGCGCCAGCAGCAGCAGCAGCAGCAGCACCTCCGCCAGTAGTCTTGAGATCCCAGGGCAGTCTACCAGAGAAGTTTGAAGGAGAAGCAGGACAGTTGAGAACCTTTCTCACACAGTGCACTATGTTTTTCGACAGCAGACCGGCAGAGTTCCCCACAGACAGAACCAGAGTCACCTTCATCCTAAGCCTGCTAAAAGGACCAGCAGCCAAATGGGCTATTCCCATGGTGGAGAACAACGACCCGATTCTCAACGACTACCAGAACTTTTTGGCAGGGTTCCGAGCACACTTTGATGACCCAATCAAAGAGGCCACTGCCAGCCGGGAAATTCGGAAGCTCAAGCAAGGTAACGAGAGGGTGGGAATCTACATTGCTGATTTCAAGTTGTTAGCAGGAGATCTAAACTGGAATGAGAGTGCATTAAAAGACCAATTCAAACAGGGGCTGGATGAGGAAATTAAGAATGAATTAGTGCGCCAGGGAACACCAGCTACCCTAGAAGCCTTATATCAGTTGTCGGTGGTCATAGATGCCAGGCTAGAAGAGCTCAGACAGATGCAGCCGGGGAGAAACAGGACCCTCAGAGTGTTTCCAGGATTTCCAGCTCTCTCCGTAGCATCCACTCACTCAGCACCAGAGGAGCCGATGCAGATTGGGGCGAGCAGGAGGCTGAATTCCGAGGCTGAGAGGCAGAGAAGGAGAGAGAGAGCCCTTTGTTTCTACTGTGGAGCCCAGGGGCACATGGTGAGAGCTTGCCCAGCGAGAGGCCAAGCAACTTCAGTAAGACCCCCAAGGCAAGCAGCTGAAACAGGAGCCATCTCCACCTCTGCTTCCAACCAGGGAAACTCCATCGGTCTCCCTCCACAGAGCTCAACAGGGAGACCATCAATCAATTAAGGAGGGCTCATTCTGAGGATTCCAGGCAAGCCTTTTACTACTTACCCATAATCATGCACGTCAGCCCAGAGCACCAGGTCAAGCTAGAGACCATCGTGGATTCCGGAGCTTCAACCAATTTTATTGATGTCCAGACCGTACAAGACTTCAACATCCCGACCAGAGAATTGCCATGCCCCATAGAAGTGGAGACCATTGATGGCCAGCCCCTCAAGGCAGGGCTGATTACAAGACTCACAGAACCGGTGCAACTGACAACGGGAGACCACACTGAGTGGATCCAGCTTTATGTTACTGCATCGCTTAATGTGCCAGTAATCCTAGGCACGCCTTGGCTGAGGATCCACAACCCGTTGCTGAACTGGACTACAGGAGCAATCTCCTTCCCAGCTAAGGAATGCCAGCACCACAAGATTCAAGCCGCTCTACGCTCTCCAACCAACCAACGCAGTCACGGAAGCAGGGGGGTCCAGTTGCCAGCCAAGTATGCAGATTTTGCAGACGTTTTCAGCGAACAAGAGGCCACGGCACTACCCCCCCATAGGGACTGTGATTGCACCATTGAGTTGATACCAGGAGCCAGGGTTCCAGCAAGGAAACAATATCCCATGTCTCCCAAGGAACTAGCCACCTTAAAGGATTACTTGGACGCTAATCTCCAAAAGGGGTTCATCCGACCATCTACGTCCCCAGCCTTTGCTCCTACCTTCTTCGTACCAAATAAGCCTGACCCGTTGGCACCTGCAACCCAGGAGACACCCATGAGAGTGGTCCACGATTTCAGTTCCCTCAATAAAATAACAAAAAAAGAATCCTATCCTCTGCCTTTAATCTCAGATCTGCTAGACCGCTTACAGAAGGCACGCATTTTTACCAGGTTGGATCTCAGGAGTACGTACAATCTGATCCAGATGAAAGAGGGGCATGAATATCTGACTGCCTTCGACACCAGGTTTGGTAAATTTGAGTACCTTGTTATGCCCTTTGGCTTGTCTAACGCAGGAGCCATATTTTCCAGATTTATGAATCAAGTTTTATCTGATTTACTAGATAAGTATCTGGTCATTTATCTAGATGACATATTAATTTTCTCTGAGGATGCTACAACTCATGTAACCCATGTACATAATGTCTTGCAAAGACTGAGAGAGAACAGGCTGTTCACCAAGCTAGAGAAGTGTGCCTTTGATTTAACTGAATTACATTTCCTGGGCTATAAAGTATCAACAGAAGGCATATCCATGGATCCTTCTAAGGTCCAGGCAATTCTCTCTTGGCCACCTCCCCGAAATGTTAAAGAGGTACAAAGATATCTAGGATTTTGCAATTTCTATAGATGGTTTACAAAAAATTACAGTGATAAGGCTAGACCCCTCACACAGCTTTTGAAGAAAGGATCAAAATTCATTTGGGGGAGAGACAGCAAGCAGCCTTCCAAGAATTTAAGCAACTCTTTGCATCCCAGCCACTGTTAAGACACACTGATACCACAAAGCAATTTATAATGCATTCAGATGCTTCAGATATTGCCATTGGGGCAGTGTTATTGCAATATACAAACAAAACAGAGAACACATTGCTCCCTTGTGCATTTTTCTCCCGCACGCTCTCACCAGCAGAGAGAAACTATGATGTTTTTAACAAGGAGTTGCTAGCAATTAAAGCAGCATTTCAAGAGTGGAGGCACTGGCTGGAAGGTGCAGCCCTTCCTGTGAAAGTTTGTACTGATCACAAAAATTTACAGCTTCTACAAAACACCAGATCCCTCACCCCACGCCAAATCAGATGGAGCCAGTTTTTCTCCCATTTCAATTTTGTTATTTCTTATGTGCCCGGGGCGCAAAACTGCTTGGCAGATGCCCTGTCTCGATCCTTTCAGGCAACCCCCGCCACTCACCAGGAGGTACAGGCTACTATATTACAACCTCACAACTTTGATCAGTCTATGAGGGGGAGCCAAACAGAGATTTTAGCAGCAGGCAGACAAGCAGAGGACCTATTTACAAGAGTCAGAGCTCAGCAGCAACAGGACCCGTATGCCAGGGCCAGGATGGATGACCTCCAGAGGGCCCCGCAAGACACTGCCCCCCCCCATTCAATGTGGAGGCAGGAATCCTCCACATTGGCACATAGTGGGCGATTATATATTCCCCCTTCATTGAGGGAAGAAGTACTGAGACTTTGCCATGACCACCAAATGGCAGGCCATGGAGGTGTTTTCAAAACTCTCCATAGAGTTCTGAGAGACTACTGGTGGCCTAAGATGGCTGCAGACATAAAGGGTTACATTGCTTTTTGTCATACCTGCAGATGAGCCAAGCCTCTCCCAGGGAAGCCCACAGGACTCTTGCAACCCCTACCCACCCCCAGTAGGCCTTGGGATACAATCTCCATGGATTTAATCACTGATTTACCCCCGGTCCAGGGGCTGACTTCCATACTAGTGGTGGTGGACCTTTTCACAAAGATGGTGCATTTTATTCCTTGCAAGGGCCTCCCATTTGCACCAGCCACAGCGCAGTTGTTCATGGACCACGTTTTTAGGTATAGAGGCATGGTGAATCACTTGGTGAGTGACAGAGGCCCACAGTTCACTTCCAGGTTCTGGAGGGCCCTTTTCCAGTCATTAGGGGTCCAGATCCACCTGTCATCAGCGCATCATCCTGCCAGTAATGGGCAAGCCGAGAAAATTAACCAATGGTTACAGCAGTATCTCATGTGTTACACCACTTATCAGCAAGACAATTGGCCGGCCCTGCTACCCATGGCAGAATTTACATATAATAATTCTGTACAGTCCTCTACCAAGATGTCCCCTTTCCAGGCACTCTACAGGGTTAACCCTTGGGTGTTGCCCACCTCCTCCCAGCAGGGAACTGTCCCAGCCGCGACTGATTTTCTTAAAGAGCAACAAGCCGCACAGGAGTTGTTAAAGGAGCAGCTGAACAGGGCAAAGAGTGCTTACAAGAGGGCTGCAGATGCTCACAGACAAGAGGGGCCAGCGATTGCGGTAGGAGACAAAGTGTGGCTCTCTACCAAGTTTTTGAACTCTACCAGACCCTCCAAGAAATTGGACTCTAAGTTTGTGGGCCCTTTCACTGTGGCGCAGCAGATAAATCCAGTGGCTTATCGTTTACAGCTACCAGCATCCATGAAAGTCCACCCAGTGTTTCACAGAGCCTTGCTAGCCAAAGACCCTCCCCCAAGTGCCTTGCAATCGCAACTGCCCCCCCCACCTCCAGTAATTGTGGAGGGGGAGGAGGAATACGAAGTTGAGGACATTCTGGACTCTAGGAGGAGGGGAAGGGGCATCCAATATTTCATACACTGGAAAGGGTACCCTGAGGAAGAGCACATGTGGGAGAATGCCAGAGATGTACATGCTCCAGCACTGGTTCATCGTTTCCATCAGCTTTTTCCTCACAAACCCAAGCCTCGCACTCTACCCGAGATTCCTCTTTCAGCTGAGCAGGCCGAAGAATCCCAAGCAGAAGAGTTCATGAGTGTGCACCTCCCCCCCCCCCCGCCTGAAGCCTTGACTCCAGTTACAGAGGAGGTGGGGGAACTGCAGCCCTCCACCTCAGGCTTACATTTCCCAGGGGGGAGGGGGGATGACTTTTCTAATTATCTAGCTATTTTCCAGCAGCAGCCACCTGGGCCAGAAGCGTTATCAGACCTGGAGAGCAGCACTGATACATCCTTGGAGGAGTTTTCCTTTGAAGACTTTCCATCGTTGCCCAGTTCCCATGGGACCTTAGATGCAGATGGCGAATCTTATCAAGACTCTGGAGGGGAGGGGGCTGAAATGGAATGTGAATCTGGAGGGGAGGGTGATGTCATGAGTAAGGATGGCGAGCAGGGGGCTCCCATCCAGACTGTTAAGCGCATGCGTAGCACTGAGGAATTGGGCAGCCATTCAAAGAGACACAGATCGGGACCGCCTTAACCCTTGGGGGTTATATGTCTGGGTTTTCCCCACGCTTCTTCAGTTTGTTAGGATTCCTGTTATGTACAAGCAATAAAACATTAGAGACCAGTTCCTTGTCTCAGCGTGGTTCCTGGCTGTTAGGACACCCAAGCCCTGAGGCACCCCACATAATAGGGGCCTAGGGTTGGACCTCTTCTCCCCTACCAACACTGACTGGTACAGGCCATGGAGGAAGGAGGAGAACCACTGCAATAAATTGCCCCCCACTCGCAAATGGAGCCAGTCCAGCAAGATATCATGGTTGATGGTATCGAAAGCTGCCAAGAAATCCAGGAAGGCCAGGATGAATGTACTACCTCCATTCCAAGTCTTCCAGAGGTCATTAACAAGTGTAACCAATGCTGTTTCAGTGCTATAGCCTGACTTGAATCTTGATTGAAAAGGGTCCAGATAAACTGCTTCATCCAGGGCCCTCCACAGCTGGGACCCCACCACCCTCTTTACAACCTTTCCTAAAAAGAGAAGTTTGGAGACTGGGTAGTAATTATCCAAAACTGAAAGGTCCAAATCTGGCCTCTTGAGGAGGGGGCAAACCACTGTCTCCTTCAAGGCAGGTGGAACCACCCCATTTTTAACATCTATGTGATGCCGGTAGGTAAAGTAACCTGCAACATGGAGTAAGATATCATCAACATACTGATTTATATCCAATCACATTTTTGCTCTGGAATGACCAAGTGATGCCATCAAGGTTGTCTCACAGTATCTGGAGGCTGTAAGAATCTACATGGAGAAGAACATGCTTCAGCTCAGCCCCGATAAGACCAACTGGCTATGGGTTTTGACACCTCCTGGTTCAGGATATTTTCCAACTTTATCTCTGAATGGGAAAGCACTTCCCCAGGCAGAGATGTTGTACAAGTTGGGTATCCTCCTGCACTCACAGCTCCTGCTATGACAGAACATGGCTTGAGGGCCTTTGCACAGGTTTATCTTGTGCACCAGTTGCACCTGTTTCTGGACTGAGAGGCTCTACCCACACTAATTCATGCCTTAGTTACCCCCTGGTATTCCCTTGCATTGGCTTCCAGTGGGTTTCTGGGTGCAATTCAAGGTGTTGGTTGTCACTTATAAAGCCATACATTTCTTATAGGACCATGATTGTCTGATTGTTTCTGCTCACCTCAGCTGAACTAGCAGGGTTCATTAGGAAATGTGATCTTGTGGAATCAAGGAGGCTAGCTTTCTCATCACAATGCCTGTCCTATGAAACAGCATCCCCCCACCCCACCGAAATCCAGATAGCCCCCACCCTCTTGACCTTTTTTAAGGTGTTACCTCAGGTATTTGGGCTAGGAGGCTAAAGCAGCCATGTTGATGGATCTGTCTTATTCTTGTCTTTATCAGTTGAAAATGGAATGATTTTTAGATCCTGGGTGTTAGTTATGTTATTATTACTATTTTGGATGTTTATTGTGTAAATTAAGCTGGGTGGAGGAGATTTAGAGGTGGTTAATCCTTTGTGTGCCACCTAGAGTCACTGTCGCAAGATAGCAGCTACGTAAACTGTTTAAATAAATAAAATGAATTTTGGTTAGCTAGGGAAGATATTTCCCTGCTCTGTCACAAAATGAGAACTGAAGAGCTAACTCTTTCTATCACAAATCAATAAGGCTAGCTTAGATCAGCTATTTGCCCTTGATTGTGAGCCTAATTTATCAGCATATGACCTTTGAATATATGACCAATTCCAGGCTACCATGGCTTGAAATATTATGAAAATGCTAGTTGATTTCTGTAGCTAGGTCACTGAAATAATCATGCTCATTAGGATAATAACTGTTAATATTTTCCAGAAACAGAATATTAAAATGGACACATGGGATAATTGGAATATCAAGTTTTATACATATGGTAGATTCGATAGAAATGTCCTGTTTTATGCACATTCATAAGAACCTCAAAATGTACAATAAAGGAACAACAACTAAGAGGAGTGAAGTGTTGTTATAATGAAATAAACAATACTTGAAAAATAAAAGATGTGGGAAAACCCAAAATTAGAAATATAAGCAAGATGCAAATTACATACACTCTCTGATCTTTATTCAACTCTCCACTAATAATCAACTAACAATGTGAAACTTTGCCTCCAAACTGAACAATACTGAAAAGATTTCACAAGTCGGCCTTTTTAATTTAATTGACTGCCACACATAGGGAAGCTTCAGACTAGGTTAAATAAATCTTCACAGGATTTTATAGTGCCAAAATAATTATACAGGATGCAACCAACAAAAGAAATAACTGCTATTATGGTTTTAAGTGATGAGGGGAGAAACCACGAGGTTCAATGAGAAATAGATGGGAGCTGGAAAAACATATAAACAAAAAAAATCTTTTAGCATTATAATTTTAAAAGTAATGGCAGTCATATTTTGCAGGTGTACAGAAAGAACTCTCCGGCATTTTGCCAACTCATGTTCTGGCTCCCATTTCCTTTTGTCAAGAGGTATTTGACTGAAGTCACAATTGTCTTGGGAAAGAAAAGAATGAACTGCTACATGAATAACTTAAGTGAGAGGTTGTAAGCAACATCTTGGCTGAAGCAAGAAAAAGCCAAGCTAATGGATTTCAGTACTAAATAACACAGGAAACAAAACACCTAGTCATCAGGATTAAGGCAACAAGCGAAGTAAAAACCTTGAGCTTCTCTGAGGTAAATTGCTTTTACAGGAAAAAAAGAGTTATATTTGAAAAAAATAATAATTCTACATATATTAAAATTTAAAAGATTTTGAGATCAATTTTAAGCCAATAATGTCTTCTACTTTTAGGTAAGAGTGGTAGAGTATGTATGGATTCAATATGAGAAGATGGGCATTTTTATGAAACCAGTATTTTCTGTATGTCTGCTTCTGGCAATTTCAGATAAGTACAATGCTGAGAGTCAAATTTACTTTGCTGAAAAAAAAATCTGCTTGTCTTTTTCATCCATTCTTCTTAAATTTAAAAGAAAAATTGTTCTATTTTTTCATAGAAAAATACAATTCAGGAGAAAGTTTCATAGGTGAGGTAGGGTATTCTTGTATTTATCTTAATCATAACGTAGCTAATGGGTTTATGTGTATGTCTTATCATCTCCCCAGAAGCCTGCATCTTCTCTGGATTTTCACATTTCAGTTAAATCCCACGGGAAGGAACTACTCCATCCAACTTTTTTTTCTTTCAGTTCAGAAGTGTGACCAGCCAGGAAGGATGCACAGCAGTGGAAAGATACGTGATGGATATTACCAATATCATCCTCTACTGTCTTGCGACAATTCAGCTGAAGGAGGAGGAGGAGGAGAAAACATCTGAAAAGAAATTCAAAAACAACCTCCAAAAGAGAAAGAAAAATGAATCCTTTTTTTCAATAAACTGGATATGAGATTTAAACATAGTTTTATCACAAATGTAGTGAAATTTGTAATTCTTCAAGACATTCTGTAAATGGAGTCACCTCAGCTGCTTTTTATTTAAGATGTCAATATAAATGAGTGTTAAATATGAAGCAACCATTATAGCTTATTCTAGTTACTCCAAACAAATGCATTGCACAACAAGTTGCAGTTGCTAAGTTAATGTAGGTGCAACAGCTGCAGAAAAACACAAAAACCAGAAGCTGAATCAAGCAACTTTATTTGAATATTTTGGATGCTTCTGTATTCTTTCTGATAATGTCTCCTGTTGACAACCAAACATAAATCCAGAGTTGTTGAAGTTTTTTTGTTCATTTTCTTTTGTTCATTTACCAGCCAGGCCCAAAAACCTAAGGCGATTTCCCATTTGTGGCTTCCTTATGACCAAGTTAAATGCTATCCTCCAGTCCTTGAGATAGCAGACACTATACCAGCATAACATTTGTTTTCCCAGTGGCAGGTCCTACCCTGCCACTGGCAAATGTTGCTGTGCTTATTTATGGTATATAAGGTATGTTAAGGACAGGTTTTATTTTCTTCTCCACCCTCCAAACATCACTCGTTGGTAAGAAAACACTTATCAATTGTTGTCCTTACCATGGGATGGGGTTGGGGTTGGGGAAGAGGTGAGTTTTGACAAATGAATAGACACAAATTTTGCACAAATGTTTTGTGTAGGAGCAGTCAAAGGGAGCCCCATTATTGGGAATAATTAGACTCCTTTGTACATGAGTTAGCACTATTCCAGGAGACTGCTAAGCCTATATTTGAAGGCAGGCATGGGGAAAGTTACAGAGCAGATGAAGAACTGAGTCCCACTCTCCCATTTCACTATGCAACCCTACTGTTCAAGATGACCTGGATCTCAAAGTTGGGAGTCAGTTTGGAGACCTGGAGGATACAGGGAACTAATTAATTTGAATCAATTTGGACTTTTCTGCTGCCCAAAATAGACTGGCTCTGGAAGATAATGTCCAAAGATTGGAATGGTAGAGGATGTGCCTGCACATTCTAAAGTGGCCAATAGTGCTGACTGTATAGGTCACTCTAAGGGTCACCAGAAGCAGAAAGGTCAGTAAAGCAAGCCTGATTGTTTCCATGGCAAAATCTGTGATGTGGTAAGGAAGAATATACTTTATAAAATGAGCATGATAAAGATAACTTAAGACTGTCTCAGTATAGGGAAAGGATGAAGTGACAGTAACATGAGGATGTAGCAGAAAAGAGGTTTCTGGGGCACGCTTGCACTGCAGTTAGATGGAGGTAAGGAAAGTCGCACAGAAAAAAAATCACATTAAATCTCAAGATTTACTTCCTGCTAGACCGTCCTTTACTACTTTCTTTATATGTTCTATTAAAAATGGCTCTGAAACACTTTCCCCCTCTTATAAATTCTGAGCTAGAATTATTGTAATAAATAAGAAAGGAACCAAGTTCATAATTTGAACAGAGACAACTGATGGATTGGAAACCACAATAAGAACGTCTTACTGATTTCCTTTTTAAAACATTTTAAAAACTTGGCAAACTGAATGTGACCTTAACTGCATGAATAAATTTAGCTATCCTGGCATCCTTTTCATCTGGAAAGGAACTGACAATTAATCTAGGATTTGCCAAGGGTATAATACACTCAAGTATCATGCTTTAGCAGCATAAGTGCCCTTTTTTTGTCAGATGGAACTTCTGGATACTCCTTAAGTGCAGAGTTTCTCTTTTAAGAGGAGTGCAACTCAATCAAGAATAGACCGCAGTCCAACCCCAAGGCCTCAGTCTCATATGATGTAACTTAAGTTTGTTCACCAGTAATGATGAATGACAATGTTCAAGGATACTGATTGCTTCTTTAGAGTTAGAAAGCAAAAGGAATAGAGGCTAGTGTCATAACCATAGTGTGTCACACTACTCCAAATGATCTCTCCAAGCAGTTTCATGTAGATATTAAACAACAAAGAGGAAATCTACAGACCAATGACCTCATTATTGAACACTAATTGCTGGCACCACCTTCTTAACATGCTCTTCAGGAAAGACTGGAACTGCTATAACACAGTGATGCCAAAACTCAGCTCCTGCAGGTAGTTGAAAACTTGGACTACTTATGCAAAGAGCTAGATCAGGATGAGTACAGCTCTTTAAGGCCTCTTGGATTTCTCATTGGCTATCACAAAAGTGAAAGTGAAAAAAGTGAAAGCTAATGAGAAATCCAAAAGGCCTTAAAGAGCTGTACTCATCCTGATCTAGCTCTTTGCATAAGTAGTCCAAGGTGATCAAAATAAGCTCAGTACAAATGGGTATGGATGATTAGTTGCAAGCTCCATGTAATATTTATACAGAGTCCCTGGGCATAGTTACTGAGTGTCAATAGAAAAGAAAGAACTTGTTTTGTCCCTCTCAGCTCCTATGTTGTCCAGAAACTGAGGAAGTGAAAGGCAGCATATTCTGTCCTATTAATTAGATAGTGGGTCAAGGGCCACTGGAAGGCTGAATGGCCCTTTTTCCCATGAAAATCATAATGTAAGGGGAAAACATATTGACCCTTTTACCAGGTACACGGGCAGACCTGTAATGAGCACTTTCTTGGTTATTGCTGAGGAATACCAGGAAAAGGCAAACTGAAAAGCAGCATGGTCTGGCTCCAGCTTTTATCTGGGATGATGTCATCCCTGTTCATTGTACAAAGGAACAAGAACTGAAATTGTTCTTCAAGGGAGGGGATATTAGCTCAGCTTTGGTTGCGTATAAACTTCAGCATATTGTTCATGGGCCCTTTCCCCTCCCTTCCACCCTTGTGCTTCTTTCCTTTCTATACTATGAACCTGAGAGCAAGCCCTCTCTTTTTTAAAGTAAGTGAGCTGCTCTTGAGGCAAGGAGTGACTGAGAAGTAGGACAGAAATTAGTAACTTAGCAAACAAGTAAGTCAATATGTGAGTAAGTAAAAAAGTTGATGAGGTCCCATTGTATTTTTGTTTCCTCTGAATCGGTTGAGAGTGTACAGATGCTGAAGTTCAATAATGGGCAGGATGATGACTAATAAATTGGTTGAAACCCAATAAGATAGTGGCCCCATAACAAAATGGTTTTCCTGGGTAAACACTGGGTGTGTATTGGGTGTTCAGAAAAGGTTGCTCTCCCCTGAAAAGAAAGACTATGGTTTGGGGATTTATTTTGACTCAACATTGTCACTAAAGGGGCACTGATAGCTCGGAGTGCCTTTTGCCTGCACTGGCTGGCTTACCAGAGAAAGCTGTTCACAGATAGGGATAACTTGTAAACAGCGATTTATTTTCTGACAACATTCCAATTGGATTGTTGTAATCAACTGTATACGGGACTCTTCACATTTGACCAGGGCATGGGACAGCTACATTAAAGTGTTATCTACCAATCCTTGAGCCAGCATAAAAAATAAGATGGCATCATTTTTTTCTGTCCTGATTGTCATTCCCTTTTTTGCCATTCTGTTAAAGAAGGACACTAAGGAAAATGAGGAGTGAATTCCTTATTTCCCATCCTGCTGAGCATCACCTGACAGTGGGAAAAACAACTATCAGTCCTTCTTTCCAAGCTGGAGTGAGGCAGAGTTGAGCAAATGTAGGCAGGTGCTTGGAACAGTGAATTTAGGCACCTGTCAACCAGCCCAAACAGATTGCGGGTATGAAGGTATTCCACCTTTGTAACCGGACATTTGGAATATTTTTGAGCATGGATTTAGTGCTCTTCTGGCATGGGACAATGCAGGAGGGAGTAATGGATAGCAAGCAAGCTCTGTCTTCCACTAGTACTGTTAAAAGAATGGTCTTGTCCTCAGAGCTAGCAGCACCATACTTTATTTTTTAATTAATGCATATATTATATAGTATACATTTATTAGATATTAATATATATTGATCTCTGTTTTATTTTTGCATAGTATTGGGAGAAAAAACATATTTTTATGTCTGGCATTGTTCCCCATAACAATTCTGGGCCAGGTTTTCCCCTCTAAAACTTTGGAAAACTTAACTGATTCCTTTTCATTTTCTTTCACTATCTTCTGCCCTGTATGATGGACAGGCAGGGCGGGTGGGAATTAGATCTATCCCTTCCTCCACTCCATCCATTACCTTTATTCTTGCTTACATTACTGAAGCTCCATACATCTGGCTTAGGTCATTCAAACTACTCAGGTTCTCATTCCTTGTTTCCCTTAGAAACAACTTCTCTCAATCTCACTGAGGAAATGGCCCTCGTGCCATCAGAATAAGTCTCCAGAGCCTCATCTGGAATGAAAATACCCAGCTGGCTTTTGAACTATTGCATCAGAGACTAGGTCAGTGCATTAATCTGGAAGTTTTAAATCCAAGGAGATTTTGTGTTGAGAATTGTTAGTGATCTGGATAATCTTAAATATAATCTTGAAGACATTGCATGGCTTTCTTTGCTTTTTTAAAACAATGCTATTTTCCATTCTTTCAAGCTTTATGCTCCCTTAAAAGTTCTATCCTGTTTTTCCTCATGGAAGGCATGTAATCAATACACATTACTTTATTTTATTGTCCTCCTTTGCATAAAACACCTATTTGATTAACAGTGTTATTACCAACCTTCTGATTATTCCATTTTACATTTTTAATGTTATGTACTTTTTTTCTGCAGAAGTGACATCCTCCCCCGCTCTCCCAGTTTTATTTTATAACACATTCAGCATTTTTCTAAGGCATAATTAAAACATCAAACAGTTTTTCTCTTGGTTATGTTGCATTCTGAGAACTGGAGTCTGTAGCGTTATTAGAAATTAAAATGTATTAATCTTTTGCATATACAGAATGGCCTTAAATAATTATCAAAAATGGTTCTGTATTCCATTATATAGAACTGCCTGATAATGCTGAAATACCTGAATTAAAGAATGTCTCTAATTTGTAGCAGGAGAATTCTTGTTAAAAATATAAAATATGTCTTTTGGTTCACGATTTTCTCAGGCTTAATGTGCCTAATTTTCTCATGCAACTTTTGTTGCAAATGCTGGGAAAGCCTTTAGCCCAGGAGAGGTCAAAAAAGTCACACACCAAGCATTCTATAAAAATAATTTATTTACAGAAAGCAAAAACAAAAACAAAACATTTAAAGGACTTAGCTCTCATTGAGAGCTACCTGGCTTGCTACATGCCGGCAGTGAGAGAAAGAGGAAGTGAGAAGACAAGTCCGGGCAGGTCCTCCCCCCAGGCTATTTTGCATGAAGCACGTGAGAGGAGACAATCACTTGCAACCTTTTCACCCGGCCAAATGATTAGGTATAATAGTAGCTTAATCTTAGTAGGAAAACCTCAACACTCCCCTTTTTACACTATAGATTAAGTTGCAAACCAATCTTCTCTGACAACTCTTTGTGTCTTGGTACAGGAAGAGGTTTGGTTAAAATATCAGCAATCATGTCTTTTGATTCACAATATTTTAACATTATTTCTCCTTTGCTTATCATATCTTTGATATATTGATATCTAATATCGATATGTTTTGTTCTACTTCTGCAGGCTTCAGATTTTGCCATAGCAATGCAAGCTTGATTATCTTCATAAACAGTTATAGGCTGGTTCACTTCCATGCCTATGTCTTTTAACAAATGTTTAAACCATGTAACCTCATTACAGGTTTGTGTTAGAGAATAAAACTCTGCTTCTGCAGTGGAAAGAGCAACAAGTGTTTGTTTTCTAGAATGCCAGCCTAAGCTAGATCCAGCAAATTGAATTAAAATCCCAGAAGTGGATTTTCTGTCACTGACATCTGCTCCCCAATCAGAATCGGCAAAAGCCTGCAATTTCTCAGTTCCAGAGGCATTTAGCATCAGGCAATAATTCTTTGTTCCTTGCAAATACCTCATTAACCTCTTCAATGCTGCTTTTCCAGTAGATGTAGGCTTCTCTACCTGTCTACTTAAAATGGCCACAGAATTTGAGATATCTGGGCGAGAATGATTTGCAATGTACAGTAAACTTCCAATTGCAGATCTATAGTTCTCTGCCTCAGTTAATTGAGTTTCTCCTGTATCTTTCTGAAAATCTATTATCATCGGAGTAGAGACTGGTTTACAGTCTTGCATATTAAAGTCTTCTAGGAGCTTTTGAATTTTACTACGTTGGTTTAACAGAAAGCTACCATCCTTGTCTCTGTGTACTTCCAAACCTAGGTAATTGGTCACAACTCCAAGGCTTTTTAATATGAAATGGCTTTTCATGCAGGCTTCAAAATCAAGCCTTTGTTTTTCTGTTGATGTGAACAGCAGCAAATCATCAACATAAATGCACAGATACATACAGCCTTGTTTGTCCTTCTTCATATATACACAGGGATCTGCTTTTCCTTTTTCAAAACCAAAATTCTGCAGTTTTTCATCTACTTTTTGGTTCCAGGATCTAGCAGCTTGTTTTAACCCATAGATTGACTTCTGCAGTTCACAGACTAGATTCTCCCCTTTTTCATAGCCAGGGGGATGCTGCATGTATAATCTGTGGTCTAAATCACCATAGAGAAATGCAGTTTGAATGTCATAGTGGTTAACTGACATTCCCTTGAGTGCAGCAACTTTTAACAGTAATCTAATTGATTCACCTTTAGTAACTGGTGCAAAAGTCTTGTCAAAGTCTAAATCTTTCCTTTGAGTGAACCCTTTTGCAACCAACCTTGCTTTATATTTTTGGATTTTGCCATCAGCATCCCTTTTCAGTTTGAAAACCCACCTACAACCCAGACAGCGTTCATTGGGAGGTAGATTTACCAGTTTCCATGTTTTATTTTCTTTCAAGGATGCTAATTCCTGTTGCATGGCAGAATGCCAATTTTGTGCAATCTCAGGTGGTAAAGCATTCACTTGTTCTAAAGACTCAGGTTCTGTGAATATGTGAAAAGCCTTTACTGTTTCAGCCTGAAAACGTGATGGAGGAACACCTTTATTACTCCTCTGAGATCTGCGAGGTAATACAGGGCTTAAATTTTGACTCCTATCACTTTCCTGAGAAGCATCTATCTCATCAGACAGATCTTCTGTTTGCTTTTCTGGTTTAATGTCCTCATCAGGCAAAAGATCACCATCAGCAAGTCCTTGCTGTTCTCTTGTGGTGGTCAGTTCAACTGGAGAGCTAGAATTTAATCTCCCCCAGTTTTGTTCAGCAAAAGAAGCGCTTTTGCTAATTATTAATTTCTCTCCCATTATGAACCTGTAGCTCCTCTGGCTTTGTTCATAGCCAACAAAGATGGCTTTCTTTGTTGTGGGGCCTCCTTTCCTTCTCTGCTGTTTTGGAATGTGAACCCATGCAGTGCTACCAAACACTCTAAGATGGCTTACCTTTGGTTTCACACCATAAAACAAATGGAATGGAGTGTCCTGAATCATAGAGTTATACAACCTGTTCTGAACATAACAAGCAGTCGATAAAGCTTCTCCCCAGAACGTAAAACATAATCGTGAATCTCTTAACATGCATTCCATTGCATTTTGCAAGGTTCTGCCCTTTCTTTCAGCAACACCATTTTGCTGAGGGGTGTACGGGTTAGAAAGAATTTGTTCTATCCCTTTTTCCACTAGGAACCTTCTGAATTTGTGAGAAAGGTATTCTCCTCCTCTATCACATTGGAGTGCAGATACAGGCCTAGGGAATTTTCCATTTGCCCATGTCACAAAACTTTTAAATTTCTCAAATGCCTCATCTTTATGTTTTAAGATGTAGATAAATGTGTATCTTGAGAAATCATCAATGATGGTCATTGCATACCTTGCTTGTCCAAGACTTGGAGCAAAAGGACCAATAATATCAGAGTGTACAATTTCCAAAGGTCTAGTTGTAACTCTGTCACTGTGCTTACTCACAGGAGCTTTTAGTGTTTTGCATTCTTTGCAAACTACACAGTCTAAGTATTTATCACAGGGTTTTATCTTTAGGTCAGCACACAGCTGTGGCATTTGTGCTATATACTTGATATTAGCATGACCAAGTCTCCTGTGCATCAGGTGTACACATTGGTCATGATATGGTGTGTTGCCAACTGCAGCCTTGCAGCTTGGCTTCCTTGCATTTTGCACAATGTACAAGGAGTCTTTTAACATACCAGTAGCACACAATTTCCCATTTTTACGTATCTCACAACCATTTTTCTTAAATGTTATGATATACCCTGTTGCAGCCAATTGTGCCACAGATAAAAGGTTTGATTGTAAATTTGGCACATACAACACACCTTTTACAGTTTCTCCTAAGCAGGATAAATACAAGTCACCTTGTCCCATAATTTTGGTCACAGACCCATCAGCCAAAGATACACTTTGTCTTTCAGTTTTAGACAGTGACACAAAAGAGCTTTTACAATTACATAAATGACAACTGGCCCCAGAATCTAACACCCATACATCAGAATTACCCTTCTCAGCAACCTGTGCAATTTGGGTTGTCTGAAGAGCCTTCTTCTGTGTTGCCCTTGTGTTCTTCTGCTCTGTCTTTCTACTCTTGGGTCTCATGGCACAGTCTCTTTGCAAATGTCCAGCTGAACCACAAGTGAAGCATCGCTGGCTGGCTAGTGCTGTGGCCTCAGGTTCCTTTCCCTTCTTTTCCCTCATTTTCTGGTCTTGCAGCTTTCCAGAAGAGATGGGGGGGGATCTTTCCTCTCTCTTCTCCCATTCAGCGAGTAAGCGCTGTGTAACATACGATGGGGTGAGGTCTGCTTCAGGCATAGCCTCCAGGGTACAAATCAGCGTGTCCCACGTTGCATTCAGTGAGGACAGGAGGATATAGGATTTTGTGAGAGGTGTAAATTCCATTCCTCTCTCCTGCAACTCAACAAACAGCTGCTGAATATAATGCAGGTGCTCAGGAAGGCTTTCTCCTTCTGCAAGGTAGGCTCTGTACAGCTTTTTCGTCAGAGTAACTTTACTCCCTGCTGTTGCCTTTACATATAAGTCTCTCAAAGCGTCCCAAAGTTGCTTTGCAGACTGCATGCCTCGCACGTGGACTAGCTGATTGTCCTCAACTCCCAAGATAATGGTGGCTCTAGCCTGCTCATCCTGTCTCAGCCATTCAGCATTGGGATTTTGGGGGGTTTGCTCACCAATTGGCAGCCAAAGATCCTCTCTGCGAAGATACATTTCCATCTTCAGGGCCCAATTCAAATAGTTGGTCTCTGATAGGCGCTCCAGAGGCATCGCTGAGGACTGGGAGGTAGCCATGGCTTCTTCCTTCTTTTGCAAGTCACCTCAGCTAGCTTCTAAGTCCTGCAGACCGGCAGTTGCTGGAAAATCTCCAGGTGGCTCCAAAGAAAATCTTCACAGGTCTTTGCTACCTGCCTTTAAATTGTGCATGAGGTGTGGAGCTGACCTCTCTTTTCTCTCTGGGTTTTACTGCGTTGTTTACTGGGCACATAACCTGTTGCAAATGCTGGGAAAGCCTTTAGCCCAGGAGAGGTCAAAAAAGTCACACACCAAGCATTCTATAAAAATAATTTATTTACAGAAAGCAAAAACAAAAACAAAACATTTAAAGGACTTAGCTCTCATTGAGAGCTACCTGGCTTGCTACATGCCGGCAGTGAGAGAAAGAGGAAGTGAGAAGACAAGTCCGGGCAGGTCCTCCCCCCAGGCTATTTTGCATGAAGCACGTGAGAGGAGACAATCACTTGCAACCTTTTCACCCGGCCAAATGATTAGGTATAATAGTAGCTTAATCTTAGTAGGAAAACCTCAACAACTTTGTCCCTAAGGAAAAATAAGGAAGGGAAATACATTATCAATACATGAAGTTGAACAGTTCCCTCTTACTTCCTTTAGATGTAACTGCAATCAAGGAGATTGGTGTGGGATCATCTTAATTCAAATGAATGCATAGCTTGAAAAGGGGGTAAATAAAACGTTCTGCTGTGGCTTTAGTCCACAAGATAAATGTACAATGTACTCATAAAAATGTTTCATTGAAATAAAGGCCTGTCAGAGCCAAGAAGAGGGAACGCAATGTGAGGCAAAGTGGGATCACTTTGACTGTAGCCAAGGCAATGCTATCTGTCCAATAGATTAAAAAATGTCTTAGCGCAAAAGGCATGTAATAATATTTAAATTATCACATATATTAACCCATCCATTTCCAGTGCTGTGTTACCTTGTTTTTAGGAAACAATCCTTATCAGCTCCAACGTATCTGGAAGGGAGCAGGTAGATGATGGTTGTACTGTGGAATAAGAGTATGATGAAGATAGGCAATGTTGACTCTAACTAATACCTAAATGGAAAATCCCCAGATAAGTCTTTATACACATGATAATCAGTTATACATTCCTGATGGTACCATTGTTAGTTGGATGCACATTTGGCTGATTTACTCTACCCATTCTCCATCACAACACCTGCCTTCTGGAATGAAATCCCTCCTGAGATCCATATGCGTCCAACCCTGTTGGCATTCTGGAAGGCCTTTAAGACTTGGCTGTTCTCCCAGGACTTGGGTTAAGGTGGATGGAGCCCCTTGTTGGATGTGTTTTTTGTATGTTTTTGGACTGAGCAGTTGGATCCCATCTTATCTATTTATTCTGTATTGTGCTTTTATTTTGTTTTGTTACATAGCAAGCTGCCCAGAGATCGTTTGGAGTTGGGTAGCAAGCAAGCAAGTTCATTAATGGCTCTAATCCAGCTTGCAGACAAGTTTCTAGTAGAGATCCCCAGGACTCTGTCCTGGGCTCTGTGCTGTTCAACATTTTTATCAGTAATTTGAGTGTCAGTGATTTGAGGGAATACTTATAAAATTTGCAGATGACACAAATCTGGAAAGGGTGGCTAATATTTCAGATGAAAGAGAGAAGATGCAAACAGCTCTAGACAGGCTTGAGCAGTGGGCTGAAATGAATAGGATGAAATTTAACAGGAAGAAATATAAACTTCTGTATCTGGGTAGAGAATATAGAAGGCACAAGTGTAAGATGGAGGAGTCCTAGCTTGACAGTAGTATGTATGAAAAGGATCTGGATGTTCTTGATGACCACAAGTTAAACCCAAGCCAGCAGTGTGATGGAGCTGCTAAAAAGGCAAATGCTATCCTGGGGTGCATTACTCATATAATCATGGGAAGTATATAATCTCATATAAACTCATATAATCATGGGAAGTAATTGTTATGCTGCAGGTCCCTTCAATCAGGGAAGTACATCTAGCAGGACCGAGAAAAAGGGCGTTCTCCCTGCCTGTGGTACATAATTCCCCCAGAGATAAGAATGGTCCCCTCCTTGCTCCTTTTCCAGAAGGCCCTGAAGACGTGGTTTTGTCAGTGGGCCTGGGGACCCTGAGTCACTACAGAGCCAATCAAGTAGTTAATTTGAATGTGTTTGTTGCTGCCACGGGGTGTGTGTTTTATTTTATGGACTTTAATTATGTAAGCCACCCAGAGTTACCGTGTGTGAGTTAGGCAGCCATATAAATGTCTAATAAATAAAATAATAATAATAATTTAAAAAATTTGGAGTGCTGTATACAATTCTGGGTGCCACAGTTTAAAAAAGAAAGATTGGAACAAGTTCATAGGAGGGATACTAAGATTGTAAATGGCCTAGGAACCAAGCCTTATTAAGGAATGGTTAAAGGATCTGGATATGTTTAGCCTACAGAAAATGCGACTTAGAGAAGATACCATAGACATCTTCAAATATCTAGAGAGCTGTCAGACAGGAGGAGGGGATGTATCTTCTACTGCCCAAGAGGGCAGTATCAGAAGCAGTGAGTTAAAATTATAGGTGAGGAGAATCAGGCTACTCATCAGAAGAAAATATGTTGACTGTATGAGCTGTCAGCTGGTTGAACAGTGAGTGTCATGAGTACTGATGGTGAGCAGGAGGGGGCCCCTATCCAGGGGGGAAAACACATGTGTAGTACTGAGGAATTAAGCAGCCATTCAAAGAGACACAGATCAGACCCGCCTTAACTTTTGGGGTTTATCTGTCTGGGTTTTTCCCACGCTTCTTCAGTTTGTTAGGATTTTCTGTCTAATGTAGCAGCAATAAAACACTAGAGACCTATTCTTTGTCTCAGCGTGGTTCCTGACTGTTAGGACAGTGAGCTCTCCTTCACTGAAGGTCTTCAAACAGAATCTGGATGACTATTTGTCAGAGATGTTCTATTAGATTCTTTACTTGTAAGGAGCTGGACTAGATGACTTCTAACATTCCTTCCAAGTCTATGATTCTATGACATTCACTTTTCCTTAGCTGGGAATAATTAATCCATTGTATTAATTCCATAAGAGAGCTAGATTATTTTCTTTAAAGTAGTCTTGTCTTCGTGGTTCATAGAATGTGAATCTCGGAGAGTTTCATTAGTCGGAGTTGTCATATTTATTCTACATAATAAATTTATATAATCAATATGAGCACAATTGAATCATTTTACAAACTTAGATATCACTCTGTTACAGCACATAACAGTGCATAGCTGACCTTGGCTTATGTCAAAAAAGCTGGTCAAAAGTAAACCTAGTTAATATTTGAATGGGAGTACTGAAAATCCCAAAGGTGAAAACTAATCTTGGGAGACAAAAAAATAAATAATAATTTTAAGATATCCTGGAAGTTGATAGTGGCAAACCACTTCCATATTATCGCCAAGAAAACAGCATGGATGCATCTACAAAGGTCAAGCTCAATTTGAGGGAGACTTTACTTTTTTATCTATATTAGAAACCATATCTTCTGATCTGAAAAGTTATAAATTGAACCACTTCAAATTCCATCACGCTTTTGGAAA
Organism: Candoia aspera; assembly: GCF_035149785.1. NCBI lineage: Eukaryota > Metazoa > Chordata > Lepidosauria > Squamata > Candoiidae > Candoia > Candoia aspera. The sequence continues at coordinate 55,305,105 of NC_086158.1, read as the reverse complement.
AATGTAAAAATTACTTTAGGCAAGTGTGATGGCCTCACAACCAATCATCCCCAAATCCTTTTTAAATAACAGTTTCCTGTTAAATTATTCACCATATGATTAAGGAAGAGGGGGCCTCAAAGGATCACTGAAAATAATTTAGTGGCTCAATTAGGGATTAAAAGAAATATATCACTGATTTCTTTTTAAGAAAACTAGCATGATCTGACAAAAAAAGTATCTGTCATGGCATGAATGGAAGTGTAGCTTACTAGTGTTCATCTTGAAATATTTCTAACTCATGCATATTGGGAAAGTTGCATACAAAAATGTGCATATGCAAAACAATTTTAAAAATATGTATTATTATGGAAAGATGCATATAAAGTGCAAACTTTACATAGTTATTTTACATGCTTTAAAAATGGCAGAAAGTATGATAGAATGATTAATACTTGAATATACAACATACTGATACAGTGTTTCACACCCCTAGTCTCAGTGTATTCAAGTATTATGACTTCTTCTTCAGATATACTCAGTTTGATCCATTCAAATGAGAGCTTACTGAATCTCTTCTTAAGGATAATACAGGTTGAACGACTGAGTTATTTTCACTGCATTGTTTAACCCCCCCTCCCCCAATTTTATCTTTTCACCATTAGTGCTTTCTCTTCTCTCTTTTGTTTGATAAGGCATATATTGGTAATTGCCAAAAAAGAACAGTATAGTGAGATATGAATCCATTATTCCTTTGGATATCCTATTGCTGATAATATCAAGATAATGTTGCCATTGCTACTGATTTCCTCCAATGTTTTATTTAAAGGAGTCTTCCACTTACTAATATAAAGGAAATCTTCTGCTAAATGTTACATATGGATCAGTACATGCAATGTTCCCAATGACTTTGTTGGAATTTAAATCTCATTATTCCTTATATGTGTTTCACTGTAGATATCAGCTTATGAAATTCAGATATTTTTCTTTGCATATTATGAAGTACCTGAGAAAAATAGTCTTCCAGATTTCCACTGTAACTCAGTAATGAAAAATTAAGATTGTAATTTTTCAGAAGAACTGAGGCTTAAGAAAGTAGCTTGCCTACAAGCACCCAAAAGGATCATGGTTGTTTAAATATAAAATGGGATCCAGGTCCAATATTTTATTTAAAAGATGATAGCTTTTTAAATGCAATGTGATAATTGTTAGCAGTTTGGAAGACAATAAGGCACACAGTTGCTCTATAACTGACTGAAAATAATGAAAAGTTGCAGAAAAATCGCTAAGCTTACTTTTAGCGGAGGAACTAAAAATTCATTGCTGAATACTTAAGTAAAAACATCAGCCTACAGTCCAGCTTTCATTAACAAATATTCAAAGATAATGGGGCAATGTGGCAAAGCTAAATATGTTTACATAAAACTTTTGTTTCTGACTTATTGTCTAAAGGAAACAAGGAATGCATTGATATTTTTGGGCTTAGAGATAAAAAAGAATTCTTGTTATCACAGCTGTTTTTTATCAGCCTCCCAGTTAAGTCTGATGGTTCTTAAAATATGTATTAGATAGGATTTATTTTTCAAGATTATTTTCAGAGCCTGGAACATCCATACCTTGCTGGATAGAGACAAGGTGTCAAGGCCTGAAAGACGAACAGCACTCATAGCAGCCAAACTTTGGCATTATAGCATTGACATTGCTGCACTCAGTGAGACCAGGCTGGCAGACAAGGGTTCATTACAGGAAGCAGGAAGGGGATACATGTTGTTTTGGAAAGGGAAAGCACAGACTGACAACAGGACTCACAGAGTAGGTTTTGCAATCAAAACTGCTCTGCTGAAGAACATCTCTACTCTATCCACTGGAATAAATGAACACATTATGAAGTTCCACTTTCCTCTCAGCAAGTCCTAGTATATCACTGTTGTCAGCGCCTATGTATCAACTCTCACAAGTACAGATGAAGACAAGAAAGGTTTCTTCAAGGACCTGCACCAGATTATTCAAACAACCCCTGCCGGTGACAAACTCATCATTCTGGGTGACTTCAACACTAGGGTGGGGACAGACAGCAACAACTGGGATGGAGTCCTTGGGAGACATGGAGTGGGAAGACTAAATAGCAATGGCCTGCTGCTTCTGAGCAAATGTGCCACACATAACCTGTGCATCACTAACACAATGTTCAGACTTGCAAACAAGTACAAAACTACCTGGATGCATCCCAGGTCCAAACACTGGCACTTATTTGACTATGTCATAGTATGTCAGCATGACCTTAAAAATGTCACCATCACCCATGCCATGCGAGGTGCTCAGTGCTGGACAGATCAGAGGCAGGTCTGGTTGGTCCTCAACCTACACATAGCCCCTTTACATCATAAGCAACCAAGGACTGTCAGAAAGTCATTCAACATTGGCAGACTGTAAGACCCAGGCCAAGTCCAATGCTTCCAACGTGTACTTAATGAAAAACTTTCCAGCAATTTATCGCTTGTAGGAACCTGTTCTGAAAAGTGGATGCAATTCAAAGATGTCATCATGCAGACTGCAACAACTGTACTTGGACTGAAAACCTGGGCACATCAAGACTGGTTTGATGAAAACCACGAGACGTTTTCAGCAGCCCTCCAGTCCAAGAACAAGGCCTATGCAGACTGCCAACCTCTACTGATCCACCTCTACTGATGAACTCAAGAAAGCAATCTCTCAGATGAACTCAAATAAAGCAACAGGGCAGGATAGAATTCCTGCTAAGATCTACAAGCCACTAGACCCAAATGCCTTACAGGTATTCCAAGACATCTTGGAAGACATTTGGTCTTCAGTATGCCCTACTGTATATCCAACTCCCTGTTATGATTGAGTCTGTCCTGATCTTGACTGATACTCATGTGCAGCTTTGTCACCTAAAATATTGGCTTAAATTAATCTAATTTGTGGTGTCTTCTGACCTTACTGTCTGAGATAGCTTTATAGCTTCTTGGTTAAAATGTAAAATTCTACAACCTTTCCACGCAATATCTCATTAGGATCTGAAAGAGTCCCACAGAAGTAAAACAATGTGTATTTGATTTAGACCTAAGTTCTAGCCCCAAAATGCTTTGTTATTTAGCAGACTTTTTTTCAGGTGTTCCCTATATCAATAACATCCAATGCCCAGTTTTCAATCTGGCTAAGTATGACATGTTGCCATTAGCATTACTGACGGAAAGGTTTGACAATATCCTGTCTCTGTTCACTTGGCAAAGTTGAATTTATTGACCATGTTCTTCTTTGCTATCCCTTCTGTTCATTCTGGCATAAGGATATAACCCTGTCATTTTTGTTCAACTACTGTAGAAATTCAAACGATTCTGTTTCCTTCCTTCTAGCCACCAAGTTAACAATGGTATCTAAGAATGTTACAAAATTCTGTGTAATTGCCATTGCAACTTGGTGAGGGACTGTATAGTTATTGCATTGTGTATTATTGTGCATTAATGATGCACCACTTTATTGGGTTTTTAATGATCCTAATGTAGTTTTTAGTGAAATCTATCTTTTTGGATATAGTTTTTAGGGTAATGTATGGAATGTGGTCATTGACTATAACTAAAATTAACTACTACTAATACAGTATGCCATATAATCATATATGACATATATAGCATTCATTTATTTAGACTTTTTTCAGAAAATGTGCATTTCATAAACAAGTAGCCATTTGATTTCCTTAAGATCTTAATTTTCTATGTGAATTGTATGCCAGGATTCCATTTTTTCCGTATTACTTTTTATCAGGTATACTTCTTCAGGAGTAACAGTTCTAAACTCAATATTCTCAGCTTCTGCTAGTTTTTATACAAGGCAAATTATTTTGTTTTTCTTCATATTCATGGTCCCCAAATGTTGGTTTAATCTCCCTCACAAATGTGGGTTTAATACTTTTATTCAGATCTGGTTTCTTGTAACTTGAGAATCAACCATGTTCTTTTTTCTCTTAACTTGTTTTGAGGATAACATAGAAGAATAGTTTTGATTAATTTTTTTAAAAAGTCAACTCAGGGAGAAGAAAAAGGGAGTTTTCTAAGAAGGATTAAAAGTATATAAAATCATAGGTGAGTGCATAAAATCAACTCACATTTGGTACTTTTGATATCATGTAGACAGATGGTAGGATTAGGGCATAAATCAAAGTTCAGAAAACAAATTCAGAGGAAACAGAAGGAAATACCTTGTCACTCAAAGAATAATAAATGTTTGGAATAGCCTACTGGGCAAGGTTGTTGAGGAAAAGGCAGTGGGTTTGTTCAAGAAGCAATTAGATGTTGTCCTGGGGGAAATGCTGTATTACACAAGACAGGCATCAGTGTGGTGAATAGAGCCTTTTCTTGTTCCTAATATTTCCTATGTTCTTTTTCTGCAGCATGTGTTTCTAAGGATCTATAGGCTCAGTGTACAATATCAAAATGAAAATCAACCCCAGTGACTGTTTTATACTAAACTGGGCTAAGAGAATGAATAAAAGACTTGGTCTCACTGTGAGAATGTTGAACTGTATGGCAAACTACATTGAGTTCATGCTGGGTCCTTACAATATGAGAAGGAAAATGGGCATATTTCTTTGTTTCATTTTTCATGCTTAGATATTTAAATATCATAACCCTGGAATTGTGTTGTTTTGTCTCAATCTTGACATAACAGTGACATTGCAAAGGTGGGAGATGTTCCTTGCTCCATAAGACACTTTGTACAGACTTCAGAATAAATTATTCCTGATGAATGAAAGACTAGGTCATGGCTGAGCATATCTTTAGACGGAAGCCCATCCCAAATGTAAAATCAATGGAGTAAAAATATGTGAGATTGTTTGAGGAAAATGGATTCTGTCAAATAAACTTTCCTTTTTCTGCCCTAGAAGAACATGGCCAAGAAATCAATGAAAAAGAGTTTATATTAGAGGTGTTTGCCTGGGAATATCCATAAATGGAAAAGTAGTGACTACTAAAACACCAAAGAAGCTAAGGCCAAAAGAGTCACAAGCAAAGATGAGACTGAGAAGACATCTTTGCAGATAATGTGGCACTCACTTAATGGAAGCCATTGCAGAACCTGTCAAAAGAGGCAAGGAAGCATTTCAATAGAAAATAAACAAGAAATAACAAAACTGCCCAAGGAGAAATGAAATCAGTTGCCCTCTCCACTGAAGAGATATACCTTTACAGAAAACCTCAGAACATTTTTGCTGCCTTGGACAAATAACCAGATGCTCCCAATCCCAATTTCATATGTAAAATTCAGATTAAAGGTTGAAAATTATTTAAATATAATATAGCTAAAAATTCATACTCAGAGAATGCTCATCAATGGTTCCTTATTAGATAGAAGAGATATTGACTATGATGCCACTAGGATCAGTCAAAGGTAATTTACTTTTCAACATTTTTATTAATTACTTAGATGAAGAGCTGGAGAGAATGTTTTTAAATTGGGTGCAATAGCTAAAATACGGAAATACAATTCAGGATGATCTTGATAGGTTAGAGAAATGGGCTGAAACTATCAAAAATAAATTTAACAGAGTAACAGGCAAATATTTGGCTTATGAAAAAGTGTCAAATTGGCAAGCACAGGATGGGCAAAGGTGTTTCTGAAAAAGACTGATTAAAACTAATTGATTACAATCAGAGCAGTGTGATGTAGCTACAAAACCAAAAATTTTAGTATGCATTAACAGAACTAAAATTTCAAAATCAAATGAAATAATAATTCCTCTTTACTCTTCTTTGGTATGATTCCATCTTGAGTACTGTGCCTACTCCTGTGTATCACACCTCAAAATGGATTCAGAGAAATTGGAACAGGTTCAGAGAAGGGCAATGAGGTTAGTCTAAATTTTATAAGTTGGCTTTGTTTAACTTTGACAATAGACAACTGGGGAGAGAGGAAATGTAATCACCCTGTTCAAATACCTAAAAAATATCACCTAGAACTTCAAGACCTGTTATATTTTGTTCCAGAATGTGGGGCATAGAATAATAGAGCTAAGTTACATGAAGGCAGATTCTAGTTGAATTTTTGGGAAACAATTTAAAATTTCAGAGCAGCTATGTTTTTTACTTGATAGTCAGCTGGAAGAATGTAACTATTTAATGCAGGTATACATTTCTCCTGTTGACTATGAACTGCATCTAGTATTTTATGAATTTGCTTTGCTTTGCTTAAACAAGTAGTGCAAAACTTTTGATCTGATCAGAGTTTCTTAGGAGCAAGGCCAGCTGAAGAGGGTGCCAACTTTCAGGTAAATTTACAGAGATTTAGGCTGCAGGATTTGCAGGTGATTTCAAAGTTTGTTTGTTTTTCTTTACCTCCATTTCAAGGACTTTGCTGATGCTCAAAGCCTTTGCTGAGCTTCAGTGGTTCTTTGTATTGATTTGTTTCTAGCAAGAACAAAGAAATTGTGATGAGTAAATTTCTTTAAACATCTCACTGGTCTTAATTTCAGTAATCTAGAAAGAAATAGTGCTTTCCTTTTCTTCAAATTAGATAATATTTGTTTACAGTCATGTTAAACAATGAAATTCTTAGTTGGAACATGAAAATATATGTAACATTTATTCATTAGAAAAGCAAATCTATTTTTCTATATCTTAGAAAGTTACAAGCAAAGGCAAGTGGCAGATCCAAGGACATTCACAGGGGCTTTCTGGATTGTTCAGTTTATAAAATCCATTCTCATTTTCTTGTGATAAATGCTGAAACTTGTTAACCTTTCATATAAACAGTTTAACGTGTATGGTTTGGCCATCCTTCTCTTTCCCAAAGCAACTAGACAGCACCGCTCTATGAATATCCCCTACAGAGACGGCAGAACACCCACACCCCCTTAACTACTTCTACACTATTCTGCTGATCAGTGCAGTAGAGATAATTCATTCTGCTTCCTAACTCTCTTTTCTGGGACTGGTTTATGGAAGGACTGCTGGGAGTAGTAGTTCATACAACAAATACTCCACTGTAGGAGTATTTGTAGGAATAAAAAAATAGATGTTTTACTGTAGGAGTAAAAAAAATAGATGTTTGGAAAACAAGACACACACACACACAGTATATACCTATACACACATACACACAAACACAGAGAGTATCTATCTATTTATCTATCTATCTCAATGGCTATCAATGAATATCTCTATATCTCCTACGTAGCATGACAGAATTAATATTAAGAATGTGATATGCTATAAATGTGCTATATATGCTATATATATTAAGAATGTGATATGCTATAAATGTGATATGTATTGATGCCCATTAAGCAGTATGTGTGTCTGTATGAGAGAGAGAGAGAGAGGAGAGAAAGTTGACTTATCTGTACTGCCTGTAGTCCCATTACCAGAACAGGTCAGTGAACCATTTCTGGAAAGCAGAAACAGACAATGTCGCCTTGTATTTGAAGCCATTAGTGGACAACTAGGACCACAGAATGGAGCAGAGCTTAACACAGCAGAGAAGCTGTGCACAGAAAAAGAACATTACCTTAAATAGCTTTAATGAGCACATCAGAGAAACACAGGTTATTGATCTTACACACTCAGCCCTCCCAATCATAAAGAATTACACACTTAGACAGAGTAGGCTCAAAGTAAAGTAAAAAGAGTCTTACTGACTTTATTCTTTGGTCCAGTTACATTCATCTTCGGTGGAAAAATGAAATTCCTTGTTTCTTCTGTTCTTTACCTATAGCTGGTGATCTCTAAGCCCTATAGCTGTGAAGAGCTGTGTATAGAAAGGAGAATTCCAGGCCCACTGCATGGTGCCCAGAGATGGACCAGCACATAGCCACATGCTTGTCTTGGTGGAAGAAGGAGGAAGAGAGAGAGAAGAAGTGGGAGTGGCAACAAACAGCTTCCCCTAAAGAGCATGGAGAATTGCATCCTGGGACAAACTCAATTTACGTGCTAATTGAGGCATACTGATTTGTTAACATTCCCAACAGTATTAACCCTTCACTCATCATTACAGTGACCTCAGAATACATTTTTGGCTCCATTTCTGAAGCACACTATTCCATGATATGTTGCCTTGAGTGCTTGGGCCCATTTCAAATAACATGCTTAAATTTTTTGCAGGCTACCTCAAGCAGTTTATTGGCTGCCAGGAACACTTCTACAATTTAATGAGTGCTTAATATGATCTCTAACATCTTCTACTTTTGCCATGAATGCTCTAATAGCACAATGGTTATAACGCTTGCTGATAAAACATTTTTAGGTAATATTTTTCTTCTCCTGCTCTTCATTCTTTATTCTGTTTTTTTAAAACTCCAGCATAGCATTGTTTTATTGTTGTTCCAGTCACCTAAGGCAGAACAGTTTCATCCCCCGCTGCCAAATGGATTATCTGGCCAGTTTAGGAGCTGGAAAAAACCTTTCTATCCTGAATGACTGGGAAAATATGAAATATTGCATTGCTGGACTTACTTTAAAATGAAAGCAAGGGAAGCTAAGGAAAGAATAAATAGTAATTAAAAAAAAACACTGTCAGGTTTTAAACCAGCAACCTTATAAGGAATGTGCTATAACAATAGTCTGTTACAGCATTCATGGCTAGGCTATTTATAAAAGGTGTTATAAATGAACAGGGTAGTAAGAAAACAGTTTTTAACTTGCTTGCTATAAGTGACATGTATGTGCATTTTGATGCTTTGATTTTGTATAGATAAATCCAATTTTAGTTTGAGTGTGTGTGTTTGTATACACAAATATAAAATACATATGTCTAGTAAGAGCTCCACACAGGAAGCAATCAATTGGCTGTTGTTTTCCTGGAACAGTGCTTAGCGGCTGTCCCTTTTCCTGATGGTGCTTAGAGGCAAGGAAATTGTGCAACAGGAGGACATGCTACCCTATCAAGACTGAATACCTTGAAAGCTGTTGCTAAAATATCTCAATCCAGACAGGACTTTTTTAAAGGCAGCTTGGCGTCAAACTGGCATGAGCACAGGACCAGACCAGCTTCAATAGTAACTACAGACAGGCAGAGAGAGAAAGGTGAGTGCAAAGCCAGCCAAAGAATACATAAGCAAAGTCACTTATGAGCTTCTATTTTCCCAGCTTTCCTACAATTCCTTCCTTCCAAGAACACGTCCAGCCCTGTATAAGCTTTTAACTTCATATGCTGCTCAGCCAGCATCTTTGAATCTCCTTCCCTGACTCCCTCCAGTTGATTCTAAAGAATCTCCCTCCGTTTGTCAGTCAAAGGAGATGTTCTGTTTCTTGAAGTGGCACAAAGATGTGCCACACCTATAATCATCAAAGTGGTGAGTTCTGCACAGTCACTCTTCATCAACCTATCTTTGGTAGAGCAGCAGCAACAGACAGGTACAACCAGATGTTCCTTTGGTACAGGCAAGCACACCCTGAGTAAAGATACTACATATTCATTCTTTTCTTCCACACAACCTAGTACACTATCTCTTCCTTTTAAATAAAACAAATTATCTCACCGTCTCAGTGGCAACTGTTTCTTAAGCATCACTATATTTTTCTAATGCTGGCATACATGGTAAAACAGCAATTCAGTAGGTGAATGTGCCTTGCTTATAAGGCAAAATTGACAAAGGTATTGTCTTTATGCAATTCATTATATTTTATTCAAAATATATTTTCATGAATATTGTCTTCCAAATTACCTTACATTGTTATTCTTGTTGTTTAAAAAGACCTTTTCCTCTCTCTTACAAGTGAAAAAACAAAAAACAAGGTACCCAAGAGAGGGGAGGTATGAAGAAAGGGTAGAGGGGATAATTGGGTTGAAAATGGCAAATCAGAATCGTGAAATTTAAACCAGGATCAGTTAGGTGCAGGCTGAGCTTCCCTTGATGGAAGGCAGAGGAGCTGAAACTATATATATGCAAATGCTTCATGGATCGTTATAGCTACTACTGTCATTCTTACTGAATTTTCAAAAACAATTTTGCATGGTATGATACCCTTAATTTATCAACCTGCTGTATAGCACCATGATTAAAAATGAAGCACTAAGGAATCTACCACAATCTAGTCACTGGTACACATATTTTTTTAAAAAATATATAAATATTGTTTATATCAGATCACTCTGGTCTCTGCAGAAGGCTATTCTGATGCTGTAATTGAGCATATAAACTGTATACATCAGTTCAGGCTTTGAAAAAAAAAAACAGTTTCCCAAGTCAATACATTCACTTTAAAAAATGGGAACAGCTAATCTACAGGTAACATAGAGATGTGCCCGGCATATATCCTCATATACTTTGTACCTTAGTCTTAAATAATAAGAGCAATTTAAAGAGCAGGCGTTCCATTAAGTGCTTTTGCCCTGTTGGGAATCTCTCTATCTAGCAGGAGACTAGGTCTTAGATATGGAGATGTCCTGTAGAGAAGCAAAATTCTGAAAGAACATTCCTAATGATGTTCCCGCATTGCTCCTGCTGTGGAAATGCTACCCTTCATCTCATTATCGTTTGGAGCCACAATAGTATCACGATGAGCTCAGAGGAATGAACATGAACTAGAGTGAGGAGGCTGTGAAATGGCTGCAAGCCTGATGAAATGCTTACTAACCCTACAGGCATCCCTGAGATCCTTTCTACTCCTGGATGGGGCTGCTTGACAAACGGTTCACAAATACTTACTTGGGCTGGGGGGAGGTGGTTGAAATAACAGGATTATCTATTTTCCAACATCTTAAGGAAACAATGGTCCATTGAAAGTACAAATATATAATTCCCTACCTTATTTACAACTTCTGTTTGCACTGTTTTGGCAGTGGAGACACTGCATATAAGACTGCATATATCATTTATGTAGCTTAGACCAAACAGAGTTTGATCCAGGCTACAAAAATCCAGAAAACCAACAGGTAGCAGCAAAGTGATACCAAGAATTCTAACTATTTGCTTCCAGCTAGGTCAGACCAGATCTGAAAGCCCTACTATTGCTTCTTTCTCTTTATAATCTCAAAACAAATTGTGTTCAGAAATGTAATGCAGTTTATTTTTGAAATGAAATCCATGCTCATAATTTGTTCCTTTTTTTGTCTGACTAATTACATCCTCTATTTTGGTGGTAGCCTTGTCGGTTCATTTTTTCCCCCACATCTCAACAGAATACATCTGTTAAAGTAATCTCTCTCTTCCATCGTTACTCTCTCCTTCCCTTAAACTTCATCTCCTGTTCTTCATCATAAACTCCATCAATTTCAGGTTTTATTGCTTCAAGGAACTCTACCTTTCATCCCAGATGATATTCTTCTTCTGGGACTCTCTGCACTATTTTGGTTAAATTTCATTTAGATCCTGTTCCTTTCCTTTCCTTTCCCCATTCCTTTCTCACTGCTCCTTCTGAATTTTTTGTAATGCTGTTCTCCTAACCATCTGATCATACAATTTCAATGGCTGGATTACTGCATCCTGTGCAATGCAGTGATGGTCAACACTGACAGTGCCAACTATCTGTTGAGTAGGTACCCAACCAATAGCTATAACTGTAGAATTGTAATTGCAATGTTGTACTAAACTATATAAAATACTGCCCTCCTATACTGTGGCATATGTAACATTGCATGTTTTCCACAATTTAGTATTAAGTTTAGCTGCTAAGAATATTCTGTGCTATGTAGAAGAAAACAGAATTCTCTTCATTGCATGGCTCAGTTTACAAGGTACACCAAATCATTTCTGCTGCATTATTTAGCATTTTAGCTGATGTGAGAATTTAAGTTTAAAGCAACTAGCTGTTTATTTTATATATTCATTGATTAATCAATAAAAGCATTCCTTGCTGGAAGTTGCTTAAGGTTACTTTCCTACATGTTTTAACAATGTGATGGCAATCCTCACACACACTGCAAAGGAGAATGTCAATCCTTTTATCCAAACCTGCCCACTTATATTTTAATAGATATAATGTTTACACATAGGGACACTTTTAATAGGAAATAAATAGCATCACACAATCCAATGATGAAAATAAATCCCACCTAACCAACTAGCAAGATATATTTTTCCCCAGAGCACTTTTTCACTTAACACAAAACTGATCCATCAGTAGAGCCTACAACCTTTTAAATCTAGAGGTAGGCAAATGAACAGAGGAAATAAGGACAAAATCCTACTTACAAAAAAATGGGATTGAATGGGGTGTGTGTTTTTTCTTTACAGGGAAAACTCAACTCAAAGCTGAGTCTGTTCAAGCACCCGGATTTCATTTCATAATAGCCTCTGCTCATTGTTCCTTATTATCAGAGCAAGCTACGTTCAAGCTAAGGCAGATCATGTTCCTAAATTTATGTCTCTGTGTGTGACCACTACAAAATGTGTTTTGTATGCTTTTTCCTGGAAGCTTAATATAGTGACACTGGTGACACAGCTTGGACTCTTCCTTTCATGTATATTACCAACTCAAACTGCAACCTGCTGGCAGATTTTTCTTAAACTCTAAAATGAGGGTCTAACCTTCTCTTCTTTTTCTTTTTCTTCTCTGTTACCTATAATCTTGATTTGACTCACACAAAAGTGACACAGTGGGAAATCCACTCAAGTAGACTTTGACAACTAACAATGGAAGCCTACCTACATGGAAGCTGACTGGTGTTTTATAGAGAGGAAATGTATTAAAGTTTAAAGATGTCATCTGTGTTAACTGATCAGTGTTGGCAAAGGAAGTATGCTCAGAAAGCTGCATATACATACACACACATTCAGGACAATGTCAGTAAAATACAAAGAAAAATGAACCAACTGGATTTGTTTAGAAGTAGCAAGATTGCAAAGAGACAAAGCAACGCTTAAGTACTACTATGTCTGAACAATGATAATGCTATAAATTATAAATAATATAGGGAAATTGGTACAGAAAGACTAATGAAAGAAAAGTGGCATGAAATAATTAGATAATGATCTGAGTATTCCCTGGTTCAAATTTCAGCTCATAGAGTCCACAAGGAGGGATGCGGTGGCGCTGCGGGTTAAACCGCTGAGCTGTCGATCGGAAGGTTGGCGGTTCGAAACCGCGTGGCGGGGTGAGCTCCCGTTGCTCGTCCCAGCTCCTGCACACCAAGCAGTTCGAAAACATGCAAATGTGAGTAGATTAATTGGTACCGCTTCGGCGGGAAGGTAACGGCGTTCCGTGAGTCATGCTGGCCACATGACCCGGAAGTGTCCTATGGACAACGCCAGCTCCAAGGCTTTGAAACGGAGATGAGCACCGCCCCCTAGAGTCGGACACGACTGGACTTTACGTCAAGGGAAACCTTTACCTTTACCTTAGAGTCCACAAGAAGGTCTTACTATAAATAAGCAACTTTAACATGACGGTAGTACTATAGACTACTTTACAGACTCTTATAAGAATAATGGTGTGAAATATATAAGGAAACACACAGACTACCTTAAAATAATGTGATATTTTATATGTAATAATGTTCTATTACAGATCAAAATATATATTATATATAATATACATTATGTACTATATTATATCATAAGTTATATTTTGCTAGAACTTCAAATTCTACTAAATGGGGACAAATACAAAATAGTGACTCAGGGCTGGATAGCATCTAGATATTAGCAACACCTTGAATCTCTCCTGGGAGCTTTATGTTGGTGTTAAATAGTATGATGAATAAAACTAAGCCCTGATGGAGCCTGTGACACTAGTACCATACAGTATAGCTCTAATCCTCAATTATCACCTTCTTGACAAGGCCAGCCAAGTAAGAGTACAAGCCATGTTCCACATGGAAAAATGGTTCCACATCTCCTACTTCAGACAGTTCACCTACAAGTGTATCTTAAGTTTTCTCTTGTTTTACTTCTTATAATTTTACTGTTCTTGAAAGCCTTCTAACTAATTATCGTAGTATCCTAGAACTTGTTTAGTCTAGTGATATGACCCTGAAATCTGATCATTTTATTATTTTTCTTTACAACAGTTAACACCCTTTATGCTGCTGCATACAGTCAGCTTCAAGCAATTAATCAAATATTTTGTTTATATCTTTTGCACTCTTATAGTCCTGTTGTCAGATATCAAAATGGGGAGAGCATTGGAATAAGCAGAAGCTCTGACACTTTTTTTCCATGCAGCTACAAAATCAGCCCTTGCCTCACTAACTCCTGCCATTGTCAGTAGATCAGATTAAAAAAATAATAATAATAATCAGCCAGTTTGGGGTTGATCAGCCAGCCAGCCCTGAATGTTAGCTTTCCAGGAAAGGGAAGATTGATGTCGGCTGACTCCTGATTTAGTTACAATTCCTATGAAGTTTGCTGATAAACAAACCATTAATAGGCAAAGCCCCAATTTAGGAATAGAACTAGATAGCAGACTCAGCGAGAAGTCTTGGAAGCATCAACTGGTTCAAGCCAAGAGTTCAAAAAGTGAATAACACTTGGACAGCACCCTTATGGTAATGCCCCAAAGATGATTATCTTTCTACAATCTAAATCTTGTCACTTTTTTGCTATATTACAGATTCTTTTATTCTTACCATACTCATCAAATGGTACTAAGAATTCTTTTCTTACTGCAGGTTATTTGGGATATCTAACATTGCATGGTGTCAGGAGTGGTAGAATCAGTTTGTTTTGCCCTTCTGCAAGTGTTTGCCTTGGGTGATATTCCCCCATTGCTTTTATTTCATATGGCTTCAGAAGAAAAGATCTCCAAGATAATATTATCAGCCCCATATACTTTCTATCCCCTTATCCACTTCTTTGATTCTTATGTACATAATAATTCCATGTTCCCTATTGTTTCTCATGTAACTAATGAGATGTTTATTGTTAATAGGCAATTTTCCAGAGTCCCTGAAGCATGCTTCCTTTCATCCATTAAAAAAGTAACAATAAATAAATAAATAAATCATTTGCTTGATCCTTTTGAGGGTTCTTCTTTCAGCTCCTTTTCCATTTGTGTCATTGCAGTATGTCACACCATTTCTTTAACTGTAAAAAACATAGACAGAGATTCCCAACAGACAATGATGGGAAGTTCTTGAATTCTTAATTCCCCTCTTATTTAATCCCCCAAACGCAGTGGTAGTTTGAGCATGCACACAGGTAATAATTCATTTTTATGAATTACTATTTTTTTAAAAAGGAAGAAGAAAAAAAGAAACAGATTTCCAGAATTTCAAAATACTCAAGCTATTCAGCATCCCTTGTTGAATTATCTTCTCATAATGTCATAATATCAGTATTCCCATGTTACAAGCCAATGAAAGAAGCCATGATTTGCAATGAAATCTTTAATCACATGTTCATGGGATCAGTTCAGGCAGATTAGTGTGCAGAAGTGTCCCTAGAGAAGAATATTTTAGGCATTAACTACAAAAAGAATTGTGATTGCTTTTTGCAATTTTTTCCTCTCTACAGAATCACTGTTATTATAAAGGAATACAAGACCATTCTTTAACATTTTGTTTTTTTTTTAAAAGAACTTGTTTGCAGATTGATTGACCACATGCTGTATATGGGAAAATGTCTCTTCTTCTCTGAACTGGAAAGCTGACAAATTTATGGTATTCTCGCATTCTGAGATAATTTTTTTTTAAGTATATATGCAGGTGTTTGAAACCTGTGCATGAAGGATCAGGACTGGGGTGTCGCATGCCACAGCTGAACAGGGGATAAGAAATGAGCAAGACTGAAAACACTGAAGCCAGTCCCCCCCCCCCCCCGCCCTGCCATCCCAAGCTTGCAGGAGTGAAGTACTAGGAAGCAATCACATATCTGTTCTGGATCTTTCCAATTCAATGGATTAGTCCTGTTTTCAAAAGAAGAAAACACAAAAGCACTAATGAAAAAATAGCTGATGACTTAAGGGAAAATAATGTCATCCAAAAGTTCTATAAAGTATTGAAGCTGATTGATTGATTATGTGCCATCAAGTCATTGTTGACCCTTGGTGACCACATAGATTTTCTTCTTCACAATATATGCTAAAATAGTGTATATTAAAAACCTCCATGGAAGCAACCCAAAACTATTATTCAAATACTGCACTCCTTTTTTTTTTTTTTTGCCATACATTTCTCAGCTCAAAACATGCATTTTGGGCAAGAAATTACATTCCAGTACAATTTTTTGATAAAGCAGCTCATCTCTTAGCAGAGATCAGAGCAGCTGGTCTCTCAGCAGACGTTATCCCTAGTTCTCTTCTGTTCCTCTGCTCTGTAGTCTAATGGAATGGATATTCCCAGGAGTCAACTGAGAATGCAGTTGCCATCATTAACACATGCTCTGTTTTGTGCTGTTGAAAAAAGCCTGGCAAAGTAAGAGTCATTTTGATATAAAGTCATAAGCAAGTATCAGTATAAGGAACCAAATTGTCAAAAATTTAGGGTATAATATGAAAGATGATTCAGCATAGACAAAAGGGAGTTAATATTTTTTAGATTAGAAGTAGGCAACCTGGTGCCCTCCATATATTTTGGATATCAATGTCCATGTTACAACAAAAACATGGTCAATGATAGAAGGGATTGTGGGAATAGAAGAGCAACATCTGGAGGGCACCAGGATGTCTTCTCATTCTAGTTTACGTACTCATGGCCACAGTGATGGAGAATCGCAATCTTAATTTAAGCTCTGATTATAGTTTTATGCTATTGATGTAGTAGCTCATTACAATTTTCATATCCAAAATGAGTTGTTAACCAAGGTAGTCTTGAAATTTTGCAGTACCTGTGGGACAAAATTATTTAGTGTAAAAAGATGCATAGTTAAAAATTTTTATTATTATTATTATTATTACTATTATTATTATTATTATTCTCTATCTTTCCTTAAGACCTCAATATAGCATACCTAATGCTTCTCCCTTGTTATCTTCAAAACAACCCTATAGTATGAAAGAATGATTGACACCATTTCAGCCATATCTGAGTGGGGAATGACATTGGTCTTTGTAATGGATATCTCAATTTTATTGACATTTCACTAGGAGTAAATGAAAGGTCTTTAATCAACTTTAGAATATCTATCCCATACTACATCCCGCCACTAACTACCTAGAATTTAGAAGCAGGGTTTTCAGGAAAGATGCCTGCTGATTCAACTGGAAATTTGTCTTTGTGTGTGTGTGTGTGTATGTGTACATATAAAAAACTGATGGATTTAGCAGTATCATCCTTTAAACAAAATATCCAGTCTAAATCTGTCTAATTTAAGCTTGCTATCAGAATTTCTGTTGCAGAGAATCCCTGTCCAAATAAGGTTGGACAAGAAGACAGGACCTGGCTTTAAAAGCACACTTACCACCTATGCTCATATAAAGTGTTTAATTCTGTTACTGATTCAACCCATTTTTGGGGCTCTGTGGTGCCAAAAACAGACAATGCGACACATTATGCCATATAGTAACAAGGGTTAAACCTTATCATGCTTAGTACATTATGTGAATGCATCTGCTAAGATAATGGTATTGTGTAAATACAGCTACTTTGCTGAAAGAATAGTCTGGCTCAGGCAATAGTAGCATCTAGGTATTCAGGAAGTATATGGTGATAAAGTAGATAAGTTTGATAACATCTCCATTTTCAGCTGATCAAATTCATATGATTCTAATAAAGGAACTGAAGGTGTATCCATACCTGGTTGCTCATTTGCTTCAGGTAGTTATCTTGGAAATTATTTTTAGGACCATATCAATGTTTGAAATCAGTGCCCAGTACTACATTGGAAGAACCAAGTCCTGTCCTACCTCTGCTGTAGGGTAGCTTTTGGAGAGTCGGTATAGTTAACTGCACTTCTGTGAATGGATCCAGTCAAAGGCATTACCACAGTATTGGATCCCAGGCCCCATTTCTTTCAGAGAGTTAGTGATGTTACCCCACCATGAATCCTTAAAACTGCTGCACAACCTACTTAGACTCACAGTAAGTTTTAACCTCATCTTTCAGCACCTCCCTTTTGGAACTTGCAGGAGTACTCAAATTGTTTATGGCTTTGTTTCTTCTGAATCATAAAAATCATTCATTCATTACAATGTCATATTTGCGTGTGTGTGTGTACTTGAGTGCACACTAAATGGAAAATAGAAAGGCTCATGTCATAACCACAACTTGATTAGTTTACGGAAGAACAGTTTGTTCAAGGCATCAACATCTAAGCAAGAAATTAAATTCTTACAGTTGATTAATTGCACACAAGAAAAGATGAATTGTGAGGAAAAGAAATAATTTCTCTGAACAAATTCTTCTACAAAGTGTTACATGTGCATGCGGGTTAAAAAGTGATCTGGATAAAACAAATTTTGCTTATTTTAGTTCATAGTCAATGACCTGTGAATGGAAAACAATCTGGCCTCACTAATAATGAGATAGAAATGAGATCACTGCTGTTGAGGGCCTGGTTTGTCAGGGAAGCTTGCAACAAGACATGTATTTATCTGCCTTTCTATAACTCTTTTCAAGCCCTCTGGTAGAGAAACTAAATCAAACAGCCAGTTTAGGAGGAACTTGGAACCTGCTCCAGGCTTCGTAGACCCTCTGGGATAAGACAAATTATTGTTGGCAGGTCTGCCTGGCTCCAAAAGTTGATCCAGCACCCCATCCCCATCCCCACCCTCGTCACCCATGGAGAAGCATCAGCAGCAGAAAAGACTAAGAATGTTGTTATAGTTAAATACCAGAGGGCTGATTGGCTGGAGGTGGTCCTGAAACTGTGCTAAGGCAGCAGAAAACAACGGCTGCTATTCATCGAGAGCAGCAGAGAGAGGCTCAGAAGCTGTGTGTTTCCTCTCCAAATTTAGTCCCCACCTACCTAAAAATGCCAACTCACTATGTTTTCAAACAACCACCTGGCTCTTTTATATTTGACATTTTTGAAAGTGACAAGAAACACACAGCTGGGAATCAAGGGAAAAGTAGCTACCTGGTCACAGAAGATCATGAAGGGTTCTGGAGAAATCTGGCAACTGGCAGCAATAAATGGGCTTGTTTGCAAATATGATTGCAATATTTTTTCCATGCTTTCCTCCCTCACACATATACCAGAATATATGAAAAAGGATTGCAGCCAAGCAAGACATAACACACACAAAGCTGCATGTTGTAAGTATTCAGTATTCCACAAATATGAATGGTCTCTCTACATTACACCACACAGGAGAGCGTGTTCTTCAGTTCAAGTTGCTTCAGCCTATGTGAAGGACCTCAGAATTATTGACTTTGCTGTAGAACTGTGAAGAGTCTTGGGGCTTTACTGCAAAGAAAAGTTGGGTTTATGCCACACGAACAAATCTAAAGAATGTAATAATTTGCTGCCCCAAAACCCTAAATATATTAGGCAGGAATTTTAAAAAGTTAAGGTTCACGGGTAATTAAACAGTGTTGTCTGAAACACACACACACACACTGTTTTCCATATGGTCTCTATTTCAATTGTATTTGTATGTTATTTATCTACATGTGCCAGATATCCACAGCATGTGAGTTCATGCCATTCTATAAAACTCAAACATCAAAATAGTTTGGAGATCCTTCATTTAGCATGAAGGCAGGTAAGAGGAGACCTGGTATATACAATTATGGGGGGTGGGGGGGTTGTGTGTGCACGCCTGTCAGTGTTGACTTCTGGTGACTACCTGCACAAGTCCCTGCAGTCTTCTTGGCAAGATTTCAGAAGTGGTTTGCCATTGCCTCCTTCCTAGGGCTGAAAGAAAGTGACTGGCCTAAGGTCATCCAGCTGGCTATGAGCCTAAGCAGGGCTGGAACTCATGGTTTCCCGGGTTCTAGCATGGTACCTTAACCACTACACCAAACTGGCTGATGTACAAAATGTAAACACAGTGTTTTTCCTTGTTGACTCACTATGTAACAATTTGGGACCATCCACTGATTTTAAATGAAGAGAAATTCTAGGAGATATTTATTGATATAATTCATAAATGATAGGATTCATTGCCATCAGATATCGTGATGACCACTAATTTAAAAAGAAACTAGAAAGAGTTGTGGAGGATTGGTTTATTATTGGCTATTAACCTTCAAGCTATCTCATTAATCCCAGGTAACACATGATAAATGTGTATCTTTATCTCCTGTGATGTCTTGAATGTCTTGACATCACCTTCTGTGCTGTCTTGAATGTGATGTCTCCTTGAATGTCTTGACATCATCTGTCATGTCTTGAATGCATCAGGCTAGTCATTCTGGGACTTAGAATACTGGACTAGGTGGCTCGTTTGCCTTATGTAGTAAATTTCTTTTTATATTCTTAGGGTACGGGGAACTAATGTTTTGACAGAAGAATACCTCATACAAAACTGAATGTAAAGGACAGGCTTTTGATACTATTGCAGAAAGACAAAAGAAAGCTTGTTACAGTAGGAAGTTCTTAAACTCACATGTTTGAGATATGTCAGCCAGAAGCAGTTGGTAATCCAGCAGTGGTCCACAGAGCAACTGCAAGGGGGAAAATGCAACTTTTGCTGGGGGGGGCGGGGGGACACCACTTTAATCTTTCAGTACACTATAGCTTCACTGAACTACAGAGTTACGATATAATAGTTTTGCATCAATCTTTATTTTTCATGTTTTGAAATGGCAAAGTGACTTAGGCCATAGCAGAAACTGATGAATTCAACTGTATTGCATACCAATTACTATAATCAAAGAGCACATTTTATTTACACCAGAAAGGTCAATGTAAATGCATAAAAAGTTATAATAGATTTCATTTTTAAAAGAAGTCAAATTAAACTACAGTTTGGTATGGTTTATGCATTTCTATAGAATCAGACAAAATAGGTTCTCAGTTTGTAGTAATGGTTCTGGGAAGTCATGCTGTAAAACAGCATTGTAAACAGCATTAAAGATGGAAGAGAGATGGAAGAGCATTGATCAGATGTGCAGGCAATCTCAAACTGTCAATACATTTATGTTGTATTATATTTGTTTCTGAAAAATAAACAAAACTCCAAAATATTTATTAAAAAGTAACAACCCAGTATTGATCTTAATGTGAGAGCTAAGCTGTGGGGACCTGACTGTTTGGTAAAAGCTGGGACTCACAGTAAAAAAAAAAAAAGAATATTGAGTTGCAGTAAAAAAAAAAGTTAGAATATTGCAAATTATTCATATCCTTCAGAAAAGGGCACACAAAGAGAAAATGAAGAAACTGGGAACCAGTGAATGAAATGAACCTGGAATATTTATATATTCATTTTTTAGGTTTAGATATCTCATACCCCCCAAGAGTGCAAAGTAACTTACATGGGAATCTCCCTTTTATCTCAATAGCAAGCCTGTGAGGTTGGATGTAGCCTGCTGTACAAAATGAAGAATACAGTATACTATTCAGTTTGCAAATCCTGTTGTTGCTGGAAAACGCAAGCAAGAGGATGGGTACAGTATGCTAAACTAAAAGGTATATTTTTGGATTAATTTCCCCCAGCTGCCACCTTTTGTTCATTTATTGACAATATTTGTAGACTGCCCATCTAGAGATTCTTTTTTTCTCTACCTCTTTTGCTAAAAATAACCCAGTTCCAACTCCAGTTTAAGCTCTCTTCTTCTTTTATTATATCCAAATTTTCTCACCTGTTTCCAGAAGTTCACCTATGCTATTTATCACCATCATTTTCACATTTGTTTCCACCAGAAGTGCAACCTCTAGTTCTCACTTTCAAAAGTCTCCATAGTTTATTTTCTCATTAGGTTACCTTTTACAAACTTGTACCAAAGGAAGCAGACTGAAAAAGCTTTTGGTATAATAACATGTCATTATTTATATTTAGAATTTACACTTCTGTGTACTTAAGATTTGCAGCAGGAACTTTTTCTGAGACCATGGAAGTTTCTGTTTATATTCTCCCTGAAGAGGCTGCACTGGCAAAAATATTATCTCTTCTTCCACTGTCTTGGTCCTCAGTGCTTCCTCGGAGAAAAGGCCTTGTAGAGTGAGGCATTGGGCTGGAAAAGTGGTGGAAAGATTTTCTGGGGTGCCTGATGCTGATCTCTGAGGGGAATTACCCTCAAACTGCTACAGCCCTGAAGCAAGGATTACAGAACAGGCCTTGTAAATCATTAAATCTTCTGTTTGTGTTGCCCTCAACTATTCTTCATAGGAAAACTTTAAGGAATTCAAAACCTAATAGCAAACTAAAAAGAAAAAGTACCTTCCCAAAGATATGTTAGAAGTGCATAATCATGCATTGAGTTTTGTGAGATGCATCTGCCAAAATCCATATGAGGCATCCAATGTACTGAAATACTTAGTCCTTGCCAACTCACTCCATTTCTTTCCTACTGAGAATAGGAATATTTTTTTTCTTTTTCATATGAAGTTAACTATTTAGAACCTAGGCATAAACAAAGAAGGCTATCTTTTGGGGGTGGGGGCTGGTATCAGTGAGTAGTGAAATAATGAATTTATCATTATTTTCAACTACTGGCAGTCATACCGATCTATCCCATTTAAACTATTATCTATTCATTGTAAATAATTTTAGGTAATATTCCATGTTAAATTTACTCATTCACTTGAGTGAAATAATAGTCTATTATTGTAGGTTGTCTTCTTTACTAAATCCAGTATTCCTTTTAGTTTAAGATAAGCAGCTCAATATAAGATAATATAAATAATAATATAAATATCATTTCTGTATGTTTTGATTTTGAAAGTTTTCCACTTTAACTTCCAATTCGCAGATGGCCATAGATGGAATTACTTTCCCTTTGCATTTAAAGCTGGGTTTCCTTTGTAACAGTTACCTCATGCTCAGTAATCACATTTTCTTGTGCCACAATGTACAGTTTAAAATCAATTATGCTACAGTTTGCCTATAACATAACAGTTTTCTAATGTAGTAATTCAGTGGATCTTTTTACTTGGTAGGCACAGGACCTTATTGTCGGCAGATTTCTGGGAAAGCCTTTAGCCCAGGAGAGATCAGAAAAGTCACACACACTAGGCATATCTATAAAAATAATTTATTTACAGAAAGCAAAACAAAAGCAAAACATATTTAAAGGACTTGGCTCTCATTGAGAGCAAGCCTGGCTGACTACATGCCGGCACAGAAGAGAAAGAGAAACTGAAACAAGTCCGGGCAGGTTCCACCCCTCAGGTGCAATAATTAACATTTGAAAAGGGGGCAGTTGAATTAAACCTCTGCACCCGGCCAAAATGATTAGATACAATAGCACCTTAATCTGTTAGTAGGAAAACCATTAACACTTATAAGGAATGGCCCTAACCAGTAGGCAGAACAAAGCAATTATTTCAGGTGATAAACTGGGAGAATGACAGGTAAGGCCAAGCCCTTCCTCACTGTTCTGACCAGCTGCTCATTGCATGTAGCTGGGCAGAATTACTTGCTGCTCTCTACTGCTCTGTAAGTGGGTTGCTATGGAACCACTGCAGCAAAAGTTGTAGTCACTAACATGTTATGCTGAGGTTCCTCTCAGGCAAAGCATTATGACTATCCATGCTTCAAGAATGATTTGGAAGAAACCTTTTAGGTCTTGTGGCAGTGAGAGCCCAGCACCTCCCAGCTATTCATTATAGCAGCCTGACTTCTTTCAGCCTTCCATGTGAGCCTGAAAAAAGATGCCTCTGTTTTAATGCGTCAAACCACTAGCAACTTTTTTTCCTGCCTCCTAGGAAAACCTAGTTGTGTTCTTTCAATGAAGAACAGAGAGTTGGTGCATTTGCACTCGTGCAAGGTCTGGAACTTTCTTCCAAATCAGTTAATTAATGGTAGACTTTTAAAGGGGGTTCATACTAATATGGATCCTTTGGAGCAAATATGGATTAAATCTTGCATTGGAATCACTATGTTGTTCTATTATGCCCTTACTCTTAAAACCTGTGTATTGGATTGGGGGATTCAGGAGTGCAGGAATGGCCTCTGTGTGAGTATCAGAGTAGAACAGCCCTCGGGAAGGGTGAAGCTCAGGATTTGAAGGGGAGAGTGTGTCCAGCTACAATAATTTATGGCCTCCTCACATAGTCTTTCAATTCTGGAACGGGATCATCTGAACCTTTCCTCCTTCCATCAAGTTGTAGCTCATGGTTCTTTGTATTAAAAAGCAAGAGTGGAAAATGAGTATGTTGATAAAAATATTTTGTTTTAACACAAGAACATTCTGTCTCCAAGTCTTCCAGCTTGTACTTTCCCATTTCTTTTCACTTCAAATGTATTCCTGGTTGTTCCTGCCAGCGCATCTTTTAGTGGGGTTTTAATGTCAGAGCCACCCCAAGAATAAGCTCACTTAATGCAAGACAAAACTTTGCTTGTTATTACATTTGACTGCAGAAGAAAGATATCAATAGACACTATTATGTTTAGTGTCTACTTAAGAAATAGGATGTACATGTACTTAGATTTAGGGGTAGACTGATGCCATTTTTGGAACAACCTTTCCTTCTCAGAAGAACAAAACCCAGATGTTACTAAACTTGTTTATTCTGAAACAAAATGGTTGAATAAAGCCAAATCACTACCAGAGTAGCATGTGATAGCATAAAAAGCCAGAAATAATCGTGAACATTATTTTGTTGGACTTCTGTGACAAATGCATTTTTATTATATAAGAGTGGATTTGGGGACTTTCATGGCCTGAAGGCAATTTGCTTTTTCCTAGTCAATGTCAATGCCTATATTTTAACTGATTTAAGAAATATAGTTGTTTGATTTTCTTGGTGTACAGTATGTTGTGCCAGTCTTCTGATCAGTGCCTTTGATCAACCTGATACTAATAAAAAATACACATTTTATATGATCATAATGCTATGGAATGGGAATGTACTGCACTTATTGATGGGTAAAATTCTTGTAAACAGAGTGATCAATATGGGTACCTTGAGCTAAAAAGCTGTTCTTCATTAGTTATTTACAGAGTGACTAAAATGGCTTGACAGCCCCAGTGTTCTCTTCTTCCCATGACACTGCCTTGTCTCAACCCAAGGCTATCTTTTCAGACTTGTTTTCCACCCCATAAAACATGGCCAACAAAAAAACACAGAAGGTACCAAAGAGAGGGAAATTCATCATTATGCCCATTCTTTCTATTGCCATAGCAAAGGATGAGTTCTACTAAGATTTGCTCCTGTAAAAAAGCATAATATTTGTGATTTTTAAAGATCCAATAATAAAGCCAGTAGCATTATAGTGATGTATTTCAGTAGGAGCAAAGATTATACAAGAAGGTTTCAGTGATTGGCAGAAATAACACATCTTTCTCCTAATCATCTTCCTGACTTCTTGTAAAAGGGATGGGTCAAATGAAGTTTATTTATAATCAGTCTGGACCAGAATTGAGTCTAAACAAAAAATCAGATAACTGACTTTGCTTCCTGCAGGAAGCCCTATGGTTCCTTTAGAAATCAGATGGGGAACTGAAACTTGTCAAAATGGTAATGTTGTGGATCTGCTGGATTGCCTTCCAACCATTTCTGAGGGCTGGGTATAGAAGGCACAATCTTATGATGATTAATTTCCTAGCTAGACACTGGAAGAGGCCATATATTGGTTTCAGTTGGAGTATCATCAATATGCTGATAGTATCATTTATACATTGCCAGGCCAAGTAAGAGATGTTATAGAATTACTTACCCAGTGTCTTGGGACTGTGAGGGACTGGATGGCACATAACAAACTTAAACTGAATTATAGCAAGGCAGAGTTTTTATTTTATTTTATTTTAATCCCACCTTAATTATTTTTTATAAATAACTCAAGGCGGCGAACATACCAAATATTCCTTCCTCCTCTTCTTTTCCCCACAACAACAACCCTGTGAGGTGAGTTGGGCTGAGAGAGAATGACTGGCCCAAGGTCACCCAGCTGGCTTTCATGCCTAAGGCAGGACTAGAACTCTGTCTCCTGGTTTCTAGCCTGGAGCCTTAACCACTATAGTATTTATTCAGAAATATTTTGGTTTTGTGTTGTTTCTGGCAATAGCTATGATTAGATATGCACTATCCTGAAGGAGCAGGTCCATGAAGTAAAGGTCCTTCTGGCCCCATAGATCCTGCTAGAACAGCAAATCCAGCCATGGCCAAGGGCTGGTGTGCCAGTTGTGGCCCTTCCTGCACTGAGAAGCTTTTGCAACAGTGACTGACACCTAACACCACCATCCTCTTAAGAGTACTATTGCATTCTATGTGGTACTGCCTTTGAAGAAATCCCAGAAACTGCAGTTGGTACAAAACGTCATTGCCTGGGTTACCAGTAGATGTGCAAATCCAATTAAAAATCCTCTTTTTAACCTATAAAGTACTTTATCCTCAATACTCAGAACCATCTATTCATGTTGAATCAGTACATGCAAGCCAAAGGGAACATTGGAGATCCTATGTCTTGACTGTGGAATATTAGTTGTTCTTTAGTAAAATAATGCCTAAGCATACAGTATAATAAAACCTGTGCTGGACCAGACTAAAAGGCAGTATAACGAAGCATCCTTTTTCCTGATGCTAATAGAAAGTCTGTAAGCTGGTGTCACAACTTCATCTAACACAATGCAGTTCAAGTTACAAGTGGTCTCAAGATGGCTAGTGTACCTTTAAATTTCTACTGATATTCTTCCAGTGTCCTCCTTCATGTACCTTCTCATCGAACATCTGTGTTTCTATTATTAAAATCTCTGTTTAAAATACTTTTGCATTAAAAAAAAAACCTGTGTCTTGATGTGGTCATACATATCTCACTGTCAGAAATAGCGTACTATAGCAAATTTCAGTTTGTCATCCCTAATAGCATGATTTATCTTTGTCTGATAAAAAGTGTCTCCATTCTCATCAATCACTGGCTTTTGAGAGGGAGTGCTCCACAGGTCCCTTCCTGTAGTCAACTGTAGCATCAGTCTGAACAAATGCTATGCTCAAATCTAATTCCAATCCCCTAAACTATGTGAAAAAACCCAGACTTGTTTTCCCACCTCACTCTCAATGATTCTGAGTTTTGAAAAAATCTATTGTTTATTTATTTTATTTGTTTTATTTTATCAAATTTTTAACACTGCCCATCTCCCCCCACAAAGGAGCCAGCACTGTTTTCAGTTATATATCTCTCCATCACTCTGCAAGCTTCCTGGCTGATCCTGCTTCCTTATTTGGGGGTAAAAAAAAAACACCCTGCAGAGGAGGTTCCTAGTGATGTCCCTTAGGACTTAACTGAAGCATGGGAAGCCACAGAAATACAGGCTGCTGGAGAGGAGACTATACAATGAAAAGCAGGTCATTCAACCCACCCCCACCTTTATATTTAAGAACCTGGCAGCTTCCCACAAGAATATTACCAAAGTTTTTTTCCCCTTTGAATTTTTTAAAAAATCCTTTTTAGCTGTTGTGAGCAGGGTTGAAAACTTTTTTTTAATGGTAACATTATCTATGAACATTGCTGGGTTGTGCATTTCATTTTGAGAAATGATAACTAGGTCTGAAGGCAAATTCTTGTAACTTTGTGAGTCATTGGTGGACCTTATGCTCTTTTAGCTTGTAGAAATATTTGTCTATATATGTATGCATGAATACATGTATAAATATTTGAGTGTATGTGTGTGTGTATTGTGTAAAATTACACACATAAACCACTGATCTTCATTTGCATTTGCTGCTGCCAATTTCTCAGCTTTGTAACTATATTGAAATGTATAGGATTTTAATTTTAGGACTAATCTACCATAAGGATTAGTAAGTTTTGATCCAAACTGTATGCATTCCTAGGCTCTGGAATGCATTCCCTGTTCGACTGAAGGAATAGGTTTCCTTGCTGGGTTCACCACATCCTACTTCCCACACCCAAACCATTCTGTTGCATCTCAGCATGCTCCTGAAAAGAGCTGCTACCATTCACTATTTTACAGAGAATATTCCTCTTGCATTTTTACTTAGGAGAAAAGGTGTGGAAAATTTCCTATTCTGTTTTTTTTTTTCCTTTTTTTTCTTTTTCTGCAGCTAGCAGCTTTGCTGGGATACATAGTAGGCTAAGTTTTTTGTCAGAAGGAGACAACTGATTTCAAAGAAGATACCAGCTGTTTTTCATCTAGATGAAGGTTAAGGAACTGAGAATCCAAGACAAGAGGAGAAAGGGTAAAGAAAAGTAACTTGACTTCTGCAGGCTTAACTCATGGGGAGTCTTCAGGAAGGAATACATATCCACCCAGTGTAAGACAGGTGGGACAAACTAGGACTAATGATAAAAAGGAACAGCTTGGGTCAACCTATGAGTTTTTCTGTCCTTCTATTGCTCCTGGTTGTTTGCTAGAATTTCTCAGGCTCTGTTAGTTTCTAAATGGCCAGGTTTATATTTGATTAACTTTTCCATATTTGGGCTTTTTTGGAAATGGGATTTCTGCCCCTTCTTTATACACATAAACACAGAGACACATGTGCACACACATACACACGTACTATATTTTTATCTTAATGTTTATTATTTTAATTATTTTATTAATTTTATTGTATGGTGTATTGGTAACCATTGTAAGACTACAGTAGTAGCCTGTGTAAACATTTTATAACAATAACTTAAAAATTGTTCTCCAGTATGTATTGCAGGTATGGACAACCTTCTGGTAGTTGAGGTTAGACTTCCCAAATATGATAGGGATGAAAACTGCAGTACCTGACGTCAAACAACTATAGTAATTTCATATCCTTGAGTAGGGTTATGCTTTCCTTTCCTTTCCCACATTTTTTTTTTTAAACACAAAAACCTGTTGTAAGGGTTACTCCCCTTTCCAGCTGCTTTCCATCTCAGAATGTTGGAAAACATTGTCACTTCTGAATTTTAAGTTTCAGTCCTACTCTTCATTCTGTTCTTCAGACTCTCTTTTCTTTTATTGGGATCAGGGCACCTGAGAATGAGAGAAGTGGATGCCGGAAAGAAGGAGGTGTCAGTAAGGGACCTTATGGGACCCTAAAGGAACCTTTGGTCCCTTCCAAATGGTGTGCTATGAGAAGCTGTTTTGGACAGTGCTTCCTTTCACCAACTCAGCATGACATACAGAACAATGTAAACACACACAAACACACTTCCTGTTCTAAGCATGAACACTCAGACCCCTTAGTTTTGCTATCTGCCAAAAATCAGATGGGTGGGCTTCCTTCATGATTGAAACCTGCTTGGAGGGAGTGTTACCATTTTAACACTTGGCCAGTGTCTGTCCATGATTCATACAGCTGCCTGGATTAAAGCAACAAATATATTGTTGTCCAATTTCATTTCTGCAAGGGTTGCACTTGTAAATGAAGCCAGAGATGGGAAAAGGATCTCATCAGGGCCTCTCAAGGGCCTGTCAGCACATTTTATCTTCTTTCCTTTCCCTTTCTATTTCTTCCAGGCAGAGGATAAGAAACCCTTTCCTGATGCTTGTATCATGGCTCAGATGGTCCTCTTCAACATGAACTCTGTACATTCATAAAAGGTAAAGACAACTATAAGCTGAACTCCTGGTGATCTCACATATATAACCATGAACTTGGCTTGGCAACAATTGTTGTTGCCATTGCCTTCTTCCAGGCAGTTTTTCAACTCTAGCCTACAATTTGGGAATGCCCTTGTAGCCTCCCATGAAGCCCTAGCCAAGGATGTGACCTTCCTTAGTTGCTGGATCCAGGAAAGTTTGACCAGATGCTACCACCTCCTGAGACAAAGATTAGCTTGATTTGAACTTGATCTCTGTGACTACATAGGCATGGCCATATAGTTTCATTTTCGTTTTGTTTTTTTTGGAAGTGGGATGCAACAATATGGAAGTTGTTGCTATGACTGTCTTTCAGCCCTTTTGGGAGGACTTTTCAGTCTAGTCTATAGCTTTGAGATTTCTTAGTGGTCTCCCATCCAACTACTAATGAAGCCTGACCCTGCAGAGGTTTTTCAAATTCAGCTAGTATCAACTAGGTGCTGCCACCATTCTTAGTTAAACAAAAACATAGGAAGGCTGAATTGTGTAGCTCCATTTTTTTCCTCCATGATTAGCAATAGATGAAAAAGCCTAATAAAATTATATTTAAAACCAAATTGTTGTCTTTCACACATTGCCAGATTTATAGCCCACTTTCAGAATCCACTGTATCAAACACATTAAAAGAAAACATTATGATATATTACAATCGGTAAAAAGATGCTATTAGGAGACTTAAAGTA
This sequence comes from Candoia aspera, assembly GCF_035149785.1. NCBI lineage: Eukaryota > Metazoa > Chordata > Lepidosauria > Squamata > Candoiidae > Candoia > Candoia aspera. The sequence continues at coordinate 55,274,989 of NC_086158.1, read as the reverse complement.
AGTTTTAGTTAATTAAATTTGCATGAATGTAGTACATATGGATAATACAATATTTTGAAAGTAGAGTGAATGTTTTAGATAATGAATATATCATCATAAAACAATTCCTACCATCATACTGAACCTATTTAAAACATCCCATTCCTAAAGTAGACCAATTCAGTATAGATAAGCAATATCCCCCTCCTTACCTGTTTGCTAATCAGCACCAAAATGCAAATTTACATTATTCTGTAGATTTTGAAATCATACAATTGGGAATTAAGGAAACTGTTAAATCATTACTCATGCAATTGTTGTACATTTGAGATTAATTATTCTGTTTATGTTTGAACACAAAGAAGCTGGAGATGAAGTTCTTAACTGAATTAAATATTATATATTTAGAATATACTGGATGATTCCTGGGATGAAAATGTTGTTAAACTGAATATTTTGTGAGTAGGAAAGGAGGTAGGTGTGACATCTGAGAGTGACATGGCACTGACAACTGTAATCATGGCTATTCTGATGTCATGGCATGCAGTGTTCTTGAGCATTCTAAATTCCCAGGAAGAAGGACTGTTTGCAACTGGTATCAAGCAAGACCAACTAGCTTTGTGAGAGTTGTGTGGACTAAAAATAAGCTAAAGGCAAAATTGCTGATAGAAAGCAGTAACTGAGCAACAGGAATCAGAAGGAAAGATAGATGAAGGAAATGTGAGAAAAGAGAAGAGCACAGAGAAGACAAAGGGCCCCAGCATATTTCACTATGTGCTGGAATAAAAGCCAAACTTAGCAACTATCAAGAGAGATGAAAGCAGAACTAAACAAACAGCAAAACAAAATACTTCCCCTAAGCACTGGGACAAAAAAAAAAGGCGGGGGGAAGCAACCAAGGAAAGTACAGCGCTGAATTAAAAGCTCTCACTGGATGTTGGGGCAAGAGACAAGAAGAAAAAAATAAAATATTGGAAGATTGGGACAGTGATCCCAGGAACCAGTTGGGACCACATCCACTGAATTCTGTCCTTTGTGGTTTCTGCAACTGCAATGATGCATTCTCTCCTTCAGTGGTCAGAGAGGCCTAGAAGGAATCCACCCACAGGAAATGAGTACAATAGCACTGTCTCTGATATTAGAAGATGATTCCTAACTATATTGAATTAACAACCCAAATAAACCATAATGGAATGGCTGCATATATTTCTCAGTAGTGTTCCTGTCCTTTTAAGAATTGTCAGGAACAGAATTTCACCCAAGGTAGGTCTTTCACCTGAGGGTGCATGCACACCTCCAGGACACAGGAATGAGAAATCTGCTTTCTTACATTCTGGTAGCAACTAATCATGCTACTATAACCTCATTCCAAAGAGGCTGTAGTTTCATCTGCTTGAATACCTATGTTACAGATATACTAGATTCCCAAGAAAAACTGTTTTTGGATTTTAACAGTATTTCTTAGTTTCATATTCCACCTTTCCTTCAGGGGTTCAAGGTGGATTAGCTGTTATGGCTGCAAAGATCCTCTTTTTTAAAAGTATGTAGGATAGGAGTGGGGAAGAAACAACTGGAAAATGGCTAGCCAGCCTTATTTTTATGTCATTTGGGTGCCCTGCAAGGTCATCCTGCTGAAATACAGTGGCAAGCCACCAATTTTGGAGGTGTGATTTTTACCTTTAAATAATGGGGTAAATAGATGTATTGAGACTTCACGCTGGTGTCATTACAGTATCATTGCATATCCAAAGGTCTTAGAATTGGATAGTGTTATTAAAAACTGCTGGGTCACAACATAGTTTCTCATTTCCAGTGTAGATAATGCAAGCCAAAAATTTTGACCTATAATTCCTGACATTATAAATATTAGATGGCTCAAACTGAATAGAAATAAAATGATATACCTAGTACCACCTCCAAATTATACAGGATTATTTAATATAACTTTTTGGGTGCATACTTTAAAACTCACAGCATTTTTTTAAAGTATTACCTATATATCTTATCTTTAGCTTCAATATATGACAGTAGAAACAGAAATACAGGATGTGATCCATTCTGGTTTAACTATTTCCATACCTTACAGAGAAAAACAAAAATTGCGCAATATTTTGCTTATTCCTAATTTTTCATTTTATCCATTGTCCATCTAGAAAATTATGCTTTATCATCTCTAATATAGATGCAAGTGGAATGATGCTGCAAGTCTATGTCCATGTACATGGGATTAGGCTCTATCAATCTACATTCTTTGAGATATACAAAATATGTATGTATTGTAATTGTTACCTCATATTCATTTATATGTGCAGAATCTGCATTAAACTCAGCATATGATTGCCCCCTAAGGATCTTCACAAACAAAAGCCCCCTCAACCAGTCCAAGTGTACAAATTCCCCTTCTACAGAAAATCGTTTCTGCATACACTCTAAATCAAATGTTCCAGAGATTCATTATCACTCCCTAAAAGTATGGTGAATTTCTGTTGTGAGAAAATAACGTAGTACAGATGAAATTATCAATGAGGAAAACAAAAACAAAAATTGCTGCCGAATATAGGGCAGTGTTTCTCTGCAATGTGCTGAAGCTGCAAAAGTCTTGGAACTGATTAGTCACAAAGATTTTACCATGGGCCAGTAAAGCCAAAATGCACAAAACTGAATTTAACAAATAAGTAATTGCAAATGTTTGGCTGTAATAATCTTTTTAGCATTTTATGTTACAGATGCATTTTATCATTGCAGTCAAATGCAGATGTTGCATCTGTTCACCAGTATAGGAAGCAATATGTTGGCTTATTGAAAATCCAGAATGAAGGCTTTGAGACAAGAATAGAATTTAACGTAAAGGAGAAATTATTCCTCCTTCCAACTTTTGACATGAGACTTTTATAACAAGCTTCTGTCAGAATAGGATTAGGCATGGAAAGAAGGATTATATGATCTACATACAACTTAATCTATAATCTTCCAGTATTGAAGGGGGATCCCCAGCTAAGCCATCTCGGGCTCCTGGAGGTAGAGTGGGATATAAATCTGACAAATAAATAATCTAGAATGAGGAAAACATCCTTTTTGCTTACTGCAAGAAGTTATGGAAAGGAAAAGCACAGGTGTTTGTGTGCTTTTTCTTTTAGCAGCTTCTTGAAACTACTAGAATTTCTCAGCTCCTTTAAAGGAAGCCCTGTACTTTTCAAAATACTACTGTCCCAAGGATTGTCTAAGGTAGTTAGATCATGAGGTTCAAATTTAGTACACACTGTGCACTTGGGCAATTCCTAGCAACAATCCTATCTGGTCTCCTACTGGTCCTGGGTCAATCTCATATTGTTCTGAGTTGAAACCTTTCAACACAGCCTTCATATTAGGCAATTAATAAATATTTAATAACTACCCTAAATCTTTGGCAATTTATTCTGCAATCCATAAACACAGAGATTAAGTAGCTATTATATAAAATGGATGCAAAAAGGCACCTTGTTGAAAGATGTCTTGGCTTGTGGTGTAGGACAAGGGTTAAAGGAAGCCTATGGGTAAATGAGCTGAAACTTCATCTGCACATACTAAGTTGCTTTTATTAATCCAGAACTGCATGCTACAGATACTGTACAGCATGGACATTTATTCATTACAAAAATGGCTTCCAAACCATTAAAATGAAAAATTGGAATAAGAGCAATAAAACGGAACAGGAACATCACAACTGTTAGAAAACATTCAAAGGATCCCCCCCCCCCAAAAAAAATATGTCATAGTTAGCATCTTAATAAACCAGAGAAGAAAACTGGAGACAGTTTTACAATAGCTTCATGGCAACTACAATGGCACTGGATGAACAGATGAACAGATGAACATTTTTTTCAGCTTTATACAGCAGTTTATCTTTAAAAAAAATTTTTTTTTGCAACATCAACATGCCTAGGATTTTTTTTTAACGTTGCTACCTACCTGTAATGTAGCAAGTGTACATAGAAGTGGCAGTCTGATTGTTCCTTTTATGAACAGTCTAATATACAGAATTTGGCCCTTTAGGGTTTATACCTCTTCATTTTTAAATGCTTTCTGGACAATCTGCTACCAAACACATCTGTAATAGGTGACATTAAAAACTACATACATATCTACCTATGTAACATCACAGCAAAACAGGATGAAGAAAAAAAATACAGTGTAAAAAAGTTGTGGAAAGAGAAAAATCACTGAGAATTTTGGCACATAAAGTTTTGCTCACAGCCTACAACTGGCAGGGAAATTCATCTGTATTTCAAAAGGAGACACTGCTGCATTTCCAACAGCATCACAAAAAAGTTCTGTGCTAAATTTTCAAGTCAAGTCTTATTTCATGTAATGGCTTTAAAGCTTATATATATATATATATATATATATATATATATATATATATAAGCACATACATACATACACACACTATTGATCCATCTGTAAATGTCCATTTGGTGGCAACTGTGACAGAAAAAAAATAAAGACCTAAAGCAAATAAAACAAAAAGAAATCAACAAAAATATATATAACATTTATACATAAACTTAAAAACCTTGTACAAATGAGTTGTTATATATATGGTGTGTACACTAAAGGGGAAAAAAACCTTTACAAAACATCTGAAGGGGGAAAGGAAAACATTTAAAAAAGGGACAACATACAGGTACAACAAGCAATTTCTAAAGCAATAAATACTACTGGTCCATTAGCGTTGTGATACTTTTTAATTGAGTAGCATTCCCTCCCCCAAAAAGAACAACACCATGGAACAATGCATATTAACACATTTTAACCTTTGTTTCTGTACATTTAAACAATGACAAGTAACATCACAAGAAAAGTTATATCGCACAAAGAAAAAAAAATGGGGAAAAATTAGCGGCACTGCATTCACTGTGCCTTTAAAAAGTTTTAAAAACCAGATGTATAATGATTGGTTCGCAAGCTCGTATTTAATACAAATAATAAAGAACCAACGCCTTCAACAAAGGCTGCTTCAAAATTGCTTTTTTCATTTTTAAAATCAGTTCTTTGAAACTAAACAATTGGAACTACATAACAGTTATGTATATATATATTTATATGTGTGTATATATATATATATATATATATATAATATTTTAAACGCTACAAAGACTTTAAACAGCTGTTGATAAAAATTTTGGCAGAATCATGAGGCTTTTTTTTTCCATCTACATATTTAAAAAGAAAAAAAAATGAAATAACAATGGGTCAAATATTGACCAATGAACTTGATTGACATTAACTAATGTAGCCAGCCATATGGCACAATTTTTTTAAAAAAAATACCAATGAAAGGAAAAAAATATCCTGACACAAAAATTAAAACAAACAAACAAAAAAAACACTCAGAAGCTAAAGCTATTCTAAAGACTTGGTTACAAGTGACAGTGGCTGAGGTTGTGTTCCAGCCAAAGAATTATGGGAATGCAAGGAGGATGTTGATGGTTGAGCTAACGAAGAAGAGGCCGGTGCTGATTGCTGTAGAGCAGCTGACTGATGGTCCAGGGCCCCATTCTGACAATTACTAGCAGGCAGACCATTGGATTTGCCAGTAGAGCTTTCAGTCAGGATTATGGAGGATGGCTGAGGTGGCATCATTGAAAGGTGTGCCAATGGATCAGGTTTCAATGTAAGTGAGAGAGGCTGGGTCTGTTCAGTCTGTGGTTTTGAGTCTCTTGTGGGGGAGGCTAGCATGTTAGGAGAAGATGGAGGAGAATCTAGTAGGCTTCCATCTGAAGAGGGTGGGCTGACGCAGCTGCCTTCACCTTGTATGTAGCGAACGCACTTTTTTTTTCTCCTAGAAACAGGGAAAAAATCTCCTGTAAGTACAAGGCAAACATGCTATTGAATGCTATTATAGTAAGAAGAATGAAAATTAAAAAACAGACCAAAAAATGATCCTGGATTCCTAATTGCAACCAATGGGCTTACCAACACAGTATTAGTTACCAGTGGACAATCATTATTTCAGAAGTCTGTCTCTGCTAACTACAGCAATTTTCTCTTTAAACTGTTTTAGCAATAATAGCGACAAAAAGTTTAGTGTTCTTTTTGCATTACATGAATGCATTTTATTGCTTAATTCTTTACTTTGTATATTTTCACTCCACTATACAACTATTACAGATACTGTCTGTCAGTTGATACCAAATCAATGTTTTAAATTTCATTTAAAATTTTACTTCTATTATTTTTAATTGCCACAAGGCCAACCTTTGGTGGGAAACCAAGATACAAATGAAATAAATACAGTTCTGTTAGACTAACTCTGGAATCTCTCTTCAGTGACTCCTTCCTCTCATGAATAAAATGTAGCTGTAGGTCTATACTTCTGGATGTTTCTTTCTGTTTAGAACCACACCATATTGAGTGGAAAAAAACATCAATGTCAGAGACAAAAAAGGAAAAGAGAAAGTAACAGGAAGAATAAAAGTGGGGAATGAAGAAAAAGGAAGATTAACAGATATATCATCCAAGTTAACAAGAATAACTGGTTGTATAACCGGCAGGGTTTGGGTTATCATATTTTTTTTCTTTTCTTTTTTGCAAGGATGGGGTGGGAGAAGGATTTAGTTTCTACTTCAATTTATAGGAATGTCATTAGAATTTATTCTGGCAACTTTAAAGAAAGTCGAAATGGTTGGTGCACTGCACACATTAAGCAACAGTATCATCTTAAAATAGTAAATCAGCCCTATTATGCCAAGCAGTATTCCATGCCCCACTTATCAAACTTATATAAAGATGACACCTGTCCAATGCACCTGCAGCATCATATTCAGAACACATGTCTACCTGGAGAACAAAAATAGGAGGCTAACAATGGATGTAGATTGTAACCCAAATAGCCATAGCAAACACTGGTTTTTCTTTGCCAAAAATATTCATGAGGGTATAATAAACTAACCAAGTCAAGATAACTTGCGCATTTGTGATCATGATGAGAATATTAGCTAATATTTGCAACAATAGCAACAACAACAAAAAAAGGTAAAAAGAGTGAAACTTCCCAAGCCAGTGGATACTGCTCTAGGTTGCAGTTAAGCAATATTCTGAGAAGACAACTCTATAGAAGACAGTTTCTGTTACCAGAAAGTTACTAGTAAGAAATCCAATAAAGGAATGTGCAGTTTACCACTGCTTCTTTTTATTTCACGGCTTTCCTTTCACTGCAGTGGTGTTCACTTGTGTGCAGCCCTTTGCCACTGCAGCTTTGATCTCAGATGATATGTGGTTTGGGAGAGTGTTTTTGTTTTTTGTTTTGAAGACCCAGGTTAATTTCTTTATACTCCCTCCCATGTCAGACTCATGAAAACCACAACCAGTTGGTGTAGACAGTACTGAAGTAGGTGGACCAATGATTCTGTATAAAGCAGCTAACAGGCCATGTTAAAAAAATGAAATAAATCTATCTTGGAATCTCAGGACATTTGCTCCATATAGTTTTCACACGTATTTGGAAAGTAGAAGACTAAACACTTTTTCCTACAAAAGTTAGATTTTATGCCCAAAGCACAGTCAATTGTTACGGGATGGAGAATTTTAACCACACTAATGTACTGATACATGCTAGAAACTAAGAGAGCCATGCATGTAGAATGAAACCATTAAAACTCAGCTGTAACAAAGATCAGAAAATAACAGAAAAGTTTGAGATGGCAGGCAATAGCAAATCATGCTTTATTAAGGCAAGTTAAAGTATGAAAGAGCAATTTGGTGGGCTCTAAACAGAACCTTACTAAACATCTCCTGTACTGTAATAATCACAACTATATTAGGGAAAAATTAATGTAATCCAGTGATCTGATATCAGGTCCTTTATGCCTCTTTAATTAGTCCCTATAGGCAGAAAGGAGGCAATGCTACTGAACAACCGTTCAAAGCAGCGTTTTGTTTTTTTACTGACCCATGGGAAATGTGTAATACTATGCTAACACAGTGCTATTCACATTTGGAGAATCCATTCTATGAAGACATTCAGCATTTGGCATGCAAAGTCTTGCCTGAACAAAGCAGTTTTCCAAGTAGTACGGAAGCCCCTACAAGTAAATGTAATAGGGACCATGTGGATAACTCCCCATGCTATTGGTAGAAGGTTCTGGCAGGCCATGCAGCACAAAGCATAGGTATGTACATGTTTATGAGTAAATGGGTACAGTCTCAAAATATAGTCCCTTTCCTTCCATCATCAGTCTTACACATGCCTCTCTGTGAAGTCCTGATTTTCAAAGACATAACCTACAAGGATCAGTGAACAGGAAAAGCAACAAGAGTAGACAGGTACTTGTCCTGAGATGGTAACAGTAACAATACATTTCTACATTGAACATTTTGTGTTCATAGGGCTGGGATCCATGCTAAAAATCCCACCTCTCTACCCACCCAACTTTTCCTTGTACAAGGAATTGCAATACTTAGCCAAGGAAATATAAAACATACTAAGGCAAAATGTAGTGTAATCCAGAAACTTTATTGCAGTATTCTGTTGTTGAGGTTGTGAGTTTGGTTGCTGCAACTGTTTCTAAAAATCACTTCAAACTTAAATTCAGTCTCTTATCCAGTCTAATCAGAGCAAATTTGTTTCTACAGACTAAGAGACAGCAGGTATTAATATGCCTTAGGACATGTGCAATTACAGTTGCACACCCCAGTGAAACACATTAGCTATACATTTACAATTGGATTAATGAGCTGGCCTTGAATTCTGAAAGGGATTCTGGAGGCTGCCATGTCATCAATGAGAGACACTGTTTATTATTTTATTTCTTTAAAGCATCTGTATACTTTCTCTACCCATACATATTTCCAGAACAAGTAGTAAACTTAGATTGTAAATAGACTGCTCTTTAGAAAACCCTGTGCTATGATAAGCCACATTATAAAACAGGTCTGCTTATTTTTTAGTGTATTCTATTTGACCCAGTGCTATAGGGAAAAAAAGATGTCTGGCCATTGGATATTCCAATCAGGCCATCTCAGTATTTAATTATTCAGAATGTATGCATTGTCTCCACTATGTTATTCATATATTCAAGTACTAGTAACTTGCTTCATTTAAAAACACACACAAACATACTTAGGATGTTTCACTGAATACATACTATCAGTTTTTGCAGTAAGATAATGCAGCTATGCCTTTTTTTTTTTCATTTCTGAGTTAGTGGAGCATGGACAATATATTTAACTTAAAATCATGTTCAATTAAGCAATCAATATGTCTTTCAGCAAAGTATTTAATGTTCAATAAATGCTATTTCATCCAGCATAGAAAACCTAATATGAAGCAAAATCTACAACTGAAAACTGAGGGCACTATGTAATTATTTTACAATTACCTGCTTATCTATGGTACAAGTGGTATAAAAATAAAATTCAAAAAAACCTTTCATTTCATGTTGTAGCCAAATGGGACTATGAAGAATAGACCACTATGCTCTCTTAATGCGAGAAATCAGTACAGAGCTGGACTACTAAAGTCTCTATAAATAGTGATATGAGAGTTGCTACTTGGTCTTACTTATTGCTAATATGAATCTTGAAACTGGTTCTTCAAATAACACTATTATTTGTCAGAACTCACTGTATGAGATCTGCTCCATTAATGAACTTGCAGTATATTAATAAAGCCACAAGGTGTTTCAGGGCTATAATCTACTAATATTTATTGCATCTTTTTAATCTATCAGACTTTTTTTTAATCTGCTCAATCGTGCCTGATTCTCAGACACTGCTTGGTCAAGTCCCTGCAGTTTTCTTGGCAAGGTTTTTCAGAAGTGCTTTGCCATTGCCTCCTTCCTAGGGCTGAGAGAAAGTGACTGGCCCAAGGTCACCCAGCTGGCTTTGTGCCTAAGACAAGACTAGAACTCACAGTCTCCCAGTTTCTAGCTTGATGCCTTAACCACTACACCAAACTGACTCTCATATATTTATTGCATTCTTTAATCTATTAGACTAAGTTTCAACATATTATAGTTTCCAGGTCCTAGTCTGAACAATGATTTTTCATTCAGCTGAAATTATTTTCAGGTCAACATGCGAAGAGAAACATTTCCTTTTTAATGTACACTATTCATGGATAGTTTACTAAAATCATTACACATCAATAATAAGGAATTTTAAAATTGGAAATTCCAGTCACAATACATGATTAATGAAAGATGCTACTGTAATTTAGAGTAATGATAGTAAGACGGAAATTAAATCTGATAACCAATGCAATCCCTTACTGCTCTTCTCTCAAGATATGGCCTACACAAAGGGTTTTCTAAAGGCCTTGCACCGGATAAGGAACTATATCCTTTTATCCATATCCTTTTTGCAAGCCAGGATATAGTAAATATGGCAACATGCAGCTTTAATGCCTAAAGAAAATGCCTATGCCAAAATCTTTATTACCATACATACTCTATTACTCAGATAAGTGAAACTTTTTCTCTGTGTTGCTTTTGTGGCTACAAGCCAAATGGGTGGAGTCAACACTGTTGGCCTTTCCCAGCTCAAAATATGTGGTCTTACTGAGTGCAAATTTGGAACACTACCTCAATATACTATGTTTGATTAATATAAAAATAGATGCCTTTGGCCACATAAATTTTAGCTTCAAAATTTAGGAATTTAATATATGAATTGACAAAAGCATTTGCTATTATTATTGCCTCTCTCACATAAATCACAGATCTTAAGCATGCATCTGATGGGAAGTTACAGTGTATAGGTGGAATTCAACCCCCCAAAGACTATGCATGAACTTTATCTAATAATTAGATGTATCATTTTCAATCCATGTATATAGCTCAGCATCACAAAACTAATAGAATTGGCATGCATATAATATGAATAACTGCTCTACTTTCTAAAAAAAGGAATGAAGCATATGGCAAGGGTGTGAATCAGAAGGGAAGGTGAAGAGGGAAGCACTACATACAGAAAAGATTGTGTGTCAGATTGAAATACCTACCATCATAATAGTCCAAATTCAAAGACTGCTTGGATCAGAACAGAGAAATAACAAATTTAACCATATTATGGGAAAAATGCAAAAAGAAAGATAGCTTGCTTCCCTTCACCAAGTGCCTACAGAGTTTATCCAGGCTGCTTAAATGTGCAGAAGGTTGTTTCAACTGTTGTTTTTGGTGCCTTTAATGCCCAACTTGACCAATGTACAAGTATCTTATCTAAGAGAATTAACAAATGTACCAATATAAAGATTTCTTCTAGGTGACTTCTGTATGTGCCAACTATACATTTTAGTAATAAGATGAACATCCGATAGAGTGATGAATTCCTTTCCCATAGTTGTGCCCCCTTTTTACTGCATAAATGACATGCCAAAAGGAGTGCAGAGCACTGGAGAAGGAGAAGGCATAAAACTGTTCCACCAGTAGAAGGCCATTCATCATTTGAATGATTCAACATTATGCGTTGTAAAATTCCGAACTGCATCTTCTTTGCTCAGGCTGAGAATATCATGTTGCAAATGATAAAGCCTTTTAATATCCTTTGGAGACTGCAGGCATACCCAGAGATCTTTGGGTAAAGGTTTACTTAACACAAGAAATACTAAAGTTTCTTTCTTGAATAAGAAATGTGAGTTACTTCTCCATGGATGTGCAAGTGTGCGTACCCATTCCAGTTCAGCTACCAAAAGAGAGATAATTGTTCAAGGAAGAAAATTCAGTTTGCATTGAATCAGCAAAGAATGTTGAAGATCTAAATTTATTAGCAATCTGATCTCACAGAAGCAAGGAAGAAAGCAGGAAGAGGGAAGGGTTAAAAATAAACCACACATGTAACACTAAGATGACAAAATTCATTTACTTCCCCCAAGGCCTAATGGGTTATATACCTGCACGGTTTGCACCATAAAGTCTGTCGGTCAAGCCCGAACAATGCCCGACACTTCTTTGGAGTATTTGCATCTGTTAGCACAAGGTAAACATAAAAACAACAACAACAACACAATGGTGGATAGAGCTCAGTTGGATGTGAAATCTCAACTACAGCTAACATTTCTCTCAGTTCATTGGCAATCTCTCAGACCAAAGGGCATGAAAGAAAGAAGATCTCTGCAAGGTGACACACACCTACAATGCCTACACCTGCTGTGCATTTCCTTGACTTAGCCCTGTGTCTTCTCTGCTGAACTGCTGCACTGTGATATCAAAGGATGTTTGGCAATGTTTCCTAACAATGTATGCAGCTTTCCAGAGAGGATAATGGAACTGTGTGTGCAAGTCTAGGCTGATGCTGTCTTACAGTGGGAATTTTTTCAGCTAGCGGCAGTGACAAGGAGGGGAGAGGGGGAAAAAAAACAGGTGGGGCAGAGCACAATCCTTTAAACAGAAAGAGAGGATCATTCACAGCAGCATTCCACTCCCTTGTGTCTTCTAGATCACAACACAGAGCTACAAAGCAACAAAGCAGGAGAAGAGGGAAGGGCAGGGGAAAGTACCAAATAAACCAGCTGCAAAACCAGCCATTGCAAGTTGGGGGGGGAGACTATACACACCTGCAGGGACCGCACCAGTTATTCTGTTGATCAAGGCCAAAGCGCGCTCGGCATTTCTTAGGAGCGCTCAGGTCTGAATGAGGTCAAGAAAGAAGCGAGCAAAGAAAGAGAGAGAGAGAGAGAGAAAGAGAGAGAGAGAGAGAAGGAAGAAAAGAAAGAAAAAGAAAAAAATAAGAAATAAAAAATAAAAATAAAAAGGAAATAAAATCAATGACCTCATTATTAACTGTAAAATACCAACTTTTGATTGTTTCATCTTAAAAAAAAATAGTGATCATTGCATTTATCAAACTATTGAAATTAGCTGTTGCAATTAAAGCTGCAGTATCCCTTTGGAAAGGACTGTCTATAAAAAATAAACTTTATTCAGTTAAGAGACACTGGAAAGGCACCCATCAGCTGTTCCTTCATAACCCCCGATGCAAAGGGATTTATGTGAGAACAAGACTAGATGACTGCGCAGTTGGCGTAGATATTTAACACTTACACACACAAAAAAAGGTGGGGAGGAGGAGCTCAACATGGAGATCTATAACATGCTTTCTTCTTTAAACTGAAACAAAATGGAATAAAGGAAAACTTTTTTTTTTGGAGGGGGCAAGAGGGGATAATGCAGCTTTGAAGTAAACATTCCATTTGTTGTTCTTTTATTGTTTTAAAAAATGGTTCAGAATAAGCAGATAGCAAAATGGATATGTTAGTTTCAGCCAGAAATAAAATAATCAGAAGCATGGAAGCAAGCAGTATGCAAGTAAAGCAGAGAATAGCCATGAGTATGTTGGAGTAGAAATGTAAAATAAAATAATCTTCTAAAAATATTGTGGTTGCATGCTGGCATGAGAAGACTTAGTGGGTGCCGCGTGAAATGCCATTAGATTAAGGAGGTTCGTTATTAAGGATTTTTCAGTTTAGATCAGTCTCTTTAAAGAAATACTGCATATTCAATTTGCACAGTTAGTACAATTGAGTTACTTTTACTTCATTACTGTTTAATTGCCATTGTAATGAATAACAAATCAGAAACAAAACAAAACCAAAACTATCAATCATAGCACGTTATAAATATACACATATGCTACAAATGTGTGAACGATTATTATGTCAGTGTTTAAATGTTAATAAAATCTAAAATGGAAGAAGGAAAAAAATATAAAGCAATTTACGAAACTACTTTTAAATGGCTGAAAAATGACATTAGCACCTGTAATCGGAGGAAGTGAAAGGCAAGGATTTAGGAAACATTCGCTGTGTTCTGAAAAAAAAGAACAAATTATACAAAGGCTTCAAAGAAAAAAAATTAATCAGGGCTTTTCCAAAATTGACTATGAGATTGCCTATGCAGTATTTCTAATTTTCTAGAGAGAATGGCAAACCTCCTTAATTTTTTTTTTAAAATAATGGCTGCAATTTACCACAGTAAAGGCATGCATCAGAACACACAGGTACAGCCCAGATTAATGTCAAACTCACAGATGCGCACACACGCACACACAGACACACAGAGCAAGTATCTTGGATAAAAATGCCATATGCATTAGCAAACTATGGGGCTATGGTGAATGGCTTTTCAGCTATTACTAGAAAAACATGACTACCACTGCAGTTGTATTCATGCACTTATTTGGCTACATGTTTTAAAAGGGAAGCAATATGAAATAAATTTTAGTGGCATTTAAAACCCGCAGGGAAAAAGCTGGATAGACTAATGGACTTCTAAGAAATAAGGCTACAAACTTTCTAACTTTCTAATTAGGAAATTATGGCCTTCCTTGTTTTTCTAAGGAAGAAATACAATTTTTACTTACCATTGGTTTCTCCTGGCTGCTTGTCCCTTTTCCTCTTCTTCTTCTTGCCCTGAATGAAACATAAATACATGAAAAGATTGTTACAAAAGCATCTTATAAAAGGAGACAAGGGGAAATAATTATTTTGCAATGCTTATAACAATGTTGTAAACCTCCAAAAGCACACATATTTAAATGGTATAGTAATAATTTTAAATATACTCCTTCTTCTGAATATTTCATTCCACTCATAAGGATAATACCCTTATAATCATACCCAAAACTGATAGCTTAACTCAATGACTGATATATATTAAGAAAAGATGTAAGGATTAGGATTGATGAAGCAGCTGTGATACACAAATACTCAAAATCTAGAAAGTGTAAGCTCAAGCTGGTCTTTCAAAAAGGGTTAAATTGAAGAAACCAACCAGTGAAGCATATTGAACATAGACCATTTTTCACTATAATTGTTCAGAAAACTAGAACTAGTCCCCCTTTGGGGGAGATGGGTGGTGACAGACATTTGAAATATAAATAAATAAATAGAATGAGTAACAAGTAATAGAGTAATTGATGTCAGTAAAGAATGAGGAAATGATGGCACTCAAGAGTATGGATGGACATATCTATCATTTACTTTTCTCCTTAAAATTTCAAGCTGTTTCCATCCTGTGTAATAATACATGGGTTAAGTATGGTTAAAAACTGAAATACACAAAATCCCCACCCAACTGCATTAGCTAAATTCATAAGTATAGCTGTTACTTGCATCGAAAGCACCACTGTTGGGCTCCCTATACTAAGGATGTCAGAAAGAAGAAGTGATAACCCTAATTGAGCAACTAAGCATGGTTAAATAAACTGGGATTTCACTGACACCTTTAAGAACTAATCACACAAAAGGATTTTCATTTTCTTCCACATTCAGCTCTTCTTTTTAACCTATACTTTTATGGCCCAATTTGCAGGGATTTTGGGATTTTGAAAAGTTCTCATAAAAAAATATGAACCAAGTGAAACTTTCACCCACGTCTACCCAAAAGACACTCTAACATGCTTGTAAAATACCATGAATCAAAATAAAAATGAATTTCAAAATTGTGTTAAACATGGGTTCTTTTCCAAAACATTAGTAATTCGATAGAAAAAGATGGAAGTGCTCTAGATAGTAAGTTACATTTTTGCTTTAGAACTTCAGGAAATTGCATTTGTATTTCCATAACTTTATAAAATGAACCAAAAAGGTTTCAGTGTGTTTGAAAGGGAACATTTTGTACCTTTGGCAGTAAGTTATCTTTCCTCCCCAAATAGCAAATAAATAAGAACTACTCAATTTCATCTTTTATTGGCCTAGGCTAGAAACAACATGATGGCGGATTAGACTTTTGCTTTGACAACATAATAATTTATTTATTTTTCAAATTTTGCCACAGCCCATCTCCCCCCAGAAGAGGGACTCTGGGCAGTTATAATAATGGAAATTTACAAGTGATACAGATCAAATACTCCTTTCACTTGTGAATGGAAATCATACTGTCAGGATGAGAGTTTGTGCTTAATGAAAATATTGCTATAAACATAAGGAAAGTATGATGATGGAGGGCAGGGGCTTTCCTATATCTGTCATGTCTGCTTTTCAATAGCTTTGGTATAGTTACTACTTCAACAATTCATTTTGGGTTTCTGCTCAGCATGTCCACTATGATGTTTATGCTACCTGGAATGTACTAGCAAGAACAGGAGATGTGAATGTTTCTTTTGAAGGTACAGCTCCTACAGGTATCCAGCCACAAGGCCTTTGAACTTGTTCCTCTTTGCTCATTCAGGTGATAAACTGCTACCCTGCTGTTTTGGATGTGACAGGCAAAGTCTTGTTCAGAAGAATTTCTGGTGACAGAAGGAAGGTCGTGTATTTGGCTCCATGTTTTGTTAAAATTTAATGCACTACTGGGAATACTGTAACAACTGAATAAGGACTGACTCTAGCAAAGGCCCAATTTCACTTATACCTTTCATGGTGTGATTTGTGGAGTGGAACTGGGATCTTAGTTACACTTGCATCTACAGCATCCCTGGAGGCTAATGTCTCATAAGTTCTTATGCTAAAAACTCAGTTGTATTGGTAGACAGATAAATTTTGGCTATACTTACATCAATATTAGGGGAAGAGTTCAGTGTTTTAGAATATAAAATACAAAATAGGACAATGTGTCTCTAAAACAAGACTAGATTTTATACTAAACATTCGTTGATAAATAATATATGATTTACTAGTTTGGAGGAATAGGATAGGGATGAAATGTAACAAATTAAATATCTCTAGAGGAGAAACCACAGAAACATATTTCTTACTGGAGTAACTTCCTCCATCATGATCATATAATAAAAGAGCTTGTTGAGAAGAAAATTTAGAGCATCTAATTAGACACTGTACATAAGCAATGAAAAAGAAAATTTTTCTTGAAATAAACAATAACAATTATTCAAAAAGATCGTTTTCTTTATCCCAAAAAGTTTTGTTCTCTTTTAAAAGCAAAATCATTCATAACTTCACAGAAATGTTGGGGGAAGGAGGAAAAGGAAAAGGAAAAGTTCTACTAAGAAATTTTGTTTCTGTTAGAATTCTGATAACTTGGATTATATTCTTCACTGAATCAAAAGCTCTTACACATCCTTATAACTGTTAAATTGTTCTTGTTTATATTATCTAAAATGGCATCACACAAAATAAGACAGTAGTTTGGAAGATTTCCATGGTTTGCAAAATATAAGTCATACAGTATTTGGGTGGGGGGGAATCCTAGATGAAGGAGGGCCAAAAACAGATGTCATGACCCATATGGTTGGGTATGAAACTGTTGGAGGGACAAATGAATAATCAAGTACAGAGAGAAACAGAAGTACACAGGACCCGGAACAGGATGAAATGTGCAGACAGCCACATTTTGTTGCAATTCTTAACCTGCAAGTCTAATGAATAAAATTGGACTGACTGGCTGACTTTTTTGAAAGGCAATCATAAAACAATCATTTATATCAATTATAAATCAAAATAGCAAAGTAACAGCAATAATGGTCAGTTTGGCCAAATGCTGATACTCTATAATAGCAGTTGTGCAAGGTTTGGTCATGATATCAGAAATGGCTGCATCCTGATCTGAGAGGACTCTAAAATCATCACCCAAATGTGACATTTTCATTAAAATAGGCATAACATAGATGAGATGGCGATCTCCATAAAAATGACAGTGTTGATATAAATACATAAATGTCCCACCATGTCAACTTATCTCACTTAACATCAGCAGATATGAGAAGGAATGCTGTGGGCTTTTCCCTCTGAAGGTAGGAAGTCAGGGTAGGAATTTACAGATGCCAACTTAAGAACAAATCTTTAATTTAAGCTGTAAACTCATAAAAAATACATGTAGGTTATCTTTTGCTCACTTAGCATTTAGGCATTTCTAAGTTTATTATTGTATATCGTGTAATATACTTTAATACACTATCTTAAATTAATATAGTATAGTGTGGAATATATTACACTGAGAGGCTCATGGAACATTGAAAATAAAGGACACATTTCTATGTTGTTTGATGATATATGCTGGAAATTTACAAAAAATATGTAACTAAGAAGAACTGTTTTACATGATTAGATGAATCTCTATTTTCTACATTTTCTGTACAATAATAGTTCACCAATTCATAATTACAGTTGGGGGGGGGATTTTCTAAGTTTTGTCCTATTGTTTTCCAGTGTTCAGAGGTATATGGCAGCCATTAATCTATTATCCAAAATATTGATCAATTCTAAAAAGCAGTACAGTTTATCCTCTGTTTAATGGCCCATTTGGAGGGAAAGGGTATCTGCTAGAGTCAAACGTCCATTAAATCAGCAAATTACATAATTTGCATAGCCACTTATTTTATGTAAATTGTCCAGACAGAATTTGGATTTATCCATTAAGCTGGGTGATTGTCTGCTAAACAGTGGTGAAGTAAGAACTCAAATTTGTCCAATAAATTTAAAACCCATGAAATTGAGGGTTGCTAAATCAAGGTTTTACTGTATTGACTAGTAGAGAACAAATGATATATGTTAATATTGTACTGTAAGTATCCCTTTTGTATCCAAACATGCTGCCAATATCTTTTCATTATTTAATTAAACTGAATTATAAGAATAAGGTTCTTTTTCTTTTCCTTCCATTGTTAATACCTATCATAATTTTATAAATTTCTTTCTTATTAATCCTTTTATTTCCTAACAAAAATCATAACCTCCTTAACGTATTTTGTAAAGACTATGTAACATCCTTTGATCATTTAGGTTCCTTTTTTCTAGTAACTTGCGTCCTTTACAAAACAGGAAATCAGAAACAAATACTGACATTCATTTTTAAAATTTTTATCTTATGTAACTTTTTTCATATTTTTTCACATCTAATTTTTTTTTACTAATATAAATACCAAGCAGTCATTTTTAGTGACTACTTCACCTTGAACCCATGATTTCTTTAAGCATTTCAATTCATTCATATTTGTTAAACACTGATAATTCCCTAACATGTCTCCTATGCTGTTCCATTGATTTTAAATGTCTTACTGTTATTTGGAATATACAACTGTCCTTACATTTTATGAGTCTTCAGGCACATAATACCTGTGCAAACAATCTGATTCTGGGGGAAATGAATTGTCATCTCACTGTAAATTTCACTGAATTTTATGTATTTGTTAATGCATTTCATTAGAAAAATAAAAATTGGTAATGACATACATATATTGGAAATTTAAGGTGTCTTGGAATTGAACTGAAACTGACTTTTTTTGTAAAATAAACCAAGAATACCTATTCTAGTGTTTATGTAATTTTTATTTCAGTTAGCAAAAGTTAGTATCTGAAGGCTGACCATTCAAACACTTGGTTCCTAAAGTTTGATTTTGCCTAGATTTGTAAAAAAAAAAAAAGCAAGCGTATAAGAAAAACCTTTCAATGCTTCATATTGCCAATGTCATTGTGTGAACAATATATAAATAGAAGGTGAATGAGATGTAGCTGCCCATTTATTTACCACACAGAGAACACATCCTACATTTGTTATCTTTCTCCATCCATGGGAAAGCTTCTCTCCAAAGAAAGCCTGTGAAAGTGAATAAATTCCAACTAACATGGCAAAAGGATTAAACACCTTATAGATCTTATGGTTGTACTGAGGTACTGAGCTTTCCTACCCCTAACATTCAGGAAAGTTCCCCTTGAATGTCAGGTGAGGATAGAACTTGAAGCTGCTGGGAAATGCCTCAGCTTTCTTGGCCTGTCCTTTTTAGCTCGAGCAGAGATTTTCAGTGGTTCCACACTAAGGACAATTGTAAGGGTCCCAATGTTTAAGACACTGAACATGCCCATCTGTCAATGTGAATAGGGGAGGAGGATGAGGTACAGGGGAATATGTTTCCTGAAAATCTATCAAGTCTTGCAGCATGGCCCTGTAAATTACCAAGAGGAAATCAGACTGTGCAATAGCAGAAAGAATTTCAGTTTAACTCTTAACACTTTGAACTATGCATTTGGGGATGACAAGAATAAACAGAAATATCCCCTTGGGTTGCAAAGAAAATTACCTCAAAAAAGGTGCACAAGCACTGCCATTCACTTAGAAGTGGGGGAGATACTGGAGGCAAGAGGAACAAACTTTAACCAAGGGGAAAGGCATGGATTTGAAAAGGACAGTGTGAACATTTTGATATCACACATGAATTACTAGCATTTAAAAGAGGACATTCATCTGTGCCAGCCTCATAGAAACAGAATTCCTTGTATGTTGCTTAATAACCTGCTTGATATGGTTGGGCGGCCATATAAATGTTTTAAATAAATAAATAATCTATGTACTTATACAGAGAGAGTAACCTGCTAATATACACCTAAGTCGTTACCTTGTTGTGGTGCTGGAACTTGAGCACCTCAATGATGCCATGAGTTAAACCGTGAAGGGCCACCCAAGACGGGAAGGTCATGACAGAGAGGTCAGACTAAATGCGATCCCTGGGGAAGGTAATGGCAACCCACCCCAGTATTCTTGCCGTGAAAACTAAATGTATCAGTACAACCAGAGATATGTCGGTATACCATCGGAAGATGAGACCCCCAGGTCAGAAGATGGTCAAAATGCTACTGGGGAGGAACAGAGGATGAGTTCAACTAGCCCCAGATGTGATGACAAGGTAGCTCAAAGCTGAAAGGACGGCTAGCGGCCGACGGTGCTGGTGGTGAACGGCGAATCCGATGTTCTAAGGATCAACACACCATTGGAACCTGGAATGTAAGATCTATGAGCCAGGGCAAATTGGATGTGGTAATTGGTGAGATGTCAAGATTAAAGATAGACACTGGGTGTCAGTGAACTGAAATGGACTGGAATGGGCCACTTCACATCAGATGACCACCAGATATACTACTGTGGACAAGAGGACCACAGAAGAAATGGAGTAGCCTTCATAATTAATAGTCAAGTGGCTAAAGCAGTGCTTGGATACAATCCAAAGAACGATAGAATGATCTCAATTCGAATTCAGGGCAAGCCATCTAACATCACAGTGATCCAAATATACACCCCAACCACAGATGCTGAAGAAGCTGAAGTAGAGCAGTTCTATGAGGATCTGCAGCACCTACTGGACAACACGCCTAAAAGAGATGTTATTTTCATCATGGGAGACAGGAATGCTAAGGTGGGCAGTCAAATGACACCTGGATTTACAGGTAAGCATGGTGTGGGAGAACAAAACGAAGCAGGACATAGGCTGATAGAATTTTGCCAAGACACCTCAATGTGCATAACAAACACTCTCTTCCAGCAACCTAAGAGGTGGCTTTATACATGGACTTCCCCAGATGGACAACACCGAAATCAGATTGACTACATCCTTTGCAGCCAAAGGTGGCAGACATCTATACAGTCGGTAAAAACAAGACATGGAGCTGACTGTAGTTCAGATCACGAACTTCTTCTTGCACAATTTAGGATCAGACTAAAGAGATTAGGGAAGACCCACAGATCAGCTAGATATGAGCTCACTAATATTCCTAAGGAATATGCAGTGGAGGTGAAGAATAGATTTAAGGGACTGGACTTAGTAGATAGGGTCCTGGAAGAACTATGGACAGAAGTCCGCAACATTGTTCAAGAGGCGGCAACAAAATACATCCCAAAGAAAGAGAAAACCAAGAAGGCAAATGGCTGTCTACTGAGACACTAGAAGTAGCCCAAGAAAGAAGGAAAGCAAAAAGCAACAGTGATAGGGGGAGATATGCCCAATTAAATGCAAAATTCCAGAGGTTAGCCAGAAGAGATAAGGAATTATTTTTAAACAAGCAATGCGCGGAAGTGGAAGAAGACAATAGAATAGGAAGGACAAGAGACCTCTTCCAGAAAATTAGAAACATTGGAGGTAAATTCCAGGCAAAAATGGGTATGATCAAAAACAAAGATGGCAAGGACCTAACAAAAGAAGAAGAGATCAAGAAAAGGTGGCAAGAATATACGGAAGACCTGTATAGGAAGGATAACAATATGGAGGATAGCTTTGACGGTGTGGTCAGTGAGCTAGAGCCAGACATCCTGAAGAGTGAGGTTGAATGGGCCTTAAGAAGCATTGCTAATAACAAGGCAGCAGGAGACGATGGCATCCCAGCTGAAGTGTTCAAAATCTTGCAAGATGATGCTGTCAAGGTGATGCATGCTATATGCCAGCAAATTTGGAAAACACAAGAATGGCCATCAGACTGGAAAAAATCAACTTATATCCCCATATCAAAAAAAGGAAACACTAAAGAATGTTCAAACTATCGAACAGTGGCACTCATTTCACATGCCAGTAAGGTAATGCTCAAGATCCTGCAAGGTAGACTTCAGCAATTCATGGAGCGAGAATTGCCAGATGTGCAAGCTGGGTTTAGAAAAGGCAGAGGAACTAGGGACCAAATTGCCAATATCCGATGGATAATGGAAAAAGCCAGGGAGTTTCAGAAAAACATCTATTTCTGTTTTATTGACTATTCTAAGGCCTTTGACTGTGTGGACCATAACAAATGGTGGCAAGTTCTTAGTGGTATGGGGATACCAAGTCATCTTGTATGCCTCCTGAAGAATCTGTATAACGACCAAGTAGCAACAGTAAGAACAGACCACGGAACAACGGACTGGTTTAAGATTGGGCAAGGAGTACGGCAGGGCTGTATACTCTCACCCTACCTATTCAACTTGTACGCAGAACACATCATGCGACATGCTGGGCTTGAGGAATCCAAGGCTGGAGTTAAAATCGCTGGAAGAAACATTAAC
The DNA here is from genome assembly GCF_035149785.1 of Candoia aspera. Lineage (NCBI taxonomy): Eukaryota > Metazoa > Chordata > Lepidosauria > Squamata > Candoiidae > Candoia > Candoia aspera. The sequence goes on along the minus strand of NC_086158.1, from coordinate 55,252,340 downwards.
AATCTCAGATATGCAGATGATACCACTTTGATGGCTGAAAGCGAAGAGGAACTGAGGAGCCTTATGATGAAGGTGAAAGAAGAAAGTGCAAAAGCTGGCTTGCAGCTAAACCCCCCAAAAAACCAAGATTATGGCAACCAGCTTGATTGATAACTGGCAAATAGAGGGAGAAAATGTAGAAGCAGTGAAAGACTTTGTATTCCTAGGTGCAAAGATTACTGCAGATGCTGACTGCAGTCAGGAAATCAGAAGATGCTTAATCCTTGGGAGAAGAGCAATGACAAATCTCGATAAAATAGTTAAGAGTAGAGACATCACACTGACAACAAAGGTCCGCATAGTTAAAGCAATGGTGTTCCCCGTAGTAAGATATGGCTGCGAGAGCTGGACCATAAGGAAGGCTGAGAGAAGGAAGATCGATGCTTTTGAACTGTGGTGTTGGAGGAAAATTCTGAGAGTGCCTTGGACTGCAAGAAGATCAAACCAGTCCATCCTCCAGGAAATCAAGCCAGACTGCTCACTTGAGGGAATGATATTCAAGGCAAAACTGAAATACTTTGGCCACATAATGAGAAGACAGGACACCCTGGAGAAGATGCTGATGCTAGGGAGAGTGGAAGGCAAAGGGAAGAGGGGCCGACCAAGGGCAAGATGGATGGATGATATTCTAGAGGTGATGGACTCGTCCCTGGGGGAGCTGGGGGTGTTGACGACCGACAGGAAGCTCTGGTGTGGGCTGGTCCATGAAGTCACGAAGAGTCGGAAGCGACTAAACGAATAAACAACAACAAAGAGACACAGTCTTCAACAGATTTGTAAGAATTAATTTACCAAAAACTGGTAAAGCAATATTGTTAACTTACTGAAGTAAAAATAAGTGAGTTTGACTCTGCAGAATGGCTTAGTGTAACATGGAAACAGCATCTCCTGTAAGGGAGGTGAAACTAAACGTTTATCAAATTCCAAGGAAGTCAGGCATCCTCTACTTATTGCAAAGGCATAGACAGAATTATTTAAGTTGTGTAATTTCTCATGTTTGAATAGCATGGCACTGCTAAAATTCCCCTTTTTGGCAGCTGGCTATCCTAAGAGATAGGAACCAGAGTCTCCTCAATTCTGTCTTTTTGAAGACCCGGACGCTTAAACTGACTATCAAACTGTAGGTCTACTAATTTCCAGATGCTTTGTTTAAGCAGATTAGATACGGTGGAGCTACAGGACATTGACCCCAGATTTTTATTTCTTTGGTTTCAGCACTTATGCAGATTTGCATTTTATTTTTACTGCCCTTACAAGGTAATTTAATCATTTATTTTTTATTTAAAACAATTTATATAGCTGCCCAACACAGATACAAATTCTACCACACAGTTTAGCAATTTTTTGTGATAAAAACAGGACAGAGTTTTATATAAATAGAATAAACTCATTTTTCCCAGCTTCCCACTTGTAATCTACAAATTGCTAGTGAAAATATTTGGGTTCTATTTGAAATTTACCTTATACTGATTGGAGTGTTTAAGTGATTAGATAATATGGTTCGTACTGGAAATGCTTCATACTGATGCAGTAACTTCCCTGGAAGATACCTATTGTACTTGTTGTGTAGTAAATTTATATTTCAGTCACAAACATATGGAAATAAACAATCATGAATATCAACTGGTGGATAAGATACAGAACTTCATGCCATCCCTCTACATCAAAATATATATCCAGCCATTTCAACAGAGCTTAAACAAATGCTACAGTGTGAAATGCTCATTCACAATGTATCTGCAAAGATAACACACAGACAGGGTCAGGGTATGATGCAAAATGGTGCACTGATCTCTTCAACCAAGCTCCCAATTCAGGATCTTTCAAAGGAAAAACTTAGATAATAAAGGGGCTAGATAACAAAGAGCCAGTACAAGATAGCTGGTAAGCCAATATCATTTTCAAACAAACTGTGATCATGACAGACAATTGTACAATGAAGTAAAATATAAAACAGTAGAGGGTGGAATAATTTATTTAGCCCCACTTGAGAGCAAGACTTCCAACAAATCTTTGCCTTCTCTGAAGCTAGGGTAAGCCATTCTTCCACTTTCCACCATACTCTCACACAGGTATGCAACAAGGCACTCAATTTGGGGGTTTGGAGAAAAAGATGTAGGTGAGAATAGAAAGAGAACTGTATTATTATTATTATTATTATTATTATTATTATTATTATTATTATTATTTTGGTAAAGTGCAAAAAAGTTGAAGTTCTAATGGGATATATATTCTGCAAGAAATTTGTTCTCATAGATCTTTACTGACACACCTCTATTGAATGGGTGCCAATTGTATCCAATTGGGTTGGCGACAGAACGGAAACATCCGCTATAATTACCGGATTGGTAGTGCTTGTCTTTCGTGTGTGGGCGTACTTCAGCAGATTACAGCAGTACTTGTCTACAAGCTCTACTACTGAAAAAAATTCTACCTACATAGCCACCTACATAGTTATCCCGTGCGGACCAGCCGGGGTAAAGTTGCATGTGAAGTTGTCGTTCCTTTCTGGCTAGTTCATAATATTTTGCTTGTTCTTCTCTAGACAGTGCGTGCCACTGTAAAGAGAAAGGAAAGACAGCCACAGTCACAAGAGTATTCAGTAATACACTACACATATAATAAATCTTAGAAAGCTGCATCCAATAAAATGTATCAACAGACACGGATGGCACATTATTTGTCACTGATAAAGTCTATTTCACTGTTACTTCAGCCAAGATTCAATTGGAATGAAAAAAGAAAGGTATAATATCTTGAGCATGGTTCAGTTTGTACTAAGCTATAATGAGTGAGACATGCAGGACATGTCCCTCAAACAGCTCACACTTTAAATTACTATGCACTTCCTTTCATATCATTCTAAAATACCTTCCTTAGACAAAACTTTCTGTTTGTCTGGGTGGTTTACAATAAAAAAAAAATATTGTAAACCGCCCAGAGTTCCCTTTTTGGGAGAGATGGGCAGTGATAGAAATTTAAAAAATAACAAGAAGAAGAAACAAAAAATTTAGCATATACTTTTAATGCCTGGATGGCTGGTCTACATGGCAAACTGTTTAACCTTCAACATCGTAAACATAACTTTGGGCCAGTCAGTCTCAACCCTAGAAAGAAGGCAGGGGCCAGCCACTTACAAAAACTTTGCCAATCAGACTGCATGGTCTTGTCCTGTAGTCAATAGGAGTCAAAACTAACTAAAAGGCACAAGAATACTACTACTAGTAGTAATTGATGTGTTAGTATTATTGTTATTGTTCTTAGTCCTGTTGCTAAAAGATGGCTCTTGGGCATCTCCTTAACAGATTTAGGGTTCTCGCACAGAGAGAATGGAGATTCCAGCATCAATGTCTAAAGCTTTGTGGAAAGGGTATTCCTGCTCCAAGAGGCTACAAACATGGATCAGAAACTGAATCCAACTACTAGAGTACGTTTAAAAACCAACAGAATTTAAAAAAAAGCACACCAAATATTTGAGTATGGAGGCACCAGAGGTTGGCAAATGAAGATGAAAAGGCAATGATTTCAAACCTAACAATCAAGGGAAACAGGGAAATGCATACACTGACATTAGGTAGCATTTAGTTATGCTGTAGAAGTGTACCTACATTTAGATTTAATAATCATCTATATGTTACCCCAAAACCCAAGGAAATGTCAAAAGCACATCATGTTAGAGCAACAAGGTCAGAAGAAAGGCTACAAGTTCCACTGGATAGTATAATCTTCCCTGAAGACATTTATGGATTGTGTCTTTTCATTTTAGACATCTTGCTTGTTTCATCCAACACTTTAAAGGCTTCTATACATACCCTGACTAGTTACCTACCCTTCGACCAAGAATCTGATTGATGGCAGCACTCTCTTTCAGTGTGCATTCTGCTACAACTTTTGCTCTCATTTCCTTCATATACAACATAAATGCATTAAGAGGTTTCTTTATGTGTGGTTTCTTTTTCTCCTCTTCTTTTTTGGAGTCCTGATGTTTTCTAGAAGTTTGACAAGAAAAAGAAAAAACAGAACTTGCACGTCATTATATATTCTATATTATACTTTATCCTCCTCTCACATTAAAACATAGCAAGGACTAAAGGGTCCTTTTTACTTATCTTACAGTTGAGAATCTTCCACAAAGATATAAAAGTGGGAGATTCTTTATAAAATGTAAGAGAGAGTTCTATTTCATGTTTAGTAATTTATATCCCATTGTGCAAGGTTAAAAAATGCTTAAAGCTTTTATATATATATACATATATATACATATATATACATATACATACATTTATATATATATACATATATATATATATATAGTGTGTGTGTGTATATATGTATATTGTGTATGTACAGTATATGTGTGTGTGTGTATACACACACACACACATATATAGTGTGTGTGTATATATAATAAAGATGGATATGGATATGGATATAGTAATTAGCTGTGATTCCTAAGCTGGGAGAGTGGCTCCAACAGATCTCAGGAACAACATCAGAGCTCTCTGTCCAGAAGAGTACAATGCTAGGAACAGCTAAGACACTGCGCAGAACCCTCAAACTCCCAGGCCTCTGGCAGAGGACCCGAGGTTAAGGAAGACACATACCCACCATAGGGGTGAGAAGGGAATATATATAAATATAAATATAAACATAATAAATAGGGTATTTATAAGATAGTATGGTACTACTGCTTCACAAGATTATTGTCATGAGTAAGGATGGCGAGCCGCATTTCTTGGTTTTCTGAAGACATTCCAAACGTATCTCCTTAATTGCTTGTTCCTCCCTCTTTCGATGGGAGTAAGGGTTTGTTAGGATTGATGTCCTAACAGCCAGGAAACACACTGAGACAAGGAACTGGTCTCTAATGTTTTATTGCTTGTACATAACAGGAATCCTAACAAACTGAAGAAGCGTGGGAAAACCCAGACATATAAACCCCAAGGGTTAAGGCGGTCCCGATCTGTGTCTCTTTGAATGGCTGACCAATTCCTCAGTGCTACGCATGCGCTTGACAGTCGGGATGGGAGCCCCCTGCTCGCCATCCTTACTCATGACAATTATAGACAAGAATAGTATACTACATTGTTGCCTTTTCACTTATTTCAGAATAATGGGTGGTGTAAGTGTCGCAATAACATTAATGGCTCATAGCAGAGAAATATTTTTTTAAGGTGGTATAAACAGTTTAAATAAAAGGCATCATAGGGATGGCCTCAGGGATCAGTAACTGAAGAGAAATCCCCAGTCATACAGGATGGAAACTAAAAACTGCTCTAAATATTAGATTTTTGAGCTGGTTCTTAAGTTTGAAGCATAAGGTATGTAAAATAAATGTTTGCAGATTATAGATAAATACAAACTGGAGTGCTGTTAACTTGATGACAACATGTAATTCAGTTATGAATTTATGGAACATTTTTGATTTGTAATGCATTGTGATCCTCTTATACTATTGATTTTCACAATGACTACTCATTGGTTTCTTGTTCTAAAACGATAGGCTTCAATTTACCTTGTCTATATAATATATGGAGAAATTGGATACTCATGCTGATAAAAAGCTGCTCTCTTCATCCTGAAATCAACAATAATGGCCTGACCATATAGGAAACTACTTTGCTCTTATCTTTGTTGCCGTGACCAGTGGCAACAGGAGAAACAGAAGAAGTTATTAAATCTGTCCCTTACAGGGCTAATTTACCATTCTTCTTTCTGAATAGAAAGCGAACAAGTAATTGTTATAAATTAGTTAACAAAAAAGCAGACAACAAAGAAACATTCCATCCACATAGCAATAATCTTAATAATCTTCTTCCTCTTCTTCTTATGGGTGGTGATGAACACTAGAAGATTCAGGAACTTCTTCACTCTGCCTATGTAATTTTTCTTTAGTAGCTGAGGGCCACCAAAAATTACATAGGCAGAGGGAAGAACCTCCTGAATATATGAACAATAACTTGACACATTACTGGCTACTCTATAGCAGCAGTATCCCAGACTTCAGGCAGAGGAGGCTTTCTCTAACCCAGATATCCAGGTATGAATCTAGATCTTTCCCATCAGAATGTGGGCATTCTAAAATAGCCTCTCATGAAAATCTAGCTCTTTATATAATTATTGGTCATAAGTGAAGCCATTTGAGCTGAAGGAAAACCACATATAAAAATAATTTACTATCCTTTTGTATATCTCAAAGTCCTATAATGTGTATCCGGTAAAACTGACTATGATCACTCTGAAACAGAAGGTTTAGCACAGTATACCCAAGGCTGTGCTGGGTGGAAATATACAAAATGTTCATTTTGTTTATTCTTATGTTGACCAATAAAGCCACTGTTTGATTTTATAACAAATGTATATGAATCATGATTTCAGTTTCTAGGATTAGAATACCAGATTTGGGATTAAACACTTTTGGAAAGAATACTTAAGGTTGTATACCTCATTATCAGCAACCCATGAATACACAAATAAGAGATTCCAGACTGCTCCAACTGCACTGTTCATGATCTTGGCTCAAACACTATGCATATTTGATATTTAATTTCACATGTCCAAACATAAATATGCTTTTCACAGGTAGTCTCCAAGCAAGGAGTCCAGATAGGTAGAAATTCTCTAAATGAATTTGACATCCATTCACTATGAACAAATCAGAGATTGATATGAGTCAAGAGAACTTAATGAGAGCCTAAATGCTCATATAAACAAATCTAAAACAAATGGATAATAGATTGGTGGTTCAGCATAACCTTACAGGCTGAAGGTTGATGCTTTGATCCCTTGTCAGCTTCCAATAGGATATTGAAAGACTCATGCTGGAAACCCTGGAAAATCATTGTAAATTATTGAGCTAACTAGACCAATGAGCAAACTCAGTCTAAGGCAGCTCCTTATGTTCTATACCTTCAACCCCAATTGTATAAAGAAAGGCTTTCAAACATTGCTACCCACAAATTAGACGACCTTTGAAACTATATTTAAATGTAAACAACAACAACAACTTACGAGCTATGGAGTGAGCCAACATCATTCTGGGAAGATTCTTGTTTGACTGTTGGGGTGACTATTGCTGGATGAGGAATCCCAGTTGTATGTAAACTATGATGTGGAGGGACCATGTGTGGAGGGAACCTAGAGGAGATAAAGCTGTGTAAATCGTCAGAATAATAATGAATGAATGGGGACAGGTGTACACACATATAATAAAAGCCACATTACAAGGATATAAAATCTATGCAAGCAAATGAAAACTGGTATCCATTATTCAAACTTTATTTTTAAAAATGATGTGTCTATGATAATTAAATCTAAGAACTCATTTATTATTAATAACTAGGATTTTTTCAAACACCTATAAATAGCAATTCAGTTCATGAAAACACAATGAATTTTCTGCACATTCACATGAATATAAAGCATAGATCTTAATTTGCAGCAAATTATGAAAAATAATGCATTAGAGATTTAAAGCTCCAGTCAGAATATTAAACCAAATTGAAGATTAAAGGTGGCTGTTTTGTTGATATATATTAACAGATAATAAAATGTTAATAGTACCACCATGGATGTGCAATTCTTTATATTATCTTATGTATTCATGTATTTATTTTAAACCAGGTATAAGGAAATTGTTTAACTTCTGCTCTATTAATACTTATTAGCACAGGGAAAGAGAGCCAGTTTGGTCTAGTGGTTAAGGCAATGGGCTAGAAACCAAGAGTCTGTGAGTTCTAGTCCTGCCTTAGGCATGAAAGCCGGCTGGGTGACCTTGGGGCCATCACTCTCTCTCAGCCCAACTTGGTGCAATGTAGGCTAGCCTCCTTGTGGTGTACCCTGGGCAATGTGACTTGTCATGGCTAAATAGTCTACACATCTGGCTGCTGGACCTCACAAGGATTTCCCAGCAAGAAAAAAAAAAACAGCATGAATACCGAACTGCTATGCCATACGATAAAAAAAAAAAAAAAAGCATAGGGAAACTAACATTTGGGGCAAAAGGTGACTTAGTATCATTTCTATGTAACAACAATTGAATAAGCATTACAGAGATAACGCATATGTTCTGAAGCTCACAAAATATGAATATATCTATAATTTTCTGATATATTTTATTATAAATCTCATTATTTACCATAGGCCCTCTAATATTACAGGGATAGTACAACCAAGACTTAAATGAAGAATGAATGCAGGACAGCTTTGAATAGGTGGAAAATAGGATATGTGAGATGTGTGAAGTCATACAGAACAATGATATTTTTAAAAAAAAAAAAACTAAGCAAGAATTTGGGGTAGTTCAGAATATTGGAATATATCTTTCATATATCATTCTCAAGATTGGGGATGATGGGCATTGTAGTCTAACACCCCTGGAGACCCCACATTAATACCTCATGTTTAAAGTATTCAAAATAAATAATTGCAAGAATATAACTGATTAGCGCTAATAATTAAGATTGGTTATAATCCTAATAAAGACCTATATCCAAAAAGGTGGTGGTGGTGGTGGTGTGTGTGAAACAGAGAGAGAGAGAGAGAAATGGATGGCTATATTAATAAATAAGCTATTTGGATATACCAATTTCTAAATACTTGGGCCTAAGAGAAATGGATCAATTAAGATAGTACCAATCATAATAGAACAAATTATCTACGTTACTTAAACAATGTCTTCTTTCCCTGACAAAGAAAGAATGGCCCTCAGAGCAAACAGAAAAGACAACGATCAAGCTCTTTCCCAAAAGCTCATTAAACTTCATGGCTTTAAATTACAAAAGCCAATTCCATCTATTGGTATTTATTTTTAAAATCAGAATCAAAATACAAAACAACAACATGGATGGCATTTGAAAGTGTAGGGGTTGTGCTCTGCATCTGTGGTTTGCCTCTATCATAGTTGGGATGGTGGGAGATATAAAGCCTGTTTTGGTCTGACACACTGGATCATCCTGACTTGTGTGGAAAAGAGAAATATCTCCTGTACTCTTATGTTGCAGAGTATCTAGCATTACTGTTCTTTTATTCTATGGCAGGGTTTCCCAAAGGGGTCAATACTGACTCCCATGGATCAATGGGATTATACAAGATTATCATCATCATCATCATCATCATCATCATCATCCATAGTACTATTCAAGTAGTATGGGGGGGGGGTCGATGAACAATCTGAAACTTCATAAAGGGGTCAATGAGCTGGACAGTTTGGGGACTGCTGTTCTATAGAACAAACCAAGCACTGACTTTGGCAATACCACTGAATGGAGCAAAAACTATCTCCATCCCTGAGAATGGAAAGTCCATTTTGCACAGGTAAAAGTCCTGTGGAAAATATTGAAGAATACCTAAGACCTTATATCAGTGCATGAGTATACCTCATTGCCTAACTCAGCCACTTCCTCACAAAAGATTCACATTCTGTGACATATATAAGAACTATTCTGGATCATGGTTTAATCAAGCCAAATTGGGTGCAGTTTTATTTTATACATTATAAAAATACTTGTTTTTAATCAAATGCATTCTTGTCTTGAATGCCAAAACCTAAGGGACGTACAATGAAAAACAAAGTACCAAACCTAGACTAGAAAACTATTTTTTATGAAAGGTGTGTTATCTTAAATGTTTCCTAACTTTTTAAAAAGCTAGTAGACAAAAGGATAAGCAAGAAGGTATGCCAACGTTAACTGCAAGTTTGGAAAGTCTCATTATGGCAAACTGGGTGAACAAGGAAGCAAATCAAAAGGTGATAAAGTCATATCTAAAGGCTTCCTAAAACAAGGTGAAAACAAAAAGTAGCTATTTCATTGACTTATTTCTGATTTTTGATAAGAGTGGGAGAAGGGAAACCAGCTGTACTACTGCTAAAAACAGTTGATACTGCAGTTAAGTTTTGCTGTGTAAGGGGAAATGTTTCTCTGTCTCTCTCTCTCTCTCTCTCTCTCTCTAAGTAAGTAAGTAAGTAAGTAAGTAAGTAAGTAAGTAAGTAAGTAAGTAAGTAAGTAAGTAAGTAAGTGGAAATTCACCCTTGTCCAACCTGGAATCTTCCAGATTTGTTCCCAGGGAACATGGCCGTTGGGAATTTGGGAGCTGAACTTTCAGCATACAGAAGGAGCTCCTGATTGGGCAATACTGTAATAAAGCATTAAACTCTTTATCTTAGTGTCATTTGGAGATGATTTGTGGGAAGCAGTTCTTTCCCATGTGGAAGAAAGGGAAAAGTCACACAATTGCTATTTATTCCCCACCTATAATTTCTTTCCTAGTTCACCCTGGGAAAATCATGGGCAAAGTCATGACATGATAAAATTAAACCTTGTAATAAAACAACCTGAAACGTAACTTTGGAAAAATAATATACTTAAAGCTCTGGAAGAAAATCTAGTTATTACAATATTTCAACTAAAATTAGTTGAAGCAAAATACCTAAAGGATGGGAAGAATAGTTAATCTTTATCAAAGATCATTGATAAAGCAAAGAAGGCTGAAGTGAAGGAAGAAAAGATTTTCAAATGTTATGAGGAACAGATGAGGAAGAGTGTCTACTTTCAAAGCTCAAATCTGTCTGACTTTAAAAAGTTTCATAGGATTTCTGAGTTTAGTGTTACGTCTGATTGTCAAAAAAGTTGTTACTCTTTTCATTTCTTAATGTTTCATTTCTTAAGGTTCTGGGGTGATATAAAAAGTAAGCACAGCTGTAAGTTGAAACACAGAAGTAGCCAAAATGGGTCAATTCCCCAAGGATGGTTTTGCTTCAGAGGAAAAAAAAAAAAGAGTTGAGCTTGAAAGATGTACGCATGTGTGTGAAAAATGTCAGGAAAGAAAGCTACACGCTACTTTTTTATTTACACTGAAATGAGTGGGCACAGAGTCAAAACTACTAAATACTAACCATCCGTCAATACAATTATTCAATATAATATGGCAAAATAATAAAAGCTACATTAATTATGCCTTTTGTGCGACTGGGTCACGGTTTTTAAAAATTCACATATGAAATAAAAGTACTAAAAGTTATTTATTAAATGTATTCTCTTTGTGTGTGCTGATACACGTGCTACTATGTACATATGGATTTTTGTTTCATGTCTCTTTGGGAGTGGGCGAGTTCCTCACTGTACATTATATAAGAACATAAAACAGAGAGAGGTCCTATGGCTTTGACTGCAAAATATCTTCCTGCAGACCAGCATCTATCCGAATTGCAATAAACACTAAAAATTCTAAGTAGCTCATTATATACCCTGTCTGCTTTTATGGCTCCAAGCCAGAATATAATGATGAGCTGTAACTTGTTAAGGACAACTAATTTTTTGTTCCTGGCTGTCTCAGGGGCTTATCTCTCTTATTCACTCTCACTTCATTTCACTGTTGACATGTTTCTGTTAACTGGATGTCATCTGCCTGCCTTGATTTTATGCACAAGCAGTGGGATGCATTTTTCCATGCAACTATTCTGCTTTGAGTTGCATTAGGTTTGTCATTATCCTCTCATTTTCCCCTTGCACTTGTAACATTTCATCTATTCCTGCCTCATTTTATTTTATTTTATTTTTTTGAACCACGGTGCACCCACATTATGGTTTATACATGATCTTGCTCCCTTTGAAGCCGGCAGATTTCAGAGCCAGCCCTCGTCAGGAGAAGTGCCTACTACCAATTTAGCAGGCTGAGGGCCCCGAGCTTCAACATCTCAATCTAAAGGGGGTCACAGAGTGGCACAAGCGAATGTCAGCAAGTGCTGTTTAATTGCCAATCTAGGCTTCTCCATGGTGTTTAAAGTATAATGACCCATCACTTAATTCTGAGAAGTCCTGGCCCTGCTGCTGAATAGAATGAATATCAAAGGATGTGCCAGAGCAGGGCAAGGAGCATACAATTCTTATAACTGTTGTAAGTATAATGGACTTGTACTTCTGTCATCCCCTTATCACAATAATGTATTTAGTTTGCTGTGTACCCTTTCTAACTAGCTCTTTTTCATAAAGGCGTAGCTGAGGAATACATTGGCCCCCTTTCTCTCGCATTCCCCTCTATTGCGAAAAACTAAATAAAGTAAAAATAGAACAACCTCAGTGATAACCATTAAACTGAAGTCGATGACATTCAAACATCTTTTCAGACCCTGCCTATCTTTTTCACATGTATAAAATTAACAACAAAATAAAAACAGAGAATGGGAATTCTAATAGTACGTGTGCAAGTAGAATTTGTTTATTTGGCTTTTTTCAGTTTGAAATCTTTTGAGAGTATCTGTTGGCCAAGAAATTTCCTTTCAGCTTCTTCAAACCATTGCTATCCTTAAGACCACCTTTTCTCTGGCCTTCACTAGAAACTGCAAAGATTGAAACATGTAGGGAGGAGGGAGATGAGGCTGAATGTGGAACCTTGCTATGTAATGCATGCTAATTCAATTACGTGCCATCATCAAAATGGATTAGCTGTTTCAGCCCATCAGGAAAGTCTAAACCTCCACCGATTTAATTAACTGGACTGAAAATCAGATGAACAGAGAATAAAACTATCATTAGCAGTAATTAGTGATTACTTAAACATAGTACTGTCAAGCAGTTTGTAAATAAACTAGCTTCTCTTGGAAAATTAGGTAGAATTAATTGGAGGTTGGGGAAAAGAAAATAAATATATATTTCTTAATCATTAAAGGATCAGGTGGGTCTCTTTATGTGAAGTAAAAATATTTGAGTTTAAGAATGAGGAAAAATTTCAACACCCCTCTACCAGCATAGTAAGTAGACTGCTTCTATACTTCACAAGAAACTGCTGGAAGGAAGAGCCATGGGGAAAACAAAACCTGTAATAGCATAAGCTCCTGGCTTCTTAGTATCATAAGGTTATTACACTGCTCTCCTCCCGTTAGCTATCAATTAAAACAAATAAACTTCCAAAACACTGAATTTCAATACTTAACATATGATAGGGTTTTGTTATGGAAAACAATGGATGAATATGTATTCCTTCACACTAAATGGGAGATCAACGTATAATTAAGGCATATGATTTAGCAAAGTTTTGCACTCAAAAAGAATAATAAATGGAAGTAGGAGCTGACTCTTATTTTGGACCTAGGTATTTTGAACTCACCTTGACATGGAAGCATTGACGGTCAAAGCAGTGGGGTAGGGATGTCGGAATCCTCCTGTTGTGATTGGATAGACTGGCTGACCTTGCCTAGAAAGATAGGGGAGGAAATGAATTAAAAAATAACAATTATAGGCTATTCTTTTTTTAAAAAAATCATTTTTAAAAAGTTCTCTGCCCAGTAAGTTTTATTCTCATTTGATTGGAACAAAAATCTTGGGGATTGTACAGCACCAGATCAAAGAAAAGAAACACAGAACAATTTGAATGCCATAAATCTGATACGAATGGCTAATTAAATTTTATAACCTCTGCTTATGTCAATAGAGACCCTCTCCCCAAGCTGAAACTAGGTGTTTTGTTGTAATAATTAAAGGCGAAGTCTTGCTTGCTTTAATGGAGCCATCACACTAATTGAGGGCTACACATCCAAAGGAAAACAATAATGAATGTAAATTTATACCAAAATAAAGTACAGTGAATCAAAGGACTTCAGTTGCGCTTTGGGCCTCTTTTGGTATTTAGATCTCGGTGAGAAAACATTAAATTAACAGAGCTTAATTTGTAGCCTTTTGTCAGATTAACAAGTGTTGACAAGAGTTACCAGGGGAGAGTCCCCAAGAAGTATTGTGGGTAACCAGTAGACAATCATACCTCATTACAATAATTAAAAAATACAGCAACATACCAAACAGTATTCTTATGAAAGCTCCATAGATTTTTCTGACTGAGGTTTGTCTGTCTGTACTAGGTTTTTTTTAATTTGTCTTTCAAATGTTTGAACTGAATGGGAGATTTTGTCTGGTGTATATACTATGGTAGTTATTGTTGTTGGTATTAGCATTATCCTAAATACATCCAATCTGTTTTGGTATGGATCCTATGTTTGTTAAGTGTAGATTGGTCAAAAAAGTATAAAGAGAAAAGTTGAGTAATCTTTAAAGTATTTGATATTGAGGATCTTTGACCATGAATGTTGTAGAAGTACAATAAAGTGGTTTATGTAAATAGAACCAAAGGTAAAACTGTTAAGTATTAATTGTTTTTTTCTGCAGAAGTGATTAATGAAGATATATGCTACAGAGTTAGCTAATGAAGTAACACACTGTAAAAGTCTTGCTACTGTATAGAAATATGTTACTTTTTTCATTCAAATTTTAACTGTGTCTACCAAAAAAAGTCGTTAATTTTCTTCAGTCTCTGGACCATACTTTTCATCTATAAAATAAAAAATAACTTGCGTAATGCCAGGAAGCAAGCTTTCACAGAGCTCTACATATAATAATAAATAAATGTATATGGGTATGCATGGTGAAAGCAATTTGTTCCAGTTGTGCAAAACAGCTGACAACTTTCTACCTTATTCAAAATCAGCACATTATTAATATACAAAGGAATGTGCCATATAGATGTGCCATATAGGCTTGCCATATAGACTTTATGACTCACAGAAGATAATTTAAAGCTAAAAATTAGAAAAGTCAGAAATCAAGAAAATAATGAGCCAAAAACCAAACATGCTAAAAATGTTGAAATATTATAGTGCCTAAAATGCCTGGTGCATCTGACCAGCTAACTATGTGAAGACATTGCTCATTTTATTCAGCCTTCTCTCTTTGTCTAGTTACAATAACTTATTTTGAGCATGTTGTAGTAAGTAGAATGGAACAGGCATGTGCTAAGATTTACTCACTTGTGAGACCTTTAGACAAAATATGTTGGGCAATTTACATATCAAATACATTTTTTGTTTCATTTTTATAAATCATGTTTGAGGCTTCCCCCTTCTTTGTAGTGTTTTCTGCTAAGTAAGGCATGTGAGAGCTCTCCTTGAATAATGCTAGTGTAATGTTCATGTCCTGAGTCATCTTAGGTTCAATGAACTACTGTAATGTTGTTATTACATAAGTTTATAAAGGAAATACATGTTTTGATTATAATTGGAATCCTTGATTAATCTTCATATTATTACACATTCTTAAAATCAGTTTAGTTTTCTTCATCACTTTGTCACTTAGCTCCCTCTTAATGTTTGAAATGTTTGTTTCATAAAAAGGAAAAAACATTCCAAGACATGAAAATAAATTATTTTTAGAGATGTATACAAATGAGATGTTTTACAAACAAGTACCAAGAATCGTAAAAATAACCATCAGAATTAGCAAACTGCTAACATTGTATCATCCTGAAAATTTTATTTCCAATACTTTGTAGTAACACTTGAAATAAATGTTTCATGGATCAGAAATTAAAACAAATTAAAAGCTGCACACAACTTCCATTCTTACTTAATATTCTATGATCCATCATTTAATCTTTATTGACTAAGTTACTGATTTCCCAGCATCATAAAGTGGCAGCTGGCAAACATGTTTATTTCAAAATACACATTTCAGGCAAAGGAAATAACCATGATAAACTTCCCCTACATATATGCACAAATATACATAAAAAATGAAAAATAAAAAAATAAATTAAAAAATGGAACTCCTTACTGTGGTACTAACCATCCTAGCGGATGGGGAATTTGCCCTACAGTGCCCGGTGATAGTGGATAATAAGGAGATATATCTGGAGGGTGTGGAGGCCGTGGAATTCCTAGGGAAGAGGAAAAGGAAGCATCATAAAACTGGGTCAGGGCAGAGCACAAAAAGAGAAAAGTGAAGGAGGCAGGTAAGTAATACTAATTTCTATGCCATGAGCACTACCCTTTCTGCCTTTATTTTCCATTTTCAGTGCAAGGCCTACTGGCTTGACTTCTTTCCTAGAACAACCTTCGTACAATACTAGAAAAGTAGGACATTTGATCTGTCTTCTTCTCCACACTCAAAGATCATGCAGGACTTTGTTCTCCAAACCTTACTAGGAGAGAGCTCCCACTCTACCTACATTTTGTGCTATCATGTTTGTTGCCTCCCTTTATCCGCACCTTTAAGTCGCTGTTCTCTCTCTCTCTCTCTCTTTCCCCAAGAGTTTCTTTCTGATCTTACATAGATACATCTGTTCCAGTTTTGTTTGTTTTTAAACTTTATAATCTTGATGATAAGGGGATGAACCAATCTTCAAGGAGATGGAATACTGTCATCCATAAACTCATGCACACTAATACTTCCTTTCAGTTACTTGAGTACTTTTTCTGTACACTATAAAACAATGTTTTTATATATGTGAACACAAATTTAAGAACTACAAACTTTACTACAATATTAATTAAGGAACTACTTGATGCATTTATATCTCTTCTCCATACAGTTGGTTGGACAGCATGAGTACAAATAATGAATTGGCAGCAAAGAGGAAGGCAACCAGGGTTGGTAGTACCGTCTTCCGTTGTGCCCAAATGGATGGTACATTTTTCCAATTGGTTCTGCCTATTCTACTAGACCACACAGGGTAGGCATGGTCCAAATCTTGTCCATCAAACAGTGCCGTCTGGGGGAACTCAAGAAACATGCCTTCTCTGCCACAGCGGTCTTGGAACACCAGACCCTTGAGATTCTCTTGGCCTCAATTCTGCTGGCATTTCCTAAGTCCTTGAAGACCTGGATGTTGCTTAGGCGTGGGATTTGGAGGTTTGGTTCAACCACCAATGGAATTTTTCTTAGTATGGCTGTTGTATGGATTGGAATAGATTGCCCTCAGGCACCATTATGTTATTACTGTGTTATTATTTGCTGTTGTGCTTGTATTGTTTCTGTTGGCTTTTAATCTTAAGTTTGCTACCCAGAGTTACAATTGCAAGATGGGCAGCTATAGAAATTGTGTGTGTGTGTGTGTGTGTGTGTTTGTAAATAAATAAATATCCAGTAGCTCTGCCATTGGCAGAACCTGATAGAAAGCCAACAAAGAAGGTATTTAGGGATGGGAGTAGCCAGCTCTGATCCACTGAACCTGAAGCTGTTCCATTCCTCTACAAATCAAATAATAAAAACAAAAACAGATGTCTCCTATCTTCTGTCATAGCTGCTATGAGCAAGCAGTTTTGGGAAGTACTACAAGATTCAACAATGAACCCTAGATTCATTTTATATTGTTCTACCATTATCTTCAAATAACTGAAACCTTGAAACAACATCTAGAACCTAGACCTAAAACTTATAAAAAATGATGTAATTCACTTAAATCAGAAATAGCTAGAGGATTTCTAGTTAATCTGTATTAAGCCACTTTAGAATAAAAGTCAAACTAGGATAAGGCTAAATTTTATGCAGTTTTTACACAGAACAAAATCTGCCATTCATTTAATTGGAAGCTTTTTTCCTCTGTGCAGATTGCAGGACAAGAGGAAGGACTATCCACATTAAGATACCAAAGAGAAGTAGGTAGGTAGGTAAGGTATACCTATTTTAGCATAATCTGGATCGGAATCCCATCTTTTATTTTTGAAAGGGAAAAAGGAACAGATATAATTGCATGCAACATGATAAAGATAATATGTAGTTTGGCCTTTATATTGTGAGAATTGGGCACACTAACTAATACTGATTTTGGATAGATTTGGATGGATTGGCTAGGTGCAGCTTGATTTCTAATAACTTGCATGCTGCAACAAATCCAGATTTACCACTAAAGTATATGTAATAGAGAACAGCAACTAATAACTATTTTACCATATTTGAATCTTTTTTAAACACATGATTAACTTGGAACAAAAGAATTTTCCCACCTCCCAGCTTTGTGTTGCTGATTAATTTTTGAGAAAAGTTTTTAGCTAAGATAAATGAATGTCTTGAAAGAGTTTATTTGGAATTGTTCCAAAACATTCTATGTGGCTGCTCATAATGATCTTTCCAAAACTTGTGTCCTTCAAATGTGTTATGACTGGAACTCCTTGGCCATAGTCCCCAAGGCTCCTGATATTCAGACGAGGGAATTTCCAACATGTCTATAGAGCAGTGTTTCTCAACCTTAGCAACTTTAAGATGTGTAGACTTCAACTCCCAGAATTCCCCAGCCAGCTTTGCTCATCCTGCTAGGGCTCATCCTGCTCAATCTTGAATCAATCAATCTTGAGTTAAAGTCCACACATCTTAGATTTGCCATGGTTGAGAAACACTGCTATAGACAGCAGATTGAGGAAAGATGGTTTATAAATGTATAGCCTGCAATGCTAATTTTCTCAGGGGAATAACAGTCTGGGTTAGTATTTTAAAGCGATTTAATCCTTTACAATACAGAAAAAGCAAGATTCAGAAGAGAAAACATTAAAATGAGAACAGTATTCACAACTCTAAAACGATGTTTAAGTCATTCAGAAAGCTTTAAACTCTAAATTAAATCTTCCTGTGGGATATTTTCAGGCAGAGGCAGTTTTTTTCCCCTTCTCCTTCATTACCTGAACAGATTAACTGGGCTTTAAAGATTTAGTGAGCAGTTTACACCCTTGAAATAATGTTCACAGAGAAAAGTACACAGTCTAGGGATATTAATCATGTTTTAAAATTATTCCCTATATAGCCATTGTTTAAATCGTAGCAAACTAACTGCTGGGTATTTGCAATATTAACAGCTGGATGCATGATATTCCTTTTAAAGTTACAATTAAGTGAAATCCAAGAGCAGACAATTGTGGCACGTGAAAAAAATATGATGCAACAATCCATTTATTTCTGGATGGACATATTATCTAAATATATTATTTACAACTCTGGTAAATCTTTGATCTTTAACAATGTTTGACATATATTCACATTATCAGTGTTACTTTTTAATTAATTTTCAGGAATTTGGACTAACAACCCCACCCCCCACAAGTCCTTTTAAGTTCTTTATGTAACCTGAAGAGCAGAGACCACTACTGCAGCAGGCTACCAAAATATATATTTTAGTTAACAAAATAAACCAAGTCTATTCCTTAATACTAATAAATCTAAAATTGTATCATGTATAGAATACAATGCCTATACACTAATCATTCTTTAAAATGGACTAAGGAACATACTGAACATGGGACCAATTTTTTTTTAATGCTCTTTCGTACCCCATAGTACTTGAAATTTATTATTTTGTAAAGTAATTTTTAAATTAAAAAAAATAATGAGGCTAATGTAAAGGGTAGTTTTGATGGGCTGGTAAAGGCTGATTGTTACAACATTTCTTTGTTAAATGTTGATGCAAAAGAATTCAAAAACTACCGTGGCACTTATGTTAAGACAATACTAGGGCTCATCCTGCTCAATCTTGAATCAAAATGGTCTTGAACACTTCAGAAAAACCTGATTTGACAATGAGAATGTCTTGAAATGCTACAATGGAACTTTCTTGAACAAGTTTAGATCAAATATGGGTTTCCTTCTTTTTTAAATACTTTGATTAAAATGTGGTTCTTTAATCCTTTTGCCAGGAATATTTGAAAATGAATTATTTATTCACCCATCTATATGTCTCATGGAAATTATCAAGAACATCCTTTATCTCCTCCAATATTTACTGGTAGTTCTCATTTAGCAACCACAATTAGGACCTGCAACTTGGTCATTAAGTGAAGCAGTCATTAAGTGAAACCATGACTGTGCTTATAATCTTACTTCAGCTTTCCTTTGCTTTACAGGCCTGTGAAGGTTGTAACTGCTAGAATTGGTCATAAAGTTACTTTTTCATCACCATCATAACTGTGAATAGTTGCTAAATGAGGCAGTCGCTAAACAAGTACTACCTGTACTTTAATTTAATACTAGCACAATTGGTCTGTTTTGTAAGGTTTAGACACTGTGGGTCTAAATGCAGCTGAACACAAAACTCATGTTTTATGGATAATTATGAATGTTCTACAACACAATGTATAGATATAGTACAACAAAGTATCAGATGATTCAGTTTTACCTACTTTTATATTCTTCCTATAGATTCCAATGTAGCTACTGAAATTTGTACAAACTGGGATTTTACCTGGTGTTTGGATACTTTTAAATATCTGGGAATAATTACTTCAATAATACTTTCTTTCTGTAGACCTAAATAATATCATATTGTTTGTATTATAGTAATATTGATATAAATATATGGTAACAGCGTTCTGTGACTGTCATGCTGGCCACGTGACCGCGGAAGTGTCTTTGGACAACGCTGGCTCTTCGGCCATGAAATGGAGGTTAGCACCACCCCCTAGTGTCAGACATAACTAAATGAGAACCTTTACCTTTACTATATGGTTAAAAATTCCAGTGGGAAAATATACACACTGTAAAAGTGAACATTTTCTCAGGATTTATATATATTTAGAGGCACTCCTATTTTAACACCTATAAGATATTTTATATAGATTTGTAAGTTATTAAGACATTTTCTACAGGAAAGATCTCTCTAGATATCTTTAATCAAGTGACAGTTATCTTATAATGAAGGGGAGTTTAACTTACCTATTTTCCAGCTTTATCACTTGGCCTATATTTTAATTTCTATTTCCTTCTAGAATTCAAGTGATCCAATTCAAAAACTACTATTGGACCAATTGGAAACTTATTTTATGACTGTTTCAGTATTAAGTCTTTCATATATTTTTTTTAAATACAGTCATACTGTGCGTCCAACAATAAGGACAGCAAGATACCTTTTGAAGTTACTGGAACAGAAGCATGCTTTTTACCCTTATTTGCATTATATGCTTATACTTTGGGATAATCCCAGCTGGAAAATTTCAAGTAATCCTCCCCTATTTGGAGCAGGTATGCATGGTCTAATAGGGGTATTAATACTTTATATCAGCTTATTGCTAATTATGTTTTTAACCATCCCTGATGAAGTAAGAAGTATTTAAATTGTCTAAAATTATTGCACATAATCACATTTTACAATTTTGTCCAGATGCATTATTATCAGTCTTGAAAAGTGTATTGGATATTCTAAATCCACAGTCCTCTTTAATAAGAGAAGATGTTAATTATATACAATAATTTTGAAACAAAGGGTATTGTTGTTAACTAGTTTTACTGATGTAAAACTGATAAACAACTAGAATTGATTGAATAGAACATATAAATAAATAATGCATTAACAAATGAAAGATCAATGGACTTCTAGAATATTAAATGTGTGTCTTATGATCTTAAGAGGATATTAGTTCAACAAAATATTTTTTCATATTAGAACGTTTAAAAAGGCTTTGTTGTCAGATTATGTAAAATCACAGAGGAGACATTTACACATAGGAACTTTGGCTTGTTCCAATATTGATTTGTTTTGGTATACGTACATAAATTTGCTCATATGGCTTTCGGAAGGATAATGTTCTTTAAGGATATGTGTATTATTTTGAATTATATTAACAAAATTTGGGATGTATGAAGAGATATAAGCTTATGGAGCATGGGGTAAAATATTTTGAGATGGAAAGCCAGTATCATCCAGATTTACAGTCTTGGAAAATAGATGTATATTCATCCTCTGCTTAGAACCTGACCCTAAACTGACATTATGAAAAGACTGAACAATATTATTCCATGTGGTCAAGTTTTAATGCTGTATATTTAAAACTAAGTTGATTTTTCTTATATGTATTATAAAGTTATGATTGTTTTTCTATTTGCTCATTTTTATGTTTTATATTTCTTTTCCCCCTCTTTTTTCTGTACATTATTGCAATAAAACATTTAAAATTGAAACAAAGCGTCCAATTCTGTGATATGAGAACGATTTAATTTTGGAAACTTACTTAACAATGGCTTAAAAGTCAAGCATAGGCCTAGCTGGTTGAAATCAATATGCTACAACTCTGGAATAATCCCAATGAAGTCAGGGCATTAGTCCAAGAAAACGAATTTACAATTGAACGCAAATTTTATATTGCTTTCTTTTTAAAGAATTGTTAAAACTGCATATATTTTATTGTGGTAGATTTATTTAGTGAATTTAATTTAATTTAATTTAGTTTAATTTATTTAATTATTTAATTATTTTAATTTAAAATAATAATTGGAAATGGAAATAAAACTTTTAAAAACACAATCTAATCTCTATTTCATATCTCTATGTCTATATCAATTTATATCTATATCTATCCTGATAATAACTATCCCTGATAATATTCATTTGAATCATTTTATCCTGCAATGGAAATTTCCTTTCTCTTTCTAGAAACAATGCTATATAAGGTAATTCTTTACCATTTTTATTAAAGTAGACCTCTATTAACAGCTTTTAGGAACAATTGAGTATTATCTTGGTATTTTTCTTTAAACCATAAGGTTTAGTTTCTGGTTGGTATCAATGTATCCCACCTAAAAACAGACATTAGAAATGGATTGCATTATCATTAGAATGCATTGAATGATAGGGCACATCATTTCAAAGTTATGTATGCAGGAAATTACAACTTACCTATCTTGCAAACTGTCATCACTTAAGTTAATTTGCTCATTTTTAATCACTTTGAAACTGTTCCTTTTGTTACATTTTGCCAATATTTTTCTTCCTTAATTGATCTGACACTACCATATTTAAAAAACTTCTTTAAAGCCTAACCCCTTCTCAAACATCCCTCCACAATAACTCTTTCAACCTACCTGTTTTTGGATCTACATCGGCTGGTAAGTGTGGAGGAGGATTCCCTGGTGTGAAGTGCTCATTGCTGTACGTAATAAGCGGTGTAAGAGGATGTACATGATGTGGGTGCTGCACAACTGGGACTTTGTTAGACTGCAAAAATAGAAAATAAAAAGTGTAGGGAAGATGCTGCATTAATAATCCTCAAAGTAGACACATTAAGGAAGCTATAGACATATGCACACACACACACACACATACACAATTATGCACATATATACACAGCTACAGATGTTTTTAGCATTTATGACTCTTCATGTTCAGAATGTGAGAATATCTTCAATAGCGCTCTTTCTCCCCCTTTTTCTAATGCTTTGGGATTCTTAAGTTTCTTTACTAGGAAGTGAACTAAAATAAACTCAATGTTCTTAAGCCTTCACTCTTTAGAATGAAATTCCTGACCTGTAAACTGAAGCCTCTTGACTCTCTTTTAGGGACTTCTTCATAGCCACTCTTTAAAGTCACGTTTTAAATGGCCAAAAATGTTTTCTCAGTGACCTGTCACGTCCTTACCATGGCTATCACAAAGCACTCAGTACAAGCCATGAACTGGCCAATGTTCCCTCCAGCAGACCAATAAAGAAATTGGCTTCTAGTGCACCCTGCCCCTAACCCCACTGTAACCTCATACACTTGTTTTTGCTGCAAAGTGGGAATCAGTTATTCAATTTCAAAAGCACAGTGAAATGCTGAGGTGTCATGGTTACTTGTCTTCAAGGGGGATGGAAAGCCAAGGAGGTGGGGCAAACTAAGGTTCCAACCAATGGGAAACTGCTCATGCTGAAGTTCCAGCTTTCAAACAGCAAACTGTGTTTGCAGTCTTTGCTTCTCCATTGTAACTGAGATAGAAGAGGTCGGACATGGTGAGGGAACACAGCAAATGCCATACATGGAAGATCCTAGACTTCATTTTAATTGAACTCTCTCTACTGTAATGTATTTTAAAGATTTTCATGATATATAAAGGAACATCTCATCATTTGGAGGAAAGCTGCTGTTGCGGTAGTAAGGGTTTTTTGTTTGTCTGTTTCCTTTGTTTAGATTAAGACATGATGTTTGCACTATGAAATTTTGAGAGTGTCACAAAATATAGAAGTCTCAGGGAGCAGTTGTTTGCTGATCTCTACCAGGTATAGGAAATATTTTTCACCCTCTGCCAAATAATGTAACGCTAAAATTGCTGACAGACAGATATTACAGTCAGATGTGTATGCTGCAGAGTTCATTTCAGGACACACAGTTCTGGTCACAAATAAAATCCATGTGTCAGCAATTCAAAAGCTGTGTTGTTAGTGGACATGAACCAACCTGAGCCAATCATGCAGCTGATCCACCTAGAAACAAATTAGCATTGGCCCTAGAGTATTTAAAAGAAAAGGCAGACTTTGTGTTTTTCAAATGCAGTTCTCACACTACAACCAACTTTTCCCCATATACTTTTTAAATTTCATCCTCTAGATACGTCCACATTCAGCTCCATGTCTGCCTTAAACTAAAATTAACTACTGACCCATCATCCATTTTTTTAAATTTTGTAAGTATGTCCTAAAGAAAGAAAGAAAGATATTTGGAGTTTTAGTTCATTAAAAAACAAGCAAGCAAGCAAAGACTATCCAATTGTCTCAAAGATAGTAAAGCCTAAACATGCTTATTTGCAAGGTAAATGTCAGTGAACTGAATGGAACTTATTGAATTCCAGGGGAATTTCTTCTGAATAGACATCTAGGCAAGGGTCCCAATTTTCAAATAAACAGAGCATATTAATATGCAACTTCTCACTGGCAGTGAATATAACTTGGAGAAGGGATGTGGAAAGAAGGGGATGCTTAAAACCGTATCACTCTCAAAAATAAAATATCAAATGTTGTATTATAGTTAAACTATTATTCCTCCACAGGGATAACAGAAAGGGAATAAAGAAGAAAAAACTAAAATGTGGAGGGGGGGATTGTTTTTTTTTTTTAAATTGCACAGTGAATTGCACACACACCAAAAGATGAAACAAGCAAACTGAGCCATTTTTTTTCTGCAAATAAACCAATTGCAATTCACACACATTCATACACACTCACCAGAGAGAGGGGGGGGGGGAACCCTATTCCCTATAGAGGATTTACACTAAAATCCTACAACAGGGACATTTAACCAGATTAGGTAGCAGCAAAGATAAAAAGTCTAGTATTAGATGAAGAATGGATTAGCGTCAACTTTCATTTTCAAATGTGTCTTCATTTCCTTTTATTACCTTCAGTAAGGAACGATTTGCATTAACATCAAGTAAAAGGAATTACATTAAAAGAATAGGGACAGTAAGTAGTGCCTACAAGTGCCACCTTAGTCCAGGAGCTGTCAGTCTTTGCTATTATCCTCAATCTAGATTAGCAATTGTCATTCCAAAAAGAGATGGATGGACACTTTCAAAGAAACCTCTAAGATTTCTTCTTTTAAAAGTACATAAATTCTGAATTTCCTTTGAAATACTTCAGACTTTCAAAGCATATTTCATTATACCGTATCAATGTAGTTTGCTTGCTTTGCAATTTTTCAGTTGGATTGGAAAAAAACAGTAACTTGTACTTGATGAAAATGAAAATTCTACCACAGCTATTTATTTATTACTTATACACTTTTTTTAAAGGGAAGTATTTTTAAAA
Organism: Candoia aspera; assembly: GCF_035149785.1. Classification (NCBI taxonomy): domain Eukaryota; kingdom Metazoa; phylum Chordata; class Lepidosauria; order Squamata; family Candoiidae; genus Candoia; species Candoia aspera. The sequence goes on along the minus strand of NC_086158.1, from coordinate 55,227,006 downwards.
ACTGCTACAAGACTTATTTCTGAGTATAACTCTGCAGGACTCCTCCATAATGCTACAATTATTAAAAACATAACAAGACAGAGTCACTGAATACATAGGGACTTAGTAAACATGTTGAGGGTTGTGTAACCCTAACCCTAACCCTGGAATAATCACACTCTATTATAATGAAGATAAGCGGTAATAAAAATAAATTAATTTAATTCACTAACTTATAAAATAGTAACAGCTTGTAAAATAGTTGTTGTTGTTATAAAATTTATTTTGCTGCTCCCCCTGGCAGAATGACCTAAGATGAAGCAATCACTCAGAGTTCATTCATGCTTGTCCTTAGGAAATCAAACACAATTCTGATTTTCTCAAATAATATTCCAGCCAGAGACAATATATACTGATGGCTTCTATGAATAATCACTGAGAAAAATTTAAACCTGTCAGTTTATTTGTTGTTCTGTGCCAGATGAATCTCTGAAATCTAGTTTATTTGTTAACATATTTTGTTCAACTTTTGCAGTCATTCAGCATCCAAGCGTAGCATTCCGAGGGCCCGAGTTTCTGAATTATCATCAGACTTGCATTGCATGTTACGAAGGAGATCCCTACTTGCCTTTTACATTTAGTTATTGAGTTCTGCAAGTCCACTTTCAATGCTCACTAGAAGATTTGATACAGACTTAACATTTCTGAAGGTTTTCTCTATGGCTTACTACATTCTCATTCAAAACTCACTGATTCCTCCTTTTTCATTAAGTTAAAGATCTCATTGAGCCCTCCATTATATAAATGTTAAAGATCATATGATGATGACGACCATTACAATTTAGAGGCCATCTAACTCCGGACAAGTCTGGGTGGCTTATAATTAGAAATAAGAGCATAAAACCATGCAAAAAGGAATCATGCACATCTGGAAAACATACAATATCACAAAAAGACGGGGCCTGAACAACCACTCTAGCCCCAGCTCCATTCCACACACTGGAATATCATCAGGGTGGGAGTCATATGAATGTCTTTTGCTACAGTTTGTGCAATTTCAATTTTGGACAAATATAATGCTAAAATATAGTTTATGCTATGGAAACAGGCTAGCAGGTACTTTTATACTTTATCTAGACAGAGATAAAATTGAACTTTGCTCGTCCACTGCAATTTAGTTTTTTGTTAAATATATAATGGTACCAATATGTTAGGCACATTTACTGAAAAAGGGCAAGGATAGCCAACAATTCAAACAAGACGGCAAAGGTAATTTTGGAGGTACTTCTGGTTTGCATCAAAGGAAGTTGATTTTGCAAGTAGCATTATGGAATTAAATTAACTATATTTCTGGGTGGGGAAGCTCAGGGGGAAACTATTAGCAATGTCAGTGTTGAGAATTAATACTCCATTTCCTTCTGTCTTTGAAGTGAACAAAGGGGGGGATTGCCTGACACCACCCCACTGCCCAAAAGCAGTCTCCAGCACAATCAAATGACTATAAAAGGTTAAACACAGAAATTAGATTAAAAGCGCTTTTATATCATCTTAGCTCCTTCCCTCTTCCACATATATGATTGTTTTCTAGAGTATATTTCCCTATTTGTTCTTGCTTACTTTATAATAAAACCAAATCACTGTCTAACAACACTGAAATTTTCTGGAAGTGTATCTTTTAAAATGCCGTTAATGAAAAACAGAACAGGATTTTTCTTACTCTAGTCAATAGAATTAGAATACAAACAAATACAAATAGAAGATGGATGAAAAGGTGAGCATATGGAGGGCCCATCTTTTGGTAAACTTGGTAATTAATTTCTGGCTTGATGAAAAAGCAAATTAAAAGTTTGGCATTTTTTCCACTTTTCCTTGATTGTCTATGCCTGAAGCAAAGCAGATTACATTACAGTCATGGAATCAATAAAGTTACTGAACAAAAATTAAGAAGGTTTAGCACATGTATAAATGAAGATAACATAAACCATGGACAAGACCTTCCTATTAGAAATTTCAGCCACAGTGTATTAAAAATGCAGCTGTGTCTTGAATAAATTCCTATAAGTTACTCCAAGAGAAAAGTGAAAAAAATCTGAGGGGCTGTATACTCCCTCTGCTGATGGAACAACTTCCAAACAACAACAAGGGGGTAGGAGAAATAACTTCCTCTTTCTCCAGCTCACCAGCAGAATGTCCTCACTCTCAGAATCTACTCTGGAACGTGGTGACCATAGGGGAAAAAAGAGGAAAACATCCAATTGTACAAGTTTGTTTGCACAGTGTTGGGATTTGATCTAGACTATTATGTATGTGGAGGAGTAATATTAATGATACTTAAATGCAACAGCAATAAATGTACTTAGTACTAGAAGGTTACATGACAGAAAGGAATAAGGATACATAGGAATAAGTTGGGTCTATGATATATATTCCATTAAGCCACAGTCAGGAATGAAATTCTCATACTGTATGAGAATTTAGCATACATCTGAGCTATCACATTTATCATGTTTTGTTAGCATCCTGGATTTCCAACCCAAACTGATCACTTTTGTTATCTTTAGGCATGTTACTAGGCACTGTATCTTAGACCTATGCATTTTAATGCTTTCTCCGAGATGGGGGTCAAAACTATAAGAGAAAGAAACGCTCACAATTCATCTCTAAAACTGGAACACAAATGAAACTACATCTCTGCCTCTCCATCTCTATTTTTCCTGCCATGCCCTCCTTTTCAGTACTCTTCTAGTGTAAAATACTGTAGAGTAAAAATTGGACTATAAACTTATAAAGCTGTCTTTATAAACCTGATTCACAAAGAGCCAAATATATTAGTGGGTCTTGTAGGCTTTTCTGTATTTTGTGCTGGAACTCTGTGTTATACCATCTGCATTAGTAATTTTCAGTAACTAAGCCTTCCAAATGTTTCTCTTTTAAAACTGATATCAATTGTTTACTCTCATAGATATTATATTCAGTCTTATTTATTCCAGTATAGTTAAATAAAAAGGACTAGATCAACAAAAGCATTTCAGCTATTTTTCTATTAATTTAGGAAAACACATTAACATAGGTATTTTAATGTAATAGTTATGTAAGAAAATAATCAGATTTTTTTAAAATGTCAAACTTTAAAGAATTTTTTCAGACAACAAATACAAACTCTTCAGTGCCTTCTCTGTGTTATTCTTGCGGGAATTAAGGACCATTATATTTACTGAATGTATGTCAATACATTTTATTGACATAAGGAATACTTTCACATCTGACTAAGCATTTTTTCAAGGAATCTACTTCTTCTTAGCCTATTGTTACTGATACAGTGCTCTGAACCCTTTCAAACTTTAATGTAGCTCATTTCTGCCTAAGGTCTTGCCCTAAGCTCACTCCCTATTGTAGCTGAGGACAAGGCTTCCATTGATAAACATAGCTCCTTATGTTAAAAGGACTCATTTTCTTCCCTCACGTAAATGATGGCAGGAGCACTGACAACCATGTGTATGGACAATACTTTCCTAGCCAGACGTTCACAAAAAACTAACCCGCTATACCTACAAACCCCTTAAAAGAGGGGGTGACCTGAATACTTCTACTTCACTTCTGTTTTTCTTTCTACTTCCTGATTGGAAAATTGTTCCTATTAAATATGGGCTACAAGCTTCCTCAAAAGCTAATCAAACTCCAAATTATTATCTGAAGGGTTAATAAAATAAAACAGCGCTAGCTTCTTGCTTCAGAACTTTGGAATATGACATTCATTTAAATAAAGCTTGGGAAATGTTCACTCAGATTCCGTATCCAGGTTCCTTTAAATGCCTGATAAATTAACATATTGGATAAAACTATTTTTGATGATTCAAATATATTTTTACTTAATTGATTTGCAGGAACAAAAACAAACTATTGACTTGTAAGTTTTTTTTTTTCTAATCATAATTAGCAACAAATGAGTTTGAATAAAGTTTAGTATGTGTACTGCCAAAGCGAACACACGAGTTTGAATAAACTCAGGGAAACTTACTAGGAATGGTGAAGGTGAAATCATGAGTATTCATTCTCTTGGAAAAAGAGGAGGAGGAAGCCCAGAGAACTGAACAATTCCAAGGGGGGGGGGGGGAGAATTAAGCATATACTTTAAATGGATTACACTTTTCATAATTTGTTTATTTATAAAATTTATATAGCCGCCCATCTCACAAAAAGTGACTTACAAGCAAAATTTCACATAATAATAGTATGTGAAAGATCTATGAAGAGAGAGACAGCGAAAGATTGACTGCTAAAAATTTATGTAATTTTTTTTAATGGTAATGTTCAAATGGTTAGGCAAGAGATTTTTTATAGCAATTGATATCTTGCTTGAAAAGTTAAATTTTCATTATTAATAAGTAAATACTGCATTGAACTATTATTGAACTTCATATATGTCACCAGCCATATTTTGTTTGCGAGCATTATAAAAGATTAACCATTTATGCTCAAAGGTACATGTCTGACATAGGAAGTTTTGATGGCAAATCAATACGTTTTGCAAGAAAATAGTAGAAATCCTGAAAGTCAAGCACTCTTTTTAATATTTATATTTTCCCTAAAACATGCAAAGACTTTGGTGTTACACATTGCACAATTTGAATTTAATACAAATAAAGAATGTAATGCCTGAAAGTGAAGGAGAATGGTCTAAAAAATATCATAACAAATATTTCCAGAAGTGAAGGATGCAAATAGCTATGCTTTGCAAAGTCAGAAAGAAGTCACCCGTTGCATTACTCCAAAATTATTGTTTTTGATCTTTTCAAAACCATTGCAGTACAGCAATTCATGTATTTATATATGAACTGGACTGAATAACACTCCCTCCCACAGTCAATTTGCAGTAGAAAAAATAGAATGTTTTCCAATAACGGTATTTGGAACCAAAGTCTATTAAATTACTAGTATCTAAGACTAAATGGAAACTTTGTAAAAAGGACAGAGTGAAATGAAAGGATTAGGCTTATCATATACAGTTTTTACTTTCTATAAGGTATTATAAAGAATTACAAATTAAAGAACCATTATTACAAATTTTATAATATCCTGGTAAAATATACATAATTAATTTTGTAACAGAACTTGCTCTATTTTGCTTAAAAAGTATATTACATAATGGTATAAAAGTAATAGCTATAGATATGAACAGAACCATCAAGTAATGACTGAACGTCACTTCCAAATGACATTTGTTTTGCTTATCAAATTTGGAGGGAAAAGATTTAACGGAATAATTGGCTCCAAACTAATCTCATAATAACTTCCACTGAGTTCAATGACTTTAATTTTTCAATACTGCAGAATCCCTTTGAGGGTAAAATCCAGAGATAGCAGCTACACACCTAAGCGAATTTATTACAAAGTAAACTTCATACAGTTCCATGGAATTTGTTTCTTGGAAAATATGCTTAGATTTGCAGTTACACACAACTCATGATTTTTTAAAATTACATTTGAATGAAATAAATACTAATTTTTCAACAAAGTTTAAAAGCATAGAATGGAAGAAGGCAATCCATAAGCAGGCCTAAACTTCAGCAAGAGATATCTTGGTAATTCCATATCATGAAGTATATTTTGCAAGCCTCTAGATGTGTGGTTTGTAAGATCTTAAATACATATTTCTTCTCATTTAAAATGATGTATTTTATATTATTAACCAAATAATTTGAAGGATTTCTTAGAAATATATATCATCACTGAATTATTTTTTGATGCAACAAATAAACATTTTCTTCCAAAGAGAATTATTTACAGATGAAACCTTTAACCATTCAAAATGCCAAAGGCATACTATAATAATCCTATAGAAATTGCTCCAAGGGAGAGAGAAGAATCTATTAAATGTAATGTATATAAAGATAACCCAGTAGACAAATAATGCAATGTAAAGAATCTGAAGTATACTTAGGATATATAAACTTAAAAATAATTCCACTGGAATCCATATAGCTTATACTATGTTAGCATGCAAAGGACAGAAGTCTTAGATGGGCAAATTAGCTTTAAAAAATATTAAAATCGAAGTCCCATACCCATGTTACCCAAATAAGGATGCCTGAAATCAATGGAATTTCCTTCTGAGAAGCCACACATAGAATTTATTTCATTAATCTCAATTATTATGTTCTAAATAATTTGTTCTAAAATAGGGAAAGGTAAAATAGCTGCACAACAAAAGATGTTGATGCATAAAATAAATTCAAAAAAGTAGTATTTCAGTATGCATCATGCCTTTTTGGAGATATATTGCACAATAAATATATGCTCCCATCCAAATGCATTTGTTTTCATTGGCAAGGTTTACTCAGCAGCTTTCATTCAATAAATGGAACCTGCTGCAAATTATGAAATCCCCTTTTCTATGACGACAATGCAAAAAGAAAAGGACTTCTCTCCAAAAACAAGAAAAATCAATTTTTAAATAGTCCCAGGTCTTTTCATGTGGCAAAAATATAGGTTTGTGTTGTTATGCAATGTTAAACATGTTAAGAGCTGTCAGTGATAAATCATTCTATCCCTATCCCCCTCCTCAAGTGATTCTCACTTTTAAAAAAAAGCATTGAATAAAGGTCACAGCTTGAATTGATTATTCTATCTTCTTCTTTTTAATGATACCTCCAGCACTAATGAAAACAAGTTACACAACTAGTTCAGTGGTCATCACTAGAAAGCTGCACACGCACACTACATGCACAAAAATTCATACTCACATACACACACAGATGCTACTCACCCAGCAATTCAAATTGAGTTGCCAACAGCCAAAATGCTGGAACAGAGAGAAGCCAGAAGCAAGTGTTCCTCCTTTACCACTCAAATCTTCCATTCCCATTAAAAGTGCATCTCTTGGGTACATAACAGCTTTGTCTTCCCCACTCTTAATCATAAAAGACTTTTTTTTTCTTCACAACCAAAATGCCAATTGTTCTCTATGTTATTTTCACTGTCTGCTTTTCCCTTTCTGTTTCCCTCCCATTCCTCTACCCATGTTTTCACTTAAAGAGTGGTCCTAAAATATCAAGATGTCTCCAGTTTTGAGGCCTGGAGTTCTCTGAATGTTCAGTATCCATTGTGACATCGGATGTTGGTTGAGAGAAGCGTCTTGTTTTCTAAGAGTTTGACCGTGGTTATCAAAACTCAGAGTAATCATTTCTAGGTTCCAATACCCAAATTCTCACCCCCACCCCTTTGTCTGTCTGTTAAGGATAACTTTAAAAAGCAGTTACCTTGGAAATCAATGACAACACTACAACAATTCAGATAACACTGGTAACATTAAGCTGTGAAGCAAGGCAACAACAGAGCCATGAGGGAACACAAGCACTTAAGTGAAGCAAGCAATCATGAGAGCAACTGTCAGATACCACCAAGCCATTTTTTAAGTGACAGACCTGCAGGAAGAAGTTGATTTTCTTGTTACTCTAACACAAATACAAGTCTTTATCAGGTCTTCTGCTTTTAGAACAGTGTCCCATGTTTTAACTTTTGCCAGCATAAAAAGTGGTCCCTTTGGGTAAAATTTTGTACAAAAGCAAGACAAGATTACCTTAGCATGTCTGCAAGATTTTTTACTGCCCAAGGTACATTCTTCTGTAACAACTTTTATTAAAAATTTCCATAAGTGAAAGGTAAAGAAAAATATTGCTTCAGTTTTCTCAGTGATCTGAACAATGCTAACTTATTTTCTCCATGTCTTACAAGTTATCCACTCAGCTACTTTTCTTGATCATTACTGATTTGAGAGAGAAAAGTTGCAAAGACAGCAGTCTAATTCCTACAGTCAAATTCACTGCAAATCTCAAAATAACCAGTGCAGAAGAAAACACCAATATGATGGCTGAGCAATATCTAGCACAAAAGAGCATTATCAGTTATCAATACAAAAGCAGTACAAGTCAAGTTCATACACCAAAGTGAAATATATTTTACAAAGGAAGAAATTTCTTGAATAGTCCCAATAAAGATCAATTCTGAAATCTTGTTAAATCCATAAAGACCTGGCACCCATGTTTTTATATATGTATGTAGTAAATTAACTCACAGAATAAATTTTTGCTAAAAAGGAAAAAACTTTTTAGGCAAAACATACAGCAAAAATCTCTGCAACCGTCATCATGCATTTATTGCCCTTATTTTACAGGTGCATTGGCTGCATTATATTCAGAACTGGATATAAAATCCTAAGCATCTGGAAGAACTTCTCCCAAAGAGAGAAAGAGTTCTCCTATGTGCTTTTCTCACCACCATCCTTTTCCCGCACTTATCCAGCCTTTGCAAATAAAGTGTCAGCCAGCAACCGTTAAGGCCCTTAATACCAAAACAAAACCCTGCAATTTCCCTTTACATGGTAATAACAAAAGCAATGAGGCTCCAGTTTGACAAGTAAAAAGCTCCAACAGCACGGCAACTAATTGCATTCCCTCCCTCTATTCACAGCGGCCACCACACTCCATCAGTTGCTTTTGTCCCACGTGCAATTTCTTAAATAAACTGCAAGTTCTCTGGCTGGTGATGGACAGTTCCCAATCATTTAGCAACAATAACTTATAAAGTACAGAAAACAGGATGGACTGCCTTAAACAGAAGGCTTCCTTCCTGGCTGTCCAAAAAAATAGGAAGTGAGAAAGAAAGACAATATTTTGTTCTGTAATTATTTTTTTAAGAGAACCATGTGAACCTACCAACTTTCTTTGTCTATTTGTCTGTCTTTCTTCTGACTTACCTACCTACCTACCCAGGAGAACTGCTCTGAACTCATTGCAGAGAGAAGTCATTTACTTAATGCAATAAAATTGTCCATATACCTTTGGGCTGGGATGAGGAAGAGAAAACATCAGGAAAAAAGAATGGAAGTTCTACTATTTAAGAACTGAGTATTTGAAAGTTTTTTTTAAAAAGGCAATTGCAATAAGGAGCTCCATGAAGTTTTGGAACCTTTCTCACACTGAGGTGAAGTTACACTTATACATGGGATAGGAGAAATTGAACTGCTGTTCAATCACAGATGCTTCTCAGGTCCAGTATACAGGTGTTACTGAAAACTTTATTATTTATAGAACTTGGAGGAAAAAGGTACTATTAGATTTTCTGCAAAGGAAGAAAAACTCCCAAACATTCTGCTTCCCTAATTCAACTTTATGTTGATGAAAGGAAGGCAATGGCCTTACTTAACCTAACCTTCAGGAGCTGAGAATAAGCCATAAGGAATAATGTACATCTTCAGTGAAAACAAAAAAAAAAACCAGAAGGATTCTTCAGTAATGATGGTGGAAGCCAATCTAATAAAAGTTCCCAAACTCCAAAGCATTTTTCTCATGGCAAAAGTCTCCTAAGATTCTCTGAACTGACAAAAAACTAACATGCAACAAAAAACATGCAACAAAATGCAACTATCAGTGCTGATACATGAAATGCAAAGTCTCATTCTGATAGTCCCTGTGTGAAAGGAGGAAAAGGTATAGCTTACCATTTACAACAGTTTTAATCAGGATGCTTCACGCTGCCTGGTTTCAAGCATGCTGCCGCTTGTTATATTAACATACCTACATGATGTGTATTAAGACTGCAGTTGGTTGATCCACTGGAGGGCAGCACCCTACCTAAGCCATTCACCACGGAGCTGCACTGAACAGATAAACACACGGGAACAGCTCTGCAACGCCAGCTCTTCAGAAAAGATGCTCAAGTCCAGTTCCATTCATAGAATTATTTCGCTTGGTAGGAAAATGAACAATGCCTGCTTCTCCCCCTGATTCAATACCAAACCACACAAAAAGTGGGGGGAAAAGTTCTCATTTCTCTCTCTCCACCTCCTCTCAAACCCCCATATAGTCAGTCAAAAGAACAAAAGCTGATATTTTGTTTGCCGACTTGGCAAATATAATGGAAATCTCAGCTCCCCAAAGTTCACCTAACTTGGTGAAAGCCCTGCTTCACCGTTCATCAGGGAAATGAAGCTTTAATGGCTATTTGATGCCAGTCAAATGTGGGGGGGAGAGGTTCGATTTCAGTAAAAGATGGAAGATCATTCTGATCTTTTTCTTCTTCCTCGAAAAAATTCCCCCATCCCCAAATTCTTATCAACAGGAAAATGTGAATTATATATTATTTTATAAAGACCATAAAAAAATTAACATATATGCCTAAAAATGGGACCCGACCCAAAAAATAAAAAAAAATCAGAAGCATTTCATATACAGATTTTCTCATAGCTTAAACAGAAAAATCACACCAAGTTGCAGATGCCTGCCTATAAAGCGAATGGTCCTAACGCATATTAAACCACCGCTGCGTGTCTTCTAAGCAGAATAGGAAAAATGACTATTGATCTTCAAATAGTGATAATTGAAAAGATCAAAAAGATTAAACAAAATCACGAATGTGCTGACTTACCATGCTATGCTTTTTTTTTTTTGTTGCAACTTTGTAGAAATTTCACTCAAAGAAACTGCATCAGAGGTGTCAAATTTTTGAGCGGAGTGTGATCGTATTACTTCCGCTGCCCTGCTTTCCAATGCTTCAGAACTTTTTCCCTTTCTCTTTTTTGTTTGTGGTACCTAGCTTTTTGCCATAGACTTTAAAAGGCTTCAGCTCAGCAAACCAGCACAAATTATCTTGCCACCTTGCGTAGCTCTGATGCTTTGGCCGCTAACTTTGGAAGGCCCTTTACTACTGCATCAAAATTAGCATTGTCAAAGCAGTTAATGAATATTAATATTGTATTTGTCATTGGAGCTGGCCCGTTGCTGAACTCCGAGTCATCCATCAGGGACAAGATTAAGAACACAATTATTTCTGACTGACAGGGACCAAATCTGCTAGAATTTTTTTTAAAAAACAATTCGGGGGGAACCCCCCCACCCCCCCACCCACAACATCATCTTAAGGTGCTTCCCAAGAGATTGGGAGCCAAATTAATACTCTTTTAATGAAGTGTAGATCATTATTGGGTGGGGATACACTATCCATGATACTTAGTTATGGTTATTGTAAGAATTTTAAAAAAAATTAAAAATACCAAACATGTTGACAGATTTTCATTCATAGTATTTTAAGAAAAATATGATCTTTTCTTAAATCTTTTCTTCTTATTTTAAAGAAAAGAACAGAGAAGGAGCAATTCATACCACCTTGAGTGATTTTCCATGTCTTCGCTTTCACTTCAGCAGCTCAGAAAAGCCAGCACAGTAAATAATTCCTACCCAAATTTGACAAGAGACACCTTCATTTCCTACAATTCCTTCTGCACCAATTCCCCAGTTCCCAAGAACTGTCTCACTCACTTTATCAATGATTACATTTATAGAAACTCTTAAATTCCCATTTAATACTGACATCTTTCTGTGATAAACACATTGGAAACTGCACTTGTGGAACCCCAACAATAATTATTAAGCAATCAGCAACCAGACAGTAGTCTCCCCTTGGGCTTGGAAGAGATCAAACATTAATTTTCATTCAATCAGGTCTGAATTTTTGAACATGGAATCACCCTTTATGATAAATTCTAATTAATAGAATCATGAAATCAAGAGAAACAAATTCCAAAAGAAACAAATACTGGGAATATACAGTATTTTCATACAGAGCTCAGTTACTAGCCACTTGAACAATCATTGCTTTTAAAGAAATTAAATGTTTTAGAACTTGGCTCTTACCTTTCTAACCAATTTATCAGGGTCTACACTCTTCAGCTGATATATATGTGCATGCAAACATGCCCCCCCTTGTGCAAAAATCAACCAATCAATCGCTTAATAATGTAATTTTTACAGAGGCATTTTGGAACATACCTTTGGTGGCTTCTTTCATAGAACTTGCTTTTTGGTAATTTTTATTAATCCTCTCCTTCCATCTTTTTTTCGAGGGAAAAACTTTTATTATTTTAAATGTGTCAAAAGGGGAAGAATTAAAAGGAATAAAAATGACAGATGTGATAGTTAATCTGTCCAATGAATCATGGGGGTCTAAGTAAAGCTGCTGTGGCTACTGCGCTAATCTACGGCTCCCACCGACCAGCCTCCTGGCCCCCTAATGCCATTATCAACCCTTAGATGAACATTCTAAATTAGAGTTTTGTTCCAAAAGGGTGTGAAGTTGACCTCTGGTGCAAGGAAACCTCTACCATACATACAGATGGAAAAGTTCCTATGATTTCTAAAAAAGAAATTTCTTTTTAAGAGGGATTATGTATTTACGTATGTCTCTGTGTCTTAGTTTGTGAAAACTGTTCGGGTTGCATCAGCTATGCCTGGGTGAATGTAGCGCTGATACAAGAATAAATCATTATCATAACTTAACATTTTACATCAGTATAATTTTTATTTTTCTATAAATAATATTGCCTACTTACTGAAACTGATTTTTTTCCTTTGCAGTCTAAAAAGAAAATCATGCAAAATAAATAATATTTAAGTTGGACTTGCCCTTAAGAAGGCATTGCAGTACAGGAAAATGATCAAATTGAGGATGAAATATTAATTGTACATATCCAGAATCATGACAAGGTAGAATTAAAAACACAGTACATTTCCTCTGACTATTGTTTCCACTGATAACCCCACTTGCCTTTAAGCATTTTTTTTTCAGTATAAATCATACAATTGGGGAAACAAAACTGAAAAATACGCAACAGAGCATACTTTCTCTCATGTGCTTGCCTATTTTGGGAGCAATAAAAGATATATCATCTTTGAGAGATATAAAATTTTGTGCTTTGTTCAGGCCTTTTATTTTACATTAAACACATTAAAACGTTGCCTGTATTTCTGGACCCAATCTTGGCATAACAGAGAACCACTAATTTATCATCTCCTTCAACAAAGCAAACATCTAATTTTCCTCTTAATAGTATGTTACAGCTTGGAAATGTTGAGCTTCAACATTTACAGTTTGGGATTCTGTGGATAGAATCAACATCATCAGGCACCTCTCCGCATCCCAGATCTTAATAGGTTGCTTTCTCCTGCCTCTCTCTGCGTCCCCAGCACGACTGCATCAGCACTAGTATCAAATTAACTCTCCGACTTTGAAACTTATTGATCTGCTATTAAGACACCAGTGAACCTGATGAAATGAGTGCTGTAGGTGCAGTCAAGACTTCAAAGTCTCACACAGCCACATAAAACAAGCGCCTTTGATCCTAACTCCGATCTGCTGAGGGTTTAAAGCCCAATTCTCCCTAAGCTGCCCTTCTTGCTCGTCATGTCTGATGTCTTACCAACCAGTGACTTGATAATGTTAATAATGCAAATTTTAGCATTTTTTTTCTGGGCAAAATTAAGGATATGAATTTATGCCCCTTTCAATTTGGCTATATAAAATAGGATAACAAAAAGAATTACAGCAGCACTTACAGGAGGGGAAATGATACAAATACAGTAAGCCCTGGTAGTGCTCTACTTTTAAAATAAAACTGTAACTGTTTTTACACTTGCATTGACTAAGTCAGACTGAAATATCTGTTACTTCCTGCGTATTCAGCCGGGTTCGGTGGTAAAAGTTATCCAATAATTTCAGCTTTCTGTAGCTGGATATGCATTGAGAACTAACAGCTATGGTGATCTCTGCATTTCCTTTTTTCCCCTTTATATTTGCTACTTGCCTCAATACTGAGCCCTTACCATGAAATTCTATGTATACATGCTATATAATTACAGTAAATGGTATCAGTTTTATAGAATATATACAGTCCTTGGGATATATATTTATGATGCACAACAATGGTATCAGTTTTGCAGGATTTGCAGCAGTTATGAAAGCTAATGAGATGAAAAGACAATATAGCATGAAAAATACACAGTGACTTGGTGGTTGAATCTTAAAGCATAAATATCTAAGTACTACAGATACATAAACTTACAACTTTTCTTACACAGAGTTTCCCCACATGATATAAAATATTTTAATTCATTGATATATTTTTAAGCATTTTTATACATGCAGCAAATATTTGTAACAATAATATTACCTTTCTCACAAAGACACATATTATTCAATAAATTACTTTTCTGCATTTCAAAGAGCAGCATTCCTTAATACTTAACTGATAGCATAATATCAATATTAGGTCCGGCTTCTGGGGAAAACCTGAAAAAAGTTCCTTGACCAAAATAACTATACAAGCAACTTCATAATACCTTTTTTAAAAAAAAATCATGTTTATGATTCTTATTTTATGTTGATATTTTTGATAAGAGCATTAGTATATTATTCATGAAAAAAAAGAAAAAGGTAGGATTCTATGTATAAATGTACAATATGATAATTTAATACTCATTACCAAAATACTACTTCTAAACATTCAGACTGTTTTTTACAATTCTTCTCTAACAAAATTTTGATTAAAGATTTAATCTTTTTTGGGGGGGGAGAAAGAACTCTTAAAAGATATTGCTATGTTGATACTCACTTAACCTACTTGCAATTCTAAAGAAGTCAACACTTGATTGTGACACTGTTCAAAGGAATTTCCTATGCCACAAGCACAGTAAAAACTTTCACCAATTAGTGCAGGAAAAAAGGAGGGAAAAGCCACAGCGCTGGTGCTCAAAGAGCTAGGCCTTGCGGCAAAGCTGTCATGTCGAGTGGATTGATCAACAGGACCACAATTTCTAATGGCATGTTGTCATGAAAAGTCAGCCACGGGGAGCCACCTGCTTTACTGCTCATAGACAGCTAGGAAAAAGAAGGGGGAGCCTTTCATTCCTAGCTTCACTAGACCCTTTTACTAGCAATTTTGGAAAAGGTCTCCTGATTTTGATTCAGTAGGATAAGTCTCCAAATGTATTACCCAGCCTCTAAGATTACAGCTATAGGAAGGTTGAAATTCACCTCTTCTCCCTCTTCTCCTCCTCCTCCTCCTTTTTCTTTCTCTCCCACATACATCTACTTCCTTTAAAAAAAAAAAAAGATAGAACCATAGTGTTACCTTCACTATCACAATTCTTCTCAGATCAGAAACAATTTTTGTTACAACGGAGTCTAAAGCAATCACACCCATTGATACCTTAAAATGCCTGCCTTAAAAAAAATGGAGGCTCCTTTCTTGTGCCCTCAACAGACATGCTGTATTTTATACTATATATAATTTTGTATATGCATCCTTTCTGTTCAGAATCCATCACGTTTTTTAAAATAATTATTTTTAGACTTCTGTGCTATTTGCATTTATGGACAAACTTGACATGGTTGGCATCTTTCGGTTTTTAAGTATGATTTCTATTATATAAAACCAAAGCAAACATTTTGTGTTTCAGATAACATAATAAACATCTGATGTATTTTCTGCTAATTTCCCCACAAAAAGGCCCCAACTCTGTTTTAATCATTTCAGAACAGCTTTTTCATCCCAGTGTCTACCTGTTGTAACTGACTACAGTCCCTGTTGAATTTCAGTTATCAGAGTTGATTGTCATACTATTTGCAGATGGTGGAAGTTGTAGTCCAAAACATCTGGAATACATCAGGTTGGAATAGGCTGTTTTCAAGAAATGTATTAACCTGTGATTTGGAATTATATAATTAAAGAACCATGTATATATTATAGGTGGCTCATATACAAGTGTAATGTGATGTAAGTGACATTGATGCACTAATTATGGTTTCATTTAACACAAAAGGCAACATTTCATTATAGAACAGAAACATGTTCCCCAATTTGGGGGAAAAAGGGTTTTCTTTAAGATACTGTGTACAAACACAGAACTTTTATTAATCAGAACTTCAATGTGGAATCATCTATATAATTTTGTTCAAAATATAAAACATTTAGTATTTGTGTATTGAAAGGCATCCAAAACAAGACAAAAATAGTAATAATGTGCAATGTATTCAATTTAAAAGTTTTTTTAACGAACAAAAATAATCTGAATACAAAGGAAAAAAGTCAAATAAAAGTTAAAGAACTTCCAGGTTCATGTAAGCAACCCCCAATTAGCATGCAAATCACGTACTGTAACCTTTTATCGGTGCAGCCTCTGGTCTCATCAGTCGATGAAATTCTCAGCCCGCGGCAACAGCTTAGCCGAGGGACGTAGACCAATGAGATAATATTCATTGTGTTAGCATTTCAAATGGCGAGAAAGTAAGAAGAAGCGCTAACTGATCACTACCCATGGAATTAATTGGATATTCCAAGAATAATGTCTCTTACTGAAGATCCTTGGAGGCTGAGCACATTTTGTTCAATGCGTTCAAAAAAAAAAAAAAGACTGCTTGGGGGTAGTGGGCATATTGGGGGTTAGCGCATTTCACTGAAGGCGAGGGGAAAAAAATCAGATGCACTGAACCAAACTCAGCTAATCCGTTCCATAATTATATACGCAAAATCCAATAAACTTGGTCACGTTATTAGAAATTTAAACTATTATAGCAAAAACCTTACTATAGTGAGGTCATCTAGTGGTATGAATTTAATTCAAAGAAATTTTGGTTAAGCATACACTTTTTTTGGACTAGTGTCCTTAGAATGAGATTTTTCTGTAGATGGAATTATTTATTTTGCTTAAGACTGTGTGAATGCCTTTATTTCAAAGAGATGTACATTTCAGCTTTATTAGTCAAAACATTGTGTAATACTACTATATTGTTCCCTAAAAAAACATGTTTAAACTTTTTCAATGGTCCTTTTCTTTCAAACTCAAAACAGCATAAAAATTGGCATTGTTGAGGGGCGCTCAAAGATTCAACTAAGACTTTGGCTTGGTCCAAAGCATTAGCCCTCTTGATAAACAGCTGCTTGTGCAATTAAATAAGCTCCAAAAGGTTAAAAACGAAGGGGAAAAAAAGAAGAGAAAAATGAGATTAAGAACCTTCCCAAATGTTCCATCTTTGCTATCGACCACTGGCCTAGCGTGAGGTGTCAATTTTGACTCCAAAGAGAGCTCACAAATTCGCAGTGGTCCCATTATGCGGTCTCTGCGCTCATTGTAAATTCTGTCAACGAAGTCAATCTTATTAACTTCCGCACTGGTTCACACATGACATTTTCTTCAATTTTCTTGCTGACATCAAAAACATCAATTAGCAGCCCGAAAATAGGAAGGAACGAATGACAGAGCCTGATAACGTCAACTATTTGAAGCCAAGGGTAAATCTATTCTCCAGTTCTGAATGCGTTCATTACAATTGCATTTTCAAAGAAGACCTCCAAATAGCAAAGAAAATTAAATTTATCATCTAGAAATGCCTAGAAATTGTTTTTTTAATCCTATGTCTATCTCTCAATCCCAGAGTGTAATACAAAGTATCACAATTCATTTTATGATAACATGCCACAACTTTAATAAAAAGTTTATAAAATATGCAGCCCCTGCGATACTTCCTATCACACAGAAACTAGAAGGGAAATAAAATTTGTCCACTAGATTGGAGCACTGTCTTGTCTCCTGATCAGTTCTTATAGGCTGGCATAGCACTGAAGAAATGAGGTGGGAGGAAGAAAGGGAATGGACACAGACCAGTATCTACAGTAATAAAGACAGCACGGGCAACACAACCTTAGACTAACTAATGTCCTTAAAACAGTATAGGCATTGTAAGACTTCAGAGTTTGCATTTTTTTCCATCTCAGATAAATAAAGATAAAGCAAAACAAACCTCTCATCCATTAAAGCAAAATGAGGAGTCCACTCAGAGATATTGCACTAGCTGTCAAAGCCTGAAAGCCTATGTCTTCAATCATCTCCTTGAACTTCCACTAACTGAACTATTATACCAACTCATTTTATTGATGTTTTCAAGAAAAAGAACTTGAAAATATGTTCATCCTAAACACTTATACACAAAACGGTATGCTTGCAGAGTTCAACAATACATCTGGGACAAAGATAGTAGTCTAATTCAGCTGGGGAAGGGGGGCTGATGTAATGCCAAGCTGGTGGCTTAACAATTTTTTTTTTCATATGTGCCCGCTTTGTGAGGCATCGTAACTTTCATGCTTGTATTACATCTCCTAGGGAGCGAATGAAAGCAGCTTCCGTGGCTACCAAAGACGCTCACTCGGACTTAATGCAAACAGAAAGAGCAGCTACACCCTGATAAACAGATCACATTCCTTCGTCCCATTGATTTTTTGATCTTTTGCCATTTTTTAGTTGCTTCCACTCCCTTCCTTGTCTTTTTCTCAATGCCACAAAAGACAAAATACCTCAGCAATGAATGGTGGGGATATCTATTAGCTGTCAACCTGCCTTTTTTTCCCGGCACCGACTAACACATTCCCAAATAGAATGCTGAGAACCGGCATGACGATGTATCACAGCGTTTCTTTCAGATATACCTCATCGTGACCTCACTTTTCATCTTGATCAAGCAAAACCTTCCTGGGAAGAAGTTGGTGCAGGAAATTTGGAATGAAAAGGGACCCGCAGGAACATACAACCCAGGAATATAGTGCTTTATGCAAGTACTTCAGTCTGATTTATATGTCCAGATCTTTTGTTTTCTTTACAGTATAGACTGCATTTATAAAGACAAAAAAATAGTTTAAAATGTTTAGAAGTTGACGAGTAGTACTAATAACTGATGTTAAAGAAGAAAGGTCAAGAAAATTTTCTGAAGCATAGTTGATTATCATTTTAATTACTATTTATATAAATACTATTTGTAAATAATAATATGAATAATGAAATATATTATGTTAATCTACTGATAAATAATATGAAGAAAAATGTTCCTTATAACATAATGCTATGCATTTTCTCAATATACAACGGAATACTTCCAGATAAAATTTGAGCCACAGTATGATACAAACAATATAAACTGAGAATTTAAATAACTGTTCTTAAAATTACTCATGTTTAATTTATCTTTTATTTTTCAGTAAAGTGTAAGCATTAGTTGAAATAATTAACGAACACATTAAACAAAATAGGTATCACCAGCTTCATATTGTTCTGAACATAAAATATTTTATTCCACTGATTACAATTTTCTTTCTTTCTCTAAACTTCTGTTTAAATCAAAAGTGTTATTTTGAATCTAACAAGAAGCTTCACCCAGACCGTTTTTGCATCAGTTCTAGTGAAATCAATAAAACCTCTGCAAGAATACATTTTCAAACATACACACACACACTTGTGCTGTTCACAATTATTTCCACGCAACCTGCATAGGAAAACTTTCCTTGTGGATTATGCCCTAACGTTTAAAACAAGTTTGTATATCCTTGAGTCAGATTAGCTCCAAAATATCTGTAGAAACAAGCCTTAGATGCATTTTAAAAGGAACCTGTTGAATGGAGCATAAACAAGGGCAAGAGTATGAAAAACTATCACTGATAAAATGAAACCAAATATAAATTATACGTGCATTTAAGATTCTTATTACACAATAAAAATACGAAGAGGCCGAAATCTGGCTGATTCAGTAACAGTATTTAATCTCTCTGATTTGTAGAAAATGCTCTGAAAAATGTAGTATGCTTTCCCCTCCACAGGAAAATTAAATATGACTCCAGGTATTCCTTTTATACAAATATATAAACATATACTTGACTATAAGAGGACATTTAACGATATTAAAAGCTCAAAGTCTAATCGATCATAATATTTGACTGACAGTGCCAATAAACTGACCACAGGTTACAGATAGGATGAACTGTGGTTGTGTTTTTTTCAACCACACACTGTCCTTGAAACAGAAGCTGCATATAGCTCCATTAGAAATAGCTCCGGTGCGTTTGATCTATTATTTACAAAGAATAACCCTTCACTGCTTAAGTGGCGACTTCTACTTCATCCTTCCATTTCTGACGCATCAAACAACTTGAGGGGGAGGAGACTGGAAAGGGAAAAGTAAATTCATAATACAGTGTTCTGCAAGTGAGATTTCTATTTGATATAAAATAAGGTTATCTGAAATAAGAATGTCCTTGTCAGCAGAACATATATGACAGTTTTATTCAGTTTAAATAGCTAGCTAACCTGATGGCAAATGTTGCATAACATTACTTAAGCTTTTAAAATAAAAGCATAGCAGCATGCGCTTAATTACAAACTGACGGTTCTAACTGAATTTCTTTGTAATATACACATTTCTTTCATTATATTTTTCTTCAGGTTCAGTATACTTGTTAAGATTTTTATTTAAGTCTATTCTATCTAATTAGAATTCTTAGATCTCACCTCTGAATTGAACTTTCAACTCTGTGATGCCAATTAAAGACTATTTTAAATATATTTCCCAATTAAATGAATTCCTATGATCATTTCTGACATAATAAATGAGCTTTTCAGCAAAACCCTTTTGAGGAAAAGATCAGGTGTGAGTATACAGTACAATGTTGGAATCTTACATAATATTTAGATAATATTCTACAAAAATGGGGTAATTTTACCACTTTAATGTCATCAATGCCACCTGACATTATTACAAATATTTCTATTTTTGTTATATAAATTTCAGTGAGGTACCTATTGTGTTATCAGTTACATTAACAGATGGTTCCAGCCAATTGCACTTGATATTAAGTATTTAGGTTTTTTTTTTAAAGGATGAATCAAGCAGCTTAACAGTGAAAAGTCTAAAATTTAAAATTATTTTAGCTGCATATCAGGAATCACATCCACAAAACAGCTGTCCGGGTATGTAAATATGCACAATCACATGTTTCCAGAAAAAGCAAGAATGTAGGTAAGCCAATTGATGTCCACAGCTGTGGATGCAAAGGCTTGGAAACCAAAGATATATGCAAACAGAATATTCAAGAAATGTCTATCTTAAGTTCTCATCATTCAAGCATAATTTGCATCAAACAGCACTAGCCCATTAAGCTTGTCAGTTTATTTATTTATACTCCATACTTTCTGTTCTACCAATGGAACTTCTAAGGTAGACAATAGTATTTTTAAAAAAACAGAGTAAAAAGACCCAACAATATAATAAGCCTATAAATAGTATCCTCTAATAAAATGTAATCTAATAAAATTAAAAAGATGAATATAAAAAAGAGAACAAAAATGTTCAATTACTAGACGAAACAATTAAACTGAATTATTCCTGTTTTGTTACATATTGAAAAGGGAAATTCCAAAATGGTGGGGCTAAGGAATTCTAGAAGCTAGATCCCACAATGAAGAAGTCTCTCTTGTGTATCTAACAATTAGTAGTGGGATATGAAGCAGAGTTTGGTTTAATGACCTATAGAGAAAGACAGGTTCATTCAGTACAGGATTACTTTGAATAGTTTGACCCTCCTGCGGGGTTTTAAAGGGTTGGAATCAACATAGTGAACAACAGGGTCACAACATATAAAAAACCAACTCCAGCTAGGACATTTTAGATTTTGAACTACTTAGAATTGCCAAATACTTTTCAAAGGTTGTGATTAAGGCATGGGTGACATTAACCTGATTTGCTTTATACAGGAATTGGGATGTAGTGAAGCACTTAAGGCCTGATAATTCAGGGTCAATGATGGATGAGGGAATGCAGATCAATCCCAAACAGATTATATATCTGTATCTGAGGTAGCCTTTTCGCTCTAGTTTAAAACATACCTTGTTTTAATCTTGTATGAATTAAGTCTCAATGGCCACCAGAAGCCATCTATCACTGATTTTAGGCCATCCATTATCTCTTTGAAATTAGATAAAAAGAGATACAGTGGTAGATGCTTATATCCTACTGATGTCACCTAACTTCAAACCTCTGGGCAGTTTCTCCTGATAATTACAAGTAGGTGTTAAAAAGACTGGGATCCTGCATATTATCAATTACACATTATCTGGAGGCCTTAAAGCAGCGCATCAAACTTTTATCACCATGGCAAATTATTTTTATTGTTCTACTTAGGATGTCTAGAAAAAAAAAATACCTGAACTGTGTATAGATCATGTTGCACAATAGCACCACATATGTTGTACAATTTAAACACAATGTTGTTCAAGAAGTCTGGTCATTGTAGTACCAATATATATGGAGAACAGCAGATTGAGGGAAACTGGAGGAATGTTTGAGACTAGCTAAATTTAAATATCTAGCACCTTGTTTTGTACACTCATCTTCATCTTTATCATTTCCTATTAAAGAAAAAAATGCAATGCTATATAATTAAGTACATTGTAGTGGGTATATATAATATTATTAATCATTTCATGACAGGTACAAAAGAATATGAGCCAAATTCAGTATTGCCCTATATATGGAATGTAAATCACATGAGATATAACTCCAGCTGTATTAAGTACTATTTCTAGTGCAAGGCAATGATTCAATGGACAAATATATTAAGGAAAAGTGCAGGTTTGGAGGTTAAGAACAGTAAGGCGAAGATAAACATGTCATTAAAGGCCAAGTGGTTGACTTGAATTTTCATGGCAAACTCTAATCCACCCAATTCTCAGAATTATAGTTAATCACAGTTTCTAGAGTGCATTAGCTGCCTAAATGAAATGATTAAAAGCTCTGTTTGTAGGAGAGATGTACTTGATTGTGCAAACTGGTATCTGTGGGGAAAAAAAATCAAATGAATATTTCCATACTGAATGTCTTCCTGCCTTTATGTTTGCCTAGAGTGGAATAAGAAAACATCCAGCTATTTGCATTTAGGAAGAACACAAAATTAAACTTGTTATTCAGTTTTCTTTTCCAGAACATACTACTTTAATTTTTTTAATTAATTAAATTTGTGATTTTTTTAAAGGATTGTGGATTTATTCATTTCAGCTAACATTGAACAAATATACAGCATGTATCATCTACTTCTAAAAAGCCAGTTCTGTACCTGTCCTCTTTACTTTTTGGTATTCCCAGTATTGTCTATTAAACAGATCATCATTATCAGATATTGATAAGGCATTTGGCTGGCATGGCTCCTAAAGAGATTTGGAGTTAAATGGCATAAAATTGTATTTGGTAGGAAGTATGGGTGAACTGTATTATATTTATTATTCTGCATATATTTTACTTGCAGTAATGTCTATGTCAACAAACAGATTATAGTTTTGTATTGTTAGTAAAATCATCCACCATTTAATGATCACATGTATGATGTGATAATGGTATTGCATTCATATACAGAAGAGTAGATTCCTTGTACGTTAATATTTCTTTTGAAGTTGCTAAAGCATTTCATGACTGGACCATAAACTTCTATAATAAAGAATAACCATGATAATGATGACCATAGTTTATCATACTATTAAAAGCACAATTGACTACCATGTTTACTGGCCTCCTAAAAACTGGTGTGCTCAGGCCATGATCCACTAAATTCTAGCACTTCTAAGTCACATTAATTTCACCAGGATCTAGTAAAACATGTTTCTAGCTCTACCACTACTTTTTTTTCAATCTGTTTAATCGTGTCTGATTCTCGGAGACTGCCTGGACAAGTCCCTGCAGTTTTCTTTGCAAGATTTCAGAAGTGGTTTGCCAGTGCCTTCTTCCTAGGGCTGAGAGAGAGTGACTGGCCCAAGGTCACCCAGCTGGCTTTGTACCTAACGCAGGACTAGAACTTATGGTCTCCCAGTTTCTAACCCAGTGCCTTAACCACTACACCAAACTGGCTCTCACTACTGCTAAACTAATATCACTTTAAAAGTTGTAATATAGAGAACAGTATATTTTCATTTGTGTTTATATTGGTAGATAATCCTGACAAATACCCATACCTGAAAAGAAATAAAAAAATACTCTATAACTAAAGTTAAGCTATTGTGCAGCCTAAGGATAGGTAGTTGCTCTGAATTAGACCCATTTTACTTGGTGAGTCTTACTCCCAAAGAGATTTGTGTTGAACTATAGCTTTAGTGAAAGGATTTAATTAAGAACTGGGTTTACTTATCATACTAAACTGTGATTTATTTAACACAGTTTGTTGAATGAGAGCATTGAGGTCTCCACTGTAAAGGAGCACAGAGATAGCTTTGAAGAAGGAATGCAAGAACCATTAAGTAAATGTCACCTTAGTCCTGAGAAGGAAGAGTGGGATGAGAAACTCAAACATAAATATTTATTTATTTTACAAATTTATGAGGCCACTCAACTCTAAATGACTCTGGGAGGCATGCAGTAAAACAATCACACTATACAATACCCAAATGCCAGAAGAAAAGGAACCATAAAAAGATAACCAGGGTGGATGCCAGTTGTACCTTGGGAAGATAATGTTCCAAAAGTCAGTGATAACCCTTCCTTGATTTTATTTGGTATACAAGGGGGCAGATGAAAAATCTGACAGGCTTTCAAAATTCTGTTATTATATTAAAACAATCAAGTAGAGTCCTTGCATTGGCCTAGCTCAAGGTTACACATATGGAGCTATAACTTTCCTGGCATACTCCATGCCATTCCAAAACCACTCTGACGTGTCCCTTGAACTTCTTGAGCCAATTGTCAAGTGCTTAAGAATATACTGGTATCTTTGGATCCAAGGCAATGGTTTAATTACATGAACAGAACTTCATCAAAGTGGATTCAGCAATTCACAAATGACATAACAAGTATAATCTAGTATGAGTATTAATTGAAATGAATTAACTCTATGAATGTTTTTAACTACGATTACCAGAATACCATACTGATTGATGCCTGGAACTATAATTAATTATAGATATTTCCAATATACTGTGTTTCTATGTTTAATGCATTCACCTTATTATAACAGACAATTGTAGCATAAGAGCCAGTTTGGTGCAGTGGTTAAGGTACCAGGCTAGAAACTGTGAGACCATAAATTCTAGTCCTGCCTGAGGCACAAAGCCAGCTGGGTGACTTTGGGCGGTCACTCTCTCTCAGCCCTAGGAAGGAGTCAATGGCAAAGTACTTCCAAAATCTTGCCAAGAAAACACCAGGGACTTGAGCACTCACTCAAAGGTCAAAAATAAAATTAAAAAAAAAGCATAGGCAAGTTATTTTTCCAGTTATTTTTGCTTACATATATATTGCATGACCTCTGGAGTAGGAATGAATGATCAAAGAATCTAGTGCCTAGTCCACTGTGTGGCACTTGAAGCCCTTGGCACCTGTCTGGCTCTTTGCCCCACCAGTTTCCTTAAAGATTTGTTTACTTAAGAATAACAAAATAGGAAGTTAGAAAGCTGCAGAGCATCTCCCTCAATATAATTTGAATTTTCAATAGCATCTCTATGGGAATATTTTCTGGGAATACCTGGTAGATAAACTTTATTATGGTCTTTAACCAGCATATGTAGATAATACCAATTAAAAAGGAATTTAAAGAATGAAAAAGAAAAAGCAGGGGGAGAGGATAAAATGTTGAAAGTATCAAAGAAATGCAATTTTATTAGACAATATTTGCTGCCTGTTACATATTCTCAAAATTCCATTTATGACCACTGCTGCAAAAAGGATGACAACCCTATTCTAGAGCTAAATACGGTCCTTGAAAATCTTGGACACAACCCTCAAAGATTGCCATCGAATTTCAATTTTTAACAGGATAGAAGGGAAAATGTATAAATATATAGATAATTTTTACCTTAATGTATTCAATTCCATTATATTTATATTAAATCAAATATAATGTCATTTTGTCCTGATTCTGCCTACTTTTTGTTCTGAGCCCCTTTTTGGAGTGGGGAGGTGCAGCCTCCATCACCAAAAGAGACAAAAGTAATATGGATGGGAAGGGATCTTCCCTTATTCTCGTCTCAGATCATCCCTGTGAGAGAGGTTGGGCTGAAAAACAGTGGCTGGCCCAAAGTTCCTTGATTTTATGGCTACTTCTTAGCCACTACAGCAAACAGACAAGCAAGCAAACAAAATAAAATAAAATACCCACATTAGTGTGATTTGGAAGTTCTGTTAAATGATATTCTGCAGAAAAATATGAATAATTTATATATGTAATATAGTAATAATATGTACCAAAAAGGACAATTATCACATTTAGAATTAGTCCAAGAAGAATTTGTCTATAGCTTTCTGAAATTTCCTTTGTATGTAAGCCAGTTTTTGGAATCTTTTATAACATTTGGCATATTCTTCTTTGAAGTCAAAACTATGTTTTTTGCAAAAAAAAT
This sequence comes from Candoia aspera, assembly GCF_035149785.1. Classification (NCBI taxonomy): domain Eukaryota; kingdom Metazoa; phylum Chordata; class Lepidosauria; order Squamata; family Candoiidae; genus Candoia; species Candoia aspera. The sequence goes on along the minus strand of NC_086158.1, from coordinate 55,201,003 downwards.
TACCATAGATAACACAAAATTGTTTATCCAGTTTTGGGAACTTTTCTACACATCTAGAAACTAACACAAAGTTTTTGGTTTAGAAGCCTCCACTTAATTTCATATGCAGAGAAATAATATGCTACTTCTCTTGTCTAATGAAGCTTACGCCTTCATTCCAAATTCTAAGGGCTAGAGGGAGAACTACAGGCATTTTTTCCCCCTTCCAACTTTGCTTTTTATTAGTAATAATTCTACAGCAGTATATAAATTGTTTTAAATTTCTTAATGTTGTACTTTCTAAAGGTGTAACAAAAATAGATGCAAAATTATCAAACTTAGGTTATGGAACAAGCAAGTCCTCATGGTACTTTTAATTGTGGGATGTGATGGGCCTTGAGTAGGTGGAGATTGGCATGTTTCCTCAGCCTAACACAATGAGAAGAAAAAACTATTTGCTTGTTGAGTATGATATAATGTTAACAAAACTTCTATTATTTTATTAAAAAAAGGAATGTGTGTCTTGCCTCACATGGCTACAAACGGGTACAAATGCAGGGTTATTGATCACCCGAAGTCACAGTGAGGAGTTGAATACAATTGAAGATTGGAATGCCATCGTGTCATACAGCCCTTTCAACCGTCACAGAGCAGAGCCAAACCAGTTAAAATGGAATAGAGCCTAGGAAAAGTAGCCCAATATTTTGCTGCCATCTAGTGGTCATCCAGTTTTTTGCAGTTTTTTGCATATCTGGTAGCCCCAAACATACTTTGTGGGTGTTTTTAATTATAAAAAAGCTATAAAGATTTTAAAAATGGGTATTAGGTTACAGTATTATATCATGCCATGGACAGATTGGATTATGACCCAAAAATAATGGAGGGGGGAGAAACAGAAGTGGTTTACAAAACCTGCTCTCCCATGCTTCATGCTTTAAATGACAATGATAACAAGCCAGAATCAACCTGTGATTAGAACAGATCAACAATTAAAGCAACAATTAAAGTGGTTGCTGCTAATCCCCCCCTTCCATATTAGGTACTGCTTGGGAGATAGTAATAATCAGCTCTTACTGTAAAAGTGCAGGCTGTGGAATCAGAAACACTGGAATTATGTTCTCTTGCCCAGAAAGAATACTGTAGCATATGCATACAGAGTGTGTGTGTGTGTGTGTGTGTGTGTGTGTGTGTGCATGTGTGTGCAATGTGTGCGCTCACCTGCTTTCAAATACATCTACGGAATAATTTTTTCATGCTCTAGATGTCCCTGTTCAACTTCTTGTACCAGCCATAGGATCACTAGTTCAGAAGCACAAAGAAATGTAAGTTTTGGAATGACTATTTAATTTAACCTCAAAATTAAGCAGATGAGATTTGTACTCCAAGCTTCTGTTTTGTTTCTGATAGTTCCTTTTAAGAAATTAATTAGTGGTTCACTAAGGAGCTTGGATATTACACTATTCTGCTTCTGGTACAGAATCTGCTGGCTCAATATATTACAGTTGTATGAACCAGTGTTTCTCCATAGCTGTTTTCTGAATGATTTATCCTTGCTCTTTTTACAAGTATTTTATTGCAATTGTAACTAATTCTGTTGCAGGAAGTTTATGTCAGAAAGAAAGAAGTTGTGACAGAAAAGAAACATATCTACAGTATATTGTACTTTCATATTAGATGGCAACAAAGTTATCCCAGGGCTGGCAGTCTAGGGCAATCTGGCACCCCTCAGAAACATGCTACTGAAATTCAGCAGCAAAACCACCATTTTTAACAGTGAGTGGCTTAAGCCACCTCTTCCACTATCACCCTTAATGATTAAAAACTTGCCCAAAATTTTGGTTCAAAACCACATGCCACTGTAGCCCTTGAGGTTGGAAGCAATTAGCTAGCCATCTATCGTCCAAGTAAAATTTTAATGGATTAATCTGAACTGAGTTATTAATGTTATTTTCTATTACCTTGATTGTTTGCCAAGCAGAGAACTATTAGATCTGAAATGTTACCACCCAATTTCATAGACAGTGGACGTGTTAAGAGTTCTTTTTAGCAATTCTTCATGGAAGCAAAATAAATGCCATACAGGTAGTCCTTACTTACTGACTGCCTCATTTAGCAATCATTCAAAGTTATGATGGTGAAAAGAAAAGCTTTGCGACCAATCCTTGCATTTATGATCCCATGATCATGTGATCGTCATTCAGGCACTTTGCAACTGGTGCTCATTTACAACCATCGCAGTGTCCCAGTCACGTGATTGTCATACACATGCTTCCCAACCGGCTTGTGACAAGCAGAGTTAATAGAGAAAGCAGATGTGAAATTGTAAGTTGCGATCACATGATGTTTTGCTTAACAGCCATAGTGACTTGCTTAATGACTGAATGGGAAGTGAGGTCATAAGCCTGCCACATGGTCACATGGTTTTTGCTTGGTGACACCAATTGTGGTTGCTAGGCAAGGACTGTACTGACAGCAGCAGCCCTCTTGGATAAAATTCTGCTTTTTAGGTTTGGGGACACATTTGGAATTGTGACGGCATGTTGTGAGCATTGTCTCAAAACAGTTGCCATGATAGTCCTTTTCTCTGTAAGAGAATGTAGGTACAGGTAAATGCGGCCAGTCACAAATACATATTTAGTAGAAGGCAAAATTCAGACTGATCTGTAAACCCTAACCCTTTTGTCACTTTTACCCAATTCAACATACTTCCATGTTGGGAAGGAGTTCCCATTCCTTTTAATTTATAAGAAAACCTATGAGGCTTAGAGGAACCCAGAGCATTGTTGTTTATAAAGTTGATGTTAGAAGCTGGCACATATCAGCTTCTCATATAATAGTTTTAAACATTAGCATGATCTCAAAAAAAAAGATGCAGCAAAGAACAAAGTGTGAGGCACTATATTGTCTGTTCCACTGTTCCAGGTAGAGGCATTCTTATGGGTATTGTGGCATAGATAGACAGACAGACAGACAGACAGACACACACTTTTGGTCTATGCCATTTAGCCAATAAATAATGTGCCATCAAGTAGCTGTCTACTCCTAGTTATCACATAGCTTTAGGTATGACTTACTTACTACTAATTTTAGTTTACTTTAACCCAGAATTTGAAAACCAGCTTTAAATCATGGGTTAAAATTTTGGTTAAAAATAACCATTAACAGAGGTTTCAGTGTATTTTATTTTACAATATTAATATAAAGGGAAAGAGTGGTAGACGTTTATGAGTGAAAGGAGAGACTGGAGAAGTGAAGTACACAATTAACATTAGAGCAATACATCTACAGGGTTTCAATGGAATGTGAAAGTTACAAATGGATTTGAAACAAACAAACAAAAAACAGAGGTACTTTAGTAAGCCATAATTTAGTGGCTTTAATTTGTGCCCTTTTGCTTGTTTTACCCACTATGTGGAGAGTTCAAGTCTGTATTTTTAACAAAATTAAAACCAGAAAAATGTACTATAAGGAGTATTTTCTCTAAAGTTGCTTTAGAATTTATTACTCACAGTCAAGTCACAATGATTTCACTTTAATTTTCAATACCACAAAACTCTGAAACTGAATTTTCAAGCAACAAATTTGCAAGCACTTTCTCAGCATGTTTCTTGACAATAATGGAATGTAGAACTATCACAGGATTTTGGGAATGGCAAACTCAGATTTTCCTTCCTCAAAACAGGCCTGCTGAGATAGAGGCTGCAAGTAGAGATGCTGCAGAAGGTCCAAAGCTGGCAGGATTCCAGGCAGCAAATTTTCATGCCAACTCCCCCATCCCAATGAAACACAAATCACTTGCTAATCTTTATAGAATGTAAAGGACTAAGAGAAATGTACAGTACCATGGTAATCAATCCTCACCTTTCAGTCTTTTTAATTGAATCAACTCACAGTTGTGACTGACATTTCAGGAATCTATTACCATAGAGAAAACTTAGTGACATATTCTGGAGAAAGGATTTCTCAAACTGAAAAACCTGGGATTTTAACATATTTGGTAGGTCCAATCAAAAGGTATCAGAAAAAAGAAGGAGCTCATACTTTTCTAATTCAGATTTAATTTAATGGAAAATACATTATTTTCTTCAAATGTATAAGCACTGAATGAAATAGTAAATACAAATGAATTTCAACATTAATAATAACCATGTTATATAGCAGAACCATTGGGAATGAGATAGTAAATGTCAATCCTAAAAAATAACACAGGCTGATAGTAGAGCAGGACAAGCTTGCAGTATAGTCCAATAGCTATCTCCTGGTTCTGCTCTGATTTCTTTGCTAATAATATTGCTAAAGTTAACAGGAGGTATAATACATAAGCAAATAAATAAATAAATGTGTTCAAAATACACTGTTTTTATCTTACTTTTAAATGTATCCAAATATAGGCAGGTGATCTTTGGTTCTTATAAACCCAAAATGCATTTTGTCTTTCCCATACATATTATATTGGCATATTATAATATGACAAAAATAATTTCTACATTTTGGCATGTTTGTAGCAATTTCCTTTCTTATTGATAAATTATTTCTCAGATTGAGTTGGGGTCCCTCTCCTGCTGTAGTTTAACAGAAAAAAGAAAAACCTTCATTGATGCCAACAAACAGAAAGGGAAGGGAAAGGAAAGGAAGGGGAAGGGGAAGGGCAAGGGGAAGCGGAAGGGCAAGGGAAAAGAAGAGATTAATATTTAAATTATGGGAATCTCATCTTGCCAGTAGAGGAGATTTAATATGTTTCGATATGAGGGCAGTAATTAATTGTGAAGTTTAAAGCAAAAAAAAAAAAAGTCAGGAGAGTGCATTTGCATCCTATCTAACTAACATGCATCTGCACAGGATCTGTGCTGTTAATATTAAATAGGATACATTCCAACATTACTCAAATACTGAAAGCATAATTACTAGTCCCCATAAGATTCCATGTTTTTATTTATGTAATTTTTAAACAATATTTTGAAACAATGCATTATATTGGGAGCATTGAATACTTTCCATAAGCAATAGCTCTGCCCTGCTAGGTGGCAGCACTTAGCCAAGTTCAGCTGATTTCCACAGTTTAAAAGGGCCAGGTGTGATTAGCAGCTGTAGGGAGACTAGGAGGAAAGTCTGTAGGAGAAGTCTGGAAGTTGAAAAAAAACATACTTGAAGAAAGCAATGGTAAACACTTCAAAATCTACAAGGGCATGTCCATAAAATCATCAGGAGTTGAGCTTGTGTCAAAGGAGCTTTATTTCTTAAGCAATACCTATAGTTAAGTAATACTATTCAGCCTTGGTGGCTTCTCAATTTTTGCCACGCAACAGATTTTAGAAGGTGAGACTTATGGTTAGAAGAAGACACATAAAGTGATTCTGCAGGATAATACCAGAATATGGGGAGGGGGGGAGGAGGTTTTCAAAAGTTAATGACCTAGAAACTGCAAAGAAAGCTGATGTGGGTGTCTAATTACCACATCTATTAAGACTGAGGTAACAAATGATTCATACAAAAATTGGGACTACAGCAATGGACAAAATGCTATTTCTTTTACTTTCTGTACTAGAATCTCAATCTAGATTTGGTTCTCTATGTACTTTTTGAAAGAAAACTAGAAGAGTCTGAAGCTGAGAAGAATTATTTCCACTTGCAAACAGGAATTTCAGCAAAAAAAATCATGAATTTATTTTCTACATTTGAATGTGCCATTTTTAGCAGTCCAGTTGACAACTGGTGTTTTTTTTAAATAAAAAAAAGCAAGGGAAACAGATCAAGATTGAGAATATTTGTAGCTCAGGGTTGAACTGTGGAGTCCTTGCTGTACCCTTTTGGTACCCAGTACCTTTCAAGCAGTGAAGATGTCTGGCAATGAAACATCTGCAAGAAAACAACGAGGCTCAGAGAGCACCAAGGACTCCACAAGAAACAGATCCTTCAGAAGTTCAATAAAATGTTACATCCTTAGTTGTTCTCCAAAGGCTTTGCTGCTTATGGATTGTTGAATTATTTTCTCTGAGAAAGGTGTGTATCTTGAACAGGACATGCAAATCCCATCTCTGTTCTTCTTTATTGAATTAATTTATTAAAATATATGAATAAAATTGAACCAGGATAGAATATGGTGGCACTCTATTTATCACCAGTCTAAAGTGCCTTGGGGGCATGGTCAATCAACTGGTGCGCGCGCACACACATACACAAACAATTGCATCATCAACCCAACATTTTACCAACTTGTCAACTGAAATATCATGGAGTATCTCGCTGAAAGTATTTTTTTGAAATGAATAAATCCTGTATCTACCATATCCTTATGATCTACAAGCTAGAAATAAGAGCAGATCAGCTAAAGCTTAAACCAAGGCAAAATGAATTTGGAATCTGGAACTGTTTTTCCTGTCCACGTGGAGGAAAACATGAGTTTGAATCTGTTCTGATTCTGGAGCTTCACAAAGTTTTAATCAAAATTAAATGAGAGCCAGTTTGGTCTAGTGGTTAAGGCAACAGGCTAGAAACCAGAAGACTGAGAGTTCTAGTCCCACCTTAGGCATGAAAGCCAGCTGGGTGACCTTGGGCCAGTCCCTCTGTCTCAGCCCAACTTGCCTCACAGAGTGGTTGTTGGGGGAAAAATAGGAGGAGGAAGGAGTATTAGGTATGTTTGTCATCTTGAGTTATTTATAAAAATAATAAAGGCGGGAAATAAAATAAAAAATAGTATTTTTCCTGTATTACATTGAAAATGCAGCAACATGGCATGCACACATGAACACACAACAAACAAAAAGTAAAGAATAATGCAGAGGAGGAAAGGGAGAAGCACTGGACTCCCTAACATGTCTGCTCTCCATACTTTGTGATCCTGTCATAGACTCTTCTGCAGGGAAAGGAGTGATCTTGGTTAGTCAGAGAAATTCTGAGTTTTGCTTCACCTCATTGTTCTCCAATCTCTCATCATCTGTTATAATATTCAATAAGTGGTGTTATTTATTAATTTGTTTGTTTGATAGTTTTAGCACTTTTCATTCAGGGGCTCAAGGCAGTTAAAAAATCACAGTGCACCGTGCCCTGTCTTTTGCCTAACAACATCTTTGTGAGGTAGAAGGACTAAGAGTGAATGACTGGCTAAAGTCACTGACTTGATATATTTGATGGAATAGGTCAGTTATTATCTTATGACTCCATCAGATCTTATGACTCAGCTTTGAACTATCAATTATTGCACATTCAGAAATAGGCAACTTCACTCCTTAGGAACACCATTTCTTTTTGTACAATCATCCACCACCACCACCACCATTGCCTTCATCCTAATAATCTGAAATTTGGCAGGTATTTTTCCCATGGGACTTCTATTGTAAATTTCATCACATTTTGTTCCAAATCAACTAAGTTATACACTTTCTTAAAAAATAAATAAAATAAAAAAATAAAATAAAATAAAATAAAGGAATATGGATTGAAAATCCTTGTACCTATTCCTCTTAAATGTGAAACAATTTATCCTCTCAGTCATGTATGGTTGCCTGTAAATTCCATGCCATTCAAATGAAAACAAAATGTCATAACCATCTGTAATTTTTTCCCTCATGGCAAATATATAGGAGAACACAGCTCTGTTTTTCCAGTTCTCACCCTGGACCCTGAATTAGATTTGACCATTTCCAGAGCAACTTATTTTTCAAGCCACCACCTTTACCCCTGAACCAAGATTCCAAATGAATTGGGTACTAGCTCTGCACATTTCTACTAGTAACTAGGTTTTACTTCTTTATGAATAGGTAAATAATAATGTTGAATGTCATACTTGAGGTACAAATAGTTAAATGCAGTGTTCACAGATGGTATTCCTTAAGTAAGATAAACCTTATGTAACTCTATACACAGTTACAGAGTATGTAGGCTATTTAATTTACTGAATTATTACTATAAAAATTGGGAGAGGGTTATTAATGTTCCCCAGAAGCTACTAATATATTAAAATAGAAAGTAGAAAGAATTGTAGAAAGGATTATAAAGTAGAAAGTAGAAAGAAAGTTATAAGAATCAGACCGCTTATTGCTTTGGCTTTCTAAAGTTATTATTCAGAATTTTTAATCTTCTGGCTCTTAACAAGCAACCTATCCACAAGCAGATAGATAGATACATAGACAGACAAACTGACTGACTTATTTAGGAAAAATGATTTCATTGAAATTAAATAATATTCAACACTACTATATTGTCCTGAAAAGTACATGTGATAAACTATCTACATCCTCCTAAATCTTCTTCAGAAGCACATCCTACCCACAGCCTATTTTACAATCCCAAATTGTTGGTTAGTCTAGTGGGGTGCTGTGGATAGAAAATATGTTCAATAACTCTTCCTTCTTGGGATAACTGATGTAACTTTGGGAAAGGCTCACTTTCTTGGCTTTGATTCCCCAGTAGCCACACACACACACACCACATAAAAACTTCAGCCATTGCCTTGTTTTTATTAGCCATTTGGGGAGGTTTTCTGAATGAAGTACAGAAAATGAGGAGGTATTAAAATAGGAGCATGTGAAGTCCAAAAAACAGACATCTTCATTGCTCATGATAAATTTGCCACCATATTTTACTCGATATATAAAATCCTGAACTCTCTCTTTTTACATGCACAGAAACTCTCTTACATATATCTGGTGTAGCAAAAGAAGTAACTGTTTTCAATTTAGTGGCTATTAAATATGATGACTACTTGTCACGGAATGAAATAATTTTTTATCACCAACTCATGATCATTCATGGAATTTTCAGTTCACACAATACAACAATCACGCTGTCATTGAAGTACAAAATTATATTAGGCAAAATAAAAAAATTAACAGTAATGAACAATCCTATTTTTAAAATAGAAATATAAAGCAGTTTGCACCATCTAGTCTTACTTAAAAGTGTACCAGGTCCACCTTCTGCCAGGCAACATAAGTCACAACATTTTGACAATGAGAATTTCTAAATGTCTTAAATTATCAAGGGACATATTCTTAACTACCTCATCACCTGTTGGCTGTTTACTTGCTCAGCCCTGTTTCAATTCTTACTGGAAGCGAGGGAGGAAGGAAGGAAGGGGAAGATAATTGTCCAGGAAACTCCTGTCTTCTTTCTAGCGCATACAACAGGAACAAGTGTCAGCAGGTCACCAAAACTTTGGCTGTTTTGTTTTGAAACACTTGCTGTGCACAGGTCCTCGCGGGAACATTCTGACAGCCATATTGTGCAGCATGTCAGGACAGTATTGGATTTATAAATGGAGAAACTGCAGTTTAGTTACACTAGTGAGACAGAGAGAGATGAATATGGCAGGTACAAACAGTAACAGCTTCTTTTTTTCCCACCCAATTATTTTTTCTCTTTCCATTATAAAAGGCATTTTATTTCAGAACTTAATAGCATCAAAAGTGAGTCTCATGCAAGGTAATATCCACATGAATCTTCTACTAAGATAATTAAATCACTCTTTCCCACCTTTTCTTTTGAAACTGTATCTAATCACTAACTGGGTTCATACATTCTATTAAGCCATGATTTGCTTAATCACGATTTGAAGAAACCCTTGTAGGCTTGGTTCATACAACATGCTAATCCAAAACCAACCAGGTCATTTTATCTCTTCGGACAAACTGTGAGGCCAGTCAGTATGTGTCTAGTAGTCAAGCTGAAGAAGGGACTGGGCTCAGAAAGCTGTTTTTAGTTTCATGGCTACTCGGAAAAAATAAAAAGAATTACTTCTGAGCATATTTTTTTTCACTGCTGTCTAATTATAAACACTCAAATGCATCTGGGAGAGAAAGGGTTTCTATAGCAAGGATATAGCCCCATCATCTCCTTCTATGAAAAGTGCTGATCCAAGGCAAATGAAGTAAGAAGTTGGCAAAGGAAATGGTTAAAACTTTGGGTTAAGTTATGAAAAACTCAGTTGCATCTCATTCATAAACTTATTATTGGAGCTGCATCAATTGTGGCTTGTAACTATGGACGAACAATACTAACTTTCCCTAAAGGACAGAACTATATTTTTGTTAAAAATGCCTCATGAGGCAAGCTGTGACATTCTATAATAAAAAGCAGTATATTGGCACATGACACATGCAAATCCCAGAGACTATGGGAATCCCAGCACTCTCAGACTGAGTCAATTTAAATATACATAGTGGTGCAGAACGCAACTTTTGTATAAGTCTGAAGTGGTAAGTTTGTAATTTGGATGCCTGATACATAAGGTCGCTTCTCAAGCTTCCCCACGTGAAACCTGAGATTGAATAGTCCTGCAAGAGGACTCTACCAAGTGCTACAAATTATATACATTTGAATCCTATCTTTGTGAATAAAAAAAAAAAGAAATATAATGGGTGGCCATGGCCTTTATGTTCCTACAATGAATTCTTCATGAGGACAGGTGGTCTAATATTTTGCTAAATACATGATTACTCATAAAGAAGTCCTTGCACTTTTGACATTGACAATTTACCAGTCTCTAATATGATAATTTTGGAAGAAAGGTAACAGTAATAGTCTTTTAAGCATCAGTGCCCTTGTAGCTATAGATGCTGCATGACACTTCAGAAAGCCTGAAGTGATTCCACTTCCCTCCATTATCATTAGCATGAATGCACTAACAAGCAGAATTGACATATGCAAAGAAGCAAGCTGCCAACAGGTCTACTTGTGGTCAATACACATTGTTCCATTTAGCACACACAAAAATGCATGGGCAGACAAGCTACTGTAGAATTTTCCACTTCAGGCAAATTTTGCAGTTTCAGTGTTGTGTGATATTTGCTTTTGGGGTGATTGTTAAAAAAAACTAGGAAGCAAGGATGCTATGGCTCTCCATCCCCTTCATCAAATAAAATAGCCTAAACACTTGTGCAGATTATGGGTAATGAGATGAATTAACCAACAGGAACAATGCATAATTGCATATGAAAAACATTCTGGAAAACCCACTGAAAATCTGCTGAAAACAGTGTTGGCCAACCCCTGGCCTGCATACAATCCCTAAGCACCTAATTTCCCACCACTGAAATTTGGCAGGAAAATGGCTGACTTTCAGGAGTAAGAATGTTCAGGGTTTTTTCCCCACAAGATAGTGGTGGAAATGGAAGTGGGAGGCTTCTGAGGCGCATTTCCATCCTTAAAGCCTTTCATTCCCTCCTCCAGTGTTGGATAGCTGATAAACAATACATTTTTAAATGCTTATTTAGCAACCAGAATACTTTCTTCTTGTGAAAAAAGACAACATTACTATATTACTGAATGTAGGGAAGTTAAAGTTAATGTAGGGAACTATATAATTAAAAAGCTTATTCAGTCAGAAAATATTTGAAAGAAAGGGTATGGAAAATCCCCAATGCTATTTTACAATATTGATATGACCACTAAAAAGACCTCAAAGACCAGTGACCAAGGCCAGTTCTCTAATGCAGGTATAGCGAGCAGGCACACACATGTAGGAACGGGGAGTCCTGGGTGCTTCCCCAAGTCTTTCAGATCTTAAGAGATTGAGGCCAGCATTTTTAAATAAGTCTGGAATTCACTGACACTAAAAACAAATGTAGATGTTATAAGACCAAAGTACTTTGTGACAGTTTAATGCTCTAGATAAAAAAACTGGCCTCTGTGTTTTGCAACCTCTGGCTTTATCTGCACATATACCATAACTAAGTCATAGGCTGGCCCCTAAAAATAAATAAAGGATTTGTAGATGTGAATACTCTCTGGAAACAGCTCTAATGCTGGGAAATATGGAAGGAAAGAGAAGAGGACAACCAGCAGCAAGGTGGATAGACTCAGTTGCAGGGGTAATGGATGCACCATTAGAAGACCTGAAACACCAGCTTAGGGATAGATCGTCACAGAGAAAATCTATGTATGTGGTTGCTAGGAGTTGAAAATGACTCAATGGCACATAATCAGTCAAATGTGAATACAGAAATTTGTGTAAGATAAAGGAAAGCAAAGTGGGGTCTTAAGTTACAAGTCAGTTCTTTCAACATGATTAGTTGTGTAGGATGGCAAATTACCAACTGTTTACAAAACCAGAAAGAATCTGGTAGGACCTATTCTGACTAATACATTTTATTAAAAGCATCAGCTTTTGTGAGCAACACCTCACTTCATTAGATTCATGAAGTGGCTAAACTAACGTAGAATTCAAATTGGGATCAGGCTGGGACAGGGGGAGGGGGGGAGGGGGGAGAGAGAAAAGGGAGGCAAACACAATATGGTTGTGCAGATGCAGGTTACATGTGAGACAGATTGCAAGTACATTATCAATTAACAATTGTAATATGTTAAAAATCCATTGTGTTTGTGGAGATTTCTCACATAGCCTGAAACCTTTTGATGTGAATTCAGCATTCCCTTGCTTAATTTATACTGTTAATATTCCATTTTTCCCAAAATTTGAGATCTGCAATAGAATGTCCTGGAAGGCTGTTATTACTTTGTTCTTGTTTTGAGTCCTGATGTTAAACTTGTGCCTGTTAATTCTTTTGTACAAAGTTTGGCCTGTTTGTCTATGTAGAATCCAAATGGCATTGCTAGCAAATTATGGAACATATTATTTTAGAGTAAGAGCATTTGAAATACCTTTAGTCCAGGGTTTCTCAACCAGGATTCTGTAGAACTCTGGGTTTCCACGAGAGGTCACTAGGGTTCCCTGGGAGATCACAATTTATTTTAAAAATGTATTTCAAATTTGGGCAACTTCACATTAAAGATATAAGTTTCATTCTTTATTTTTAGTTTAAGAACACTGTTAATGCATATATACAGGCTGCACATGAAATCAATATAGTGACTTTGTAACTTCTGGACTATATTTGAGCCGGAATGTGCAGGGGTTCCCCGAGGCCTGAAAAATATTTCAAGGGTTCCTCCAGGGTCAAAAGGTTGAGAAAGGCTGCTTTAGTCTGTGTCTTGCATGTAACCTGCATCTGCTTAGCCAACCTATCTTCCACTGTTTCCTCCTCTACCTCAACCCAATTTAAAATCCTACATCATTTTAGCCTAGGCTCTAATGAAGTGAGCTGAGGCTCATGAAAGCTCGTGACTTCTAGTAAAATGTTTTAGCTAGAAAAGTGCTACCAGATTCCTTTTCATTTTGGACTACCACAGATTAACCTGTTTTTTCTTCTACAATGTCTACAGCAATAGAGGAAAGATTACAGGGGAAAGAATCAGGTACACTAAATTTATATGCATGGTGCTGCAATCACATAATGGAGCAAAATTTATGGCAGTTGAGGTATATAAATGAGAATTCAATTGTTGCAAGGCTCTGTCACTAATCACAGTGGCCTGCATATGCTTTATAGATAAGGACAAAGTGCTAAACAGCATTCTTAAAAGTTAACATTACTTGATTCGTGGTTTTTTTTAAAGAATATCTTGAAAGAAATACTGCGTTTTACACAGGAACCAAATTTTTCCACAGCTGTGCCTGCCAGGAGGAATGGAGACAAAACCAATAATATTTGTTTGAATAATATTTTAAGAACTCCAGTTTTTGTGGTTGTGTGTGTATATGTGTTTGTGTGTGCGTTAGAACAATGGGTCATTTTGCAGAGGTATCATGTATATATCTATGACATACAGAAATTTGTTCATCAAGTTTCACCAAATTAAGTAACAGCTATTTCTACACAGGAAATAATTCACTGAAAAAGTATCCAAAGGTTACAGAGTTTGATATATCTCCTCCACCCAGCATATGAATCTATTAAAAGAGAGAGAGGGTAGCAGCTGGATTAGACTATCCATCCCCAAATATCTGGACCAGTATATAGTTTCTTAAACTCCTAATTATAAGACAGATATTGGTGGAATTAGGAAAAGCATATAAAGAGAAGGAAAAGCTGTTGCAAATGACCATATTCTGCCATAATCCAGAGAAAAGCTGTGATAATGGATTAATTATCAATTACAAAGAAAAGAAAATTCAAAGGATTTAACTTAATTAGGAATAATAAAGTTGGATATGAAGAGTACTGTTATTTTTGACCAGCTGCCTTATCTTGTGGATGGGAATATTTCAAGGTTAGACTACTGACTCCACCATGTGTTAGGTCTTGCAGTGGTGATTTCGCAACTAAGTGGAATTTGTATAGTTTCCCAATTCTTTACAAAATACTCTTTTTAAAATATAACCAGTATTTATGAATAAATTAAATTCATTAATTTTATTAATGTACCAAATTAGGCTGTGTGTGGAAATACACTCAAACTGCCACTTAGCAGAGACTTATCATGAATGGATGGATGTTTGTGTTGTTATGGGACTCTGACCAACTTCACAGAAACTTTTTTTTGTTTTAAGCATTCTGTTTTCAGAAGCATACATTGCCAGTAATAAATGTACATTTAAACAAGGCTGAAAGTCAGTATCATAGAATCACTGGGTTGAAAGGGAGCTTGGAGGTCTTTTGGTGCAACTCCAGGGCCAGAATCCTCTTATCAACCCAGACACACAAGTTGCCACACAACGGCTTACTAGAAAAAGTAAAATTTGAGAGGCATCAGGAGATGATACAAAGAAGGTGGTGGCAATACCACAGTGCTTCATCAGGAATACATCTGAACAAGCCACTTGTTTGCAGAGGGCACTTAACCAGAAGAATCATATAAGCTGCTTTATTAAAAAAATCAAAAGAATAATCAGTATAACGCACTACTGTTTGCATCAAGAGGAGCAAGATACCAAGGGTGAAATGCAACGCTGGATGGTGGGTAGGTGATATGCACCCCTTTGACACACTAATATGCACACTGCCCGAAGCCACTTCCCAATGGCTTTCTCATTCAGAAGATTCTAAGGGTCCTGAACTTGGCCAGAAAAGGTCAATTTGGAGAAAAAGTAAGTGATCATGGAGTGTTTAAAATGCAGAGTCCTGAACCAGTTTACAATGACAGCAGCGGATTTCAAAATTTTAATCTTTCCTGCTCCCCAAGAATGTTAGGGCTTGAACTGGGAAACTTTAGCATTCAAAGAATGTTCCTTATTACTAAGCTATCCAAGAATCTACTGATTCCATTATACAGAAACCTGACGCCCTCCAGAGGCACTGAATATGGACTTCCATTATGCTTGGCCTGCACCACTGAAAAACTGTACTCTTAATACATCTGAGGGCAACTGGTTCGGAACAGCTGGCAGAGTTGCTATTGTTGTTTTAAGATACCTCGATTGATAGAAAAAGAAGGAAACAGAAAAAAAAAAAGTCTTTTGTCCCTTCACAGCAAATACTGAAAGCTGACTCAACACATTCTTCAGGTAGCATTAAAAAAAAAAAATCTGGCAGCTCCTAACTTACACATTTCGATATGCTCTTAAAAGCAGGCTTCTTACCCGTCACTTCAGCATGTTGTAAATGTGACCCTGATACAAAAACTACTGGTACTAATGACACACTAAAATAAATGTCTACTGATTGAAGGCCCTTGTGATCACCTCTGACCCCATTTCTGTAGCTCATGGTAAACCTAACATTATCTCCCTGCCAATGTGTTTTACTAAGAGGCAATGACTTGGTGGAGAGTTATGGGCCTGAAAAACTCTTGGAAAAAAATGTTGGAAGTAGAGTTTTAAGGCAACTACTGATATTCAGTGCTAATCTCTGTAGCTCATTCTTTTTTCAGCAACTTTTTTCACTTCAAATAAACATTCCAAAAAAGATTACAAGGGGCTTCTACTGCAACAGAAAAATCACACCAAAGGAAAGAGTTGAAGGTGAAAAAGGGGCCTAAATTATGTTCTTTTATAATAAATAAAATTATTGAATTATTTCCTAGTTTACCAAGAAGGAAGGAAGCATAATTTTATTTGTAATTCACTTTAAGATATAAAATAATTTCTAATACATCAGGAAACTTATATTGAAACCAATTTCTACATACAGTAGAAGACACTGCAATGCTTAGCTGCATATACAGCCATGGTTGTAAATGCTGTTTCATTAGCCTGGATAGTTACACAGAAAAATATTTCCAAAAACCCTGTTGCACAAAATCATTCAGGCAAGAAATTATATTGAACCTACTGATAAATCAGTCAGATAGACTGTTAAAAATCATATACTCAAAGCAGTTTATTAAATGAATTAGCCAAACTCAATGGTCAAAATGTGCACCATCTACTTAATACTACTGCTTAGAGCCTAGCTTTAGCTAAACATGCAGGCAAAATACAACAGTAATGCCTCATGGTCATTAAATTCATATTCACCACATATATTAATATAGGCATGAAATGATAACAGTTCTACCTATTCCAGCCTTAAAAATCATATAATCTCTTTAATGCTATGGTGATACAAATAATTTTATAAATTCTGATGTGCAGGACAATTTATTTGACCTCTTCAAGTAAGTTCAGATCCCAGCTTAATCAGTGCCAGAAATATAAATATACACTCTGTACTTTCAGACTTGCAAGACTGATGTCGGCCTCGAAACCAGACAGGAATCACAACCAGATGAGCTAATTCTACTTTGTTGCAAAGCTACATTTACAGAATCTTGCAAGTCTGAAAGAACAATTCTCCCCTCCATCAGCTTTACAGCCCAAGAAGCTAGGGAGAGTCTCTGCTAAGCTGCTTGCTCTTCCCACTATCCAGTTGCAGCCTACGCTCTCTTATCTGACTGGTCCCTTGAGAGCATCTTTCCCACATAACATTACACTCCTGCAGCAGCTTGCCCTAAAGCTCATACTTGGCTATTCCAAGATGACGAAGTGACAAAATGTGCTCCAAATATTATGACACAAATTTTGCACCTTAGAGATATCTTGTCACAAGCACAAAAGAGTACAGCTTGTGTTATGATGTCACAATACACACTCCCTCATGATGGCCAGGTTTGAGAGACTATGGGAAGAGAGTGGAACGAGGAGTTTGGTTTATTATTTTTTTTAATATATATATATTTATCCTGTCTTTATTATTATTATTTTTTAACAAATAACTCAAGGTAGCGAACATACCTAATACTCCTTCCTCCTCCTATTTTCCCACAATGGCCCTGTGAGGTGAGTTGGGCTGAGAGAGAGTGACTGGCCCAAGGTAAGCCAGCTGGCTTTCATGCCTCAGGAAGGACTAGAACTCTCAGCCTCCACACAAACTTACAGTTTATGTAAGAAGAGGCAACAGAGTCTAGATATGAGAGAATGTGGGAAGGAAGTATTTCTAACAGACCCTACCTTAATTAATGCCCTATGATTCTGGCTGAGAATTTATTTTTAGCTGTTTTCAAGATTCTGTTTTTACTCTATCCTAGCACAAAGGATATCTTCCAGAAATCTGTGTTGTTCTTGCTACTATGCTTGATTTGCCTGCAATGTGGGGTAGACACTAGCTGTGGACACCTCTCAGCCAACCTATCTGATACTTGTAACATTTCCTTAGCTGCTGCCAGTAGAGCGAATGGGAAACAGGTCCCCTGCCTTCACAGCCTGCTGGCTTGCGAGAGAAGTGCTCTCATCTTTCGGCTCTGCTTTTATGGGGCAAGCCGGCAAGTTCTGACAATCCTCCAACTTTGCACATGCAAATCCTGCTAAAACTGAGATTCCCCCAAAGTTACTCACTATCTCTTAAGGGGATAACCCATAGTTAGAGAACCCCTGTTTAACCATATTTTATTGGCTATATTATGCATATAGCCCCAAAATCTTGAACAGAGTCCCCATAGCCTTTCCAAAAAAGTAACCATTAACATGGCAAAATTACCTCTGTATTAAATACATGGGGATAACTATATGAATAGTATTAATTTTACTGTATATACATGTAAATTTAATCAGCCCCACTGACTCACCTATGTTTAGAAGTGCTGAGTCCAACATGCCAATCCAAGGCCAAGTGAAGACTCAGATTAGAAAAGTTCTGCATCCCTACTTTTATCATGGTTTACAAAGCATAATAGTTTATATAGTACACTAAACTCAAACCAACAGATCATTATGACTTAAAATACTGTATGATCTAGGCCTCAGAGTGAATGTATTCAATTAAAAAGTTACTGAATATGACATGTATACTGTATATAATATAAAGGATTCATATTACTTCATTCAAAATTTGCAGAACAAGTTATTCCCAAATAAACAATGGAACAGTCAGTAATGGTGGGAATCAGATCCATTTCCCCAGTAACAGGATTATTACCTTCCTTCTAATGGGAAAACAGATGTGTTAATGGTGGGAAAGATATCTGGATCCCATTACAGTTGAATGGAATAAGATAATCTATGGAAGCTTCAATGCTGAGGCTATTACTCAGCAGCATGGTATGGGGAATGGCTAACATGATGAGGGATTTCTAATCCAAAGAGCCATCAAAAGTCAAATAGGGAACTGAAGCATTTGACTGGAAAAAGAAGTGAAAAACGATGTTTTAGTCTGCCTTCTCTCCACTAATCCTAATGAGAGAGAATGAGTTGCTTTGCTATCAGCAACAACCTTGGTCTTAGAGCAACTATAGGAGCATGGCTTTGCCTTTTGCCTGAGTACACACCCTGTTACTGTCATTATTAAGCTATGTTTAATGACCTAAACACCACTGTTTAGGGTGGTTTGCTGTAACTAAACAAAAGGAAGTGAATGATCCATTTTCTATTATATTTACTTACTCAGTAATGTTTACTCTGGGGATCTCCTCCCCCTCCCCCCTTAATGCAAGGTAGTGAGAGATCTGTCTGTGTGCACATTGGGAGGTGGGGGAGGAAGAAAGAAACTATTTTGAGAGAAAACAATATACAACTATAACCACAAAAATCCTAGATCTTTATACCAGGGATAAAGCAAAGCTTTATGGAAGGTTTCTGTTGGGTGGAGGCAGGGCGTTGTTATTCTGCTATCCAAAGGATTAAATTTATGGCTGCAGCTTTATCTGGTTGCTATCTTCTTCTTATGTTCTAACTTAGACAGAAAAACTGACCTATGACCAAGAGGGCTGATTCACAGAAAGCAGACACAAGGGAATGTGACAGATATCCTAGTGTCACACAACTGATCTGTACAAACCCTTCTGTTTACACCCAGATGGACTTTACAACTGACATCTTAATAAAATTACAAGAAATTTAAATGTTCTGATTTATATCTCCACATCTGTAGGGGTGGGAGTGGCAGGCTAGTGATGAAACATAACTTAAATACTTGTGTCAGATGTCAGGATGCAACTACAAAAGGCCAGGCTGTGTTTTTGTGATGTTGTGAAACACTTTTTTGCCATTTTCCCATTGTCATGGTTTCTACCAGCCACCTGTGGATTTTAAACTGCTGCATTATAGATATATTGAATACCTTCAAATTTTGCTTTTTTGGCAGCACCCAGATGGCCTCTCTGATCTTGAAAAAGCAAAGCAGGACTCCACTAAGCTAGTACCTGGAAAAGCGACCACCAGGAAATCCCAGAGCTGTAGGTTAGATTGGAAGTTAAAAAAAGAAAAGAAGTTCTAGAAGGCAAAGGCAAATCATGCTGTTTGCCATTGTTGTCAAGAAAACACTAGATTCAAGAAAGAGGTGTTGTTGCTGTTTTAAGATAAGATTTTTAGAATCTGGAGGCTTTATTTAGCCCTAGTTGTCATATTCATGTCCATTTCAGAACGCCAGTGGGAAAGGAGTATCCCCGCACCCAGTAAAATTTTATTAACCAGTCCTTGTTTGCAGACTGAAATGATACAAACTGAATAGAGTCAGAGTTCTTGGCTTACAGACCTGAACTTCATAAACAGTCTTCTAAAAATATTTTGCAAATTCATGGGAGTTGTAGAAAATTCTTCTATCCAGAGCAGATTCAAGAGCTCACTTTACATAAGCACAATTGCTTTTTGTTAATAAACACCACCTTCATATATAATCCATAATTTTATCTATGAAACAATAATCTGCATTGAAGTTAGCTAGAGGAATATATACTATTATGTTTAAAGATCAACATTCTTCTATGATTTCCTTGAAATAAGAAGATTAATTCCCAAATCAGTCTGTTTCATGTTTGAAACTCTGGAATAATATGGATTAGACCCCAGCCATATTTATTCTCTCCAACCTCTTCCAACTTTTTTTGAATTTTTGATTGCTGGGACCAATTAAGAATTCTTGGAAAGTTGAAGTAGTGCAACTTAAGACTTGAGAGAGTATTACCTCACTATGGATTTTTCTCTTGTGGCTACTACTGGTTATTACTAAATGTCACAAAAAGGCAAACTATCAATTCTTATTTATGTATTTGTGATCCTTTAGAGTACAGTGGTCCTCTTTGCACAACACAACTGATTAATTCAACCATCTCCACAGGCAAATGACTTATTGTGATAACTTGCAATTGCTAATATCTCAGTCAGGGGAAGTTTCTATTTCCTAGGTTCTCTCAACCACTGCAAGGGAGATTAGGATGCTGTCAAGTCCTTCTTGATAGTGAAAAGAAAAATTTACAAATCTGTGGTGACCCTCATTAGTGTTGGCCCCTCATCAATCTTTCATCCTATAGCAGGGAGCCAAAAACTTTAACAGGGAGAGAAATGGTGTATCTAGAGCAGCCTAATTTTGGAGGCAAGAGCTTCTAGAACTTCATCCCTGTTACGGCGGTCAGATGAAATTCCCATCAATTCTATTGTCCATTTTCTGACAAATTGTCTCCCTCTAATTCTATCTTCACTAACATGTTACCACCCCGAACCAGTTAAGTATGCTGTGTGAACAAGGTCGAGGATATGGCTTTATTTATACTGAAATCATTATTAAATTTGATTTATTTTAGTGGGCCTACTTTGAGTAAAGCTAAACTCCACCTTCTATACTTTAAAAGGGAAGAATACATGAAGATATTTTTCTTTTTTCTCTCTTTTGATTGAGTTCTTTGTAGGGGTATACAGTTTAAATAAAAGTTAAAATGTGTAGCTTTATAAGATGTGCAAGCAGCTTGCATTTGCTTGCCAAATTTCAAGAGCTCTGTTTGGCTTGGCCTGCAGTATGCAATCCTTCATTTGTAGTTTCCTTAACTGCAATTATACATCCATTTCAACAGTGAAACTTTGCAAGAACAAAAATTAATCAGCTTCACCATTAGAGGTGTTAGCAGCTTACAGAAGAATTTCAACAGATTGCTTTGTCAGGATTTCTTTAAAAGCCAAGAAATAAACACTCAAACTTCTTATGAACACATACCTTTAAAAGGAGGATCATAATACTGAAATAGTAACATTTATTTCTTGCAGTTCACCCTATCCTACCAAATTTGTTCTTTACCAAGCATTTCATCGGTATTTTCCAGTGCTGTTCCATCAATTTTCCTCATTCTGATCAATAATTACTAAACAAGTAGCTACAAATTTCTCCATATTTTTATGGATACAGACCTATTTATGAGGAGCAGCTCTGACTATTGTGGAAATGGCACACTTCTTTCCTATACTCAGCTGAACAGCCATTGCATATTTGAGAAGCATCCGCTGCATCTGGAAAGGTGTACTTAGGTTGCTTCCTCAACTTGAGTTAGTTCCTTCCTTGAGTGGAACTGATTTATATGCATGGATTTGTACATACTTGAATCTCAAGAATGCAAAAGAACATTAGCTTGGAGAAATGGTAATCAATGTCTGGATCTAGTCTACTTGGGCCTGCAAACCATCTATGTTTTCATCACATGATGAAGGAGTTTCGGCAAACTTCCCTTAGGTCTTTGAAAAGTACTTACACTGTCCCACGTGAAAATCTTAGTTGAGAAAATTATTGTTGGGCAATTCAGTAAGACAGTTCAAATGTACACAAAGACTATGTGTCCTAACAGTCAGAAATCACGCTGAGACGAGGAGTAGGTCTCTAGTGTTTATTACTGCTACATTAAACAGAATCCTAACAGACTGAAGAAGCGTGGGAAAAACCCAGACAGATAAACCCCGAAAGTTAGGGAGGGTCTGATCTGTGTCTCTTTGAATGGCTGCTTAATTCCTCAGTACTACGCATGCGTTTTCCCCCCTGGACAGGGACCCCCTCCTGCTCGCCATCAGTACTCATGACACTATGAGAGCTACATAGGTACAGTATATCCATGAGGAATTTTGTGAATAAAGCAGCCTCATGAATAAAGATAACTATGTGTGACATTCCAAGCCAATTTGTAATGGTTGCAACTTCCTTGCTACTGGTGCTTCTTTGTTTTGACTAAATACTGTTCTGTCTTCCAGGGTGGAAAAATGAGTCACATTAATCAAGAAACAAACAGAAACTAGGAAAACTATCCCACCAAGGCAAATAACAGTGCACAGAGAAAGGTTTACTATTAAATCACTTAGGCTATCTAGAATTTTGGCTATGATATAGCCCTGTCCTCATAGACCAACAAACCACTTGATTTATGAAGTAATCTTATAGTTCCCTCTCAGGGAAGTGCACCTGGAGCACAGCTATGATTAGTGTTTTCACTATTTAATTTGCAAGATGAAATTAAAAGTTTGATTTTGACAGTGTAAACTAGCAGTAACTTGAATTTCCCCAGAATATTTTAATATAGTAACTTTTTTTTAAAAAAGAAACATTTTAAGTAATCCTCTACTATATATAAAACTACAGTCACAAAATTAAATTCATATTTTAGAATAGATATAATGGATGGTTTTAATAACTAAGTATAAAATGAGGTAAAAAGATATTCTCTTTAATCTGTAATGGCCTTTGCATCGAATAATTTGTCACATGCAGATTTCAGCTCAGTCATCAAACACCCACTTAAAAAAATTATGGTTCTTCATTGAATTCTGTCTTTCCTGAGATAAAAGTGTTTCCTGAACATTTTCTCATCTTCAGGGCTACTAATTTGAAAAAGCTTGTCACTCTAAGTCTAGGGAGTGGTGGGATATTGACATTACTATGAATTATTTAATGAAAATTAGCAGTGTTTCTCATCCTATGAGATTCCTCTTTCCAAGCAAAGCATCCTGTTCTTATGCCTATGTTGTAAACCTAGTTTCTAGAGTTAGGAAGGGGTCCGTTACACACATAGTCCCAGATTTCAGTAATTATGTTTCTTTCTAGTTTGTTATAAGAAAGAATGCATATGTGAACATATTCTGTCTCAGCTGATGTTATACAGATAAAAGATAGATCAGCTATATATACTAACTGACTGCCATGGCAGAAAAAAATATACATCAGATTTTACATCACTATTTTTTCAATATGAAAGTCTGAAGGAAGTTTATAAAATTCTTACATATTGAAAGAATTGGGAAGGAAGTTGTGGGAATTATGCAGCCTTGTCTTGCAGAACTTTTTCTCAAACATTGGCACAGAAGCAAGACAGCCCACTCCTGTTTTGAATGGCAAGAGATAGAAAACATTCTGGCATCGATATCTGGGTGGACACACAACCCTAAGTTCTGATTATTTGTATCATTTGCTGCTCTTTGGATGTTATCATTTATATATGGCCATTTCATTATTTCTACTTTTAAATATATTATTCTTTCGCATATCAGTAGCATACATAGCCTTCTAATCTGAAAGGCTGCTCAGGTTGTTAAGTCCCAAGTTCCAAAAGCATCTAATGATAGAACTGGTATTTTTGAATAGCCTGCCAGAATGGGAAAATGCTCTTTGTATGTTCACTGAGATCTCCCCATTCAACCTGGCCTAGATCCTTTCATGGATCTGAAGTGAGGAAAAAAAAATCCTATAAGAGGATGATAACACAGCTTTGGCTTGTCTGTTTCAAAAAGAGAGCCAGTCTACAGAACAAAGCAGTTTCTTTCAGTGGCAAAACAGGATGTATGGTGACCTGGGCCCAAGTCCCCATCCCTACCACCAAACCGACCTGTTGCCCAGAAGATCTGCTTCCTTGTGCTTACTATTGATGGGTCTCCAGACCAATATGGTTTCCTGGGCAACCGCTACATGGGCAGTGTTCTGAGAAAGGTGGCAGTCCAATTGACTGGCTGGAGGCTATGTGGTTGGGTCGGAAGAATCAATGAGTCATTCTCCCATCTCAGGTGGTAGGTCCTTCTGAATAAACTGCTTAAAAATGGTAACTCAACAATTACCAGAAGCTTAATTACTCTCATGCAATCCTAAAACTATACAATTGCTTACTCTTGTTACCAAGGACTCAAATACACAGAATAATGGAGAGATGCACTGTTATTCTGCAGAGTGCTAGAACTAGGAATAAAGAGGAAGCAACACAAACTATCACAGGTGTATTGAACAATAAATGGAAATTCTTTGGAATTATCAATGTGATATTGGTAGTAGAAATGGGATGTCAGTGTGTCACAAAATACACACACATATATTCCTCCTCCCCCTCAGTATTCTGTATGGTGTTTGGATATGTGCAGGCACAGTGGTTATGACTCTGACTATCACAAATGATAATACAAACAAGTTTGTTCTGACTGATACAAGGAAGTTGTAGCTATTGGAAAAACAGAGGTAAAGTAAGGTCACAGGTTGTTTTTTTAAATTATGAAGACAGATTTGTTGACGGTTGCATAGTGGCAAAAAGCATTTACGGGAGACTTCATTCATCTGCTTAAAGCCAATGAGAAGGTGTGCTACAGCATTTATGTTTTAAGTATTATCAATGTAATACAGATTGAGAACTAAGATATTACCAGTTATTTGTGACTATGTTATTTATAGGAATGATTCATCTAAAAATACCTAGGTCTGAATAGGTGGGTCGGCATTCCCATTATTCTTGAGATATGACAGTTAAAAATAGAATTCATCTTTTATTTGTTTGCATTTTTTTCAACATAAAAAAGCAACAATAACAAAAATACTTCAAAAAGATTTGCTGAAAACAAAAGGGAAAGGAAAAACTCATTGGAAAACCCCAGGAATCCCATGTTCATTAAATTTTGAGAATTTGCCAAGGTGATTATAGATGCTTTTCTGGGAAAAAGTGGGGCTCTTCTACTTACAAATGAAGGAAGCTTCAAGAATGTTTTTCTTCCTCTTCTTCCATTGTATAAGAGGCTTCCCATAATTATACCTTAAAAGTATGAAATATTTTGGTATAATACAGCTAAAACTTTGCTGAAATTGTCCTTCTATTTCTCGAAAGTTTTCTTCTCCTATGAAGGGAGCTTCTGGTGTTCTACTACCTTCAGAAGGTATTTTAGATTTTCTTTTCATTGTATTTTGGCACTCACTTTATTCTTAAGAAAAGGTGGCAAGTTCTGCCGGTTTTGCTGTTTTTTCCCATTTTTTAAATTATTACAATTTTTTTTTCAAATTCATCTCTATTATTCTAGCTTTCCTAACCACCTATCCTTCCTAATCTGGAAATGTAGTAAGTTATTTCACGATGTCTTCTGCACACATTTAACTTAAATGTGTGAACTCAGGAAAGCTATAGACAATTAATTATACAATATGCAATTGCCATCACCATAGAATCAGGGTACAGGCAAGAATCACTTTCTCTCGCACACACACCAATACTTTTTTTCCATGGGGAGATAAAATTAAAGCAAATAAAGATTTTAAAACCCACACTTTATTTTCATTCAATAACAATCAGATTTGATTAGTTGATTCCACTGGTATCCATCAGCTGAAAGAGCAATATTTACAGGTAAGAAAGATTCATTCTGCACTACCTTCCTTCAATAACCCAAATTCAACTCTGTAGCACATGTGCTTGCACCCCAAGGAGACAGTGGGGGACAGGGGGATGAACTGAAGATTCATTACAAAAAGAAATCTGTTTTGAAAACAGAACAATATCATCTGGAACAGCACTAAGTTATCAATCTTTGATGTTTTAAAGGTGAAGAAAAAGATAAAAGTAGCAACACTTTCAACAGCTGTAATTATAGCATAAACAATAAGACCAGCTAATGATTCCTAATCATGCCAAAAACCATATTTTTTTGAGGACCTAGCACAGCTGCCTTGGAAGTCTGAAGAGACAGATAAATGCAAAGACTTCAGTATAAAACCAGAATTTCTTCAGTAATTAGACAAAAATTCTAATGGAAAAGAGAAGCAGAATTTCTTTTTCAAATGCAACAGCACAAAAATATTGAAAACCAAGGCCTCCATTTAGGTCATGCTGATCTGAGTCCCTTTAGTTCTCATCAATTTTACTCTTCACTGAAGATGGTGTACCTTTGATGTGAACTAATTACATTCAAAACATTTTGTCAAACAGCTTAATGTGGATGCCAAATAAGCTCTATCTGTCTAAACAGGGCTTTAGAAAACTTATCACTTTCACTGTTAACTAAGAGCTAAGTTCCACTTCAAACAAACGATTATCCTGAACCCAAAGGCGATCTGTATTTAAAAACAGCTAGTGGCAAGCAAAGAGTAAAAATGAATAAACTACTAATTTATCTCTTTTTTAGTTTGTATTTGCATTGCAATGTATAGAGAGGCATTTTTCTTTATTATCTATATGCGTGTAATATATAGAGTAAAGCATACAATGCCCAAAGCACAGATGTTTTTTATCTGATAAAATCTACATGATCTACAAGTGTTTCAGGACAAGCATACTGTCTAATATCTGTAGCATTATTTCAAGATTCTCTCTAAAGCATCTTGTTTATTAAAAATGCATTAAAAAGAATTGTTGTAAAGAACAACAAGAGAAGACCACATGCAGGATGTTGGAACTTTGCTGCTGAAGCTTAGAAAATACTGGCATTTAGCCCTGTGAATAAAAATTGTTCTTATTCAGAGATTTCACAGGAAAATATTTTCCTTTTTTCCTTCTTTTAATGGAAGATTGGAGAGATGCTTGAAATGGGCAGACTTAGTTGCAAGAAAACAAGTTAGGGTTTTTTTAAAACTATATTTTTAGGGTAAACTCATTCATACCTTATGAATCCTTCAGGACTGTTTTTACCGTGAAAAACTAAAATATAAATGGTAAAACAAATTACCATAAATAATAAAGCCCCCATCAGTTTAGACAAGGTCATGACAAAATGTGACATTGAATGGAGATACTAATAATTGAAATGTATTCATACGTGATGTCTCATTCACCTTTACCATTCCAGCACTGGAATATTATTTGGTGCCAACCAATATCATTGTGTGCCTATCCTTTAACTTCTCCCATTAACACCTATA
The DNA here is from genome assembly GCF_035149785.1 of Candoia aspera. Lineage (NCBI taxonomy): Eukaryota > Metazoa > Chordata > Lepidosauria > Squamata > Candoiidae > Candoia > Candoia aspera. The sequence continues at coordinate 55,173,932 of NC_086158.1, read as the reverse complement.
ATATGTTCTGAAAAATCAGGCAATCCTTTTCTATTTTGGGAAGAGGGAGAAAACAGTATACACACAACCCTGCATGAACTATTACACCGTGTTAACAATAATACAGTCAACAAAAGCACAGCAACCACAGTTCCCGTTTTAAACCAACCCCAGCAGCTTCACTGATCATCTACAGAATCCCACACAGAATGTCTCTATAATTCTAAGCCAAACTATTAATGGAGAAGTCATGGTTGTGGGAACAACATTCTGCTTTTCCCATACCATAAGCCATCACAAATGTGAACAAGCCTCCTCTTTAATTTTTCAAATGCTGCAAGACTGATTTAAGAACTGCATTATTTTTTATTCAAATAATATCTTTACATTGAGATTTCAAAATATTAGAATATTCAAAATATTAGAATATAAGAAAGAGATGGCTTTCTTATATTCTGTTCAAAATTCCTCGTATTTTATTCTGAAAGTGGTAATGATATAGTAGATAGTATCTTGAGATAGTATCTGATTAACTCATCCCTCTGAAATACATGTTTCTGTCAGGAGAACAAGAAGAAGGTAACTTCACAAGGTTTCAAAATCTGCTTCAGAGAACTGAGAACTCTCCAGAGCATGTTTTGCAGTCTTAACTTTAAGGGAAGGAAAGGTCTTTTTCCAGAAACACTGGTTTTTATTCTTGGACTGGACTAAGGAAATTATGCCAGCTATGAAGCTCACCTAATAACAATTTCTGCTTGCAAAGGAATAAAGAATAAATTCAAATGTATTAAAATACCAACATAACTGTAGATTGTCAGTCTATAGCAGAATAAAACTACAATATGGAGAGCCAGCTGACATAATAGTTAAGGTGATCAGTTAGGGCTGACAGACCCAGACTTAAGTCCATGCTAAGCTACTGAAGCTCACTGAATGACTCTGGACAAGTCATTCTTTCTCAGCCCAACCTATTTCACAGGTTTAGGGGGAAAAATGGCAGATGGGATGTGTGAGATAAACAGATAGACAGCATCATTATAGGAACCCGTTAACTTTCGAAGACTACTAATCTTGTAAAAAAAATGCTATCTTCAATCTTAGCATGGTGATTCTAGAACACAAGAATATGAGGGACAGCATATTTTTATTTTTATTTATTATTCAAATTTAGCCACCGCCCATCTCCCCCAGAAGAGGGACTCTGGGTAGTTTACAATAAAATCCCACATGAAACATAAACATTAAAATCACATAAAACAATTATGCTAAAACACAATAAATAAATAAAATCCAAGAAAGATGTAAAATATTTTAATATTTTAAAAATATTAAAAAGTTAAACAGTGATGTCATAGAAAAGCATCTGATGGGTACTTTATGACCAATTAATTATAGCTTTTGTTATACATGGCAACAGGACAGCCAAATCTTGTTTGGGTACAATTTATTTGCCAACAGAAAACTCCCAACAGATTTGTTTCTACATGTACACCCACACACACTGCTACAGATGGATACAATTTAATCCAGTCCAATGAAGTCCAGATCCATGGGCCTGAAACCCTGAGGAATATGCTAAGGATTAAATTATTATTACCTTTTAAAACAAAGACACAAATTAACTCTTCTGTAAGATATTACACCCAGGGGCCACACCTTAGAATAAATTAGAAATGGTCAGATTACCGTTAGATTATGGTTAGTCTATGGTTAGTATATTGGCAACTATTTTCCACCACTGGGCCCACATTTTTCTCCCAGCCTTGGAGGTCATCATGTAGCATACCTGGAAATGCAGTGACATCACCAGGATAATTGGGACAAAATTGTCAACTCAGTTTTCCCATTTTTCAGGCAGCTGGGAAGGTTTGAGATGCAACATACATACAATAAACCTGCAGAGGCTAATGGTACCCATTTTGCACTTTTTGTCAGCCAAAAGGGACAAAAAAAGCAACCCCAAAACACAAAATACAAAACCCAAACCCAAACCCAGAACAAAACACAGCACCAAAATTGCAGCCTGTGGGTTCTCTCTGGACTGCAGAAATTGGGCAAGAATCATGATTGACATGTAGAAGTTTGCTCATGCCTGTTTGTGAACACCCTATATCTCTTCCTATCAGAATCCACAGAACGGAGTTCCCCATTATGTATTTTTTTTTAAAAAAAAGGAATTATCACAAACACTGAAGTTCAGATTATGTAGTCCCACTTTACAGATTTTCCCCTTACACTCTCCCCACATGACAAACATTATATCAGGGATCACTGAAAAAGAGTAAAGGAAAAGAGTTACACCTTTCATCAGAGACAAAACACCAGGAGTGATCAGACCTTCAACCAGCCTTTCTCAACTTTTTGACCCTGGAGGAACCCTTGAAATATTTTTGAGGCCTCGGGAAACCCCTGCGCATTCAGGCTCAAATACAGACCAGAAGTTACAAAATTATTATATGTGTTTCATGTGTAGGCCTGTATATGTGCATTAACAGTGTTCTTACACTAAAAAAATAAAGAATGAAATTTACCTCTTTAATGTGAAGTTGCCCAAATTTGAAGTAATTTTTTAAATTGTTAAGAGCCCCCCTCTTTGGGGGGAGATGGGCGGAATAGAAATCTGAATAATAAATAAATAAATAATGATCTCCCAGGGAACCCACAGTGACCTATCGCAGAACCCTAGAGTTCCATGGAACCCTGGTTGAGAAACCCTGCTTTAGACAGTGAATGAATCCCTCAATTTTTTAACCTCAAATGCTCACCAGCTGCAACCAATCACAAGACAGGGCTAGTGAACTGTCTCTGGATGCACGGACTGCCCCAAAGTCGATCTGTTTGTACCATAACTTAGACTATAGCTCCATCAAACCAAAAATTCGTCTTTTTTTATCCTAATATTTATCCTAATATTATCCTAATATTTCCTCAACCATATCTAGCTGTAGTTAGAAAGGGAAAAAGTGTCGCAGTTTTGATTAAGTGGGAGTCAGACACTTTAAAAGCTATATTGCAAATCAGTAGCATTCTACCAGTAGATCCCAATCTGTCAATCTGCAGAACATTTACCTTTGCTATATTTAGAACCTGTTTTATCATCTTTGCGCATATATGTAAAATCACGTTACTGGCTACAAACAGTAATTTCTTGAAATAATACTTGAACATAATATTTGAACTCTCTTCCTGAAAGAACATTCTGCTTCCATATAAGCTTTCAAATGCATGATGTCCATTATTATAATTGTATTCTCTGCTAATCATAGTTCTAAGGTTTTTATTGTCTATGCATGTAATAAAAGAATAAATATAATGAAACATTGAAAGCATTTTGCTTTGAAATTCTTCCACTTATCTTTCAAAATGCACAAAACATGATAAAGGAATCAAAATGAAACCATATTATGTTACTAAATGAAACAAAGAAACTGAAACTGCAGAAGACAAACCTATTTCTTTCTGTTATCTATTACATGCCAATATGTACACTATTCTGACATAAGATATAAGAAATAAAAAACAGATAACTTCATGTTTTGGTTTTAGTTCTACTATATAAGTATCAAGTATTCCAGAAACTCTGCTAGTTTCTTATTCTGTAAAAGCAAGTACAGTATGGATCTATCACATGCTATAGCATAATATATCTACCACTTGGCAATGGAAACTGTCAGTTTTCCTTCTGAAACTAAAAAACAGTTTTTGGGCAGTAAAAACTTATCTCATGTCTTAAAATGATGAGTAGTTTTTCATGTTTCAGTAAATATCGCAACATGTAAATATTTCTCATCTTTTGACATATGCACATCCCTGAAAAATTCCAAAATGACATGATGTATCTGGCAGGTGGGCATATTAGCTGCAGACATGCTAAGTGATGTGCCTCAATGTACCCACTCCAGAGGAAACACAACATTGACATCACTATTCTCTTATTACATGATACCTTCCAGGGACCTGGCAGTGATGAAAAGCTTATCATGTTTATACATTCATTTAGGTGAAACCTAGCATATACAAATTTGCTTGTATCCTGGAGGGGCATGTGAATCAGATATGTTCATATGGATTTATCATCTTGACCCATTTTAATATGAACATCTGAATTGATTTGGAAGATCTATCCATTCCATTCAGACATCCAAATCAATTCAGGGGGAATTTCCAAATAGGATATGATCTATCTGGGGATGAGTCAGACCATGAACATTCACATGATCATGATCAGAAAGCTTCTGAATCAGTCTAAATCGATTCAAATAATCAAATATTCACACATATGTAACATCTTGCTTCACTATACAGTATGCTTAGAAATATAATAGAAACTAATCCAAAATGCATTTAGAGTGATACACATAAAAACTGGCACTTCTTTTTCCAAATCAACTCTATTCCTAGGCAATCAGAGGTCAAAAATAAACATTGATAATGAAAGGGCAAGAAAATGGCTTGGTATGGCTTGATATGCATGTGAATACTGGGGAAAAAAATACCATTCTTCTTGTCACTCATCTCTTAAAAGGGAGCTTTAGAAGCCCTTACAGTAAAAATGCAGTGGCTGTTAGGGTTTTATCTTAGATTAAAATGTAATGTATACATACATATAGCATATCTCTAGAACTTATCTATTCAGACTGCAACATTCAGATTAAAGTTCAAGGATTGGGTGAGTGAAAGCAGAGAACAGAAGCTAAACCATATTAATCTACAGGCAGAAAATTATAATGCCTAGTTCTAGTTAACAGCTACCAAGGTTATATAGCAATGTTACATATACTGGAAATCTACTTGGATTTTACCATTTTAATTTGCCAACCCACAACTGTTCCCCAAACCAAGAGAACTTAAAGAGTTCATCATTTAAAAATTGATCAGAAGGACATTTTCAGAACAACAAAACAGCTCTTTTTATTTTAAGAGTGGGCCACTATATTTATTTTTTATTCCTCTCATATTCTGTAGGAAATACTTGATACATCTTACTTCAGATGCCAAAGCCCTACTGATCCTTCTTTAACCAGAGTATCCTTTAACTTTTCAGTTTAACACACTGAACTATAATCCAATAAGAAACCAGGGTGTAATAATGGAGTTAAGAAACTCCAAACAGCAGGTCAGATTAATGTCAATTTAGCTGACTACCTGAATGGTACAAACAAATACACTCCATTATGTGTTTCCATATAATTTTCACATCAGACATTATGAGATTTATTTTCACCTTCTAAAGTAGCTAATTACATGACTGGCACTGAGCTTCCCTAGGTTTTGAGCACATTGAAAATTCTCAGTAAAACCATTTAACCAAGCATAGTGAAACTCACAAAAACACTTGTATTTTTTTTAATTTACATTTTCATTTATTTTGACATAGAAAACCAGAAAGGTTTAAATGCTGCTTGCCTATCAAGAGTGAGGTTTTTTTTAAGATTGTGATCTTTATTCACATTTTTTAAAAAGGAAGGATTAGAACAATGCCATTGAGATCCATACAAAACTTTTAAGACAATTAACAGTGTCTATTATTTTGATCATTCTTTCTTTTTCAATACAGAAATCCCCTTGCCTTACAAATTTAACCAGAAAAGGTGAAATAGGTGGTGGGAAAATCTGTACCTCATATGCCTTTGAGTGATCTTCACTAATGATCAAGTAAAAGTTGATTTTAGCACAAAGATAAGGCTATCAGAATGCAGCTCATAAGGGACTAAATCAGTCCATGGGAAAAGCTCTTCTCAGCAAAGTAATACATAAACTTTTACATTGCCATATTTATGCAATAAGTTGCACTGTTTTTTATTTAAAAGATGCTAAGTGGACTACTAAGCTACAGATATGTATTTATATTTAAAGCAAGCTGCCATCAGCCAGAGATACATTTTTAAAATATGATTTTTAATTTTACTTCTAGTATTTTATATGATAGAAATCTTTTTGAAAAGGTGGACAGTTTCTTCCAACACAGAGGTACAAAATCATTCTTCATAAAATCATACTAAATGGTTATACATACATTTCATGTTTAAACAGTCATGTTTTAAAATAAAGCTGACCCTATAAATACCATGTTTGACTATCTTTTTTACTTTTCCAACAGTGTCCTTAAATGAAATGCCTGAAAAATATGTACAACTACATTAATATTGCTATAATAGATACAGAGCATTTTAAATGCAAAGTTCTGTAGCTAATAAATATGACTTTCCTGCTAGAAAGTTTATGTATGGTTTTATAGTTAATTGCAATCAAATTCAGTTCAGTAATTTCTTTATCTAACTTATATAGAGGAAAATGCAATTTTTAGTGGGTGTTTATTCCAAATATGCTGCAAGCACTTTCCCAGTTGAATTGAGAGAATAAAGGATTAGCAAATAAAATGGTGATTCAAGATGCCACTCTTACTATTTCCCAACTATTTCATCCCTTTCAACTAAATTATAAGAGCATGCTTCAAAACTGGATCTCCAATATAAGAAGTATCTAGTTGCAGGGTGATTTGTAAATTTTCTTCACCAAAGAGAGGAAAAATTGAACTACAAATATTAACATTAAAGTATGATTAATATACAACTACAAATTGCGCACATTTAATTTGATGTTCTAAGATGTTAAACACTTGCAAAACATTGAGAGATACAAATGCACTCCTTTTTTCATTATAATACATGAAGTTTATCTTTTCACTCAACATTCTTCAAGCAGTTTTCTGTTTCCTTGGTTTGCTGTTATATAATTCCTGATTATTTATAGAGTTTTATTTTATGCATTCATTTATTTTGCTGATTTTGTTCTGGATCTTACAATTCATCTTATACTTTGCAATAATACTATCTCACTACTTGTATAACAATAATGAGAAAGCAGCCAACATAAGCATCTTGGTTAAGCAATTCCATTCAATCATTCTATTAAAACATTTGGATTAAACAATCACTGGTTGATATAACTGAATGGCATTCCCATTTCAATTGTTGTCCATTCATTGGGATGTGTTTATGATAGCCAAAGAATGTGACTGTATACTCTATATTGCTTTATCCATAAATAATAATGGTACATTTTCTAATCCCTCAACTGCTTTATGTTAAGGAAGTAGTCCAAATGTCTAGCGTTTGTTCCACACCATATGAGGACAATTTACAATGTTTTCGTGGACCTTTATAATTCCAAAATGCAAAACATTTTATGCATTTGTTAATCACACTATGTAGTAAATTATATAGGTTTATATCTAATGCCAAAGGAATATAATTCCAGTCATGGAGCAGAATATATTTTGTTTTCCTTCCATATATACCCTCTTGCATAACTTTTCAAGTCTTCTGACCTACTTGGAGATATGTGCAGGGGAAAGAATCCATGCCACTGACGGAGGCCACTGAGTGTAAAAATGCCTCTGGATATAGTACAACCTATATATTGTCATGTCAAAAAGGTCACTGTAGTTTATGTTTGTTATAACAGATATTGAAAATGTAAGCTTTAAAATGGAAAGAAAGCAGAAGATATTTTATCCACATTTCAAAAAGTGAATAGTTAAAAAGGGTATACTACAAATAAAACAAAACACATTCATGATCACTAGTATTGAAGATGTCTTATAATATGAAACCCTTTCTCATGAAATACAATAATGTAAACTAACACTGTTTCAGCAGTTCTTTTGCATAAATAGCTATATGTTAGGAAAAGGACTTTTAAATGTTCATATTAATCAAAATCATGTCTAAAAATGACCTACATTAAGGGAAACAGTTTGGGCACTTTCTCTTTCCCTCTCTCTTGCAATTAACATAGTGAAACTGACATTTCTCTCTCCTGCAAGAAACACAGTGAAACTATCCTATTTGTTGATCTCTGGACTACTAATTCAGCCATATGAATAATAGCACTCATATTAATCATGTTCCACAATCGCACTGTTACTGAATTTTAATCCTGATATAATATCTTTCTGCCAATCTAATACTAATACATCAGTCAAGAGCAACATCAACCTTAAGCACAGTAACAAAGAGTGCAGAATTACAGATAAATTACAGTTTAAAAACAGCAGCTGAAGCCTGCAAGCTGATAATTTTTTTGAAATTATCTCCAAATATGGTTGCAAGCTGAAACAGGGAATGCACAGTTTAACAGGATAAAATATCACTTTGCATCTAGATTACTGTAACACACTCTGCATGGGGCTGCCTTTGAATTTAGCAGCTTCAGCTGGTACAAAATGCAGTGTCCAGGTTACTAGTTAGTGAGATCTGATATGTTGTTTTTACATGCATTCTTTGGTTGCTACACTGACTGCTAATAAGCTCTTGACCTTCGACTCCCTACATTGCTTGATTCCAGTACATTGCAAGGACTCTCTTCTTCTGATGGAATATGTCCAGTATGTGTCTGCATGTAAGGGAATTAGGGTCCCATGCCTTTGTGAACACAAAGAAGCATGGCCCAACAGGCCATCTTTCTCTGTGGTGGTTCCCCATGCTTTGGAATTCCACTTCACACCCTCCTATTAGCTTCCCACAAGTTAATTAAAACAGTGTTATTTAAGTGGGCATTTAGGGTTTAGGTGGTTAGCTGAGTATATGAGCTATCATTGTATTATACTATTTTTGTTACTATGGTTTTTAATCCTTACTTTTGCAATGCTGAAAACCACCTGGAGTCTGGCCTAGCAGGGAGGTACAAGAGTGACTTAATCCTCTGAAGAAATGTGAGGACAAAACAAAAGACTCTAAACTAATTTTCCAAATAACAAAAAGAAAAAAATATTTGGGCACAGCTCCTTTAAGTTCCCATATTCTTCTGTAATTAATCAAAAGTAAACTGACTGAAATAAATACATATTTTCCTAAGTTTAAATTGCCATTATTTCTGTATCCCTCTGCTTTTTCCTCACTAATCCTAATACTAATTCACACATACCTAAAATATAAATGATAAAAACTTGCCTGGTTATGATCAAGTGAAAATTCTTTCTCATTAATTCAAAGTCCATAAAACCAAGAAATGGGAAGCTAAGCCAAATGCATTATCTGTTCTGTGGTCACTAATGATGTGCAATGTCCAAGCCAACACAATTTATGGCATTGCACAACATGCAATGTGTGTTAAGGCATTTGCAGCCTTCAGTTCCATTTTGCTGGCTTTGTGGAGCCTGGGATGATATAAACATTTATTTATAACCCAGCCTATTAGGTTGCTCACTGAATGTGGCAGTTGTTGTTATCATCATCACCAGCAGCAGCATCACTACACCACCACCACCACCAATCCTAAGTTCTCAACAACTGCATCTTTTTTATAAAGGATATTTGTCCTGTTCTAAGTAATGATTAAACACTCTTGGTACAGAACATTTTTCCAGTTTTATCTTCTCAATCTGTTGTCTACCATCTGTACACTTGTCTACTTTCTTTTTGTCCCTCTTTCTTCATCTCTTGAAATGGCTTGCTATGCAAAGGTGTAAAGGAGCAATCTGAGATGATGGCACCTGAACTGCTCTTGGCATCCTATCCCAACATATATTTTATTTCTGCCTCATGTCTCATCAGCACACACTTTTGAAGAAAAAATGTCAGAGTGAGGTTTCTACTTCTTCATTAACATATTCCCAGAAAGAAACAAAGGTAGTATGACATGGTATTTCTGTTTTTAGAAAGTCAATAGAAGGGCAGCAATAGTCTTCATATCAGCATCACCATCACCACCACCACCACCACCACCACTGAATTTTTAATTCTCTTGCTTCACCTCCCTCTTCAGAAAAGCAGCACAGGACATTACCTATTTTTTTTCCTTTTTTTTTCCCTAGATGTGGAAATAAAGTGCAGGAATGCTTGAGCTGTGTTTCTGATTTCAGCAAAGTGGAATGAGACCCTGATTCTTTTGCTTCTCCACTTGATCATTCCATAAAATACATATTGGCAAACTTCAGGTGGCTGAAGGCTGCACTTAACATTTTTGAGATGTTCCAAAGCCTTATTAGGTGGTGTAATGATGGAACTGCAAAATGTGCAGAATCCCACATCACACACAGAATATGTTGAGATGTTCAGTTTTTCATTGAATATGGGCACAAATATTATGTCTATTTTAGAACATACAAAACACTTTTCATACATTTTCCTCTAAATCTACATGAAGGAACTACACCATCCATTTTTAGTAATCATGATGAGAGAGGATTTCAAAGCCACAAAAAGGGTATGTGGGCCTGCATGTGGTCTGAAGATACTGGCTGCCCACCTAGCCATAAAAGGTCACATTTTATAAGACATTTTCATTTCTTGAGAGCTCATATTCCCTAACTATATAGATAAGCAATACATAAAGAATAATCACAGTAGATTCCCCCCTCTCCCCCCAAAATACTGGCAGCATTCTAGTTTTATAATGAAACTGAGCTTATACATTATACAGTGGTCAGCACCTACTGCTTTAATGTTTAATGGTCATCAATTTAATATTCTGTATAGTGCTAGTTAAAACCTCACCATCCCTAAATGAAGTTTTGCCTTTATCAATTAGCTTGAATAAAGTATATTGTTAGTTTTCAATAATACAGGAAAACAATAATGCATATGTTTATTGAAAATTTGGATTAATATTATTACTTAGTCAATTTTGGCACTGTTTAACTTGCTGTACTATTGGAAATTCTTAATAAATCTGTTTCAGTGTGGCAAGCTTCTAACCCTCATTGACAGAAAATCCTTATCACTTTTCAGATAATTAACCAATAGAATTTTGAACTTCATCATGACAGAAATTCTTTGGGGAGGCAACAAAATGTCCCCCTCATATTTGTGAGTGTGTGTGTTGATCACTTTGTCCTTGTCTGCTTGCTCTGTCTAGACACTAAGCATTAGACAAACTACACACATTATCTGACTGAACAGCTTTCAACTGCAAGAAAAATATAGCTGTTAACTTCACATGACCTATGCAATAAGCTAAATTCACTGCGTAGCTCTCTCAGCTCATACTCTTCCAAATATATGAATAACACTTTAACTAAAATAATTCAAACTCATATAAAAGACCATGCTCCTCAAAGTTTGTGCAATACTATTCAGCTCCATTAGCAAATGCCTTGCTTCAGACATTTTATCAAGGAATTCCTAGCCTGGAAAAGTTAAATAAAATCTAAAAATCAAACTTGTAAAACCAACAGAGTGTTAACTTTTAGCTAGATTTTGGACTAGATAGAGCTGTTTATACAATTTACTGCTGAGATCAGACTGCTGAGATTGAGAAAATAGCATTACTTAGAATTTAAAATTCATGCAAATTTTAATCAATATAGGATTAAATCCCAATGATCAATGAATACTCACCCAAAAGACCAGGAGTGTGGTTCAGAACACCCTAAACTATAAATACTAAAATTCATGTTAGCAAAATGGCATAGAACAACATATTTAAGTATTTACTTATCCATACAACATCTTTTTTACCAAGATAGTCCATCCCTGCACAATATTTCTGTATTTTTTATACTTTCCTTCCACACCTTGTCCTGTTGTTCCTGCGCGTGTGGTATCCTGCAACACCTGTTTCCATGTGAGAACGAACCCAATGAGAGAATTGCCATATAAGTCAGGATGTTCAGCTATCCTGCACTGTAGTGAACAAACTGATGAACTGAACTAGTGGGCCAATCTCCTCATAAAGACAGGTAAAACAAACCAGAAAAATTAGTTAACTGTGGCCAACTGTGGCCACGGTTAGGGTTTTACTTATTTCCCAAGAAATCAGGCTCTTATGTCAACAACAAACTGGGATAAGTCAACATTAGGATCAGACATAATAAATGACTATTTCGTCATTAGCAAGTTTTATCTCCTTGCTCAAAGAGGAAGATTAATCAAATACACTTGCATCCTGCACAGGAAAACAGGACAAGCTAGGCAACCTTATGTGTCACTGCAAGTAACCAATTCTGATACTTTACCAAATGTTGGTAAAGGCTTTGTTCTTGTCTGTAGTAAAGCTAGCTGAGTCATGTCTTGGAGTCATTTGCCAGATTAAGGTGAGAAGTTGAACTAAGGGTTAAATGTCTGGAAACTACGATTTACTGCCTATCCCAGGTATAAAACCTGACATAAATAGACAGCTGAGTTATGCCTTGTTTGTCTCTGTGAAGGCATGTTTTATCATTTCTGAAGGAGCTGTACTGAGTGCATAATTGCTACCAAGTTCAATTAAGATGCTGGTGCTTACCTTTTAAAGCCATAAAAACTTGGGAACCAACTAGTGGAATACCATGTAGTTACAGTACCTATTCTTTTTAAAAGAGGAAGCTTTCTATAAAAGGGAAATTATGTTTATTTGTAATTTAAAAATTAAATTATTAAATGACTGCCAAATCTAAAAGAAATAATCCTTCATTTTTCCAAAAGGTGGAGAAATGATTCTAAACCAGGGTGCCCAAACTCATCAGCTCCTTGACTCCTTCATGAAGTTTCAGATTGTTCCTTGACCTCCAAACATTCATTATAGGAAAATAATTTAGTAAATACTACTTTAACTAATAGTAGTATGAATAACCACCCAGAGTCACTCTCTGAGTGAGATGGGCAGTGAATAAACTTGATAAAAATAAATAAATAAAAGCAACAACAACAATAATGGACAGTCCCATTGACCATTGGGGGTGGATACTGACCACTTTAGGGAACCCTGTTCTAAACCTAACAAAATTTGATTTTCTTGCCTGCAAAAATCAGCTCAGAACCTGTTTTGTTCCAAACCTTTCTCCTTAGGATTCTAATTGCTCCTCAAGCAGAGATGAGGAAGACCAGAATAGCAGTGACTCAGTGTCACCCACCCATTACAACATAGCAGAAAGAAAGCAACCACTCTGTATGATAGGAAATTAACAAGGTAATGGGCCATTGAAATGCCCCAAAAGCCTCTCAGTGTATCGGTGTATCTATCTCTCTGTGCTTCTGAATGGGATGGCATAGGCTGCTGCTTTGGATCTTAGCACATTTCTCTCAGCTGCTCTGTTCCTAAGACTGCTTTTTCCCATCCCAGAAAACAGTCAGATTAAAAGCTAGAGATGTCTGGAAAAACAAAAGAAACAACAAAAAAGCCAGGCATTGCCCTTCATCAGAGAATAAGATAGAATGTAACAAAATGCAATTCCAAATAAATGTATAAAGGATTACCTTTCTTCATGCAACTACAACTCATTCCAGGATGGCAATGAAAGCCATACTGAATCATCTATCAGAATATGCAGAATTCCAAAATGAAATGAAATACCTCCCCTTCCCTTCCCAAACTTTCCCATCTTTATCAACTTTCTTAACCTCTTTTCCCAAATGTCTTTCTTTGTCTTCTGACTTTGGACACTGACTTGGATTTTTTTAACAGATATGGGCCAGAATCCAAAACACTGTGTAACTAATTTCTGCATGCCTGTGGGGGCGTTTCCCTTGGACATGTCTAAATTGATCTCTGGATCCCAGCCATGGTATTTTAATAAACACACAAGAAAGCAGAGGGGTGTCTACAGCCAAAATAGCCAATATACAGGCTAAAGATACAATCTACTAGGAAGGTTTCCTATGGAAGGTTTATTGGAATAAAGAGAACTACACACAAGACAGGTTGTACTGTAAGGTATTAATAGTAGACTGTGCCACAAAGAAAAGACACCTTTCAGTTAATCCAGTTATTGTAAACGCAAATCAGGATGAATCAATAAACCTTCAGAGATTTTAAATAATTTATTCTGTGAAACAAATACCTGTGATTCAGCATACTCTAGGTTTATCTCATTATATGCTTCCCAAGTCACTAAATTAATTAATCTTATATTAAGTGATGCAGCCTGCAGCTCTTAACTGAGAAAACCAGTTCAAGGTCTTCAAATTATACTGTTCTTCTGACCCAATTCACACCTTCTATTAATAATCAGCATACATTTACAAGGAATGTATTCAACAAACCATTAGCAGTAGAAATACAGATTTTGGAGTTCTTCAAATGTCCATTACATTTCACTTATATTAGGGTTAATGCATAAACGCTGGCTCTTTCATGATGAATCATAAATCATAGCAATGTACTCAACACAATCTCTCTTCCTTCCACCTCCACTTTCTGTCTCCAAGGTGGCTGGGCTTCTAGGTTCATTGTTTCTCCCTAGTGAGCTTCACTCACAGCAGTTCTGCTGACAGTCAGCTAGGCTGAAGGTACTGGCAGAAAACATGAAAGTAAATACACTCATGTATAAAAGGAAATATTAAGCGACCCTGGCTGTACATTGTACTTCTACTGCAAGGAACTTTTTTTCATCTCCTTTATGAGTAATAATGTTCCATAACATTTTTAAACACCTCTATAAAACACCCTTTTGAAAAACCAGCCCTTGCATCTTTCTGGAACAGTTGCCTGAAACCTTAATTATTAGCTTTAGGGAGCTGCTTTAGGCAACACCCAGAAAGAGTGGTAACCCTGCAAAGAGGAATGTTTTCAACAAGGGAACCTCAGTGAAAAACTTTGCCATGTGGGTGCTTTTATGAAGCAATAATACATACCCAGTGTGTTATTAAAATATTGCAGGTAGGCAAAGATGGTGTAATTTCTCTAATGCTCTTTTATATTTATGCTTCCTTAGGTTTCATGCCATTTATTAAGTCTGCAGCCTTGCCTGCAGCAAAAGGATAAACAAAAGCAGATGTGAGGCTCTTCTGTTTAAAGGGCCTGCCAACCTCCCGCAATGCATATAACCAGCTGGGAAAGAGTGATTACCATCATTTCAACATTTGCTGTTCAACCCATTCTCTCTTCTTCTGATAAGCACTGAGTTGCAAGCAATGCTCAAAGAGCTATATCCCGTTAACAACGGCATTGAGCAGAACCTCTGAGATTCTGAAGACAGGTCCACTTCTTGCATCACACTACTCTTCAGTTTAGCTTTTTATACTGATTTAGTATAGTTAGGCTGAAGTAATATAGAACCAGCGGCCTCTAGCCATTACAATCAGACTTTCTCCTGTCGTGTAAAAAGGGTTTCTTCTTACCTTGTTGCTATGCTACCACACACCTTCTAAAAATCTATTTCTAGGGGTAGCAAGATCAGTCAGGACAACATGGGATCTGCTATGGAGATGCAGAATAAATCAGTATACATGATTCCTTTGGTTAAGCTTGCTGGGAATTATGGTAATTATATAACATTTTATTATTGCCAGTGACCAAAACTGAACATAGTTCCATATGGCAGTTCTGCAAATCCATAGGACATCAAACTAGAGGTAGCTGCTTCCAGCTAATCCATATCTGTCAGAAAGCAAGATAATTACTTATGCAAAATATCATTTTTTACAATTTACGTGTTAGTATAATGCATGTATTTAGTATCAATTTTGTTTTTTTAACTGAATTTTTAATCTTCTGGTTTTGTCTGTCAATTTTGTTAGCTGCCTTGAGTAAACCAAATAAATAAATAAATAACCTAGAAAGCAGCCACAATTTTAATTCTGTAAGCCACCTGGAGTAACCATGTGAGAGGTGGGTGGCCTTATAAATCTTCTAAATAAATAAATAAGTGGGATTTTTTTGGACAAGCATTATTAACCAAAGTATATCCAACGTTGGACTGAAGTATTTCCATAAGCTTACACAGCTACTTAAGCCTTAGAGATGTCATACCACAAATTACAATAGTATGCTATTGGTTTCTGAACTCACTGGTTAGGTGATTCTTTTGTTTTCAGAAAAGATAAATAGATCTTTCATCAGAGCACTTAGCTACAGCAATTCCATCACTAACATAGTAAGTTTGTATAAGTTGACTTAGATTCAGAGAAGAACGAGAGAGGTGGTGTGATTTTCTTCCTTGAAGAGATCTTGTA
This sequence comes from Candoia aspera, assembly GCF_035149785.1. Taxonomy (NCBI): domain Eukaryota; kingdom Metazoa; phylum Chordata; class Lepidosauria; order Squamata; family Candoiidae; genus Candoia; species Candoia aspera. Next base: position 55,158,078 of record NC_086158.1, on the reverse strand, counting down.
ATATCTGCCAAATGACCTTGACCCCTGTCCCTTTCTCATATCTCAATTATTGGTCAAAACTGGAAGAGTCTTTTGGACAGGAACTGGGTTGGGCAGAAGTCTCTCTCAGTTTTGGCAAGCACTAAAGGACAACACTATGAGGAAACCACTGTCTCACAGCTAGCTCCACTCATCCTTTTTAATAAGAACTCGCCAAAGCCAGAAGAATTTCAGTGCACATACTGTGCATATACAGGATCATCTTCCAGGTTTTGCAATGCCAGAGGATGCTGAGAAGGGCTGTGAAGCAGGCCAAAGTCAAGCAACACTGCTGTCTCTCTTCTTAGCAGCAAAGAGGCCATGTTGGTTGTTGTTGAAGCCACTTGGAAGGGGTACTTCATACAAAGCTCTTCATTCAAGTGAAGTAATCATTGGAAGATCTGCATCTTCCTACAGTACAGCAACAATGATTTCAACACCACTGAAAACTTATATTGTTTTGATTTCTGCTCATGGATAGTCATTTTTCCCATGTAAAAATCCTGCTTTCTTTTAACTTGTGGCAGAGATTTTTCCACTTTGGGATTATTTTAACAAGTAATATGTTACTTTTTAAATTAAGAAAACCTAGCAGTTTCCATTATAGCAGATTTGCTATACCAATGTACCATGTACATTCTATCCTGCCCTCCTAGTGTATGGAAAATAAATATTCTGGGGAGAAGAAAAGACAGCCAACTTGCCTTTATCTGGTACCAGATTAATTCATTGGTTATTTAATTATGTACTTTATTTATTAGATTTATATCCATCATTCCTCTAAGAACACTTCTTTTTCATTGTAACAGCCTGTGGTATAGATTGAACTGTGAAACATTCACTTCCCTGAAATCACCCTAGTGAGCTTTCATGGCAGAAGGTAAATTTGAACCTTACTCTCACAGGTACTGCTCCAACTCTGTAACCACTACATCATCTTGATTCTGTGAAGATAGTAATTCTGGTAATTGCAACCCTTGTATATCTAGAGGACATCAAATTAGGAAAGGCTGGGCAGAGTTATAGTGAGCTAATGAGTACTACCTCTTCTGTGTGTATCAGTCACTTCACTAGAATGTCCCAAAGTGGTTAGTTGCTGTTGTTTTTTTAAATCAATAGTTTTTCAACTGAAGTTTCTTTGTGTTGTCTACTTATTAAAATGCATATTGGAAATGTTAAAAACTGTTTTGAAACAGAACAAAGCAATACTATACTGCAGTGTCACTAGACAGCTTAGTTATTGCAATAAACTAGAATTTCCTGAATCATGAGAAGATCAGATTGCAAATTATAAAGTTTCAGAGAGAATCAATAACTGTCAAGAGTGAGAAGTAAGCAAGCACTAAATTCATTCAACTTTCATCTGCAAGAAATGGAAGAGAAAAATGAGGGATAATTGAACCTTTGGTTTTTATAGGATACTTGCTGAACTCAGCTAGCAACATCAGCAATGTGGTATCTAGCTCGATTCAGAAGAGGATGAAGAAGCAGAGATCAAGGTAACACAAGCAATGGCTGGACAAACTTCTATCAATTCAGGCCACAGAATACAACTTGAATCAGAACTTCTTCAATCCTCCTTGGTGGAGTCTGAGCCATGGCTCTAAAACCTGAACCCAAGAGCAACAGAGTGGGAACAGAGTGAGCTGAACACCACAGAAATTGCAAGGGTAGGTCCTTGGGTACCATGGGCTCCAACTCTGGCTTATTCAAATGCCAGCTGAGCTGTGGTGGACTCAAATAGCCACACAAGAACGAATTTTGAGACAACATTGCAGTCTATGCTCTTGGACTAGTCATGGCTACTTACTTGCTTATTCCTTGTGGTAAACTGATTACTGTGCTGTAGACTGGGATTGCCAGGCTACCTCTTCTTGCCTTCCCCAGAGTAAAACCCATGAATATGCATACACAGTTAACAGAAGTTTCACAGGCCCATTTTCTGAATCAAAATCTATGTAGTGCATCTACAGTATGTCTTCTTTATAAACTAGTAAAGTTTCCTTTGAGTTAAGCTCAGCTGCTGGTGAATTTATAGACAGCTCCACACATGGGGGCGGTGGGTGGGGGCAACACTATTGAATATGTTTGATAGTACCTTTTCTGGAATCTTTTTTCCCCATTTTCTTTTTCTCATTTCCCAGACTCACACACACACATACTTCTAAAATACTAAGCAGACTCCAGACTTCTTGGCTTATTAGCCCAGACAAAGCTGACTGATGCATTTTTATGGTGGGAAAAAGAAAAGTAGAGACAGAATTGAGCAACAGTCTTTTCTCCAATCAGCTGAATGCAAATATACAAACATTTTTGGATAAATGTCACTTTAGACAATTCAGATTACATTAGCACCTTGGGTTTGAGATTCAATATTTATCTTGGCTTGGAAAAATCAAACAGTGATCAGGCAAATTTACATGCCTTATTCTATATTATCAGCATAGTGATGATACCCCACCGCATGGCAATGGATGAACTCACCCAGCAGCTTCATGTAGGTATTAAATAGGAGAGGGGAGAGCACCAAACCCTGCAGCACCCCACATAGTAGGGACTGAGGTTGAGACCTCTACTCCCCAGTCACCACTGACTGAAATCAACTGTGGAGAAAAGAGGCAAACCAGCACAGCACTGTGCCACCCGCCCCCAGTCCTTTGAAGTGATCAAGGATACCATGGTCGATGGCTTCAAAAGCCACCAAAAGGTCAAGGACGGTGAGGATGGATGCACAACCTCCATTTTGCCCACACCAGAGATCATCCAAAAGCATGACCAATGCTGTTTCTGTCCCATAACCAGGTCTGAATCCTAACTGAAAAGGATCCAGATAATCCGTTTCATCCAAGGGCCTCTGAAGCTGTTGTGCAACCACCTTCTCAACCACCTTCCCCAAAAAGGGGTGGTTAGATACTGAATGAAAGTTGTTGTGGGATCCAGGGATGGCTTCTTGAGGAGGGGGCAAAACATGGTCTCTTAAAGAAGTAAAGAAACAACCTCCTCACTCAAAGAATTAACCACCACTAGAACCCACTCACATGACACCTCTGGACTGCTTTCACAAGCCAGGAGGGGCATGGATCCAAAGAGCAGGTGGCTAAGCTCACAGTCCGAAAGACCATGTCCACTTCCTCAGGTCCAACCATTCCCAGATAACCAGGCAATACTCCACCTCAGCCATCTCCTCCTCAACATGGCCGGTGTCCAGCTGCAGGCAAATCCAAGCAATTTTGTCATCAGGTGCTGAGCAAATTCCTCCACACACCCCTGCAAAAGGTTCCCCAAGCCCCCTTTACCCAAGAGGGCTCATGTCACCCAGAACAGGGCTGCAGGGTGGCAATCTGCGGATGCAGCAAGGGAAGAGAAGCACTGCTGCTTTGCTGCCCTTAGTGCCACAATGTAGGCCTTATTAGTGGCTCTAACCTATATTCGGTCAAGTTCGTCCTTGGTTGAACACCACCGATGATCCAGATATCTCCTCTCTTGTTTCATCTCCCTCAACTCTTCCGTAAACCATGGGGATAGACAGCATCCCCCAAAGGGGAGAGGTTGCATGGGAGTGATCCGATCCAATGCCTCAGCCACCCTCTTATTCCAAGCGGCATCCAAGATGAATTCTACTTTACTGTAAGGCTACATTAACAGAATCTTGCAAATCTGAAAGTACAAATCTCTTGCTGTCTCTTTTTACCACCTGCCAAGTTAGGGTGGATACTAAGTGTCTTTCTCTTCCCATTACTCAGTTGCGGACTCCTCCCTCTTTTAACTGTCCATTCCTTAGGCAGCATCTCTTCCCCCCATCTTCCAAGGTAATTCACACATTCCCAAAACCCCGCTGGACATATGTTTGAAAGGACTACGCCCGCATTCTGGACCCAGCTGGTCTTGGTAATACATACCATGCCACCCCCCACCCCATCAATGATTAAATCATGGGACGTCCAGTGAGGACAATGGTGGCTTGAGCTGTTTTTTTCTTCTGTCTGCAGACTGACCTGTCAGAGTAGCTTTTTTTCCTGGGCTCAGGAAGGTTTCCTTGGAGCCCAGAAGCATTCTCCGGATTAAGGAGAACCCCAGAAATTATCCCATGTGTTCTCCAGATGGTTGGTCACAGGCAGAAGACTGCAAAATGGCATTTTGTTATCAACTGGCAAGCAATCAGCTGGGAGGCCAGGCCTTCATCTTCTTCCCAAGCTGCTCTGAAGCCATAATGGACCTTAAAGCTGCCCACCCCATTTCTACAGCACTAAGTTGTTTGTTTGAATTTTACCAAAGAGAGGCTTTCTACAACAAAGAAATGTGAAATCTCTTGGTGACTCTCAGTATTTTTGAAAATTATTAACTTCGTAATTTGACTTTTTATATATAGTTTGTTAAATTGAGATATAAGGAATTTTGTTTTTTTTAATTGCTTTTTTTTATTAAAGTAGTTTTTGAGGAATGTAAAACTTTCTCTTCTTCGCTGAATCTGCGGATTGGAGTTCTGATCTATTGCTTTCACTTTCCCATGGAAATGCTGTTTGTTATTATTTTTTATTTTCCTGATTGGCCACATGGGAGATAAAAAGGCTGGAAAGAGTGTTCAGTTACAGTGTTAATGACTTTACCTTCCTGAGGCACTAGAGGGCATCATAATCTATCTTACTGTTGAGAAATATGGAGGAAATTAATTTGATACTTAATGATCTCTACAATGCTGTTATTCAAATCTTGGAGCATTTCTCAGAATCTATGGAGTTCAAATTGTCACAAGAATTGAGAGAAAGTGATTAGCCTGAAAACTACCTTAAGAGTAAAGTGGTTTCTCCAAAGAAAAAAATGAGAATTGGTGACTTACGTTTAAATAGTCAAAGGAAAATTGAGTTGCCAAAAGTTGAAGATAAGAAGACAGTGTTGCCACCACACCACGATCAAGAAAGAGAATTAAACTCTAGAGGCTGGAAGATTTTGGACAAATATTTGGGCTTTTTAAAACAGGGTTTAGAATTTGAAATTGACAAGAAAGCTCTGTACATAATACCGAGACATGCAAATGCCTTGGTTTACTTTGAAGTGGGATAATTGTCAAAATGTGTTCATCAGGATGGTCTCTTAAAGGTTTGGATAAATGGTTATGCTGTTTTGAAAATTCTTACATTTTTTGGTTAATGTTAGTTTAGTTGGCAGATAGGAGCAAATTATACTGAAAAAGGGTAGTGTTTGTTGCTGTATTAGGTTCCAAATTATGTTTGAAGGGTTTTATTATTATTTTTTAATTGGGAGGGTAATTTTGTTTTAGAAAGGAATGTAATAATGAAAATTTAAATGCTTTATAGAAATAATGTTTACTATAATTTGAATTGGAGTAAGAGATTGACATTGATTTATGTATACCTTTGTTACAGAAAGTTGGAAGTCACTTTGTAGTAGTTTGCTTTGTGTTTTTTCACACCTTTTTAGTTCTGTTTCTTTTTCTTTGTTTCAATCTTTTTAATTTTTATGTATATTTTGAAAATGCTTTAATAAAGTTTTCTAAAAAAAATCAGTGATTAAATCATGAATGAGAAAAGCCTTATTGCAGACCAACCTGGCATTCAGCAGCAGCCGCCGCCAGAGGCCAGGTCACTGAAAGTCTGCTGACAGGGTCCTGGGGCTGAGACCAAGGGGCTGGAACTGGTATGAGTGGCCCACTCCCTGTCTCCCACCATATCTCCCCATGCCTGTCACCACTATTACATTATGGTGTTTGTTTATTTATTTATTTATACATACATACATACATACATACATACATACATACTTCAATTTAGTCACCGCCCATCTCAACTCAGAAAGTGACTCTGGATGATTTACAATAAAAAGAAGAAGAAACAATCGTTAAAATACAATAAAAATATTCTTAGATAAAAATACAATCCAAGACAGAGGTGTTAAAAGATGGATACTCCATCCCCCCAACACTAGCCCCATCCCCACATCCAAGCCCCCCAAGACCCAAGACTGGAAACCTCCTATCACCCTCACCAAACATCCCTGGGAAAAGAAGCCAGGCATCCCAAGGCACTTCAGCTTCACAAGCTCTCAGCACTAGCAGGGTACCCAGCCACTATAGCACACTCACACACAAGACATTCAGACTCCCAAACAGTCACAAGAGCCCTCCCTTGCTGCTCTCACCAGCTGGTAGGGGCTCCCTTCCAGTCACTCCCTGTCAGTTCTTCTTCTGGGTCTCACCCAGGAGAAAGAAAAACATCCAGTCACAACCGGGTCGAATTCCTTCTCCCTTCCTATATGCCTTTCTACACGGGGCTAACCTGGAGGGAAGGCAAAGTCGTCTCCACGGGGGAGAGGGGCCCACAGCAGCCTGCCACTCTACTGTAACCCTCCCTCCACACAGCCACTGCCCACACCTCCAAGCCCCAACAACAAAAGAAAATAAGCAATGCAGGGATAGTCTGTTACAGAAACATCCAGAGTCCAGTAGCATCCAGCATGCCTGCCAGCAGTAGAAGCAAGATGTAAAAAGGACCGTCTCCACACAGCTGAATCAGGCACCAGATACAGCCCAAGTCCACAGCTGCAGACAAGAAAGCAAGGAGGAGAACACACAGGAAAACAAGCCAAAGAGCAAGCCCAGCCCAGTGTGGTCCGTCCTCCAGCCCACTACGTAGCACAGTTCTTCAGGAAACCACCCAAAATAGCTGCGAAGTTCAAAAAGCTGCCCCAAACTGCTGATAAGTCTAAAAAGCTGCCATCCAGTGTAACAAGCCAAAAACAGGGGCAGCATGGAAAATGCGGCCAGCCAAATGCCGCAAAATGTGTAAAAATGCCAAAAAGCTGCAAACACGGCAAAAATTGGCACGGCCGTCCTCTGCTCCAGTTCGCGCTGTTTCTCTCCAGGTCAACTTGTCTGACCTGTGCCACCACTCTTCAGCCCACACAGGACCAGGCAAATATCCTTAGCAGCATCCTCATTCCAATACCCCAGCAAACAAAGAGCAAACAACAGTCACGAGGACAGCCCAATGAGGGCTCCCTCTCTCTCTGCCATCTTAATCCAACTTGAGGCCTGAGCGCTGAGTGTGTGTCCACACACATGCAGCCGTTCCTTTGTGTGCTATTTTTCCATTTTGTCTCAGGACACTTAATGACTTTGTAGCAAAGATAAAACGTAACAGAGAATGTTTCAGTTTATATATTTAATAGTTACGGCAGTTTAACTATTCACATGTTATGTAAATAAGGACGTGCTCTAATGTACAGCAGAAGCAGAAAGATGAATTGTCTGCAATTCAGACAGAATGCACAGTCTTGATACTGTAAGGTAATGCATGACATTTCTAAAATGGCACAAGATTTAATCTAATGTATAAACTGAGAGGGGTTTTCTGTCAGGATCCAAACCTTACCATCAATCTGGAAAAATCATAAATAACAGTTACAGTTAGTTAACTACGTTAACAATACAATTATAAATGTAGAGTAATTCTATAATGCTATAAACTATAGTAGATGCTTTCCTGCAAAGCCAATTTCAGTTTATTAAACACAATCAACAGTATTTCATTTAAAAAGTCCTATCATATGTTAATTAATTACTAAATATTATTTAAAACATGTCCAAAGATCTCTGAGGCTTGCCTTGCAACTTACTGTAATACTGAACTCATTTACCTAAACTCTTCTGCTTTTGATTTAAGTTTTCAGAGGAGTCAAGCATATTTGAACTTAAGGGCCACACTTTGCTTTGGTTTGGTTTCCCTTGAACTGTACCCCAAAGGTAAATGGGGTCAAAAAGACACAGCCTGAGGAAGGACAAAAACTCCATTTAATTTAATGACTCACATAAGCTATATCGAGTACTTGCCATTATTTAGTATTTCTGTCACAGTAAGTGTTATGATTTGTTTACAACTTTTTGAAGAACTCTGGGAGACCATGCCCAAAACTTTCTATGACTACTAAATGTAACTCTATCATTACACCCCTGATATAAAGGGCTTTAGCTTGTTTATGCATTGTTGTTGTTTATTCGTTTAGTCGCTTCCGACTCTTCGTGACTTCATGGACCAGCCCACACCAGAGCTTCCTGTCGGTCGTCAACACCCCCAGCTCCCCCAGGGACGAATCCATCACCTCTAGAATATCATCCATCCACCTTGCCCTTGGTCGGCCCCTCTTCCCTTTGCCCTCCACTCTCCCTAGCATCAGCATCTTCTCCATGGTGTCCTGTCTTCTCATACTTCCTGTGACCAAAGTATTTCAGTTTTGCCTTTAATATCATTCCCTCAAGTGAGCAGTCTGGCTTTATTTCCTGGAGGATGGACTGGTTTGATCTTCTTGCAGTCCAAGGCACTCTCAGAATTTTCCTCCAACACCACAGTTCAAAAGCATCGATCTTCCTTCTCTCAGCCTTCCTTATGGTCCAGCTCTCGCAGCCATATGTTACTATGGGGAACACCATTGCTTTAACTATGCGGACCTTTGTTGTCAGCGTGATGTCTCTGCTCTTAACTATTTTATCGAGATTTGTCATTGCTCTTCTCCCAAGGATTAAGCGTCTTCTGATTTCCTGACTGCAGTCAGCATCTGCAGTAATCTTCGCACTTAGAAATACAAAGTCTTTCACTGCTTCTACATTTTCTCCCTCTATTTGCCAGTTATCAATCAGGCTGGTTGCCATAATCTTGGTTTTTTTGAGGTTTAGCTGCAAGCCAGCTTTTGCACTTTCTTCTTTCACCTTCATCATAAGGCTCCTCAGTTCCTCTTCGCTTTCAGCCATCAAAGTGGTATCATCTGCATATCTGAGATTGTTAATGTTTCTACCAGCGATGTTAACTCCAGCCTTGGATTCCTCAAGCCCAGCACGTTGCATGATGTGTTCGGCCTACAAGTTGAATAGGTAGGGTGAGAGTATACAGCCCTGCCATACTCCTTCCCCAATCTTAAACCAGTCCGTTGTTCCGTGGTCTGTTCTTACTGTTGCTACTTGGTCGTTATACAGATTCTTCAGCAGGCAGACAAGATGACTTGGTATCCCTATACCACTAAGAACTTGCCACCATTTGTTATGGTCCACACAGTCAGAGGCTTTAGAATAGTCAATAAAACAGAAATAGATGTTTTTCTGAAACTCCCTGGCTTTCTCCGTTATCCAGCGGGTATTGGCAATTTGGTCCCTAGTTCCTCTGCTTTTCTAAACCCAGTTTGCACATCTGGCAATTCTCGCTCCATGAATTGCTGAAGTGTACCTTGCAGGATCTTGAGCATTACCTTACTGGCATGTGAAATGAGTGCCACTGTTCGATACTTTGAACACTCTTTAGTGTTTCCCTTTTTTGATATGGGGATATAAGTTGATTTTTTCCAGTCTGATGGCCATTCTTGTGTTTTCCAAATTTGCTGGCATATAGCATGCATTACCTTGACAGCATCATCTTGCAAGATTTTGAACAGTTCAGCTGGGATGCCGTCGTCTCCTGCTGCCTTGCTAGTAGCAATGCTTCTTAAGGCCCATTCAACCTCACTCTTCAGGATGTCTGGCTCTAGCTCACTGACCACACTGTCAAAGCTATCCCCGATATTGTTATCCTTCCTATACAGGTCTTCCCTATATTCTTGCCACCTTTTCTTGATCTCTTCTTCTTCTGTTAGGTCCTTGCCATCTTTGTTTTTGATCATACCCATTTTGGCCTGGAATTTACCTCTGATGTTTCTAATTTTCTGGAAGAGGTCTCTTGTCCTTCCTATTCTATTGTCTTCTTCCACTTCCATGCATTGCTTGTTTAAAAATAATTCCTTATCTCTTCTGGCTAACCTCTGGAATTTTCCATTTAATTGGCCATATCTCCCCCATCACTGTTGCCTTTTGCTTTCCTTTTTTCTTGGGCTACTTCTAGTGTCTCAGCAGACAGCCATTTTGCCTTCTTGGTTTTCTCTTTCTTTGGGATGTATTTTGTTGCCGCCTCCTGAACAATGTTGCGAACTTCTGTCCAGAGTTCTTCCGGGACCCTATCTACTAAGTCCAGTCCCTTAAATCTATTCTTCACCTCCACTGCATATTCCTTAGGAATATTAGTGAGCTCATATCTAGCTGATCTGTGGGTCTTCCCTAATCTCTTTAGTCTGATCCTAAATTGTGCAAGAAGAAGTTCGTGATCTGAACTACAGTCAGCTCCAGGTCTTGTTTTTACCTACTGTACAGATGTCTGCCACCTTTGGCCGCAAAGGATGTAGTCAGTCTGATTTTGGTGTTGTCCATCTGGTGAAGTCCACTTATAAAGCCGTCTCTTAGGTTTTTGGAAGAGAGTGTTTGTTATGCACATTGAGTTGTCTTGGCAAAATTCTATCAGCCTATGTCCTGCTTCGTTTTGTTCTCCCAGGCCATGCTTACCTGTAATTCCAGGTGTCATTTGACTGCACACCTTAGCATTCCAGTCTCCTGTGATGAAAATAACATCTCTTTTAGGCGTGTTGTCCAGTAGGTGCTGCAGATCCTCATAGAACCGCTCTACTTCAGCTTCTTCAGCATCTGTGGTTGGGGCGTATATTTGGATGACTGTGATGTTAGATGGCTTGCCTTAAATTTGAATTGAGATAATTCTATCGTTCTTTGGATTGTATCCAAGTACTGCTTTAGCCACTTTACTATTAATTATGAAGGCTACTCCATTTCTTCTGTGGTCCTCTTGTCCACAGTAGTAGATCTGGTGGTCATTTGATGTGAAGTGGCCCATTCCAGTCCATTTCAGTTCACTCATGCCCAAAATGTCTACCTTTAATCTTGACATCTCACCAATAACCGCATCCAATTTGCCCTGGCTCATAGATCTTACATTCCAGGTTCCAATGGTGTGTTGATCCTTAGAACATCGGATTCGCCGTTCACCACCAGCACCGTCAGCCGCTAGCCGTCCTTTCGGCTTTGAGCTAGCTGCGTCATCACGTCTGGGGCTAGTTGAACTCCTCCTCTGTTCCTCCCCAGTAGCATTTTGACCGTCTTCCAACCTGGGGGTCTCATCTTCCGATGGTATACCGACATATCTCTGGTTGTACTGATCCATTTAGTTTTCACGGCAAGAATACTGGGGTGGGTTGCCATTACCTTCCTCAGGGATCGCATTTAGTCTGACCTCTCTGTCATGACCTTCCCATCTTGGGTGGCCCTTCACGGTTTAGCTCATGGCATCACTGAGGTGCTCAAGCTCCAGCACCATGACAAGGTAACGATCCTTTGCTGAAGTGTTTATGCATACTTAGGAACAAACTCCTATAAATTTCATGGGATGTATTTCTAAGTACAGGTACATCGGAACAGGCGGCATTTCTTTCATTTCCTTTGAGTCATGTGGCTTTAGTGGGTTTGCTAAATCCATATGGCAAAGATATACAAAACTCTGGAAAATATTTTTCATTTGATTCTTTTCTCAGTTCACACTGATTTGTGTTTGTGTGCTTTCTTTTAAAATTAATTGCTTAGAAAATGTTATTATCATTGTATCTTATATTTTGATGACACAGCATGGAAACCCATACCAGGAGCGTTTTTACTAGGGACAAAGTGATCAGCCGTATATGATAATGATTATTTTGAAAAACATTTTTAACAAGCCAAAATCTAAAATATGAAGCTTAAAAACCTTCAAATCATTAAAGGATTTATATTCTTTACTTGTGCTTGATATTTGAAGATAAAATATATTTCTGAGAGAGAATCTGTACCATGTTTCAGGTTGTAATGCTCCCTTAAGTAGTGATTTCCTGTCTGACAGGAAAAGGGAGCAGCATAGAATTTAGCTAGCTACAAAACATTGAGTAACAGTTTTAAAAAGGAGACAAGTCAGAGGGAATTAAGATGAATACACAGAATAAACAAAATCTAAAACAAAAATGCAAGAAAACTGGAAAATACATAACTATTCAGTAAATGAAGCCTCTATCCTACCACAGAAATTTAAAACTTTTTGTCATAAACAAACAGACAAACAAACAAAAGTTTGGTTCTGAAAAAGCCACGAAGGAGACCCTACTAAAACAGGTTTTAGCTCCTTGCAAGGATGCTTGATATATTTATGTCCTATATTTATATTGTTGTTTATTCGTTTAGTCGCTTCCGACTCTTCATGACTTCATGGACCAGCCCACGCCAGAGCTTCCTGTCGGTCGTCAACACCCCCAGCTCCCCCAGGGACGAGTCCGTCACCTCTAGAATATCATCCATCCACCTTGCCCTTGGTCGGCCCCTCTTCCTTTTGCCTTCCACTCTGCCTAGCATCAGCATCTTCTCCAGGGTGTCCTGTCTTCTCATTATGTGGACAAAGTATTTAAGTTTTGCCTTTAATATCATTCCCTCAAGTGAGCAGTCTGGCTTTATTTCCTGGAGGATGGACTGGTTTGATCTTGCAGTCCAAGGCACTCTCAGACTTTTCCTCCAACACCACAGTTCAAAAGCATCGATCTTCCTTCGCTCAGCCTTCCTTATGGTCCAGCTCTCGCAGCCATATGTTACTACGGGGAACACCATTGCTTTAACTATGCGGACCTTTGTTGTCAGCGTGATGTCTCTCCTCTTAACTATTTTATCGAGATTTGTCATTGCTCTTCTCCCAAGGATTAAGCATCTTCCGCTTTCCTGACTGCAGTCAGCATCTGCAATAATCTTCGCACCTAGAAATACAAAGTCTTTCACTGCTTCTACATTTTCTCCCTCTATTTGCCAGTTATCAATCAAGCTGGTTGCCATAATCTTGGTTTTTTTGAGGTTTAGCTGCAAGCCAGCTTTTGCACTTTTTTCTTTCATCTTCATCATAAGGCTCCTCAGTTCCTCTTCGCTTTCAGCCATCAAAGTGGTATCATCTGCATATCTGAGATTGTTAATGTTTCTTCCAGAGATTTTAACTCCAGCCTTGGATTCCTCAAGCCCAGCACGTTGCATGATGTGTTCTGCGTACAAGTCGAATAGGTAGGGTGAGAGTATACAGCCCTGCTGTACTCCTTTCCCAATCTTAAACCAGTCTGTTGTTCCGTGGTCTGTTCTTACTGTTGCTACTTGGTCATTATACAGATTCTTCAGGAGGCATACAAGATGACTTGGTATCCCCATACCACTAAGAACTTGCCACCATTTGTTATGGTCCACACAGTCAGAGGCTTTAGAATAGTCAATAAAACAGAAATAGATGTTTTTCTGAAACTCCCTGGCTTTTTCCATTATCCAGCGGGTATTGGCAATTTGATCCCTAGTTCCTCTGCCTTTTCTAAACCCAGCTTGTACATCTGGCAATTCTCGCTCCATGAGTTGCTGAAGTGTACCTTGCAGGATCTTGAGCATTACCTTACTGGCATGTGAAATGAGTGCCACTGTTCGATACTTTGAACATTCTTTAGTGTTTCCCTTTTTTGGTATGGGGATATAAATTGATTTTTTCCAATCTGATGGCCATTCTTGTGTTTTCCAAATTTGCTGGCATATAGCATGCATCACCTTGACAGCATCATCTTGCAAGATTTTGAACAGTTCAGCTGGGATGCCATCATCTCCTGCTGCCTTGTTATTAGCAATGCTTCTTAAGGCCCATTCAACCTCACTCTTCAGGATGTCTGGCTCTAGCTCACTGACCACACCATCAAAGCTATCCCCGATATTGTTATCCTTCCTATACAGGTCTTCCCTATATTCTTGCCACCTTTTCTTGATCTCTTCTTCTTCTGTTAGGTCCTTGCCATCTTTGTTTTTGATCATACCCATTTTGGCCTGGAATTTACCTCTGATGTTTCTAATTTTCTGGAAGAGGTCTCTTGTCCTTCCTATTCTATTGTCTTCTTCCACTTCCATGCATTGCTTGTTTAAAAATAATTCCTTATCTCTTCTGGCTAACCTCTGGAATTTTCCATTTAATTGGCCATATCTCCCCCATCACTGTTGCCTTTTGCTTTCCTTTTATCTTGGGCTACTTCTAGTGTCTCAGCAGACAGCCATTTTGCCTTCTTGGTTTTCTCTTTCTTTGGGATGTATTTTGTTGCCGCCTCCTGAACTATGTTGCGAACTTCTGTCCAGAGTTCTTCCGGGACCCTATCTACTAAGTCCAGTCCCTTAAATCTATTCTTCACCTCCACTGCATATTCCTTAGGAATATTAGTGAGCTCATATCTAGCTGATCTGTGGGTCTTCCCTAATCTCTTTAGTCTGATCCTAAATTGTGCAAGAAGAAGTTCGTGATCTGAACTACAGTCAGCTCCAGGTCTTGTTTTTACCTACTGTACAGATGTCTGCCACCTTTGGCCGCAAAGGATGTAGTCAGTCTGATTTTGGTGTTGTCCATCTGGTGAAGTCCACTTATAAAGCCGTCTCTTAGGTTTTTGGAAGAGAGTGTTTGTTATGCACATTGAGTTGTCTTGGCAAAATTCTATCAGCCTATGTCCTGCTTCGTTTTGTTCTCCCAGGCCATGCTTACCTGTAATTCCAGGTGTCATTTGACTGCACACCTTAGCATTCCAGTCTCCTGTGATGAAAATAACATCTCTTTTAGGCGTGTTGTCCAGTAGGTGCTGCAGATCCTCACAGAACTGCTCTACTTCAGCTTCTTCAGCATCTCTGGTTGGGGCGTATATTTGGATCACTGTGATGTTAGATGGCTTGCCCTGAATTCGAATTGAGATCATTCTATCGTTTTTTGGATTGTATCCAAGCACTGCTTTAGCCACTTTACTATTAATTATGAAGGATACTCATAATTTCTTCTGTGGTCCTCTTGCCCACAGTAGTAGATCTGGTGGTCATTTGATGTGAAGTGGCCCATTCCAGTCCATTTCAGTTCACTGACGCCCAGAATGTCTATCTTTAATCTTGACATCTCACCAATAACCACATCCAATTTGCCCTGGCTCATAGATCTGACATTCCAGGTTCCAATGGTGTGTTGATCCTTAGAACATCGGATTTGCCGTTCACCACCAGCACCGTCGGCCGCTAGCCGTCCTTTCGGCTTTGAGCTAGCTGCGTCATCACGTCTGGGGCTAGTTGAACTCATCCTCTGTTCCTCCCCAGTAGCATTTTGACCTTCTTCTGACCTGGGGGTCTCATCTTCCGATGGTATACCGACATATCTCTGGTTGTACTGATCCATTTAGTTTTCACGGCAAGAATACTGGGGTGGGTTGCCAGGGATCGCATTTAGTCTGACCTCTCTGTCATGACCTTCCCGTCTTGGGTGGCCCTTCACAGTTTAGCTCATGGCATCATTGAGGTGCTCAAGCTCCAGCACTACGACAAGGTAACGATCCTTTGCTAAAGATATTTATATAGGGTATATATTTATATAGTTATACCGAGAGCCAGTTTGGTCTAGTGGTTAAGGTGCTGGGCTAGAAACCAGGAGACTTAGAGTTCTAGTCCTGCCTTAGGCATGAAAGCCAGCTGGGTGACTTTGGACCAGTCACTCTCTCTCAGCCCAACTCAGCCCAACTCAGTGCAATGTAGACTAGCCTCCTTGTGGTGCACCCCGGGCAACATGACTTGTCACGGCTAAATAGTCTACACATCTGGCTGCTGGACCTCACAAGGATTTCCCAGCAAGAAAAAGCAGCATGAACACTGAACTGCTATGCTGTACGATAAATATATGTATATGTATATATGTATGTTTGTGTGTGCGTGCATGCATGTGTGTTTGTGTCTGTGTGTGTATATGCATGCCCTGAAGAAATGACTTTTCTCCTACCTCATTTTCCCAACACACATTTTAAAAGATGCTGACAGAACACTTGCGAAGTTTCATGTTTTCAAATGCATTCAGAAACAGCTGGTTTCTAATCCATAAGTTATGGATTCTTGTTTGTTCCTGTGATAAAGATAGTGCAAGTATGGGCAGAAGACTACAAATCTTCTCTCCTTTACCCTTCAGAAGCTCTTTATATTTTGACATAAAATATTTAAAGGGCTAAAACACTATGAGGCAACAAGTGGCTTCTCAAATTTCACCCTGTTTCAAAATTTTCTTGTCAGCACTAGAATGCCTTATAAATTAAAGAGCTACTCTCCTGCAGGCTTGATATTATCTTTCCAATGAATTATTATGCATGCATGCATACAAGTTTCCCCATTCCTCATAGAAACATTTCACCCTTTTATCTTTAATATTTGAAGTAAAAAAAGTGCATGGATGGGAGTGGGAGCAGCAAACTTTTGAACATGTGGAACATTGAACCTGAATGTTGGAAAAATATGTGGAGAACAGAGTGACCCTTTTCTTATCTTCCACTGACATGTTTGATCACTTCCAAACAGCAAGCAATTTTAAGCACCTCTACAGCATGTATGGACAGTAAACAGTTAACCTTCTAAAATCCACTTCTGGCTATGAAAAATCAAGGAAACAATTAAGACATTGTCCAGTGACAAGATTCCCAGGGACTGACATTTTTATGTCCCAATTTTCACTCTGTCAATTTTCACAACCAATGGTAAAGCCTGACTTGTACCTATGCAGTTCACCCAGAACTCGAAAGGCTTCACTTCATTTATTTTACTAAAGTCTGCTTACTATTCCCACTACTCTAACTTCTCAGTTTCCTTTACTTTTTGAACTATTGCCTACTTGCCTTGTGTTGCAACTCCTTTTTCCAAAGGGCTGCCAAGAAAAGTAACAGAATATTTTTTTTAATACCAGAGATAGTAGGGCTTGCCAAGATTGGGGGCAGAGGGAACTCTGTGTTTTATTATTATTTTAATAGTACATAAATATTAAAAATAACAGTGGTCCCATTTTTTAAAAAAACAAAATCAAAAGAATATGAGGGGTAACTATTGGGGAAAATTAAAGCCATCCACTTCTTACTTAGGCAATGGAGAGCTACTCTCAGATTAACTACATCAACTTTCTTAAAACTGGAGCAGCATTTTCAACCTGTGGCTTACAATTGAATTTTTTTTCCCCCCATTTTGTGTCTACAGTTTTGCAAAAATATGCCTGATATGTTCTCACATTCTCATTGTAACTTCTCCCCATTCTTCCCTCCCTCCACAAAGTATTTTAAAAACTTTCTCCCATTACTTTATCTCCATGAAAAGCACACATAGTGGTTACCAGCATTTTCTGTTTGCAGAATGTGCTTAAACTATGTTACACCCTATGCTGCTGTGATGGAATGCACAGCATATGGCATTGTGAAAGGGTCTGCAGTTGAATAATGGGAGAAGTGCAGTGCTGCTGGTTTATATCAAATCCTGTCATTCTCTTCACTGAGGTCTCACTGTCCTTTTCTCTCTCTCCCCCTCCCAGCAGTGAAGGATAGCATGCACACAGCAGCACTTGTGAGTATTATGAAGGATCTCTTGAATACTGATTTCTGTAAACTTTCATATCCTATGAGTAACTTCCCATTTTCACACATTCCATTAGATAGTATCAACAGGAGGCATTTCATACATTATATTTTAATGACTGGGCAGTTAGCTCCAATAATGCCCGTTACCCAATATAAAACATACTTTGATATATTATTCCCCCACCAGAGGCCCTTCAGATGCACTGCAGTATAAACTCATAATCCCCAACTGCTACACTGCTAATACTATATGCAGTGCTATGGCAGAATGGAGAAAGTAAATTTTCTTTATTCTGCCAATGGACTGCCTGGGTACTATCAATTAGATTAGAGACAAAAATGTCATTAGCAAAATGTTCCTATTCCGCTATGATGCTAGGAGTAACTGTTGAATAAAGTAGAATAATATGTTACTAATTCTGGGGAATATTGTTGTTGTATTTAAATTTATTATAGCCACCGACTCCCATAGACTCAGTAGAATTTAGACTCTGCATAAATACTCATCTATAAGTTGCCTTTTCTGCAACTTGAGTTAACCTTGAGACTGAAATCAGAAAACTTGCAATCAGTTCAAATCTCTTGTCTAGATTCCCTAAATGAAATGACATTCAGAATACATGTCATTTTAAATGTCTCAATACCCTCTTCCTGTAAAAGAAAACACCACTTAAAAGGATTTAATACCACTTAACCATGGCTGTACATTTAACAGCCCTACAGCCTGTAACAGGATTCCCAAATCTGCAGTCAATAGACAAATACAAATCTACTACATTCTGACTGCTGCTATAAGAAAAGGAGAAAAGCCTATGAACTTTCTTCTGGGTGGCCTACTTAAATAATCCAAACCATGCATCACGATTCATTATCACTGTGGCAATTAAGGGCAAGAACCAAAATGTTCCTCCCACAGAAGTAATTACAGATAACAACAGCATGGAAGTTTGAGAATCACACCATCAAGGTGTAACTGTGGCTCTTCCTGCCTTAGAAGGTCAGGTTGCCTTTCTTCGTGTCTTTCAAGCTACTTATCAGTTTCTTATTGTTTTCAAAAGCATTTACTCCACAGGCAGTGTAAATTTTACATGAAGATTTTATCTCCTGTTTTTGCCAATTTATGTGAGATTATTTTTTCTTTTAAATTATTCGAAAACATGAATATTTAATAGTTTAGACTAACACGTGTTTCTATCTTTCTTTCAATAATAAGAATGTGTTATTTTTTTGACGTGCTCGTATAAAATGTACATAAATCTTGAATCCAAATCCCTAAAATACAAAATATTATGGTTTGTGCATTCATATATTACTATATTCATGTTTTGAGATATTAGTTTACTTTGTTCTATTAACATTAACTTGTTTCTCCACACCTGTTGTATTATATGTAGCAGTGGAACAGTCCATTATTAAGATGTTACTCTGGAACTACTTAATTCCATCCTTTTCAGTGACTTCAGATCACTCTGAGCTTTAACTTTAGTAACAAGTTGTCTGCAGTTCTGTATCAGCCACCTAGTCAAGTCTGTCACACTATTACTCAATATTTGATATGGAAAAAAATAAAGCCATGTGACATTATTACCCAATAGTAAATAATGCAGAACACAAGGCCTGAAAAATCAACTCTGAATCTCATGATTATGTAGAAACTGTAAGAAAACTGAATAATCGCTGCTAACCACATAACAATGGGGTGCAGGAGTGGGGGGAGAGTGGAGAACAATTTGCACTGCATGCAGATGCATTGTACTTTTCCTGCAAACATTTTCCAAATCTTAAACCCTTTCCCCTCTGACTTAAAAGTAAATACCGTCAGGACAGTACTCATATGTGATAAACTCAAGTTAACACACCTGGCTTACATAATTTATCTACAGAATTTCAGTCCCCTTCGGCAAGGCCCCATCTGAGCACAGTAAGTAACAAAGGTGAAAAGGTAACCCATTAGTGTGCTTTAAAAGGTGTGCCTGTGAGATCTGCAAAATATTTTAGATACAGCTTTTCATACAAGGGCATGCAGACCAGGCTTTTTAAGCTGAGTAAGAAAGAAAATCTGTTTCTGTTATATAATCAGGATTCACAGTACAAATTGATGAACAGCTAATCCATCAAAATCCCAACTCAGTCTTCAATATGTGCTTCTCAGAGTTTGGCTCCCATATCCCAAGAGAAATAACAAATTTAAATATTTATTGAGAATTATATGTAAACATAGGTTCCTATACCTAAAACAATATGGTAGGACTAAATGTACATCATAACCTAAATTTCAGTGCAGCCTTACTGGTTTATGGTAGTGTCTAATGTCAAGTACCTAGAGCTTTGATACCAAAGCCAATTTCCTACTTATACCAGCTTAGAGTATTACTCAACCAATGTTAAGGCAATGTAAAGCCTGTCCTCATTACTGTTACAATGATGATATTGTTACAATGGATAACTCTAGAAGACACTGTCACTAGTGGGAAAACACCCTATAGTGTCAAGGAACTCTTACCTCCAAACCAAAATCTATCAGTGTTCTCATGCCCACTAGTAGTTAATCAACAAGTCATGTATCATACTGGCTCATATACAAAAAATAAGTTACCCAACAAATTGTTTTATAAATCAATCCTTTACACAACATTTAGAATATTCTATTTCACAGAGAGTACAATTGAAAAAACACTAACACAGCTGTTAAGCTCTACTGAAAAGTTATATATGCACTCCTTTATTCAGCCTTTTTTCTACCTGTGTTTTAGGATGAATTAAGATTACCAAACTGCCAGAATTCTGGAATGCCCAAGGCCATGCCTTCTAAGGGAAAGCAATTATGACACAACAACAGTGTAATCTGATAGAAGACATGAACTCTCAACAAATGGTAGAAAGCATACATTCAACAGTTGTATTTGGTTTGTCTTTTCAAGACTTTACATGGCAGTGTCTGATATCCTACACTTCTTATTCAGCAAAAGATTACAGTGATGGATAGATGGATGAATAGATAATGGGGAGGAGGTTACATTTATCACCTTCACTTACCTGGTAAACTGAGTCAATATTACAATTTATGAAATGAAATATGTACTAACATACCACTGAAGGTTCTGAATAAAGTTTTGTGAATCATAACTAATAGTTTGAAATATCAGCAGCACAGGTATAACTGAGTTATTGTAGTTGCCTTTTATTTACTACATACACTCATAAAAAATGAAAAGGACTCTTGGTACAAAAAGGTCCACAGATATTACAGATATGTTCTTTACCTAGTCATGCAACTTTATGATGATCATGTAAATGTGTTCCTGAAGTTATTTATATTGTCTGACTGGGAATGAATTATTTAATTATTTGCAATTCCTTATAAGAAAAGTATGGGAAGACACTGATGAAGAATATAGAGTGACCACATTATTAGATACTAACTTTGTGATAGGAAGATTACACAATAGCATTTTACCCACCTGTTACTATATTTTCAAGAAATCTAAGACATTTTCTTTCCATTTAAAGAAAAAAAGCTGGTCTTCCTTTGTGATAAATGCAGTACCACTGTACAAACATTGGAACTTTAGCTTTTTGTAATCACAGCTGGAATCTATGATATTTGAACTAAT
Source organism: Candoia aspera (assembly GCF_035149785.1). Taxonomy (NCBI): domain Eukaryota; kingdom Metazoa; phylum Chordata; class Lepidosauria; order Squamata; family Candoiidae; genus Candoia; species Candoia aspera. The sequence continues at coordinate 55,137,142 of NC_086158.1, read as the reverse complement.
CAACGATTCATAGCAATCACTTAGAATGGAAGAGGTAATAAAATAAGTATACAATATTTTGAAATTTGGCTATGAACTAACATGTAGTCTAGTAACATAATCTAACATGCACACAATCAAATTGCAGTGAAAAAATGTTTAATCACCAAATGCACACTTCATGTAAAAAATGTACTGTACAATTACTAAAGTGAAGGGCAATTTGATTTTTGCTACAAATCTGAATTTGCACATTTCAGAAAAATCATTAATAGTGAAAAGAAAACTTAGGAATTATTGCTGTTTCTCTGATTATACAGGGATATAGTTTCAAAAGACAACACAATATAAAAATACAAGTTTTATCCCAAGAGAGAAGCTATGAAACAAAATGCCAATCAGCAACATTTATTCTTTTCTGTTCATGTAGAAACATATTGAAAGCTAAGAATTATATTTAAAGACCCACACATACTTCATTTCACTTTTACCCTAGTTTTGCCCCTGTATCTGCATATTCAGACAAAAACATGCATGTCAGTAACTTCCACTTAAATTATGTTATGTGCTGTTTATAGTTCACAAGGATTAATTTGGGCCAACAAACTTTGAAGAAAAGTTCCTTTATCAATCATGAGGCAGTAGTAATTGTTATTGCATGCAGCATTCATAAAGGTTACAGTCCTATTCCAAGTTTCTCTGCCAAAACCTGCCCTTTTACAATGCACGCTAATACTAGCCCTTTTTGACCTTATAGCATACAGCACACTTCTTGTGAGGAATGAAATAAATGATCCACAATTTTGCTACAACGACTCAAATAATGGTAACTACTTGTTACTAAAATACGTATTTGAATTACTGGAAAGTATGGGATGGCTTTTGAAGAAGTGTACAGTTGATACAAAACATGGCAGCAAAAGTCTTAACAATAAGTAAGAGAAGTTTAAATCATATTATACAAGTCCTGTCTCAATTTATTTCCAATCCAATTCAAAGTATCAGTTTTGGCTTAAAAAACTTCTGATAGTTTCAGATCCTGAAAACTCATAGAACACCTGTTCCCTTATGGGTCAACTTGTGCATTAGAATAATAAGCAGACTTTTCAGGACCTATTTGATGATGGGCTGGGACAAAAACAGGGCAGTAATAGAATGCCATCCCTAAGGTAATTTTCCTGGCACACAGAACTATTTTAGAGATAATGTTTGGTATAACTGAAGGGGAAAAAAAGTGTTAGTACCAATTTGTATATATTATCTTTTTTCTCATTAATATTTTTGCATTTCTTTGTAAAGGACAAATATTCAAAATATATAGAGAATAAATAGAGTACTTGGCAAATACATTAGCTGTTTGTTTCCTCTGTGGTTTCACCCTCCAGGTCCTTGGTCCAGTGTCTGTGTGTGTTCTAAATTCTCCTGGCACCACAATTCTTCTAGGATGTTTTTTCAATTACTCAGAATATGCTCATTACACAGTCTAGTGTCGGGGCAGTTGTTCTGTACAAACCCATTCCACAGTATTTCCAAGACTTCAAAAGTCTTGTACACAGGGGGGAAAAGAACTCTCAGAAATTTCTAAAGAGTTTGCTGTTTTATATGATTACAAAAACACTACTGTTTGGGCATGCAATGATTGAATTTAAGAGTTTGCATAGTAAAAATGCAGAGCTGTATTTGATGAATAGTCTTGACTTATAGTTATCATGTAAGAAAAAAAGGTTCTAATAAACTTGGGGGAACTGGAAGAGGAAAAACAAAAACACTGTACTATTACATAAGCTACATAAATTATTAGATAAACAAAATAACATACATTCTCACTTTCTAAATGAGAAATTTGAAAGTAAATTTGAATGTCTTGTCTTTTCAATATTTCACTCTAAAAATTTCAATGAATTGAAAATTTCAGGAAAAAAACTTCAATTGTAGTATGATATCAAATAATGAATTTTTTTTAATAAAGTTTTATTAAAGGGCTGAATGTAGACTTGTCTGCAGTTAATCTGTGCTAGCAGGATACCCTAAAAGGTAAAGTTAGGCCCTCACTTAAAAAAAAAAAATCCTTCAGGGAAGTGAGAAATTCTCCAGAACAACATGGAAGGTGATGGAGCAAACTTGAAATCTGCCTCTATCGTTCTGCCCATGGAAACATCCTCTTAGTCTCTATATATGCCTCTAGGAGTTCACAGTCCCATTTACAAACAGCCTGAGTCTTTCTGTTCATACAGGAAAATACCTAAATCAAATAATGATTATTATTCTCTCTCTCTCTCTTTCTCTCTCTCTATACCCACACCCCTACCTCTACCTTCTTGGAAGCTTAAGTTAAAAAGTAAACCATTATTTTAATGCTGATAATTATCAATATGGCATCCCTTTGTAAAGAAGGAATGTTTCACTGAATGTAATAAATACTGACATAGTTATGATTTGATTAATTAGTTTTTCTTCCCACTAAATAAACTACTAGCTGTACATACTGGCCAAGAGAAATGCAGTCCATAGTTTTCAAGGTCATGGATACAGTGCTTATCATGGTGATATTCTACTATCTAAAGGATCAGGTATTGGATTTAGAAGTATGAATTCCAGGTCAATTGAGAAACAAACATGCCATAAACATATGACATGCTATGTCATAAAATGGCTGGACATGAAAACGCACTGTCCTCTTTCTTTGTAGTTTTATTCAATACGTCCAGATTAATTGGTAAAAGAAACCAACTAATAGGACACTGCCAACAATAAAGCAGCTATAGAAATGTGGATCTCTCTAACCTTAAGCTAAATTCATCTAATTATAGCAGCTAAGCATCGTGACAATGAGGAAAATGTATCAATAGCTACTTTAGAAATAATAAACCACTTAGTGAGAAGCTTGTTTACTTTCTTCTTGCTTTTCAAACCATCTATTAGATTTAGCTCTAGTCTTGATTTCACTGCTAAGAAGTTACTTGCCTTTAAAAAAGGTGGCTATTCATAATTGCATTTAAAGAAAAAGAAAATAAGAGATAAAAATCAGTTTCAGAGAAAGTAAAGGAATTCTGAGAAAGTAACAGATTACTTATTAGAATGTGCAAATTCATTTGAACATCAGAGGGAAAATATATATTTAAATGATTTAATTATATGCTTCAATCCCAGGTCGATCCCAGCGGAAGCTGGATTCTTGGGTAGCTGGCTCAGGTTGACTCAGCCCTCCATCTTTCCAAGGTCAGTAAAATGAATACCCAGCTTGCTGGGGAAGGTGACGACTGGGGAAGGCAATGGCAAACCACCCCATTCTATAGTCTGCCAAGAAAACGTCACAAAAGCAGCATCCCCCCAAAGGTCAGACATGACTTGGTGCTTGCACAGGGGACCTTTCACATCACAATTATATGCTTTAATTACAGAGCCACATGCAGATTTAATTCATACAATGGCAATCACTTATTCTTCATCAAGCCAGAGAGATTTTCAGATAAGCAAAATAGTCATGGCTTGTTTGGACAATTCTTTGTTTGTTTCCTCCATTTCTTATCTAGAAGAAGGGAAACATAAATACAAAGAAAGAAATAGCTAGAATTCTGTGTTCAAGTGTACCAGCAAGCCATAGAAATAACAGAAACAAGGATTTGTACATTAACCAACCATGGTTTGCTAAAACATTATATTGATAGCTACATCTTACTATATTTAAAAAAAGAAGCCACAGTAGGGTATGCTATAAAAACTAAAAGATAAGTATAAACAAAATTGCAAGTTCTTGATATTCTAAGTTTATTACAAGTAAAAATTAAGAAAATACTAAAAAGAAAATCTAAAATATACAACTAAATATTCATATCCAAATGAAAATGCTTAAACTTTATTTCTACTGTATTTTATCTATCAAAAGATAAAAATTAAATAGCAACTGTCAAAAATTAGCTGTAATGAGCCTTAAGCTGCTGTAAATAAAAGCAGTACTTTAGGAGGTTCAGAGTTTGCATAATTTTCTTTGGAAATGAAGATTTTTTTTCACCTAGTTTTTTTATTCCTTTTTTTTCATCAATTACCAATTTAAGAATAAAATATAAGTACAGTAATCAGGAGATCATGCTACAAACACCGTTTTCAACTTTTCTAGAGCATACTATTTTTCCTGACAGGTGGCTAAATACATTAAAAGAAGTCCACCCTCTGAAAAAACTCCTTCAGGTAAGTTAAAACTGACAGTAAATCCTGATCAGGCTTTTATGGAAAGAACAGTTTACTGGTTCCTAATCAGGCAACCACATCATTGTTAAAACTACCAAACATGCTGATTTTCATGAAAAAACATATGTCATATTTATCAGGAAGGTATATATATATGGAAATGTGACATCCTTAACCAACCTTGTAACTGTCTACCTTCTTCTCATTCACCTGAATCCAAGTGAAGTTCTTTAGAAAGTAAGGTAGGTCAACAGGCACATTTACTGGGGAATAGACAAATGTATTATTTTGGGATCGAAGATGCATTAATTCAAAGTGCTAGACTAAGCCAGTCGGTATGACAACCCAGCCCCTGCTGGTTTTGGAGATCTGTACTTTATATGGTGTCCCATCAGATGGTTTTTGGTAAAGAGTAATTTTTTGTATGCCCATGAGGACAAATTTGGGAATCTTGACACATGATAAAGAAAGAGATGTAAACAACACTTCCCATATCCATTCATCACCTACCAATCAGAAGAAAAGATCCTCTGTAGAGGCTGGCCTTTCAACAATGGCACACAAAGAAGTGGACTTGCCTTTTCTAATCCATTCTTCTACAGGTAGTCCTCGCTTAACAACTACAGTTGGGACAGGAATTTTGATTACTAAGTGATGCAGTCGTTAAGTGAGGCACGTAAGTGGACCCGATTTTACAACCATTTTTGTGGTGGTTGTAAAGTGAATCATGTGTTTGTAAAGTGAATTGCAATGGTTGTAAAGCAAACCAATTGTTTCCAATTGATTTTGGAGTTGGAAGTTGGCTGGGAAAATTGCAAATCATGATCACATTACCGTCAGACCCTGCAAACGGTCATAAATGTGAGCTAGTTGGTAAGTGCTCAAATTGCAATCACATGACTGAAGGGGTGGTGTGACAGTTGTAATTTTGAGGATGGGTCGTAAGTAACATTTTTAGTTCTGTTGTATCTCCAAACCATCGTAAAATGAACAGTTGTTAAGTAAGGACTACCTGTATTCCACAGTGTCACTGTGGGCAGTTTTCCTACTGATTTCAACTCCTCTGCAGGATTCTTTAAGAATCAAAGGCTCTGCAAACTACATAGCTTACTCACTCCTGACAGGTATGAAGTGAATTTATTGAGTTTATGTTAATGGTTGCTTCAATGTAACAACAAGATGGGAGAGCCTTAGATAGCCATTTTGAGAGTTAGTGTACTGAACCCAGACCTATGCATGTGTCATTCCACTACAGTACTGTATATTCGCATTGAAGAATTTTCTGTAATAGCCACATCTGGTTCTTAAATTTATCATTTGTTGATATAAAACAATTCTCCCTAGCATATTACTAAATTCTGAGCTGTTGGCATAATATTAACTTTGCCCTAATATGCACTTATAAAAATTCAAATACATGAAAGGTAATAAGAGAAATATATGAAAGTAAATTTACTATCATGCAATAGATTTATAAAAGTCAGATATAATTGGCTATTTCAACAAACCACTTCTTTGGTATTTAAATACAAGCCTGCCTTCTTTTTTTCCATTCTCCTTTCTTCTCCTCTCACCTACCTGGCTGTAGGAGTAAAAGCTTCCTGGATTCTTAAACTACAGTTTCCTGTGGGAGTTGAATGAAGAACTGATGGTATCTGAACAAGGAACTGATTACTTTCACCATTTCAGCCAAATAATGTCAGTGAATCAGTGGGATTTAACAAGCATTTCATTATTAATGGTCAAGATCTTCTTTAAAAAAAAAAAAAATCTTTCTAGAAGCTCTAGCCTTATGCCTTAAATGGTTGCTTATGCCTGTAAATATTCATTATTAAATAACCTTTTTTTAAATGGATATAAGATCCAACTGTACTGTAAAGACACTTTTTCATAATTACTTTAGGCTTTAAGCAAAAGAGTTTCATATTAACCTACTGCAATTTGAGAAATTATCTTGAATACATTTGGATCAAGCATCCACAATTAAAATATGGTTAAAAACTTGCCCTAAAATGTTTAAATGCCTTTCTACTTGCAAATACATACATAATGCACACACTTTCACACACAAAATGTTTTTCAAATAAAACAAACAGAGATACAGGTCCATTTTATCACTTCTACATAGATATCAGTTGCTTGGGAGTCCTGCCAACTGTTACAAATTGGCAGTCATTTTGTTATGAATTTGAACTGTTTGCATCCCAAGCTGGCAAGAACTGGAACATGAACTTTTCTTCTTCTTCCCTTGCCATCCCTTTTCCTTGCATGCCATGTATTTTAGTAATAAAACTGAGGATATGGACTGTTTCAAATCTGAAATCTGTCAACTGCTCTAAGATGACTAAACAGTAGTTCCTAACAAAGCAAAACAAAACAAAAAGTCTTAAATAAAAAAGATATGGTAGATTGGGCATACTACGGATCCCATCAGCCAAAGAATGTTGGTTGGTGGGGACTAGAAGGTGTGCCTTTTCAGCCATAGCGCCTGCCCTCTGGAATATTCTCCCCTCAGAGATCAGGATGTCCCGACCCTGCTGGCCTTCCGTAAGGCCATGAAGACCTGGTTATGTGCCCAGGCCTGGGGCCCCGAGTGTGGTAATGGTTCCGTTTCTTGGTTGTATTAACATCTTACATTGTTTACTTGGCAGCCATGTATATTTATTTTGTATTGTAACCGTTTTAATTGTAATTGTTTAATTGTTTTATGGTTTTTATCGTTGTAAGCTGCCCAGAGTCACTTGCTGAGTTGGGCGGCTATAGAAATTGAATAAACAAATAAATAAATAATCCTTAATGATCTATAGACTTAAACTAATGTATGTACATTATCAGTTTCCTATACCACAAAAAAAGACACTTAAAAAATGACACTATTTTTGCATCCCAATTTCTCACATTCTATGTTAGCATTTTTACAATGCGTAATACTCCACTTCCTTATGAGCTGTTTCCTATCCTTCAACAATTTTTTACAGCATCATCAAAATGATTACTTACATAATTAAGTTTAATAAGTCTACACTTTCTGCAAGGGGCGAGGCAATTTTTTTAACAGGGTGGCTATTTCACAGTGTAACATTCCCTCAATTTCATCATCTGTGCATTTGAGAAGAGAAGTGATAAGCAAAACCAGCTGCTTCCTCCATGCCTCCCAAAAGGACTAAGAGAAACCATTTTTAATTGACTTACCACAATGTGAGCAGGAGATGGAGACCTGGCATCTTTAAGGGCTTGCCTACTCTGTAGGCTTCCTGCCTGGACATCCAGCAGCGGCCATTTCATCTGGAGATACTAGACAGAGAAAAAAACGGGGAAAAAGAGTTCAAAAAAGGGGAAAAAAGCAAATAAACCTTGTGCAACACGATGAAAGAGAACGAAAATGTATGGAGCAAAATGAATTAAAAATAACAAAAAAACCACACACACTTTTTTTTTGAAGATAATGTTTAACCGTGCATGGTGTAAGCAAATATTTTCATACCGTTTATGAAATTTGTCTGACCATCTAAAACCACCCAGATTCTAGGCAGTTTTACAGGGTTTACTTATTCAAACTTATTAAAAGAAGGAAAAAAGGCAAACCTGGTATTATAATCTTCTAAATACCTGGACTAAATTTGGGGGAAAACATTGCCCAGAAAGAAAATGAAAAGGAACAAAATGCATGGAAAATTATCATTATCATAACTGTAAGAACAGAAATAGTCCTGTATGTCAAAATGGAGAAACTCACTTAAACTATCTTACAAAAAGGAATGGTAATCCCACATTGATAATTATTTGCTTCGAATTTTTGTAAAGTTCGAACTTTAAAAATTCCTCTTGGAATTTGCACCTATGATAACATCCATGGATATTTTATATTTAAAAGGCAACATTTTTCAAAATGGTATGGCTATGTTTTACATTTGAAAATGGAAACATTTGCTAATTGTTTAGGGATCATTACAGCAGTACTAGGCAGCAGACAGGGAAAGAGTTCTGAAATCCTTGGTAGAGTATATAAAGTTTGTTCTATAGGTATATGGTTGATATTTTGCTCTTCCGGTCAGTTATGGTTTTATATATTGGGCGTTTTGATTGTAAGGCACCCAGAGCGGTTCTGAAGTTGGGTAAGCTTGAAATTTGGTAAAATAAATAAATAAATGCCAGCTGAACACAAGCAGCATGATGCAGCTGCAAAAGACAACAATAACAAAAAAAACCCAAATACAGTCTCAGAAATATAATGTCAAGATCAAGAGAAGTTTTAATTCCTCTCTATTTTGATATAGTCAGATTGCACCTAGACTATTTCATCTGTTTCTGGGCACTTGATTTTAGGAAGAGCCTTGACAAACTATAATGTATCCAAATGAATGCAACCAGGATTACAAGAGGTCAGTAAGGAAAAAGTATGAGTAACTACCACCTCTTTTCTAATCCCAGTAACGCCCTTGATATAAAGTGAATTTTCATTTCATAGGGACCACTATGTGCTCCAATTCCAGAACTCAGAGATTGGAGTGGAGGGGGCAATAGTGTACTTCTCAGCTTTCTCTGCCCCCTTTCCTCCCAAAGCACTACCTCCTTTTCTTGGGTTTCCTTAAAACAGGGACTGTGGGATTGCTTCTAGAAATCTGCCACTCATGCATACATGCTCACCAATGCTTATTTGTTGGGTGTTGCACGTAAACATACTGCAAATAATCTAATGCAGTTTCTGAATCATCTTTGCCATTACTACAGACTTTGCTTTGTCTTATCTTTCTGCTGCAACCCCTTCTAAGCTTGCATCCTCCTGAAATATTCTCGAAAAATTTTCTCTGACTTTGTCTGATTCATTTCACAGGCTTCCTCTCAAGTCAGCACAAAATGCGCAAAACTACTTGGAAGTAGAATAGGATCGCAATGTAACAAGATGATAATAGAAATGCTATGAATAGATTATTAAAATATTTCTATCAATAGGAAGTCAACCTTACTTATAAAAGTGATAGCAGAGAGAATCAGAGATCTCTGCATCATGCTGTCTCTTAATGTCAACAAGCTGAGCGCTATTTAGACTAATAGAACAATTTCCTCCTTGCCCATCAGCACAAGCTATAAAAGAGTCGGTTGGAGAATAAGCAGTCCCATGATATAAAAGCAACCTTCCAGCCAAGCCTCTGGTTTTGCCTGAAACTGACACTCAGTAAACAATCCTATTCATGATGCACAAGCAGGAACAGGGTACAGCTCACTCCCTCCAACAATAGCAGCCAAGGCTTATTCTTGTTACTAAAGTCAATAGAGAGGATTCAGAATTACAAAGAAAATTCCCTGCTGAGAAAGAATGTGCTGAATTTATTGAGAGTTTTGTCAGAACCAGGCTTGCCTCTGACTCGGAAAGTGAAATTAGTTCTGAGTCAGAGGAGGAATCGGAAACTTGCTGGGCTGGAATCGGAGAAACAAAACCCCAGCATGACTCAGCAGAGCGGGAAGAATCCACAACGCAGATTGGGCGAGATCCAGAGGAGGATTTAAATACACCAATCAGTGCACACCAGAGATGGTCTGAAAAGCACACAAAAGGAGAAGGCAGCCCGATTGGCTACAGGAGATTCCAAGCGCTCCAAAGATCAGGGTAAAAGGCAGCTGCACAGAGAGCGAGCTGCCGGAGACAACGGATCCTCTGAGCCTGCAGCTTTGGAAGAAGAATCCTTACTGGCATCGGAATCTGCATCTGCTGTTGTAGAAGAACCAGAGCCCGAGTTCCATTCTGAAGAATCAGATTTTGCGTCTACTGCAATCAAGGAATCAGCATCAGCTGAGCCCAGTAGCCTGCGTTTTGCATCAAGCCTCAAAATCCTGCGTTCTCCTCAACAGCACAGTCGAGAGATTTTCGCGCCGCCACTTGTCCGCAGTTCTGTGTATCATGCTTCGCAGACTCCAGCGTGTTTTGAAGTTTCACACCTATCTTGTTCAGGATCTGGGTTCATGGCCGCTGCGGTCCAACCAGCCTAGTCCAGTCCTAGTTCCACGTTCCAAGCCTTGCTCCAAGCCTCCAGTCCAGGGTATCCAGCCTAGTCCGAGGCTTCCAGCCGAGTCAAGCCCAGTCCCAAGTTCCAAGCCTTGCTCCAAGCCTCCAGTCCAGAGAATCCAGCCTAGTCTGGGGCTTCCAGCCCAGTCCAGCCTTGCTCCAGTTCTAAGCCTTGTCTTCAAGTCTTCAGTTCTGAATACCCAGTCTAATCCAGCACCCCCAGCCGAGCCGAGCCTTGCTTTGAGTTCGAGTCCTGCTTAAATCATCCCTGTATGCTGCTTGTAGTCCTGCTTTTATTTCTAGTGAGTCAGTGGTTCAGTTCCAGTGCTGTTCCAGTTCGAGAACTGTTGCCTCCAGTCTTGGTTCTGCTGCATCCAGTCTAACCCCAGTGGAAGCTCGCTCCCTGCCTGCTGTGGCACAGTTGAGCTTGTTCAGCCAGATTTTGCATATTGAGATTGAATCATTGTAAACAGTTCTTTAATAAAGAATATTCACTGAGAGCTTGTCTGGTGCATAGCCTGAACAGGACATGTTTGCAGCGCAAGTAAGGGGAAAGCTTTTGCTGAACTTTACTGGGTGAACTTCAACACATCACACTTACTTTATGTACACACTCAAAATGTGAATAAATTGCATCAGCAAATTGGGAAAAATCTAGGTTAAAATCTCCCGCAATATACAATATCCTACATTTGTTTTTATGTATATTTTAATGCTAATTTTAGGTGGTTATGTTTTTAGTGTTATTTTATTGTAAACCGCCCAGAGTCCCCTATCAGGGGAGATGGGCGGTGATATAAATTTAATAAATCAAAATAAATAAAATAAATTTGCACGTGTAATGTTTTGTTCCCACTCAGAGTATAACTTTTTCAGGCTGAAGCCTACTCATGGCCTTGGAGTGAATTAAGTAAATTCCATTGACATAATTGCCCCCTATATATTTAATCATTTTCTCTTATCAGAGCAAAAATACAATTTGGTGAGCTTTACTCCTTTATGTTGCTACAGCACTCCCAACTAGATATCCTATTTCATCCTTTTTCAACCTGTTCTCCAGAAGTAGGCAGTCGCTGAGGATCAGACACAATTCAGTTGCCAAAAAAAAAAAAAAAAAGATACAATTACCCAATTGAACAGATATATTTATTTATTTATTGTACAGCACATTCACATCAAAGTTCAATAGAATAAAAACACAGGAGATAAAATACAAGATATAAAATATAGAGTATAAAATTATAGACATATGTCTAGATTACAAATATAATTTTTTGCTTCATTTGTCACAGCTAGGAAATCAGCGAAATCTGCCTTATAGGCTCTATTTTGGCACTTCGTCACTATATGTTAGATAGTTTGTTTTTCAGCCCCACAGTCACAGTTTGGTTATGTCATTTTGCCCCACTTATAAAGGACATCAGCACATCTACCATGGCCCGTGCGGATTCTGTTCAGTGTTGTCCATATCGCACAGGGCTATCAAATCCAAATGGTTTCTCTGAGATGCGGGGTAAGTTTCAACATTGTAGAGGACAATTTTCTAGCCAATGCTGTTTCCACATATTGTGGATGTTGAAGTCATCTTCTACAAATGATTTAGCAGTTGAAATGGCTGGATGTCTAGATCTCAGCCTATTACATTCCAGGCAGGTTACGTCACTCAATATTGGCAGCTGAGAGTTATCAATGATCTTCCGGTATTCTTGAAGGAGGGCATTTTTCCATCTTACATCCAGGGGTAGTGTATGACTCAGAACAGGCAGCCAGTATGTGGGAGTAGATCGTATTGTCCCACTGACGATGCGCATTGACTCATGCAGCTGTGAATCAATCCTACTTGTGTGCAGACTGTTAAGCCACACGGGGGGAAAATACTCTGCTGCTCAGTACACCAAGCTGAGTGCAGACCCCCACAGTGTGTCCGCTGCTGAACCCCAACTAATGCCGCATAATTTATGTAAGATGTTATTTCTGCTTCTCAGTTTGGCGGCAGTCTTCACCAGATGTTCTTTATAGGAAAGTGTCCTATCTAATGTAACTCCGAGGTACTTGGGGTACATGTTGTAGTTAAGTCGATTTCCCTTAAATCTTACATTAAGCTCTCTGCCTGAACAGATTTAGGTATATGGTGACATCAGTGGCAGCAAACAAACATACTTAATCCAGAGCAAAGGCACTGTTCTATCCCTGAGCTAGTTTTGACCTCAGCAGAATCATCACAAAGCCAAAACCAGCTTAGTTGGGTAATAATGTCACTGTTACTAGAAAGAAAAGAGCTATTTTGACCTACCTATGCCTTTCAGAAAGTCTTCAAAAGATATATAATTTGTTTTTTACCAATATTTTTAACCCAGTTAACAGAAAGGGGAGCTCTACATGCATTAAGAGAGAGATGCAAGAGAGATGTTTCTCTGCAATATATCCAAAAAATGTCCAGAATTTTGGGAATTTGCTGAAAGGAGTGAATTTTGTGAGGAAATGTTCCTGAATCCCCCCAGTTGTTCTGTCCCCTCTTCAGTTTTCCCTCATCCAGTTTAAAAAGAGAAAGACCAGCTCTATTGACAAAAAATAAAACACTTGCTCTGTTCAATAGCTTCAAGCCTGAGCCATAATACAATATTAATGTGGTGGCTTATAATTCTTATTTTACATAAAAGCTTCATTGTGTGCCAAATCCAATCTCCACAGGCTACTTGAGCCCTAGGTTTTTATGAGTCTACATTTCAGCACTGCAAGTCTACAGTACACATAATTTTCAATTATGTTAGGGCAGGCCAAGATCACTGCCTATATAACATTACTGGTGGAGGAAATGAGACTCAGTCCTGCTGTTGAGTGAGCTAACTCAATCCAGATGGGAGAAAAAGGGAGAAAGAGAAAGATGTGCTATTGGAATTAGGAAACAGCAACCCAATCTTGCAATGACTTGCATAGTGGAATGAACTGCCAAGTAAAAACCCCACCATCAAGGCACATTATTTTAGACATCAGTCTGGAAACACAAGAAGGGAGAATTCTTATTTGCAGCAGAAAAGTTGCATCACAGTACACTGCTTATGGAAGGTGGGACATGTTTCATTGCCTTTTCAGGTTTATAACTGCAGCAATATGCATCTATTATTTTCAACAGAACAGAGAGAAAAAGCGATAGAGTGTCCTGTAACTGTAGAGCAGCAATCTTAGCAACTAAGATGTGTGTACTTCAACTCCCAGAATTCCCCAGCCATTCACACATCTTAAAGTTGAGAAATATTGCTCTAGAGTGAGAAATTCCTTCCTTTCTCCAAAAGAAACAGCAGGAAATTCTATCATTTTACGCCCAAATGCAAATGAGAGCTGGATGTCCCTTTAACTTGCAAGTTGCTGTAAAGAAAATGTGGATGCAGAATTAACACAAATCATATTTTATGTCAGTGTCCCAATTGTCATGAAGTGTCCTAGGAGTAATGGGAAATTCAAACTCTGTTAAAAATCTGGGTTTTTAACCCTGACAATCCAAGAATCAAAAATGAGTGTTAGGATGGGAAGAAAAACTCAGACACAGTTTGTAATATTATATATTATTTCTTTGTAAGATTTCTTCCAGGGGTGAAGGCACCCCATTTTTCTTCCATTTTTTCCCCCCACAAGAATGCTATGGGGTAGACTAAGAAAATAAGAATGATTGGCCAAAGTCACACCCAGTGAGGTTCCATGGCTGGGATTTGATCTAGCTCTTTATTTCACCTTTACATCACACTGGCTATTTTTATTAATCTATGTTTGAATAATAATTGTCTAGCAATAAATTGCAGTCATATATTTCAGGGGCCAGTTCCAGGGCTCTGGATGGTGTCCTTGAGAACAACCAAAAGCTACTTTAAAAGGCTTTAACTTGTCATCACAGGAGAGAAATAACAGATAGATTTTGTTTTGGTTGTTTTTTTTTAGAAGTGGGAAATTTGTGGGGAAGAGCATCATGATTCTTGTAAACAAATGGGCATATAGGGAAATGTGTTAAAGGCCAAAAAGTTCAAATCCTGGCAATATTTTCTACTTTATAATTATAGAAGGAAGGAAATGAAAATCTAAAATATTTATACAAGTGAAAGCATTTGCAGGTGTTTATTCTAATTAACCACACTTTCAAAGTTATTAATTAGATCAGCCTTTTCCAGCCAAATGTACTCTAAATGTATTGGATTATAACCTCCAGAATTCCCACCAACTGACCATACTATGAAGATTTGGATGCTATTATGCTCAGAAGATTCATTTCAATTGATGGAATCTAGGATATCAATGAGAAGTTAGCCCCAATACACAACATTATGTCCAAATTTTGGTAAGATGAAAAATGTTCCTTACTAAAATGAAACTAAAATGCAGATATATTAGACAATGAAGTCTGTAACACCCCAATCATCAAATTATTCCTTGGATGAGAGGAGACACAAATAACATGGTCCGCTCCTTTAGCAGAATCAGTTATTCCCAATGCATTTTACTAGCATTCCACCACATTTTGTTTAGTACCACCAATTATATGTCAGAAATTCCTTCCATACCAAATGGTAAATACTTACCCTTATCCAAAACCTTCCTGCCATCTTTACATAGCAGATAACTTACAGGTAAGAGGACATTTGGACTGCAATACCTAACTTACGGGATTTTCTCCCGGATCCATCTATTTTCTGTGCTTATGGTATACGCGTTTTAACAACTGATGCGCTCCCCACATGCTACACAACAGGAATCCACATTATCCCTTTTTGCTGAATTCTGTACAGAATTTGTATCATATCAATAAGTTCTTCGCATTCTGTCCCTGTCAGGATATGTATTATATTACGGGAATTGCAGTTGGACACTCTAGGATTGTGAGAATATTAGCTAAGCTGCTTCTCATAAACTGCCTCTTAGTAGATACAGCTTCCAATAATGCCTCAAGAATAGTACTATGTACTATTGTCTTAATGAGTAAGTGATCCCAGTTTGGTGAGAAAGGAAATTACACTGTTCTATTCTGGCTACCTTTCAGTGATCCAAAAGGCTACTGTGATACCATGAACAGAAAAGATATAAAAAGAATTCTGGATCCAACCCAACAGGACATAGCTTAATATATAATATAATATAATATAATATAATATTATAATATAATATAATATAATATAATATAATATAAAATATAATATAATATAATATAATATAATATAATATAATATAATATAATATAATATAAAATATAAAATATAAAATATAATATAAAATATAATATATAATATATAATATAATATAATATAATATAATATAATATAATATAATATAATATAATATAATAACATAACAACACAACGCAATGCAATACAAAAACATCTTCTGATGAGCACTGATATAATTCTGGTCAGTTTTATAGCTTCATTCCATTATTGAATAATTATCTATTCAATAATTTTGTTGTCTGATTTGGTTAAATATTATGAAGGAAGCATGAATGAACAGAGGAAAAATACCCTGAATTTAAACTTATCCAGTGGATTTCTGCAAGCATCTTCAGGTATTTGCCTGAACTTGTGAAAGACTGAGTAGAGAATGAAAAGTACAGACAAGCACCCACCCTTTCTCCAAAACTGCCATCAATTCAGCTGAGAGACTGGAAAAGAACTCTGTTTGAATTTGAAAGTTATTAATTAATTAATTAATTAATTAATTAGATTTTGAGGCTACCTAACTTCAAAAACACTCTGAGAGGCATACAATATTCAAAAATATATAATTTAAAGAAACATGTTCAACCATGAAACCTAGGCATCATTTTATCACTATCTCAAATTGTGTAGAGTTCATAAATATAGTTCCTTTCGTGTCTGACAGGTGAATATTTGGAAGTCAGGGAGAGTAGGAATTAGAATTCCATATGCAGTGCCATTCTCTACTCAAATGGAAGCCTCATGCATTCTGATGCTCTAGAAAACTATTGAGGTTGCAAAATTATATATAGCCTTATTGATAAACATGCAAAGATATGTAATCTTTCTCAATTAACACATCTATTCTTACTTGAGATCATTAAGGAAAAAATACAAGATATTAGGGTTCTTCATTTCTTGTCCCTCCCTTCCTACCACAACTGTAAAAGTATTGATTTCACTCACAACATAGAGGCATTTAGCAGACCAATGAAATAGGCATACAAACTCACTAAGATCAGGAATACAAAATGGGCAGGTTGCTGACTTGATGAGAAGTGGCTTGCAGACCCTGCTAAGCCCACAGGTGACAGGAAGGAGATAGCAGGTTCAATCCCATGCTCATTCTTCATATGTACTGATGAAAGCTAACTAACTACCCCTAAAATTTTGGCAAGCATATATCTTAAATTCTCATGAGTAAAAGCAACATTAATGATATAGCAGCTGCAGAGAATTGGTGGGAAGAAAAAATGTTTGTGATTCTCCTGATGCATGAACTCAAACTCATTTTTTTTCCTGCACCCATTTGCACATCTAGTTTTGGAGTCCAGATGTAGTAAAAAAAATGGCTTGATCAACATCTACAAAAAAAAAAAAAAAACTTTCCACCACAGTAATACTGAATCCCATTAAAGTCCTATGGCAACATTATCACAACAATTTGCTTAGTTCCGAAACCTATGAGGTATAGAGTTGATGAATACCTTTCAGTTACAGCTGCAGCATGAATAATTTTTAATTTCAAATGTTTGAACTATCTCTTTTGCAATTACTAAATTGATATAATTATATTATAAATATAAATATTAATGACTAGATGAAAGAATCAAGGTACTATCAGTAAGTTTTGCTGGTATACATCTACAGATAGTGATTGGGGATTATGTTTAAACTAAGATAAATCAGTATTTAACTCATGCTGTAGAAATTGATTGATTGATTGATCGATTGATCAATCAAGTTTATCACCGTCCATCTTCCAAAAGGGACTCTGGGCGGTTTACAATAAAACATATAAAACTGTAAAACACCATAATACACAACAAAATAAATATGATAAAAACCCTGAAATACATTATTTATCAATTTTGATGAAACAACAGTGTTGAATGAATTTGTAAAAGGTGCTCACAAGAAAATCCAGAATTTTTCCTTTCACATTCTTTGTGGCTTTCTCCCTGTTTGGACCTTCTCAGTGATAGGGGGTTGCTTTATACTTCTTGGCTCCTAAGATTTCTCTCAATCTTCCATAGTAAATAAAAATAAAAAGTCCAGGAATACATTTTCCCTAGTGACAGGAACATGAAGGAAGGTGGCATGTTTTAACATAGAAAAAGACGTAATTTCAATTAAAAAGGAGAGGATCAGTCTTGGAAATTGCTTTGCTTGTGTAAAAAACAGAAACCATCTTGCCTCAGAGTAGAAGTTGGGAACACATTTAAAGTTCCAACCAAACCCTTTTTGCTGCAAACTTACTTACAACCTTTTTACTGCATTTATGTGCATTCTTTGTTGGAATGTTTTCTTTCTTTTAAACAGGGGAAGGAGAGAGAGAGAGGAGGAAAAAGAGTGATTCTATACAAATGTCCTAACTTGATGTAGAATGATTTGGTTATGAAACAAAACTTTCAGGGAGGGACTTACATCAGACTGACCCTTGGAGGTGACCAACTATCCTCCTCCTCTATCATCATCATCATCATCTTGCTGCTTCAGCCAGAAACCTCCAGCACCTCAAATATCATCTTGTTATAACAAATTTCTCTTAACTCAGGATTGTGGCTCTTTCTAAAAGCCTGCTAGACAGCAAAGAAATTAACATTCATTCCCCAGATCCAGGATCAGTTGTTTCCTCCATCTTCTACCACATTAGCCTTGAAGGCCAGCAAAATCGCTTGCACCCATTTTCCTTTCGATCTATAAGCTTGACTGTCGCAACTGTCCATTACAAAAAGTAAAACATGAAAGCTGCAATCCCTCACACGAAGACGGAACACTTTCCACACAGTTGTGATTTGAGAGGACACTACAAATGCCTAATTCAATCACTCAGTACTGAGCCTGCAGCTCCCCTCAACCAGTAACGCATATTCTTTTACAACACTTTTTCAGAGAAAAACAACTGCTCAAAGAAATGAAAATAAGCCACAGGGAAAAGGACATAAATTGTATAAAAATATAAGTCATTAAAAAGCAAAGCAAAACAAAGCTTATTGATTTTGAAGGTTAGCATAAGCTCATTCTTATGTCTCCAAACAAAAATATTTGATTTGGATCAATATGCTGTATATTTAGGATACATTATGCTATAAGGAGAGAACCAGTTTGGTGTAGTGGTTAAGGAATCAGGCTAGAAACCGGGACACCCTGAGTTCTAGTCCCGCCTTGGGCATGATGCCAGCTGGGTGACCTTGGGCCAGTCACTTTCTCTCAGCCCTAGGAAGGAGGCAATGGCAAACCACTTCTGAAAAACCTTGCAAAGAAAACTGCAGGGACTTTTTCAGGAAGTCTCTGATAATCAGGCATGATTGAATGGATTAAAAACAAATGCTATAAGAAAGAAGAAGAAAAAACAGTTTTGTATACTGGAAAAGTTATTGGCTATACATGCATGTATCTAAATAACTTATATCAAAATGATAAAAAAGCAGAAGGAATTTTGGTAGGGCATTGGATCTTCTAAACAGGGATTAGTTATCACCAAAAAATATTTTTTTAAAAATTAAACAGCAGTTAGAAAGATATATACAGACAAAAATACAAAATATACAGCTGCATACTGCTGTTTTAAAGAATAAGAGATCTGAAATTAGTAGTGGACACAAATCAACTTTATAGCATTTTTAACATCAAGATTAACAGAAATGTTATTAGTGTTTGATGCAAAAGCTGGCAATACTCCAATACTGTAAAGAAGATTCCAGTTCTATTGAAATAGAAAGTATTATGCAAGACCCAAATCATTATATCTTTAAAAAAAAAAACCAGTGACATTTTGCAGACTTAGAATGCTGCAGATGTCATAAGCAAATAGAGAGAAAAGTATTAAGCAGCATAATTTGGGCTCCTTAATATTTCAAGTCCTGCGGGCAATTTGCTCACTGTGCCAGAGAGCTGTGGTACTGGATGAGAAGGATACTCGCTGGGTGTGGAAGAGAAAAAGCACTGGGATTGTTTCTCTCTAGTAACCAGGCTGAAGAATGCCTAGCATGTTGACTCTTGAGAAGTTCTCACCACATTTTTCCCAGTAGACAAAACAGCACCACAGGCATCTGAACCGCCAAGCCATGTCCACCAATTCTACTATCCCATAATCTCCGTCTGAGGACCAAACACTCCTAGCCTCCAGGCATCAACAAAGAGGAAGTCCAAGGAACCGCTGGACTATTACAATCTTGAAATAACTTAAAGTGATCATTTGTTACTAAGCATAGTTCATGTATTAAAATAACTAACCCACAAAGTTACTTTTGATACCAATTTTTATTTAAGGGTCTGTGGTTTCTAGGAGTAGGAAATGCAACTGGATATGGCTCACATTTGTCATTATACAAATGCAGGAGTGTAAACACATACATAGACAAACTGGAAATGGAACTGTAATATGTCTGTTTATTTTTAAAGTAACTTTTACTTAAAATAACTACCTAATCACATACAAGTTTAAATGAAGACTATTTAGCTATACCAAAAGTACTCCAAACTGCAATAAACTCCTAACTAGTGTGTTTATCAAATAAAATAAACAGAGCACCAAGATGAAAGAGATAATACATTTTGTGAGTCCAAACATGTTGCATATGGTCTGATTAAATTACTGGAGCCTTTATGAATGGGAAAATCATAATAATACTGGAAAGATGGGCACCACTGTGCTTACAAATAACTTGGTAACTTAAAAAAAATGATACATTAAAACATTGTGAATAGTTTGTTTCTAATTAAAGGTTTTCAAAAATATTTGAAAGGTTTTGTTGTAAACATTATTTTAAAAAAAAAAATACCTGGGGGGCTGCAAGGTAAAATCCTGTACCAACTTTATCACCAACAACATCTCTGAGCTCCACTGGGCTTGCTCACTGGGAATGAATCATGTTTAATTGTTAAGGGAAAATTACAAAGAAAGGAAGGCTGAAGATGGAAAGAAGGCTTGGGTGGGAGTAGCCATTACTTGTGCTGTGTTGCATAACTTCTCATGGCTTTTGCACATAAAAATGCATGTGCACTTGCTTTCTCTGGAATGGATATCTGTCTTTTCTGCCCTATGGAATTTTTATTTTAATCTAACGGCCTTGCTTTCTGGTAAATCAATGTTTTATAACATGACATGTCTACTATTACAACTACTTCATAAATGGGCACACTCCTGCCCACTATCACGGTCATTTGAAAGTGTCCAAATTCCAAATGTGTCTACTGACCCAAAACATTTTAAGAGTCTTAGCTTGTTCAGTTGTGAAGACTGCTCAGATTCTGCAGGTATGGTTTTCTTATTCCAAGCAGCTCCTTGTCAGCTCACCAACAGACTCTCATTAATCCACATAGTGCCATAAGCAGGACATTTTAGCTATATTCAGATTCAGTAGGAGATTATGGGACCTGTAGTCTCATATGTGATGGAACGTGAGGATGACCTTGGAAAACAGAGGGAAGAGATGCTGCCTAAGGAACAGCATCAATCAAATAAAAGGAAAGGAAGTCCACGAGAGAGTATGGTCTAAAGAAGAAAGACCTGCCCTGACCATTCAAGAGATGAATAGGCAGGGCGGGAGATTTGTACTTGCAGACTTGCAAGATTCTGTTAATGTAGCCTTACAACAAAGTAGAATTAGTTCATCTAGTTGTGATTCCTGTCTGGTTTACCTGGAAGAGTTGACACATATTACAAAGGAATTAGGTTATGATTGATGTGGGTCTTCAATATGCTACACCAGGAAATAAAAAATATGAATTCATCATAAAGCTCAAAAATTGTAAAAATGTTAATACAACCCAAATAGTAATTCCTACCAGCACATGTCTGCTCACACATATTTACCATTAAGTTAAATAAGACAAACTCTGCATAGAGCAGTCTTGTTCTATTCACTTCTAAGATATTTACGCATTCTGATTTTTAAAACAAGCCAGTAAAACAGGCCAATGTTATTATCTCTAGGCTGCAGAGGCTGAGAAATAAGAAGTGGCTGATCTGTGATCAGTTACTGAGTTCACTGCAGGGATAAAAATCAAAGTGAGCACTTCCAATTCATAGAAAAGTCTCTTAGGCACCATTCCATGCCAGCTCTCTGTGAAGTTAATATTTATCAAAGCAGTACAAAACTGTAACTCTTCCCACCACATGCTTTTTATGGGTTCTATCCTTAACATATTACTTTATGCCACTCCTGAATATATATTTTTTTAAAATACATTCCTCGGTATGCCCACATAACACCTTTGCTTTGTGAGCTACACTGGTTTCCAATTTGTTTCCAGGTGTGATTCAAGGTGCTGGTTGTCACCTACATGGCACAGGGACTGGTTACTTGATGGACCGCCTGTCTCCCATAGTATCTGCCTGACTGGTTTGAACTGGTAGGGTTGGCATGCTCCAGGTTCCTTCAATTAAGCAATGCTACCTATTGGGACCCCAAAAGGACACCTTCTCTGTAGCAGTGCCTGCCCTTTGGAATGAGGTTCTCCACCAGGACTGGATGGCCCCCAACCTGCTGGTGTTTTGAAGGGGCTCTAAGACCTGGCTCTTTCCCAGGCCTTTGGTGATGGTGTGTGAAGCCCTCTTGAATTCTTTTTTAAGTTCCCATCCGGTTCTGTTATCTTGCTTCCTTTTATTTCTTATTTTTCTTTTTTGATTGTATTTTTTTCCAGTGTTTTTTTCTTGTGAGCCACCCAGAGTTATTGGGAGTCAGGCAGCATACCAATTTAATAATAAATAACAACTGTATATTCCCTGGTGACAATATTTGGCTTCCACTTTCCAACATGCACAAATATTGTAGTATTAACTTTTACCAAATAAAATTTCATGTTTATAGCCATAAATAATATAATCCAAAACATTTTTCTATTGAGAACTCCAACAGTCCCCTCATCCTGAAAACAGACCTTGGTGGGGAAAAAGTCTATACAAATGCTTACCTTTTCACTATATGCATTAAATAAACCCATTAGGCCATGCAAGTATTTGTAAAATTCAAAAGAACAAGTTTACTATGAAGAACTTTCAAGTGTCACAGTACTTCCAACAGATGGTTCTAATTTTCTGTCTCAAAAGTTGTAAACAGAGGGCTTGACAAACATCCAGCTTTAATTATTTTATTTTTTAAAGAATTGGTTGTACTTAAAGAGTCTAGAATATAGAAGGCATTTATTTGTATGTTATATGCACACTAGCCAATTATGTATATTGGCTGCAGCTCCTCATGAAATCACCCATAATGTCTTATTATACTGCCTCCATCTCCCAACTTTTTATGGAAGCAGAAAACTGTTTGCAGTTAGGGTGCCATATAATCCAGAATGTTATCCAAATCACGTAACGTTCTAACACATGCTCATATGGTCTCCCTTCCTTCCTTTTTTTTTACTATTGTATTTCTCTTGTTTTAGTTGTTGTGACCCTCCCAGAATCATTGGGAGTTGGATGGCATACAAACTAGATAGACAGGCAGGCAGACAAACAGACAGACTTACAATAGACGCTATTCGTGCTCAACACAGAAGACTGGGGAAATATGTGGGTATTTCCACCACTATATACAAATGCACTATATTTGACTGAACAAAGAGTACAGTACACATAGTACAGCACATAAGGGAATGTGCTATATTTAATCTACCAATATCTCATTTTATCTAAGGCAATAAGGCAATACTGAATAACCAAAACATTATACATCTCACATTTCCCTATTACTATTGGAGTGAATGCATCTGCCTGATCTCCAAAGCATGCTATCCCAAAAGACTTTTATTGGTCCCTTTGCCTCATACCCAAGACATTATCAGATTCTGTTGCTTCTCTATTTGCAGTATTTCCAAGATCTGCCATTTATTTTCTACCTGGCAGATGTCTAAACCATTCTCTATTCATTTTTTGTAATATTTTTTCCTAATTTTCCCTCTTTTCATATTCCTCTCTAGTATGTTAAGAAAGCCTCCACTGCACTCAGCAATCTTTCTTCTTTCTCTGTTAGGGGTCCTCACCTTTTGAAAAACTAGCTTTGGCTTTCTGCTGTAGTTTGTATTAACTTCAGGATATTACTTCCAATTTTAAAAGCTTTTCATCTCATACCTCTGATGTCTTATCCTTGTCTCTTTATTCTAAAATTCTTCCCTTTACTGGAATTCATTTCTCATACCGTCCTTCTGTTTCTTTCACTCTTTCTAGTATCTATGCAGCTTCCTATACTTGCAGAAACAATCCCTCTTCAAGATATCTCTCTTTCAACAACTTCCTCAGCACAAGTGAACAAAGCATTCCTTGGCATCATACATAATTACTTTACATAAAATGTAGATCCCTAGAGTAGGGAAGTCTTGCAATTAATGACAATGAGATTAGCAGTGATTCTTGTGTTCTGAAGGATCTAACATACAGTTATCACTAATTAAATCCATAGCAGTTCTAGGAAATGCTGATTATATTCACTATTCAAACTACTAGCTTTCAGAGAGCATCCAAACACTATTTCCTTTAACTGTACATGCATGTCATAATTGTTCAAGAGTGAAAAGGATTAGCCAGCTGAAACTGACTTTTCCATTTTTATTTGCTTCTGGATTTGTATGATATCTGAAGCAAAAATTTCTCTGGATTAAAATAATGGAGGAGAGCAGGAAATTTATATTTCACAGCTAACATCTAGCAGCAAGGAGTAACTGATTATTTAAGAAACTGAAAGCAAAGAAACATCATAAGATCCTACTGGCTTTAACTTCAAATCTGTATTCTCTGCACATGAGCCATCTGGGCATGTTTGTTTCCCACTTAAAGTAGATGCATGCACGAAATCGAGTATATTATGTTAACTTTAACATATTTTGTCAATGAAATATATTAAGTTTTAATGTGATTTACAACTGGATTTATAACAGCTGAGTTTCATTTCAGCTATCCACTCTTTTTTTTTTAATTTAAGCGGCAACAAGAAAACCAACAAAAAAATCTTTATTTTTATTAGGAGGCCAGAGGAAAGGAAAAGGGAGGAGAATAATCGACTGCTCTATTAGCCAGAGGCAGTTTTCAAGCAGGAAAGTAGAACTCAAGATGTGGGCAGGCCTCAGGTTGCAGTGCCTCAGGGCACATCGAAGAGACACCAATGTATTTACTGAACACTCAGTAAAGCAATGTCTCCAATCTTATCACATGCTATAATCTCATATTTTATGAGAATCCACAGTACATTTCCAAGTTCAAGCAGGGGATACAATTGGTTAGATGAAGCATAAAGAGGGATTATTAACCATCTCTCCAGTATAAAATAACTTACACATGATTTCAAAAGAATTGGATTAATATAATTTCCCCTTGTTTCATAATTAGATACAAATTCCAAAATTGGAAGGGGGGAGCCTATTCCAGTCATTTTAATGCAATAGGAAGCAGGATCCAGAATTCACACACACCTGCACAAAATTACTGCATTGTGCACATAAAGTTGGTAAACCACTGATATGTTTAACAAAGACTATCACTTAGACAGCCCCCTTGCGGATTGTTTCAGTTTAAAAGACCCTTGGACACAAAGTCTTGGCAACATAGTCTCTTGCCCTGTCCATAAGTTATGTCATTATATCAGATTTCAGTACAGTATAATCAAAGGATCAATAATCTGTTTTCAACAGTAATCTGTTGAAAATTGTCCTATTGGATATAGCATGGGAGCGAGCAGCATTCTTTCTCTGAATTCCACTCCTAGAGAGTTAATTGTTATATGTGGTAAGTAATTTAACTTAATTTGCAGACATCTGGTTTATTCCAGTTAATACAAATAAGAAAACCAACATTATTAGAGAAGCAATTCTGCTAGCTTCCATTTCAAAGAAAGGCAAGGAAACTTTGAATAATGCCAACATTTGGTATGTGCAGGATGCTGAAAAAATTCCCATAGCTCAGAGACTTTCTGGCCAACATAGCCAATAATTAAATTATCGAAAAGTAGCAGATATAGACTCAGCATGTCTAGAAGGTACTTGATCAGGGAAAGGGGAGTTAACGTGATTATTGCAATAAATGACAGGCGATGCACACTTTATTTAGGAACGTGGAAATGGCTTTTTCCAAATCTAATTACACTAGTAATTAATAGCATTAATGTAGTCTATCCCTGACCTGTAGCAGCATTCCAGCCATTTGCATCATCTGCTATCATATATTTTCCTCAAACCTCTTTTTTCTGCAGAAATACCAGATACTGACTTTGATACCTACTCACTCTAAATAAATAGTGTACATTATCACTGAGTCTGTGCTTCATTTGATTTACAAAACCAAACAACTTATAAAAGAAACACAATAGGCTTCTAGTAACACATCTGGAATTTGGGAGTATGTAATAAGTGTTCTTACAAAAGTTCTGTTTTGATGGGTGTAACCAGTCACAAAAACCCATTTACCAGAAAGCAACCTGGTAAAGTTACTTTTCTCCATCATCTCTACCATTCAAGATATTTCCTTTCATCTCATTTTACCTTGTCTCTCTCTCCGTCTCTTTTTTTGGCAAATGGGCAGACTTCTAAACAAACCAGAGGTTAAAGTCAGTTCAGAAGCATCACCAAAAGTAAAAACAATATTAAGCTGGCACTTTTGCTGCATGCTGGCTTGTCATTTATTTTATTTAATAGCATCTTAAAAATTAGGTCAAGCAGAGAACTCTGGCTTCCAACAGGGGTGTCTGCAGGCATACTGATATGCATGGGTACTACATAACCAATCTCAGAAAAAGGAAAAGGATGCTCATTCCCTAAAAATGGGAAAACTGGGCCTTAAGGAGTTTCTTGAGTTCTAACCAAACCAACCAAACCAGTTTCTCTACTTCTCTTCCCATTGTTCTATATGTACAAGGTGTAGAAATATGGATGTAAAAAAACAGATTAAAAAAAATGATCAGAATTTGGACTGCAAGGCTAGATTCTGGATTTGTTCATCTTATATTGGTTATAGCCTAGATTTCTGAAATTCTTCTATCTTCCCAGTCTAACTACTTTCTGTGGCTGTGAATGTATTGATGAGGCAGGAAACATCCAAAGTGACAATCTGTATAAATAGAATGTGGTGAAACACAATGTGTAGTTACTATTATCACAAAATGCCTGCCTGCAATACTGTAGATATCATTTGAGCTCTTTATTCCATTCTGCAAATGACTAAAAATGGCACTTAAAAAAATCCTGTCACTCATCCAAATGCAAATTAAGGTGAGTTTTTTTTCCTCCTAAGTACACAACATTTGGGTCAATTTCCAAGAAATGTTGTGGGACTGCCCATGTTTACTGCAGCTCCGGCAATGCAGTACAACCTTCAGTCAAGCTATTAACTTGAATGTTGAACTTCACAGCCTGGCTGTCTTTCTCAGCCATCCTTTTGATGTTACCTCCAAAGCAAATGATCAAAGGCTCCAAGTGTGGTGAGGGGAAGTCCCAGGCTCTTAGCCTACCAGCCTGAGATATACGTTAAAATCCTGGCCAAAAAAAAAAAAGAGCACAAGGGAAGAGAGAGACAAAGTGGGAAAGGAAAGGAAAGGAAAGGAAAGGAAAGGAAAGGAAAGGAAAGGAAAGGAAAGGAAAGGAAAGGAGAGGAATCCAAGCAGAGAGCAGCAGTGGAGGGTTGGAAAAAAAATTTTAAATGTACCATCAGCTGCATTTTTGTGTCTGTTCAGTACAATGCTGTATCCATTCACACACACACACACACACACACACACACACATATTCAGCCTACAGCCAAGGTGCTTTTAGTGATTCGTTTCTCTCATTTGCAGTGAATACCCCAAACAATGGATTTTTACTGCTATTTTGTATAGAACTCTAAGTGTTAGTGGAATGGCAACAATTATCACCAGTTGTGTAATAGCCTATCCTTGTATATTACAACATCCTATCACTGCATGCATCATCTTTATCTGTGAGTTTGTAAACCCAGTCACAGTCACATATAAACACTGCCTGCTGCAACAAATCTGATAATACGGCAAATGTCATTAAAGGAAGATGAGTGAGAACATTGTTCCTGCTTTGAACTGAAGGTGGAGGAAGGGGGCCATGAAGCATGTGTACTACACGTCAGGCAAATAAGAAAGCTGTAATTGCGATTTCACTCCTGTTACCCAGAGTATGAAGACACTTCTCCACCTACACAATGTACCTTATTTACCTATAACATTTTATCTCTGGTCCAAGCCCTCACTTGAAATAAATATACTTCTCATAGCACAGGTAAGCAAGTTCAAGAGGTCTGTTTCATCTGAGTCCTAATTTGTGCTCAACAGAACATGCATTTGATTTATATCTTCAGTTCTAATCCAACAAGAGTACTGGAAAAGCTTTCTTCTGCACAAGAAGAAACAAAAGAAAGAGAAAGATCTAATTTAAATCCTGTCTTAGATTCTATTCCCTTAATGATACAGGAACAGTCAATTTTTGTTTGCCTGGGATAATTCGTTTCTGCAATTAATAAAATAAACACTGTTGAGAGTTTATATGTAAGAAAAGAGAAGTAATCAACAGCTCACCAAAAACACCTATTTTAGCAAGACAGAAATAGCAGGAGAAAACAACCAAGAATAAAAACAGGACAAAATCTGATCTGTATTTTACCACATAATAAACAGTCACTTGGAGAGTGGAGGGAGATAGAGTATTTTTAAGAAGGTAACCCTTTGTTTCCAAATTCTTTCCAATAGGTACAATTGAGGTGACTTTTTCTCTCTATTTTTTTTTTCTTAAAACACAATTCTCTTCAGATTTCCTAACTGGCCACAAACCTATTTAGCCAAGTTAAGCAAAAAATTAGAAGCAAACCTAATTGGAAAGAGACTAGCTCTGTAGGACAGGAGTAAGAAATCCTGGGCCCTTCAGATGTTACTGAACCCAATCTCCAGTAGTACCAGTTAGCATTGTCAATTTTGAAAGATGTTGGGTGGTCCATAGATTCCCTACCCTTGCTTTCCTTGCTTCACATATTTAATATTGCACATGCAACAATTGCCTACAGCAAAAGGCTGCACTAGCTGACCTTAGCTGCTCCCCAAAAGTTAAGCAGGGCTAGACCTAGATAGTACTTGGATAGAAGACACCAGGAAATCCCAGTGTTATAGTTTAGATTGTGAAGTTGGGCAAATATCCTAGAAGACATTGGAAAACCATTTCCTCATTGTTACCAAGCAAACTCCTCATAGGTATATCTATGTAGTCACCACTTGTAAAGCTCAAGTCATTATTTAACATTACCTTCTCCAGCAATAACAAGAACTTGTAAGATCTGCTTTTTTTCTTCCCCTATGAATTAAATACATACTCCTGCACTGATGCCCAATCTCCTATTGGGATTTATAGTGCTGATCAATGGCCCTTTTCCCTTCAGAATCACAAGGTAAATTATATCTAGGAAAGCAAACAATCTGATGGGAATTTAATGAGGATATCACATTCCATCTGCTTTTCCCATTTAAAAAGAGATGTGAAAGTTGCCTCCATCAAAATGTAAAATTTCTCACAGAATTAAATCCTATAATCCCATTTAGCACAAAGGAGGTAGAGCAGCACATTTGTGCTTAAGATATTTTAGATCTTTTAAGGAAGTAACATGCTTTTTTAACCTGTTTCTCTTAAAGAGTGCTTGGGAAAAGATTAAGGTTCTCTCTGTTAGTATGGCAGACAGTGACAGAAAACACTTCTTCATTACTTAGCCTCCTAAACCTTAAGGGAAATTGCTCCATGATGCAACATAAATGTATTTAAAATGAATCCCTTGACAATTCCTAAAACTTAACTTTGAACAATTACTACATTCATGTTTAAAAACTGCCTACATTATCTTTAATACAGCCCTGAAAACTATATTCTATCTAGACCTGAGAAGTAGGAGATAACTCCTCCAGAGGTAAAGCAACTGCATATCACAACTGGAAGAATAGAGAGCAATCCATTCAACTCCCCTTCGGCAAATGACCTATCAACAACAGTACAAGCATTTTGCTTGACTCAGGCAACTGGGGTTTTCTGTTTAACCCACAGGCATTTTTCCAAGTTCAAAGTTTCTATTAACTCCCTACTGATGTACCCTAAAACAATTTTTAAAGGCTTGGAAGCACATAAATAAAATACTTTGATGGACTGGCACAGCCAAATGAAAGTCTTTCTCCTGCAGTGGTGGTGATAAAAGTTTCAGCTGCAGTTATATATGCAGACCTCCATAGATTTCTGATAGCTGGCATTGCTGACCAGTCAGCACTGTTCCACAACCAATTTATCACAGATAATATTTAAGATGAGCATCAAAGAAAGATCTATCTATCTAACTTATATGGCTGCCCATCTCACACAAGGTAAAATAAAATTTATATATTTGCAATGTCTTAGGAAGCTACATGCCCTACTGTGATCAGTTTCACCATGATCAGAAAACTGTAAAAGGGGAAAGGAACAACTGGGTGGGAAAGAGAAAGACTAGATGAAAAAAAAGAAAAGAGAAAAGGACTCCTGTTAAATTCAGTGGGGTGAATTAAACCTTATTTTCTTGGTTCTATTGTTTTAAACATGTGCAGAAGAACATCATCCTCCAATATCTTGCTTTAATTACACACTGAAATATCCTGTTAACAAGCTTTCAACAAATGCGGAAATATGTAAATATGAAGAATACAGTATTAAACATTTGGAATTAAACCTCCGGTGGGGTCCATTGTCCTTTTCTAGCCATCAAAAGAGATAACATTATATTCTAGAGCAAGAGGATGAACTAAATGCTAAACAGTCCAGAAAAATGGAAATACAAGAGAGAAAAAGAATTGTTATTGGCGTTTAACAGTCTAACCTTTTTTATTTAAGCTTTTCTTCCCAAAATGTAAGCTTCTCAATGATATGCCCATAACTGTTAACCATTGGTTGACACTGGCTAAAAGCAGCTGTTACTATCCCACTAAGAAATAAAAAATTCAAGCAGTGTAAACCTGGTGTTTCTCCTATAAGTAGAACAGATCACCTGCAAGCAAGCAAGCAAACAAGCAAGCAACAAATAAAAATAAATGTGATCGAATTTGATGCTATTCTTCAGTGCTAGACTGGCCATCCTGCCAAATCACTCTGGCAGCCTATACTGCTTGCTGCTGTGTCATTGGCAATTTTCACATCATATAATCTAGGAAAGACTAGTGCCAACTAGTATAAGAGAGAAAGGGGGAAAGCTTACTTTCCTTGAAAGGGTTATTGGCAGGTAATCAGATGAAAGGAATAAAAAAAGAAAATGTGATTTTCTAAGTGTATTGCTTTGTAAAACCTACAGATAGATAGTAGTTACAGATGTAGCTGTGACAATATGCATATGGTTATCTTCATGTACCATCAGCTGTCATGAAGAAGTGGGTATACTGTACTAAAGAAAAATGTGGACTAGACAGTCTGAACAGTCTAAAATACATAGATAGAACTTTGAAAAACGTAATTAGAAAGGACTATTTAACCCATTTTTCATTGTCTGAAAGAACAAATGAATGACATATATACAGTAGATACAGATCTACTGTATAAGCCCACACCAATACACACAGAATCTGCTCAAGAAGGACAGCTTTTGCAGGCAGCTATTAACAGTATGAGATCTAAGTCCATGAATCCCCACTCATGCTTCAATAGAGATTTTCTAAACATTTGCAACCCAGCTACTCCAAATGACCATTCTATAGCCTTTGGTTGCCTTTCCACAAGCCAGGGAAAGGTATTTTCAGAAGTTAAGTCTTTAGCTAAAATCAGCTCTACAGTATTCCATAATCCCATAGAAGAAATAGAAAAAAAATATTATTCTGGATGTTTGCCTATGGAAAGAAATTATGAAATGCTATTTATGTAATAATGTGTTGCTAGGTATCTTTTCCAATTTTGGAAATGTGCTGCATGTACTCAGAACAGTTTAAAATACACTGATAGCTGATATAACCACAAAGGCTTTTCTTCAATAAGAGTTCAGCTCTTATGGAACTAAATTTTTGATAAGGTTTAATTAAAATTAAGCATTTAGTTACCTTCTATGTGAAGAAAAGTAGAAAAATCATACATAATAATCACTGAGTTACAATAAATGAACCAGTTTATTAGCTAAGAAAGTTTCTGCTTTACAACATGGATAAGACTGACTGGGTATCTTAATTATACCAGCGTCATATTTCAGGATGCTAATGAAGCAAATGAAAGTTAAGCTGAGATCCAAATCACTTTCAAAAGTGAAAAAAGTGAACATTCTAAAATTATGTAGCACCATCTTATTTTATAGATTACAACTATGTAGACATTTGGGGCCGGATCCAAAGGTTTCCTTCCATTACAGCATAGATTCTGTTCTGATGGAAACAGGAAGGTAACTTTTGATTCCAACTATCTACTGCATGTTGGCTTTTCTTCAATCTTTCTTCATCCTTCACTTGTGTTACAATTCTAATTCTAATTATCATTCATTATGCTTTCTGGGATTATGGAGGTTGGAGTCTAAGACCTATGGAAAGCATCTATTCAATGTCATATTCTGACCATCTGCTACAACTTATAGAAGCTGCAAAATATTCTGAAATCCCTGGAGATATATAAAGTAATTTAAGTTTACAATGCCCTCATCTTTTTTTAAAAATCTTAATTTTAAAAAATTGAAACTCTGCAGCAACAATGGAAATTCTGTTCAGGTACATGCAGAAACATATGTCTATATTCATTGTTACTTAATAGTTTTACTAAATCTACAGAACTTCTTAAAATAAACATAAACAATACTGATTTCTTTTAAGTAACTCTTACATACACTTTAAGGAGCTTTTACCATGGCTAAATCAATTGGAAGAAGCCAATTTATATAACAGTGTTATTGTCATGAGTACTGATGGCAAGCAGGAGGGGGCCTCTATCCTGGGGGGAAAATGCATGCGTAGTACTGAGGAGTTAAGCGGCCATTCAAAGAGACACAGATCAGACCCGCCTTAACTTTTGGGGTTTATCTGTCTGGGTTTTTCCCACACTTCTTCAGTTTGTTAGGATTCTGTTTTATGTAGCAGTAATAAACACTAGAGACCTACTCCTCGTCTCAGCGTGATTTCTGACTGTTAGGACAGTTTTGCTGTTTGACCAAACTTAGGTGGGGTAGGGGAGTTTTCTGCAATGATACAAACTGAAAGCTGCAATATTTATATTTTGTTCTCCACCTCTGTTGTTTAAGACCTGGACTTGAATAGCTATTGCCAGACACTGTCAACTCCTTTGTCTTGACAGAACTCAAACAACAAGTGAGATTGGGTAAAGCAATAAACACATTCCAAAAATGTATATTTACCATGCTACAACAGATGCACATTAATCTGCCACACACAGCATGCACCATAAATGGAGACCTCCTTGTGGTGGTAAGATACCAACTAGTAAAGGACACTCTAATATCCATAGAACATCCTAATTCTAAAGAGCTATTACAGAGACACATCTGGTGCCATGGAGCAGTTCTTTCTCTGTGAAGTTTAAATGTATATTCTTCTGTCTGCACTAGCACAGCAACTCCTACTATTAGGCAAAATGAAGTAGTCACTTTGAGCAATGAACTGGGACTATGATCCTATCCACAGTTCTCCATATTCATCAGCTCAGCTATCTGCTCTATCTCAACTCAGAGCAATGTATGGTGACATGGTTATAGCTTCTACACACACAGTAATTCCTTTATAAAGATGTCTACCTACGGCAGAGAGTGTCTGGAGGTGGTGCTGCAACTGGGGAAGGAAACATGGCAGGCAACAGTGGGGAATAGCAGGCCCTCTTTCTACCTAAGTTAATGGACCAGCCCTATATAGTGGTTTGGTTCTTAAGGTTGTAGCACAGCAGAGAAAGAAAAAAGTCAGATGAATTCCAAGAGAAAGTATAAACCTACTTTCTGCATCTATGGCTACCAATAATCATGCTAATTTTCCAAGCAGCTTATAACTGAAATTTTGACAATGGTGACAGGGTGATGGGCTAAATAAAAGAAGTAGAAATAATGCAAGGAACATAAGAAAGGTAAGAGGACCTTAGAACTTCAACTAATTTTGCTGAGGAGGTACAAAAATATTGGGATTCGAAGTGGGGAAGGGTGGGTACCTTCACCGTACATGTTGGCAGTCCTTAAAGGCAGCTTTCAGCCTCCTCTTCCCAAAACTTTACCCCGACTACTACACATCATTCTGAATTTCCCAAAAAACTCTCTCAGTGCTTCAAAATATAAGATGCAAAATTCTTTTTCAGAAAATAAAATTCTTCCTTTTGGGTTCTTCTCAGTTACAGTTCCAAAAAACACAACATTAATACAATAGATCCATTTTTTAAAAAAAAAAAATCTAAATAGTCACTATTTTCCTATTTTGTAATAAGTGAGAAAAAAAGTAGACCAGACTTTATAAATGATATAAATAGTCAGCTCAATGCTACTACAGATGAATACCCAGTTCAAGTAAAGGAAATTGAAGCCTGTATATAACAAATGTACTACCAAGGACCCACATACATATTCAGTAAGCACTGATCAACTGAACATATTTCAAGAACATAGAAAGGACAGGGGGGAATTGTGTGGAATGTAGTGCTTCATATTCCTAACACTGCAATAGAATAGCACCCTGAAAATTGATCTTCTCCATATTTACTGGACCAACATCTACAATGTCTAAACAGCATAGCAATAGATATTATGGAAGTTGAAGTTCAAGCTATCTGGAGAATCAGTCTGAAGAAGACTTCATTCGAAGTTGCAAAGGAAATACTGATCTACTTAAGAAGTAGCCTTAACTAACTCTTATTTCTAACCTGAATTAAGAAAGAACCGGTATTAGTCAAATATTTACATATGCAGACTTTTGTTGTGCGAGATTTATTGTGTATGTAACAGTGTTTCATTAAATTATTTTAAATTAACATTATTCAAATTTAGTCCAACTTGGTGTATAAGCTAATATAAACATAATAAACTGATATAACAAAATTCAAATGGTCATTATTTTATAAAACACGATCCTTTCTGAATACAAAACTGGCTTAACACAAGCTGGTATCTCTACACCTCCTTTAGTGCAAAAAAGAAGAGGGAGCAAGGGGACAGATGCTACCATAGCACACACTGATGACCATATATGCCATGATTTATGAAGTGGTAGGCAAACATTTAAAACCTGCTACTGCCTTGTGATAAAAAGAAGAGGAAGAGAGAAAAGCATGAATAAGTGCACATCCTGATCAAAAGAAATTTTAGCACTAGGAGTGTTCATGCTTCTTTTCTTGAATACAATGTTAACCAACCCAAGTCTTAACCAGCCAATAGTTGTTGGCTAATGAGTTTGCCACCAAAGAAACAGAACTTTATTTTCAACACAATGAGAAATTAGCACGATCTTTGCTGCAACATCTAGTAAAGGTTATGGAGCTTTTAGAGCAGCAGCAAGGCTCTGGAAAACAGATTCCTTATGTTAGAACTTAAGAGCCAATTTAAGACAACAGAATGGATTTTAACTTTCTGTTGTACTAACTGTTTTTCACAAACAAGGGAAGGGAAGGGAAAGATTTAAATACAGGGAATATATAGTAAATGAGGACCAGAGAGAACTTATTCCAAAGTCTTGTCACTTCACTGGACCCACCCTCCAGTACTGAATCTAACTGGAAAGAATCCCTTACATGCACATGCGGTCGGCCAACATAGCTCATCACCGGGTATCTTGATTTTAAGTGTTCTTCAGCAGGCAAGTATACTAAACATGCAATTATCAGAGAGCTGGGCTACTACTGGGATGCCACACTGGAGGCAAGCTCTGCATATTATCCTTCTCTGTTTCAAACCATGAATACCAAACAAATAATCCATGAACAAGGCTCATGTCTGGAATAATATAACAAGGGGGGAAAATGGAAAGTATATTTCTGAGGCCTCACTAACTTGATTTTTTCTTCTTTACATCTTCCACAGATGAAAGGGAAGGCCGCACTTGCCATTTATAGGAGGAAAAAAGGAAGGATGTACTTACAAAATTTGACAAAATGTATGTATTATGCCCAGCCTTTTGGTAGATGGTTTGGTTTGCCTTCACCCAGTGTTGCTTATATAATAAAACACAACTTAGCACAATATGTGAATCCAATCCTCTTTGTATTCGAGATACCACAGAAGTCAGGATATCAGGAAATAGTGTTTGTATCCAGTAGCATACCCAACTTATCTAGTTCTACTCAAGGTTCTGAACTTCCCAGGCTGTTACTCTATAGTCTGAGAACAAAGGCGAGCAAATACAAATTGAGGTTGACAATTTAGTATTAACAATATCTGAACAGTAGTCCCAAATAAGCAAGGACTTAGCTCAGACTATGTACATGGATGGGGGGAGGGGTGTCTGTCAATGCTATTTCTTGGTGGAATAATTTTCACATCTAGTCTCTAAGCCACATAGAGTGTTTAGAAATTTTCTTAGCATTTCCAGTGGAAAACGAAGACAGCTGATCTGGCACTGCTTTTATCCAGGAATTACAACAGGGTGAAGGCTTTTATAGTGTCTGATGAGTGGCCGAGGCCTCCTAGACACCTCTGTCTACTGAATAGCTTTCTAACTACCAGGCATTTGTGTTTTTTCTGCCAGTGAGTGAGACAAGCCAAGCACAAACAACAGGCTCCTTGTTCAGGCACGCTTTTTAAACCCAATGAGGTTGCCCTCTAGAAATGCTTCTAAGTAAATAGTAAGCCAGCCCATCATGAGGTCTATATACAACCCTGCTTAGGATACAATACATGCCACTGTAACATTTCATCTGTCAGCTGCCCTTACAACCACCTCTATTGTAACACACACCTTTACTGGGGGATTTCTGAAGGAATCAGAGGCAAAATCTAGAGGCTCTCTACATGGCAGTGAATAAAGAACAAGAAAAATCAAGCTATTTTTTTTTTCCTTTTATATAACGAAAAAGAAGTGAATTAAATAAAGAAGCAGTGAGGGTAAAGAAAAAAAAGTATTTTCTACAAGCTTCTTTATTACAATATGAAGCATAGAGAGAAGACTTAAAGGTACTATAAAAAAATCAGACAGAGTATAACACAAAATAGAAAGATACAAAGTACTTAAAAAGAATTCCAGCTTAAAGTTATATAGAATACAACTATCAAAATAAATACAAGAGATAACATTTTAGAGTGCAGAACTATTCATTCAGATGAATGTTCTTCCATATTTAAAAAAAACTACTGGCACTTAGATTTGAAAAACCTAAAAGGTTTAAAACATACATTTCATGAAATGTGCTATTCAAACATATAATATGGCTTGTTTGAATTTGGCCAAGCATGTGGTGTGAACACAGTCACTGTGCTTTATAAACTGTGGTTTATGGTATACATATTATGTAAATGTAGCAGCTTGTGGTTTATTCTATCAATTATGGTTAAACATGTTACAATACAATATGTGAAGCCAACTTTAATTCGCTGCCTGAAAAACTAAGCAATATAACTTTGCATTCAGGTATTTGTAATCAAGTTCCAGTCTTAAAATAAGAAGTGGCCTTAAACTGGAGACAAAACATGCCACGTGTTCAAGGACTGTTATCTATTATTACCACTATCTGGGCATTTCCATAAACAGTGGTTTCTAAACCCTCTTAAACTATTTTTAATAAAGCCAAATGTAGCCCATGATAGAAAATGAACTTCAAAAGGGAGATAGGTCTCTTCTCAAGACTACTAGTTTCTATGAAAATTACATTTTATATTAGAAATTAATAGGCAGAAGAAAGTGGTAATGTGGTAAGACTATGTGCAGTCTTAGCCAAAAACCACAAGCATTTCCAGACTGGTGAACACTGTGAACCTTCTTAAGATGTAGCCAAAAGTCAACAGATATTTTTAAATGTGTTATGTTATGATAACATATGTTGCTACATTATTGGAATATTGTTATATGCAGCATCCTTATAATTTGATAACAAAGGTGTCTCTTTTAAAATGTCTTTTTATGTATAAGACCAATCATGAAGGAAGACAGCTTTACACATCCTAACTTCCTTTTTAGTTCTATATTGCCCTTCCTCTTTTACTCCAAACACTCCATGCTCCTTTCCGTTCAACTGTTGTATTTCAGGCTAACACTCATGGTCCCCACAACACTGTTTCCTTCTCCACTGAGCCTATTCTTCAATAAATGCTGCCTATTTCAATACTAAGCTGGTTATTGTGTTGGTTTTCAGGCTAGATCCTACCTAATTGTCTAGTGAAGCTAGGACAAAACTTAAAGGAATGAATGCAGCTGTAGTTAAAATGGTTATCTATGTATTTTTTTGAAGAATTCTTTTCGAACTGGAAAAGAATTATCTTGCTGCTTCACAGTTTGATTTCCAGCATTCCTCTTTAAAATGCCATAAAGGTATGAGTATTTATGACCTGAATTTCACAAACAGTAGGTACACCAAGACTGGGTTGCAAAAACTCAGACAATCACTAGTGGCAGCAGTTATTACACTTTTTCAATATCCATATTTTTGCAGCCTAAGTCTGATAGTCCTACAGGGCTCTTCAGTCAAGCCAGAGTACTGTCAGAGATGTAGGCAATGAAATAACAATACTACTCTCTAGCCATTTATCAAAGAAAGGAAACAGTTTGCAGAAAGCTAAGTCTAATAGAACAATCAGAATATTACTGATCATTAATTTCCTGTGTTGTTACCATAGATCCATCTTACAACTTAGCACTAATGAATCAAAAATGTTCAATTTCCTTGAATTCATTTGCTACCAACTCTTGAAAAACTGAAGATTCCTCAAAATATCCTGAATAACCTTTTAGCACATCATGCACAAAACCCACCAGACACCCCAAATCCAGACAATCATTGAACAGCAACAAAGAGTTACATTTTTTTTTTGTATCTCCTGCCATCTTATTGTTGTCCAGAGTTTTTCAGTCCAGACATGGTTTTTCTACTTTTGCAGAGAAAAATGTTGCTGCCCAATTCTCAAACTTACAGATATAATTATAAGGATGAAATTAGTTGAGGTGACAATACAGGACTTCCTTTCACAAAAGTTACAGACCATTCCTTCATACCAAGTAGCATAGCAGAAGGGTGGTGACCGACACGTAGTTTATTGGCAGAAGCAGTATCCATATTTGATTTAAAACAAATGACAATGCTCATATTGATAACTTTTCTTAGAGTTATGGATAAAAGTGCAAGAATATATAGGACAGCAAAGCACAAAAGCTAAAATGTTCATCGGCCAAATTCCCAAATAATGGAAAATAAGGTTCACTGCTACATGAAGATGTGGCAAGCTTTAAGCTTGTACTTCCTCCTCCTTATTTTTGCAGGAGAAGGAGAGAAGCATCCTCTCTCATTTTTACATAAAGTATAGATGCCTTTGAGATCTGAAGTAAGGAACTAGAGATGGTTTACAACTACAGCTTAGAAGAGGAAGCCAAGATCAAACACTGCATAAATACATAAGAAATACAGCTGTTTTACTACCCAACTGCAGAATGTTGTGATTTTTATCCCCCCAAATCTACGTCACCTGTTAAAAAATTCTGCAAACCAAACACTATAATTAAAAATAAATATCACCTATCTTCATAGTAATAAACTAACATTAATTTAGTCATGAGCCAAAATGAATTAGTACATTAAAACAAGTGATATTGATCCACAGGCCTTAAGCCTAACCTGTCCTCCTGATGCTTAAAAATCATAAAGATGAAATATCAGAGGTAAACTTACAGGAAAGGGAGGTACAATTTTCCACATCCTTTTACTGATCCCCACTCCTCCTTCTTTGACACAGGCCAAATCGTAATCTCTTAAACACAGAACAGAACTCAAAGTATTCCCCCTGCCTCACAAAAACCAGCCTTAAAATTCCACCCTCCTTGCCTCGGAGTTATCAATGTATAACTGCCCATTTACTGTGTCCATCAGCCATCCAAACTTTAGTTTAGAAGTGTGGCCTATAGTCACTATTCACTAATCTGTTAAGAAGCACAAAGTTGACAGTGCTTTCTTATTCCAATGTCAAATTATCTAGTTTGTCTCGATCTTCTTTTACAAATATCCTTAAATGAAACACAGTAATACAGAAAAGAGTGGTTTTCACGGCTTAATGAGCAGAGTGGCTTGCAAAAGGCAGTGAAGAACTTTATTTTATCTATCCACTTAACTTCAACTAAAATGAACATCTACATCTATGATATCTGGAAATCAGATGCTTCTGACTGGTTACTTGGCTAGCTAAGCATAGCCTTTCAGAGTTGCTCCAATCTAAAGAATGAGTCTGAGGATACACAGATCTTGTAGCTTCATAATCAATTACTTGGATGGTATAATTCCACCTACTCAAAAAACAAAACAAAAAAAAAGCACTACTGCAGAGTCATTCAATTTTAATATACTCTAAATCAAATTTGGAAGGTGATGAAGTGTAGAATTTAAGATGCATCCATCTCTCATCTAAAAAATAGGCACAATTTTATTTAACTTCTGTATATTGACATTATCTACTACTGAACAGACATGTACACACCTTATATATATTATCCACACTCTGCCTCTACAGCATCCCAAATGATGGGAAAGGTTGTACACAAAAGACAAGGACTCTGATTTTCACCATGGCAACCATCTTATTTGTAATATAGCCTACCTTCATCAAAGCACAGCAACAAGAAGGTAAATACAAGTCTAGTGGTAGATTCAAGTACTCAGATGGAGATGCTTGCACAAGCATGTAAATGAAACACTTCCATTAAAGTATATGCACAATTATTAGCATTTACTCCTAGATAGTCTTTCTCATTTTTAGCCCAGTAAAGATAATGAGGAAATATTTAATTAATTATTAAAGGTTTGAGTACACAACAGCATCAAAGTCAAGAAGACCTTCTTAGCATGCTTGATTTTAAAGGAATAACTTCAGAAATACAGAGGCAAGATATAAGAGATGGTGAACAGGGAACAGAAAGGTGGATGCAAAGATCCTGAGGATACAGAATGGACAATAGTTTTTCTCAACTACACAACTACCAGATGTGTCAGGCTACAACTCTTATCTCTATTACAATCAAGAGTTGTGTTGGATAAACACTGAGCGTTGAAGTCCTGCATCTATGGAAGTATAAAGTTCAAACAGGAAACACTGACTTACCTATAAAAGTTTAGATAGTTAGAAAGCTCAGACTGCATGTATACTGAACTTCCAGAATATCAAATAAAAGTTCAGAACAGCATCAAATTATGAAAGGCAATCAGAGTTTTTGACTGAAACTTTTATTTAGCCAAGCTTATTCATAAAAGTTTTGATAAGCTATGATCAGATACATTCCAAATGTCCATCAGTTCTTTTTCTCAGCTGAATGATAATAAGTTATAAAAAAAAATCCCTATAATGTATGAACACTAGAAAAAGAGGAAAAACTGTCCTGGATATACTCAAGATTAGTAGATGCACAATCTTCTGTAGCTAATCTTTAAAAACTAAACTCATTAAAAAAATCTCTACCAGGATCTTCTATACATCTTGAATACCAAAAGTGATAATTTTGGATATTATTACTATCATTATACAGAAAAACATGAAATCACAGCTGTCAGTTCTTTAGCTGCTGTTGGCCTTCATTCGCATCGAGTTCTTCCCAAGAACCTAGGATGTCATAATGTATTGGAGCAGTATACGTGTGGATGCAAGCAGTGTGGCCTTTTGTAATTGACAGATGGAAATGTTGTCTATGCGCAGATTTTATAAGTGCCATCCAAGGCTTTTTGGTATGGCACCCAGTGTGCCAATAACCACTGGGACTACCACAGCCGGTTTATGCCATAATCTTTCAATTTAAAATTATTGTTATTATTATGGTTATAGTCGCACAGTCATCCAGATGTTTAGACTGGATTTGACATTTTTGTCTACCTATCAAGTTCTTCCCAAGGACCTGGGATAGACAGATATTGTCTCTATTATTATCATCATTGTCATCATCATCATCACCTTATATATCCTACCTATATAGTCAACTCAAGGCGGCTAGCATACCTATTTCTCCTATTTTCCCCCAACAAGAAGCCTGTGAGGTAGGTTGGACTGAGAGAGAGTGACTGGCCCAAAGTCACCCAGCTGGGTTTCATGTCTAAGGGAAGCCTACAATTCAGAGTTTCCTGGTTTGTATATCATTCTTTACTACTTCTTGCTCTAGAAAGTCTGCTTAGGGGTGTTTTAATTAAAGCTGGATTTCATAGCCTCCTTCAGCCAGACAATACATACAGATAAGTACAGTAATAAATTAGGTGTGGCCCATTAAACTGCAGGTATGACAAAAGTTAGAAAGAACTACTAAAAAAGCAAACCACTAAGGATGGTTATACACACTGGTCTGTATGCTCTAATTCAGGTCTTTGTTTTCTGTTGTTTTTTTAAATTCTTACCAGGAGAAATACATCTATCTCTTTGTTTTTACAATGGGACAGATAATAATTTCATCAGGGGATAAAAATCTAATGCTTTTGATGTCCAATTGCTCCAGACTTGAAATAGTCTCAGGACACATTCTATAGTTACTCTTGTCCATCTTCTTGCAAACATCGATGGACAACTGCTGAAGGGATACACATTAAGTTTACCCCTGCAGTACTTAATGCAGTAACAATGTTGCATGAATTTTAACTAGTTGTGTTGTGGCACGATCTTGTATGCTCTGACCTTACGAACTGGCATTATTCCACCATGGATCTTGAAATGACGTAGCATCCAAATAACAGAGTAAATCATTTATGTTGTGCTGCAGTGGGAATCCGGTGTTTAGAGCTTCTCATTATATAGTATCACAAAACCACAGAATTGTAGGGTTACAAGTAATATAAGGTCACATTTTCCAATCCCCTTCTTACAGGAAGATGCAGTCAGGGCACAGCATTGGTTTAGTCAGGAACAAGTAAGGAGATGAGTTATACAATACTTTCTATTCAAATCAACTAGATTTTACTATTTTTTTTCTTAATTTGGCCCACATTTCGGCTTGTACTAGAAAATTCAAGGTTAAATATTGCTTTTTTCTAGTAGGATACTTAACACAAATTGTTTCTGCCAATGCAACTGGATGCTGGAACCCATTCTTCTATGCATCCAAACTTGACTAAATTAAGCTCATCTTACTCTAGGAACAAAATTACAGTGCAACATAAATGGAACTATATTCTTTCTTTTGAATGTACTGGAAACAATGTTGCCCCCTTAGTTTAGAAGCTACTTTTCTTTTTCTTTTTCTACACATTATCATGTTCTGTTAAATCCATAGCATCCTTAGTGCTCTCTGAACTTGGTTGTTTGCTTGCAGAAGTTTCATTATCCAGGTAGGTAACATCATCCGTGCGAATGAGTGTGGGGTTTGCTCCCTGTTTATACAGAGTAGCTTGCCCTGCCAGTGTTGGTGCGGTGTGGTTTTCTCCTTGGTAGTTTTTGATATATCAGCCATCTCTATGTGTCTATCTATCAGCCATCAATAGACACATAGAGATAAACCACATTTACACACCATTCAAGAGAGACAATAAAAAAGCTAAGAAGGAAAAAAAAAAAAGACCAGAACCATTGGTCAACACCCAGATTAGCAGGAATTAACACCAGGAAACAATCAATCAGAAATCAATACCCTAATCAAGGAACTACCAAGGATAAAACTACACTGCACCAACACTGGCAGGGCAAGCTACTGTGTATGAACAGGCAGCAAACCCCACACTCACTAGCACTGATGATGTTACCTAATCAGGTAATGAGACGTCTGCAAACTCAGAGAGGACCAAGGAGTCCACATTTCAACCCTGAGCTACATATTTTCTTTTCTATTAAATCCTTTTGTTTACAGTTAGGTTTCCTTACTTTTCTAAAAATCCATTTGTTATACTCGACTTGCTACCGTAGTTTATCTGCTAATTTATCTAATAGAAACAATTGTGTTAAATACCCTTGCATTTCAATTTAAAAACATATATAAAGAAGCATATTTGTACCTAGAATGAACATATTAGTTTCATGAATAAACTTCAGGGGGAACTAAAACTAAATAAAAAATAATGCAGCACAAAGCTACATATATTACGCAACAGAAAGCAGATGAACTACAACATTTCTGTGTTCATGTCACCCATACCATAGTTTTAAATTCAAATAGAAGTTCAATTTCTGACTTTCACACAACAAGAATTGCTTAAAAACATAATAGATTGTCACATTTTACAGAAGACAATCATGTCTTCAAAAAAACTCTAATAAACTGTTGAAACATATACAAAATTATTGCTGTAATGTATTTTATTAGCTATAGCCTGATTTTTTTTTCACTAGAACAAAAAACATAATAATGCAGAATTGTATCAAAAAGCCTAGGCTGATTACAGCTTTAATTTCAACAGAGCTTTAAATCTATTTTAAATCAAACTAGGGTGCCTCACTTGGGAATGGACATAATCCCTTCATCAGACCCAAAACAAATGATAACTAAACTGGTTGTTAAAAAAATAAGGCATATCTAGCCTACTGTATCTCAAACCAACACCTTACATTTTTAGTGAAAGTAAGGGTTGAGTTACCTATTACATTGAAGCTGGGTAAAAAACAAACATTCCTTGGAAATGATAAATTTGCAACAAGTAACGTAACATGTTATCTTCCCCTATGAAAAACTTTCCTTGAAATTTCTCCTTTGTCATGGTGGTAAACTCTGCTGATCAATTTGACTAGAGAATGGTAAGGTAAGAACAAAAGGGTAGAGCCAAATCAGTTAAACAAGCAATCAGCAAAAGCAGCAAACTTCCTTTCCTTCTCTTTCTTCTTTCTTCCCCATGGGGGGTGGGAACTTGGTAGTTTCATCACACAAATATGCATCATATTATAAAGTTTATAGCAACCCAAGTAACCTGCTATTCTTTCAGAAGTTATTAAGGAGATGGTGTATGAAAGCAAAAAGAATGAGGGAAGATTTGAAAGACAAATAGAAAGCCTTAATTTCTA
The DNA here is from genome assembly GCF_035149785.1 of Candoia aspera. Lineage (NCBI taxonomy): Eukaryota > Metazoa > Chordata > Lepidosauria > Squamata > Candoiidae > Candoia > Candoia aspera. The sequence continues at coordinate 55,092,759 of NC_086158.1, read as the reverse complement.
CTGAAGAATATTTTTGCTCTTATAAATCATAACACAGAGACTATACAAACATATTTTAAAATAAAGTTTTGTTTTAATAACTGGATCTATTTTTCTATACTCTACAGATTTACTATGTAAAGTGCCACACTCCAAATAGGACAGCTGTCTATGCTATTTATGTGTAAATTCTTCCACAAGAAGCAGATATACTTAGACATCTTGGTTAGGGTATTCTCTGAAGAATCACCTAGGTCTCCAGAGAATACCCCTGAAAAACTGAATGTTTTTCAGTTTTGTTTTAAATTTGGAAGCTTTGAAATTAATGCTTAAATCAAGCCAGTGAAGAAATAATTTGCACTCTAGCTCTGATTTCAGCATTTTAACTGGTGCTTTGTAACATAAAAAAATCAAAACCCGATAAATAAGTCTTACTTTCTTGCTCTCAGAGCCAGATAGGCTTAAAATACAAATGAATAAGGAGAGTGTATGTATGAGAATGAATAAGGTAGTTGATTTCACTGAAATTAATGTTTTGAAATCACTTCATAAGGAGACAAAAAAACCAAGTTTTCAGCTGTCACATTTACCACAAGGTGACAGTCATCAATATATGATCCACTAGATTACAATTTTAGAATACACCCAAGAAATGGAACCAGTTCTGCCACATTCCTTTCAACCTTCTGTGTCTACCAGTTTATATGCATAGGTTTCAGATGCATTCCTGGTTCTGGTGTTCCAAATGAGAATAATTTATAGTTAATGGTATTAAAAAGACACATTAAAGAATAATCACTTTCTAAAATAGTCTACAACAGTAAAACAGTACTTTCTTTTATTTTTCACTGTAAGTGCCAACATTAGCCACTTAGGAAAGAAAATATGCTCCATTCTCTGCCTCAAACTGTTGTTTCCATTACTTCTAGGTAGTCAATACAAGAACTCTGTACTTTATGATAAACTTTACTTTATAAAACAAAGGGCACACATCTGTCAATTCTTCAGAATCAGTTTATAGGGACATGGTTATTTCTAGGTGTTTCACGTAGCACAACACAAAAATTGTTTCATCCTCCCCCAGTTCTCCTGGGACATATTCTGGCTCTCAAGCCCTAAAAGGATAGTTTTGGTATTGTTCCAACCAGGTATCACAATAACAAATTCATTATTTTTCACATTTATATCAGGTGTCTTATTTATATCAGGACAGACTACCTTATCTTTCTAGATTTTTTTTTGGAGGAGGCCATGAGGAGGTCCAGAAGGCTGGCCTACTGGCTAGCTGGGGAGCTTTTAAGTCCTCTCCGGGGTGAGGAGGGCATGGGATTTAGGGAGAGAGGAAGTTCAGCATTTCTTTACTCTCAAGTTCATGTAAATAAGCCTAAGAATTCAAGCCAAAACCATAGAAAATCCTGGGAAATTGGAACCATTAAGGTAAATTTAGCAGGGAACATTTATTTAGTTGCATGAAAGTTACTTATTTTAAGTCCTGTTAAGTTAATTCTGGGTAATTTTATAGCTGTTCCAGTCCTCTGTAACTTTGTTTGCTCAGAGTGTTTACAGATTACTGAGTGATACTTTTGATCAACAAACTCACCCTCATGATAGGCATCCATTGCTTACCATGATAATGAAAAAACAATGAAATGCATGGTGATGTTGGAATGCAAATCTCACCCTCCTGTACTTGCATCACAGCTTCAGATGCAAGCACACCAGTCACCATTTTTGCACTGCAATGTGATGGCACCCATTTGTCATTTATCCCACTGTGGCCTTATATAACCTATTACAGTTAAACTAGTCTCTGCAATCCTTACTTTGTAGCCTTTATTTTTTAAAAAAATTCTCCAACACTCTGCTTGTAATCTAGTACTGCACACTCTGAGATTGCAGAGTATCTGTATTACAAAGAGTAGTAACTCTAGTACAAAGAATGAAAACCAGAGACTTAAATTTAGATCGTAATCCTGGGAAGGAGAATTTCCTGTTCTACCATGAAGGTTTCAGGTAAGGGGCATCTCCCCATTCAAGAACAGGTGGTGGCAATGGTAATCTTCCTCCTTGGAGTTATCCAGGAAATCAGGTAGAGGAGGTTTGAGACAGAAGATTCTATGGTAGGGCCTTGTCATGAGTACTGATGGCGAGCTGGAAGGGGCCTCTATCCAGGGGGGAAAACGCATGCATAGTACTGAGGAATTAAGCAGCCATTAGAGACACAGATCAGACCCGCCTTAACTTTTGGGGTTTATCAGTCTGGGTTTTTCCCACGCTTCTTCAGTTTGTTAGGATTCTGTTTTATGTAGTAGTAATAAACACTAGAGACCTACTCCACGTCTCAGCGTGATTTCTGACTGTTAGGACAGGTCTTGCAGGAGGGTGTGGGAGTCAGTGATAGACAATCCTCCTCCTTCTTCCCTGCCAGAGGCCAATATAAAACATCTATTCACATCTGCAATCTCAAACACGTCAGGTTGCATAATAAATACTCCTTTGGCACATGGAGCATCATCTCTCTATTCAAGAGTATTGGTACCTACCTTCCTACACTTGCCAACAATTTAACCATAACTTATTCTGGAAGAAAATAATATGAAGGAAGGATGCTTCATGCTTAGAGCAATTTATTCATGTTTAGGGTGGTGGGTTTTTTAAACCCCAGGAATTGAAATTCTGCACATGGACAAAAACAAGATAAAAAAACCCACTGACCTGTTTGATTAGCCCATATAAGGGGCTTTTAATTTGCTTCTTGGTTTCTTTTTCAAAATGTAGAAGCCAGTTTGAAAAAAAAAAGTGAATATAGGAAGCCAAGGCACCAATGAGATAAAGAAAATTATTTTTATTGGTCTCTACAGCCTTGCTCTCAGAGAAGCCAAAATATAGCTTGCAAAGTTGCAAAGGTATGATTTCACAGCCCTTGCCCCACAGCATGTCTGATTTTGTACCTCATTCTGGACTTACCTTTCCTATACACATGGAACCTTTCTCTCTGCTGTGATCATATCACAATCTACCACATATACAGTAGTCTTAGTACATTAATAGTACTAGGCACCAGTGGAGAACACTTTTCACTGGCATATATTTGCTCTTAGGAAACAAAGGGCTATCACTGGCTTGTTATTCAAAAACAAGTTTTTATAAAATGCTCTGTTTATAGAACACAAGGGGGCCAGAATTAAAATCCAATTTAAGGAATTATGAAGCCTTCAGATTGCTTTTGCTCAGCAATGAAAAAAAACAGGGATGTTGTTACTGGAATAAAGCCAGCAGAAATTGGAACCTCAGTAATAATTATCCTTCTATGAGTATAAAGGACTTGGGAAGGAGGGGCGACGGATTTTTTTTAAAAAAGTCATTTCAAGCAAATTAAAACCTGGCAGCCAAACATGCTGACAATCAGGAATCAGATGAATAGATTTTTGCTACTATTCTGGCAGATATTGTATATTCAATAAATATGTGCAAAATAAAGTGGGTCATGCTTGGTTTTGAGACAGAATATAATTGGTCACCCTAAGTGATAACTTCCCTTGAGGAATGGATGGGAATAATCCAACCATCAAGGTTTTTTTGTACTAATTTACAGTGTTAATATTATTTTTATTTTTATTTATTTATTTACTTGTTCACTTTATATAGCTGCCCATCTCAAACCAGTGACTCTGGGTGGCTAACAATCATAAAAAATAGTCAAACATTTACCAAATCTATCTGTAATTGTATTTCAAGACCATAAACTTCCAATGACAACCTACATTATTAAACATAATTAAAATATATTCATGAAATCACTAATTCAACAAACATTATAAAATCACATGAAATATAAATAATCTTAAATAAACAGTTACAATAAAAGACTATTTTGAAGGATTCATTAGAAGTAATTTCAGTTAAAGGACAGGAAGAAATAAACGAATTTTAAAACTCTCTCTGAAAGGAATTCAATAGGACAGAGGCTACCACTGAAAAGACCATCTCTCTCATGCTCGTTAACATTACTGATAAAAGTAGCAAGCAATGAGCTGTCAGTTTCACTGCATGGGCCAATCAGAACCTATAATTCCGTGTGCTTTTGAGCCCAGAATTTAGAATTTTAAAATTCTATTGATTACTTTAAAGTCCTAAACAGATTAAACCAATTTATCTCACAGTTACAAACGTCTGACTTTCAGACTGTATGGATATGCCCATTAGATGGTTATTCTTTCACACCTTTATTTGTCTTAATATTTGAATGTCAGTAATGTTTTCATTTTAAATTACTTCTGGCTGCCTTGGGTCCCAAAAAGTGGTATAAAAACAGCTAAATAAATCCTTAAACATCTTCGAACTGAGTTACGTCTGCTTCTATTTTATATATTTTATAATAAAATCCATCACTTGGATTGTATTATATTTTATATTTTATATGTATATTTATTGATATTATTCTGATTTTACTGGATTTTATACTGTTTTATTGTGAACCGCCCAGGGTCCCCAGCATGGGGGAGATGGGCAGTGATAAAAATATGACAAATAAATAAATAAATATTATATTGTTTGCTTATACTAATATACTCATAATACACAATAATACTTTTATTAAGCAATCATAAGAATGTGAGAAATAACTAGGTTTTGATGACCTAGGCATCAGTTTTGTCGGGGGAAAAAAAGGACTGGATCATTCTTCTTTATCAGTCCTATAAACCTGTATCATAGTAAAGGTACAACTGTTCATTTCAATCTATCTATGTACTATTTGCAAGCAAAATCCCTCTTTTGCCTTTCGCGTTCATATTAACTGTAGTTAGCAGATGCTTGCAATAGCTTAAAAGACCAGCATATTGAATAATGCCAATAATAATGTGCATAGCTTTCCCTAGTAGCATACATCCTGGCCTCATAATGCCCTCCTGCACTTCTTTTGAAAACACACAGTGCTCTGATGGGTTCTAGTATATTCCACTATTTCCTGATTCTTTACATTCCAGCAAGACTGAACAAAAGGCTGATAAAAACATATGAACCAGCAGTAGATGACCACATTGTTCCTACTGTAGGTAGCCATGCTGCTCATGGCTATATTATACTTTCTGTAAAAGATAAAGATTATAGCTCATGTTCTGGATCGTACCTCGCCACTCAATTCTCAGCTAGCAATTATAGTAAGAAGTGCTTTTTTCCATATTCTTGCATTTTGGCTGATGCAACAGCTGTTCCTTCTACAAGGAAATCTGGGCCTTACGTTTCTCCTGGAAACTTCTACATTAAAATGGTACAATCCACTTTCTATGGAATTATGATACTCCAAAAACTATGCCAACTTAAAACTTGTTCAGAACACTGGGGATGAGCTTGTTGATTAACAATAAAAAAAAAAAACATTACTATTCAAAATGTTTGAACCCAGTTTAAAATGTTAATGTGCAATATCTGAAGTAGAGTCTTATCTCATGTATCTTCCCTCGTTCTTTAAAGATCTGACAGAAAGACTTCATTATGGGAATTTCTATTCTCTGATGTTTTGGACTGCCAACAAGATTGAAGACTTTCTCTGTTATGACACCTACTCCTAAAATAGGGTCCCAGGAGATCTGCACCCTCCACTTAGGCAAGCTGAAGATCCTTTTGTAAAGCTGCTCAGTCAATTCCTATTATTGTTCTATTTTGTGCTCTGCTTAAGTACAATTTATATATACGTATGTATATGCATATGTATGTATATATGTATATGTATGTGTGTTTTTTTGTATATATACATACATACATACATATATATATGTATATATGTATATATGTATATATGTATATATGTATTCTACCTTGCTAAAAATTGCTCCAGAGACCATGTGTGAGTGGGAAGCAGGATTAAAATATATGTAATGAATAATAAAAGTTGTCATCCCAACCTAATCAATTATTTATCCACCTAAACAATAAATACATGTTACCCAAGTCTTCAGAGTTAAGAGCCCATTGATTAGAAATGCTTTTCAGTTCCTCAAATTTCAGCAAGTTCGTATAACATTAGGCCTCTGTAACACAAGTCAAGACAAACAAGTGCTTCTTAAGGACAGCAGCGATGTTTTAATTTACACTTCCTCAAGTACTGAATAAAAGAAAATGAAAGAGATTATAGATTCAAACAGGATATATACTACAGAAGTATCTCAAACACCAACATTACACATATTCAGTTACCAATTACATCCTTCAAAGAAAAAAAAAATCTCATTTTACCTGGTACCACACTTGTTCATTTGTGGTAAAACATCAGGCTTCTCCTAAGTGGCCATCAAATAAAGAAAAAACGCAATTCTACTAGGACAAAAAGTGCACTGGTACTTTATTTACAACAATGAACATTATTTAAAAACAAAGTAATCACAATATGGGGTGAAACCCTCAAGAATTAGGCTTCAACTCCATTTTTATAATTGTCTAATTCTCATACTCTAGCCCCCTTTTCCTAAAATTTATTTTTTCTCTGAGCGTAAGGAAACCAAGTATTTCAAATCAAAATAAATTAAATAAATTCATTTTCATTTCTGTTTGTTACAGTTTATCCATCACACTCTGTATTTTGATCCACAGGTACAATTTATAATAGCCTTTTGGCAAGCTGGTAAAACTAGATGTGCTGAAGTATAACCTCCATTGGCCATACACTGGAGATGGCAATTGTAGACCAGCACATTCGAAGGGTATCAGCAGAAGTGGGATGAGAGAAAAGGAGAGGGGGGAAAAGTCTTCAGAGACAGAAGACAGCCTACATTTATAAGTATATAACAATGGTGGATAGATTATCCCAGAGCTGAAAATTAATTATTAAGAAATTAATTCATCTAAGAATGAAATCATATTTCAAAAATTGAAGGGACTTGAGTGGGTTGCCTAAGTTTCAGAGAAAAAAACAAATTAGGCTAACTGTTCCTGGAGAGATTAGATTATTTGTATCTGACAATAGTCTGATTGCTTATTTAGGTATGGGGAAAAAGTGACTTCCCGTTATTAAATTAGAACTGCCAACATCCCATGATGTTCAGTCATGCTAAGCTGGACTGCTAGGAGCTACAAGTTCCCTTAATCTAATTCTTTAATTTCTCTAGGAGTTCACTGGCTATATATAGTAGACAAATATACATAGCAGATATACAAGTAGCAAGAGTTCATGTGTGTTTGTGTGTGTGTGTATGCTTTTGAGTCAGTTTTGACTCCTGGCGAGTGCCTGGACAAGTCCCTGCAGTTTTCTTGGCAAGATTTCAGAAGTGGATTGCCATTGCTTGCTTTCTAGGGCTGAAAGAGAGTGACTGGCCCAAGGTCACCTAGTTGGCTTCATCTTAAGGCAGGGCTAGAACTCAGTCTCCCAGTTTCTAGCCTGGTGCCTTAACCACTACACCAAACTGGTACTAACACATACTAAGTATGCATCTAAATTTGCAGAAAGATGTACCATGTATGGATTGTATTAGTATTGGTTCACTTAGGGAATCCCTGAAACATATGATTTGACCAGGAGTTTCTAAACTTTTGAGAATAACTCTATATGCATGCATGCATTTAGGTACAATCATTACTGCAGCAAAACTTGCTCAAGAAGCAAACTCTCATTTCTCAAGGTATGTATTGCTACTGAGACATCCAGATTCTCTTTTCAGTAAGCCCAAGAAACCTTACCTTCCACATGGAAGTATACTTTTTAACTAACAAGTGGTTAAATTATGTTATACAATTAAATCAAGCAAATGAAATAGGCTGTGAAATATGTTTTGTCCATCTCTTATGGAGATGTCCAAATTCCTACAATGTATGTATAGCAAGATTACAAGATTTGTTACCAAAAACAACGTAGTGGGATTACTTTAATCAACTACTATTACGAAATCCTGAATGTAGGATGGATATCATATACTTACTAATTGAGCAGGTAGGTTTACTGAGCCTATAAAAATATGCTCCTGCAGCTAATAAAGGAAAATCTTCTACCTCAAAAGGACAAAGTCTAACATTCTAACAAGTTGGCTGAAAGATGTAAAACAGAAATAAAGACTTCCGTGACAGGAATTCGTTGTAGATAAAAGAAGCTGACATGGAAGAAAATAGTGCAACTGGCAACAGATTCCTCTTCTTACTGACACTAATTTCATGCCTATCAATGAGCTGGAGAATTCCAAAATCCTTCTCCTCTGGAACCTTTTGTCCCAACACACCAGGGAGATAAATTAGGTCATATGTTATGCCCCTTTCCCTCCCAGCTCTTGTTAACTGAATACCAACCACATGGATCACACCAGCCAATACCAAAAGCATATGCTATCCATTATTTGATGATTAAAATTAGGTCACACAAAGAGGAGAAAGAAATTAATGATTAAAAATATAAATGCATGACAAATACTAAATGAATTATAATCCTTAAATTGCAAAAGAGTCAAATAGATATAATGTAAGAAGTTGATTTTTTTCCAATGTATTTGGAAGCCAAACAGCAAAGAATAAACATGATTAGTATTTAAGCAAAATTCATCAACATTTTTATAGCTTCAAGTTCAATTAAAACATTTTAAACATTTTTATAGCTTCAAGTTCAATTAAAACAATACTGTTTGCATGTGAAGAAATTAAAGAGACAGTTGAATGTTACTAGCATAATGTTCTTCCAAAGGATGCAATAAAAAAAAATGAAGAAAGAAAATGCAGGCTGAAACTCAAAATTTTATCATTCCAGTTCTGAAAGTGGCCAATCTTTAATCATGTTTACTCAAAAGAAAGAGTATGGTTTTTACTGCCAAATCAACACATTTTGGGACTACCTTTATTTTAATCACTTTTCTCTAAAAACAGACATTAAAGCACTTATTAAAAATGTTTCCATTAAAGATTAATGGAACTGATATATTACTTAAATATGTTACTGATCAATATTAATTGATAGGCTAGGGACGCAGTGGCGCTGCGGGTTAAACTACTGAGCTGCTGAGCTTGCCGATCGGAAGGTTGGCGGTTTGAATCCGCGTGACGGGGTGAGCTCCCGTTGCTAGTCCCAGCTCCTGCCAACCTAGCAGTTCGAAAACATGCAAATGTGAGTAGATTAATAGGTACCGCTTCGGCGGGCAGGTAACAGCATTCCGTGTAGTCATGCCGGCCACATGACCACAGAAGTGTCTACAGACAAACGCCGGCTCTTAGGCTTTGAAACGGAGATGAGCACCGCCCCCTAGAGTTGGACACGACTGGACTTAATGTCAAGGGAAACCTTTACCTTTACCTAAATCACTAATTAAGTTATCCAATTTTAGTGAGGTTGGTACAGTCATGTGCTTCTGGAATATTTCACTGTTTAAAATGAAGTATGGCTATAGCTTTGACTGGATGAGGAATAAACGAAGACACTATTGAAAATCTTCGGAGTATGTTCTTATGTTCAGCTTCTATAAACTGCCAGGATCCTTGGGAAGTTGGCTGTATAGAAATGCTGTAAATGAAATAGGCAGGCACATAGACAGACATTCATCTAAGCAAAGTGAACTATATATCGCTGTTTCCAGCACACACAGGATTTTAATACTTTAGGAGTTACACTAGAAAATGGCAACTATTTTCATTTGGAATGGCAATGTCCACTTTCCAATCTGTAGCAGAAATACAACATTGTCTGGTGTGTAATCTCCATCTGACAGTACAAAATAGCCTGTATGAATAGACAGGTTATATTTATTTAGACTAAAATATGAATGTTACTATGCATGCTTGATACTGGGAAGTGTACATATGTCTTTAAAAAGTGCACATTTGTTGTAAATGGTTTAAAAGAGATTAACCAAAGTGTCCTTTACGGAGCTTCATATGTATCTGCAAAAGAAGAACTGGATGAACAAAAAGTTGGATTACAATCTTTACAAAAAATCTTAAAAGATAAATGTAAGACCTATTTGAATCACAAGAGTGTTGCAAGTAAAAACTACAACCCATGAACTGGAAACTAGCTTAAAAGTGCATAAAACACTCAAGATAAAAAGCCACTTCTGTATACCTTAGAATATAACTGAACCACTAAAGTAAAAAAGCAAAACCATACACTAAACCACAGCAAAGTTTAGTTTGAACACTTAAAATTCTTAAACAATAATTCTATGCAATTGTTGAAGAAAAAACCAATACAACTCTGTGTCTGGGGGGGGGGGGGAATTAAATATTTCAAAATTATTTAAAGGATCATTTCATTCAAGGAGATCCTTTTCAGACTGTTTAAAATGAACACATGTAAAAAGTAATGCAGTTAAAATCCTTGTTGGAAATCATTTCCAAGAAGTGAAGTTTCCATCATCAATTATAAGTTTATTCTATAAAGCTGTGGATAAAAACAAATTTAGCAATGAACATAACTGGAATATCAACAACAGTCTTTACTGCGGTCAATAACCAGCACAAGGAAATTAGTATTCCAATATCCAAAATATCCAAAGCCAAATTGACAGCATCAGGGCAATCAGGAAAAGTATATAATTTTGGCTAAAAGACAATATTAGATCAATATGCTAAGGGGCTTGCTCATGCTACACATATACAACAACCACAGCAGCAGAAAAAGATTAAAATTAGCAATCTAGGTAATATGAACTTTAAAATGACAATATAAAATGCAAATAAAATACATATACATATATATACATACATACATTTATCTATTTATGTATATATGCATACATGCATATTTGTAAATAAAACAATAAAAGTATCCAAAAGGGATTTAAAAATTATAAACTTCTCTTATAAATACCTGTCAAACCTGGGAATGATAGAGTATAATAGCTAACATGGCAAGTACACACCAAAGCATAAAAAGGAAGTGAAAAAGTAGCCAATAGTTAATGCTGAGCCATTACTGGCTATCCATACTCAGGCAGATTCAATTGCTCTTAATTATTCTTGATATTAACTGGAATATCAAGATAGTTAGGTTTAAGTCTCACAATTAAAATCTCACTAAAGGATCTACAAGTGATGGAGTTAGATTCCAATCTCTGCAAGCTCTAGCTTGAGTTTAAATCTAGAACCAAATGTGCTCCTTGTACCAAATTAAAAGCTGCTGCATGCTTTTCAGGATGCTGAATTTTGGGCTGTATCAGTATCAGCCCGAGTTTTGTGATGCAGCTGCAAAATATGCACATCCTCCCGTGGATGCAAAAGCTATTCCATAAGAAACCACGGGGGGTTGTTACAAGTCATCACTTGGATGAGGTGATACATGTATATGTTGTACAGTACGCATCTCTAAATGCTAACAGAGAGTGTGGTGTAGAGATAAAATTGTTGGAGTAAGAAGACACATGTTCTAATCCACATCAGCCCAAAAGCTTGCTGGGTGACATTGGGCCAGTCATTATCTCTAAGACCAATCTACCTGTTGTAGGGAAAAATGAAGCAAGTAAATGAGAGGTGGATAAAAAATTAATGAATAAAGCCTGAAATATTTAACACAACATGTAAAGAATGTCTAAATGTTTAAGAGAAAAGCATCTTGAAAAAAAAGTTTAAAAGCAAAAGTTTTAAAGGGTGTTACTCCAAGCCTTTTTTTTTTGGTTCCCTTTGAAAAAATAAATAAAATAAATAAAAAGTCTCATGGCATATTAACTCGAGCAATTTTATAAGGTTTGTTTTTTTGTACACAGCAGCTGAGACAAAAAGAACCCTTTCAATTTAAGAAAAAAGTGAAACAGTAAAATGATTTCTAAAGGACAGCTACAACAGTATTTTTATTTCACAAAGTACCCAGAAACAGAATAAATATCAGTTGCCCTATGTTCTCAGTACAGTAAACTTTGAATAGCAAACCCATGAAGATAATTTGCAAAGTGTTAACAAGACCTCAGTCAAATGCAAAGAACCCACAGCAAATTATTCATGCTTTTAATTAAATAAAATCGCTGTTGAAACCTAAACAAAAGCAAAGCAGTGAAATTATTTTAACAAATCCTTAGAATATTTCCAAACACTATTTTCAGATTTGGCTTGATAGAGAACTTCCCTCCAGAACTCTCTGAAACTCCCTCTGCATACTAAAAATAAGGAAAGGTGACAGATGCTTGTGAAGGAAAAACAGACATTAAACATTGTGAGGGACAGTAACACTCTTGCTATTCAGTAGTTGTAACAACAACAGCAGCAGCAGCAACAGCAAAACATTATTTATTTTCAAATCTTAGTGACCTCCAATATATGTGGGATTCAACTTCACTGATCTTCCAAGACAATATGGTTTTTAGCTGGACAGTTATGGAAGGTGAAGTACACCAGATCTGAACGGCCCCAGGTTGGGAAACCATAAACAACTGAAACAAGAAGGACAAGAAAGGGTTTGTGAAGATGTCAATTCAATCAACCAATCCAGGACTCAGGGTACTTGGTTAAGATCTATGGCATATATATTCTTGCTGACACGAATGTTTTTTGCTATATGTTTTCCAAAGCAGAAACCATCCCCATGGATGTTTGGTAGATATTTGGGTATGTGGTTCTCCTTCCCAGGATTGCAATTTTTTTTCCCTACATAAACATTCATTTGTAGAAGTCAGAGGATTCTAATACCCTTTTTTATCAATGTCCCTAACAGGACCACAACAGGTTAAGAAAAGAATGTTCATGTTACTCTAAAACTGGGAATGCAACAAAATGATGCTATTAAGAACTATACTAGAATATTTTGTTTAGCTTTTCCGATTAGCATCTGTTTAATTCTAAATGTTGTCATTTTTGAAAGTTATAGTTAAACATTTTTAAAAAAACTTAATACAGTATAGTCATTACTGACCATGCAAAAAAATCCCTCTTCATTTGAGAGATAAATAGTCCAATAAAAATAGTACCCAACACCTACCCACAAAGACACACTAGTTTTCTTCCATGTTTCTCCAATTGGTTCATTTACACATGCTGCTTTCAGAGTGGCGTTAGTACATCTTTTTGTCATTTCAGCTTTCCAGAATCATTAGCGTTATGTACTGAAACGGCACAGTGCTCGCCTGCCACTCTGACTCCACGTTCTTTCAGCTTGCAGAGCATCTCTTTCCTATGTTGTTTCCTCCTTTGACTAATGTTTGCCAAGACTCATACATCATTCTCAAATTGGCCCAAATGAATTAAACACGGCTCTGCTTAACATTACGAGATTTAAATGGATTTTCTCTCTACAGGTCTGCCCTATAATTGGGTTTATCCATCTTGTTGAAGTACAGTTTACACTTGCTAACATCACGACAATTCAAGCTACATTTTCTGCTCCAGTGGCAGGAGTGAAGGAGATTTGTCATCGGATCATAACAGGTAATTCAAACAACAATTAGTTTGATGACGGCCCGTATGTCAATGTCTAGCCCTAGTCGGCGTTACTCACACCCAGTGTTCCCTAAGATGAATTGTTCCTATGGTTTTTCATTTTCAATCATCAACAATACTTATAACAGCTTTCCCATATTGCCCTCTATATATGTTAGGGTTGTATCTCCCAGAATTTCCAACCAGCCAAAATCTATGTTGACTAGAAACTCTGGGAGTTGCAATCTCAACACACTGGAGGGCACCAGGTTGGTGGGGAAGACTGATTTATGGAAACTGCTGGGTGAGATCATCCATTGCCATGGGATGAGGTATCATCAATATGCTGATGATACTCAATTATACATCTCCATCCCGGGTGAGGTAAGTGATGCTGTGACCACCCTCTCTCAGTGCCTGAAGGCTGTGGGGATCTGGATGGGGAACAACAGGCTTCAGCTGAACCCTGGTAAGATGGAGTGGCTGTGGGTTGGGGGCTCCTTGGCATCCAGGAACTTACCATCTTTGGTGCTGGATGGGGTCACAATGCCCCAGACAGATCCAGTGTGTAACCTGGGAGGTCTCTTGGGCTCACGACTCTTGCTTGAAGAGCAGGTGGCAGCCGTGGCCAGGAGGGCCTTTGCGCAGTTTCATGTTGTGCACCAGCTATGCCCCTTCCTTGATTGGGAGTCCCTCTGGTCAGTCACTTATGCCCTAGCCATCTTCCGCATAGACTACCATGAGGCGCTCCACATGGGGCTACCCTTGAAGAGTATCTAGAAGCTAAGCTGGTTCAGAATGCAGCCGTGCAGGCAGTTTAGGGGCCCAAAAAGGGCACATGTAACACCTTTGCCGCATCAGCTGCACTGGGTGCCAGTTTGCTTCCTGGTCCAATTCAAGGTGTTGGTTGTCACCTTTAAAGCCCTACATGGCATGGGTCCAGGTTACCTGAGGAACTGCATCACCCCATTACATCGACCTGTACCACCCTGTCAGGCATAGGGCATGTTACGGACCCTGTCCATAAGAGATTGTCAACTGGCAGGGTCCAGGAGGAGGGCTGTGGCCCCTGCCCTCTGGAATAAGTTACCCCCAGAGGTGAGGCAGACCCCCGCTCTCCTGGCCTTCTGAAAGGGGGTTAAGACTTGGTTATGCCACCTCACTTGGGGTGGGAGGGGGGATAGTCAATCATGGGGTGCTTGGCACCTTGATGGGGCCAGTGATGAGATCATTATTCACCATCTCAGATTTTATATTTTTATATTTTTATATTTATGTATATTTATATTGTATTTATCTTAATGGTATTTTAAGCTCTTATTTTTAATTGTTTGTAAACTGCCCAGAGTCATTGCAATACGAGGTGGACAGTGAAGAAATATGATAAATAAATAAATAAACAAACAAACAAACTCAGCTCTATTGCCATAAAAATGACATGTTTTTCAAAAGAACATTTCCAAAACAAATGAACCGCATTGTCCATTTTATAAAAAATGGTTACATTAAAGAAATACACTTCCATCATTCTGAGTGGAAAAACACTCAATGATTCCTCTATTGTACACATAGTTAGAAATACATGTAAACCTTAAATGTTCAGGGATTTCATAATGATAGCACTTCTGCCCTTTTGAACAGTTACCAATATTAGCAACCATAAAGAAACAGTGTATAGAACAGTTAATTCCCCAGATCATCATAAATATTATGCTCACAAATCAGTGAAAGGCGTTAAGTTTTGCAGAAAGGATCTAAGAAAAACAGATTTTCCAGGATAAAAATCTATATTTTATTATATCTGCCATATATTAATGTTTGACAATAATAAATATATTCGAAGTTAAAAAGAAATAAAAATATAAATTAACTCTAACCACCCAACGTAACAGACCTTCTTTACCTAGTATGATGCTGAGACACAATATTAATTTGACGGCTAGTTCTTTTTTATTTTTTAAAAATAGCTTGAGTATTTTACAAAAACAATATCTATTTTAGTCAACCTAATCCAATTAAATCTGTATTGTGGGCAGAAGGGCCAAAGTTCCTATTTTGATGAACAAGGAAACAATCTGGGTGAATCAGACTTAAATTGCTATCAAGCTAAACTACCATACTGAGTTTTTGTGGAGATAAAACAATGAAATACCAAATTCCTTTGAGGTAGGTTAGAAATGTAATATTTGAAAAAACAGAAGGGTGGCACAAGTATCTATTGACATGCATCTGTTGATTAACAAGAAAATTGAAAAAAGATCTGGAAAATCTTATTTCTACACACACTGTTCTTTTCCCTTCCTGAGTAAGATTCAGGTTTTGCTTCTAGTATTCAAATAGGAATCATAAATTTGATTAATGGAAAAAATATATAGGCTTCCGGGGGAGGCATGGTGAACTGAAGCTGCCGACTGCAGCAAAGACCGAAGAACTAGTGAGTAGACCAGTTCTTCCTAACCTCAGTAGACAAGGAAAGGATGGGAGATCACCCACATGTGCTCTGGATGGTTGCTCCTCATGAGGAGACCTCAGAACACTGGTCTTCCACAGGTTTGAGTGCCAGGAGATGAAGAGATTAGCCATCTTTCTCGCAACAGTGGTGGGGCCTTTTAAAGGACACTAAGTTTGCAAGATTTACTTTCTAATCTCTTTTGGAAATTGCTTCTTAATCGTCTTAAAGCTATTAGAGACCTTTGGAACAACAATTTTTAAAAGTCACCGGGTGAGTTTAGCTTCAACTCTGAACAAAAGAATAATTAATTATAAGTTTAAGAACTTAAAGAATTTGAAATAAACAGCAAAAAGCTAAATAAAATTTTGATCTAAGACAGTTATAAATGGATTAAGGGTCCTGCTAAATTTGGAGTATTGATTTTTACTGTAAGATTTTGGAATTAACTATAGAAATAAATAGCTTCTTGTGGGAACCAGATTTATTTTGGCTATCTTAAGTTACTGTATGTCTTAACAATGATAAGTGATTTTATGATTTTAGAAACTGGACACTAAAGATTCTCAGTAGCAAGGAAAAAAATACATACCTGTTTTAGGTGTCGGTTAGTACTGGGACTTAGAAAATGACACAAAATGTCATAACATTTGAAATATTAAAGAAAATCTTTGAAGAACAGAGCCAGAAATCAGTAGCTACAATATCAAGTGCAAGTAATGTCTGACTCTATGGACAGACTGTCCAAAGGTGTTAATGAGAGAATGACAGATGTGGAGCAAATTTTGTCTGATAAGACAGAGAAAATATCAAAAGTGGAACTACAAATGGCCAAGATAATGATTTGGAAAAGGATGCTTTATTGGATATACAAAAGAAACTGGCTGAAGTTCTAAAAATTAAAGTGGAAATACAAATGACAACCAAGAAAATGACCTGGAAATTTTTTTCTTATTGGATCTAAAAAAGAGGCTTCTTAAACCCTTGAAGAAGTCTGTGTGATGGCATAAAGAAGAATTGAAGAGAAATCAAATCCTACAACAATATTTGAGTGCACTAAAGATTAAGACTGTTAGAGGTAAAAGAAAGGAATATAAAGTTGGTTATCTTATCAAGGTTTATTTGGTTATTTGATCAGTTTGGTATAGTGGTTAAGGCATCAGGCTAGAAACTGGGAGACCATGAGTTCTAGTCCTGCCTTGGGCATAAAGCCATCTGGGTGACCTTGGTCAAGTCACTTTCTATCAGCCCTAGGAAGCAGGCAATGGCAAACCACTTCTGATAAACCTTGCCAAGAAAACTGCAGGGACTTGTCCAGGCAGTCTCCGAGAATCAGACATGACTGAACAGATTAAAACAAAAAACAAAGAAGTTTTTTTGCAACGTTCTGGCAACACTTTATGGACTTTTTGCTGACACCAGGATTGAAAAGTTGATGTTTTACAGATTTGCTTTTAGATAAGGGATAGGATATGGGACAAAGAGATGTATTGCTAGTTGGTTCTGACCTTCTAAAAGGTCATGACCATGCTTCAATGAGCATTTGGTACAAATGTAACACCAAATGGGAAGAGAATCCATTTATCAAAGTTTAAGATTTCTACAATTACTTAAGTGTCACTGAATCAGACATGATCCTAGTAACCAATGACTATCTCTGCCTGTTCCTGCTGATAATCCATAGCTTTTCCCAAGATGTTACAGCAGTCCCCTTGATCTTATCAGTTGTCCTTTCCTTCATTTTTTCCCCACAATCTTGCCACACATAGTAGTTGTTTTCTCATCAATCATCTGTTCACAACATATGCCCAGTATGTATATTAATTTCTCTTGTTGATCATTGTATCAAAGGAGCAGTCTTTATTTTGCCCAGGGCCAACAGATTTGTTCTTCTTCCAATCCACTTTTTAAAAGGTATAGCTTTCACAGGTATCTATTACAACTGGAAAAGCCATTGCTTTAACTATTCTGATTTTTTTTTTCTCACAGAAACATAATTTTACTTTTCCTTAAGTTTGACATTGCTTTCCCTTCCTAGAATTAATCTTTCTTTTCTTTACCACCACATTCTTCATTTTGATCTGTTCTTGAGCCTCCCAAAATAAACTAACACCTCTACTTTTTCACCTCCAACTGTTGAGTTCACTAGGCATGCTGACTGACATTACCTTTGTCTTACTATGTAATATTACCTCGGATTTTTCATTTTCCATTTTTATCTTTGTAATGAGCTACAATACTTCTTTAAGTTTGGTCAGCAAGTTGTATTATCTGCATACCACAATTAATAGTGTTTTAGTTTCCAAATCTGATTGCAGCCACCCTTTCTTTTAATGTTTTCATTCTTACACGTGATGTATGTTAAACAGTTCTATGGGCAGTATGCATTCTTGTCTCACTCCTTTCCCTATTTCAAATAACCTTAATTTGTGAATTCAATGCTTACAATAGCTTCCAATTCAGAAGAATAATCAGATATTTTGGCATATTTTAAAGCATTAATATAATTTATATGCTGACAAAATTGAGATAATCAAAGCCTTGCTGTAGTCAATTAAGCAAAGATAAAATTCTTTCTTAAATGTTCTTGCTGTCCCCATTATCCATTTCATGTTAGCCATCTGAACTCATGTCCCTCTGCCTTTTCTGAAATCTGCCTCTTCATTTGACATTTCTCTTGTCACGCATGGCTCTATTCTTTGTGAGATCCGAAACAAAACTTTCCATGTATGAGGAATTAGTGCAATGGTTCAGGGAAAACGGTTGTTACTTAAGGAATGTGTGCCTAATCTAAACTTAATCAAAGTAAAATTTGAAAATGCTGTTAAAACACATCTTGGTCAAGTAAGAGAAAGGGTGGGAAAAAAACTAAATGATGTAACATTTACAGTTTTGGGCTGAAACATTTCCTAACATCCATATACCCAAGGATTTATGTTCTTTCTTGCAGAAAGCAATTAAAAGAAAACACACCCATCTTTTCTGTCAATCTTGAATCAGTCCATAAAACAACTATATGCCTGCAACAAGTTGGTCCCAGTACCAAGATAAGAATATGCTAGGGTGATATGAAAATGAAAAAGACAAAATATTTCAGTACATTGTTCTGCTTCAAAAAAAGTGATGCATATCTTCAGAGTACCATCAAGCTATTTCTTCCAGATATAATATTCCACAACCACTTTGCTAATTCCAGTTTTATTCTATGTTTTTGCGCTTTCTGAGCAGGTTTAGACCTCATTGGATCAGATTGCCAATGGGTATCATTCAGGAAGCAGGGAAAAAGTCCAATTATACAGCAGTCTTAAATCTACTCTTTCTCATCCATTTTTTAATGAAAACAAGTCAGACCTGAATAATCTATTATATTCCCTAACAACACTATTTTTTCCTACAAAGACTCCTCTTCCTCCTCTAATGAATCCCAGTATTAATTTCTATTTCTCAGCACCGCTAAGATTGAATCTTTTTTTCCTATCTTTAATTTTCTACCTCCACACTTCCTTGGAAAGGTGAGAAGAAAGCAAAATAGGATTCTTTCTCTGGTTTCAAGTTTGCAAGGTTTTGTATAGTTGCAGGAAAGCATTAGTTGTGCCATACTCAGACATGATGTACCCAGATTTTTCTATACAGGAAAAATGCAATGAATGAAGTGATCCTTCAGAATCACACATAGAAGAGTTAAGCCTATATAGCACCCCATCAAAAATTCATTCTAGCAGGCCACAACATCACTGATTAATTCCAGCTCCACTGCTCATAAATTGGGAGCAAGGAGGCTCCTCTATAAAACTACAACAAAATGCTTTTTACACAATAGATTCCTAAGGCAATTTATTACAAAACTACTAGGTGCAGCCTTGTTAAATATTAGCTCAGGAATATATAAAATAAAAATAACGACAAGGTGAAGTGACAAAGAGCAATATAGTAATCTAAACTGAAGAGTAATTTCCTCTCTCATAGGGAAGAACAAACTTTATTTTAGCCTTTTAAAAGTTAGATCAAGAAAAGCACTGTTTTGGCATACCTGATAAATGTACAAATAGATCTACGATGGCACAGTCAACTCCTACCTAATGATTCCATTAAATCAAAAACTGGGGGGAGGGCGGTAAAAATAGAGTGTGGCATTAAATCTGAGCACTCATGGAAATTTGTGTTCACTAAGTTATATGCCATTGGCAAATTAAAAGTCTTAGTAAACAGAAATCAAGGAAACAATGTTAATGGGAATAGATTTTGGTTGTAACGTATCCTATCCCAGAAATGAAATTATCTGCATTTAAATGGCCTGTTTAATATTGTGGGTTTAGAATGAAAATTTTCAACCATGAAGCCATGAAAAGAGAATAAAGATTTCTCTACTCTGATCCAGTGAACTTCTGTGAACTGGAGTTCCAGAACTATAAGGCAACCATCCCACTCACTGAATTGGGATAAAAATCTCTATCTTGCTCTGCGTTTACAAGTCTGGAGCTGCTTGTTACAGAGAGGTATTTGTAGCAGCAGCACAGATACACATGGGTCCAGTCCAGATTAAGATACCCATTATTTTCTTTTGTTTGCCTTCTTCAACACAGAAGTCAAAGATTTTTGATACTAAACAGAAAATGTTATTGTTCCACCGAGTCAGTAGATAGAAGACACAAGAGATAACACTACCTCTAGATACAGGAGGAAGAAGACCTAAAGTTTGGTTTCTACTTTTCTAGAACGTTTTTTTTTTTTTTTACTGATATAGGGAAGGGAATGAACCCCTTATGAGGGCCATGCACTTGCCACTACCATCATTCCTGTTGGTTACATTTACTGTAATGTAGCTGAAGGAGCCCAATACAGC
Organism: Candoia aspera; assembly: GCF_035149785.1. Lineage (NCBI taxonomy): Eukaryota > Metazoa > Chordata > Lepidosauria > Squamata > Candoiidae > Candoia > Candoia aspera. The sequence continues at coordinate 55,072,177 of NC_086158.1, read as the reverse complement.
CACTAATATACACAAGTGTAGAGCTGCTCCATACAAAGGACGACCGTGAGTTCAGCAGGATTACCGCTCACATCCAGGAGCTCTGTGGGTGTATTTTGTGACCCTTGCATCAGGACTTACTCAATTCTGCACCAATACAGGGTCAGTCTATTTGGTATAGAACAGGCCTGCACAACATCCGGCCTGCCAAGCAGCTTTGTGCATTTTGTAAAGTCAGTAAAGTTGCTGCCACTGCCCCAAAAGACATGCTGTTGAGCTGTTCCAAGACCACCTGACCTTGCCACGGCCACCAGCTCCAGCTGCTCCAGTGGCAACCAAACAGCTGATCAAGACACCAGGTATTCTTTTGTGGCCTGCAATTGTTTTTAATTTATCAATGTGGCCTTTTCCCTCTAAAGTTGTGCAGGCCTGCTATTTAATAAGCCATCCACCCTAAACTGAAGGCCAAATCACAGTACAAAGTTCACTACTTCGCAACACAGTGTGAAGAATTGCTTTCAAAGCTGATGTATGACTATCAAGTCTTCTGTAAAAGTCTCTGTGCTAAGATTACAAATCCCTCACAATTTCTCAAAGTTAAACTGTTCACCTCTAAACCTTATTATACTGTTATGTGCAGAACAAACAAAGGTTCTCTTAAGTGGGACACAATCGTTTGATCAAGGTGGCTCAGAATATCCATCTATATTTCTGCTTTTCAGCAAAGGTTCCTTTATAACATGTTATTTATGATTATCCTGATGCTACTGTCTGCAAAGATAATTTAACTGAACATATAAAAATACTCCCTGATTAAATACCATATCCAGTAATTACTTTCAGAAGTTCTTCAAGTTCTGTTTTTGATAGCAGAAAACCTTTCTAACAGAGGAACAATTACTAAAACCCTTGGTAGTATTCTTTACACATCAAACTGTACTTTGTTTCTAAATGGTTTTGTGGAAAAGGTACAGTACCCCTTTTTTTAAAGTTCAGAAGCTACAAAAATTAACTTGTCAAAGCAAGTGTTCCTCTATTTATTAAAGATAATACATTTACTTCCCCTATTCTATGTACAGAAGGACACAAGAACTGTCATTCCTCACAGTCGTATAGGATTTCTGAGATGCTTGCTGATGTGCTAGAGTTTTCTGCATGCTTCTAAAACTCTTAAGTGCCCCAGAAGCATATTGGGGCCTGCATGATGAGATTAAGTACACCACTTAATTTAGAACTAAAGTGGGCAGGGGACATCATCCCTGAACATTTGTTGGACCTCAACATTATGCCAGAAACAAAAACTCATCACTCACTGACTGGAGTTTGGACAAAGTTCTGCTGATCCAGATTTTTCAAAATTGAGCCAAACATCTGAAATATATGCCAATTATCAACACTCAGACTATAATTTTCACACAGCTGAAAGTTACGGAGGCTACTGAAGGGTGCATAGCAATTTATTGAATATAGTGCAAATAATCTAAAGTTACTAACGATATGAAAGCACAATAGCTCAAAGTAATTTAACCAGCATGGAAACTATTCATGCAATCACTGCAAATGACATCCCTGTAAGAAATGTCTCATGCACGACATATTATTCAATCCTAGAACTGAAAAGGACCTGAAAAACCTGTGTATACATCCAAGGCAATATCCTCCACATATTATATATCCCACATAACCTACACAATCCAAGTCATAATTATCTTGCAATAAGAGAACAGGAGAAAAACATTAACCCAACCAAAATAGCCAAACTGAGTTTTCTTGCCCAGAAGAAAAGCATTCTCATTAATAGAATTATGTAAAATATCACAGAAAAAGGCAAGAGACAGAAAGTCCTGCAAATAACATGTTAGGTGTTTATATTTAACTGACTACATTGCAATATATACTATTCAAGAGTGAATATTTGTACTTCTCATAAAACTAAAAAATACTAAGGCTTATGTTATAAACACAAACCATCCAAGGAAACCACATATTTGATCCTCTCTCATATTCAACGAAATATGTCATATTCTTTTTTTAATATTCATACCATATTTTTCTTTATTTCAAAGCATTGAAATACCAATGTACCATATAATTTCCTTTCCACCCTGTATGCTTACATGTGCATACACATAGCTTGAAGAGCTGCTAAGAGAAACTGGAAACCCATGAATATTCCAAATAGCCATCCCAATCGTTTATTCAAAGGAAGTTATTTCTACTCACAGGGAAAGAGACTAGTGAAAAGGAGAGACATGTACTGGCATTCTATGTATCTGTATGGTTCTTCAAAATGTCTATGAATGTAAGTAGGGTAATAGATGAAGAGACGTAAACAGACCTTATATGAACTCATTGGAGATGACTGCAGAAAGGAACTTAAGCTTGTGGTAGGCTGAATCATACTATAATTTTCTTTGCCACAGAATGAACAGCCATATATGACTGATACTTATCAGCAAGAAAGTAGAGGGAGACTCCAAGTCCCTTCTCCCTTGCCTCCTCAACCACACGAGTAAGGACCTTCTCAGCTAGGGTCCTGTTGCTGCCCATTTTATAAAAAATATTTTCTCAGGATTTTCATTTTTAACTTATTACACCTTCTTGCCTTTTAGATGGCTTCCATTAAGGATATTTTTTCCTTGATGCTTCTATTACTGTAGAGTGAATATTTTTATGCCTTGATAGTCTATTTTAAAAATTAAACTCGGTAATAGATACATCATGTGTTTGCTATGCACACCATTGTTGTTCACTGTTCTCCTGATGGTGGTCTCATGAACACTGACATTCGCCAATGCAAGAGAGGCCTTTAGTTCCTTCGATGGTACCCTGGGGGTCTTTGAGACCTCCCAGAGTATTGCACACCTTGCTCTTGGTGTGATCTTGGTGGTCAACCACTCTTAGGGAGGGTAACAATGATGTTGAACTGCCTCCATCTGTATACTACTGTCTGACAGTGGACTGACTCATGGAGTCCAAAAACTTTGGAAGTAGTTTTGTGACCTTTTCCAGCCCGCTTAGACTGTTTTTTGGAGTTCCTCAGAAATTTGCTTTTCAAACCACGACACACTTCCACACACCTGTTTTATGAAGATCAGATGTTGATAGTAAATACCCAGAATCCTGTTCTTTAAATGAGGCAGGACCTCCCATACTCAGACCTGATTATCATCCCATTGGTTGACAAAACCTGGCTCTAATTTCCCCTTCGAATGAACTGATAATCCCAGAGGTTCACATGCGTTTGCCACACACAAATTTGCAGCTTTGGATCATTTTCCTCAATAAATCAATAAACCACCATGTTTTTGACTCATTTGTTTAACTGGGTTCTCTTTGTCTAGTTTTAGGATTTGTGTGGAGAGATCATCTTTTAGGTCATATTTATACAGAAATATTGAAAATTCAAAAGAGTCCACAAACTTTTAAGCACTACTGTACATCTACCTCAGAATTATCAAATGCTAATGCAATATGCTTATTCAAACTCTTTTTCCTATTTGCATTTTTTTTAATCCATTCAATCATGCCTGATTTTCAGAGACTGCCTGGACAAGTTCCAACAGTTTTCTTGGCAGTTTTCAGAAGTGGTTTGCCACTGCTTTCTTCCTAGAGCTAAGAGAAAGTGACTGGCCCAAGGTCACCCAGCTGGCTTTGTGCCTAAGGTGTCCCGGTTTCTAGCCTGATGCCTTAACCACTACACCAAACTGGCTCTCATATGCATTTTACCCAACTCCATATTCTTAAATATGATGCAAAAAGATGGATGCAGGAATCATCTCCTGCTAACCACTATACTAAACTACAGAAGAATGGGTAGAAAAGTTCTACTGCCAAAGTATTATTGTTATTTACAGAAAATAGACAACAACTATAATTGGAAGGATCTCAAACAAGATGTTTGGATGAAGAAAGTTGTTGGGAATCAGTGACATACAAATTTAATAATATTAATAATTAATAATAATAAGCCTATTACCTGACTTAAAAAGTAAAATGTCTATCAATCCTATGGGGAACAATTTTAGAGGATCTGCCTGACACATTGGAAACCTTTTTACTAAGGCTATGCAAAGTCTTCAAAAGAGGTCCTTCACAATGCAGGGTAGTAAAACAAAGTGGTTGAATGTGTGCATACAAGTGCAAAGGCAGCCAGGAGCAGCTAATTAGTCACAGAAGCCTGAAAAAGATGAGACCACATTCAAGATTCAACAGTGGATGCTAAAAGTATCTTTCAAAGGATCATCACAACCCTACTTTATGTTATGTATCTCTCATTTTACAGGATGAACATCACTGGCCTGAAATACACCAGACAAGTGTGGAAAACAATTCCCAGTATTCCTAGTAAGCACTGCCCCAAACTGGCTGAGAATCCTGAGAACTGCAGTCCTAACATAATATCTAAAGAATGTTAAGTTGGAGAAGGCCGATATATGCTATTTCGTATGAAGAATTTGATGGAAAGTTAGACAAAAGGTTCCATCACCTTCAATGACAGACCAAAATCCCTTATTAAATTGGGTATGAGCATTCACAGAGAACAGTCTGTTAAAATGTACTCTGATTAGCTGCAGATTCGTTGGTGTTTACTGAAGAATGTTCATTTACTACAGATTTGCAAATGGTAGAATATATTATTCCTGAGCTTTCAACGCCTTTTACTCTTACAACAAGGTAATCATTAAACTTAAAATGAGTAGGACTGACTCTGAAGGGTGTGTTTTGCAAATTAATTTCTAACTTAATTAACATAACAACAGACTTCATTTTTACTCTATTAAGTTTTCTGACTTAGTTCTACAGGAGTTGGATCTTTGAAATCATCCACCTTATCTTGCTAAAATATAGGTCTACATTTGCTTTGGAAACCACTCAGATTTCTAGTGAAAAAAGCTAGGCTTGTAAAGGTATTGCTTATCAAGCAGTGTTATTGTTAGTGTTGATAAGTTTTATCAATAAAATTAACTACAATGTTTAAGAACATAGAAACATATTTCAAATATGTAATTTCAAATAGCATTGTATCTTGTTACAAATAATATACACACCTCCACTTGCAGGTGTGTCTGAGTCTTGGAATGTAGTAAGCATATGATTCATAAAGCCAATTCTAACAGCTCTTAACTAATCTGTTCAACAACTGATCAGTTTATCATAAAAGGTGTGCAAGTTTAATAAAATATGTTCCTTAACTCTGACCCTGAAAGATTTCCCACCTTTCACAATATAAGTAGGCCTTCAACTACCCAACTTGAGGGAGTTACTTGCAAAAAAGTTTTTCGAACTTTACTGAATTTAAAATGAAGAAACATGCACTTTACCAGGAAATGCTTCTATGTGTTTCCTCCTTTTTTATCACTTTTTGGTCAGTTGGATTTTAAGTACCCACTTTAAATTGGGATAATGGATTTTACATCATCTCTATGCTTTAAGTGGAACTGTATTGTTGTGACTGATTTTAAAATCTTTTATAAGTTTGTAACCTGCCCACAAAATATGAGGTAGCAAATGGATTATTAACTACTTAATTAGCTAAAGAAATAAACATTTGTCATTGGAAAGGGGAAAAACTTTTTTTTTAATTTCAAGTGACAGGAAAATTAAAAGCAAATATTGAAACTATGCCATGAGTGAAAGCAAGGGAAAGAAATATGTTTGCCACTTTTACCATGAAATATACTACCAATTTTACTTACAGTAGCTGCAGAAACCTTCAACATAATTTAAGAAATGACCACTCGGTCCACTGAGATAGTAACACTCAGTAAGGCCTAGCTAAAAATGTATCAGTGACAGTTTCTCACTCAACAGCCTTCAATAATTGCAGGAAGTCTTTTCAAGAATAGCAGCTTCCTCTCTTGAAAACTTTTTCAGCCCTCATTGTTCTCCTGAACAGCATGGAGTGGGGTGTAGGGAGATGCTGAGACAGGGAGAAGGGGATATAAAATTATTGGACTGAAGTCCCTATGGGGCAATTCCTCCCTCCTCAGAAGCTCTTGTACCTCATTTATTTTTTTCACTACAGTATGTCCTCAACTCTCCAAGAATGAATTGGTAGCAAGGTGCTGTAAGGTGAGTGGGGAGAAGTAGATTCTGGAAGTTGAAGTCCCTTGAGTTAGTTTATCTCAAAACACAAATCACTCTAAGTAACAAAATTCCAAATAAAATCACTTCAAAAGGGGGAAAAATGGCAGTGAGTGATAAAACCTATAGACACTTCCATAGTCACTGGTTTAATTCCTAACACTTTCATGATAGGCAAAGTCAAAGAGATGAAGTTTCCCTCTCCAACCAACCTCCCACCCGCAACATCATGATGGCAAGGATTATTTTGCACACTGACTCTGTACTTGTAATTGGTCAAGGTGCAGAGAGTCCAGAAGAAAGACACTGTAACCCAATGGTTAACCAAATAAAAATAAATACATTTGCAAAAAGAGAACTTTTTTGACACGTACCTACACCACCAACCTAGACCCAGAATAACAAACCAGAAAATTGTAGAATTTAATCCCAAAAGCCTTTCCTTATGAGAATGGCATTTCTAGCTGCAACTCTTTTTACCAACTCAAGACCTATCCATCTTTTATAAACTCATCTGATGCACACTCAAAATTGAGTTTAAAACATAAGCAGCAGTCAGCTGCTCAAAGCATCAACAGCTTTAACACACAAAAGGAAGTAAGTGACAAAATACTTTTTTTTTTATCCTTTATGTGACATGTTGGTGTATCAGCTTGGAGTTCATCAAAAACAAGGATAGTTAACGATGAGTAAGTAGCACAACACATGCCTGCCCTTTTTCACCCCAGCCCCCCTTCCCAAGTGCATATCAATAGAAGCAGCAGTTGATCAGGAATGACTCATAGAGGGAGACATAAAGAGAGGGAGAAACAAATCTGAAGTTTTATCTTCTGTCTTTTATAAAAGTTGCCACTCAGTTAGTAGAGATTTCTCTAATTATTGTGACAATTCCACATCCCGTTCAAACAACTTGTGTGTTCTTGACAGGATTCTCTGCAAGACTGAATTTCTTAGTCTGAGAACTACTTTTCCCCTTGGAACACAGAATGCCACATTAACAAACTGTCCCTCCTTAGAGCTCCCTTTATTCTCCTTTTTTTCAACTGCCAGATTCAGAGCTAAATGAAAGCTTGTCTAGTCTTTTCTCTCCACAAACTCCTGGTCAGTTGGAACACACGGTGGCACTGGAATTTCGTATCATGATTATGCTGAATACCACCTAACATCCAAATAGCACCCCTACTAAAATTCAAACAATAGTATATAAAACCCTACATGTGTGATATGAGTTTACTTTTATTACTGCAATGGAAGTACGAGTAAGTTAACTTCAATTCTTTTCATTAAAATACATTTACAGAAATCGGTAGTTAATTGAACTGTACTTCAGTTGAACTAACACAAAAGTTATTTGTACCTGTAAACCCTTGAATACTGTTTTCATGATGGCATTTATCAACCTAATCCATAATTTGTTTTAACTATGGCTTGTTGAACAATTATGAAATGTTTTTCTTGAAGATGATCCAAATCCTCATATTTTCTTTTTCTAGGCTCTGGTTTTTAAGCTGTCTGGATTCTAAACTGCTTCTCCCTTGCATCTCAAGGACTTGATTAGAGGGTTGGGTAGGACACAAAACCAAACCAGGAATATCCCAAGAAATCACAGACCATCACACAGTACTGTTTACGCATCATACTAAACCACAGATGAAATCAGTATGCCAGCAAAAATGGTAGCTTCAAACAATAGTTTACTTTCCTAAAACAAACCAAGTTTATTCACTGATCCACATTTTCCTATTACCTGAAGTCCAAAAGTAGCAAATCATGTTATGGCCTGGTTTGTTCTGTCAGAATGCACTATTGGCACTCTATCAGTGATATAGAGTTTCAAGCATATACTTCAAGTGAGAGGCATATTTGTATTACTATATTCAGACTTTTAGAAAAGAACCAGGGAAGAGCTCTGTTCCTAACTGAGAATAAACCTAATAATATTCACTGTGTTTTTCTTCTGCATTCTAGACTGCACTGTGATGTAGCCAGGCCAAATGAATCAATTTAAGAATTAATTTCCATGGCTGAACTGGACAAAACACTTAAAACTAAATTAATGTTATTAGCATTAGTAAGATTTCATATTAAATTGTTTCTTTAACAAAACACAACTGACATTAATTTTGTAGAACAAGTGCACATTTATAGTACATTTAAGTTAATGTAGAGTACATATTTTGATAATAACAAAATACTTATTTACAACATCACTTAAGAAATCTTATGTCCTACTTGGCCACTACAACTGTACTAATGCCAAAGTACAGTTCAAATCAAATAAAAACCTTTAGGGTATCATTGACCACTATCAGTTCAGTCCTACAGTTGTGAATCTTGTGCTCAAACACTTTTCCTTTCCCTTTATATTTAATGTCAAGTGCAAAGCAAATGACTTGCACTTGTGTGATTTGCATCCAGTATCCAACCTAGAACTAAAAATTAATTCAAGTCAATTTTTTGTGAATGCAAATCAATAGTTGGTTTGTACCCAAAAGCAAAATTGGTCATACCAAAGTAAGAGCAACAATTTAAAAAATCCCCCTTCATATACAGACATGGGAATGAGGCCATGTTGCAAGTCCCACTGTTAATGTCCAATTCTGAGCAGTGAGCGATCTAGACAATTAAAGTTTTTTAAGTGTGGAGCTTCATGGACATAATTTTCCTTGTTCGTACATCCAATAAGTTATTTCTTTAGTTAAACAATTTATAATTTGCCTATTTCATGAAGGTGGGCACATGAAAATATTAAAACCTAGTTATGCAGTTCATAAAATCGCTATTCAAAATTCATACTACAACACATCCCTGGGGTAAAAAAAAATCCCTTTCAAATCACTAAGAAAAAACAGTAAGAAAATGGACTTGCTTAACATCCTGGCTGAAATGCCTGTGGGAACATCCAGGTCCTTAATGCCTTATGAAAGAGGGTCAGGGCCATCCAGACCGCTGGAACAATGCTACTTCAAGATTCCCTTTCCATCATAAAGTTCCTTTCACAATATCATGGCTTGGTTTGTACATAACGGTAAGCCAAAATATTTTGACCATGATTTGTTAAAGAAGCCACCGTGGACTGGGTCACACATACTGCCAAACCATTCTCCCAACAATTTTTTTTTAATAACATTTGTAACTGTATTTTTTTTTCCTTTTTCTGTTAGTATTTTAAAAAGCAATTAAAAACCATTAATATGGCTTAGCATTATTTGTAAACTAGGTCAATATGCAAAGGGAACAAAAGTTAACGTAAGTGGGACAAAGAAGAACGGGACAAAAAACTCAAAAAGTCATTACTATAGTATCAAATTCTCTATTGTGATTTGAACCTGGAGGTCTACAAGCACAACAGGAGAATCTGTGTACTCGTGATATGGGTGGCTATATAAATCAATATTATAAATAAATTATTATGAACTACGATTGCTCATCAGGCAGCACTTACATGTGACTATCCCTGCTTAGATCACTCTATTAGAGCAGTATTTATCACACTATCTGCAACTGTGGACCACTAAATAAATGTTTGAAAAATGGAGGAATCCCTAACTAACTAACTAAGCCAGTCAACCCATCCACCATTTTTGTAGGAGGAAATAAAATAACCATTATAGTTGCATTTAATTTTTCATTTTCTCCAATTTGAAGGTCTTTTAAAAATTAAAATTTCATGCTAATATGTAATAAAAATTAAGTGTTTACCACTTGAATTATTTTATGTACCCCTTGCCATAACAACAACCCATAGCACAATTTGCTGATCAAGAATGTTCTTCAACAGAAATCTCTAATAGGCATGGGCAAGTGGATCTCTAGCCAGATGAAATCCAGTTTTTAGATATTCATAACTATTTCTTATTGTACTTTTGTTTTTAGGCTGCTTATGTGATAACAGTCCACTTAACACAGCACATGCACACCCAGAGTTGATAACTGTACATAAAATTTAATCACTATTATCAGTTTTCTAAATATTAAGTACTCATGTTGCCACTTGTTTAATCACTTGTACACTTCAGTGAACTAGTTTTCAGCCACTGATCCATGCTCATAAGCCAGCTGATTGTCTGTGCATGCTGTAGGTGGGGCTGAGGTAGTGAGCAGGCTTTTGCCAGCTGACTGGCAATGCATGAGGAGAAGCATGGTTGAGTAGGAAACAAGATCTAATCAAGTGTCAGCCCATGTGGGAAAGTGGGGCTAAGGAGTGGGCAGGCTATCAACACTTGTAGGAAGGTAAGATGGAGATGGTAAGTCGGCTCTGGACTGTGAACTTGCAGAGGGCATGCTGGACCAATTGGTACATCTCCTTGAACCACACAAGGAGGTCCATGGACCACACTTTAACATCACTCCATTATAATTTTTCATTGTTTGACTATACAGCCACATTACAAATTTTACCTGAACTCCAATTATATGTAGATTATTTATGTTGTAGGAAGAGAAATTTGTTAGTCAAGGAGAGCAAAAAATCAGAAGGCATCTAGAAGCACTTTTTTCAACTAAAAGGTTTTATTACAAGGCATATGTTTTTGTGAGCTGCACTTCATTAGATGCAAATTATTTATATCACTAATAAGAACTGGCTAAACAGAAACTCTAATATGAAAAAGTGCTATCCTTCTAAGATTTTATTTCATTTATTTAGTTAAAAGATTTGTATGGCCACCCATCTTGAAACAACTCTGGGCTGCTCTCAACAACAACTCTGGGTGGCTCACAACACCCTTATCAAAACATAGCCCTGCACAAAGTTTAACCATTAAAACAAAATTCTTGTTAATGATAGGTCTATCACTGGCTAACATCTTGGTACTGCATCAAAAGTCCATCATTTCACTCTGGAAAAGGCACTATTAAGTAGAAGTTGACATAATCAGGATTATTAAAAAAAATAGATGTCCTTCATTTGAAAACACTAAATATGCAATTTCTTAAGATTACTCCTGATCATCCATTTTAAATACTAGCCATGAAACTGAATATCCATAGTTCCATGTTCCATCCAATATTAATAATAATAATAATAAATGATCAAATTTAGACTTCACATGAAAATCATGCTTCAGAAGTACTAATAATAGCTTGTTGATTTGGACAGTGTGGCCAACTATGCTTAGAAAAAAAGTAAACAATAGTACCAGTGCATGAGAGAAGAACATTATAATCTTGCTGCATACCTTTAATCTCTAACTAATGATTTGTCACATTGCATTTAAGATATGAGTTAGTTCAGTGGCTACAATTATATAAGAAAACCCTATTCTATGGAAACCCTGAAGATGCTAAATTAAATGCAAATTCACCTATTGTTACTGATGCTTTGTTTATGCTCCAGAAATTCAGATCTGCGCTTCCTTATTCTTTATTCCTACCTTGAATTTTTTGGCATTCCATTTTCTGCGCTTCACTAGCAGTATGCTATAATCTGAATGGTATGACACTGAACATACATTTACTGAGATATTAAATCTTAGTCTGGCTGTCCTACTTGAAAAAAAACCCACAAAAAACCAAAAGCACCTTCACACAGAAATTTGAAGCAACCTCTCTTTCTGAAATCTTCATTTTTATATAGGAATAATTTTCAGCCCTAGCAATCCCTATCATTCTGGTGGCAGAGGCCAGAAATAAGTTTATTAACTAAGAGAAAGCAAATTTCTATTCACAAAAGAATTTTGGACATGAGATATATTGTCTGGCTGCAGACAGTTCATACCTTATTTTCCAAAAGCCAGCAACAGGACAAGTCCCAATTTAAATCCAAATGATTTCAGTTAGTTCTAAAATGTGGATTTAGCTTACTATATTATATAGTAATACATATTAACCAGAGTTATCTCAAGCAAAATCATCATGAGTTTTTATTGTAAATGGTATCTCTAATACCAATGGTTCAAACCATTTCCTGGTTTTCAAGCTATTTTCAGATATTTCAACTGATTTTAAAGGAGTGATATGCCATAAGTGAAGGTGCATATTATCTTCTCTATTCTGTGGCTTCCTGTAACTATATGTACCAAAATACACATAATTAGTTCTAATTCGCTTAAAATGTGAATTACCTCCAAACCTGAGTTTGCAAAACCAGTTTACAGTGGATTTGTTAACCATGGTTTATAACACTCTTGATCTGTACTAACCATAGTAAACTCAATAAATATCTGAGAAGAGCCAAAATATTGGATATGGAGAAGTACAGGTTCAAGACCCTGTTTAGTGTACACTTTAGGGAAAAGGTAAAATATGTAATAATTTAATATATCATAACAAACCTTTAAAATGTAAAAAAAAATCCAATAATGAAATAAGAGGCACCAAGCCTTTATTTAAAGATCACAAAAGAGGACATCTGAATTAATCCATTATTGTTACTTGTCATCTGAGAGTACACACAACTAAGCATTCATTGTATTTTAATCTACTTTAGTTCAGAGAAAAATGTTTACATCTCTAAAGATATTCAAGCACCACCAGGGATAAGAGAACAACCTGATATGCACATGGTTAAAACTACTACTAAAAACGTTTCCACTACTAAAAATGCTATTACAACTACATGTCAAGAAAAGTTATAGTTTACCAGTCTTAAATTATGTAACTATATCTATGTAACCAATTCAGAAGAAAAATACACTGGTGCTACTTTACTTGGCTATTTAAGACAGGGGCTACATCAAACTAACAAGTAGTTTTAGATAACTAAGAGGCAAACAATGGGGTTATTGAGCAACAACATGGCCTTTATGCCTGGATTATTCTAGCAGTAAGTTTTAGTGAAGTTGATGAGACTTCTGGGTGTGCAGGGAATGTAAAAATGCATCTCTTATGGAACTGGCAACAAATTCTCCAAAAGATATACAAGCTTGTTGTATCTTTCATTAAAAGTCTTGATACAGAAATATTTTAAGAATCTCTTTCCTAATTAATAACAGAGAGATGGTCATAAGTACTGATGGTGAGCAGGAGGGGGCCCCTATCCAGGGGGGAAAATGCATGCGTAGTACTGAGGAAATAAGCAGCCATTCAAAGAGACACAGATCAGACCCGCCTTAACTTTTGGGGTTTATCTGTCTGGGTTTTTCCCACGCTTCTTCAGTTTGTTAGGATTTTCTGTCTAATGTAGCAGTAATAAAACACTAGAGACCTATTCCTTGTCTCAGCGTGATTCCTGACTGTTAGGACAGAGATTATCTAATTGTGATGTGTATTTTATGTAAGAAAAGCCACTGTTTCTCAGTCATTAGAATTACTAATTAAGATTAACTGTACCACTGCCCTCAAGTTAATGTCCTGAAAGACAAAACGATAGCTAAAACCAAGATCCATGGATGTATTTAGTGTTTCACAATATTTATACTCATCTTCTTTCTCATTGTACACACACACAAACAAGACCCCAATCGGACTGTAGCCTACATCTGCAATTCATTGACTTTACAATTTACCACATGTTGAGCTGGAGAAGTCTCAGCTTCATTTGAATCATTGCACAAATATGCAAGTGATTTATTGTTTTAAAACTGAAGACTGTAGAAGAACAACTCCACTTTTTCTGCATATTTTCCCTTCTGGCAGACTAAGAACAATTATGTACTAATTAAACTCTGTAAGTATGCTGTACCCTGTTAAGGCCAACCAGGCTCCCAAATTTCCTAGTTAGCAAGTTAACTCTTTCATGCCTGCTGGTCCGACTATAAAAGAATGTGAATCAAGGTTTTGAAATATTTAAAAAGAGCAGAGCTAGTGTCAACCTGAAATGGAAGTGATAAGATTTTTCTTGAGTAACAACAAATTGATGACCTGCTAAAAGGTACTACTATATCACCTTACTAGCATTCTGTTAAGAGATGTTGAGTTAACCCGATAGACTAATAAGTTACACAAGTCTATTGGTTTGGAACATTCATAAACCACTGTCCTTCATACCTTGAGCATTTACTATTTAAATAGTGCTACTTAAGGTTGTATTTTTAAAAAAGATGAAATACACATGGGAGGAAAGATGTGTATTACTTCTCCTTGGACTCATTTGCGCAAACTAGTATTATGAAAAAATATCTCACTAGATTAAAATAAAATGCATAAAATATGTATGTATATGCCCAGTCATTTCTACAAGTTTCTTTAAAACAGCTCTTAGACTGCTTATAAACATTAAGATAGAGAAGCATCAACATACCAATTAAAAGAAATACAATCTTATACCTAAAAGCAGTGAAACCATTCACTCATTCAGTCAGAGAGATTCTGAAGGGGCCACTTAAGTGATAGTTTTCTTGGTTCCAAGACTTTTCTGACACATAAAAACTGATGAACCCTAGATCTTCAGCTTCTATTTTAGCAAAGGCTATCAATCATAGATATACTTTCCAAGCATCCCTACACATTAGAATTTCTCAGACAGCCAGTTATTCTCCCAAGTCAACTAGATTTTTATTATATTCTTCTGAGACACACTTTTTGAAAAATCTATTGTTTAACATCACTTCAAAAAAAAGTAAGATTAGATTTCATTTTTAAAAGGTGGAGTGAAGTTGGGTTAGTTTATAATTAGTTTTTGAAATCAGCAATGTTTATTGGCTTGTCCTCTGGCTATTTTTAATCATATAAAAGCTTTCATTTAAAAAAAATAACTAAACATTCTACTAAAATAGTTTCAAACATTGTATAAGAAAAATAATTAGTATAAAAATTATCTTAACATGAAACATCAAAACATTGAAGCTTATAGTATATTTCTTTGGAGGTTCTGTGAAAAGTATTCTGGGATTCTGCTTAATGTTCTTCAGATTGTTCTTCAGCATTGCAAGAGTTAACTTTGAATCCTATGAAAAGGCTGCCCCACTTTTAGGAGAACAAGAACTAACCCCCCACTCTCCCCAAAACAATCTAAGCTTTTCATGGGTTGATTTCCCTAATTCCTCCCACCTCTCCCATCTCTTATTGCTTATAATTAGTGAAAGAAACCTGACCCATTGCCAGTGTCTATGGACCTTGGATATTGTAAGGCTAGCGTGGCGTCAAATATCTTAGCATTCATAAGTGTTATGGGCGGTAAATAAATCCTGTAGATTTATGACCCTTCAGTTCCTGCCAGCAAATGAATGTGGCACATTTCTTTCAGCAGACCTGTGGAGGTACAAGTTTGCCTTTGGTTGTAAAGTTAACCATTTCCTTCACCAACCTACCCAATTACGAGTCGGTGGCCAACATTCTGCTTGCCTATTTGCCATAGCTCAGTACAAAAAGATCACAATATGGAAAAAAAAAAAAAGTTCGGAAGAATGCAGACTTTGTGACTATGCAAACAATAAAACAGCTGCCATTGCAGCAGATAAAAGTTCTGCAGCAGAAGAAAAAAAGATCCCAGAACAGGTAATGTGTAAGAAGAACATTCTAATTCTACCTACAACTCTAAATTAAAATAAAAAACATACATCCCTGCTTTCTTATCTGTAAGAGCTCTTTTGTTGGCAACTGTATGCACTTTGGCTCAAAGAATGTCTATTCTGTGCTTCTTTTAAAGCTAGCAACTATGTTTCAAGAGCAGCCATGAATTGCTGCCTTAGTGTTTTTTCAACTTCCACCCCCATCCTTCCAACAATCACCTCTTCTCTATTTAGGGAAACATTTGTTAAATCCAGGTTGTCTCGTGCTTAACAGCCATAACCCAGCTTCCACATAACTGCCAGACAGCTGTAAATGGGGGTTGAGCAGTTTTAGTCATGGTATACATCGATGCAAGAGAAAAGAGAGAATTCTGCAGCTGTCTTTTTTCTACCCTGTCTTAAAAAAAAAAAAAGAAAAAATAATAATCTTCCTAATGCATAAACCCTAGAGCTCCTTAAGTAAAATACCAAGCTTGGAAACTAATTATCTATGTTTTAGCATAGTTTCTCAACAAAAAAGTAATATTTGGGACATGAAAATAAAAAGATGGTTACATTTTCCCTTCGTTCAACATAAAATCTAACCTTCCAGAGACTTTCTAAGTGAGAAGCAGGCTCCTGCACTAGTTCCCTTCTTCAGCCTGACTTTAAAAAGAATTCAGACGAGAGAGGTTGAAAGGAAATTACTCATATGAAGTTTGCAAAGCTATTTCTGATCAGAAACAGCATCCTAACCATGCTAAGAACTGAGAGTCACAGACAATGTGCTTAATTTCACTGGTGTCAAAGCAGCTTATTTCTACACAGTTCAAGAGGAGAAAACACTTTTTCCACTAAAGCCATAAAAAAGTGAATGGTAAAATTCAGTAAACAGCTCATCCCTGCCACGAAGCCCCAAACACACTGACATTTGAAAGCCAGATGTACATTATGAACATCCAACTACCACCAGCATCCTTATTTCAGAAATCAAGCTTCAACCTAAAGATTAGCAATGACCCAAACCTTCACACGTGAAGCAGAATTTTGAACAATGCAAAGCTATAATTTTTTCTAAAGGAGTTGAAAAACAAATTAGCATAAATACCAAAGAAGGGCAGGAACACCTGTTCTTTTTTTCAGCACGATAAGCATTTCATTGTTCTCTCCTTAAAATGTAATGACCTGCATAATTACAGTAATATTACATTGTACTGCAGAAGCTCAGATTGTCACACTTTTGAAAACTGTTGTCAAAACAATTCATGGCAGGGGGAAAAAAAAGGGTGGGGGGAATCCTATTAACTCCTTATCCTCCAGCATCTACATTCCTGAGTTGAAGAGTTAGAAATATGATTGAGAGCATTAAAAAAAGGAATTATTATTAAAATGTTAAATATTCCATTATTGAGTTTTGTTATATCACAAGTCCCCTATTTCCTACCTGTTGATAAAAAAACTGAGAAACAAAACCCAATCACAAAAACAAATGTACAAAAGTAATATATTAAACAAACCTTTAAAGTAATGTTATTGGTAATTAACTGTAAAATAATATTAACATTAAAATTATATTTGTAAATAGGATCATTCTATCTACTTAATTGCTTTACCATTAAATCATGAAATTAAGTTTCATGTATTGTTCTCATGGCATCCATTTTCACACAAGTTAGTTCTAAATGCATTTTTTTCATCTCTAATAGAGCCCTTCTTAATGTACATTGGTTCTCTTAACAGCCAGGTATATTACTCTGTCAAAAGCAGGATTAGTATAATGCAGAAGAATCTTTGTCCTTTGAAAAATATAATTATTGCTGTCACATTTTGCATAGTCTTCAGCAACCGAACTATTACTTGTCGTAAGAAAATTTAGATTTTAATGCCTTTCACTCTTACCTGGAAGTAAGTCCCATTTATTTCAACAGGGCTTGCTTCTGAATAGACATTATCTAGGACTGCACTGTTAATTATTGCTTAAAACCATTTACATTTGTACAGCAAAAAATCATAGATCAGAGTTTCTATAAATCGATTTTAAAATATCAAAGAACAAAGATTTTTCTAAATAAAAAAGGCCTATAACTACAGTGAAAAAATAATAATTATACAGAGAAAGTTTTAAAAACAATAGCACATTCACTCAAAATGGGAGGATAGTTCTATTTATATAAGTAACTATTAGTTATTTACTTATACTCTGAATTGCAAAAGCAATACCCTAATTATTTGACTATATCCTGAACATACAACATAAAATCAATTTTCTAATAATTTTGCTCTGCAACAAAATAAATAATGGATTTTCTTTATAGCTATAATTTAAGTTGCATGAGAAAAAGAAAAAAGAAACTGAAATATACAGCTGGCTGTCATGCAAATAATAAAATTGTCTATTGAGGAGGGAAAATGCCTTTTGAATCATGTGATGGCAAAGAACAAGGTCACCTGTTATACCAACAATAAAATAACAGATTTTATACAAAGCACTCTTCAGAAAGGGCTTTATTACTAAGTGATTTTTTTCTATTAACAAATAACTATTTAAGGCCTGATCCAAATTCTTTTCAAACATCCATACAAATAGTCCCCATTCATTTCAAAAGAAGATGGATCTAATCTAGAACAAAAGTGTGACTAGATAAAAATACAGTATGTATAAAAACCACAATATCCTTTCTTATATGGAAAAGGGAATTTGTCTCTAAGCTCTCCAGCCAAACAAATTTAAATTTTCCAAATTATTTCTAGAAGCTCCTTTGGGGAATAAAGTTATGCCGTCATAGTGTACGATTAAATAGCCACAAAATAGCCACAATTTTGCTGCCAACATATAGCACCCTTTACCTGTCCCATCACTTCTCCAATTACAGTATTTAGTCATGTTTTCTTTCTATTATACCAATACAGTGGTTACAAAATATCTACTTGCTTTGATTGCAACCCCTAAAATACAACAAATTATAAAATATATTCACCAGGTTAACCTCATCCTTCAAAACATTTAAAAACGTACATGTAAACACTATCTGGTCATCCCTGACCTCTATAATTTGTCATCTGAATTTGGACTCTAAATAAAAACAAGTCTGACCCTGATATTTTAAAATGCACTGAAAATATCTCTTATTCTAGACTGGTATTACCAGAAATCCCACAAGTATTTAACAATGGACTTATTATTCAACATTTCTGTCTTACACCACCACTATAAAAGGAAAAAGTAACTTGAAGAAACCAGAAGACAGGGAAGTAGGATAGAAAATTTTATCTTAATTTAAAGATTAAACAGAAAAGCTAACAACAGATTGTGTATGAATTCTGCATTCCCTTGGGGGCACTGTAAGTTGGTTTATAAATAATATTTATAAAAAGTTCCTTTTACTTCTAGGAAGAGTGAGTAGAGTTGGCATAAGTCTATGAAGTAGCCAACACTTTATACCTATGAAAAGCTTTAATAAAACAACTATCTAATGGCTACAGCAACTTATTTTCTGCCACGCCTTCTGATCTTTCTGCCACACCCATAAAAGTATACTTCCTTTAGTAAAAGTAATGTATGTATGCTTGTGATTTAAAATATTCCATTCAAGTAAAGGCTTGTTCCTTTATTTAATGCTTTTGCTGAGGTTTGATTCTGTTTTTAAGAAAAGAAAAAGAAAAAGGTAGTGTGCATTTTCAGAAATCCTGCTGTCTTGGTGTGATTCTTCCTGAAGCCACACACAACTAAGAGGAACGGAAAGAAAGATTCCTTGAGATTTTCCCTTTGTAACGAAAAAAGAAAAAAAGCAGTTTGTACTACTAAGCCAAGACAGGACCACAGAGTTATTATGTATGTGTGCATGTATGTCATAGCTATATAATGCCTACGACATCTATATCCTTCATTAAAAAACAACTGTGCCTTTTAAAAATGTCGCCTTGCAAAGGAATGCAAATAACGTTTTCCCACTCGGAAAAGACAACACGCTCTTCTCAAGAAATACTCAGAAACAAACAACAGAAAATTGGAAGGGGACAAACACAATAAAGCAAGATGCTTGCCGTTAAACTGCTGTCTGTAATAAATTTAAAAACAAGAGCCCCTGTAAAGTGTATACATAAAAGATACAATTTAACACCAATTAATCACTCAATGGCAACTACCCAGCAAATTAGTACGTAGCTCAGAGAGGTTAGGACAGCCAATAAAGGGTTAAGTGGAAGGAAAGTCAAGGGGGAGGGGAGAGAAAGCAGCCCAGTCGCCACTCAAGAGAGCAGGAGAAAACAGCGCGGGGCAGAAACCCCCGAGTTTGTGGCGCTTCGAGCGCAGGGTCTGGGGCTGAGCACCCAAAGGGAACGGAACGTACCGAATCGGGTTTCTTTTTAAAGTCACAGGGGCTAAATCCACACCTCCCCCTCAAACTGAAAGTAAAGGGATAAAAATGGCGAGATATAAACAAACCTCTCTCTCCTCCCTTACCCGCCCCCCCTCCCGTCTGCGGAACGCACAAAAGTTTTGGAAAGTTTCTGGCCGTGCCATGGCCGAAGTGGGAAGGAACGCGCGGGACACGCAGGAATCACTGGGGGCTTTGGGAAGCGGTGGAAAAAAAGGAGGGAAACGCAGGATCACAGCGGAAAAACCGGGGAAGGAAACAAAAAAGTCACTTACCGTTCTCGCCGTGGGCGAAAGGGAGCCATTTGGGAGGTAGGGGCCGCTCAGGTCGGGAATCATTATAAAAGGATACCCAGGGTATGGTGGGCCCTTAAACAACCCTCCATCTTGCCTTTTCGCAGCTAACATGGCGGGGAAACGAGGAGCAAGGAGAAAAATAAAAGAAGGGAAGGGGGATCACAGTTAGAAAGTGTTTCACAAAAACCAAAGTAAAACTTAATGTACTTGAATCTACAGAAAATGCATGAGAATTTCACCTCCGCCTCCTCCCCACTAGACGAAAAAAAGGGTGCTGGAAAAGTGAACAACAACTTACCTTCCTCTAAACTTTCTCTGGATTTATCTCTGAAACTTTCGGACCTAGGCGGAGGCCGCCTCTCCGCCTTAAATCAAGAACGGGGTATGGGAGGGGGGGGGGAATCATCATAACAAAAAAAAAAAAAGCGAGCAGAAGAGTGGATGCAATAGGTGGGTTGGGGGGGAGATATGGAAGAAAGAAAACAAGAGAACAAGTTAAAAGTTTGGGCAAAACATAAGGCAAAGCATACGGCAACAGGCCAGTTTATGACGGGGAAAACCAAGTTAGAACTCAGTTGTACTCTACCCCCCTTTCCCGACTTTCCCCCATCTCCGCTCCGAGAATCCTCCCGCCAAAGTTGAGAAAGGCAGGTGTGCTTCAAAGGGGGAACGTTTCTTACCTCCGAGTCAGAGGAGCTGTTTTGATTAGTTTCTGATTCATTGACCAGAGACGACTTGACGTCCGCTAAATCCCTCTCCGCGGAAGAGTTCTCCGAGATCTTCTCTTCTTGCTCCCCTTCGTCTTTAAAAGAGATCAGTTCGTCGTTCGCCCCCAAATCGTCCCCTCCACCGCCATTGAGTTGCGGCATTTTCTTCCTGCCTTACCCCCCAGCAGCAGCAATTTTGCAAGGACAGAACGAGGGAGAGGCAGAAAAAAATAAGGAAAGAAAAGGGGGAAGGATTTTTTTCTTTAAAAAAAATAATAAAGCAAGACAGAAAGAAAAGGGAGAAGTTTGTAATTTTAAGAAGAGTCCCAGGTGAAAGTTCTTTTCTCCTTTTCTTTCCTCTTGGGGAGGGGAACAGAGGGGGGAGGAGGAGGAGGAGGAGGAGAAGGAGGGGAGGGCAGCGTCCCTGCTCCTTTCCTTTTGCACCAGTGACTTTGGGTTTCTTCTTTTCCTTCTTCTGGATTTTTTTCTCTCTCTCTTTTCTTCCGATGATCAGATCAGCATGTAAAGACACGCGGGCACACAGACACGCGGGCAGAGACACAAAAAATTAATAAGAAAAAAATTATATAACGAGGGAGGGTTAAAACGGGGGAGGGGAATTGTTTAAAAAAATGGTAGCAAACAAACCAAACAAATCAGCTGTAAAAATGGGAGGGGGGTAGAAGCTGCAGATATAGGAAGCCTGTGCCGGTCGGATTTGAGTGAGTTGAAGTTAGACTGAGAGCTTTTCAGTTCAAAGGCGGCGCTGATTGACAGATAGAAAAAGGGGATCGAAATCCGGAGGAACGGAGAAGTCTGGGATCCAGGATTATTGACAGGGAGAAAGAAACACTGGGCACTTAATGAGATGCAGGAGGGGCGGGGGCTCCCTGGTGACGTGTGCATAAATAAACAGGAGGAGGGGGTAACGGAGAAACTAACAATGATCCCTTTTGGAGAGAGCCGGAAGGGGGGTACGCGACGCAGGCAAGCAGGCGGGGGGAACAGGCTAACAGAGACAATGCAGATAGGCGAGGAGGCGAACCTGTCAGTTCTAACCGAGCGGGCCAAAGCGAACAAAACTCGGGCCGCAGCAAACAAATTAGGGAAGGGGAAAAGGCATTCGCTTCAGTAGTGCGTTTGCACAACCGTCAAGGCATTGAAAGCAGCTCTCCGTATCTGCCTGCACTCACTTGGTTGCGCACTCAACTTTCCGGCGCGGTGTAGTGAAATTTTAGGGTTGCATCCGATGCACTTTTACCAGGAAGTGATTCCGGTCCTCTGGGACTTTTTTCCGAATAAACATGCACAGGCTTGTGCTCCAGTCACTGAGATCATTTCGCGGGGGGGGGGTGCTCTTTTTAACGGCTGTAAAACGTTTTTGCTTTTCATCTGCGGCCAGAATAGTGACCTCCGACTTACTTTTCCCTATTTTATTGCTGAAAGAGGAGGAGAAAGCGGAGAGAACTCCGGTTGTCGTGTGGCTTCCAAATAGTTTTGTATCGGATTTGAAAGTGTTGGGGGGCGGGGACGCCTGGCGCTTAGGTGCAGCCCAAACCTGAATGTCTTTGCTCGAAAAGGAGCCCCGCGGTTTCTGCGGAGGATCGTCCCAGTTAACGTTCCTGGGACTTGCGTCTACGTGCGTTTACTCGAAAGTGAGTTCCACGCGGCTAACTCCCAAGTAAGCGCTTTAAGAGCCGCAGGCAAAGTGCGCCAAGTCCGGCTTTCTAGGGATCGGGCGTCGAGGACCAAAGTAAGGGGGAAAGGCCTTAAGAACAGTCCACTATTCTCCCTTTCCTGGGTTAATGTATGGGTAGGAAGCGGATGAATGGATAGGACGAGTTAATTGTCCCGCGGGAGAATCGAGGGCAGTGAGACTTTTTAGATAGAAGTGCGAACTTTTTTGTTTCCTTTCTCTTCTGCGAATACAGTATTCCTTCTGCTTCCCGCCCTGAGAAAACTCCCATCCGAAGACAGAAGGGCTCTTAAGAAGAAATACTGCTGCGCGTGTGTGATCCAACTGTGTGGTCCCCCAGAGCTGGCTAGTAAATGAATTGCCAAATATAGATTATTGGGGGAGGGGACGGAGGTTGGGTCGCGTAGCTCAGGAATGTGGGACTCTGCATTCTTCTGCAGTTAGTGATCAGCTTAAACTGGGGAGCAGCAGCAGACGGACGTGGCTGCTAAAAATGACATCTGGCACCCGATTCTCCTCTGTTGATGAGTGGAGTAAAACAAATTGATCTTCCAGAGTGACAAATTGTAACAATGGAGGAGTCAATTGGAAACTTTAACATGGCCAAGGAACAAAAGTAGCAATGGGAGAGAGGGAGGCAACAGGGAAAGACACACACTGAGTAGATTCAAGGGGAATTAGTAAATTGTCTAATAGAAATAGTGTCAAAAAGCAAAGGAGGGGCTGTTTAAAAAAGCAAGCATTTTCCAAAATGTATCTAGCCTGCTGCTCTAAGGGCCACTGGTGCTCACAAGATTTCCAAAGCAAAGCTGATATCTCATACAATATTTAGAGAGTTTAGAGGGAAGAGAGATACTCAGTAAACTATCTGTTCTGGGAAAGAACAATAAAAAATAAACAATGCAGAGACTGACATAGCTATACTAACACTAAGGCATCATAGAAAATCACATAGTCATTTGCACTTTAAAGGAAAAATGCGGGCAAACAGTTTTTAAAAAAAATAATTGCAACTTAAGGAAAACAAGAGGAAGAACATAAAAAGAAATAAAACAAATGTGTACATTTAATCAGACTGGATTGCAGAGGACACAAAGAAAAGGGCTAATTACTCTCAGCAGGTAGGAACTAACCTTCAGACTTCATAAATAAGTAAATCAGAGAACAATGTCTAAGTGGGAAGATGGAGACAGAAAAGGATTACTCAAGACATCCAGGAAAAAAGAAGAAGAAAACACTTCTCTACATATGGATTTAAGAATTCTTCTGGGTTTTTCCTTTCAGACTTTATGAAAAATAACTGATACAGGACATTAATTTTCCGTGATCAGCAATGGTATTCGCAATAGGACTGAAAACAAAAACATTGTAACTGATTTTATGGAATTATGAATTCTAGCCAAGAAAGTGGGATCTTATTATTTGCAATATTTGTATGTCCATTTGTCAAAGGTGGTGGTTTAGATCCAACTGCCAGAGAAGTGAACAGGTCAAAATCCATAAGAGCAGATACTAATGATCAAATAAGCACTAATCATTTAAAACAATCTCCAATCACACAAACATCCTGAATCATCAGTATCTCATAAAATTTCAGTGACATGTCAGTGTGATTCCTGGAAAAAAAAATGCAAAACCTTGTTTAGGATGGACAAAATACCGTAAGATTTCCATAAGATATAAGCCAATATTTTTTAATTACTTTACATTTGAGTAGCCTGTGGGTCTGTCTTCTGCTTTTCAGGAGAGATGGATTTGAATCTGAAACCTATTTAAAACATGAAACCTATGCATATTTATGAGGGAGAAAGTCTGGTTGTTCTCTATGGTGCTAAGTTTGGGGTAATTACAGAACAACCCCATAACTTAAACAGTTTGCTTTGTGAGTTTTAAAGTATGGTGTTATGTCAGGGAAGTGATTTCAAAGTGATTTGTGATTTCAAAGTTTTCCACAACAGGAAAAATTTTAGATTCCAAAATATAAAGGGTACTACCAAAAATCTTCAGTGGTCTCTTGCTTGGTTTAGGCACCTTCCACCCTCAAAAGTCAACTTGTAGCAGCCATTTCTCCAGCCTGCATGAAAGGGAAGAAGGAAGACAACTCCACTTTACAAGTTTGCTGAGACATTCTCACTCCCTCAGCTGTTTCCATCCAGTTTTGTGTAAGAACTGGTATATATTTTGTCTCCTTCCTTCCTAAATCTTTTTACTTCATTTTGTGTCATGTCTTTTACATTAAGCCTGAAAGAAGGAATTATTTTGTTATTATTGATTTATAAGTCACAAAGGGAACCTTCTGTCATAAGAGTGAGCAAGTTTTACATGTAAGTAAATAAAATAATTGTTGAAAGTTTCTTTAGATTGGATTGAAAGTAAGATCTTACAATGGAAAAAATGTAAATAGTGGTGATGCTCAAGATTCTTTAATGGGATCTGTGCTTGGAATTTGTTTATAAGTGACCCTAAGTTTGGTAGAGGAACAAAATGGCCAAACAAATGGATGTTTTCAAATTATTTAGGGTAATTAAAAATATAGAGTAAAGAGCTTTAATAGGAGTTATCCAGTGAAG
Source organism: Candoia aspera (assembly GCF_035149785.1). Classification (NCBI taxonomy): domain Eukaryota; kingdom Metazoa; phylum Chordata; class Lepidosauria; order Squamata; family Candoiidae; genus Candoia; species Candoia aspera. The sequence continues at coordinate 55,047,095 of NC_086158.1, read as the reverse complement.
TTGAATGGAGGTTTCAGAGTAAACAAATAGACATTTCTTCATACAATTTATGCCATCCATGTTGCATTTGTATTTATATCTTTACAATTTGGTTATTGTAAAGACAGAAGGCAGAGTTAGAGTGGACTGATTCAGCAGTACATGTTCTTCAGTCCATCAGGCTTTGATCCCATTGAAACCTGAGACTATTTAATGATTGGTTTAAGTTGCATTGATTTCAGTGGGAATACAGCATAGCTAATGTCATGTGGATTGGCCATTGGTTCTTGCTAAAACACCCTAAGTTGGCTTCCTCTCTCTATATTATGCCATTATGGATTATTACTGAAGTATTACTTTATAGTATCATTAAACAAAAACTGCATTCATTAAGAGTTATCTAAAAGAAATCAGACTTGTCTGCAAATTTCAGTAGAGGTATATTCACAGAAGGGATGCGGTGGCGCTGCGGGTTAAACCACTGAGCTGCTGAGCTTGCCGATCAGAAGGTCAGCGGTTCGAGTCTGTGTGACGGGGTAAGCTCCCGTTGCTAGTCCCAGCTCCTGCCAACCTAGCAGTTCGAAAACATGCCAATGTGAGTAGGTACCGCTTCGGCAGGCAGGTAACAGCATTCCGTTTAGTCATGCTGGCCCCACAGAAGGGTCTACGGACAAATGCTGGCTCTTCGGTTTTGAAACGGAGATGACCACCGCCCCCTAGAGTCGGACATGACTGGACTTAATGTCAAGGGAAACCTTTACCTTTACCTATATTCACTTTGGTCTATCATCCAATAAACAGTAACTAAATGCAGATAAAATATGGTAAAAGTTTGAGCAGACATTTTATGATGTGAGATATTGGATAGAAATAAAATATAAGAAAAATTTGTAAACAGGTTTTCATAAAATATGCAACTAAATAATATGGGGTTTAATATTCAAACAAAGTTATATGGTAGGTATGCCAACCACTGTTGGATGATAAATACTGGAACATTTTGGGTAGCCCCTGCACAACCCTATGTCATTCAGGAGCCAATCTTGAACTCCAAACAGTGCCCTTTTTGGTATGGGACATTCCACAGTAAGTCAATCTGACTTAACGTCTGGATCTAAAATGAGATTTTGAAAATCAAAGCTACATTCTTGTCTACCCTGAAAAATGAAGGGCTCTAATACTTATTTTTTCATCTGAATGGGATAATATTTATAGGCAAGATAAGAGTTTTATGCAGATATGAAATATCACTGTTTATAGATATCAGGTCATTGAAAGGTATCTGAAAAATCTGATTTTTTAAAAAGTGTTGGCTAATATATTCTGAAACTAAATATAATAAAATTTGCGAAGTTAACAGTCCTTGTGGAGACCACCTGTGGAAAGATTGTCCAAAATGAAAAATGTTCATATGCCATTTGAGGCAGAGCTAATTACCAAGACTTGTGACAGTAATTTAAGTGATTAACTCAATTTAGTCATTAAGGGAGTGAGGCTGAAATAAGAATACTAAAAATACTATCACATAATCAGAATTACAGACCAGGCAACAATAAGATGATATCAAGAAGTGTGGATTTTCACACTGCCTTCCATGATGCTAAGATTGGGATAACCATTGGTGGTCTGATCTCAAGGATCTCTCTAAGGATGGGACAGATATGTCAGTAAATTCACCTACAGATATGCCCCCTTCTCCACCATGGCCTTTTGTGTATGTAGAACAAGATTCTTCCTTGGCAGTGCTTTGAAACTTCAGAGAAACAGATAAAAATTAGAATTTTATGAAGGTCAGAACTGAAATAATTAGGTTCAGACTAATTAATCCCACCCCAATTAAAAAAAACAAAACCTTTTCCAAATTATCAAAACCATTTCAGGATCTGAGATAGCTTAATCCAATGTAAGTTCCTAGAAATGAGATAAGCCTTCAGTGTTAATGTTCTCATTGGTGTCAACTTTATAGAAGAGCCAAATATTTAGGTTTATATAGAAATAGATATACATGTTTTTGACAATCTCATAATCTTCCATTGAGTTCACTGGAAATAATTTCCAAATTACGAACTAAGATCAACAGCATTTTTTTATTCAAGGAAACAAGAACTTAACTATAGATCACAAACACCTGTTTGCACTAGGGTTCTCAGTTTGTATCTTGAATGAAAACAAATGCAGAGTTTGCTACAGCCAAAGTAATACAATATTCAAGGGAAAATTCAGTCTGATCCTTTATGTGACGTATGATTTATAGTTTGTTGCCAAATTTTAACCAACAGCTGCTGTGTTGTCTAAAGTAAGTGCTTGGGGCATGGGATTCCAAATCATTTTCAGTCTGGATTGTTGTCTTCTAACACTAAAGAAAAGATCTGCTTATGACCACTGCAGTGCTTCCTTAGTGTTGGCACAATGTATACAATAGTTATCTGATGATAAGATAGGATGATGGTGCACCTTCTATATCAAAGCCTTACTATAGTTTTCACACTATCTCAATTGACCTCCACATAGCTTGCTCAGATATCAATCATAGATTTATTGGATTAGAAGTAAGTTTCTTTAAGTTTAATGGGAACTACAAATGAGCCTAAGTCAATGACCACATTAATCACAGTTCCAAAGAAAAGAAATGATAGAGCAAGGAAGCTCAAAATACTATACTTAATATAAGCAAAGTTTTTAGTTATTATACTGTTTCAAGTAATGCTACTCAAGTACATAACAAAGGTATACTGCAACTGGAGTTGGCAGATGGATTGTGTTTGGGTGTGTGTAAGTGGCTGGATAGCGTAATGTTTAGAGCACTACCCTTTGACATGGGAGACTGGCATTCAAATCCAGCTGGTACCTACCTTACCAGTAGGGGTCCTTGGGCAAAGACCTCCTAATGCTTCACCTGCCTACTTCAGATGTGAGAGTGACACGAACTAAAAGGGTCATGCCAGCTCGGATGTCACGCGGATTAACAAGGTCCACATCAGATATTGGGGGACAATCTGATGATAAGTAGGCTACAGAAACAAACCACACATGGATGAGACAAGAGAACCTGGAATTGATGGAATGCTCCTACAACAGTAGACCTAATGGGAGGGGATATATGAAATGTATAAGGGAACTATGGATGGACAGAAGACCTACATCCACATTAACTGAGAAACAGCTAGTTACCCAACACTTCAACATAGTGAAGAGGAAGCTGCTGTTACAACTTGAGATAGACCAACTAAATCCCTGACTACATCCCAGATCTGGAAGAATGACTGGATGTGCAGCCAACACCTGAAGCCAAAACTTCACTACCACCCCCTCCATTACAGAGCACAGCAACAGATATGTGGCATAAGATCATGGACACACTAGCTACAGTCAACCCTTGAGATTGACCACCAAGGCTCAGTGGAAAAGCACCATCAGATAGTATGCTAGAAGATGCCAATAGAGCCCTCACAACAATCCCTACTACCTCATAACTCAAACCAATGAACTGGTATATACTACAGCCACTGTAATCCTGGAGATGCTTGGCTACACGATCAAGAACAACAGCAGTACATACTTCACCTGCAAAATGAGGTTGAAGGCTAAGATAAAGGCAACTCAGAAGTTAGTCAATTGGTGGAACTACAGAAGGGTGTGGAAATTAAGAAGTCTCAGCTATTGAAAAAATACAAGGGCCTGACTTCATCTGAGTCCTAGAGACTGCTAAACAAAGGCTCACAGAACTGGCTACCAGGCTAAGGAGATATACTAGAAAAGCAGAGGCCAAAAAGATAAATGCCCTGTTCTCTAAAGAACCATCCAAGGTGTACTCCCAACTGCAGTGTAACAACATAGTAACAGCAGAGTCACCAACAGCAGAACAGGACTGGAAAAACATACTGGGAAAAAGAAGACACATAACATCAGTGCAAAGTGGCTGCAGGTCCTTAGAGCAGACCACAGCAATCTCTCAGAACCGGAACCAGTCACCATCACAGTAGCAGACATCCAACAGTGGGTCAAGAACATGAAGAGCTGAACAGCATCTGGCTCATACATCCACACATACTGGCTAACGAAACTAACAGTAATACATGAACGCTTAGCAGCACAGATGAACCAGCTGCTAGCAACAGGCTCCCATTTAGACTGGCTAACACAAGGTAGGACAGTACTGATCAAGAAAGATCCCCACAAAGGAACAGCACCGGCCAACTGCAGGCCAATAACCTGCCTCCCTACAACATGGAAAGTCTTATCAGGCTACAAGACCACACCTCTTATCATAGGTGCCAGGCTACAAGACCATATGGGCCAGTACATGAGCAGCTCAGAAGGTCATTGGGAACAACACCAGAGGGTCAAAACACCAATTGCTCATAGATGGAGCAGTCATCCAGGACTCAAGATCTAGACAGACCAATCTGAACCCAGCCTGGATTGATGCAGGAAAGCCTACGATTCAATGCCACACACATGGATCTGTGAATGCCTAGTGCTATACAGAGTCAACAGGACACTCAGGACCTTCCTTAAGAATTCAATGGGATTGTGGAAGACAACACTGGAAGTCAACTCAAGGCAGCTTGCACAAGTGGCCATCAAGTGAAGCATATACCAAGGTGATGCACTGTTCTGCTGCTCTTCTGCATAGGCTTGAACCCCCTCAGCCAGATTATCACAAGGACTGGGTACAGAGTGGAACTACCATCAGCCATCTCTACATCAAGCTGTATGCTAAGAGTGAATGAGACATAGACTCACTGATCCACCTGACACAGATCTGACTGGGATGATACAGAATGACTGGGATGTCATTCAGACTAGAGAAGTGTGGCCAGGTGGTAGTAAAGAGAGAGAAGGTAGTTAAGACCGATGGGATGGAACTACCAGTGAGCCATGTAGCAGACATACAGACCAACTACAAGTACCTTGGTATCCCACAGTCACATAGGAACCATGATGAACAGGCAAGGAAGACAGGTCCTGAACAGCCAGCTCAATGGAAAGAACAAGATCCACGCCATCAACACATAAGCCCTGCCAATCATCAGATATCCTGCCGGTATAGCGAGCTGGCCAAAGGAGGACATGAAGGCTGCCGATGTGAAGACCTGGAAGTTCCTCAAATTGTACAAAGGTTTCCACCCCAAGTCTAACACCAGGCAGAAAGAGGGCAGGCGGGGTCTGGTGAGTATCAAAGCCGCTGTCCTGGATGAAACCCGGACCATCCAGGAGTACATCAGTAAGATGATACTCAAAGATGAGCTGCTGAAAGAATGCCTGAGGCAGCAGCAGAAGGGAGGAAGATCAAGCAGAGGAAGTGCCATGGCAAGACAAGCCCCTGCATAGGATGCACCATCAACAGATTGCTGAGGTGGCTGACATTGGGAAATCCTACCAGTGGCTAGAAAGGGCACTGATCATAGCATCACAAGAACAGGCACTAAGCGCCAGATCCATAGAAGCAGGGCTCTACCACACTAGACAGGAACCAAGATGCAGTCTGTGCAGAGAGGCCTCAGAAACAGCCCAACACATAGTGGCAGGTATAAGGTGCATGCGGGAACCGCATACACTGAAGGGCACAGCCAAGTAGCTGGCATTGTGTACAGGAACATCTGCACAGTGTATGGGCTAGACCCTCCCAAGTCCAGATGGGAGATTCCACAGAAGGTCAGGGCTAAGATCTTGTGGGACTTCCAGATCCAGATAGACAGGCAGGTACTGGCCGATCAACCAGACATCGTGTTAGTAGACAAGGACCAGAAGACAGCAGTGGTGACTTAATATAGCAGTGCCAAGTGACAGCTACATCAGGAAGAAGAGTATGTGTAAGGATTGCCTATTCTATAACACCATCAGACTCATAAACAGGATCATAAAGATATCTGATTTATTAAAGAATAGTATGCAGGATCACAAAGAAAGCTGAGAATGGAAAAAGCGGGCCAAATGCAAACTAAAAAACCCTTGGTGCAAACGAGATCCCTCCCCCCGTAGAATCTTCCCAGGCTCACAATCCCAGGTGCTCCTAACGGCTTCTGATGGTCTGTGGGAAAAGTCCTTGAGCAGAACACATAACCCAAACACATTCCATTGTAATGAACATAGTTACAGAGCTTGGCACAAGGTTTCACAGCAGCTCCCTCCCAACAGAAACGCGCATCAGCACCATGGCATGTGAAACGTTACGATGTAAAGTGCGCATTGAAACAGCGAACATGACAGTATGAGAAGCTGGAGAAGTACCAGGGCCTGAAAGAGGAACTAGAGAGGATATGGAAAGTAAAGGCCAAAGTGGTCCCAGAGGGGTAGGGGCACTCAGGGCTGTGATTCTTAAGCTGGGAGAGTGGCTCCAACAGATCCCAGGAACAACATCAGAGCTCTCTTTCCAGATACTGCACAGAACTCTCAAACTCTCAGACCTCTGGTAGAGGACCCAGGGTTGAGGAAGATACATACCAGCCATAGGGTGAGAAAGGAATTTAATAGATGTAGATGTAGATACGCGCATACCTCACACCTCACACCCATTACTTTTCCCCACAGTAATACTCAGAGCAATATCTAAATAGATCATAATTGGGAAGAGTTAGCAAATATTGTAATAAAACTGCTGAGCAGCAAATACTAAAAGCAGAAACAAAATGATACACAGAAGTATAACAAAAGCCCAATTGGTAAGGCGAGATAAGGAGGAAGGCAGGTTGATGGCTGTTCCAGGAGTTTGCTGAGCTGGATTCTTTCTTTCCTTTTCCCGGCTTTGTGGCTTACTGTACATGGAGACATAGGACATTAATGGCCGTGAAACCTTTTGGTCAAAATTAAGTTCTGCTATCAACTTCTTGGAAGGCCTCTTAGACAAATGATTCGGACCATGCCTAGTACATCCATAACCTAGAGATGGTAATGCTGGTATGATTTGTGAAGCTATTGTTTGTTCATTGTAATATGAAATGATAATGGATATCTGGTCAGTTACAAATACTATTCAATATAAGAATGGGTGTCCTAGTTACTTCTATTCTTTTTTCTGTTCCTCCTGCCAGTGAGCAGAATCTCCTTTGGTTTTCTTATTCTGTAAGCTGCTCTGGGAGGCATTCAGGTGAAGTATCAAGTGATATTTTATTTTTGTTTTTACAAAAGTATTTGTAAATGCTATTTCATCTACACCTAGCTAATCAATTGAAAAATCCCTGATAGAGAAAACTATATATGTTTAGATTGCAATTAGGCTATAGCACTTTAAAATGTTTTCTTACGACAGACTTCCTGACAGAGGAAAAGTAGTGTTCGTTTGCTTCTTTTTAAATGTATATGCCTTAATGTCTGCCACTAAAGCAGTACCTGGAGCTATGGACAACATAATAAAACTAAACTTTTAAAATGCAAGCAATTAGAAATACCAAAGGTGAAAGGTTGTACTTCAGGCTTCTTCCTGCTGTGCTATTTTTCAAAAGTTCTTTTACAAAGGGCAGCATTTAAAAATGCTGTTTCCCACCCGTTGTGCATATATAATCTATAATCTCAGATACATACAAACTACTTTAAACACGTAAGAGCATAGCAATATAGAATCTTACCACGATTATTTTTGTAGTGTTCCTTCAAAATCTACAAATTATTGTCAAAGGAATGGATCCCATATGCATGATATTATTCAGACGTGTGTGCTACTCTTAAGCAGAATGAAGTGTCTTGACATTGAGTTAAATTTGTTTTGACTGTGGGTTTTCTAGATTTATATTCTACCTTTCCTACATGAGCTCAAGGCAACTTCATGGAGATCTTCCCTTCTTGCTACAACTACTGTTCTGTCAGATAAGATGGACTAAGAATGTGGGACTGGCCCAAAGTCATCTGGACAGCCTCCATGTAATGGTTGCCTTGCTCTCAAAAAGACACGGACTCACTTAGATAGGGCTAAGGATATCCAGTTTAATGAGAACAGAGTGCATACACGCAAAAAGACGGGAATGAGCACATGGCGTGCGGGGTACCCCGTAAATACCCCCGGTGCAGACCTGGCCCTTCTCCACCCCCCATTGTCCCACAGTCCGGATCCGGTTTCTTGATGGACGATCGGGGTGCGATACCGGGGTCTTGATGGGCGATCAGGATGATTATCGCTGGTCTCTTCTGTCTCCTTCCCGTGTCCGGTGCAGGTGTGTCTCCCGGGGTAATGCATGGGTGTCCGGATGATATGCTGATGGCTTCTCTGGTCAGGGCAAAGGTATGTCTCCTTTGTCCTTGTGATTGCGCTTGTGTTTGAGTGTTTAAGGGATTAGGATGATTCCTTCCTCCTTCTTTCCCCTTTTCCTGAAAGGCATGTTCCCCGTTGTGATGTGTGATTGCATTGCAACGGGGGTCATGACACTCCATGGCTGAGAGTAGACTTGAGTCTTCGCAGTCTGGGTCTTACACATCAACAACTGAACTACACTTGGCTGGGTTCATATACCACATTCTTATTTAGCATGATGCACAAACCCATATATCTGGTACAGGAGATAGGGAAAGTTCAAGGGACTTGAGTTAGAACCCTACTTGGTTATGAAGCTCACTGAGAGACTTAGGATAGACTTGTTCCATATCTGGTCTTGGATAATCTCGTTTACAGACCCATACAGCTAAAAAGAAGATGAAACGTATGCTATCCTGAACTCCTTGAAAATAAGGGAAGGATATAGATAATAATAATAATTAACATAAGATATATGTATCTTGATCCTAAACATTTGCACATACAAGCTGTATTGTCCTGTAATTTTTTAAGTGTCTAAAGAGAATCCACATTAAGTTATATGAAAAGTACTTTACCAGCTAAAGCAGAACTCCTTTGAAATTATTTGGCAATTTATACTGACTGCTTATTAATGTCAGAATTTGTTATGTATTTTTTATTTCTGCTAAATTTGCTGGGATTCCCTAGGATACATGATAGTCAACATTTACAAATTTGCAAAAGTGAATAGTTATCAGCTATTTTTCTCAGAAGAGAAGGGCCTCAAGCAGTTCTATAACTTTCATAAATTCCTATATAGAACTGTATCAGCCTATTATCATCTTACAAGGAAGTCTCATTTTCTGTCAATGAAACCATTTTTACAGAAATGATCATACTCAGTAAATTTAGGCAACACATTTTTCACTCTTTGAAGCACAAATCTAAACTAATCAATTCAAAATAGATGTCTTTGGGACTATCGTTTCAGAGCAATTTTTGAGCATTTGTTTCATTTACTCAAGAATGATTCTATTGTCTTCAGTGAGGTTTCAGTGAAACTGTTGAAGATATTGGCCTTGACTGTCATTAAATACAACGATATACAAGCACAAGTAAAAACAATTCTGTTTAGTTATGCATCTAAAACACATGTTGACAAGCATTCAGAACTAGACTCCATTACAAGACAACAAAAATAGTTGTTTAAGGTCATCAGATGAAGGTAGCCAACAGATTCTTTATTAGTTATATCATGTTATTATGTGTGCATTCTTAATGTTCCATTTTTAACCCTTTAAAGATATAAAACTTTAAAAATAGGTTTTATTTATTTAATTCAGTTAATATGACACTCCAAACAGGCTATGTGTCTGATATAATTATATCAGCTGCATGGAAGGGCTTCTGCATAGTCCTTACGCTATCTAGGTTCACATAGCTTGCCAAATCACATTGGTCTGTTTGATGACAGTTTAGTATTTTCTCTTAATCTAATTTTTGTGGATTGTAAACAATGGTTTATTGCTTCATAAAAATATCAGGCAAAAAATATATGGCAAACCAAAGGTAAAACAAGTCATTGCTTCATGTAGTGTATAAGCAGTCTATTCATTGCCTGCTAATGCCCACCTCTGTTTTTCCTGGTTTGGGTACTGCTAAAACTCTCTTCCCATTATCTGCTTTATCATCTTGATTTCAGATATCCATGAAGCACTGGGATTTATAATAATATCAGGAGGTAGAATAAAGACAGTCATTTATATTCTTTCTAGAGACCAGACAGGATCTTTAGCCTTGTTCCACTCAAGATCATGTCATGCTGAAAAGTCACCTTGGCATCAGAGCTTCATCTGTACTGGATAGTTGATAGTTGGCCTAGTCATGACAAGAATATCTTCAATGCATCAATCACAACTCTCTGTACTCCTAATGGTAGTGAGGTGCTTCTTTATACATACCTTATCTCTTTCGTTTAGATTTTTTAAAAATAGTTTTCATTATTTTTCATTATCCTTTTTATCATTTTTCTTGAGCGTTCAGTTGCAGGAATTATTCAAAATTATACTAAATAAATAACCCTCAGGGTGGGACCACTTCATGGTTACCACATGGGAAGCTTTTTAAGTGTGAAGGATAAGTGGGCAGGGATTTGTTTAAGTCTATAGTTAAGATGTTAGATGGAGCTGAGGGCTACAAACGGATATGGCTATATCCCATACTTGGCTGGAATTTAAGATTAGGGCAGTGTTTCTCAACCTTGGCAGCTTGAAGATGTATGGACTTCAACTCCCAGAATTCCCCAGCCAGCATGCTGGCTGGGGAATTCTGGGAGTTGAAGTCCATACATCTTCAAGCTGCCAAGGTTGAAAAACTCTGGATTAGGGTGTTTTCATTTTTTTTTTTAAACGTAACATACCTACCATAGGCTTTATGCTATAGTTTCTATAATAAAAAAGCAGCTGTTTTGTGATTTTCCAGCAATCTTGCAGTCAGGACTGCAGCAAGCAGACCTGGGACTCATGCATTTTGAAACTACAGGTTGTTCACCCATATAAAATATCAGAGTACTTATAATCTTTGAAAAGACTAGGAGAATAAAATGGACTTCCACAGGATACCGTAATGACAAGCTTATTATTTGTTTATTATTATTTTTAAAATTTGCTTAGTATTTAAAGCATACTTATTTTATATACCACCCAGGGACAGATGCCATCAGAGCAGTTTATAAACATGAAATCAAGCATGTGGAAAGGCAATGATAAAGCCAACATAAATTTTAAAACTCCAGAGTTTTAGAACTATTTGAATATGGCCAATGACAACTCCAGCAAGATGGGTGGAGGAGAAGAATTATAGAAGACATCCTTTCCTGGTACATGCCCATTATAACATTGTAGATAAAGGCATCTGGGAAAGAGGCAAATATGACTTTAACAACCACACTGGAAAATAGACAGAAAAGGCACTATTTCAGGTTGAGTGATCCAAAGCCTTCCCTCTGAAAAGTTGATGATAGCAAAAAATTCAGAAACATTAAGATAGTACAAGAGCAACAGAAGAAACAGCAGCAAAAAACAAATTTAAGAGGATTATTATTATTAGTCAGAGAATTCTGTCAGAGATCAGATGCCATAATTAAGAAATGTTTCTTCAAGATGTTATCTGCATTATTTGGAGATTGAAGGTGCCACTTTTATGCCTATTTCTTCAGAATGTTATTAAAAAGTATGCCACAATTTATTTATTTTAAAAATTTGGTCAGTTCTGATCCCTGACTTCTCTGCTCTATTAATTATACCAACAACCCTTTGAACTTAAATTCTGTTACATTTCTAGATTCTGGTAGTCTCTTTTACTAGATGGTTAAAATGTTAATAGTTAATAGACAGAGATCGGTGTCTGATGTCATGCTATCATGAAATTGTTTCAACTCTTATACATGTATGTAACAAGAAAAGAGGCTCTGAAAAACCAAAGCATCCATAAATTTATCATTTTTATTGACAGCATGTCTTTTAACCATAACAGCAATGGAAGAAGGCCAATAAATGAAACATTTACTGAATAACTTGCCTTATTTTCAAGCAGTGTGTGATTCCTTTCTAGCTGTCTCTAGAAGATGTTTTTAGCCTAATTTGCTCCCTAGAAATTTCACTCACTAGAGTTCTACATCTATGACGTTTTATTGCCTGAAGCCAAGTCTGAATAAGAACTTTCTTAAGATATACTTATCCTAATGCCAGTCTGCAACCATTGGGCTACAGTAGTTTGATTTATGTGTAGTTCACTGGTGCATGATTTGCATGCTTTCAGATGTGAACATTCACTGATTTCTCTCTGTGTGCATAAAAACATGCTACATTCTATGCTGTTATAATTTATATATTTATTATTTATTTATTTACAGGACTTATATGGCTGCCTATCTCATACAATGACTCTAGGCGGCTCACAACAATTCATAAAACAGAGTTAAAAATATACTCTCCCCCTGCCCCCAGGCACCAAACCAATCATCCTTATAGCTCAACCTCCCATCCAAGCCCAGTGCTTGGGGGAAGATCCAGGTCTTCACAGCCCTCCAGAACACTAAAAAGGTAGGGATCCCTCTGATCTCTGGTAGGAGGCTGTTCCAAGGGACTGGGGCAGCCACTGAGAAGGCATGCCTCCGAGGTTCCTTCAGATGGCAACATTTAAGGGAGGGGACCTGGAGCACACCCACCCTATCTAACCTAGTAGGATAAGCAGATAGCCTCAGGGACAGACAGTCCCACAATGTTTCCTCCAGTTGTGCATACAGCAAAATAAAGATGAAACACAAATCTAAAAACATACAAAAAGCCCAGAAACAGCCAGAAGTACCATTGTAGCACAATCAGGAAAAAATCTCTACAGATAAAAAAAAAAGCCACTTTTGTCAGTAAGCAAGGAATATTCACTGTAACAGAAAACCAGCACAGATGAGTTGAGGTGCACTTTAGCTGGCAAAGCATCTTGTTTAGACATAAAAACGGATGCTTCCAATTTCCTCTTCACAGACATTCTGAAGGAAAAGAAGGAATAGTAGTAACAGCAGGCTTTGATTAAGGGCAGGGTTTGGGCCAATGTGTAGTTCTCTCAACAACCATGGCCAATAATATCTGGAGAGCCTTTGATCATACATTCCTCACTTAGTCTACTATCAGAATAGGCCTGAATATTGGTGTAGATAGCTTCTGCTAGATATGACAATCCAAAAATAAAAAATAAAAATGCTGTTGTCAGTTCAGCTGAATTGGTGTACCATAAATATTTCAGTAGGTTTTAAATACGATTAACTTCCCTTGGACTGTACTCTGAGAATAAGCTGTCATGTCTAAAATTATAAAAAAGGTAAGACAATGCATTGAAGGAAGATGCCTTTGCATTATGATAATGAGAATTATATTCTTGACTTATGGCAAACATAAATAATATAAATATATACATTATCCATTTAGTGGAATAAGTAGAACTATATTCTTTAAAATATTCATCTTCAGTGATCTTACTGTACTTAAGATTACTTTTGACTAAGTATAGTTCTAAGCATATTTTTACTGAGAATACCATACAGCTGCTTCAATTGAAGGCTTTGCCATCACTTCATTTAATTATCACCATTGTAAAAGAAGTTCAGATATTGTTTTCCATTTGTGGAATTGCTGTGCTTTCCTGCCCTAACTTGTTTTACAAAAACAGTAGAAAAAGAAGAATGGAATAGTGGCATGATGGCACTAGCGATGGATAACACTAAGAATCTTCTGTCTGGAAGCATTAAAATGAACATAGACAGCCGGTTTAGTGTAGTGGTTGAGGTGCTGGCCTAGAATTTGGGAGATTATGAGTGCTGTTCTTCCCTGAGTCATAGAAGCCAGATGGGTGGCCTTGGGCCAATCTCTCAGTCCAACCCCTCACAGGATGGTCATTAGAAAATCATGAACACAACTGTGAGTTGTACAAAGTAAAGGCAGGCTATAAATCAAATTATTTTAAACTCACTATAACCAATGGAACAAATTAATCATTAAATGTAATCTGATTGATTTCAGTGAATCTTAGTGACTAGCATCAGCTTGGTAGAGAGTGAATGGAGGAATCCTGTCTCTTTGGTGTACTACCTGCAGAGGTTGATAAGGGAGACAGGAGGATCCAATATCAGATTTTCCCCTCTGAGCAAGAGAGAAGAAACCAAATCCCTGGAATGATAAAACAGAAGCATAAACATTTTGTCCAGTTGCATTGTGATGGAGCTAAATTAATTAATTTTGATTAATGTACTGGGCTATTTCCCTATTCTCCCACCACCACCACCCTTTTCTATAAAGGCAAGTGATACTATGTATGTTATGTGCTGCTGGTGGATCAAACTTTCATAAACTCTAGTCAGCTAAAATATGTGATAGAGAATTCTGCAGAAGCAATTGAGCAGCATTTGCTTTCATAAAATAAGACTGTCACCAGTATGTTCAAATACAGGTTTCTCTTTGCAGCTGGGAAATGAGGCTCCTGCATACCAAAAAAGAAGTGGCAAGGGAGACGTTGTCTAGCTTCTGCTGTTGTCTCTGGCACATTCAGTATGTGTGTAGCCTGAGGGCATAAGTAAGCAGAGGAGATAGAATGGACAGGTCTCCCTGTAATAAAGTTAAGTGTCAATCTGCTTTCCAAGTAATATGTACAGTATGAACATTCAGAGTATTCCCAGAGAGATCAATATCAAGAATACTTCTGAGAATTAAGGTTTTTTATATTGATATCATGAGAGAATACTGTGACTGAAATCAGAATGAAAAGTCTGGGTGTGTTCACAAAACAGTGTAGACCCAGGGGTAAAGAAACTGAAGTCCTTATGTCAAAAAAGCTACCCTCATTATAGATGAGACTTCAATTAAAGTGGCTGACCCAGCAAAAGAAATTGTATGTATGAATATTGATGAAATTAACCAGGGTAAACATTGCTATGGCTTTCTTGCACCACAAAAAGCCAGAAATAAACTATCTGACCTCGTCAAGGTCATAGTTAAAAAAATATACATGGAAGTAGTGCCAAGAAAGGCAGGATTGCTTGCAATGCAGGATGCAAAAATAATCCATATTATTAAATAAGCTTTATGATTCTGAACAAGCTATCACTAGCCGTGGTATGCAAAGATGGCAGAATGAATTCTGTCAGGCTAAATGCAAACAGGATAATTCTTTTCTTAATTAATCTATTTTTCTATTTGAACCATTCTTCGAACATTCTTTCTGAGGCACATCATTTGTCTTTTTCCATATACAGTTCCTGGGGTTGGGTTGGTAATAATTTAGAATGGGAGAGTATACCCTGAGACCCAAGGGAAAAACCCACTCCATCTAAAATGTAACTAAATTGTAATGTTTATTGGGATGAGGAAATATGTTGGGAGTCATCACATCCACTATTCAGTTAATGTTCATTGAAATCACATTTAATTTTTGTTTTAAGCCCATCTACTTCCTTCACCTACTGATCATACCCAATTTTTTAAAGTATAGCCTGCTGCAAGCTACATAAAGGCCAAATTGGACCTTTAGCCCACAAAGCTTTGCACTGAACTTTTGTATTAATATGTATGTGTGTGTGTGTGTGTGTGTGTGTATAGATATAGATATATGCACACACAAACTGTTGGCAGATTGCTAGGAAAGCCTTTGGCCCAGGAGAGATCAGAAAAGTCACACACCAGGCATTTCTATAAAAATAATTTTATTTAGAAAGCAAAACATATTTAAAAGGCTTCTGCATTCTAAAGGCTCTCAGTGAAAGCTGCTTAACTCAACTCTACATGCCTACACAGAAGGGAAACAGAAACTAAAAACAAGTCCAGGCACGTCCTTTCCCCCCAGGTGCAAAAATTAACATTCGAAAAGGGGACAGTTGAATTCAACCTCTTCACCCAGCCAAAATGATTAGTTACCATAGTAACCTTAATCTGTAGTAGAAAACATTAACACAAACATGTGTATATATATATATATACATACAGAGACACATACTTGTATATATATATACATACATACATACTTACACCCACAGTATGTGTGTGTGTGTGTGTATACACACACACACACACACACAAACACACACATACATATATACATATACATTGTTTTTCTAATATATGTATCACTGCTAATTCTATTTTATTGCTGTCAGACTACATCTTCAATCTGCCAAACATTACCATTTTCACATCCCTAAATTCATTGTTACTGTTTAAATATGATACTTCAAACAATGGTTTATTTCTTAGGATAAGTTGCATGGAATGATCTTAATAGCTTGGCCATATTAAGGACTTATTAGGCCCACTGCATAAGTGAAATCATTTTACTTTATTTGTTAAATTTATTTACTAGGATATTTATAGATCGTCCATTAATCTAAAGATCTCATACTGTAGTGGGTTAGTCTATAAATATAAAACATACAGTATATTTTAAGGTAAAACAACATGAAATTAAAAAGAGAACCTGAGATTAATTTAACAAAACAGATACTACTTGTTCTTACTGAATCCTGTAATATACTTAACCTTAAATCCAAACCAAAAATACAACTGCTGTGTTGACATAACATGATATGTCAAGAGAAATAGATCACATTTGGACTTAACAAGATGCCTGGTTCACATAATATACTAACACAATGGCTGCATTTTCCAAGCATGCTAAACCACAAACTACCCAACCCCATATTAGTCTGCCTATTTATTTATTTATTTATGGTCAAGGACCAAGAAGATTACTGTGATGGTCCCAGTACCAGGCTCTTAACTTAAAGGTTACAGGATCACACTGTGGCAGAACCACAGGGCAGGATTCACTGACCGGAGCTGTGGGACAGGATGATTCTAGAAAAAGTGGCAAGACTGGAACTGAAGATGAGAGTCCACAATCTAGAACACAAACTAGGCTGGCATGTGGAAGCTAGACGAGACTTAACTGGAACCACTGGACAAGGCTTGGTGCTAGAAGCTAGGCTGGACTGGACTGGAGACTCGAGGCAAGGCTGAGAACTTGGAACCAGAATTGTCTAGGCTAGAGATTCCAAACAAGATGGATAACTAGGAGCAGGACTGGACTAGACTGGAAATTCTGGACTAGGCTGAGCACTTGGAGCACAACTAGACTGGACTAGAGATCCTGGACAAGGATGGAAGCTTGGAGCATGATGAGACTGGACTGGAGATCCTGGGCTAGGCTGAGAGCTAGGAACAAGGCTGGAAACGTGCTTGGAATGTGCTGAATGGTGGTGGCAAGGTCCAGAACTGGACGCAAGGCTGAGATTGCAAGAATCAGCAGGAAGAAGATCTTCTATGGCAGCTTGCACAGTGGGCAGGTCCTCAACAATAGGAAACACAGGCGCTGATTTCCCTCCAGCTACAGATGAGGTTTCTGACAGAGGTAGGGAGTCTTCCGCTGGGGCTGCGAGTTTTAAGGATCAGTTGTCTCCAGCAGCTTGCTCTTTGCATGTCTGCCTTTTATGCCAATCCTTCACGCGCCTGTTTCCATCTGCAGCCAATAGGGCTGCCTTCTCCTTCGCAAGTTTTTCTGCGCACCTTTCCTGTGTGCTGATTGGTGGATTCAAATCCTCCTCTGAAGACTGGCCAATCAGCATCTATACCTTCTCCCACACTGCTGAGTCACTTCTGGGTTTTGCTTTCCCAGTTTCTGCCTGGTATGTTTCTGTTTCCCCTTCTGACTCAGAATGAGTTTCACTTTCTGGGTCAGAAGCCAGCTGAAACCTCACAGGCCAATCAGCCATTTTTATCACTAACTTCTTAAACTCAGATGCATACTCTGATACCTACTGGTTCCCTTGTTGAAGAGTTTGCAGACTGATTCTGGCCCAAATCGTGATTAGGGGGTCCTCAAATGGAGTTCACAGTGCAAATATAAATTAATCAAAATCCTCCAGCTCTGGGGTTTCTGCTTCAAATAAGTCCACTGCCCAGTCATCTGCTTCCTCTTCTAAATGGGCTGTCATGTACCCGGTCTTAGCCTCATCATCTTGAAAATCTCTCCCCAATTTGTTCATGAATCCACGAACATGGTTCACAAACCAAGCCAGCTGCTTCAGGTTGCCTCCAAACTTCACTTTCAAATCCTGTATTCCTAAGCCTCCACCACCAGCTCACTGTCCCACCTCTGGTAAGTAATGTGCAGGCTGGGGTCCAAAAGAGGTGGTGCTCTGATAATCAGAGAAATATTCTTCCCACGGACTTCTTGAGATGTTCCACCCAGTAGTCTCCATTGCCATATGCTGCATCTGTCGGCTCATCTCCTCGACTGCGCTTTGCAACCTGGACATGCGATCCCTGATCGCTGATGCCTCACATTCCATTCTTCCAATTCTTTCACTGGATTTGAACCAAGACTCTGTCTCCATGGTTACATGCCGGTTCGCCTCCAGGTCTGTGCTACGCCTGATCTCACATGACCATTTGTCTTTCAAATGCATCAAGGGGTTTGGACAATACTCCACTTCTGAGAATCAGGATTTGGGTCATGCTCCTAACCTCCTCAGCCCTACCGAGGGGTGATTAAAGTCCTCTCTAGGCTCAGATCTCTCCAATAGAATTCTTCTCATCTGTGGCTCCTTGCCTCATGGGTCATAGGCTTCTTCAGCAGGGAAGCCATTCATGTTGGGTACCAGCTCACCCCCCGTAAAACCAGTCAGTAAGTCCATTATAGTGGGGTTGCTCGCCATCTGCTGTTGTAGATC
This sequence comes from Candoia aspera, assembly GCF_035149785.1. Classification (NCBI taxonomy): domain Eukaryota; kingdom Metazoa; phylum Chordata; class Lepidosauria; order Squamata; family Candoiidae; genus Candoia; species Candoia aspera. Next base: position 55,028,634 of record NC_086158.1, on the reverse strand, counting down.
CGCAATTCCTTTGGGATACTGCTGGGAAAGTCTCCCTCTCCTTGAGGGGACACCTCCAGCAGTGCCTTTGACTGCTGTGTCCTCCATTCCTGAAACAATCAGTGGTTGCTCTGTCATGGGCGACTGGGAAAGTCTTACCCCTTCTGAGGATACACCTCTGGCCACTGAGATGAGTTCTTCATCTTGCCAGTCATCCACTACAGTTATATCTGCAAAGTTGCTGGACAACGCTGGATCCGTAGAAGGTACTGCTTCCTTAGGTAAGGTAGTGTCCTCAGGGCAGGTTACCATTATTTTTGATTCAGAGCTTTCTGTGATGGTCCCAGTACCAGGATCTTAACTGAAGGAATTCTCCAGACAGTTAATTAGAAACCTAAAGAATCCATTTATTAAAATCCGATTACACACAGGACAGTTGCAAAGTTCTGAATAACGTTTTGGTGCCAAAGCATTCAAAGTAATTCCTTCCCTCTGACATCATCCCTCCTCCCTGTCTTACAAACAAGCTCTTTCTTACTCCTGATCTCCCCCTCCCAGCTCCTTAGAGCCCAGGTGTCTTATCAGTTCATCCTTGGCACTAACAGTTTGTGAAGGAATGAGCTGAAGCATTCTCTCTGCAAATCTGCGAAGCTGACACAGGTTTGTTCTCCCTCAGCTGATGCATGTAGTAGTGCTTTATGGCAGGTGTGCGAAGGGAGCCTGACAATTACAAGGTGCTAACTGTTAGCAAGTGCTAACAGTTGCAAATAAAAGTACTAGTAAAATGTAGCAGTACCTAGTGAAATCCACCCCAATGCCTACTGTGCTGTCTCATTGTGGGGGCTGGGGGTGGGATTGAAGGAGGGATGAGTGAAAAAGGCCAGTAGTATATAATCCCAGCATCCTAGTGGTAGATAGCTTCTACCTTTTAGTATCAACTATCAACATTAAATGAATCAGCAGTTGAGAAAAATGCCACAGACTAGCTCTTGAGAGAGTAGCTGTGAAGGCCTTGGAAAAGATACTCAGATGCCATGATAATAATCCAATAATCCTACTTTGGATACATTTATGAGAAGACCTAGCTCTCTTGAGAATTCTATAATGCTGGGAAAGGTGGAAGGAAAGAGAAGATGATGAGCAGCAGCAAGATGGATCAACTCAATTACAGTGGTAATGGGTGCACTGTTGGAAAACATGAAGGACTAGGTCAGGGAAAGATCATCTGGAGAAAATCTATGTGGTCGCTAAGAATCAGCACTGACTTGATGATGCATAATCAGTCAAACCCAATTAAATGACATATAAACAATTCCAATGTTAGATCCAAATACTCCTTCAGTAATTATTACTGAACTGAATTTGGTGATCTTCCCAGTTATTTCTAAAGAAAGGTCTGCTAGAAGAAAGCATACATTCTCTTTCTCTGGCTAATTCAAGCAGTTAATCCGCAGGGGCATTCGTAGAAGAGTATGTCAAGATTGCTACATGGGATATGCAGCAGAACATGAGAAACTGACTTGATTGATTCCTCTGAACAAGGGCAGATTCAGTCTTGCAGGGGGATGTTGTCATTCCTCCCCTCCAGAATCATAGATGGCATAGCAGTAAGTGTAGCCAGTGAGATTGCTCTTCTGTTGCCTAGAATAATTGGCTACAACAAACTGTCTTCTGAATACATCACTCTTAGGATAGTGGGAAACAGCCTTGTGTGGCCCAGAGTGGTGGGGGCAGTGTTGCAACCAAAACTCTCCTCACAACACGAGTTCTATCCCAGCGGAAGCTGGATTCTCAGGTAGCCGGCTCAGGTCGACTCAGCCTTCCATCCTTCCGAGGTCGGTAAAATGAGTACCCAGCTTGCTGGGGAGGGTGACAACTGGGGAAAGCAATGGCAAACCACCCCTTCAAGCATATTATAGAACAAAGTAACATACTCATGTCATAGACGTCTACGGGAAGAAAGAGTGAGGGCCACAGCAATCCTAATTTTCGAACCAGGCCTGACTTCCTGAGACCATGAGACTCTGCAGCTACTGGTACTACCTCTATGCATCTCTGGTTCTTAACATACAAGCTTTTGTGTGCTGCACAGTGCTTATTAAACTGGGTGGTTTATCATCTTTATGTTACAAGTTTTTGAGATTTTATCAGCCAATAAAATCTAGAGGAGACACTAATCAGAAAAATGTAGCAAGGAGAGAACTGTAAAGAATAGTAACTGCATGAGACCCAGGCATTTAAAAAAGAGTTGTTTTATTTTCAAATAAAATGCATTGTGTGATTCATAATATACACGTGGCACACACAGAAAACCACTGTTTTAGTGTAGTAAACATAAGACAAGAGACATTTAAATCATTGACACTTGCTAAAATTATTTATTTATTTAAACTGTTAAAAGTACACTTCATAAGAAAAATGTAATGAAAATAATCAGATTTTGCATTATTGTTCTGTAATGAATGCCTGAAAAGAAATACTTTGCTATTGAAAAGCATTTGATTTTGAGGCTTAGAATATGTTAATTAGAGCATTTTAAGTAATGTGCTTTAAGTGGAAAAAAGAGTCTTGTCTAGACATATTACTAATGTGTATGGTAAATTAAAAGGGTGAGGCTTTTTAAACTTTCACAAAGGTGTCATTCACAAGGAAGCATTATTCAACTGAGTTTAATAGTGGTGATTAATGCAGTAGGACAAAAGTAGATTTAGAGTACAGTGCTATGTATGGTTGCTCAAAAGTAAGCATCATTTATTCAGCAAGGCTAACCCAAATAAGAGTATGCTGAATCAAAGCTCAAGTAAGGTAAGGAATGCTAACACCTCTAGGGTTGGTGGACTTTATCACTGTTGACTACTTTTATTATTCTATGTTTTAACAATAGAATGGTTTTATTGTTAAGATCAGGCTAGTGTGGGCTTCTGCCCTAGAGATAGTCTCAATATATTATTAATAAATAAACTAAAAATTAATGAAATGGTTGAATCACAAGATGAAGAAACACAAGATTTCTTCAAAATACTTTTCAGGCTTGATTAGTATGTTAGCTTGAAGCCAACTTGCAATACTGGTTCATTCTGAATTCAGAAACTAATGCATATATATTCAGACCCATCTGAAATTAGCATTCAAGTAATTCACCTAGCTGCAAAGTGGCACTTGCTACAAAAAGTTGTGTAGATGATTCTGCTGTCAGAAGTATCTCCTGGGCAGTGCAGTGGAACACTTCAGTTCTATAGCTCTACAATTGCAAGGTGAGTTTTGTTTGTGTATTAATATATTTTTGTAAGCAACCTCTAAAAGGATGATGTAAAAACATATCACAGCACAAAATTAAGTCCATTTAAAACTCTCATTCTGAGCATTACCCACAAAATATATAAGGTCTGAGTTGCTATCCATAGATTCATATTTGACAGTACGATCCTAGACTCGGCTACCCAGAAGTTCAGTAGAGCTCACTCCCAGCTTGTCTAGTATGGCAAGCTGATAAATAGACCCTATAGTTGGTCAAATGTTAAGTGCAGTAGGGAATCGTCCTCCAACCAACATTAAATAAATTTAATTGATGCAAGGAAGAAGCTTTGGAGAGAAGTTGGCAGCCAGCTTCCTTTAGCCAAGTCACAGACCAGAGATGATGTCATTCATGCAATTGCATGAATGTCTTTTGAAATGCAGGGCCTTATCAGGATTCTGGAGTGAAGGGTAGAAGGCTTTAATGATATAGATGCAGATATTTCTGGCCATCACTGGAAGTATCAATAAATACCTACAGATAAAAAATCCATTGCCAGGGCATACATAGGGACCTTGTCAATCACAGGCAGCTGCACTTTACCATCCCCAGTCAGTGAAAGAGAGGAAACCACAGATATTGCTGTTCTCACATCAAGAGCCTGAGTTTTTCTATAAAAGGCTCAAATACATAGATGGATCTAGACTAGAAAGGAACTTCAGAATAGCAACCACATATGAAAAAGATGCACTGGTCCCATTCTGTTTCTTTTTCATGAGTTTTTTAAAAAAATGATGTGCTTTCCTTGAAGACTAAATAACATGCAGCTGAACAAAATTTAACTTTTACTTAGGGCCTTGTGTGGTAAAAATAAATATAGAGCATCTGTGGTACAAAAAGTACAGGCAGATGAGAAGCAGAGAAAGACTGCCATTTGTTAGTGTTTGCTGTCCAATAAGAAAAGCGGTGGGGGTGGGGGGTGGAGAGGTATTAGGTAGTTTGCATTAGCCAGAAACATTTTATACTCTTTTCAGTATATTTTTTACAAAGGTCTTTGACCACCTGTGTGATTGATATCCAAATGCAAAACAGGGTTGCTTTTGCAGGTGTCGCTAAGACTCCCCTAGAGATGTGTGTAGCATCTGAATATATGTGTTAGAAAATATTGCACTGATGTAGCTAACTCCAAGGGTAAACTTTCTCTTGCTGTCTGTACATTTGAAAAAAATTAATATTTGTTGCTTGTCTTACATCTATGCAATAATCTTATATAAGACCGAAGAGCATGGGTGTGTGAATCTATTTGGTAAGCTCGTTGATGGGGGAGAGAACTAACACGGTATTTTTCATGTATCAGCAAAATCCTGGAGATAGAAATCTCTACCCTTGATGAGCATTTCTGTTCCAAGCCTTAGAGACTTGAATATTATTAAGGGCTCTGTCACAAAGAGCATCAGTTTGGCATGTAGTTGAGCCAGATCTCTCTCTGGCAGAAACTGGGAGGCAAAAAGAAATCTCTCACAGCAGGCTCACAGTCAAGGAATGGCAGACGTCGCTTTGATACAAGAAAGACTGGGCACGAACATCTTCCTGGACATGGATAAGATCAGGGACTTTGGGGAGCATATTAAACTACCCCCTGCCTGAAAGTGGGTGACAGTTCTAGATGGGTCACATACCATTTTGATACGTGATTTTACTAAGGGACGGAATGACTTTCACTTTACACTGATAAGAGCAGATTTTGCTAGGAAATTTGGAGAGTATGTCTTATTCACTTCATAAAAACAGTATGACAAAACCCCTTCCTCCAAAGAAGGGATCATACACACACTGAATGGCAAATGGGATAGCTTGCAATTTTGTGTTTTTCTTCAGGAAAATTATACTTAAACGCCTGGTTTTTAAATACTGTTTGTTTGCGGAAACTGCAGAATACAACAGTAATGTAGCAGCTCTGTCTCAGATTTGGTTGTGGGATGGCACCAGCCAGAGGTTGGGAGACAAACAACTACTGTATAAGTAGTAGGAAAGCTTTATGAAATAAAGATTTATTAGAAAACAATAATTTTTGGTCTCTGTTTTCTTATTGTTAGAAGTCATATTTGAAGTCTGACCCTAATTTCCTGCTTCCTGTCTTGGCTTAATTATTACTTATTATTTTATCTTATTTCTTTCCTAATTTATCCACTGCTATATTGTTTATAATTCAATATCCAATAATATTTTATTCTCTTTTCTACAACCTGCAATTCTGTATTCTGTAGTCCTTTTTGTATGTTTTTTCCCCCATCTTTCTCTGTAGTATTTAGCTCTGTAGTGTTTAGCTTCTCCTTTCCTTCCAGGGCTTTTGTAGCCTACCCTGTCACAAAAGTGACTAGTATGGCCTATGGACAATGACCAGGTGTCAGGTAAAGAGTTAAAGACCACTCCTGGAAGGCTATACCTTGGGGCCATCAAATGGTGATTAGCGCCATGGGCCGTCTTCTGCAATTGCCTTGCCTTGACCTGGATTGTACAGCCTTGCCACCTGGATCTTCAAGATGGCAGGGCCAGGATCACTTTTCAGCACCTGGGCCTTCAAGTTGCTGAAGAAGCTCAGTCGGCATCTTCTCTGGGTCTCTGCTGCAGCCAACACTCAGCCACCTCACACTTGCTAGTGATTTATCACCCCTTTCTGGCTGCCACCTTGGTCTGCTGTTTAATCCTACTTGTCTCCTTGCTTGTCTCTGACTGTTCTTTCTTCATTCTTGTTCTTTTCACACCACCACACATGATTCATCTAGGCCCTGTTTAAAGAGCTGGCTTTTGATTCTAAATGGTGGCCCTTTAAATAGATGGGGAAAAGAAGGGCATGTGCCTTCCAGCTTCCATGCAGCCTTTCCGCTATAAGATTCAAAGGCAATTTATAAGAATAAGAAATAAATAAGACCAGAGCTACTCATTGGAAAGGTTCATTAAATGCTTATCAGATATTTTTTCATTAATAAATGCATTGGAGGCTTTCAAATTAGAATTTTATTGTGCAACTGCTGTGCTTCATTCATGGGACGGCACAGATGGCTCTTATCATCCAACATTTTCTGTCCATCCATCTTCTTTGTTTCTGCAGGAAATCTGTTAAGGAGAAAAGAATAGAATAGATGCATAATCTTTTGTCTGGTAGCACTAAGGAACATCCATCTGGAAGCACCTCAACATGTTCTGTTGATAACTACACTTTTTTTCCCACCTTTTTATGTTTGCTGTTCAACCTTGCCATCAGAATAATTAAAACCCAATATTGAAATTATAGTAAATTTTATGGACTCCCTAACTTGCATTTCTTGAACTATTCTCTTTGTATTAAGACCAGTTGAGAAACGCTTCATCATGACATAGACCATTCTTAAATTATAGGAAAGGTGAATGTAGGAAGGGCACAACTCTTTATTCCCATGGTAATTATTCCAAGAATTAAAGTCCATTCATCTATTCAAAGTACTCCTGATTATGATACTTATAGCAGATCCTCAGCAAATCTTACAAATTCTCCTGAAATTTGTCAGGCTATGTAAAAGTGGAAATGCAGAGTCCATAGCTCAAGCCATGTGTGCTACCCAAAGCCATGGGTGAGCATTTTCAAAAATTACAAGGAGCAGGAAATCATTCCATAATGGAGAATAATATTTTTTAGATTTAATGAATTTAAATGCTAATGATGTTTAAATCAATCACATTTAGCCTTTGTCCTGGTGCAACCTTTATGGTGCGCAGACCCTGGCATGCCATTCAGAGGCCAACTATGGCCAAAACCTAAGAAAAGCTGCATGTTCCCATGTATAATGTACTAATATTCTACATATATGAAAAATGTGTATCAACCACATATGGCAGTATTATCGAAGAGACTATTGGAAAGATCCAAAGAGACTTATGTACCAGAAGTTTTCTGACTAAAGGTTCCAATGTATTAGGAGAAAAAAAACCGTATTCCTTCCATAAGCTTTGGACACAGATTTCTGGGTAAGAAAAACAATCAGGCAAGGTAAATTCCAGTGACCATGGAGATAGTTGCACACATCTTTCTGGAGCAGCTTTTCCTGACCCGATGCTCTCAGGATGGTTTGTCCTGCCATTTGATTTATTGTCCACAGGGCTACATATTCAAGCTATATCAACATTTTCTGACAGCCCAAGGTCTTTATCACTTCACCAGATATTCCATCAAAACCTTTTTACTCAGACACGGCTGTCTTAACCAGGGCACATCTTCCTTTTTTTTTTTTTTTAAAGAAATGATCCTTTTGATTGATTGATATTCTGGGGCTGATATTGTATTTTCTGATTAGATATAAGGACCAAATGGCTAAGATGAGGTTTAAGGAACTGCAATTAATGAGTATCTCTAGGAAGAAAATGTTAATAAAGGGCAGCCCATTGAATTGGGGTTAAGTAATTTCATACTCCTCATAAAATCCAGTAACGTTCCTGAATTCTCATTAAAAATGATCTCAACAATCTTGCTTTGCCTCATTAAGAAACTGCAGTTGAAGGATCAAGAAACAGGACTTCATCAGGGAGAAAAGGTCTGTGAATTAATTTACAGCCTTTTTCATTTTCTGAAAGTAGCAACTCTCATCTTTAAGTTTAGATTTTATTTGTAAAGTGTATTAATTTTAATAAAGTTAAATTTTTAACTTTTATTTCTTTAATTATTTATTTAAAGGTTAAAGTTAAATAAATGAAGCTTGTCCCTGCTCCTCCTGCCACACTTTCAGAATATGGCTCCTACCCTGATGATGTTCCAGGAGGCATTGAAAACATGGTTATTCTCCCAGGCCTTGGAGTAGGATGACGATAAGTCTCTCCTCAATCTGGTTTTCCTTGACATGCTTTTAAAAATTTTCTCTGGATGTACTGTACATCTCTTTGTTCTTTAATTTTATTGTTCCTGCTTTTTATAGCATAAAGCACCCAGAGTTGCTAAGAGTCAGGAGTTTTTAAAATCTATGTATAAATAGAAGAGCAGCTTTCAGATTGCTGTTGTGTTTCAAATGTGGCCTATGTTTGGAGTCTCGTTTGGTGAATGTAGAAGCCAGTATTTGCCTATCTACCTTTAGCCTCCAGCTAAGATTGTATTTTTTTCCCAACAGATTTAGGTCCTTTTCCCACTGGAGGATGGGTTCCAGTCCTCATAGAAACTGGCAAAACTAGATTGTTAAGGTTCTCTCCTTGCCCTTCCCTTTTGTCCTTCCTACTTGATCTTCCTGGGTTATGAGAGGCCAGATCACTTCTATAACAGGGATATGATGCTGGTGGGCCCCTGTAAAATAGTCAAAGGTACATAGTGACTTCTGTAAGTTGTCTTATGCTGCTAGAAGTTCCAAAGCATAGAGAAGCCTTTATCTTCATATATTGCAATTATTTTCCTCCAGCTGCACTTGATGCCGGATTGCAGGAAGAGCCCTTTCCCAGAATCCTGCTATAACATACAAAGTTGCTAAATTTTGGGTAGCGACTTATAAAATTGCCAGGAACTGACCAGAAACTAGAAAGAGTTAAATAAGTGTGACAAAACTCACACTTACAAAATCACATTTTTATTGCATTGTTTTTATTGTTAATGCCAGCTATTGTGTTGAACCTTCTAATCACCTTGTTAAAAGTCTTATGGTTATAATTTATTAGCATATAATATTTTATAATATTTTAATATTTTCATTTTTATTCTTTTAGAGATAGCATAGAATGATATTTTATCATACTGTATTTTTATGATAGGATATACAGTAGCTATTTTTATACATTAATTTTAAGGCATGATAGTGTTAACATTAACCATAATGTACTTGGTAGTTGTTTTTAGATCTAACCCTTTAAGCATTTTAGAGTTCTGTACTATAAATTTAATCTTTTAAATTTAAATCTGTGCTCATAGTTTTTATATGCAGATGTTTGGAGGATTCATAACCCCTCATAGTCTTAAATGTTATCTTATGTTTTTCTTGGACTACATAAAGTAAAGTTGATGAAAGACTGAATTAATGAAGGATGCAAGAGATTCTAAATATGGCACAGACAGATTTACTAAAGTGGATCATGGGAAAAATGGATTTGGAAATAAAGGAAATAAGTAAAAGAAACTCAAGTAAAAGAATGTTGATTAGTATCCCAATGAATGAATGGAAAGTAGGCCTAAAGGAGAAGGATGTGGAAGCTCTTTGGAACACAGGGAAAAGAATTATGCTACAGGTGCCACAGGAATGTGTGGAGGATATATTTTAAAAGGTTGTGTGTGAGAAAAATGCATATAAGTGAATGACTGCCACAAAAAAATGAGGGTGAGAGAAATATATGTGGATAGAAAGGAAAAGATATATGCAAAGAATGTACTCAACATGACCAAGGAACTGTTAAGATTAAAATAGGAAGTCAAAATGTTTTTGATTTGGTGAAAATTAAAACAAAATGGAAATAGGTGAAAAGAACTAAATAAGAAGTCTCCAAGAGTAATTTGGATTTGAAATAAAAGCAATGAACTGAAGTGAGGGATTACCAGAAGGAACCCCTAGTGACCTCTTGTGGAACCCAAGGGTTCCATGGAATCCTGACAGAGAAAGATGCCACAGGTAGTCCTCGCTAACTACAGTAGTTGGGTCTGGAATTTCTGTCACTAAATGATGCTGTCATAAAGCATGATGTCACATGACCGCATTGCTTAGCAATGGCAATCCTAGCAGTTCCTATTGCCATCGTTAAGCAAAAAATTTGGGTCATGAAGCGAGGACCTTACATGACTGTGACTTGCAACTTCCTGCCAGCTTCCCACTAGCAAAGTCAATGGGGAAGTTGCATGTCCCAGGCAGCTTACAAGCAAGCCAGAAGGCGGGTGAGCACTAGGAGTAAGTCTGGATCACAATCACGTGACCAAGTGGGTGGTTCAGCCTCTAGAACCTCAAGGACTGGTCATAAGTACCACTCATTCAGCACCATTGCAACTTCTAATGGTTGCTGAACAAGTGGTTGTAACCAAGAACTACCTGTACTGTTAGATAGTTTTGCAGTTGGCTGAATTACTACACCCAAAGAGTGTTCATTAATTGCTCCATTTCAGCTTGGAGGAAAAGGTCAAGTATCGATTTTTATCAGAGAGTTGGCTGAGTTGAGGGGATCTGTATAAAATTTGTACATGACACAAAACTGGGAGGGTTGCTTAATATTTTAGATGAAAGCAGAAAACGATCTATACAGGCATGAGCAGTGGGATGAATGGAATGAATAAAATGGAATTTAACAGTGAGAAATGTAACTTTGGTAGAAAAAAAATGTAAAGTGCAAGTGTAGGATGGGAGGCTTTGCTTGTCAGCAGTGCATGTGAAAGGGATCTAGGTGTCTTTCTCAGACACAGGTTAAACCTAAGCAAGCATTGTGATGCAGTTGCTAAAAAAACATGTGGTATCTTAAATGCATTGACTGGAGCAGAGTACAAATAACAGAAGTATCATTGTTCCAGTGAACTCTGCCCTGGTGAAACCCCATTTGGAATATCATGTCCAGTTCTGGTTGTCACAGCTCAAATAGGACAGTGACAAATTGAAGCAAGTTTAGAGGATGGATATTAATATGTGAAGGGTCTGGAAACCAACCGCTATGAGGAGCAGTTTAAGGGTCTAAACATGCTGAGCTTATTAAGAAAGACAATGGAGAGCTGATATGAAAGCAGTCTTCCACTCTATGAAGACAAAGTGGACATCTTTTGTATTACCCCAAAGAGCAGAACCAGAAGCACTGAGTTAAAATGACAAAGAAGGAGGTTCAGGCTAGACTGCAGGGGAAATGTTCTGAATGTATGAGGTTGCAGCCAGCAGAATCGGCTGCCACAAGAAGCAGTGAGTTCTCCTTCATCAGAGGCCTCTGAACAAAGCCTGGATGGTCATCAGTCAGAGATGCTGTGGTAGTGGGTTGGACTGGATGGCCTGCATGTTCTGTTTCAGTTCCATGATTGTTCCAGAGGTATAGTGAATGGTGGTGAAAACTAGATTAGTGATACCAAAGAATCCTCAATTTTTTTGGGGGGGGGATGCTGTATCTGTTATTTCAGATAGTCTGTTAAATTGGAGAATACATAAATGTGGTGATTAACATCATTTCTGTGTTGATATATTTACCTTATTCTTATTACCTTATTACCATTTCTGCTGCGATGCTTTGCGTAATGTCATTAAGCAAATGATGTAAATGTATGCACATATGAGACAAATGACATCATTTGGGTCATATGCAAAATAATGTTATTACACAAGTGGCATAAATCACCATGGAAACTGGAACCATTGCATGTGGAGTTTATGGTACCAAGAGCTAATACATTGAGATCTCACTGCCTTTTCACTGATCTCATGCCTTTAATATCTTTTGCTTACTATTTAATGCTTTTATTGCTTTTCCTAACATTGCTTATCCCAAAAGGCAATAGTTCAATGGATATGTATTGATATTTATTTATTTATTCAAGACACTTTTGAGAGGGCAGTAACAGGAGACCTCTGGAAGGAAAAAAACTAGTAAAGACTTCACTGTAGTTCCTTTTCTTTTCTCTCCTCTGTTGCCTTTAATTTCTTTGCTTAATGTTTTTTATTGCTTTTCTTGCTTTGTGTAATATTGCTTACCTCGAAAGCAAGTAGTGTGATGGGTATGTACTGGTATTTATTTAAGTCACTTTTATGCCACCCCGTAACAGTTCTCTGAGAAAAAAACCAAACAAACTACTGCTGCTCTGGAAAACTTCAGCACATTTTTGCCTTGCATAACATTGCTTATCCCAAAAGGGAATTGTATGATAAGTAGGTATTGATATTTATGATATTTGTTTAATTATTTAAGACTCTCTTTTGCTGCCCAGTAAAAGGAATTAATCTTCTCTTGAGGTCTCTGAGTCATAAAGATTCAAATAAAAGTGCATTGGTTTACTTGTAGGAACAGATGAGAGCTTGAAGCTTGTAAACAGATTTTGAAGAGGACTGAAGGAAGAAAGGGCTATAGGACAACTCTCATAGGAGGCAGTTTCGGGCATGAGGAAGAACAAGAGAGAAAGGTGGGATTCATTTAACAAAACAAGAGAATGCTGGTGCTACTGTTTAAGGGAACCACAAAAGAAATAGAACATTTCAGAGCTTGTTCCACAATGCTTATGGCAGCTTGTTTCTTCACCCAAAGCACACTACTGCAAAGCCATTCTACAGAGATATTTTGCATAGAGAGGGGTATTATACTTTTTTTTTCCAAGACAGTGTCTCTGAACTCTTGGGTGCCATTTATTTGATGCATGGTTTATAGTAACATATTTCATAACTACTAAATATACTTAGAATAAGGTATTCCAAGTTTAGTTTATTACCATAGAAAAGTTAAACACAGTAGTTAAACATGAACTATATCTTCCCATCAAAATAAATACGTGGGACTTAAGCATAAATATAACTACATGACTATTATCAAATTGTCTAAAAAGTGGTTTAATTGGAGTGGGAAGAGTCCCAGTAATAATTCTTTCAACAGCATTTGTAGCAGGCTTCTTATCTGAGATTTTATCTTGAACTGAAGCTCCCTCTTCTTCGTATTTCTGAAAGAGCAAATAATCTTTTATTATTTATTCGTATTACTACTATTTATCCAAAGTACACATATTAAAAAATGGTTGTTGCAATGAGAAGTGAAGATTTCAAAATATGTGTACTTTGGATAATTACTAGTAATTGAATAAGTAATAAAGTGAGGGAGGCAGGAGGGATGTGGAATTATTTGATACATCTTAGAAGTTTTGACTCCCAAGAAGCTTTTTGTATATCTGGAATGGCCTGTCACTAGAAGAAAGGTTGATTGTAATTTTCTATGATGCAATAAAAACTGTTGATTCTCAACTCCTGTGTATTATCCAACTCTTTCTAAAATACAGTATAAATTCAATATTCTTCAAATGCAGGACAAAATCAGAAGAGAGATTAGACTGGAAAACAACAGAATCAAGTGGAGCATTTATAAGGATTGTATGACTTAATAAAACTGTATGTCACCTAAAGAATGTAAAATAATTAAAACATTATTTCAGTTACTACATTGATGACGTAAGATATTTTAAAAAAGAGAGCCAGTTTGGTCTGGTGGTTAAAGCACCAGGCTAGAAACCAGGAGACTGAGAGTTCTAGTCCTGCCTTAGGCACAAAAGCTGGCTGGGTGACTTTGAGCCAGTCACGTTCTCTCAGCCCAACTCATCTCACAGGATTACTGTTGTGGGGAAAATAAGAGGAGGAAGGAGTATTGGATATGTTCACCTCCTTGAGTTATTTATAAAAATAATAAAGGGATAAAAAATCTAAAAAAAAAAGAATCAAACAAAGCAGTGTAGCTGCAAAAGAAATAATTATCCACTTTGCAAACTTTACTAAGAACAGACCAACCAACAAAACCTGAGACAAGGAGGATAGTAGAATGTACTAATCTACTTCTAGTAAAAAGCTATTATGGTTCATCTGCCAGATTTATGTGCACACCCTTGAAAAGCTGTTCAGTTAAACAAAGAAAATTTGTTCCACTTCAAGCAAAGGAAACAACAGCAAAGCAAATGGGAAACTAGTTTCCCAGTGTTTGAGAGATGTCATGCACATCTTAGAGACTGATATCTGGTTACAGTTTGTGTAGCAATAATTGCTAGCTATGGCAAGTGCAAATCTTTGATCACATAAGATGCCACCTTTTCCTGATCCTAGGTGGCAATGAAGGGGTCTGCTTATGGGCCCTGATTCAATATGCAAGATATGATAGAGCCACTGCTTTTTAGATATAACATTATGTCAAGAACCTGTTCTAGTGTATTTGTCAGTATCATGTAGTGTTTTAATGTTGTCCTTTGTTAATTGCTGCTAGATTCTGGTCTGCCTAGACCTTAACCACAGTCCCAAAGCATTATCTGTCTGTGGAGGTTATTACAAATAGCACAGACAAATACATTGGCTTTCCAACTCCACCTATTGTCTGAACTTATCCTCAGGCAGCTCTTAAAATATGATCCAGCCTTCCTTGCAATGCCATTTGAGAACTCTTCAAGTATTGAGGTTTCCTTTTATCAGTGTGAACTTTTACTCAGACAGTCAGAAGCAGGAGGGAACAAGAGATTTTCTGACCTTTTCTTTAAGAGATGTTAATGTATATTAAATTTACATAGTGAATAATTCACACAGAAAAAAAAATACCATAATGCACCATTAGATGAAATGTGTTCTGCATTTTATGTGTTCTCTAGTTCAAATAAGAATCATAACTAACTCATGTAAATTACTACAATAACAAATATCCCACTGCTGATGCAGCAACAGTTTGTATTTTTTTTTCCCAATTTCATTCTGCAGGGGCTTATAAAACCTAATCCTACAGGCTGTTGGTCTAAGCAATCTTGCTGAATTAGCAAAGTTGTGAAAGATGAATTGCTGGTTGAATTGGTACTATTGTCCAAAATACATTTAACATTTGCATGTATATTTCATAAGTTCAAAGCTTTTACATGCATTATTTAGTTGAAATCACTGCAATAATCTTGTTAGATTAAAGCAGTATTATACTCTGGGAGAAAATAAAAGTTACAGTTTGTTATCTATTAAAATCTAGTTGAGCTCATCACACCTTACAGAAGTTAGATTAAGGGGGGCCATAAACATCAATAAAATAAATTCTGTCTTATAGGATTGTTACAATGAAAAGGACCAAAGTGTTAGTCCAACTAGACTTCTTAAAAGTTGAGTACAAAATTGTTCTAAAATATGACCAGCCATAAGCAAATGATTTTTTAAGAGAACAGATGAATTCAAAGTGTATTCTATAAATGAATAAAACCAAAGAGCGTGTTTCTGTCAGAGATACCATAAAATTATGCCAAAGCAGACTCTTTGTCCATCAAGCTCTGGGTTGACTACTGAATCCTGAATCCTGAAAGATCAGCATCTTTCTGGGTAACAGGTAGGCTGCCCATTCTAAATAGAGATAATAGAGAATAAACTTGGGCCTTTTGCATTCAAAGTACATGCTGTGGCATCACGCTGTGATCCTTCCCCTAAAGCAGTACACTGTAGTGCCATTTATTCTAACTCTTCTTAGCATTTAGGTAGCCTTCTTCACTGGCAATATTCACTCACAATGTTAATGCAGGATATTTCTAAACCATAGTTTGTTAACAAGTTATAAAACCCTAATTTGTACATAAAGCTAAGCTAGGAATTTGTGGTGGTTTAAGCTTTGGGTGTCATTATGTAATCTCATGCAATGCGATGAGTGCCCCCTCCAAACAGTAACTTCAGTTCCAATATGAGATTTCTTTTGGTATTATCACGGGTCAACTCAGCATTGTCTCATAAGCATAAGGGGGTCTCTCCAGCAAACACATTTCTATTGTGTTTGTGGGATGTCTCATGGGTCACCTGATTTCCACTTCCTCCTTCTTGGGCTTGGGGATTAACAATCTCCATTACCCTTCTGGCACACATGCAAGCAGGAACAGCTGCACTCTTATTTCTGAACATAATTAAGCTTAATGTGCAAATTCCTTTTTTGGTTCATGCTTCTACTCTGCAAGATTGCTGTTTGTTGCTTGGAGTTCTTTTATTAACCTTTAAAAACTCCATCAATTTCAGCCTTCTTTTCAAATGTAATTTCATTTTACGGATAGCAAGAGTTTGTGGGGAGGAGCAAGGATACTCTGCCACCCACAGTTGTAGTAATTGGTGAGTTTGTATTATATTAAGTCCAAAACAATCAAATCAGACAATATCTTAATGTTGAATCAAAGGAGCACCAGTTCAAGGGTAAATCTAAACACAATTCAACATTAATTAAGATAATTTTAATTATCCTCAGTAGATCCTTCATTTCCCCACTGAAATTCCACTTATTTCAGTGGAAAACTGACTTAATTTTCTGCCATGAAACTGATGAGAATATGTTTCATTTTGTTTTGTTTCATTTTATTTATTAAAGTTATTAAATTTATAAGGCCACTCAACTGTACAATATTAATACAATTTAAAAATACAAACAAAAGAACAACAGGTTTCTGGGAAAAAAACACCATCTCCTAACTCCCTGCAAAAGGACTGGCACCCCCAGCAAGATGAAAACCAACCAGGGAGTGATCTGTCCATGTAATGGACTGGGGGCAATGTCTTCCTAATCTCTCCTTTCCTTTCCATGCCATCTAAAATTATTCAACATTAAGGTCTCATTTTTAATTGTTCTTGAGCCAAAGAAATACTGCTTTTTTAATCTATGGTTTTTATCTGTATGACATTTTATATTTATGTAATGGTCTCTTAGAATATTAAAGGTCTGAGGTATCCATCTAAAAGGAGAAAGATTGGCAGAACTGAAACCTGAATTTATTGTTGTTGTTGTTATTTACATGATACCCATATTCTTCCAGAGTAAAATGAATAGATTACATATGTTTAAGTGGTAATCCTAAATCTGATAGGGAGTTGGTAAATTCTGATTAATTAGTCTTCTAAATCTGTTGTTGAATAAAAATGATTTAGAAGGATAATTTTGTTGATTAGTAATTGAAAGCTTCAGTAAAAGGATAGCACTTATTAATTACTACAGTGCCACCGGAAACCATACAGATATTTTATGTAGGATGTCTTGCACATCTTTTTAGTCTAACTGCTGAAGAGATAATTATCACTTGGGATTTTACTCTATAATTTAGCTATTTTCTGGTTTGTTTTTATTTTGTACTACTGTTTATTATTGTGTTTGATTATTTGCTTTATTGTTCTGTTATAAATTAAACCTCTGGACTGAGGTTCCCCCTGAGGTCTGGATAACCCCACCCTGCTGGTATTTTGGATAGACCTGAAGACTTGGTTCTTTGCCAGGCCTTTGGCAAGGGAGATTGCAGCCTCCTTGTGGGCAGTGTGTGTTTGCTTCTTGCTGAGGTCCAGTTTATGCCATCTTTTACCATATTTTGTTCTTTGTTTTTATCATTGTATTATTTTATTGTTCTCTGTGTTTTGATTTGTGAACCACCCAGAGTTATTGGGAGTTGGGCAGTGCCATAAATACAACACAACACAACACAACACAACACAATACAATAATTTAAAAAGTATTTATTTTGAAGTATGTATATATGCATTTTTAGTCTAATACATTTTGGGGGAAATGTGGGGTTTGATTAGGTGAATTAACAAAAGACAAGTTTTTTTTTTTAAGTACTAAGCATCCTGTCATACTTGCCTCTGGCAACAATAAAGAATAGGAAGTATTCTGAATACCTTATCTGGCCGATCTTGACTATCTGATAGAAGGGGTGGAGTCATCAGAGCAAGGAAAAGCTTCAGGCCGTATGAACGTTGTCCATAGGTCAATCCCAGCTGGCAAGTAGGTCACTAGTCCAGTTTTGAATAGACTCTGTCATTGCATTTATTTTCTATGCATACAAACTCTATTTTCTTTTATTTAATTAGTTTGTTAATTCAAATATCACTGTCCAGTTATGAAATTTTGAAAAATAAGCAGTTCACATTTATGAGGTTGTGCCCAATATTTTGGAAGATTCCTTTCCTTTCCTTTCCTTTCCTATCCTTTCCTTTCCTTTCCTTTCCTTTCCTTTCCTTTCCTTTCCTTTCCTTTCCTTTCCTTTCCTTTCCTTTCCTTTCTGAATGGATTAAAAAAACAAAACAACCAGGCTTAGGGCTTACAAGAGAGCATTTGCGTACTTTCCACTTCAGAATGACAGAAACCAAACTCTTGATTTGTGACCATCAAAATTCAGGGGCACATCTGAACAGTTCTCCACGGGCCAACAAAAAGAGTGCTAGGGGTTCCATTTACATTTATAAGTGGAGCTGCAGGTTACCTACCCTGCCTTAAATGATTGGTGTGGAACAAAGTTTATCAAAAGTTTTATTCCAAGATTTTTGTTCTGTGATGGATGTTCACTTACAACAGGTGTGTATATTAGTTTTACTCTTCTAAAAAAGAAAGAAGAGTTGGACTTTGGTGTCACGTAAAGGGTGAACAAAGCAGAAGAACCATCCATGGAAGAAGAAGCAGGGGACCAGCTGCTGTGAGCAGCTGGGTTCCCTGTCTTTCAAGGAGATTTTGCTTTCAAGATACCCATTTTGTTTTTTATCACCATGCTTATATCAATATTCTCAGTTGAATAAAAGTCCTGGAAATTGTTCCTAAGAAAAAATCAATCTCTCTCTCATTCTCTCTCTCCCCTCCCTCCTTCCCTTTCTCTATCTCTCACACTCATGCAGGAATTATGAAATGTAATATTTTTCCCTTCTATAAAACTAACTCTTAACCAGTCTTATGGTCTTCAGACTGGAAATAATAGAAGAGCAGCTGCAGCTTGGAGAAGGCTATCTTAAATCAAGGTGGTACCACAGACTTTTAAAAAAGCACAAATAATTTTTAAGAAACACATTACACAACCTCTTTTGTGGGACAATTTAAGAATATATATTCTCTAATATTATGTACTGTGCCAATCCAAGTGCATCTAAATTATACCTACAGAGACAGATCTATGTGTCGTAATGTCCACATTAAATAAATATCCTATTTAAAAATATTTTAAAGTTTCAGAAACACAGGATGATGAAGATGACCATAGAGGTAAATGCCGCTCGTATTGCCAAAGGCCTTGCAGTGATTTTAATTACCATGATCAAACCATTTCCTTAGATTAATTGATGTTGGGGATTCTGAAACCATAAACCTCTTTATAATTTATTCTGGAGCCAAATAAAGGAACTCATATGGAGATGTGAGCAACCTTTGCCTGCTTCTGCATTTCAGTACTTAATGTTTGGAAAGCTGCTTTGTAGAATTCAACTGGTTAACATGAATCTGGGTCTGGCATACATTCCTTGGACCATTTAGGTCTGATGTTCATCATCAGAGGAAATCAGAAACATTTTCCAAGTGTTCTTAACACGCTGGGTCATATCCCTTAGGTAATTATTAATAGTAATAATATTGTTGTTGTTTAATTTGACAATTCCTTTCATCTTAGCCCATTACCTTAGTAACTACTACCCCCCCCCCCCAACACACCCAAAGGGAAGCTGTGTTTCACCATTTTCCTTCTTGCCACTCTACAAGGTGCTTTGGGAAATGTACGGTAAATCTGTAAAAAAAAAAAAGCTTTTGTGGTCTCAGACCTAGCAAAGCATGCAATATTAATTGGAATTATTAATTGTATTTACTGCCCTAGCAAAGTCTAACCTCATTAATGGCCACTGTAAAGACATGGGACGAGATCTGCCATCTGGAACTTCCCACCTGCTGTCTCTTCTCTTAAATCAAAGGGGCACAAAAAAGATTTTTCTCAGTTTTATTAATCAGCCATTTTCTTACAAGAGTTTGTCTTGTTTTTCTGCACTTCACAAGGAGGCATGTTTTCCAAGCTGCTTTGAGATCTTGGCAGTTAATGGTGCTCTTTTGATTTTTAAATAAGACTCCTTCCTCTGACCGTGGAGTATAAACCTAGCAGGCAAGAGATTGTGTCTTTAAGTTCATCGCTTTCCCCCAGTGCTCATGTTGGAAGGATTGGACTGAAACTTTAAACATTTCTAACCATACCTTGCATATGTATAATTTATAAGCCACACACCGTTTGCTGTCAAATAGGCAATTGATCTGACTTGGATCTTGTTAATTATCCTCCACATACATTATATGTTAACAGATCTCCAGTATACTATGTATCAATATTAATAGGATTATAAAACACTATTGATAATTAGGAAAAGAAAGAGACCAAACCTTTGATTTACTCTGTTACAAATGCCCCCACATCTCCAGATTAAAAAGAGACCACTTTTCATTTAATAATAGCAGATCGCTACATCCATCTTCCAAAATGCTTTATTAAGGGAAACCTAAGATTTGCATCCCTCTGCAAAGGGCTATTTGAAATTGATTATGGAGGTATCATTGATGTGAGAAATTTGTTTCAGAGCCTTATCTAAAGGTAGGAAGAATTAATGGGATGGGAGGGATTTAAGGTGGAGCACTATGCTCTTTGATCCTTGATCTGCAATTTCAATTTTTTTTTCAGTCTGTCAGGCTGTATTTAAAGAAGCAAGTTGTCTTGTTTGAAAGTATATTAATAATGCAATTCTGCCCATCTTGATTCAGAAATAAATCTCATTGTCTTCAATTGGGTGGCTCACAAGTAACTGTACAAAGAACAGTAGCCACCATTCACACGTTAATATAACCCTCTGAATGCAGTCATTAAGAAACAACAATAAGGACCTACCACCATGCCAAGGAAGCAAAGTAGTTAATATATGGCATCCATATATTCTGTACAGATTTTTAAATATTTGAAAATGATGAAAAAATATCTTATTGTTTCCATTATTATGTTTTTCTCCCTGACATTTTGCACGGAAGAGTCCATGGAGCACTGGGGTGGTGGTGGTTAAGTCATGTATGTCACACTGCTGCGATACAATTTCTCCCCCTCTCATACCTGCATCATGATGTCCAGGCATTTACAAAAGGGCAGAGCTTGTACTCTGAGTGCAGCACTGCTTCTGTCATTTTGACAAAAGCCTCCAGTCCTACAGACACCTGTGCTTTTCTACACTTTGCATCATATCCTTGCTGAACATCACCCAGCAGTCCTGTTTTTAAAAGAGATCAGCTTATTTCTAATTTATTAAGTGAAACTCTTGGAAATGGTTTGCATACAAATGAAAGGATATATTTTTAAAGTTTCCCAAATTCAGTAAGGGTGTTGACTTACTTTCACAGCTGCATGAATTGAAAATACGGATTTATTCCAAATTCTTCCTGTCAATAGGGCAAATGAAATCTTATCTAAAACTGGAATGCCCAGGTTCATACTTTCTTCTTCTGAAGTTGGTCCCATTTTCAGAACTCCATGGCAAATGGGGTGGAGAATTGCATATGGCCCCCATTCTCTCTACCTTAAAGAAATTGGCAAAGGCATGTATCTCTTTTACCAGGCTTTTAACTGCTAGTGATTTTATCATTAATGTTTTAATTCGCTTCTATATTTCGCAGTTGTTGATGTGTATGCATTGTTTAAATTGTAAGAAACTTGGGGTGTTGATTTCAAACATGAAGGCAGCAAGTAAATCAGTCCTTCAAAACAATAAATAATAAAAGAAGCCATGACTTGCTTAACTGTGTTTATTGAATAAACCACAATTGGCTGAGCTTAAATGTGTTAAACTAAAACCAAAAGGAAGTATATGCTGAATTAGCAAAATAAGTGAACCATATCAGACTTGCTTTCTTCAGATCCTAGCTTAGTCTGTTGCATATGACTCCTTAGCTTTGTCCACAATTATGACTATAGCCTTGATCTGTTCTAATTTCTTGGCTTGGTCTCTTTCTTGTGATTCTGTGCATGGGTTCACACATCCTGTCAAGTTATGGTTAATTAAATAAACCACAGATGTCAAGGTTTACAAAACATGCTAAATTGAAAGCAAACCAAACACATTTTGGGTTAAGTGTGATGTGTGAACTCATCTCTGACACTGCTGTTGATGTGCACAAATGAATATCAGGATAAAAAGACTTTGTTTATAATGGCTAGTAATGGCTAGTATCTATGAGGAAAAGAAAATATTTGACAGTCTCAATAAAATGCCTCAGTATATCCTTTATAATTTTTTTTCAATATTAGAATAAAATTGAAAGTACTGTATTTAGCAACCTGTAAAGTTGCTAACAAAGCTTGTTTAGACTGGCCCCAGATACAAGGAGCTTATGTGCATGCACATGCACACAGTTTAAAATATTCCTGTTCTAGAGAATTTTAGGATAGTTTGGGCTTTGAGTAATTTATAGGGCAGTGATCTCTTTTGATCCTTAAGTATATTATGCTTTGATTATTCTTGCATTTATTTGAGTTTAGAAAATTAGGGTTTTGGAATAACCGTGGTTTGAAAATAGCCTTCTCTGTTGTTGGGTTTTCATATCTTAAATGCACAAGCCTCTGTTCCAGTTAACTCTTTTAAAAGAGAAAATCATAAAATTAGTTCTTGTTTTACTAAAAAAAATATTCCCAATGATTGAAAATATATTTTCAATCAAAAATACAGTCTTAACTTTGATTACTTCTCCCAACATGTTGGCAATTGGCAGAAGGTGTGATGGTTGGATCAGAGATAGCTCCACTCTAGAGCTGCTGGTCTGGAGCTGCTTGCTTTGATCTTCTGCTGCCTTGGAGAGCTTTATCATAGAAATCGAGAAACTCCTGATTCTGCCTTATGTCTCCCTCAGTTCTGTAGGAGATTCAGGATTTAAATTTTTGCCAAGCCTTCACCAGGAATTAAATCTCCATTAGTTCAGTCTCTGATAACTGCTGGTTAAAAGAGGCAATAAATATTTCATACTTGACTGTGTTGCATTCCTTGCTGTGTTTATTAAATGGAGTTTCTCATAATTCTAGTTATTCATTTAAATAGGTCAGGACTTGGCTGTGATTTAAACAGACCACTGAGGAAATAGCCATGGTTAAACATGGTAACAATATGGATTATTAATTTAATTGGCCAGCTATTACTTGTTTTGACTCTGTGCTAACACATTTAGTTCAGTCTCTGGTGGCCTATAAACCACAAAGGTCATGACTCCAACATTCACAAGAGCAGGAAAAAGAGAATCAGGACTGAGATTATGAGGGAAAATAGAGGAACAGTGTGAGGAAGAAAGAGTGGGAAAGACCAAGGGCTTGCTGGAGGCTGTGCAGGGCAAAGGGGGATTTATTTAGTATCTGAGAAATAATATATCCCTCTAAATCATTGTCCGAACTGGAGTTGCTTTCAGTCAGTATCTCTCTATGGCGATTTGTCTTTTTCATTTTTGTTTAAAGCCTTTAGATATAATGATGTGAAAACCAGAGAATCCATCTTGGTTTTATTTCTTGCTTTTCACTTAGATAATATTAAAAATGATATACAATGTAAACTGTCCCCAGTCAGCTAAATTATATAAATGAACTAGGAAGTCAGTTTTCTAATCATTATTCTTTCCCTTTTTCATAGCATCTTGGCTGAAAATCACTTTGGGATGCTAGTTAGAGACAGTGGGGTGAAAAGGGTATCTTCTGAGGTACATAATAATGGAAGCAAATAAAATAAGAGGTAGAGCAAGGAAAAGGGTAATTTTTTTAAAAGCCCTTGTGAGCTCAACAAAAGCGAGTTGCACCACTGATTGTTTACACAGGAGGCCAGTTGTTCTTACTGAAAAACATACCCATTGACTGTAAACTTGTTCATTTCAACACATCAGGAAAAGTGTGTGGCTCCACACAATGGGAAGCTGAAGTATGGAAGTGTCATCTCCATGTACAATGCCTTTCCTGAGCCACCACAATTAAAGCAGGAAGTTGTCAAAAAAAGCCAAAACCAAATCCAACCAACTAAACAACTAACAAAACGTAAGTTCTTGTTTCATCAGAATTGGGAACTATGGTTACAGATTTAAAACAAGAAATGATCTTACATAAATTTAAACAATAGTTCCTTGCTTATTTGAAACCTAACAGCTATGATTTCCTTATTTGGACCAAATAGGGAACTAGTAAAGGAAGAACATTTTAATGACGAAAAGTATTTTTGTAGATCCGCATAACAATATGATTCTGGCTCATCAGGTCTAATTTGTGAAGTAAGAATATATATTTCAATTATCTGGAATGAGTTCCCCCTGAAATCTACCCTGTTGGCATTCCATAAAGCTTTGAAGACCTGGTTATTCTCCCAGGCCTCGTGTTAGGGTAGATGGAGCCCCTTGCTGGATGTGTTTTTGTCTGTTCTTGGACTGAGTGACTGGATCTCATCTTGTTTTGTTCTGTATTTTTATTGTTTATTTATCTTGAGCTGCCAAGAGTCAGTTTTGAGTCAGACAGTACCTAAACTGAATTGATTAATTAAATAAATAATCATATTAATTGATAAGAATTTCTGTTTTCTTTCCTGTCTTCTGGTTTTTGAATTACCATATAGTGTGTGCAAGCAACCACTTTATAATCACATTGCAAATCCACCAAAATATTAAGACTTGGATATGCAATTCCAAAAGACAGCAAATTCAAATGTAAAATACCCCCTCATTTCTTATCCCCATATTTTTCAACAAATGAGCCCATTAGCAGTTCACTTTAAACACCAGTTCAGCCATATTGCTTTTTAATTTTAAGGGTTTTGTTGTCACATAACCAGATTAAATAAAAGTGTCATGTTTGGGAATCAAAGGGATAAATTACCTGCTATATTTCTGCTACTTCCAACCATGACATAATTTACAGTATATTGATCTAAAATCTCCTTCAGGATCCCGCAAAATTTATTACTCTTCAGACAATAGCAACTTTTCCCCCCCTAAATAAATAAATATTCTGAAGACAATTAATTAAGTAATAATGGTTCAAAGTGAATGGGTCTTAAAGATCAACTCCTCGTGAGTAGAATATAGTCATGTATCCCATATAGGACTGAAAAAAGCTAGGATTTTTTCAAAGTTTGGCCATCTATTTTCATCTTTGAAATATAATTAGGTTTGCATTTATCCTCTGGGAAAAAATCCTCAGTTTTAACTGTTTTTCAAGTGATAAGACTCTGGAATTCTATCCTGTTTAATGGCCTATAGGACTAACTCCTCGGTTAGTCTGATCTAGAAGCCAAGCCATAGGAAGGTGGATTCATATCTAGAATAGGTCTAATAAGCATTTTTAGCAGAAAACCAAGCATTTTCTGCTTCTATCAGACTCTTTTCTGCAATAGTCAAGTATTGCCTTCCTTTGAACACTTCTGGATGCAGGACTCAGATTTATATATTGCCTTTGTTGTCTTCAGCTGGCAACTCTTCTTGCATCATATCTAAATGACAGAATTAGGAATAGAACATACGCAGTCTTTTGTTGATGAAAACAGATTTGAAAGCTTCTTGAGAATTATTCTCAGAGCCACCATATCACATCTCTCCACATTCCTGGTGAATGAAGATCCATATTCAGAGAGTTTCACTCTTGGTCCTTCATTCACATGTTGAAAGCATTTAACATGAGCTTTCTTACACTCTCCAAGAGAACCCAGATAGACTGAACTTCATTTTTCCCCTTATTTTGCAGCCCCTGAAACACCCTCCAATCAAGGAGCTAAAAGTCACCCACCATTTGAGGCTTAAAGATATAATGCAAGCCTTAAAATAGGCTTAGCAAAATTTGAAAAGAAAGGAATCTGCCTATTCCCAATACCACCACCACCCCGCCAAAACCTGGCATTGCACTACCCCTCAAATTTTAAGGACAGTCTCCAGTACTGAAAGATTGCCCAACTGTGCCTTATAGCAATGGAATTCTTAAGACAAGATCTCACTATTGCCTCAAACAGTGAAACTTATATTTCAGTATATTTTAAATATACAAATTTTGCATGTGATGCTTTATGCTCCAAATTCAATCCATATTACTTTCTGGTTTGGTTCTTTGGGATGGTATCAGCATATACATACGTATGTATGTATTTATTTAAAAAGACTTATATAGCCACCCATATTGTAACTATGGCATATGAGAGATTATGGTTTGAAACATAAAAGGAGTAAACAGTAAATGGGGAGTATGGTAGAGTGGATTGAAGGAAGGAAGGTTATGTGTCTCTAAACTAAGAGAAAGGGAAGGTAATAATAGATGTGAATTAAGGTGGCCTGGTCTTGTGAAGTTGATGGATGCATGCAGGAAACTGAAATTGGAGAGTTTGTTGTGAATGAAAGAGCTAAAGAGCATCCCCTGTGCTCATAACATGGTTCAAAATAGAACTTGAGCGCACATAAAGTAGCACATTTTTTTTGGAATCTTTCTGTGGATAAACAAAACAAACATTGATAGAAGCATGGGAAGCAAGTAAAATAGTTGGGCATAGCTGTCTCATGAATTCACAAAAACGTAAGAAGTTTGGCTATTATTGGACCATAGGAAAAGTAAGCCATTGGACTTAAAGCCAACAATCCTGAACAATTGCACTGCTTAGTGCCTTTGCAAGACACAAGTGCCCTGAAATTTGAGTGATACACTATAGATCTACAGCTCAAATATTGTGGCTACATAGCCAAGGTACAGGCTTGTCTGAACTCCAGGTATGGTCTCAGTGCTGGGGCCATCTAAATTCAGCAGTGGATACTTGATAAGAAGTTTCTCATCTGAGTATATAAGCAACAAGAGAATACAGAAAATTCTAGTCCTGTACAAATGGATTCAGACCTAAAGAGAAAGAGAAAAATGGAAAGGCCAGAATGATTGGGAGTGAATGCTTTGCATGCTGAATTATAGGACTCACACAACAGATAGCATTGACTGTGTTGAGTCCTGTGGAAAGTCGTTTCCCCTGGAGTCTAGATTCAAGAGATTTTAGAGAGTATTTGTGAGAACCCAGAAGGGTGTTGTAAAGATGGGGGATAGGTAGGTAGGTAGGTAAAATTTTAAAAGCTCAGATCTAAGGGATCATTTGGTGGCTTCTTTTTGTTCCTGGCTTCTGTACCCATGAAGGATGGCAAAAGCCATACATCCACAAACATGGATAATGAGATTTCCAGAAGGAGAGATACAAAGGATATCCAGGTAGTAGTTTAACCTACTGATCTCTCCCAAGTTGAGGAAATGTCCAGACTGGACTGCATTCCTTGTCAAGTCTGATCAATTTGTAGATGACCTGAGAGCCTTGCTTAGGATAGTGACCGAAAAGCTAGAAGGGACTAAAATTTATTCATAATTATAATTGTTGGCATTATTTAAATAAGCCTTATTCCTATTCATTTTGTTTCATCAGATGAGTTACTTATCAAGGCCTTTTAACACATCAGATACTAATAATTTGCAAAATAACATCAGGATCCTTTAGTTCCTGGCTATGTAAGTCCATTCCAATGAATTATTTTTGGAACAATAAAACACATTAGACAAGATGCTGGAGCATCATCAACAGATGTGATGTATTAAAGCTACAAATGCTAAACTACTCAGCAATACCTCTCCTCTAATGATGTTCTTCTGGCTACATCAGGATAGGCAGCTGAAGAATTGCTATTTTTATTTATTTATATTATTTATTTATTAAATTTATTAGATTAAAAATAGTTGAATTCTGCACCAACAATAGATTCTAAAACTATCAAATTCTGAATGCTAGAAACTTTTCAGGGGAAAATTGAGCTTTCCAATTGTGTAGATTATATAGTAAAAACAAAATCAGATAATCACCTTGCTTTATTTCTACATTTTTTTTCTTGTTCTGATTTATTAAAAAAATATTTCTGCATAGTGTTTTTAGGCAATGCAAACTATCATGAAACCAAAATCCATCCAGTGCATAGAAAATCTTCTCCATATTCACACCCACAAGTCACTCTTGCCTGCCTTTCATTTCTGAGAGTGTATTTAACATTCATAGTCTTTTACACTAAGTGAAATCAGAACAAAATATGATAATTAATCCACTGTGCATTCAAGGATTCAGGTTTGAGCAGCAGATGGGAAAAGTTGTGGATCATAACCCCATGCAATATTTGACAGAATATCAGTCAAATATAGTTCACACATCTTCATGTTTCTGTCAGTCCCTCTTATCTAAAGCTAAAGTGACAAGAACCATGTTAATACTTTTCAAAGGGTAATGCAAAATTTTACAATTATCCCCTTAAACTAGTATCTATTCACACTCATGCAGTGGTCACACTGGATCTGTCCTTCTCCTCCTCCTCCTCCCAGAAGAAATTATATGAAGAGAGAAACTTAAGTCAGTTCTGGACATTGGAACATACAGCCTTAGCAGAATCAGAGATCAGATTGATCTCTCTCCTGACCTGGGCCTCTGATCTTTGTGAATGAGGGTCCTTATTTTGGTAGGTGGTTAGGATTTGACTAAAGCATATGGTTTTGCTTTGCCCTTCTTCCCCTTCTTGCAAATGAATAATCTAGTTATCTTTTATTTTCTGCCTTGATGAGTTAAAGCACCGAGTTTTGTGTCCTACTTTGGTCAGTGAGATTTGCCTCCAAATAAGTGTACATGATATTGAAGACTTAAAATGTGTACCTACCTTCACTTAATGAGGTTAAATTGAGCAGGTTGCTATAAAGCTTTTCTAAATGTTTCATTCCAGTTTAGGATTACCTGTCCATAAGTAATGCTCCACTTGTAAAGTCCCACCTCAGTTTTTCCTCTGCTTTAATTAAGATACTGTCTTTTCTTTTTCATAATTTTACTGGATATCCACCCATTTTGTTTATGGTCTATACTTTGTAAAGAAGGAATACAGATAACTAGAACATTACTTTCTCTCTGGAATTATCATTCTTTTCTCACACAGTTTTATGAACAAACCAGATGATATCACTGCCAACTGATTGTGTCAATATTGCCATCCCTTTTTCCAGATCTACATTGCATATATTATTGAAAATGCAATTGAAGTTAGAATGATCTGGTTCCCCCTGGCTTCAGCCATACAGTGGTTTCTTTGTTTTTCATTTAGCATTATGTTTGAACTGGGCTACAGTTGTATAACACTGCATTACTCAGGCTTTTAAAGAATCCTGTATTTTTATTTAAAATCTTCTGTCTTTGTGGCTTCTCTTTCAAATTGCTGCTTGGATGATAGCTTACTAAAGATGTTGGTTAGTTCCTGTTTTCCATTATAGGATAACTTTACCTACTGACACACATTTTATTTATTAGTTTATATATTTATCAAATTGTGTGCCAGCTTGATTATTGAAGTAATGCTGGGCAGCTTACATGTCAGAGAAAGAGGGGATGACAGTATTGACACAATTGGTTGGCAGTGATTTTATTTGGTTTGTCCATAAAATTGTGTTAGGGAAGGATAACAATTCCATGTTAGAAATAATACAATACAAAACAAATATTTGTAGTAACTTTATTGATTAGTCAAATGACCATATCAGAAAGTTGATCATCAGCCACTATAAGATATAAAATATAAAATATGATACCATAAAACAGCTAAAATACAGTAAAATTAGCTAAAATATACTATGGTAAGATAAAATACGATAAAATACAGTAGGGTAAAATAGAGATAAAATTGTAAGATAAAAATGCAAGATGTAATAAAACAAGTAATAAAATACAGAAACAATGTGAATTTAAATGAATTCATCACCTTTACATGCCACCCCAATGTGTTCTATAAATTGTGTTCTCAGTTGGACAGCCCTAACTATAAACAGTTAGTTTATAAACAGTTAGTTCTACTGACCACATACGTATTTGTGCCCTGGAGGAAGTAACATAGTCTTTAGTTACAATCCCAGTATGTGGTTCTGTCAATCAGTCTGAAGGTACTGAGCCCTTGCTGAGGCATATAGTTGGCAGTTAAATAGGACATGTGCAATGTCTTCTACTTCGGGTGCTCCACAAACACATGTCCTCTCAAGGTAAGGCACTTGGTGTAATCGTCCGTATTTGACCATAGAATCTAGCTGCTCAAATCTTGTTCTAGTAAGAGCTATCCTATGGTATTGAGTCAGACCCATTGTCAGGTATTTTTCTATTTGAAAAATATATATATATATATATATTACAAAACAAATAATAATGCATAGCCACAAAACAGGGAGGATAACCAATTCAAAACAATTATAACAAACAAGAATAACTATCAAGGGGTAGATCACTTCACTCTACCCAGGCCCTGCTGGAGGAGCCAAGAGGACTTACAAACCTCAGGGGGATACTGTTCTACAGGGCAGCCACAGCTATAGCCTCTGTCATTTAATGGTAATAATAAGAATTCTACAATTTAAAAGGAAATTGAGATGAGAAAGCCAATAACTAATGACTGCCCTTTTGGTGTAAGACCAAATTAATCAAGGACAAATAAAGGGAGCTTAATTAATAATTAAGGCCATAATGGCAATGGTAACAATGAATAGCAGACACTGCAAATAGGGGAATTTTTGTCAAATGAGACTTTGAATAAATGTTATAGAAACCATTTTCTGTGGTTGGATAATGCAAGTGCACATGATTTTCAATGTGAAACAACCATTCAATTCTTCTTTAGCTGACTGAAAACAAATCAGTGCCTCAGAACTTTGAGGACACTAGTGGGGAAATATCTACAGTACATAGGATCGTGTCAAAGAAAATAGCTTTGTATACACATGCAGCTGGATGTATACACAAGAGCCTTGTACGCAAGCTTGATGAAAATAAGTTTCATTTTTTTCTTGGCATTTATTTCAAGAAAAAATCATAGGACTGCATGTTTAAATCACAAACAAATGCGATTGAACTCAGTGGGCTGACTTTTGAGTAAACATGATGGGGATTGGACTGTAGAATGTGACTCTCATCTGACTAAATCTGGTTTAATCTGAATTCAAACTCAGTCAAGAAGTGAATACTCAAAAATATGAAACAGCTGTGAATAAAACAATCCACTGAACTGAGAATAAATACCGTCCAATAAAATAATACATTGTATGTGTTAATAGCTATGTAAGATAAATCTTAGTTCTATTAAAATACATTTTATCTGATGAAAGTATGGAATCTATTTGACAAACTCACAGAGAAAAATAAAAAAAAAAGTTTCCTTTATCAAATGACATTTGTAACTTTAATAAAAATTGTTGATCAAACCATACTATCTCTCTCACCACCATAGCCTCTTGTAAGCTGACTTACAGCATTGAAACTACTTTCCTTTCTGTGTGTATGATATTTACTACTGCTGTTTGCATTTCAGAGTGATCACTTAGTTGTTTACAAATATCACAAAATAAAACTGATTTGGGATTGGCATGCATTTCAATTAACAAGTGAATAGCTACTTTCTAGCTTTCATTTAAAAATAAATTGTAGTTGAGTGTGATGCTTGGTATTAATAAAAGGGTATAAATGTAATTTGAGCATTTTGAGTTTATCCCCCTTCAGACAGTGACTCATGTCATGGTCATTTCACAGCTCGACTATTGCAGTGTGTTCTACACGGGACTACCCTTGAACACTACTTGACCATGGCATACACTCCCCGCTCCCCCGCTCCTGTTCACAACATCTACATGAAAGTACTGGTTATCTCGTCAGTTTGAGGTATGGTATCACCAATATGCTGATGATACCTAACTCCACCCCAGGCTACCCAAGTAATGCAGTCAGTACCCTGTTCCAGTGTCTGGAAGCTGCATAGATCTAGATGGGGAGGAAAAGACTTAGGTTCCATTCTGACAAGACTGAGTGGCTATGGATATTTGGGCTCCTTGGTCCTGGGGAGCTTCTGTATTAATCCTGGATAGAGTAGCTCTTTTCCATTTAAATCCAGTGTATAATCTAGGGGTCATCTTGGGATGCACAGCTTGTGGCTAAGAGGGCCTTCAGACAAATCTATCTACTGTGCTAGTTCCTGGATTGAAAGATACCCCAGACAGTCACTTATGCCCTTATCACCTCACAAATTGACTATTGTAATATGTTCTACATAGGGCTGCCTTGACAACAACAATTCCAATTGCAATTGCAATTCAGCGTACTGGTTATCACCTATAAAGCTCTTCATAGCATAGGGCTTGGTTATTTGAGAGACTACCTATCTCCAATTGTTTTTGCCCTTAGAATGACTAAGATCCAGCAGAGTGGTTGAGCTTTGGGTCCCCTCACTTAAACAATGTCATCTATTGGGGCCTTAGAGATATGCTTTTCTTTGTCTGCCTTCTGATATAGTATCCCCCAGAGATCCACATGGCTCCCACTGTGATGATGTTCCAAAAGACACTGAAAACCTGGCTATTCTCCCTTGTCTTGGGACAGGGTGGTTGGTGAGCCCCTCTAAGATTTTGTATTGTAAGACTCTGTTTCTAGATGCATATTATCTGTTATTTTTTTGGTTTATTATTATATAAAGCATTCAGAAATAGTTGGAGTCATGTGTTCCCTAAAGCTGTGCAAATAAATAAATAAGTAGAAATAAATAAAATATAAGCATTGAAAACCTGTTGGCAAAAAGGGACATAGCGTAATTCCTGAACACTATGCATTGAATATACTTACTTCTTAAAATACTAGTGTTTATAACTTCAAGATACTTACTATAGAGAACACAAAAAGCTATGTTGTGTGGACCAAAATGCAATGTTACACAAATCTATTAGGCATGTACCATTGCTTTTAAAATTTGTGGAAGCAATACATTTTCTCTAGACACATAAAGTATCTGGGAAAGCTAGAATGCAATTATGTGCAATTTTAAAATGACCAAAACCATTTAGAAACTTGCACATGCATTTGATTCATGCTTTCAGTCTCATTGTCCTTTTTAAAAAATGTTTTTTTTTTAGACACTGTTACTTCTATTTTCAGTTTATGATGCTTCTTTTTATTCATACAGAAATCTCTGCAATTGAAACATTGAAACATTCCCTTGGGTAGAATTTTTAAAAAAGAGACAGCAAAACCAAATAAAACAAACTTTAATCAATAGCACCATGTAGCTGTAAATTTAAACTCTTTATTTGCAAAACTATTATTTGTGATTAGAATTTAATTTATTTAAGATAATTAAAGTTCATTCTTGAATGAATTTCCTTGCTTGAGATAACACTCTTTAGTAAAGAGAAAAAAGAAAACAATGGCTATACATACAATGACTAATACCAATGGAAAAGGGTGTGACAATTTGAAATATTAGTGACCTAGCTATTGGAGTAGATTTCAAACTTATCTTAGCAACCATGAAGAAAGGAGATGATTGTTGAAACATTTATGTGCTATTTTCTCTGGATTACTTTGCTACACTATATAGGCATCTCTTAGGCTTAAAAGCTTTTTGTTATTCATCTATCTAAAGGTGCCCATCATTGTGTTTTTTAGTTAGTTGTATACAAAATAAATAGTGTACTGCTTGACTGTAGCAGCAATTGCCAGAAATGATTTGCTACTGTGTGGCAAAGACTTTAAAAAAATGCTGGTCAAGGAAATGGTATGATATAAATTGCTCATCTATTCAGTTCTGCCTTTGTGCCACGCAGAACGCTTTAGAAAAGAGACACAGCCCTAGGACCAGAGTAACCCAAACCCCATTAAAGATGCATAGGGAGGTTTTCCCAGCCTGCGGTGCTGGGAGTTACATGCCAAGACTCTGTTAACAACAGTAATTGTGCATATAATTTCCTTTGTGTTGCCCTGAAAACTCCCCCATCACACAATTAAGAACCAACCTTACACTACTCACCACCTATTATCATTTTATTTTATGTCTAGGAAGGAAAATATACAAAGATCATTCCTACTTCCTTACGTTCGTCTTCTGTGGCATGATATTGGCAAGGAATGAGTAAATCAGATAAAAGAGAGACCAGACCCAAAGGTCATTAAATACGCTGTAGCAGTGAGTTAGAGTGTGGCACAATAAATTCTCCTTGTATATTAGTCTATAATATCCAAATTAAAATATGCTCACTGCCAAAATACAAGCCAGCAGATAATACACTTACAAGACAACTAAACATTGTCTGGAAAAGGATGAAATACAATAGATCACAGAAGCACAAAACACACTTCAATATTCCCTATATATCTTTCTTCTTCCCCTTTGTCAAAATTTATTTTTCTGTGCATTCTTTTCTGTCTTTGCTTTTGTCTTTTTGACCTTCTTTTAAAAAAATCTTGAACAATAGCAACAGAAAAAGTGGCAGCAGCACTAACATAATCCATCGTAGGCCAAGTGAAGCCATGAAGACAATGCAGTGATATTAACATAGGGGCAGGAAATGAAGAAGTGTGGTGATCTTTTTGAACTCTTCCTTAAATATTCAGACATACACATTGCTTTAAAACAGCAAGCTTTTTTTTTCTTTCTCCATCTCCAGACATTGCATCATCAAAGGAGGGAAGTGCAGGGCAAAACTAGAGGAATGTATCTGTTTTACAAGTAGAAGTGAAAACTGAATTATGAAGCAACAAGCCAAATCATAATAGTTCAGAATCAGTTATTTACCAAAACAAAAAACAAAACCCCCGCTATCAAGCTCCTTCTCTAGTATCAGTTGTTCACTGCAACTGGTATCTCTCATTTCAATCCATGTTATATTGCATCCTTCTCCAATGCTCTCCAGAGGGGTTGGACTCCTATCATCACAATAACATAACTACAATCCTGTAGTAATCTACTCTGGGTCTGCAAATTGTGTGAGGAATCTCCAGTGATAGAAAAGGCTCCTGGCTATAGAGATTTACCCCCTCCTCCCTCCCTCCCTCCCTCCCTCCCTCCCTTCGCCTCAGCCTAACCATCTTCACAGGCTTATTCTGAGAATAGCAGATAAGTTAGAAAGAAACATGTAGATCGCCCCAATTTTCTTGATGACAATGCACACATTTCAGAATGAAAACATAAAGCTAAAAATAAATCATGTATAGGTCTTTCTGCTGATTGGATAGAAGTCACATGCAAAAAGGAACCTACAGAACATATAAATAATGGTAAGAGCCATTTATGAGGCCAATATAGCCAAAATCTATTCAAAGCAAGCAGCAGTGCTCTCATGCTATAATGGTATGTGGGAATGACCTTGGGAAATTGGGTGGGGGGGAAGAGATGCTGCCTAGGTAACGATCAGATAAAAAGGGGGAGAGCCTGCAGCTGCATAACAGGCAGAGAAAGAAACTCAGAAGGGAACCTCCCTAACTTATCAAGCTGTAGAAAGAGACAGTGGGACATTTTTACTTTCTGACTTGCAAGTGTCTGTTAATGTAGCCTTACAATAAAGTAGAATTAGCTCATCTGCTTGTATTTCCTGTCTGGTCTACCTGGGAAGGCTGACCAATGCACACACTCCAGCCCTCATTAATACATTTTATTTCATTGACTTCAAAATTCACTAATGCAGCTGCTTTGGGAGCCTTTAGCTAATTCTGTTTATTGGGGCTCTTGTCCTATTAGCACTATTGACAACAAGATTTAAGATAAAATATGTCAAGCTGTTTAAAGTGGAAGAGATATACAACAGGTTGAAGAAGATGGTGAGAGACAGGTAAAATTATTTTCTAATCACGATACGTCTATTGTATTTTAAGTTTGCCCTTTCTCAATTTTTTAAAAACAAAGGCTAAGTTAACAGACTGTACTAAACCATTTTTAAAAGGTATTATGTTAAAACATAATGTCAATCCATAATACATTTTTGATAAATCACAAGTGTTGGTTCATGCGGTGCAATAAACCAAAACAAAATAAATGACATTTGACCAAGTCAATAAGCTTCATGACTGATTAAATGTTGCACCTGAGTTTCCTATATTTAGATTTAATAGCTTACCTTCTACATTTAGAGTAGACTTCCTGATATCCTCCAGATGTTTTAGACTACAACTCCCAAAATCTCTTGAACTTGACCCTTCTGGCAGGACTGATGTGGCCAAAGTTCAAAATACCTGGTTTAATTATCTGGACACTGGTCTCTGAGCCTTTTTAGTTTCTTTATCACTGAGACACTTCAGCCAATATTTCATGTCTGAGTGGTAGTAGAAAATAATTACAGGGATGAAAATATATGTATTTTCTAGGCCTTATAGGATAATCCCTAGTACATGAACAGACATAGCTTGAAACCCACCCAGGAAACTCAATGAATCCCCCATAATTAGAGGATGACATCTCTGGGTCCATTCCATCAGTCCAGGTCCCAGTTTCCTAGTGCTGAAGTAGCAAGATTTCTGTTTCCCCAGATCACCATCACAACAAGAAACTGGACCTTGATGCAGTCAAAAGCACACAGTGATGCTGTTGACAGGCTGGCTGGAGATTCAGTTTTTGGTAATGCTGTTAGAAAATAGATTAAACTCATTAAAATGCAGTTTACATAAAAGAGGAAAAAATCTGATAGAATTCTGTAGAAAAAGGATCATATAATACTGGTAAAAGAGATTGATTAAAACAACATGTGTAAGTTAATATGCACAGATGCTAAAACCTACAAAGCTTTTTAAAGAATTGTATATAACACTGATGACTAAGTCACATGAGATCACACTCAAAAACTTGATAATGGCATGTATCCCATCATGAGGGGAAATAGAAAACACTGATATCTTGCTCTGTTTTGTGATTCTCCTGGAAAGAAAACTAGCCATCTCTGGTGAGATATAGATGTTCTTGGTGAGGCAACTCATATATTTGAACATCAGGCAAAAAGAAGACACAGAAGTTTAGCTGTTTGTGTGTCAAACCACAGGGTGAATGAAATGTTTGCACTTTCTATTCTTCTTTCTCTCCTTGCTATTCTCCTCCATGACTATGCCGAGCCACTCAGTTTTTCACTTCAGTTTTCTCTAAGCCACTGTAACTCTCTGCTTGATTCATCCAGTATATGTCTCTTTTTAAGTATGACTTTTTGAAACTAATACACATCAAATGTACACACCCCACTTTCTCTTAAACATTGGTGCACCATAACCGCAACTGTTAGCATTTTATTATATGAAGTATTTGAAAAGCATTTGGGGCTGTTGGAAAGGTTGTTCAGGAAAATCATTGAAGAGCTGCATAACAATTTTTCCCTGTTAAATCAAAACTAGAACTACATTCTAGATTCTCTCACTTTGGTGTGGACTTTGAATAAGCATGGTGCTTTCTTCTGTGCAGTACAGTATAAAAATGCAGACCCAGTATAATTAGAATTTCAGGCATGACCTGTGGGATCTAGTGATTTGGACATATTTTATTTAACCAGCTTAGTAAAAGGTAATATTCAGCAGCTGTGATCTATAGCAGAATTACAATTTTCAGGGTCAAGGAGGGATTTTGATATTAGGAGGTTGGGCAGAATTGCTGTAAAATCTCATGAGCTGTCGTTAAAAATAAATGAGAAAATAGGTTATCCAAGAGTCATTGTAAGGGAAAAATCAATAGGCAGTGTCTATTCACTTGGGCGATCAAAATCCTTGAAATTTGAACAAAAGTTTCACGTTTAGTGGGCTATAGGTTTTGAAATGTAAGTATGGAATGCTCAGCGGATACAAATTCATTGTGTTCTGCATTCAAACAAGAGGGAGCAAATCTTTTAAAGATTTACTGTTTTCTCCTCTTGGTACTGGATATTAACCACCAAATTAGACATGTAAAATAGTTTCCAATGAAACTTCAGAAGCAATTCAGGTTGTTGATAAAAATTTCCCTCTTGAAAAATATTATATTCATCAATTCATCCTCCTCTGACTATATTAGACTGTTTATTTCTGTATAATACCACACAAGCACACTCACATACTGCCCTTTATAATAATAATAAGTAGTAAATTCCTCAATTTTTCTATACTAAGAACCAGCAAAATAGAAAACACAGAGGATAGAAATGAAAAATATTGATAAAATTGCATGTAATGGACAAGTATGTATAATTCTTCAAACTGACTGTCTGCTACAACACAGATGTTCAAAGCAATAGCAGGCTTTTAAATATAAATGAGTTTAAATTTACCTTGTGAGTTTAACTATCAGAAGAAGAGAGAACAGGATTTTTTTAATGTCCATAGCCTTCCCTTTTACGTGTGTTGCTAGATAGGATGTTCATACTTCCCTATACATACACTCAGATAATCTTGAGTAAATTATTTTTAAAAGTATTTCTGAATTTTGTGAGCTAGTTCCCAAATACAAGACTCTGCTTTCATTCTGTAGGCAACATAGTGAAGAAAATACAGATTCTCAGCCTTTCCTAATCAGTCCTCCAGATACATTGGGCTACAAGTCCCATTATTTCCAGCTAACATGGCCATTTCCCCCCCTTTCTTATTGTTTTAGGACTGCATCTTTATCTTTTGACAAGAAGCCAGGGTGGGATAAAATCACTGCTTCTGTATATAATGCATTTCTTTTGGAACTTATTTTATTTAAAATAAATATATACCCTCAGGAGAATAGGATAAAGAATAACACACTATAATTTTTGTATCAAAAGCGTATTTTACACAGGCAAATGTAAGGAAAGGCAATTTCTCATTTGATACACTTAAAACAAAAATCAATACATAACTACATATTCCATTTAATTCAAAGAGATATCTAAAAAGCCTCACCTTAGACATGCTATGAACAGGCAAACATAAAATGCAAACTTAAGTTTGAGAAGAAATCAAGCTTTCCATGTAATACAGCAATATCTAGCAAGTAAAACTGTGGCCCTGACAGGTAAATTTTGCCTCAGATGGAATGGAAGAGATAAATGAAATGAACTTTTCCTTGCCATGTGCCATGAACACATACAGTATATACATGAGAAGGCAAGTAATTAGTTTTAACTAAAAGTGGGGAAATTGTATTGTTGACTGAGAGTTAGGCAGAAAAACATTTTAAATGGAATCTAAATGCCTTATGGTATTCCCCGCTTCCCGCTCCAAAATTACTAGATAAATGTAATCTGCTTGTCATTACAAACCATGAAATTATCATTCCTTGGAATGGATATTTATCTCTCTGTTACATACCTAAAGGTGATTAATTAACAGCTC
Source organism: Candoia aspera (assembly GCF_035149785.1). NCBI lineage: Eukaryota > Metazoa > Chordata > Lepidosauria > Squamata > Candoiidae > Candoia > Candoia aspera. The sequence continues at coordinate 54,989,871 of NC_086158.1, read as the reverse complement.
TTTCAGCAGTTAACATTTCCGTATACTAGTATTGATTAAAATGTAATTGCAGCCATAGTTATGTTGGTTGGCTAATAATCAACAGAAGTATAATTGCAGCCAAAAGGAGCAACTTTAACAAAGTACGCTGCTCAGAAAAAGAAGCACATTTTTTATTGCTATGAATGCTGATTTGTCTTTGGCTCCCATTTCAATACCAAAATTATTGGAGTGACAGATTTCTGGAGAAAGCTTTCTGGAGAAACAGAATTGTGGGAGAAACCCTAACTTCTTTAAATCAAAGAGAAATTTTTATTGGGGTACCATGGAAGTCAAAAATTTCACCAAAAACAGTGAGTTGGAAGACCCTTCTCAGGGCTGAAATAGTGTTTGAGAATTGGCCCATGGGGCAATATTGAGGCTCCTGAGTGATATAAGATCTCACACAATAAGCTATAGCTATGGCTGAGCTACCGTGTCAAAGGAATATCAGCATTTTATTTGCTAATTTTAATATTTGCATTTTATTTATTAGCCATTTTATTGAAAGAAACTGGGTCTGCACATTACATTAACCTCTTGTTCCAACCATCCCTTTCCTCTGTTGATATCTACTCTATCCATTCACTCACCATTATATATTACTGAATTATTACAGTCGCTTGCTTTGTTCTGAGCATGTGATATAATACATGTTGTTCCATCATCTATCCTTGCACTTAAGAGCGTCTTGCACACATCAGAATTGTTGTGCATGAAGCTGCCTGAAAATAAAGTCATGTTTCATTCTTGTTAAAATGGAATGAAATTACTGGTGCCAGGCAAATGTATTCGTATTGAGACAAGAAATTAGCCTATAAACAGACTCATAAATATACTGTAATTTAGTCTTCCCCACAATCAGTAGCCTGTCTGGATATGAAGGGTGGGGATTTGAAGAGTTGAAGTCCAGCAGATCTGGAGATTACCTTACTGGGAGGGCTAAGTATAAATTGCTTAATTTTTAGTTGAGTATTTCTAAGTGATACGTGATCTGCTTGTTTCTGTTTTTCTCTATTTTATTGTACCTTTTTCTTATATTTTACTTTGCTGCTAGTGTAAGCCAACTTGAAAAAGGCAGAAACAGATTTAATGAGTGATCAGTTTTTATGTGTGATGTTTTTGCATCCACTTCTTTAGCAAAAATGTGATATCTATGCCTTTTTTTCAGTCATATTTGTTTTCTTGACCCTTTTGCACAATCTAGCTTTGCTGACAATAAATGCTAGATAAAATTATTCTCACTTAGATTATATGTACATGACATCTAGAAATTCAGGAACAATAGACACCCTAGTCAAAGATGTTCACAGAGAAATTAAGTTAACAAGAGAAATGTGAAATGAAAATATTTATAGTTAGAAATATCATTTTAAATACATAACATAAAATGCACATATGTGTTTTACATAACTTGCTGTAAAAAATGGTGAGAAGGATCCAAACTGGGAATGAATAGAATTTCTCTTTCCACTTAAGTTGCATTTCCAATGAAAATCCTTCTAAATCTTTTTGTTCTAAGCAAGGGAAAATAGTAGCTTTGGGAGAGATCACAAACATATTGTCTAATCTTGCTATGAACAGGCCTGACTCTGGCCTTCTGGAAGGCCTTGAAGTCCTGCCTATGTGCCAGGGCCTGAGGTCCCAAGTGTGTGAAGTGCCCCATTTCTTGGTTGTGCTGACACTGATGGATTGTAATATCTCTTGGCTGCTATTTGTATTTAATTTCTTTTTGTATTGTATTTATTGTTTGCTGCCCAGTGTCACTGGTTTGAGATGGGCAGCTTTATAAATTGAGTAAAAACAAACAAACAAACATATTACTGTAATCATCTTCAGAATCTGACAATCACAAGTTAAATTCATAATTCTGAATGAAGTTAACCAAGTGTTAACATATTCAGCATGTTAACCGGCTTTCATATATTTGGACATGTTGATATACAATGCATAGCTTACATAATATGTAAAATTTTAGTTTAACCTGGATCAAAAACTAAGAAACAATTATCCTAGTATCTAAGAGAATGCCCAGTTTTTAGGTTTCATTACAATTTCTTCTTAAACTTACTAAATCAGGAACACAGGAAAACCCAAAGAGTTTAGTTGCTGTCCTAATCTAAAATTTGTCTCACCTATAAATTTACAAAATAGATTCAGAAGTTGCATACAACTTGCTTCTTCTCAATTTACTTTTGAATACCATGTATAAAAGGAGGCATAGTACAAGTTGTGAGATTAGTATGTGCCATAAGACCTTGAGATCCATTAAAAGCAGCTTAATAATTCTATGTTTCTAAAAAGACATGTTTTATATTAGTTATTTTGTGTTCTGAACTGCATGCTAGTACTTAGTAGACCAGGGAAGACACCTTATTTTTAACCAAATAACAATGCAACTCACAGTAACAATGCAAGGTTGCTTATCTGTAACTATGATTCTTCATGCAACCATCTGTTCATTCACATATATGGTCCTACACAGTCACAAATCTGGAATATTCTATAGGTAAATTTATAAGGGTATTATCTTTCTGTGTCTGTGTGTTAGATAGAGAAGCTCATCATCCCTATCTTCTGATGGCCTTGCCACCTTGTTCTATTCCCAAGGACTACCACAGTGGTCTTGAAACCACAAAAAGAATTGTTTCCTTTATAATTAGGAGCTGAATTACCAAGTTGGTAGTTTAGGATTTTGTACTTCTGGATATAACATTGCAGAAATGAGACACAAATGCTGAAAGTTCCAACTGAATAGGTAAGGTAGATTCATGAATCATAATGATATCCTTGATATGGAGTCTGTCCAGTTGAGGTTTAATTTGTCTATATGAGGATTAGTTCTCACATGGTTAGAGTAAAACATACTGATATCAAATTTATCCATTACCAAAAAAATATATAAATGGAAAAGAGAGGGCCATCTAGCCCATAGCATAATATTTACAGATAGAAGAGACTTAAGGATTTGAAATCTACTATACATAGTACTTGAATTAGATTCACAATAGTTGCTGGAATTCTTTCATAATGGCTTCTTAGCTTTTGTACAATAAATGTTACATGTGGAATTGTTGGGATCTCATGTGCCTGTTTTAATTGGTTTTACTCCAGCCTGACAGGATGAAGCCTGACATTCTATGGCCCTGGTGATGAATAAGATTGTGTAAAGAGGATCCCCAATCCCAAGTAGGAAAATACACATCTCAACTAGCGACTAGTCACCACTGCTTGACAGCAATACTAACTGCATTATTAATGACCTCTAGCTGCAAACAGATCTTTTGAAGAATGCCTCACCAGGAGAACAGATGACAAAGTACTCATAGTCTGAGCATCCATTTGTACAATGAAGTGTACCTTGGGTTTGGTGCATTGGCTAAAGCATTGCCCTTGTTTGGCATGTGGACCATATGCTGTAATGTTGTAATGCTTTAGTAAGATAGAGGAAAGTTGACAAGTGAATGCTGCACTGATTGTTACTATAAAATGTGAACATCAAGTTATCCAGAGTTACCTGGACCATTTGATTCATTAGCAGTGGTTGAAATGTGTGGCTGAGCCCATATCATGGCTATGCTAATTGCTGTTGGTTGGTTTTTCTCAGCTGCTATATGTATTATTTATGACTTTGTTATATTTTTTTTATCTCATTTTTACATACTGTTAGCCACCATGAGCCATGCATTTATGATTGGCAGCCATATACATTGAATGAATAAATAAATAATTTTTATTTTAAAAAAGCAGGTTATATAAAAGCCCAAAACTTCAGACCATTTATATGTATTCAGGATGGGTCTTGAGACTGATGTTAGCCCTTCAAGGTAATCCAGACAAGAAACACAACCAAGAGCTTTAGCACTCAATATCTTTATTGTAACATTACATTAACAGAATCTTGCAAGACTGAAAGTATTTCTCCCCTCCTCTCTTTTTAGTCTCCAGAAAACTAGGGAAGGTCCCTTCTGAAACACTTCCCATGCTTTTCCCCCACCTGTGGACTGAGCTGCCTCTTATCAGACTGTGGCCTAGGTCTTCCTCCGGTCTCCCAGGGTCATTCCCACATACCATCACAACCAAGAACCTGAACTTCTCAGGGATGCACCACAACACTGTTGTTCACTCAACCAGCAACCATTGTCACAATAGTAGAAGAGTCATGCAGGATAAGATTTCTTTAATAAAATTGCAAAACTAATTCACAGTGAATCAGGCTGTTCATTTTCAAAGCCAATATTTTGCTTAAACATACAATTATGTGAAGGATGTATATTTTTTCTAACTGATTAACAAAACATCCTCAGTCATTTTAGTAATTTTGTTTTCAAGCCAGTTAAATTTCTTCCATAATGAAATACTTCATAGAAAGAAAAGGCGGGAAGGGAACAAAGCCTTAAGCATGTATAAAAACAAACAAACAAACAACTGTCAAAACCTATTGTTGGAACATCTGGCTAAGTGATCAACCAAATATAATTTTGAAGTCTTCCATCTATCATGGCTGATATTTTTATTCTGTAGATAGATATAGATAGATGATAGACCAGATTCCTAAACATTTTCAGTTGGTACTCCTAAAAAACCTATAACATGCTAATCAAGCATCTTAGAGAATAAAATTAATATTAAAAGTACAGCAAGCAAATATAAAGTAGGGCTAACTTCCAAAAGGTTCTACAGTACTGCAAAGAGAAGCTAAGTAGACATTCAAAGAAAAGACTTCCAAAATATATTGATTTAAGAAATATGTAACACACAGTGCTTATCTTAAAAAAAAAAAAGACACTCAAAATCTATATACTTCATACAATGCTTGAAAGTCATAATTTCATAGACATTTCTTTCTATTCTCAGAATGATTGCTGTTTGCTGCTTCCATATTGATCCAAATAGCTTACTTCATTTGCCTTCACTACAGCTCCCAATTGCCACTACAAACAAACTTGTAGATCAATCTTATTTTCAAAAGTATTAGTGATTAAAGATCGTTATGCACTGAGCACATCATCTCCAGCCACTACATTGTTTTCTTAACTGGCAATATATGAGCAAAGGTGTTCATAAACATGTCTGTGAAAGGGAATGAGCGAGAAAGTTTATTTCACTTGGGTCATGTAAGAATTGCATGGATGCTTCTGATTCCATACACTGAGACCTAATCTTTAGGCAAAGTCAAGGCATTGCTTATTTCATTAATGAGGCTAAATTTTTGCTTAAACCACAATCTAATTTCACCATAAAATAGTTTTAGTATCTGGCATCCTTGGGCAGCTGCTGAAGTTCTTGTGCCTTGATAGGAACAGCCATTTACTGCTCTCCCTTTCAGAAAAAAAGATAATATGAGGAGCCCTGAGTGGTTGCCTCTATCACAGTTGTACCTTAACATAATTTCCTATAATGTCCTATTAGTGACATGCTCAACTGAGAAAGTAGATTTTTATGTAATGATAAACAGCAAGTAATTATTATGGTTGCTGTTGTCATTAAAAAAGCAGATAACTTATTGTGGAATTTTTCTGCCAAATGACAAAAACAATGCTGCTCTTTGTCAGTCAGAAAAAGATCTTGGAATGGCCAAGGCACCCTTTAATGTTATTCTGAGAAAGACTGATAAATTTATATACAGGTATTCCTCACTTACCAACCACAATTGGGTCTGGCAACTCCGTCACTAAGCTCCGGGGTTGCTAAAGGAAAAATCTCAAGACCATGCTGGACTTACAATGTCACTTCTGCTTCCAGCATTAAGTGAATCACTGCAGTCATTAAGCAAGACATTATGTGATCGCAACTTGCAATTTCACTTCCACATTCTCCATTAATTCTGCTTGTTGGAAGCCAGTTATCACACTTGTAAATGGCAATCACATGACTGTGGGACCCTTCAATGGTTGTAAATGCTGCCAGGTGCAAAGCACCTGAATGGCGATCATGTGATTGGAGGATGCTGCGATAGCTGTAAATGTGAGAATTGGTCACAGAGCTGTTTTTTTAACTGTCGTAACTTCAAATAGTCACTAAACAAGGCAGTCAGTAAGCAAGGACGACCTGCAATGGGGTTCCTAGCATCTCATGTTGCTTAGAGCGCCACTGGTGCCCTCCACTCTCTCCAGATAAACTCTTCAAAACATCCAAAGCAGACAAAGAATAAATTCTGAAATGGAATCGGAAAGCAATATTTTATCAAATTTCATACAAACCATTCTGAATAAAAATATCTTCAACTGTCATGATATCATCAGTTTTTTCTGTGCAAAGACAAAAGAAGCACTGATGCAATTCAGTTCATTGACAAAATTCCATCCATATTCAACAAATGTATCAGAAGATCAACTCCTCATTTTTACACGCCCTTGGTCAAGTAGGGCAAGAAGTGCTTTCAGTTACTGAGCTGCTGAAGAACTATCCTTAAAACTAGGGGGTTGTCTTTTTCTGATTTGTCAACAAAGTCATTGCTTTTTAATTCTCTCTGTCAAGAGGTGTGTTGTGCATATGCTGCTCTCTTCCGACTGCCTCTTTAATCTGTAACATGTAAATTCATAGGTAAACCATATTTTTTTTAAAGAAGAGCTCAACATTTGAACAACGGTGAGACTTTTCTGTTGGCCATATTGTCCAAAAATCTACTTAAGTTTAGAGTTCTGCATCTCAATACAATATTGACATTATTGTGGCAATATGGAAAAGTTTGTTATTTCCTTATTTGGATATTCAGAATTATATCTATCCGTTATAAATGCAATAAAACTACTTTTGAAGAAAGAGAGCTCTTTATATTAATTTTTCCTTGAAAAAGCTAGAGAAGAAAGAAAACCAACAGACACATACAGAACCACCACATCAGAAGAGTACACAGCTTGGTTTTTCTTGGATCTGGAGTGGACTTAAAGAAGACTCTGAGGTCATCTAGGATCTTTTGGTAACTCAAAAATCATCTTCTAATTTGCTACAATTACCTGGAAACAGAAGAGCATCCTATTACCATAAAAGCTAAACAGAACTCAGCAGAATGTCCACCAATAGAGCATGAAGGAGCCAGGCATTAATATTACCCCTTTTCAAAGCTGATACAGCAACTATTATTATAGTTTGGGGCTATAAATTCTATATGTTAATTATGCATTATGTTTTTTAAAACCTTCTTCTGTGAAAGACTTATATTTACTTGGTACAAATGTCTCTATTATCATTATAAATAGATATTCCTACCATTGTTTTCTGGCTTATGACTGTAATAAAGTTATTTAATTTGAGATATTCCTATCTTGTTCAAAATCTGAGGTTTCTCCCCTCACCCAAAACAAGATTTGTTCTCACAGCTGAAAAGGCCTGTGTTACTCCCACTCACTCAGCAGCCAAATGCTATTAATCAGGTTTTTTTATTATTATTCCTGTAAACTTCTTAAAATCACAAAGTAATTTGTGAATCAAACACAGTGAACCAAGTATCAATGGACTGAAATTGTTAATTTGCAGAACACAGTTTATCAGGGGCACTCTGTTAGGTCTAGTAGACTTATCCTTCTCATAGAACATCATTATAAAGGACATCAGATACGTTGGTTGTCTGCCTGCATGTTTGGGTATCTTACAGTTCAGCTATTACTCAAAACCTTGAGACAGACTCCTTTTGGTTTCCATGTTTATTCTGGAATGGCAACCCAATTTGGAGAGACTGATAGAACTACCAGGAAGAATGTTCAAAAACTTTCTCATTGTTGCATTAAAGAGACACATGAGCATCTTTTCACTAATAGCATTTTTAGGATGCGGTGGCGTTGCAGTTTAACCCGCTGAGCTGCTGAGCTTGCTGATCGGAAGGTCAGCGGTTCAAATCTGCGTGACGGGGTGACCTCCCATTGCTAGTCCCAGCTCCTGCCAACCTAGCAGTTCGAAAACATGCAAATGTGAGTAGATTAATAGGTACCGCTTTGGTGGGCAGGTAACGGCGTTCCGTGTAGTCATGCCAGCCACATGACCACGGAAGTGTCTACAGACAAACGCCGGCTCTTCAGCTTTGAAATGGAGATGAGCACCGCTCCCTAGAGTTGGACAGGACTGGACTTAATGTCAAGGGAAACCTTTACCTTTACCTAGGAATTTTCCTAAGACATCATATAATTTTTCATTGCCTTTCTAATTACAAAGCCTTATATTAAGGTTGAATTAGCCCATCCTCTCATGAAAATTTACCACTTTTTAGCAAGTAAACAAGTAAGAATCACAAGACTTGAGATGTTCACAGTATCCCTTTTGTTTTTAGTAGGGTGCCCTTGTAAACAAGTATTAGTTTTTTGCACAGATGAACATGTCTCAGAGTTCTTTGAAGTCTTTCTCTAAAACCTTGTAAGTACTCCTGGTCTGAGAAGGTATATCTGTCTTGCTATTTTGTTCCCAACTAGGTTCCTTGCACACTGGTTTACTACAGGAAATTTACTCAGGGTTCATTTTTTTTTTAGTTTGACCCTACTAATTTCTACATTCACTTTAATTTAGAAGCATCTCATTTTTTTTCCAGGGTTGTCATACTAACAATCTTTACTTAAAATTTAATTTATTTATTTCTTAACAAGTTTTACAGAAAGAAATAGAAAAAAAAATATGGCTTCCAGTGGAAGTATGGTGAACTGGAGATGGCTCTGCAAAAGGGGAGCCAAAGACCACAGCAAAGACCAAGGAACTGGTGAGTAGACCGGTGCCTTGGAACCTCTCCAGATAAGGAAAGGACAGAAGATCCTGGATGTGCTCTGGATGGCTACTCCTCATGAGGAGACCACAGGACAGCAGGTTTCTGCAGGTTTGAGAGCTAGGAGAGAAAGGGATTAGCCACCTTGCTTGGAACTGTGATGGACACTTTAAAGGACTAAACTAAGTTTACAAACTTTACTTTCTAAGCACTTTTGGAAATTGCTCATTAACTGCTTCTAAGCTATTAGACCTTCAGAACAACAAGTTTGAAAATGCCAGGTGATTCTGCCTTCAATCCTGAATGAAAGAAAGTTTTAATCATAAGTTTAAGAATTAAAGAATCTGAAATAAACAGCAAAAAGTTAAATAAGATTTTGATCTTAGAAAGCTATAAACAGACTGAGGGTCCAGATGAAATTGGAACATTGAAACGTTCCATTGAATATCCATTGAAGGATATTGGAATTAATTATAAAGAACAAACAGCTTCTTGTGTGAAATATATTCTGTTTTGGTTTTTACAAGACATAATAAAGATAAGCAATTTCATGATTTCAAAAACTGGACACTAGAGGGGACTGAAGTTTTCAGGTAGAGGAAAGATTTATAAGCCTGTAAAATGTTGCAAAATATTATAACAATAAAAATACTGAAGGAGACTTTTGAAGAATGGAATCAGAAAATAGTAGCCACAAGATCAACAATGTCAGTAATGATGTCTGCTTCTACATATAGACTATATCCCAAAGATGTTATTGAAGAAATTGTGAGGTTTGAGCCTGCTCCTGATTCTGAAAACGAAACTTATCTGGAGTCAGAAAGAGAAAATGAAACTTATCAGGAAGCATTTGGAGAATTAAAACCAAGAAGTGACTCAGCAGAGCGGGAGAAATCGCAGACGCTGATTGGACAAACTCTGGAGGGAGATTTGAAGCCTCCAATCAGTGCTTGACAGAGGAGAGCAGAGAAGTGTGCGAAATAAAAAGAAGTCCGATTGGCTGTTAAAGGAAAACGGCACAAAAAGGAGCGAATAAAAAGGCAGGCGCGCCAAGAGCAAGCTGCCGGAGACAACTGATCCTTGGAGCTCATAGCACCTGCAGAAGAGTCCTTACCAGCATCAGAAGCCTTGCCTGTAGCCAGCGGGGAACCAGAACCAGCGCCTTCTGCCATTGCAGACTTGCTTTCTGCACAAGTCACTCCAGTCAAGCCTCTCCTTGCCACCCCTGCTGAGCACAGCTTTGTGTCCAGTTCCAAGCCTTGCTGCATCACTCCAGCACAATCCGGGTGTGCCTCCAGTCCAGTTCAGCCTTGTCTCCAGATCCAAGCCTTGCCTAGATGCTCCAGTCCAGTCCAGCCTTGCCTCCAGAGCCAAGCCTAGCCAAGACATTCCAGCCCAGTCCAGTCTTGCCTCCAGAGCCAAGCCTTGCCTAGATACTCCAGCCAGCCTTGTCTAGCCTCTGTGTACCAACCTCATCCAACCAGCATGCCAGGGTACAAATCTGAGTGCCCAGCTTCTCCTTTGCCATGCACACTAGCTCCTTCAAGTCTAGCAGCTTCAATCAGATAATTGGCTGAGTTCTGCCTCACTGTCTTGCCACGGTCTGACCCTTCAGTGTTGCCTGAGTGTCCTTTGCAACCTAGTGGACTTGATTGATTTATATGGTCTAATCTATTCCAAAGACTTTAGATATTGGAAATAGTTAATTCAGTAATGAATTTTATTAGTAACTGTGCCTGGCCATCTCAGTCTGAACAGGACAGATTGTCTCCAGCCAGAGGAAGCAGTCAGCATGGACAATGCCCAATTGGTGCAGCAAGATGCCCTGCTAACTGCCCAACTAAACCAACTCCAGTATCAGCAACCTGCTGCTGCCGCAGCCACCACACCTTGCCATAAGTGTCCAGTAGTGACCCCAGAAAAAATTGATGGGACTTTCAAAAACTTTCCAACTTTCCTTGCTCAGTAACTCTGCCTGGCCGTCTCATAGTCTGAACAGGACAGAAATGACAGATGTAGACAAATTTTATCTGACAAGATAGAGATGGTATTGAAAGTGAATTTACAACTGACAAGCCAATAGAACGACTTAGAAAAAGATCTACAAAAGGAATTGGTTGAGGTTTTAAAATTTAAAAGGGTGATAAACCAAGAGAATGACCTGGATAATTTTTTTCCTATTAGATTTACAAAAGAGGCTTGTTAAAGCCTTGAAGAATTCTGTGTGATGGGACAAAGAAGAAATGAAGAGATATCCTACAACAATATTTGAATGAACTAAATATTAAGACTGTTAGAAGGAATATAAAGTTGGTATATTTCATCAAGACTAAAACAAGATTTATTGTTACTTCTGACAACCCTTTATGGACTTTGGACACCAGGACCAAAAAGATTATGTTTTATGGAGTTGTTTATAGATAAGAGATGGGATATGGGATGAAAAGATAGATGTTTGTAACCTTAGAGGAGGTGAAGAGTCACTAAATTTGTTCATATGTGTTGTGATGAAGGTTGGAGGTCCCTTCTTTATATATTTCTTTTCTCTTTATTATATTCCTACTTTTCTTTCTTTCTTTCTTTCTTTCTTTCTTTCTTCTTTCTTGTTCTTTTTTTATTTTTACTCCTTTCTAGTCTCTTTTCTATTCTCTTTTTCTTTAAGTTTACTTTGAATTAGATTTTACTATTATAACCAAAATTCTTAATAAAAATTATATATATAATTTATATAATATAAATCTATATATAGAAATAGAAAAATTACAAAGAAAAGCAAGAACAAAATATATAAAAATGCAAAAACAAAAGAAACGAAAGAACAGAAAAGAAGAAAACGATTAAACAAAAGTCAAAAAAGATTTCTAAATCTACCTTGGTAAAAAATAGTAATTAATGATTGTCTAACTTTACAAAATTTTGGAAACTTATAAGTCACACATCTCTTGAAACCAATCCTTAATATCAGAAATATTATTATTTTTCCAATTTCTCAAAATAATTCTCGTAGCTTTAACCCAGGCTGATGGGTTCATAACTCCTCAAAAATAGTCAAATTCCAAACTTTTGGGACATAAATTAACATAATATTAATTCCTTTAACACTAAAAAAAATCCTCCTAAATATATTTATGTACATTAAAATAAAATTCCAAAAGGACATTAATGATTCATAGGACCAAAGCATATGAGTTCATGATCCCTCAAGTTTTTTATATCACCAAAAGAAAAAAAATCTATCAATCCTTTATGATCCTTTTACCTGTTTTCCTTTTTACCCCTGAAAAAAACAACTACAAAACCCACAGCTTGTTCCATACTAGGTTTAACTGATACATGAACTTCTTAATAAGTAGTGGAATACAGGGTTCATGTATACAGTCCAATATATACATCAAAGTTTTCACGATAATTAAGGAGCCTACACCTAGTATAGTATTGCTGCAAAAAAATTCATTAAAATGTTGGGTTTTTTTCCCAAACACTTTGTCACTAAAGTGGGGTTGCACAGGGGTGTGCAAGAGGTGCCATGTGAGTTGGGGAGCACATGTGGGGGTGTGGTGTGGGTTGGGAAGGTACACAGGGGTGCACGAGAGGTGCTGTGGGGGTTGGGGAGGGTGCACAGAGGTGTGCATGGATCAGGAAGAGTGCGTGGAAATGTGTGAGTAGTGGCATGCATGAGTGTAGAGAGGCTGGGGTGGGTGCATGGGTTGGGGAGACTTACCCCAGCGACTTGCAACCCATTTACTTTCTGGGGAAGCTGGCAAGGAAGGTTGCAAATGGTGGTCACATGATTGCAGGGTACTTGGCAACTGGTCATAAATGCAAACAATTGTTAAGCAACTAGACTGCAATCATGTGACCACGGGGACACTGCAATGGCTGTAACTTTGGGGACTGGTTGTAAGTCCCTTTGTTCAGCACTGTCATAATTTCTTTTTTTTAAATAAGAATTTTATTAAGTTTAAAACAAAGATAAAAACTACAAAAAAAAAACCTTAAAAAGTGTGAAACACAAGAAAAAAAGAATTTTGAAGATTACATAGAGGTGACTTCCGACTTTCAACAAGAATATACAGCAATTTCCATAATCAATCCCTTACTCTATATCAAACCAAACTCACTTTATTTCTATAAATCATTCCATTAGCATATTATAAAAATCACTGAACACAATTGCTCCTTCCCCTTATATTAAAAGAAAAAGAAATATATAAACTTCCAAATCAACTCCCCACCTCAAAACAACATTTATTTAATAATTTCCTTCCTACCATTATTCTATATATTTCTGTCCACCAAAATAGAAATCAAATTATAAAAACATTTAAATTGTCTACTTTTATAATTAATAATACTATAAAAATCTTGACCCTATTAAACCTAAAACCAAGCAATTATTATTATATCTTATAAATCTTAACAATCAAAGAAACCTTAAAAGCAATTGTCATGAGTAAGGATGGCGAGCAGGATTGATGTCCTAACTGCCAGGAAACACGCTGAGACAAGGAACTGGTCTCTAATGTTTTATTGCTTGTACATAACAGGAATCCTAACAAACTGAAGAAGCGTGGGAAAAACCCAGCCATATAAACCCCAAAGGTTAAGGCGGTCCCGATCTGTGTCTCTTTGAATGGCTACCTAATTCCTCAGTGCTACGCATGCGCTTAACAGTCTGGATGGGAGCCCCCTGCTTGCCATCCTTACTCATGACAGCAATCCAGTAAATATTAATCCAAATCATTAAAGAAAAATGGAATCATACGAGCCTTAATATCAATCCAAATAAACATTCTTAATTTTTTACCCCACCTCAAAATATACGAAAACATTTACATATCTCCATATTACACACAGGGCATTTTTCATACAGAAATCAAACAGCCCAACTGCACCCCCCCCCCCTAGAAACTCAGACTTCTCAGCAAAAAATCTCCCACAGAACAGAGCCTCTTCTTTCCCATAAACATTCCATTAAAAAAAAAATGTAATTTGCAAGTCAGACTGTCCCTTTAACCCATTCAGTACCAAAATGTAGTTGTTGCCTGGCATTTCAACAAAAGCGTCAATCTCATTGTCAATGGAAACATCTCTATCTTTGTTAAAATCTTCATCTTCTTCCACAAGGTCCTCAGCCAGATGACACATTTTAAAGCTGATATTTTCTGCAATGTCTCAAATAGCTTGCAGGTATCATGAAAGATCTGCTTAAACTCACAGTGAAGCTCACAACAAAACTCTGAGAGAGTCTCCTTGAAATCTTCCATGTTTCAGACAGTAGATTATGGCACCCCTAGATACTTGACTGGTGAGAGTAGGAGTTAATGACTTAATGGAGAATTGGAGAAAGTTGTTGACATAAGAGAAAATATGCTAACAAGCAGCTCCAGAGAAAGTGAGCAGAAAGCTGAAGATTCAGAACAGTAAATTCAATGTGTAGGAAAATATTAAATCCTACAAATTCAATGCAAAATTAACAGGGAGACAATTATTTATTCTCACTCCTCCTCAATATCAATGAGAAAACAGGCCAAAGCTTAAAAAGGTTTTTGAAAATTAATCCCAGAAATAACGACAAGCACCAAGAGAGATTGCTTCTCCTTGCTGTAGAAAGTCTTTCTTAGGGTGCATAACTTAAAAAATATATAAATTGGGTGTTGGGGTGGCTTGACCTAGTGTCCCTTTAAGGCTACAGCGTGGCTTGGAAATGATGATGTCCCTGGCCTCTCAGCAGCTCTTGTTTGCAATTCTCAGGCTGCAAGTTGCTGTTCCAGAGGGCAAATGGGATGATTCCAAGTGTTTTCTTTGTCTGCGAAAGTGCTCTTGGGCTTCGGGAAAAAGCCTGCCCATGCCACCCCAAAAAAACGCCACTGTCAGTTCTGTCCACTGAGCTCGCAGACACAGCTGTTCAGTCAGCCATGTCCCCCACTGGAAGTCCAGCACCATCATAATTTCGAACAGTTGCTGAACAAATGGTTGTAAGTCAAGGTCTACCTGTAGTTTAGTAGCAAACAGTCAAATACCAAAACCAGTTGAAATCTAAATATTTTATTTTACATCTATTCCCTTAAATTCCAGGCTTTTTTTTTTTTTAAAGACAATGTATTGTAAACATAAGAACTTCCAGAGAGTGACTACAAATGGAGAACCATCTTCCCAACAGAAATGGGAACCAAACAGAAGGTAAGGAGATGATAGAACAAAGTTTGGGGAATATAAAAACATTCTTCTTATTCTAGATGCCTTGTAGTGTAGTCAATAGTTGAACTACAGAGAAACCCTTGGGCTGGATATTCAGGCAGAGCTGTCTCCTCCCAGCCCAAAGATCCTTCATAGAGCGTGGCTTGGAGCCTCAGACAATACAAATTCTTACTTGAGCTTTCCCTCCCATCTACCAGAATCCTAGATAGGACTAACAATCTCATTTCGGCAGAATTAATAATTTGTAGCTGAGGCAGGGAAGCTACAGGGCTTAACCTATTCCAGCAGAGTTCTCACAGGGTTTCACAATCCTAGTGATTTGAGTCACATTTTGTAATTCCTTACCACACCACATTTCTCCTCCTGGCCAGAAAACCATTTTTAGTCTATTTTCTTTCTCTGTTTTGTTCTGGCTTCCATTTTCATAACGATCAAGTTTCTCCTGCTTTGCTTATCTGTCCAAACTTCCCATTTTCTTAACACTACTTTTTGTTACTTTCCTCTCTGCTTTTAAGTTAGAATATTTAAAATGATAAGTGAAGGAATAGCCTCCTTCATAATGAGGCCTAGGAGGAGAGCCTTTTCTGAGATGGCACGTGCCCTTTGGCACAACGTCCTCCTGGTGATTTCATTGGGTATGACCCTGCTGGCCTTTCGAAAGACCCTGAAAACATGGTTTTGCCAGTGCAAGCCTCTTGTGGTTCTAAAGATACCCTCTACTGATTACCCCAACACCTATTCAGAAACAGGTAAAATCAGCTTCTGCCACCTATTCTTTTCAACTATTATGTAAATTAGTAAGTTCGAACTGTGCAAGGACAAAGTGTCATTCTCCCATGAACCAAAATACCTGTTTTGATTCTACTATATGCAGTCAATGAAGGACGTACTTCATTGATTTTTTTTAACGGTTCACTTGTGTCCAATTCTCAGAGACTGCTTGGTCAAGTCCCTGAAGTTTTCTTGGCAAGATTTTTGGAAGTAGATTGCCATTGCCTCCTTCCTAGGGCTGAGAGAAAGTGAACGGCCCAAGGTCACCCAGCTGGCTTTGTACCTAAGGTGGGACTAGAACTCACGGTCTCCTGGTTTCTAGCCTGATGCCTTAACCACTGCACCAAACTGGCTCTCTCATTGAATTTTAAATTTATCTATAAATTTTTTAAAATAATGTTAAGTCATTGACTGCAAATGAACTTTTATTTACTCTAGCTCCAAACCATTTAACTTTAGATTCAGACTTTACTTTTTAAACAGATACAAAGAACAAAAGAAGACTCACTTGTTCCCTGTTGGCCATTCATATAATTCACCTGGAAAGTTAAACCAATTTACCACTTACATCTGGAAAGTTTTTGAATTTTAGTTTAAGGGCAAAAAAATGAACTGGTTGTGAGTCATGGTGGGAAGAAAATAGAGGAGAAAATGTACATATATGTTTATGTCCAGGTGAAAGAGAATAATACAAACTGAAAGCAGTCTTGCCCTTTCTGGACTGGTCTCCTGTTGAATCCATTTGGTATGGACTAGAGATAGAAGCAGCAGATCCCTCTTGTGCTTGGCTGTTACAGCCATACCGCAGGAAAAGTCCAAAGAACTATCAGTGGACTTTCTTGAGCAACAGATCAATACTGTGCTTCACATCAGCCAAGCTGTTATTCACGCCAAAGGCAGTTGTTTGGATGAAGGGAATGACTGAGTGCACAAGTTCACTGTATCATAGTCTACAGTTTTTTTAAAAAAAAAACTCCTCTAGATGCCTTCATTATTTATATGTAACAAATACAACAGCTTCAGTTGGTGTAGCGCTATATTCTGAACATACCTGATACAAGATTTGTTTTGTTTAGCGTCAAGGTTGAGTACCTATTTATATGTTCAACTTCAAATTAGTCCACATCATATATATCTGTATATATACATACAGCTATACAAATTACTTGGAAAACAATATAATTGCTTTGTTTTGTTTTTCTCAAGACACATCTCTTTTCTTTATTTCTGGCTCTCTAGGAATGGATTGTTTAGGCAATACATTGCAATATCTATGGCAAGCATTGTGATTTTTTTGGACTACATGTATATGTAATTACTTAGGGAAAATAGCTCATAAATGTATTTGTAAGTAGTGAAAACATTTTCACTGATTAGGAGAATCAGGGGACATACTGTATAAACACATTGTATTTGGGTTTGCAATCCTTTCATTCATGTAAAAACAGAAATCATTGAGTTGTGATCTGCATTTGCAGATGCTTGAGTGGAACTGCAGAACACAAACCTGTTCAGCAGCATGACTGGAACCCAGGTGCAATCCTGCCTCCTCTTACCATTCCTTCCTTCCTCCTCCCAATTGTGTGACATAACATAACTTATTACTTTATGAGGATCACCTCACTGGTGATAACCAATCAAATGGAAGATGGTAAGAATTCTGAGTCTGCTAGTTGTTTCCTTGTGGGAGTCTGAAACTTCAGTGGTGCTTAATTTCCTCACTTAAGTGGACAGAGGTAGCCTATCCCTTCTTAGCTTTCCAAGTTATCAGCACCGAGGTTACATAACCACAATATGCAGAGAGCAGGGCTGGCTTGGAAGGTTTCTCAGAAACTAGCCTACATGGAATTGTATATCCAACACATACAATACTTGATCAATACTTGGTTGCCACTGGTACATTCCTGGGCCCCATTCCTGGGCACCCAGTGACTTGGGACGAGTGCCTAAAAGATCCCTTCCTGTTACGTAAGCCTTCTTTAGTCAGTGATATTTGAGTGCTGGTAAAGGAATTGTACTTCACCAGCAAATTCAGTAAACAGTGTGCGTTGCCTTTGTTCTTTCTGTGTGTTTACATTCAGAATTTACTGTATCACCATTTTTATTCTATTCCATCTTAATAATCTTAATGAAGAAAGGCTCAGAAATCCTTCAGATATATAAATACATCACTAAGAGGCATAGATCTCTCTCCCTCTCTCTATCTTCTCCCTTCGTGGAAGGTTTTCCTCATATCAACTTTTTAAATTCTTTTTACTTTACAATTTATTTGGGGTTCTGGTATGAGTGCAGCTCTTCTGAAACTGAAGTTTTAAAAAAATGTTTAAAAGCGATTTGTGGATTGGCAGAGGGAACTGATGAAAGAGATGCTCTCACAGAATGGGAAAAAAAGCAAGACATACAGCCTTCAGAATCACATTCCACAACTAAATCCCAAGATCCATTTGACTAGGATGACATTTCCAGGAACGTTTTGGACTTATTTTTTATTGAAGAAGTCCTTAGCACAGCATGGCAAAATACTTTCAAAACTAAAGAATCTTTTACCAATGGCATTCGTTCATCAGTTTTTAAAGACCTAGTTTAGACCTGTTGGTTGGGTTGTGGCCCATATCTCCAAAAATGCATTGTACTGAGATGTTTTGCAAAAGATGGGCTTTACCATTAAGCCAATCAATAAGCTAACATATTTCTACCAGTCTTCCTCTCCCCCATTGTGGACTGTACTCTGATGCCATCATTTTTCTGAAAAGCTTTCCACTGATGCTTTGAAAATGCACATAATATATAAATGAGCATCACTGGTCCTCAGCGTCCCCATAATAGCCCATGGGAAACTATGAAACATATTTGATTGAGTAGGTCATGACGGATGACAAACTATGGAGTCTGCTTGGTCCTGAATGATAGTGTTCAGACCAGCAGGTAAATGCTGCACAAATGTTGTTGCTAGATGTGATTAACAGACCAAAGTCAATCAGTGATATGATTCCGCTGAAACCCAGTACAGTTGTAACTCTACTGAGATTAGAATATGATTTATAAATTATTCCTCCTTCTCAAATGATATGATAGATTTTAGCTAGATCTGTTCATCCACCTAACTCTTTCTGTTTCACCACAGGATTTAGTGCTACCATCAGCAGGCAATACAAGGATACACAATTAAAAATAAATCTTTTGTTCCCCCTCCCAATAAGAGGCATTTAATTGCAGCTGCTTGAAACAAAACTCTCCTTGTTCAAAAACACATGCCGAGCAGTTAGTCTGTCATGAATAACAGAATTTTATTACAACTGCCACAAAAGTTCTCAGGGATTCACGTGTAACTCTTTCCATCACCAGTGTGCTCTATATTTCTAGTGGGAGGTTTGAAAATAAAAGAGGTTATACATGTAGTCCTGAAGTGTTTAATCCAAGGGTAGAGAAAAATATATAAATATTTATGCTTCAAAATTTTATTATTTAAAATTATTCTTGAACATTTCCAGAAAGCCTAAAATGAATGCCTATTGTTGCTGGTTGCAAATTAAGTACAATTATTTTTGTGTTCTGCACTTGAATATAACTCACAGCAAAAGTCATTTAAAGGGGTTAACATCAACCTTAATTAAATATTAAAGTGTGCCTGTACCTGCTGCTATTGTTGCCCTTAGAATAAGATATAACCTATTTTTGACAAGTTTTCATCTTTCTCTGTGGAAGACGCTACATGAAACCAAATCAGTGGCAAAGAGGAGGGTAATGAATAATCTATTTCATATTCCAACAGTACCCAGAGCTCTGAGTGGAAAAATATTCAGTCAGATGATAGCATGAAGCTGCTGAGATACCACATGACACGGCTAATGTTTAAATAATGGTAATAATAATAGAGGTAATAATAACAATAACAACATGATAAACAAACAATTAGCCCTGAACATTTGTTTAATGCAGTTTGTTAATGAACATAATGGTGGGGACTGATAATGAAAGAAAATAAAAATGTCTAAACAGGCGCCAAGCTGCCAGTGATGCTCAATTATTTCCTTGTCAAGTTTTTATGATTTAATGAGCTCCTCTGGGACTGACGGCTGTCAGTCAGTCGTGACTTTTTGACACCATTACAACTTCAAATACAGCAGCAGGCAGGCTGTTTTCCTCGGATTTGAAATACTGAAATGATCTGACAGGTTTAAAGAAAAGATGTGCAAAAAAAAAAAAAAAGAAAAGAAAAAAAGGAGAGGAGACACAGTTGCTTTCTCTCTCTCTTTTTGTGGGACAATCTCAGGGTGCTATTTGGTAACGAAAACCCAATCATTGAGGTCATTATCTGATGAGGATTTTTTTTAAAGGCATTGGCAGGATTTTTCCCCCTTATTTCTTTACTTAATGACAACCCTCAATGGGTTTGCCCCGCGTGGGATGGTCAGAGCCGCACAATTTTGTTCACCATTAATTTCAGTCTTTGAAGCTCCATGCTCTGAAGCAGCAGCAAAGAAAACCCCCCACCAAGCTGGCTGAAAAAATAAGACAATCCAGACTGCCTTAAACAGAATACCAAATACCTTGTATCCCCGAGATGGGAACTGACGTCAGTCCAGCTACATTTTTTTGATATTTTCCCCAAATGCAGAGCATTTAAAAAGTCTTTAAAACTCAAGCATCTTTATTTAAACTGTTTGATTCTGCCTCAGTGCAGAATTAGTATTTTGCATTCTGGAATTGTTTAGCAAATAGGAATGTACACATTAGAAAACTAAATTAACGGTAAGATGTCTTAATTTGGCATAATTCGGTAACAGCTTTGCAGTGTTAGAACCCTTTGCTTTTCAATGGTTATGCTTGGATCCATTTGATTCATCCATTGACCTGAAGACATATGGCACATGAGTTCAGTGGAAGTCAGAACCTGTGTGGGAGTTGGCAGGGATAGTTTTCCTACAGTCGGGTTTAATTGTTGAGGTACTATAGAAGCAGCTTACTTAGGGTAACTGACCCTAAGAATTCAGTTGAGGATAAAAGTAAACCTAAGATCTCATTTGAACAAATGAAAACAGTGATCACCTAGCTATGGTTGCTTGTTTTCTTTAAACCATGGTTGACAGTGAACCTGGACATTCTTCATAAACCCTTTTCTTCTGGTTAACAAGGTGATTATTACATAGAAAATATCAGACAATGCCTAGTCAAACCTTCTGCTGATGGAATGTAGTCTAAGAGTCAACTTATAGTCAGTGCAATGCTTAGGGAATGTACAATATCCAGTGGCTGTGCATACTTTGAAAATAATTTAGAAGTGCTCGAGGCCAAGCATGAGCACAGCACCTCTCTGCTATTCAATAAAGCAGCCTGATTATTTCTCAGGCTTCAGTGCAGGTCTTCAGTGCTGCTTAAATGTCTTATTAAAGCAATGGCATCTTTTCACGGTTGTGTGGAAGCCTAAATAAATGTCAGGCTGCTTTAATGAATAGCAGAGGGGTGCAGTCTTTACATTGTCTGAATCACTTTTGAACCATGCACTGCCCAAGCACGTAATCTACATATGATATCTAAACAGGAGTATACACAAGAGAATGAGACTTTTCTTTGTGGATATACATAAAATGCATTGCCATATCATGTACATATTAGATTGGATAAAGCAGAACATCAAAAAATAACTAGTCATGTTAAAATTTTGGATTAGTCTTACATATTCTTAGGATAAATTCATATATAAACTGTTTCTATGGCTTCTGTAAGAAGTTGAGAAATCAAAACATCTAAATACATCACAGAAGGCTTATGTAATGAGGCACTGGCTTGATTATCAGATCATCAAATATGGGAATATTACTGTGACATATTTGTTTTATGAAGCCTATGAGGCATAACTGGATTAGTAAGGATATAAACATTTGGAATTAAAGTGTTTGTTTTTTTTTAAAAAAACCTCAAAATTATTTTGCATCTCTGCAAGGGACTCTTATGTCATAGTTGCATTTTTGCAATAGTAAAGAAGAAATCTTTTTGGAAAAAGGTTCTAGCTGGAAGTATAACATCAGGATTAAGTACAGATTTCACTATTGGCATTGAGAGGCAGAAAAATGACAAGCAATAACAAATAGCCTATAAACAGGATTTAATATATTTTCTTTGAACTTTATATTTACAGTAGCTGCTTTCAAAACAAAGGTTTTGTGAAAATGTACATCTTCTGACCTGCTTTGATACATATTTTTAACACTGGAAAGCATCTTCTTCATCTCCTCTTGCCCAGATCTCATGAACTCAGCCTTTCCCTATTATTAAGGTAAAAGCTATAGTTCTGTTTACACAACTTAAATGATTTATCTGAAGACATACATGCCCTAACCTTTTTCCAGAAACAACATTTATCTTGTGAATCTCTTCATCTTAAATTTCTTCACTAAGCTATACAAGTTTTACTTGAATCAGCTACATCAACATAAAATTCATTCAGTTCTTTGTGTCTGGGCATAGTAAACATGTTTCGGGCCAAATTCCATTCCAGAGTGTCTGAGTAGGGATATTGTGGAAGTGTTCTTTAAAATCCTAGGTAGAATAAAGCTTTTAGATTCTTATGACCTTCAGGTGATTGCCAATCTTTTGTGTCTCTCTAATATTTTATGGTTGAGTTTGTTCCATAACAATTCAAAATCTTTGCAAGGAAATATTGAATTTGAAAAGTTATCATGAAAATTTCCTGCTTGCCTATCCAGGTAAATGAATAACATTCTAAGCATGATTACTATTAGGTAATTGTGTCATCCTTTCCTAATATGCACCAGAATACAAAGGGATTTTAGCCAAAACTATTTTACAATGAAAAGTGGCAAAATAATGGCATTAACGCTGGAAAAATTGACCAGACAGGGATTATATACTGAGCAGGAGGGCTAGAATATAGTCTTTCCAAATACAGTCCTACAGCTTTCTCTTTCTCTATTGTCTCTCCTTAGCTGATTGTGAGTAGTGTAATAGGGTTTTAGAAGCTGCTGCAATCATATGGAACAACGCCCAAGGAATTCATGGAACATTGGGAAACATAGTTTCCAAAGTTCCTGATATTCAGGGAAATTGGGAACCATATAAACTATATTCCCTAGTAAGTGTGGATGCTACACTATATGTTCACAGCTGTTGGGCTTGACAATTACCCTACTACAAAGCCATCTATAAGCCCTTTATGTCGCTAAGCCCTGTATAGACTCTATGCAGGAAAAAGGGGGCAGTGGAAGAAATTTCTTATTTGGGTGACAAGGCTGAAGGAGAAATATCACATCAAATTCAATTTTAACCCTGGATTTTATTGCCAGTTATGTCCAGTGGATGGTGTGAATATGTGTGAGACTGTACAGCCTGTCCATCTCTTCATACTGTATATTGTATATTAAAGGTACACAGACATAAATAAAGGCTTTCGTATAATACTATATAAAGTAATAGGAGTATTCAAGCAATGTGTGTGTTCAAAGAAAATATGCTTTCAGGTCATCCTATTGATACTTATACTAAGGACCATATTGGACAATGTTTCTTCATAGCATATAGACTTGACAGTAAACCTGCCTCGGCTGTACAAAGGGTACAAGGATGAAGGCTTGGTTGCAGCTTGACTTAAATGTCCAAATACAGATGATGTAAACTGGGTTAGAGATAAGAGAGCAAAATCACTGTCAAGACAGAGCTAAAGGGGAGATAAATGAAATCTGGCTTAATTTGTTTTCCAGAAGGATTTTGCTGGCCTGATGTGAACAGATTTTATCCAAAAACATTAACTTAAGACCATATTTCTTTAAACAAATGAACATTACCTTTGGATACAATTCATTCAGAATATTCATTCAACCATAATACCATCATATTGATTCTAGCACAATTCTGCAGATTTTAAATAACATTATTTTTTAATATTTAGATCCAGAAATGACATGAAGTGGTCTTCTTACATTTATTTAACAGTATCTTTTTGATTTGAACTCTATATACATTAAAATCACAATAATACAGAGCAAAACTAACTGTAATATCATGATCATAGGACAAAACTGCAAAATAAACTTACTTGACAATTCAGAACATGGGGCAGATGAGAATACATCCAGGGTAAGAAAAATGGTTGTTAGACTATCAAGTTCACAGTGGACATTAAACCGTACTTTCAAAAAAGCTGTATATTTATTAGAAACTGTAACTTCTTTTCTTTTGGGGTTATATTAGGGAGAGTTAGGAGAACGTTGATATATTTGGATTTTTTTTTTTGCCTCTATTTCTAGGATCCTAAAAGGGGTTCTGATAAAGATTTAAATACCAATTCAGTACAAATCATGTGTTTCAATTGTTACCATTATCAATGTTAATAATTTGCCATTAAATTTAGTACACTAATTATGATCGCATATCTGATAATTAAGTTTGCCATTCCTTATGCTAAATATGGAAATTCCTATTATGAAATATCTCTAAACCAAAGACAATTATTTAATGAACATGCAGCCAATAATGACACATACACTTCTGCTATTTGCACCAGAGATGGACTGTGGGGTTTGAGAAGGAGATCCATTTCAGTGCAAGAGAATGATTCATGTGACCACTTTGTCTTCATGACTCTGAAGCCATTTGCTGCTGGTTAGCAAAGAACAAAGTTATCAATGTCCCCTGACAGAAAAAAAAATAACCATCAGGACTGCAAAGATGATGATGAGTGCCAAGATAACAATCAAAATCCGGTTCTGGATGATTCTAGGAGAAAAAAAGAGAAAGTGGTAAAAGACAATAAAAGATGGGTATAAATCAACTCATTTCCTTTGCCTGTTTCCCAGAAAACATAGATAAGTAGCCTTTAAGACCATTTGCTATATTGATTTTGCTTATTTTTGTTTCTGAGGAACAAGTAGATAATTTTAGCTCTTAATTTTTTTTAAGTGTTCTATTTGCAAGAATAGAAAATTAATGAGAAGTACAGTGGATGGTATTGGTGCAAACTTTTTTTCTCCATTATCTTCATTTTTTTTAGAATACTATTTTTTACTTCTTTTCTGCATTTTTTTAAATGCTGATTACCCCAAAATGAAACAGAGTGAGAGAGATGTATATACAATTATAGGTTTATTTCTTTTGCCTTTTCCACAGTTCTGATTCAGTCCTCCTTCCAGATATATCTTCTTTAAAAAAAGTGCAAGGCCCCAAGACCTTTAGTTCCCTAAGGGATTGGACTTTAAAACATATATATGTATTTTAAATGAATTATATAAATCATTAATTAGTCATCTAAACTCTCACTCTGTATCCACATATATGTACATATGTGTGTGCCATGTGTATATATATATATCCTGAGTGCTGGATTGCATAGGAAAATGGATTTTGTCACATTATCTAATAAATACCACAACCCATTATGCACCTTCTGGAATAATTTTGATGTTTCAGCCAATAGAAAAGACAGCTTTTAGTAGATTTTGCCACTAAGGTAAATTATTACCGGGATGGAAATATGATGCAGTTACTTTTACCAAATACCAAGTTAGTTGTGAGAAAAAGGATGATTCATTATAAAGAAGCAAGTGTTAAACTGTGGACTTCATGCTCTAAAAGCCATCTTTGTCTCAGTAGCATAGATAAAGTAATAAGGCAAGCTTTATCCTGCTGTATATTAAGAAGGGAGGAATAAAAAGATTCAAGAAGCAGTAACACTTTGTGTTATTCACCATTTGCAGAGATGAATCTCTTATTTTTTTAGCATACAAGCAATCACTGATCACTGTTTAAACAACAATGAGTAATTTAAGAGCTCTTAAAACAGAATAAGTGTAAATAATAATACCAAAAACAATGATAACTATTGAATAATCAAGACTGTTTCTAAGAAGATATTTGTAATAATCCAATATAGTCTTTTACTCTATATGCCTTAAATAAAATATTAGCTCCAAAGAATCAGCAATGATTTGGCTGTAGAATATCATCAGAATCATATACAAAAAGAAAATAAATATTAGGAAGTTTCATTCAAAGGTATAAATACCCTCCAAATAAAAATAAATAAAAATGTTCAGAGAAAATGGATACAATAAATGTGTTAGGCTTGATTATTGAGTTAAACTGATGTATTTGTCAAAAAAACTTCAAGACTTTTATTTTTAATGTTGCAAATTGTAAACTCTATAAACTGTAATTTCTTGTACACCACTCCTCCCCAACACACATACAAACTAATGGAGATAGGACTGGATGCTTTGGAAAGTAGGAGAGAGTCTTAAATCAATTTCAGATCACTCCCTGTTTTTTTCACTGTGTCCCCTCTTGCTCCAACATTCACCTTAAAAAAAAAAAAAAGGAAATGGATGGATGAAAACTGTCACATCAGACAAACACACTCCCCTGTGACACTTTAAAAGGACCAGCTCTCTATCCTCCTGACAGGTTACAAAATGATCACATTTGCTGACACGTCTTCCGCAAAACTGCTTCAGTGCTTGTGTCCACTTTGCTAGCAGGAGATGAATGGCCTGCTTTGTCCTCATTTATCACTTAAAGCTAAACTAAGATCTGTCTCGTTTATTTTTCCTTTCCTCACTAGAAAGGAGAGCACAGCATTAATTCTCCCACGATGACAGCTAATTCAAACTTAACAGGCAATATTTACTCTGCCAGAGGGAGCAGAGTTCTCTATCTTTCTTCGAAGGAAAAAACATGTTTAATGGTCTAACAAACTAAAGCTAATTAAAGGGACTTCTGCTTCTTATTAGTTTGCAATGTGGATTAACACCTGAACTTAGAGCTCTCTCTCTTTTTCATTCATTCTCTTTGTTTTTTTATTTCCCTTTTCATATGGTGTATTCTTTAAAACAACACCTGAGAGACAACTATTTGGCCAAAATAACTAACTGCATGAAAAGCAGCCTGCAGATTTGTCTGCTCAGTCTCATCGATCCCGTGGGGTGGGGGAAACACCTTAGGAAAATTGAAACTGGGCAAAAAAGCACACTGAAAAACACGGAGAGTCTTTTAAATTTGGCCTTAAATAAAACAGAGTAATAGGCCTCTAATAAAGCTGTGGCTGACAACCATTGTATGTATGGGATGAGAGCTCCAAGGCATCCATAATGCTAATATGCAGAGGATTAAGCGTAGATGATACTTCCTCATTCTAGCACATATTTGGACAAATGCATCTCTCTAACACACTAACATTCTTAAGCCATTACCTCATATCTGACCTAGTTATTGGTGTTTCAGTACTTTTAAATTAAACAGGGAGAAGAATAAATGAAATTATCTCTTCACATGCTTCAGTTCTGATTTTCTGGCTGCACACTTGATTGCAAGATTAGTTAATCAAACTTGTCTCTAAAATCCTCCTCATGAGAAGACAAATCTTTGCAGACCCCCACCTATATCTGCTAATTAAATGTTTCATTAAAGTGCAGATGTAGGATATGTATATCAAAGGTTAACTCTGAGGAATTTGAATTAGCTAGCTCATTGCATCTAAGGATACAACGTTGAACAGAACAAATTAATCATGAAATAGGAAGGATGCTATCAGGACTCCTTTTCAGAATTACCATTATACTTCATATTTTACTCAATAATATAGTTTCTGTTTCCATTGTTACAAATGTTGTTCCATTGCTTCACAACTAGGGAAGCAGAGCAAATAACTTCTTAGAAATACTGCTGGAGCAGCGGAGCTCCACTTTGGACAGCAACAGGAGAGACTATACCATGAAAAACTTTGATTCTGCTGTTAGCACATTTCAGACCGCAAGTCAACAACCCAGGCACTAAAGAAACGAATTGGAGGCTGAGTGGGATTCTGTAATCAAACTAGCTCAGATGGCAGAACAATGGAGTTGGCATTGACAGGGCCCATCTGTAAAGAGGTTTCTAATACTGTCACAGCCAGACACTGCCAGTGGGGTATAGCTCCAGGCAAAGCAACAGGAAATTTCAAGTGGAGGAGGGAAAGAAGAAAAGTGAGGTTCATCATCATCTGCAAAAGCCACATAGCTTATTCACCAGCAAAAAACAAATGCTATCTGCAACTTTAGATTCCTTCCACCTAAAAATCCTCAGCAAACTCTCTCAGACAGGGAAGCCAGAGCCTTCTTTGAAAATGCAAAGCATGTTTACAGGGTAAATAATTTAAGAAAGAATATATACTTGAAAGGAGACACCACAGAAACATCATGGCTAAATGCCTGAAGGCAACTACTTGTGCATTTGCATGCTGCATTTTATTAAGTTAGCACACTGTAGCTTTAAAAGAGTGCATGGCCAAATTAAATGGAATGTGCAACTAAAACTTCAAGGATGCTCCCAGTTTGCATTATGAATCATGGTACTGCTGATATTAAGATGAATTATCTGTTGATTCTGTGCAGCCTACATACCGAATTCACAGAAGTTGTTCCTACAGACCCACAAGCTGTGTTATGATAAAGCTGGGCAACAAAGTTAAAATTTTTCAGTGACTTGGGTAACAGGACTGCACCCACGAGGACTGAATCACACATTAAGCTCTCTGAGCAAATGTGTCACCAGAAATGAAAGGGGGGAAAAGGTTTTTCAAATAAATTTTACTGGACAAAATCTATTACAGATATTCCCAATCTAAGACTCAATTGGTCTTTTGCAGTAATTACTGATTTTAATTATTCTGCAGAAATAACAGTGTTTATGAATAATTCTTGATTTCACTGAATGAAACCTTTAATTAATCATGGATCCAGAGCTGGCCATAGAGTACCAAGCAGAAGCTGTTTTTTTTTTAAATCTAGATCAATCATTAATGACCTAAACATAATCATTAAATTTTAGGCCATCCATGTCAGAATCCTGTGTACGTGCTTTTAGTATAAATTTGCCAGAAACCACCAAACAGAAAAATGGGCACGACTGGCTTGAATTCTGAATTGACACTAGGAGGGATAACTGTTGGTATGCTGTATTAAGGTGCAGATAAACACCATGTATATAAAACATCAACCCTTCAGGGATAAAGAAGATCATTTTCACAATGAACTCCAGGCCAAGAGATATCAAGCCTATATTTTATACTCCTTACCAATGCTATGAATTTACTGTGACAAAATTATATATTTCAAATCTATGCATACATTCTGTGATGAGTTTTTCAGCTTGGCTATATTTGCAGAAATTCCAAAACATGCCATTCCTGTCATTACATGATATAATTAAGCTATACTTATGTTAGGGTTAAATCCTTTAGGAAACAAACAAAGCTGCATTCATTAGGGGGAAGGGCACAACATTCAAGAGTCCATGTTAATGCCTTCTATATTATTTAGTGCATGATTATCCCAGGGAATAATAATAGGTTGCCATTAAACAGTATTATCTATAATAACAATCCGTATAAAACTCAAATATTGTAGTAACATAAAATATATGACATGAGCAAGTAAAATATTTTTTTAGTTGTATTAAAAAATGTACAAGGGGCATTCTGCACTGCTATCAACATAAATGCATGAAAAATCATTGGCATGTAGCATGATATTATTTTCTAATGAAATACTTGGAAATCTCCCAAGAACTTAAATGGACTGCTAATCTACTACTTAAATCTACTCATGTACAAAACAAGCCAATTGACAGATGCAAATTAATAGAAAATATTGATAAAAATTAACAATAAAAATGAAATCTTAAACATCCAAAGTAATTGTAGTGAGTGAATTATTAGTATCAAAGGGCTGGGATTGGGTTTTCTATCCTAGCATATCTACCCATTCTCAAATCTCTGTACTGAACTTTCATAAAGATGCTCATAAGGTATGATCTGGATTACAATGTATGTAAGTCTGAACATCTGTTCTGTGGGGTGATTTTGAAGGACTGTCTATGCATTTAGATCCTATAGCAGTTCTAAAAAGGAGAAGGCACAGAAACCACAATGTCTAATTTAGATTTAATAAGGGGTATTTATTTTGCTGAAAGGAGTAAAGTTTTCTACTATATTGTGGGGCAGAAAACAATACCTAAAGAACCATGCAAATATGGTGATTGAAAGCATAGTCAATAGGTCCGGAACAAGGAGAACATTGAGAAAGCAGGACACAATAATATCCCACTAGAATTACCACCAGGCATAAGAAACCTAGTCTTTTATGATGGAAATTCAGGAACAAAGCAGGACCATATATGGTGATTATGTAAAAAAACCCTCAAAAGTATTAGAAAGAAATACATCAAAATATTCAGAAAATCCTAAAACTAAAATTTGAACCGAAATGACAGATTAGGTATATTAGGTATACATTATTATCATTATTGTTATTATGTATAATTCTAGAAAATTTACTAATTCACTAGTTCCACAATTTACTAGAATACATGTTGACAGCTGCAAAAACAAACTTGGCACAACATTGGAAAAGAGGAACCATTTCTTCCAGGGAAGAAATGCCAGACTGAAGATGAATGTGGAGCTGATGAATATGGTAGAATGAAAGGCCAGCGAGTAGACAGGCTTTTCAACAATTCCTATCCAGACAAGGAGAGAACTTGAGATTGCCCACAAGTGCTCCAGACAGTTGCTCCTTGTGAGGACACTGCAAGACAACAGTTGCCAGCAGGCTTGGAGCTCTGGGAGATGAGGGAATAGCCATCTTGCTCAAACTGCAAACCTTTGAAAGGATACTGGGTTTTCATATTTCCTTTTCTAATCACTTTGGAAAATTGTTAACTGCTTTTCAGCTTTTAGGAACCTTTGGATCGACATGTTTTACAGCACTGGGTAAGTTTCCTTCAGTCTTTAGCAAAATAAGTTTTAAGTACAAGCTTAAGGATTTAAAAAAAAAACTTTTTGGGAACAGACAGCAAAAAGGTGATTAAAACTTTGAATTTAGAAAGTTACAAACAGACTAAGGGTCCAGATAAATTTGAAATAAGATTTTGGAATTAATTATAAGAATCCTTCCCATGGGAAAATGCTTTTGTTTTAAATTCTCTTTTTGAAAAATAATAAGATAAGACTTTTAAAATTGGACACTAGAGGGAACTAGAAGGAACTAAAGATTACAGTTAAGGAGAACTCTCAAACTCGACTTACAAATACAGAATGAAGCAAAATATTTTAACATTGGACATATTGAAGGATATTTGTGAACAATGGACCCAGAAGTTAATTTTAAGAGTGTCTGCCTCTATAGATTGTGTTTAAAAGATGTTACAGAAGAGGAACAAATTTTACCGGACAATATTGAGGCTGATTTGACAGTGGATTTAAAAATGACAGGCTACAAGAATGACATGGAAAAAGATATTACACTAGACAGACACCAGCTGATGTCTTAATAATTAAAAGGGATATACAAATAACAAACCAAGTGAGTGACCTGGCTAATTTTCTTATATTGGATTTACAAAAGAGGCTTGTTAAAACTTTGAAGAATTTTGTGAGAAGGGATAAAGAAAAAAATGAAAAGAAATATAGTTCTAAGACATTATTTGAAGGGACTAAAGAACAAGATGGTTAGAAGTAAAAGGAAGGAAGATGGAGTTGGTTTATTTGATCAGAGTTAAAATAGACATGTTATTTCTGGTAACCCTTAATGGACTTTTGCTGACATCAGGACCAAAATGACAAGGCTTTAAGGATCTGTTTATAGATAAGGGATATGGGAAGAAGAGACCATTTGTTGTATTTTAAGAGAAGGTAATAAGTTACAAAAATTGTTTATATTTGTTGTGATGAAGTGGGATTCTTTATATATTTCTTTTCTAGTCTTTTTTTATTTTTCTTTCTATTTTTTATTTTCTTTATTTTTTTAGTTTGTATTAGTTTTTATTGTTGTAATTGTAATTTTTAATAAAATTACTATTAAAAAAAAGGAAAACAGGAACCTTGCTGACAATATCAAATTGGAAGACCAAAATTAGAGAATATGGCAAAATTGATGATATATTTCCATAATAGAAGTTTAACCCAATTTAAGCAGGAGCTCTTACATATGACACATTACACAGCAAGGCAAACTTCAATATTTGTAATATGGTTTCTAGGAAAAAGTTATGAGACTAATGAAAAATAACAGATGAAAGTAGTTAAAGAGAAACTAGCAACAATTTTTAATATTCAGTGTAAAGTATAAATATCTAAATAGCAGTAAGCAGATGGGGGGTACAGATGGAATGGAAGAATGTGTTGCCAGAAAGTTTCCCCAGAATGCTTTTGATTTATACTAAGTAATTGCATCTTTTGTTCTATCCCATTTTTCTACTTTTTTCTATTTTTATTTTATTATTTTAAAAAAGATTTTTAAAAAAAAAAAGAAACATAGTCTTTTATTTTTGTTCTAGTAATACTGGTTAAATTTAGGCATGATACAAGCAGTAAAGACTCCCCTAAGTTGAGCTTAATTATCTTGATAACAACATAGTAATATTTGCTATTTCTTTCTTCTGGGACATTTTTCTACCTTCCAGGCTACCCTATACACAGAGACAGTGTCAATTAGGAAACTGCATTTTTTTTTTTCTTCCTAGCATTTTCCTGAGGGCACAGGGTCTGCTTTTCAGATCAACCAAATGTTGATCCGTTGGTTGTGACAGGAATTGACCAATTGGCTTGTCACCCAAGCCTGACATCATTGGCTGAGAGAGAGAGAGTGACTGGCCCAGCCAGCTTTCATGACTATGGCAGGACTAGAACTCTCAGTCTCCTGGTTTCTAACCTGCAGCCTTAACCACTACACCAGACTGGCTCTCAGTGAAACTGCAATTGCATCTGGAAATAGCCGGTCATGATTAAAGAAATAACTGTAACAAAGAACTCTCTGTGTACAAATGTTATAGAATTACTGCTACTTTAGCATACTGCCATAAGAACAATAAAATAACTTTTGCTGAATTGTAGGCATGTCAACCAATACTTCCTCAGCAGCTGTCATCAGAAATTCAAATGTTCATGGATAACTACCATTTGCATTCTAGCAATGCCCTGGTTCTCCTGCAGGTCCTCATATCTAAGCTCTGGCATGTTATTTAGCTTCTCCTCTGAAAGTGCTCTTGCCTGCACTGGCAGTTCCCAGGCTTGTTAGGCTTCCTCTTATCTTGTTAATAGACATTTTAATTACAGATGATTCCCTGATTCTTAAAACACCTGATGTCCTCCTCAAACATCTGAATAAGATTCTGCAATGAACAAGGTATGGAGTATCTGATATATCCACATATTGCTGAACCAGACCACGCTGCCGTATCGAGTTGTTTATAGCAGTGCTAAGTACAACTTATCAGATGAAGACAATTTCCCGCAGCCATCAAGTTTAATTTATGGAATATTCTTTCAGGTAAAAAACAACAACAACATAGCTCTTTGAATTTATTAAAACATTGCTGTATCTTCTTTTAGTACATTTGCTAAAGTTTGCTGTTTTCAGATAACAGAACACTTTGTAGACTTCCAGTTCACAGACGTTTTGAAGCACTAATAAGCCTTGCTCTTTTGTGTGGGACTATAGACCTAATCTTTTCGTTAACATATTTCACAAAAGATGACTTTTCAGTTTACTCTTCAATATTATTATATATGATAATAGAGGCACAGAACTACTTGCTACTGTACTTAGAACATATATATTAACCCTATGTAAACTTATGTAGTGAAATGTCAAGGGTTATTCAAACATATGAGCCTGAAAGATGACCCCATTATCAAGATGCTAATGAGTTGTTCCTTAGAAATAATGAGGAATATGACTCTATTTTATCAGTTCTGTAGTGTTTTTTATTAGCATTTTGTCAGTAGAAAATATTGGTTCTGGAAGGTGTAAATACATAGGTTTCTAAACAAATTAGGAAGTAAAAAACTCACCTGCTTTATTTTACTAGTCATACCATATAACTAGGAGAAAAAGCTAACAGGAAGAAAATAATTACTGTGGTAGCTACGGTTTCATTTACATTTCACAAATTGAAGTTTTTTGTCTTTGTATTAGAAGAGTTGGAATTGTGTTTTCTTAAAACACAATTCCAACTCTTTTAATATAAAGACAAAAAACTTCAACCTTAACTGTGATTTCAATCAGCCAACTGTTTCAAAATGCCTGAATGATTACATCCTGGACATCACTTTTACATTTAGATAGATTTCCTTTTCTGTCTTTGGATGTACGCCTTTTTCTATATGATGTTGTCTAGAGTTGCCTTAACCATGTTGACCTCTTTTCAGTCAAGAAAGAAAAAAGATACTCCCCCCCCAACCCCATACCAGGCATTTGCAGCAATTGTTCCTGAAAATGCACTATCCAAAATGTTAGTACTTCATGTCACTTTCTGAGTGATAGAAGAACATTTTAGTATGTACTATATATATTCATTCTCCACCCTCTTCCTTGAATGCTATGAAAAAAAGAAAACAATCATGGCTAAGGCCATTTGTGAGGATGGCATTAAAAAAGCCTACTCTGAGACAGATAAAAATAATGAGAACCTTTCTGTCAAGAAGGATTTAGAAAATATCACTAGCATTATTAAAATTTAATTTTTTTACTGTGCTTTTTGGTTCCTTATTTCTCCAAAGATAATGAGCAGGAATGCACATCTCCACATGGCTATGACTTGTTTTGTACAATAAATTCAGTCTTTCCAGTCTGAAGACATTTCAGACAACAATCCTGACTGCCATAGTCTTATTTTTTTTCCCCAACCTGTGCTGTGTGCTTTGAGCCTACCTCTAAAAACAGTTCATAAACTAATTTTGCAGAGGGTCAGTGGGACAAATAAAAATCACTTTTTGCCCAACTGATTCAGTGAATGCTGCGAATAGCAGAAGAAGGAGAGAAAGAGGGAAGGAGGGAGGGAAGTAGATAGAGAGAAAGCAAGAACATTCAGAAATGGCTTACCTGATGGAGAATTAGCTGACAGGAAATGGTTGCTATTGAAGAACCCCCCGCCCCCTGCATTAGTGGAGTAGACATATTTGAAATTTCACTATAAACTTCATGTCCTGCTTTTATAAAATGAATACCATCCTGTACATTGGGAGACATCACAAATTGGGAAGTTGGACTACAAGACATGCCAGGCAGCTTCTGACTCTCCTTTTCTAAATAGAAATGAGATTATAATCATGAATTTTGGAAGAACACAAGTGTTTGTTAGATGGCTTCCTATGGAAAAATAGCATATAAAAAAAATCTGTATGTAGCACTGTTCCTATGATCCTAAATACTGATTCAGATATGCATAAGGATATTGTGCAAGTGCAATTGTAGTCTTTACTGCAACAATGAACTGCCTTGATTAGTTGACGATACTATTAGTATACACAATTCATTTACATAAACAGTTCCTTTGAGCTGCATTTTAAGAGATCAGCTTTTAAAGCAAGTAACTCTTGCACTATAAAGTCATTTTTGTTATTTTGAAATGCACTTTTTGAGAACAGAATAAAGATGTCATCCTGAAATTCAATTGCCTATTATTTTACAAAATCCTAAAATACTTACTGTAGTTATATAATTTATTCAGCCATAATTACCTAATATGTTACAGAGGAAGAATATATAATTAATGACTCCACCAACAGTGAATACCAAGAACATAACATATATACAGGTATGATAGCTTTTCATCAAATACACACTAAATTGAAATTAGTGTGTATGTTACAAGCCTGCATAATAATTGTGATTCTAAACTATTTCTAACCATTTTTTTCTTTTTTGGATATTAATTTGTTTATAATATTTGCTGGGTTAAGAATTAATCTTTAAGTCTGAATGCTGCACAGAAAAATCCCCTTAGTTACAGTCTTTAAAAATTTATGTCAAATACCATGAAGTATATAAACTAAAATGTTGTGAATTAGAGTTTATATGACTTTTGTCATACAAGAGCTCCTGTGCTTTGAGCTCTGCCTAGAGAACTGATGGTCATGTACAACAACATTGGCTAGGAAACTCTTAACCCTGCAGCAATTATGTGAAACATCTCCATATGCACCTCTGTGTACAATGCACGTATAAAATAACCTTGAGAAATAAATTGATGCCTAGGCAAAGAGAACTGAGTTATACAAATTATTTCTATATAATCAAAAAGATGGCAGTATTCTATGCTGGTTGCTTTCCCACAATAGTGCTGAAAACAGTGGAGCCTTCTAGGAAGCTCCCCCCGTGGCTCTAAAGTCTGAAAGTGGATTTCTTTTACAGATCTATGATGATGATGATGATGATGATGATGATCCTCTATTACAGCTGCCCACTGCAAAAGACTCTGGCACATGAAGTAATGCCTAAATTAATACAGCTTGGCCAGCTCTATAAGGAAGGGCTTTCTTGCTATCAAATCCCTTTCTAATTGGGAATATACATTTTATGCATTTTGGTTACTGCTGAAGGAGGAAGCTCCATATTCTTCCAAAGTCCAGGGCCTGAGTAATTACTATGAAATTCTGTTTTAGGACAGGGAGGATGAAACCTATGTTAAACAGAACAATTATCAGCTCGAATCCCAAGAGGTTCTGTAGAGACAGAGGAAGATAGTTTTGTACCAACTGATAGAGATAACAACTTTGGAAAGATCACTACCATCACCATCAGCTAGCTTCATTACTGCTGCCAATGTGTTAAATTTGTCAGTATAATGCAGCATTAATGTACTTACATAGCTAAAACAGTTTAATAATATTGGTGAGCAACCCAATTCCAGCCTATTATTTTTACTTTTTCTCCAGATATAAATGCGGTATATGTTGTGAATGAACTTTAAGAGGCAGTTTATTGACCCAGACATGATGATATAGCAAGCAAAAATTCTAAAGCAATACATTTGAAATGATGATTTCACAAAATTTTACTACAAAATTTATCTCACCCCACAAGGATGCCAATCAGGTCTTTTTATTAACAGAAACTTCATATATACAGTAATGTTATAGAAAAAATAGTTTTGTACCATGGCAAATACTTAGAGATAGTTATTAAATAATAAAAAAGTAATCTTACTTTGGGTTTACTTTTTCAACTATTAGAGCACACAGTGATAAGTGAGCAGTACTGCTCACAAAAGAAAAGAAAAGAAATAAAGAAAAAAGAAGAAAAAGCCCTTCAATAGCCTTGTGGAAAACTATAAAACAAGCAGCAATACAGTCCTTTGCCAAACAGTGTCATAAATTTTTTATTTGACAGCTAACATTCTCACTAGTTTTCTTGGCAGCAATTGGGACCTTTAGCAAGAAAGGTGCAAGAGAAAAATACCTTGTTTAGAGATGTTTTCAACACTTTCTGGGATTTTCAGAACTTCTGCCTGCAGCACACTGTTACAACCACAGTCTCCAACCACCTGATGAGTAGGTGGTGGTTTTTAACTTCTTTTTTTAGAAAATATAGACAGCTTACTACCCCCATTCCCCTCTGGCCTCCAGCCTAGAATCTTCCCTCTCCCTTATACGTATGTCTTCCAGAGATACAAGTGGTTCTTCTTCATTGTCTAGACAAAAAAAGTTGAAAACATTGTCAGGATGTAGCTTTCATTGCTTCTGATACTATCAGGATCAGATTCCCAGATAACAGAGATAAATAGAAGGTACAAAAGAGTTGATTGCTTTTGCATTTTTTTTCCAGAGATGGTTACAAAAACTGGTTGGTGCACCTACCTGAGCTAGTCAGTGGATGGTTAATAAACAGAATAGTAAAATAGGTTTCTGCTACAGTAAACCCAGCTTCTACACTCCCTGTTAAAATGTATAAAACAATACATCGTGACAACTGCAGAAAGCTGGAAACTTTATTCCAGACCTGGCTAGCAAGTCATAATTAAAAAGTTGTTTATGTCTAAAGGATTTAAACTGGTCTCAGAGTTAAAGAAACACTGAATGGTTTACTGAACCCAGATACCTGATTGCAGGAGGAGTATTCTGTAAATCACTACATAATTTTTAGTTTCTTCGAGGGGTACACAGAAGAAGCTTCCTCGAAGATTGTGAGATTTTATTTTTAAGCTAAAATATTGTACTATCTCACAATCGGGTTTACCCTGGGCAATGGCAAATTTGTCCCGCCGGCTAATCGTTTGCACACCAAAAACATATTCTAAGTGTCTTAGCTTGCCTTGCTGTGTGATATGTTGTATATAAGGGAACCATTCCTGCTTGAAGTTGGTTAGACTCCTACTATGAATATGTATATATTCATAGTGAACAATTGCCAAGTTGTATAAATCATACAACAATAAATGTTGCAAATGCCACAATAAATAAACCACATTATTTGATAAAACATTCCTTATTTATTGTGGCATTTGCAACATTTATTGTTGTATGATTTATACAACTTGGCAATTGTTCACAGAATTATATACCATAATTGGAACAATTTGTACCAATTTTCCCTCAGATTGTAGACAGTGTAAATTTTATTGATTTTTCTCCCCATAGATCTTTCAATTGTTCCACTGTTATTGCTTCTTTGAAATTTTGCATCTATTTTGTGACTTACTTTAAAAACCTCTGTATAGTTTTGGGACAATATACAGTAAAATATAATCAGTTGTGTATATTGACTAAGGATAAATTAAAGCTTTTTTAAAAAACTTAACACTTAGTTTGCTGCTCCAGATTCTTATCAATGTCTTAGGATGAAAGACTAACACAGTGGGAAAAAGGCCATTTTCCATAGTCTCTTCAAGCAAAAGTATGGATGGTTTACATTCATTTCTCCAAATTCAAAATTCTATAGATTTACAGTTTGTTCCACTGATTGTTGCACACTTACAAAAATAGAAATGACACACAATAATATTTTCTTTACATATGCACTGTAAAACTCCTAAATGATATTCATGAAGAGGAACACATCATAGACACATGGAAGAACACCTAGGTATTGTTGGCTTCATTCTCATGGCTCAACTTCTAATGCACAGTAAGTCTTGTCCTATGGGGTTGTCCTACAAGAGAGCAATTAAAGTGCTCATTTGTAACTCTGGGTGTAAAGCAAGCTGAAATATATTGCCAGATAAAGAAAAAAAAGTTCTGAGGATTCAGGTACAGTTACCATCTCAAAAGTTATCAAGCTACAAAAATTATCCTAAGGATCTCGAACAGTGTTCTCAACCTTGACAACTTTAAGAGATGTGAACTTCAACTCCCAGAAGTGAAGTACACACATCTTAAATTTGCCAAGATCAAGAAACACTGACCTAGAAGATACAGATTCAAATCACCAGCAAGCCAGCAAATTGGAACTAGATATCTTGCCCAGACAATCCACTTCACAAGAATATTGTGAAGATAAAATGAGGAAGAAGAATGGTCCCTGGATGAAGGAAGTGTTAAAAACACAGAGTAGCCCAAGCTTCATGAGTGTTATATTACAGGGCAAACAAAGATGTCAGAATGAAGATATAACTTTAATTTGGCTTCACAAATTTGCACAGCAATGCTTCAATTATATATTGTGTATGTACTGATAATTAAGGTCCTAAAGGAAAGAAATATATATTTTTTAAAAGCTTGGTCTAGGAAAGCTTGGTCTCAGCTGGGAAACTGAGCATTCTAGAAAAAACCACACCCCCACCGAAACTGGCAGGACAAGCTACTATATATAAACAGGGAACCCCAAACTCACTAGCACTGATGATTTTACCTAGATGGGTAATGAAATGTCTTCAAGCAAACAAACAAGCTCAGAGAGCACCAAGGACTTAATATTTTTTTAAGTCAAGTACTACTGAGGTGGCTGGAATGCCAGCAAATAGAAACACACTC
Source organism: Candoia aspera (assembly GCF_035149785.1). Taxonomy (NCBI): domain Eukaryota; kingdom Metazoa; phylum Chordata; class Lepidosauria; order Squamata; family Candoiidae; genus Candoia; species Candoia aspera. Next base: position 54,950,455 of record NC_086158.1, on the reverse strand, counting down.
AGTGCAAAAACTAAATCCTAATGCTAAATACAAGAGCTTGAGTGGTACTCATAGTTTATGAGAGACAGCTGACATATGGATGTTTAAAAGTTGTGGCATTTCATACAGACTGTGGAAAGGAACAGTTTTAAGTAGTGGAAACTTCTGAATATAACTTGATATCCCTATGAACTAAATTTTTGATACAAGGCATTTTAACACAACCTTTAATATTCACTAAACATGAATTGTGTTTTAATAAAGAAAAAACATATGATAGATGTAATTGGTTTATAATTTCCTGTATCCTTGTTAAACAAGTATCCATTCTGGAAGTGCATCCTGCTACTTTTGTACTGTGTGTGGAAATTCAAAGAGGAAAAGGAGCATTCAATCACACTTAAAAGATGACATCTTGCTGACAGGCATGCAAACTTGGGAAGGTGTTATATGGTTGATCTTAAAATGTCACATGATACTTTTCAATTAAATAAATGTTAAAGCTGAAGAATTATCCCATGTAGTGAAGCATGTTTGCCATAAGTTAACTCTGAAGGAATAATAATAGATTTTTTTTATCAAAGAGTAACTTCTGGGCAATTATGTAATTAAAAAGTGTTCAGCTACATTTCAGTGTAATTTTTAGAGATTTTTCTATATGATTCCTCCAAAGAAAAGCATGTGTCATAAAATGACATACAAAAATAAAAATAAGTATCTAGAAAAAAATTAAAAAGCAGCTGTCTGATATTCTATATAACATACTTACACACTCTAACAAATACTGAGGGTGTTTCAATGTATATAAATATACACATTTGTGTGAATGTATGTCAGTATGTGTACATTAAAAACAAAATCTTGGACACTAGTGCCTCAAATCTAAGTACATTTACTCTGCTGTACTCAGCATTTAATAGATTTAAAGTATATACTGATTAGAGAATTAGAGAGGAAAGGAAACATAACATTCCCCACCTGTGAATGGGAGTTGGGCAGAAATAATATTATCTGCTTGAGTTTTAAAGCGGCTCATGAGGTTAGGTAAAATTCATGCAGAGGAAAAGTGCAAGGTACATTTTAGTGATTAATTCAGAGCACAAAACATTGTGACTACTGGGTGAATAAGGCTGTCACTGATCACCTTGTAAAGTTATGATCAATTTAAAAAGCAGGCTTCCCCCCCACCAGCCCCAGAGCTCCAAGAGACATTTAAATGTGAAAGATACAAAATTGGTAAAGCTTGCACTGATAATAATGGGATTAAATCAGTATATTTATCCAGGTAAAAAAGAACTGCCAACATGCTACTTCCTTTGTTGCTTTTTTACGTTAGAGCCATTTGATGAATTTCAACCTTTTGTTAGTAAATGCCATGGAGACTTGCAAGTAAAAAAGTGAAAAATTGCAAGCACAGGTTGTTCAATAAAACAACTGTACTGGATTCGGATAAGGTGATAATATCCAAATATCAAAACTTTGAGCATGAGAAAATAATGAATGAAGAGGACAAAAGAAATAGAGAAAGAGAAGAGAAAATAATAATGAGGATTAAATGTGTGCTGAAAGGGTATGAGAAAACAAGTCTGTATGCCTTATGATATCACGGCCTTTTACTTTGTATCCATCTGAAATGATAACTAGCACTTCAAAAATCCTGTATGTCCAATTATTGGTATAAATCACTTCACTAAAAGGACAAAAATTAGGTGTGTTCAAAGTGACCTAAATTCACTTCAAAGAAGAGATTCATGCCATGGAGACAAGATGATTCTCTTTACTGCAGCAAAGATGTAACTTGATTTGCTTCAATGAAGCAATGCTGCCTTGTGAAGCTGCTCCCTATGTGCTACTTGTCAGAGCCAAAAGATAATTCTTCTGGGAAGAAACCTCTTTGGGCTTTGGTGAAGGCATCCTGGAAAAAGTGGACAGGATGTTTTCCAGCTATCCAGCATGACCTGTCAAAGCTTGGGGAAAGATGAACAGTACATCCTTTGCAGCACTCATCAAAACTTTTAATAAGTACTGCAAATAACATGCTGCTCATCTCTACTTTGGATTTCTTTGGTGAGTAGTTGAGAGTAAATAGAAGGTGTTCCATAGTAATGAGGATATGGTTTTGGTGAGCAATGCAGAGAAGGCAAATAGTGGGTCCCTTTGTAGTGCTCACCAAAAGCTTTGCAGAACAGAGAGAGAGAAAAGCAATGTGCTCACTTTGCTTCCCTTAGCAGTGCGGTATCCACATTGCTTCGCAAAGCTGCTCTTATAAAGTGCCTTACTTAGTGAATAATGGTGTCATAATCAATATGTAGAGAGCCTCTTTCTTTCTCATCCTTCTTCGCTCCTTAGTAGAGGCTTTCAAGGGAACACGATGATTAGAAAGTCAGCTTCTATCAATATCTGTCACACACTAGATGCTACCTTTTATGTATCAGATACAGATCAACCCAGTCTAGAGTTGCCAATCTTACAATGGGTGAAGGTTTATTCATTTATACTCAGGGCCGCAACTGGGGGGGGGGCAACTGGGGCATGTACCCCAGGCACCACGCTGGTGGGGAGCCAAAATGAGTGCTGGGGAGGTGCCAAAATGAGTGCTAGGGGGGCAAAATGGGCGCAGAATCCATGTTTGCCCCAGGTGACACAGACCCTAGTTGCGGCCCTGTTCATACTTCATGCCATATGCTTGCATTATTTGGGCTTCATGAATAATGCTAAAAACATGGAGGGTGGACCTATACTTCCCCTTACTTACAAATATACTTATTAAGGCTCTGCAAACTGTTTGAAAGAGATATTGTGTGAAGTGTGCTGTCATGAGCAAAGCACCTCCTGGAAGAATTAAAGCAGCCCTATCCTTTGGAAGGCTCACATGCTGCTTTAAAGGCTGTTCCTGATTGTCTGCAAGCGTGTGTATGCATGCACCAGTTTGCTTCTCTGATGGTCTCCGCAAAAGGCCTGCCTATGCATACATGGACAGCCAGAGACAGCCTTTGATGTAACTGTGTGAACTCATGCTTTGAGGTGAGCTGTTTTACATGTTAAGATGCTTTGCAAAGCCCCTTGTCTTAAAGGTTTTGTCAGCACCTGATCATTCGAGCATTCACACAATCACAGTCAAGAGGCTGGGATTCCTTTAACTGTTTAATGAAGCGAAATGAACAGTACAGAAGTAAAGCTGCGAATGGACAGTTCCCGCTCAAACCTAGATTTAAAACTACATTCCCTTAGTTTGTTCCCTTTCCCACGAAAGCATGTCACCCCCCCTCCCATCCAGGTGGTGTTCCTGGTGTATCTCAATTCATTGTCCTTGATGTTTTCCATAGCCATAATAATCCACTTCACACTCCAACCTCACATCCCCTCCCATCTGGTGACACAGAGTCTACACCATTCACAAGGAAATGATGGCAGATCCTCCGATAAGGGGTTCTGTGAATCCTTTGGTTGGGGGGATCTGACAGGTTTGCACAGACCTAACTTTTATCTGTTGAAGTACTATGCTAGACCATATTTATTCCTCAAATACAGCACATCTAACAGATATTTCGTAGCATCCTCATTTATACTAAGCATAGGTAACATTTCTTGAAATCATCAACGCAACTGCTCCCAGCCCTCATATTATGCTTTCTGGTACAGTATAGCCTCTTTTTATTTTATTTTATGAAATAAACTGTTGTAAACAGGACAACCATAAGAAGACTGCATTCATGTATCTACCCTGTGTCTTAGATCACAGTCACCTGGAGAAAAAAGATCAGTTCCATTGCTGTTTCTTTAAAAAAAAAAAGATCAGCATATGTATTAGCATGGCCCTACATTGTTAGAGCATAGAGTTCTCTTTGCTTGCTCAATGTTAAAAGCAAAGCTGAAACCTTTTAGCTATAATGAAGTTTACAAGGTTCCTAATCCCTGCACCCCACCTTAATTCTCAAGTGATCCATCTGAAAGCTTTAAAACAAGCCATAGTGCTAACATGGGGCAAAGACTGTCAAACATGCTGATCTGCTTATGATTACTCTTGGCCACTGTAAAACAATCACACTTCTCAAGTGAATTGAGTCTGTAGCAACAATGGTGTTATTGACTTGTTGCTCCAGCTCTGTTTAGTTATTACCCTCGAGGCCACAATCAATAGACTTTGCACCAAGCAGATTAATAAGTCCCAGGCTTTCACTGGAACTTTGCCAGAAATGGGAAGAAAATCTATGGCAGTCAAACACTTCAAGTATGAATAACAGGGAGAGTTGTAATGATAGCTGTATAAATTAAATAATAACAAATGTTCTGGTTCTTAAGACAATGATGATGGTAATTTAGTTTGTTTAGTAAACTACAGACATAACAACAGAAATACTGCTTTCTATTTTTGTTAAAAATACTATTAGCCTGAATAAAAAAGGAAGTTCTTATGCTGCATAACACTTTATATAAATATTAGCTTTCAGTACTAGCTTTTTTAAACTTTACTACATATTTATAATTATGACTACTTAATTAATTACTTAATTTTTTTATTTAATTAAAATTTCATTATTTCAATTTTTTTACTTTGGGAACTCATTTAAATATTTTAATTTAGTAAAATATTATTAAATTTTTGTTTTCCAGATTTTTAACACTATTGAGATGTAGAATTGTGTAATAAAACAGTTAAAATACTGGTTTTGTTCTAACTGAATAGAGGCCAGTAAGTCTTTTTAGTTTCTGTCCTGAGACTTTGAATCTTCTGTAGAAAGAGCTTAATGACAGTCATGAGCTGAAAGAATCTTTTTAAAATATATTTTACAAATAACAGACTCAACAAGGCTCTTAATCTTAGAATTAGTGTTCCAAGACTGCCTTTTGGAAGCATTTGGCTTTTCTAAGGAGGTTACTTGTCCTAGTAGAAACAAACAAAATGGGCTAATTGGCCCTCTGTTATAGCCCACACCAGCAAAGTTCAGGTGTTCAGTTAATTTTCTGATACAATGTTTGGTGTTCCCTGATGCCTTCTCCTTTGCTACAAAGGAATTATCAGATTGGGGATGGTAAATTTTTTCATCATATCTGCTTAAGTGCAAGATGACTCTATTTTCACAAAAGGAATAAAATGAGATCTGGGAAACTACAAACCAGTCAGTCTCAAAAGACCTGAGAAGATTCTAGAGCATATCATACAGGGATTGCTTAGTAATAGTCTTTAAAAAAAAGATAATTACCAGAACAAAACATGGATTTGTCAAGAATAATATTATTTCATGTTCTCAAAGAATCATAGAGTTGAAAGGGTCATCCAGCCCAACCTCCTGTTCAGTGCAGAATTCACTAAAATGTTTCTGAAAGAAGAGTGTTCAACCTCTGTTTGAAGACTTCTAATGAAGGAGAACCCATCAGGTGGCAGGCAGCCTGTTCCACTGCTAACAGCTCATATGTCATTTAACTGGTTGTCTAGCTTAAACCTCCTTCTATGTAGCTTTAATCCAATGGTTCTGGACCTGCCCTCTGGACCAACAGAGATAAGTCCACTCTTTCCTCTGTGAGATAATCCTTCAGATTACTGAAAACTATGATCATATCTCCCTTCACTCATGTTTTCTGCAGATCCATTTTTACCTAGATAGTTTAACTGTTCTTCACAGGGCTTCATTTGCAGATCCTTCCCCATCTTAATAGCCCTCTGCTGAATGTGTTCCAATTAGTCACTGTCTTGCTTGAACTGCGGTGCCCAGAATTGGACAAGTACTCTAAATAGGGTCTGACCAGGGCAGAATACACTAGAACAATTGCTTCCTGTGATCTTCCCTCTTTGCTCCAGTTAATGCACTCCAAGATATCATTTGCCTTTTTAGCAATTGCATCACAATGCTGGCTGATATTTTACTTGTGGTGAACAAGGATGCCCCAATCCCTTTCAAGTGTATTACTGACAACCTAGGCTCTCCCTTCCTTTACTTGTGCATTACATTTTTCCTACCCAGATACAGAAATATGCAGTTATCCCAATTAAACTTCATTCTATTCATTTCAGTCCACTGCTCAAGCCTTGAGTATTAGAGACTTAAAAATCTTTTTTTAAATATATTTCATCTAAAATATCAACCAGTTTTATATCACCTGCATACTTTATAAGCATCCCCTCAATTGTGTCATCCAAGTCATTGATAAAAATGTTGAACAGCACAGAATCTAGGATAGAACCCTGTGACACTCCACTTGATACTTTCCTTGAGAAATAGAGCATTAACACACACTCTTTGGGTATGATCATTCAGCCAACCATGAGTTCATCTAACTGTAGTCCCATCTAGGCTATATTTTACCAATATGAAGGAGAATATCATGACACACTGTTGAGGTCCAGGTATACTATGTCTGTGGAATTCCCCTGAATTCCTAAGCTAGTACCTCTATCAAAGCAGAAAATTACTCTGGCATGATTTCTTTGCAACAAGCCCATGCAGCTAATTGTAACATGTCTATCCAAATGCTCACAGACATGCTGCTTGATATCTGCTTGGTGACCTTGCCCTGTGAAGATGTCAAACTGACAGGTCTTTTGTTTCCTGGGTCCTCCCCCTTTCTGGGGATGACTTTTGCTCTCTTTCAATCTTTTAAGACCTCACTAGTTTTTCAGTTCTCAAAGATTGTGTACAGTTGTTCTGATCACCTCTGCTAGTTCCTTCAGCATGCAGGAATATAATCCATCTGGCCCTGAAGACTTGAATTCATTTAAATTAGCTAAGTTCTTTCTTGCCCTTTTCTTGTCTATTCTAAGCTACAATTGCCTCCTTCCCCGAGTGGAATACCACTGACCCTCTCTCCATCCAAAAGATGATAGACACAAAACAGAAGTTAAAAGTTCTGCCTTCTCATCATTACCAATTCACCAATTTTTTCTTGTATTTGTTTTGTTTTATTTCTAACATACTGAAATAATACATTTTTGTTATTTTCAGTATGTCTTGCAAGCCTCAGTTTATTCTGAGCTTTAGCCTTTCTGGCAAAGTTCTTATACTTTCTGGAGACAACCTTGTATTCTTTGGTTGTTTGCCTCCTGTTTCCTATGCATGTCCCTTTTTTTCTTTGAAAACTGCTATTCTCTGAGCAGTGTAGAAAGCCTAGCATGTATGTCTGCTGGTCTCATTTCTCCTGTTTTTCCTTCTTGTGGGGATTGTTTATAATTTATAATAACCTAATTTCATAGAATTTTCCATTATTTTGCTCCTTTAGGATTTCAAGCCATTGGACCAACCTTCCCTTCTTCAGAGTTCTTCAAAGTCTGCTCTCATGAAGTCGCTGTCATTTTTCTATCAATTCCTCTCTTAGGTCCAGGATAGCAGACTCTCCTTTTCCCAACTTCTAAAAATTGAAGTTGTCAATGAGAGAAGACATGCATTTGTTGGACCTCTAACTCTTGGTAGAGTTATATTCTCAAGCGATGTCAGGATAATTGGACATCTACTCACTCCATTATCATTGTTATGTGCTTATTTGAAAGGCTACTTGTCTGATGCAGAAAGACCTCATCCATACCTTCTCCCTGCCCAAATTACCTATAATAAACTCCCACAGTATTATCACTTTTATTTCTCTCTCCTTTTATTCTTACCTCAATGCTTTCAACAGAATTTTTATGCCCTAATTCTTGAATTTCTGTGCAAGTATAATACCCCCTCAATTTTTTGTTGGGTCTGTTCCTTCTGAATAAATCGTAATATAACTGTGGTTTGTGCCAATCACAAGTATCACCCCACCAAGTTTCAATGATGCCTATTGCATCATATATTTCTTGCTTAGTTAGGATCTTTAGTTTTTCCTGTTTACTTCCCATACTCTGGTATAGAAATATCTGAGGTTTTCAGTACTGCCTAGTGGTCTCACTGTTGTAGCGTCTGGCAAACCTCTGAGTCCCCCTTGTGGCATTCTGCTTCTCCCTTTGAGCCTTGTTTTCTTGGCCCCAGTCCTTGGATGAATATTCATGATCTTTTGTTAACAAACCCTCATTTGTTCTAATGTAACACTCTACTGATGAGGTACCTGCCAAACACTTCCTTCCCAGTTTTTGTAAGACACATCCCATATTTTCCAGTCCTTTGTGAATATAATATAGAACACTGCCATAGAATACAAACCCTTTTTATTTATTTATTATTCAAATTTCTGTCACCGCCCATCTCCCCCCAAAAAGGGAGACTCTGGGAGGTTTACAATAAAATAAAACACATGTTTTGGGAACATGATCTGCATAGCTAATTGGTGACTTATAGGATCCTGTTTTCTGTGCTTGTGCCATGACCCTCCACTGGAAGGATTGATGAAAAAACTGTGCTCCCAGTTCCAAGGAAGAGATATTGAAGGAATTGGATTGAGAAAAGAAGACTGAGTGGGATATAATAGCACTCTTTGGATATCTGAAATGTCAAATGTCCACATTAATAGCACTTTGTCAATGCAATTAATTGCCCAGAAAGGTGATGGGCACCCCATCACTGGCTGTGTACAAATACAGACTAAATGGCCATCTGCCTGGGATGCCTTAATCTGGATTCCTTTGCTGAGCAGGTAGCAGGACTCCATGGCTAAAAGTTCCTTTCAAACTCTGTGAATCTAATACTAAGTCAAAATAATAGACCATATTGTTGAGTACTAGTTCATTCAGCCTACAGTGACTTGCCATCATTAAATGAAAATGTTAAAAATTGAACATTGTACCTACCTTCTTCTCTACCATGACTTAGAGCCTATTTCTAAATATTTAGGAATCCTTTAATTGAGGAACCTATGCAATATAAGCATGGACTCAGGAAAATAATGTATCACAATACTTTCCAAAATAGTATTGATGTATCTTTACTTCAGTGAGTGTAGAGATCCTTAGGTTCATTCAAAATAGTTCTGCCCTGACAGTAATCTACACAGTTCTTCATACAGAAAGGCATTTTGAAGTAAGTAGCATTTAAAACAGGTCTCCTGATCCTAAATACAAGAATTAGATTATTTCTCTATCTATACACAAACACATATCAATTTTTCAAAGTGGTTCCAGAAGAAATACAAAATATTCATCCTCTTTGCTATTGAGAGCAGGGGCATGCTACAAGCTTGACCGGCTTAAAAAGAAATCTTTATTATATCAACGGACAATATTTATGAGGTAATGATAACCAGATTGGCCTACATGAATGAATATGGAATGCATTATGATTATCAGACAATGAAATCCTACACCCCCTAAAGTTGTCTGGATTGTATAAATTTCCATTTAACCCAGAATCCTATTTCCCAGATACTGTTGGGAAACATACAACATAAGAATTAGCTTTCCTCTGTTTATGCCTTCCAGCAACTAGAATCCGAATGCAGGACCCCTCTGTTGCAAAACTTCCATTTAACTATAATGTTTATTACCTAGTACAGTTCCTTGAACAAGCATACCTTACCATTACTTAGTACTTACAATCATATGTAATTGGGAGGTGTGAAATGTTCACCATGCTTTATAAATATATTAACAACATACTGTATGTTTGAAAAGGAAACCGTAGAACAAGGTGCTTTTTATCATAATTATCATCAACAAGTTATTGAGCACTATTTCTGTTTGTTACTGGAAGAAAAATATACCAATCCACTTAAGCAGCTGGTTAATTTAATTTAGCTCAATTTCCACAATCTCCCATTTGTCTTATCGAAATATTTTCAGGATTGCTAATCCGTTTTTTTTTAGTATACCTTAAAGAGAATTCAGTGCACCATTCTGAAAGCACATGTGACTTAAATTGAGTAGAGATTTGTTATTCCTTCCTGCCACAGTAATTTGCTAATTGGGGCAGAGTGAGGCTTCTGAGTATGGGTCCTTGTAGGGAAAGAATGTGCCAGTTTGGAAGAAGGTCCTTCACTCTGCACCTCAAACAAAGAACTTCCATATTGCAAAACCATTTCTGTGCTTATAGAACAAGTTGCATTGCTGTAATAAAGGACCTGAATCAAATTATAGTTTACAAGTTTCTTTTTTTAAAACAGTTAATGTGCTTTGAAAAATCCCAACAGAAATGCAAGAGGATTCCACCTTATTTCTAGAACACTTTCTTGCCTTGCATTATAGGGATTTACAAATACTATTTGTAAAGTATACTTTGCTTAAATAGACTTACTGAGACAATTTAAGAACAGCTGAAGTCCACTTTCCCAAATCAAACAAAACTAGATTTAGCATAAGTAACTGTACATTTGTGTTTTGTTCTACTTTAATTGGTTCCAGGCGCTTCCTATGTCTAAAGAAGTATCTCATGGCAAGTTGATTATTTATTTATTTATTTGTCTTATTTATCTCTAATAACTGATATAGATATTTCTGGATTCAGTCATCTGTCACCCAATATTGATGTAAAGAATATCATTAGTTTTCTCTTCCCGCTCCCCCGCCACTTTTTACAATGAACATATTTGTACAATAAAAATATGTTTCCTAATATAAAGTTTATGTATATAACAGAAATGTTGAAAGTCTGGGAAATTCTGTAATATTTTCAAATCTGCTTCTTCAGATTAAGGGAAATAAGTAACTATAGAATTTATTAAAGCCTAATCTGATACCACTAAAAGTCATTGTTAGCCCTGCTCTCCACTGTTTATGAAATGTTACTAAGCATTGCTCACATTACTTCAGGTTCAGTTAATAGTTTTGAAGACTAGAAACTTGTTTTTATTTAACATTAAAGCTGAGATATTTACATTTCTCAATAATGTGAGCCAGAATGTATTTAAAATACTTATACTAGTGGATACTGATTTCTCAAACACCTTCTTGGAAGAGTATCTCTGGCTCCAATACAATTCTGTAGTAATATATGATTAAGTACCACAACTTCAGCATTTCTGAGTGGCTTTATTAGAAATAATTTCTAACGGCCTGGTCTTCCCTCTGTGGCAAGCATACAACACAGATAAAAACTTCCATTCTCTCACAATTAATTACTTGAAGGAGGCCAGCTCCAAATGGCCTAATGGCAAGCAATTTTGTAACTTCAAGATCCAAATAGCCAAGATATATCATACAGAGATGTTTTAAAAATACTGCAGAAGTTACTTTAGAAAAATTGGAATATCAGTTAACCATATTGCTTTAATATGCTGCTATGTTAATTAAGTACAAAAACTCAGTGTACAAAAACGTGCAATGTTCCATAGGCTTTTTCTATACAACCCCAAATGTATGAAAGTTTTTCAGTCCTAGAAGATTGTAAATCAAAGTGTATGCAAATGAACTTCTTTGACTTCATAAGAAGCTTTTGCTATTTTTCCCTTGGGCATGAAAATAAATACATCCTTATTTCTTTCTACAATCACAACATATTTTATGCTCTTTTCTTCTTATACAGGGGATCCAAAAGAGCTGAATTCTTTTAAGAGAATTTTCAGTAAACAAAGTTGGAAGAAGAATGCATGCAACAAGTGGATTTTGGCAAAACTAGCAGAAATCCTGGAATTTTAAATGAAATTTATTAATCTAAATTTATTTACAGTCATGGTTAATTGTAAAATAAGTCTGAATAAAAGCATTTAAACAGGACAGCCTAATATAATTTTTAAGTTGATGGACATATTTATAATGGTAAAATAATGCATTTTGTTTTCCTTGTTTAAAACAAGAACAAAGAGAAAGTAATATTTCTTCTATACCACTGCTACCCCTAGAACCCTGAAAATCAGACTGCCAAAGCTTGACAGTACAGTTTTGATTAAAACAACAGTGTAACCTATAAAATATATGCATTAAGTCTCCAGAGTGCACGATGGGACTATTTTTTTTAATGTAATCCTTAATTTCAAACTTTTAAACTTTAACCCTACAAATTCTAATAGCATCATTGAATTAACAGTCATTGCCCTTTCAGCCTCTTTATGTGAAAAATAAAGTATGGAGCTCTTGGTGCTCTCTGAGCCTTGTTGTTTTCTTGCAGATGTTTCATTGCCAGACTAGGCAACATCTTCTAGTCTGTTGCCTAGTCTGGCAATGAAATGTCTGCAAGAAAACAACAAGACTCAGAGAACACCAAGGACTCCACAGTTCAAGCCTGAGCTACAAATATTTGCTTCGAAAATAAAGTATATTTCCAGAAGAAAAAGGTTGCTTACTCATGACAAATGCAACCACTCTGCAAAGAACTACCTATGTGAAAATGACAAAAGGGTATTAAATTAATGATATCATGACAAATCGTACAAACAGATTCAATATGGGTGACAGCTTTTCCACATACTGTACACTGAACACAAAACAGGTGTTGTCGCATATATAGTAAAAAGCAAACCTCCCACATATATAGAACCCACTGTCAATGGCTTGCTTTGAGTAATTTGCATAGTTCTTTTTAGGTAAACATTAACTATATTCATTTCAACTTTCACCACAGGGTTTGGAGCAAGTCATAGACTATCTTGTTATTTTGGATCTTGTTATGCTGGAGTCTTTTCAGCTCATAGATTTTGAAAATGTGGAGAAGCTGTGTGGAGAGATAAAAGACTATAATCTTACTAGACCCTTGACCTTCTTGGCTGATTAAATGAGCCAGTATAGGATTGGTCCATGAAAAAGTGGAGATCAATGCCTCCTTGCAGATGGAATCTGTTCCCTTCTGCCTAAAGGAAACAATTATAAGATCCCTACTAAAGAAACTCTTTCTTGATCTGGAGAAATGTATAATTATGGGTTACCCTCAAATATTCTGTTTTTAGAAGAAGTGATCAAGGAAGTAGGGCCTTGCAACCATATCCATCTGGATGATATTGATTTTCTGGACCTATTTTAACTGAGTCTGCAGCAAAGGTATGATTTTATATTTGTCTTGGCTTATGATGAGAACTTATGCAAGAAACTAGATGTGCGGGTGAGGAAATGCAGCCATGCTAGTTCTCTTTGGCTTCTCAGGGATTTTCAGTCCCATAGACCATGGATCAATTTGCAGGATTAGACCATGGATACACTGTTTCATTGTGGTTCTAGTTGTTTCATTGGCCTGTGCCTAGAATATAGTGCTGAGGATGGTCATTTAATGAATAAGCCATTGACCTATCGTGTTCAACAAGATTTCATCTTCTCTTCTACTGTTCAAATAAACTTCAAATGGTTGGATGAGGACATTTAGATCTTGGAGTAGGTGCCATATGCAAATGATATCCAGCTCTCCTAGCATCCAAATCCAAAGAAGCAAATATTATTTTGAAATTGCCTACTGTAAGTTCAATAAGGGGCTGAATGAAAGAGAATAAGCTAAAATTAAATCCAGATAAGATGAAGGAACTATTGCTGGATAGCAAACCAGACTTGGGGATTGAGGCTCAGACTGTTCTGGATGGGGTTGCACTCTTCTTGAAACAGTAGGTCTGGGAATGTTCCTTGATCTACAGCTGTCACTGATTGCTGACAGTAGTGTAGTGAAGGGTGCATTGGCACATGATTAGAGAGTTATCTACAGCTGTTCCTGAGCCAGAGAGATTTGGCAAGTTACCCACAATGAATCTGACTATTGCAATAAATTTTATGTGGAGTTATCATTGAGAATATCTGAAAGTTCCAGTTGATGCAAAATGTTATAGTTCAAGAACAGGGATTGTATTACGCCTGTACTGAAGAAGCTGCACTAGTCACCTACTGCTTCCAAACCATAATATAAGGTATTAATAGTTATTTTTAAAGTTCTGAACAGATTACAACCTGTATTATAGACCACCATTCCCATTACAAATCTGTTTGGAGTAGTAAGATATATAGATCAAAAGGAGTGGCCCTTCTGATTATATCCCTGCAGTCAAAGCCTTATTTACCTCGCACATAGACAAAAACCTTCTCCTAATTCACTTCTAGTCTGTGGAATAAATTCAGTGTTCCATTTCAGACCAACCACCTCCTTTGCTTTTAGAAAAGCAACCAAGAAACGTATCTGTCCCCAGCAATCTAATGGCCAATTTATCTTAGTTTCCTTGCATGTATATTTTTATTCTGCATTTATTTTTGATTTTCTGTTTTATAAAAGTAATGTGCCTTAAATGTTCTTTCCTAGCAAAAAGGTAGCAGATATATCTAGTAAATGCAATCTGTGTTTCCAGAAAGATTGCATCTAGCACTAATGAATCATTACCTTTTCAGTGTAAGCTGCAAATGGTTTTAAATTTATTTTCCATACTATTCCACACATTTTCTCTTTGCATGTCTCATTATGTATTGTTCTCGTTAGCAGACTTAGTGTTACTCTGTTCTCTTTTAAGATACACGGAGAGTTCTGACCTTACTAAAAAGTAATAAAAAAGAAAGCAGGAACAGAGGAAAACAGGAGAATTTCAGTGGATGACGATGATATCATGTGGCCTTCTAAAAAAGCATGAGTGATTAAGCCATTGCAATTCCATAAGAAACGTAAACTGAAAGCAGCAAGTAGAATCATAACCTTTTGAATATGAGCTTTTAGATTGTATCATTATGTAAACATTTTGATTATATCAGTATATCATTATGTAAACATTTATAATAATAATAATAATAATAATAGTGATAATAATAATAATACATGTATATCACAATTGAACTCAATGGAGATATTTCTAAACAGATATATATAGGATTATATTAAACTGCAACTTGAACAGAAAGATAACATAAAATTAGGATGGCTTAAAGCACCTATAAATCTTCTTTCTATACCTTCAGCTGATCTAGGCTGCATTTATAAAGATATAGTGAAATCTATGTGCTGAAAAGCAGGGTAGTGCCACTTCACAAGGATAGCCCTGCACTGTGCTGATGTTCACTGGAGCATATCGAAATCACCATTATACAGGGGCTTTGTATTTAATCTGCAAAGGAAACCATTCAAATACAACACAAGTTCAAAATAAATTTATAGAATTCTCAAATTTTGAGGAAATAAAAGATCTTTATAACAATGGAATAATAGAAAATATACTTTTTTTTAACAAAAGCTTGAGTAAGATATCTTACAAGTAGTGCAATGCTTAGTACTGAGATATATGCAAAAGCTAGTCATATTTAGGAAGTGTCTAAAATATATCACCATAGCCTTCCGGATATTTATCTAAGTGACTTGAAGTTTGCTTTGTATTATAATATGCTAAAGTGCCATTTCAGAGTTAAGAAAGAGTTAATACAGGATATTCTCAGTAGTAGTGTCCCAGTTATAGACTATCTTCCTGGTATTGTTGTTGATATATTTTAAGTATTAGCAAAATAAAATAGTAAATTCAAATTCAAACTAATTTACCCAAGAAATTTAATTTCTTCTTTTTTAAAAACCAAAAACAATTTTAAGAATTTTATTCCTTTTTCATTCTACTGTGATATTGTGATGATGATTTTTTGTTTATTCGTTCAGTCGCTTCCGACTCTTTGTGACTTCATGGACCAGCCCATGCCATAGCTTCCTGTCAGTCATTGCCACCCCCAGCTCCCCCAAGGTCAAGTCCGTCACCGCTAGAATATCATCCATCCATCTTGCCCTTGTTCAGCCCTTCTTCCTTTTGCCTTCCACTTTCCCTAGCATCAGCATCTTCTCCAAGGCATCCTGTCTTCTCATTATGTGGCCAAAATATTTCAGTTCTGCCTTTAATATCATTCCCTCAAGTGAGCAGTCTGGCTTGAGAGAATGATATTAAAGGGAAAACTGAAGTATTTTGACCACATAATGAGAAGACAGGATACCCTGGAGAAGATGCTGATGCTAATGAAAGTGGAAGGCAAAAGGAAGAGGCAAAAGGATGGTGATGATTATGTGCATCAAATTGGTACTGATTCTTAACAATCACATATTTAGATTATCTCCAGGAGGGTCTGTCCCCATCCTGGTCCTTCAGATCTTAAAACAGTGTACCCATCACCACTATAATTGAGTCCATCTATCTTGCTGCTGATCATTCTTTCCTTCCACCTTTCCCAGCATTATAGACTTCTACAGAAAACTAGATCTTCACATAATGTGTCTGAATCATGATAAATTGAGCCTGGTCATTTGTGCCTAAAGTGAGAATTCTGGATGGGTTTGTTCAATGATCCATTTGTTTTCATGCCTATTCATGGTATTCTCAGGAGTCTTCTCCAACACCAAAGTTCAAAAGCATAAATAATCTTTCTATCCTGCTTCTTCAAAGTCCAACTTTCACTTCCATCAGATGTGACAGAAAAAATCATTGCCTGCATGATTCTAATTTTTGTAGGTATAGACATATCCCAGCATCTGATTATCTTTTCCAAGGCCTTCATGGCTACTCTAAGAAGTGCTAGTCTGTTGTGTATTTCTTCACTGCTGGTTCCTTTATTCTTGATAGGTGATCCTAAAAGGTGGAAGCTATCCACCACTTTAATACCTTCACTTTCAGTCAAGTCTAAGGCTTGTTGCTGTAGCTGTTGTCATCCATTTGGTCTTCTTTACATTTAACCTTAGTCCCATTTTTTTCACTGTGCTCTTTGATTTTGATTATTAGAGCTTGCAGATCATTTGCATTTTTACCTGTCAGAGTAGTGTAACAACCTATGCATAGCATAGGTTGTTGATATTTCTTCTTCCAGTTTTAAAACCATGGTCATCTTCTTCCAATCCAGCTGCCCTCAATATATATTCCACATATACTGTAGGTTGAAAAAATAACAAGAGTATACAGCCTTGTCCTACTGCTTTGCCAACCTGGAGCCAGTTTGTTTCACCATGTTCTGTCTGTATTATGGCTTCCTGACTTGTGCATATTGATTCAGCTACCAGCTCTGGGTTGAAATCGAGTAGCTATGAGAAGGATGTCACTAAGCAGCTGGAAGGATAAGCAGAAACATGCTTAGCTTATCCCTTTGTCCACATGTTCCAACAGGGTTTTATATCCAGTCACTTAGCAGTATTTATCTGCTAAGAGTACTTTATCAAGTAATCCTTTCTGATATGTCTTCCAACCTTGTTCTTTTCACTGAAAACAAACTTAGAATTATTTTTACATGACAAGGAGAAAATATATTAATTAAATGTAGAGAAGGAATTTCCTAAAGCAAAAATTGTTCAAAAATTAACATGTATTAATATTACAGAGCACTGCTAATCTGGAGGGCATCACCAGAGGAAGGGAAAAGGAGCAGTGAAAAGCCATTACTTGCCACTTCTGCAAGTAAAAATGCATATTATAACCTAAAACATCTAAACAGTGATGCAGAGTCTAGAATGTATATAGGAACAGGACCAATATAGGATGTGCTATTTTTTAAAAGCCCATTTTCCATGTCTTAAAATCCACAGATAATGGGAATGAGTAAGGCAGGCAGTAAAAAGTGCAGCTTTGAGGAAGGAGATCAACTGAGGTGAAACAAAGCCAGACAGGCAAC
This sequence comes from Candoia aspera, assembly GCF_035149785.1. NCBI lineage: Eukaryota > Metazoa > Chordata > Lepidosauria > Squamata > Candoiidae > Candoia > Candoia aspera. The sequence continues at coordinate 54,933,117 of NC_086158.1, read as the reverse complement.
AGTGTTTCTTCTAATCCACTAAGGTCACTTACCCTTTGAGAAAATAATGTTGACTTACCGCTAACAACTACTTTCTTGGGGAATTAAGTCAATGTATCAAATATGCTGCTGCTAGCTAGGGTGTATCATTGTGCTGTTTGGAAAGGAAGCCAAATAGATAGCCCTCATCCCTTATCCGTAATGGCTGCTGAGCTTTAGCATACTCTGTCTCACTCTTTTTTCTTTGATAAGCAAAATGATAATGACTAAATGATCTTAATTGTACATTCCTTACATTCCATTTTGTTGCCAACCAGCTTCTTCAACAGTTTACTCTTTCTTTCCCCTTTCTCCCAATCTTTAACTTTAGCAGCATAATTATGCTCTTGTAAACACCCTGCTGCTACCCCCATATCTCCTCTCTCCATTACTGTAAATAGGCATCTTTGAAGAGAGAGTGGTAGGCAGCTTTTGGTACAGTGGTTACCAAGGATCCCTTCATCAAAGAGCCTTTGTGAGCATGCTCTGGACTCAAGCCAATCAGATCATCTTGCTGTCTGTCTGAGGAAAATTTGCCCTGCTATGCAAGCCAAGTCAAGTTCAGGAGACAGGGTGACTGCACTCCCAGTTTAACCTGTCTTAGCTGAATGCAAAAAGAAAGATAGTAAATAAGAAAGAAAACGCTACCAGGAAAATTACCTGTTTGGCTCCAGACTTAATTGACTTGTTAATATATAATATGTTTATTATTTCCCCTTAAAAGTGCCTGCATCTCAAATCTATTCATTGATATTATCTGGTCAGCCTGCCTGAAATATGAAAACTGTGCAAATGCAATAAGGCTAAACTGACTGTAGGCAAACCACACAATCCTAATTGTATGACAAGAAAAAAAATACAGCACCACTGAAGCAGGGTATCATTTTCTTATGCCAAGTTAAACCCTACAGAAGTTACCTGTTCTTGGTTTTTATCAGTTTGTATGAGTTCTCTTTGTTCACTGGCATATGAGTAACACCTAAATTCAGACGAAGCACGGATACACAGAAATACTTCAAACTTCCAGGTATAAAATGTGGACAAGTGTGGAAAGTCTAGCTGAAAGGCTCAAATTCATTACTTGAATATGAGAAGCAAATGGTTAATTTTGTGGCTGTTAAGAAACATTCAAAAGCCAGACTTAAAATAATTCAGAGAAAGCAAGGAAGATATCTTTTGAATTGTGGTGCTTTCTGCTTCACTTCCAACTGTTTCTTTTGTGATCAACTCCTCTTCTGCTAATCCTCAACAATCACATTTTCGATTTTGTATCAGAATGGTGTAAAGTATCTACTATTCATAATGTATCATGAGTAATTAGTGCTTTTGCAGTGTTAGCCATAAACTATAATTCATGAAGTTTTAGTGCTTTATCTAATTATACAATGCAGAATATTTTGTTAAAAAAAATTGCTACCAACACTGTTGGGCCAAATACTGAGATTTATTTTACTTCCTGCAAAAGTGAGATCTTTTTCCTAACTTGTTCATAGGGGTACAAAACAATTTTACATAAAGCTTAAAAGGATGGGACAGCAGTGAATGCCTTATTCCATTTTGAAAATATCTTCCAAATGTCTTCCAGCATGCTTACAGCAGCACCATGGCTTATTACGTATTTACTTATTTCTTCTCCCCCCAAAAATCACCTGATCATGTAATGTTGCACAGACAGGAAGCCCTGCCACTTTGGCTACATGACCAGACAATGCAAGACCACTTGATATAAAATGTTTTTGTTTTCAGGAAGAAACAAGTAAAGGGCAGCTCTGAGTACTTGGATTTCAGTGTTCAGCAAAAGAAAAGGAGAAAAGAAATGAAGGGCCAAGGTAATCCTGAGAGAATTCAATCCCCCTTAATTTCTGTTCAGTCATTTTTAATTGGCCCTCCCAGGTTCAGATAATGGATGAACTAAAGTATTAATTTCTAATTCAGTGCTTTCAGTTAACTTTCATTATAAAAAAAAGTGGAAATACAGCACTATAGGATGTCCTGGATGGGAACAGAATTCCATTTGCTTTCTGCATCCCATGGGAATAATTAACTTTTGTCAGTCACATATTCTATGGGCTTTATTTTTTCTTCCCCTCCACTTGCTAATTTGAGCTTAGAATAGGTGGTGGTTCACCACCAAAACCTTTTGTTCTGAAACTTTTCTCTTTTCTGGGACCAGTTAGAATGCCTTTTGCCAGCTCACTCTGTCTCTGCAACTTTCTCAAATTTCTCCTAAATACCTTTCCCCTTTTGTGGTTTTCTTATGCTCTGTATATTCTCTTGACTTCACTCTTCTCTCTTTAGAAACACCTTGCAAATGCCAGAGAAGAATTTCCCATCACTTTGAGCACTCAGCAAGAGATAATAGAATAACAGAGAATTATTGGGGAAACTCTGACAATATGATAGAACTTAAATGAGCACGTAGCTTATATTAAATTGATTAATAAATAAAGTAGGTGAAACTATTGTTTGAAATTACAGATTTTAATAGATTATAAAGTATAGCCAAATATGTAACAAATTGACATCAGGTTCACAAGGAGCATAATATTTACTACAGCTTTGCTTCTGCCAAATAGTATATTGAAAATATACTGGAACTACAAATGTTAACGTAGTGTTCAAGAGCTGCTTATGTGAACAGCACCCTAAGGCCGCTATCATTAAGGCAGCTGGTTGACTTGCATCTGTTCCAGAATGATCAGAACAGAAACTCTTGATCTAGTAGAGCAATCCTTTGAAAATGAAATGGATCTTTTGACTACTTGCCAATAGATATATATGAACTACCTTCCCAACTCTCTAGAATTAATCACACTGAGCACCAGAGAACTATCAAGCTGGAATTTGGATTCTCTTCATGTGATAAAAATGTGCTCATAGGTAGGTTCTGAAAAATATACAGAATGCATCAATTTAATATCATTATGAGCTTTACCATTTTAAAATATATAACCAAATGCTATTTTCCAAAGCCAGGGAAAAATAAAAATGAGCTTTTTATTTCACATTTAATATTTTTAATATTACTAAGGTATAGATAGTGAAAATTAGAATAATTTTTCATTCATTTATACCACTTATAGCTGAGTTTACCAATGGTCCTTGAAGGTTACATTCCTAGAGTACATATCAAAATGGACAATTTAATTATCATCATATCCTAAGAACCAAATCAAACCACAGTCCATTGACATTTATATATAAAGTCTGCATTTAGCCATTCTAGTACTAATTTTCTGCAGATACAGCAATGCCTGAGATGTTCAGATAAATGAACAAAATGAACAATCACAGCTACAGACATTTTAAAGACATCTGCAGATCTGCTTTCTTTTTTTGTCTCTAACTTAAGACTACATAAAAAGTGTTTTTTGTGTCAACTATCCAAATTGGAATGAAAAATTAGGGAATTAAACAGAGTTACATGTAGCTGCTGTGGTTGGCACAGAACAAGTGTGGAGTTATGGAAATCAGATATATGGTCTAGAAACACCATTTTGGGAAACAAAGATGTGCTTTGTGTGTTCACCAGAACACTTTTCCCCCAAGGCCCTTATTCAGCAAAGTAAATGTAGCTGTGTTTTGCTACTGTCCCATAGAAAGATGAAAACAGGGACAGGCAAGCAGTTTTGCATTAGACACATACAGTATGTTCCAGATGTCAAAGTATTATACTTCTTTTTCTCATAGGTATAGATATTTATCTTTCATCGCCTGATATATGTGCATAAGTGTGTGCACATACAAACACTTACATGTTTGTGAAAGGCATAATAGAAATATGTAATTCTAAATGAATATGATAAAAGCATTTTAATACCTTCTAAAAAGCGTAATTCTTTAGATATTTTTCTTTTTCTTGCTTTTTTGTTATTCCACACTTTTTCTTTTACTTTCATAATCTGTTTTTTTTCTATTTCTTCTTCTATGTTTCTGTAGTTTTTTTAAATGTTTGTAAAATTTCTTTTAATAAAAATTATTCTGTAAATAAAATAAAATAAAAAGCATAATCCAATGTACTTTATAAGACAAAGAAGTTCTTTCTCTGTAGTTTAGTTTATACTCACTATACTGCCATTATCTAACTATATATATTTTACTAAATTATACAAGCTGAACACCTGAATAAAATTAGACCTGACAAAATGGAATTTCTGGCTGGCTCTTGGAAAGCTTAATTTAATCACACTATGAATACATTACCAACTATAAAAACATGTACTTTCTTTGATTCTACGATGACCTGTTGAGTGATGGGTATAGGAGAATTCCACATTTGTCCATATCTAAAAAAACATTGTACATTTTTTTCCTTCACTTAGACTAGCTTTCAAAATTAAATCCAGATTTGTTTCTGGAAGTGAACACTCTTACACTTTGGTTTTGCATTAAGCAATATAATTTTATGCTAAGTGTGGAAAATGCTAATTTGTTCATAGGAATTATTTTCCTAAAGACCATTGTAAGTTATTACTGACCTGATCACTTCTCTGAGCTACATAATTTCAGATTACCAAAAAGGGCTCATGTGATTGTATGTCCTTCCAAACCAAAATCTGTGTCTGTGCATGTGTGTGGAGGGAGACAGAGAGAGAGAGAGAGAGAAGTAGATACCAACTAGAAATGTTCTTGCCTAAATATCTCTTTTTTTTCCCCTGTATGTGGAACTTACATTTCCATCTGGTTGATGAATGGATCATCTTCTCTAAAATATTTCTCTCTGGACTCTGAAGTTACTATCAAAAGCCCTTCTTCAAATACCACCATTAAGTGGAATATCTTAAAAAGAGTTCTTCCTGTGTCACCAACTTTGTTTTGTTATATATCTTCTCCAGAAAAAGTTCCATTTACTTTTGGTACAGGCAGACATTTGTTTTCCCAAGCCTTTTAAACAGCTTTTGAGATTTTAGCTTTTTTAAATGTTAAGACCTATTTAATCTTACTGCTTCATTTGTGTCACGTTATAATTATAATTGTATTTTTATTGTCCATACTGAATTGTAAATGTTTTAATCTATTTTCCTCAAAACACTTGGTCATGAAGCACATAGAAACCTGACAAGTAAGTAAATAAAGTTACAATACTTGGTTTGGAGAGCTGCTGTTCTGGGACAGTTTTACTGGCATGGAATAATACTTCATTTTCTACAAAGTCTAGGGCAGTAGTTCTGATGCAGAAGAATGCCTTCAGAACATGTGGGAGCATCAATACAGCATCTCTCTTAAACTCATTAAAGCAACCACATCTGTTAACAGAATCATGTGGCTGCAGCAGGACCTACAGAGCAGCCACATGACCTCCCCCATGAGATGTGGCTGCTTTAGTGAGTCAGAGAGAGGTGTGCAATGCATAACAGATCTTGCAAACACAGAAGGGGGAGCAAGACAGTTAATGGAAAAACAGGACTGTTACAGAAGAGATTGAGTGCAGGGGAGGGAAGAAGCATTAGAAAGTCTCAGAGTAAGTCTGCCTTAATTACACTAGGTATAAGTTGTGCAGGGGAATTACTTTGGCAGGTTTTCATGATTCTGTTACATTACCCTACTAATAATAAAGACCTTTCCAGAAATCCAAGTGGTTCTTGTTTTCTGAATTTGCCAGGCTCACAGGGCTTGATGAAGTGCTACATTCACACTCCTATGCATTCTGAAGCAACTCTTCTGAATTAACTGTTTTTGTAAAATTATCAGGTTCTTCAAATGCAAAATAAACATAATTGCTTCCCAATTTCTGTTTATACCAGTGCTAAAATGCATCTAACATAGATAGTTCTTCTGATAATTAGTTTTTCTTCAGACTCTGCTATGGTCACTGAAATCAAGTTTAGATCTATGGAATTCTTGAGCTCTTCAAATGGAATCCCTATGTATGCCTTTGGGGATTTCTTATTCTATTTTAAACTATGCATATTTAAATCTTTAGGAGTGAAATCTTGCAACGTTGTAAGATTTTTGCTGAGAGTTCATTATAGACATTCTTCAATTCCAGTACAGCCGTCATCTTCACATTTGTTGCCCCAGTGCCTTTCACTTTCCCACTTTAAAAAGGGCTTGGAAATGGCAACAAAAGATATAATCCTCCTTTGTGGGTAGTCCCACAGTTAGCAACACACACATCTGGCTGGATTTTCAACAGGCCACTGTTATTCAAACAATCTATAATCACAGAGACTGTGTAGTGATCCAGCAGACTAGAGCATATAGGGTTTCATTATTATGTAGCCTACAGTACACATAATATACAAATAAACTCAAAACCTGCAACAGCAACAATAGCACTTTCTGTTTGGCTTCATTCAGAGAGTAGCCCTCTAAAGAAGTCTTTATCAAAATCTACTACTCATTGACTTATTTTATTATAAATGAGAAAGTAATACAAGAAAAGAGCTGACTGGTGCAATATTTACAGCTGTTGTTCGTTTTAAATCCCGAATATATGTAAAAGAAAAATGCAACACAGTTCTTAGTCAACAGGGTGAGCAATGGCACATGACTTGTAACAGTAGCTGATTTTACAGGATACATAACAATAAGCACCAGCATACCTTTCAAGGCAGGATCAGGAACTTAAAATGTTATAGTCATTCATGCTAAAAGATCAACCAGAACAAAATGTCACACATTTCAACCACCACCACCACCACCACCCACATTATGAAGCCCATACACTCTAACTCTTTTGTGGCCCATTTTAACTTCCTATTAAAACCACTTGGATGAGTTTCTGAGCTTATTATTAATATATACGATATTGCTATGCTTACATCAATAGTCATACTATCAAAAAGGAGACACACTTCCTGTATGATGTGGCTGATTGATATAATGAGGTAAGTCAGGATAACATATCAAAATATTGATACAATAATATTCATGTATATTTCCCACAGTAATTCTCAGTGGTGTCCTCTGCACCATGACAATAAAACTGAAAAAGAACCAGATTTCCATGCTGAAGTGAGTAAAGAGACAGACTAAGGACAAAACAACAACAGAGCTTTTAATATTACAAGCTCTGTAGTCTGACTTAAACATGACTCAGTGCTTGCACAAAAACCTCTTACATGCACAAAGTCTTTTATATCCATTGTTAAAGAGGTGACAGCTCTTGTCCATGCAGACTAATGTGCCAGCATGAAGTCTACCAAGCAATGAAAAACTGGAATACTAACACTGCATGCACAGATAGAGGACCCAGTTTACATGGGATTCCAGGGGTGCAATTCTTTATGGGTAAGTACTTGCCTGCCAGGTATCACATTTAAAGCAGGCAGGTGTTTCAGCTGAAATATGATGAATGCACACTCTTTTGGTTCCAACATATTATATTTACCTCAGATGAAGAAAACACTAAATTTAAGTTGATCTTCATACAAAGGAAGAATAGGCAGGGGAGTAAAAAAATATATGCAGGCAGTAATCTTGTGCAAAGTGCGGCTTCTCCCTGTCAGCTAGGGTTGCTAACTCCAGCTGAAATCAATCTTGGAGATCCCACCACCCAATAAATTCTCTATGTAATACACCTATCTGTATTCATATATGTATGTGAATATACATAACTGCCCCAAACCAATGCATAAATACAATATATTAATACATATGTGTCTGACCTGTATATATACTGAATTCATCTGCTTATATCAACCATTATGTCTTTCTGCAATAATCCATTATACAGAGAAATCTATCAGTTAATTTCCAGGATACAGTATTCCTTACACTAAAAATTTCTGTAGCTATTTGTGCCATATGATAATGTTAATTTCTTTCTTTGCTTCCTCCTACCCCCCAATTATCACAGGTAATTGGGAGAAAAATCTTGACAAACACAGCAGCAGCCTACATGCCAAATGTAGGTAGAAATGTCCTAGTTGATCCAGATTGGCAGGAAAGAATTGCTAATTTCGAAGACTTAATCAGCAAAATTGCATCTTACTGTTGGCCTCGTGGGGTAACCCAGATAGAAATCACAACGAGATGAGTTAATTCTACTTTACTGGAAAACTACAGTGACAGAATCTTGCAAGTCTGAAAGTAAAATTCTCCCCATCTCCTCCCCATCTCCTTTCCAGCCCAAGAAACTAGGGAAGTTCTCTTCTGAGCCTCCTGCCCAGCCCACTATCCAGCTGTGGGCTATCCTGTCTCTTATCTGAACGTTCCCTTGGCAGCATCTCTTTGGCTAGTCTCCCAATGTCTTTCCTACATACCATTACACTTACAGACTTAGAAGACACACACACACAGAGATGTCCAAATCTGTTTCATTGATAATATGTGTAAGAAGGCTACATCTCAAGATTGTGTGTGATGACTAGAAGAATGTTATTAATGTTCCCCTATACAAAGGAAAAGTTAGGAAGAATGACTGTAAAAACTACAGGGGGATTAGTTTGTTACGTGTACCTGGGAATAAGTTTCATAGAATTCCTGTCGGAGAGTACAAAGGGTAACAATAACTAAATTGGTAAGAAAAGAACAAAAGGCAATGTATGAAGCAGTGTATGATATGGTAGAACAAAGATGATTTGCAAGGATAGAAAGCATATATTGGAAAAATATCTATAATGATGTAAATTAAAATTTTTAATTAACAATGTGATACTGCTAGAAATTAATACAAAAATATTACTACCTAAGATTAATGTAAAATAAGGTATTTTTGATTAATTTATCTTTAGTAATTAAGTAATCTTAATTGCTAGAGATAAATTAATCAAAATTTAAGTAATCTTTAGTTTTAAGGCACAATTTTATCACTGGTGTTTGCTTTTGGCATCTTACGTAACTGAAGAACTTCCTAGAATAATATGGTCCATACTATTCAATCACCATCATCCTACTCTCCCAGCATAGCACCTGTTACTTCTAAAGTAGATTAAGAAGGAAGTCAGCATCTTGTAACAGACTAGTTCATGTACATAGATTAGAAGCAATTTATTAAATAGATAATCCTGGGACACTATTAGAAGTGACTAAGAATCCCAGAATTAGGAAACTTAATTTTTTATCATTGTTTATTATGTATTTGTGGATTACACACACACACACACGACTTAAAGGAAGAGAAATGTAGTGAAATGCTATTTTAATCCATGAACAGAGAAGGAGGATCCAACACTTTACTTGGCAAGAATGAACCCAGAAAGAACAAAAACAGTTAGCAGAGGAATGAGGCTTCTATTAAGAACAAAATAGTGTAAGTATTGTAAGCAGTTTATATACCATACAGTAGCTATTCTAAATAAACTAATTTAGAATTCTATGCAATGGAGAGTTGGACACTTGTTATTAATGCAACTTTTCAAAGAAGTAATGAAGTATTTGTGAATCTGTCTGTATGTGTCATCCAGTTTAAAATTAAATAAAATATTAAATCTTCATGGGAAACAAACATATAGTCCTGATTGAATAGAATAGCATTCATTGTGGACAAGAAAAATAATCCCTTGCATATGTGTGTGCACATACTGTAGATATTTGTGGTAATTAGGAAGAAGATGCCACTGTTATAATTGAATGTGAAGAGATAAATTGTCAAAATCAACAGATCGTATATCAAAACAGTTCAGTACATTAAGCATTTAGCAGGCACTAATGAAATGTCCAGATCTACTGGCTTTATAACAATTCTTCTTCTACATTTTTTTCAGTATAATCCAGAGTATCAGTACACTGACCATTTTTTTTTTCTGGTTGTTAAACGTAATCATAATACAAGCTAAACACAGATATTTTTTTTTTTACTTTTTAAGGGTTTTTTTGGGATGAGAATGAAATAAAAAAGTTTCTATAGACACAAAACACCAGATAGTTTGTGGCAAAATCAACATGAAAATAGTCTATAGAGGTATAGAAGATTTTAAAAATAGTATAGCAACATGGGTCTACCAAAATTATTTTAAAAATTCCCATATGTATTAATGTATGTATGTGTGTATATATGCACACATGCACATATACATGTATATCTATATCTATCTCACTAACAGACAAAACCCAACAAGTATGTATGTGCCTCTGTGTGTGTATATAACAAATAGTTGTTAGTTTTAAAAATAGTTAGAAAAAGGTTGCTTCTGCATGCTATATTTTTCATTATGTATGAAATGTAAATCAAAAGCAAAATTTGAGAGAAATGAAAGTGGTATCAGAGATGCCAAACATGTTTTGTTCATTTTTTTTTAAAAGAAGAAGCAAATATGGGCTATTGTGTTCCAGCTGCACTGCATTATGGTTAATTTGTGCTCCTTTTTTCTAAATAAATATACATGCCCAAAATTAAAACTGGATTTGTATCCTTGTCTGTTTCTGAAAGTCACAGTTTTCTAACACAGTAATTGTATCTATGTTTGTTTCTGGAAAGTATCTTTTGATCAAATAACAGAACTATTATTTATTACATTCTATATCACCCTTTTCCAAAGATGAAATACCTTTCCATTGTTAAAAATATTTTAAAAGCATTATTTAAATTATTTGGAAATATTTCCTTTTTCACTCACTGTTCCTACATAGTCAATAAGAGTTAAGGCTGCCTTCCCTGCTCCCCCCACCAAAAAAACATAATGAGTGGAAAACTGTGTCCAGGATGTGAACTATTACTCTCCCACTCCCTGCATCCACCCACATTCATTTTGACGATATTAAGATTCAGCAATTGCCATGGAAATAGTTCTTCCAGTAATTCAGTCACCTGGTTTTACAGAAATACTCCAGATTATACAGGGACATTTTATGGCCTTGGGCTAATTCCCCATGGCCTTCAACATAATTTCAGATTTTCTATGCAACAGACAGGTGCAGACCTCTATTAAGGATTATATGGCCCCTCCCTACATCCTGCTGCTTGAGAGAGAAAGGAAAGATGTCAAGAGAACTGAGTTGGTGTCAGTGAGAGAAGAGATATTCCCACACATTCTTAGCTAAGATCTTGACCATGATTGGCTTCAGCCCCGATTATCCTGTTTCTCTCAAGCGTGATTGTAGTTCTACACAGAAAAAAGGCCACCAGCTGCTACAACTAGTAAGTAATTTGCTCTAAGTAAGGCTTAATTTCATAAACAAATATGGGTACCAATATCAATTTAACTTTGATTATTCTGTATATTTACCAGGTGGCAAAGAACAAATTTAAACATCATAGTACAGCTTTATGATATTATATCTTAAGATAGAATTGCAGTGAGGAAGCTAGTTGTACGTCATTTAGAGTCTGGTTTGCTCTGAAATTTCATTCCCCAAGCTGCTTGAGAGAAATTGACAACAGTGAATTTTAGGAAGTAAATGTTAGGACACAGTTGCTGTTGGGAAACGTATTAAGCATTTTTCCCATGTCTGCAACTTCATCAGTGCAAAATGTTGCCTCCTAAGGCTGCAATTGCACTAGAAAAGTGTTCATTGTAACATTACATTTCATGATAGTGTCTATATTACAAACCCAGCCATGCACTTGCATGCCAGTCCCAAGCCTGGATAAATGGGGATGGTTGAGGTAAGACCTGATGACCTACCTTGTAAAAACCTCATCAAGACAATTTTATGGAAAGGCTCTCAAGTGAATCAGATATGGTGCCCAATGATAGGATCCCCAGGCCAGAAGGTACTCAACAAGCCACCAGGGAAGAGCAAGGACCATGCTGACCATATCGCAAATCCATGCTACATCATGGAAACATCTCAAGAATATCAAAAGAACATCTACATCTGCTTTATTGATAACAAGAAAGCCTTTGATTGAGTCGATCATGACAAGCTGTGGAATGCCCTAGAAGACCCAGGGGTGCCAACACATCTGGTCAAGTTGGTGCAGTCACTGTACACAAATCAGGAAGCCACTGTGCAAACACCATATGGAGTCACCGATTGGTTCAAGATAAAGAAAGGAGTATGGCAAGGTTGCATTCTTTTACCTTTCTTATTCAACCTGTATGCCGAAGTGATCATGAGGAAACTAGAATGTGAAGAATCAAAAACTGGAGTAAAGATTACTCATTATTAGAGTAGTATCATTACAATATTGTAAAAAAAATTATCAGCCTAAATGCCATATTTTGTACCACTGAAACTTCAGGACACTCCTCAGAAAACACCTCTTCTTACAGTACAAGTCTCAATGCTCTGGATAATGTATTAACAGCAGAGATTTAAAGCAGAGAAGAGTGTTTGTATGAAGTTGATAGTAAAGGAGGCCATGAGCACTTGTACTGCATGGGCATAATCTGTCCACTTCCAGAATTTTCTTCAATTTCCGTTCTGTGACAAATATAGAAATGGCATTAAAAAGGGCTAAAGATAAGGCCATTTTGAATTTAGGAATTGTAATATGATTAGGTATTGGCATGTTTTAATTTTAGAAAATGGCCATTTGCAGTTATATCTCTGAGAAGAGAAGCTGTTAATTTGTCCTTTCATTTACTGTATCTGTTGCCTGAGCTCAAGCTTGGGCTTCTTCTATCCCACCATCAATATCACCTCACTGGAGAAGCCATAATAATTCAATTTCTTGAGAAGTGAATTTGTTTTTCAGCTAGTATTAAGGAGACCAATACAATCTAGCAAAAGGATAACCTTAACCAATAAGCAAAGGTATTTAGCCAGACGTGATCCCTGCTTCCTGTCAGACTGCCACATCTGAAATGAAGCAAGCAAATTAAAATATATATATTTGTCAGAATTTGGACTGTTTGCTCTCCAAGGAAGCCTAATTGAGTCTCATATACTAACTGGGATCAATCAGATTAATTCAGACTACAGTTTCCATTTTAAATATAGTTGTGCACATGAACCTTGTTCTCAGTGTTTTTTTAATATTCAGGGAGAGAGTAGAAATGGGAATATTTGCCAAGCTATAGGCAAAGGGATTCCAAATTAAGTGTGATCCTTTCCAGAAGAGGCTGAATCCCACTCTCTGAGACAGGCTTCCTACCAATAATTTTTACTTTTTCAAGTTGTAATTACAGTTTCTTCATTTCATCCAGTCTATTAACAACAATCAAGACAATTTTCATGGATATTAATAGTTTTCCTGGAATTAGAAGGAAGACAATACAGCTAAGTATCTGTCATGAGCACTGATGGTTAGCAGGAGGGGGCCCCTATCCAGGGGGGAAAATGCATGCATAGTTTAGAGACTTTGAGCTGTCATTCAAAGAAACCCAGAACAGACCCGCCTTGAGTTTTGGGGTTTATCTGTCTGGGTTTTCCCACGCTTCTTCAGTTTGTTAGGATTTTCTGTCTAATGTAGCAGTAATAAAACACTAGAGAATTATTCCTCGTCTCAGTGTGGTTCCTGACTGTTAGGACAGTATCATTGGTATATTTATAAAGTCTCACTCCAAAGTTCTCTTTGATCTCAGACAGACAAGTTTTTTTTTAATATTGTACATATACTGAAGATAAACAAGGGTGCCAAACTATAGTCCAGCTGAATTATCTTCTAGATATGATCCAGTAAGAATCACAATTATATAATAAGTACTCAAAAAGTCCACTCCCACTTTATTCAAGGAAATAAATCAATTTTTGTGCCTCAAAAAGCATGTATCATTGTAAATGGCGATTTAACGGAGCCTTGTGATATTCAGAAAGGAACAAGGCAAGGATATCCTTTGTCACCTTTACTTTTTATCCTAGTTTTGGAAGTCCTGAACAGAGACATTAGACAAGACGATCAAATAAAGGGTTTGAAGATAAAGAAGGAGATTTTCAAACTGACGGCCTTTGCTGATGATTTAGTTTTAATACTACAAGACCCTTTGAATGTTGTTGAACATTTGATGAAGAAATTAAAGGAATTTGGGTCATTGGCTGGTCTCAAAGTAAACAAACAAAAAACAAAGATGTTGATGAAGAATATGACTACACACAATCAAGATATGTTGATGGGTAAGACTGGTTTTAAAATTGAAAAAAAGGTCAGATGTTTGGGGGTTATATTATGAAACACAAATTGTATGTTGTTTCAGAATAACTATGTTAAATTGTGGAATGATGTTAAGAAAGACTTGTTAAGGTGGGAAAATTTACAACTGTCAATGATGGGTCGGATATCTGTGATTAAGATAAATGTTTTGCCTAGAACATTGTTTCTGTTCCAGACAATACTGATTTTGACAACAGATTTGCCATTTAAACAATGGCAGAAAGATATCTCTAAGTTCATTTGGCAAGGGAAGAAACCAAGAATCAAGTATAAAGTGTTACAAGATGCCAAAGAACAAGGAGGTCTAGGTTTGCCTGACTTGAAATCATATTTTGTTGCCTGCTGTTTGCTATGGATGAAGGATTGGGTGACTTTGAAGAAACTATTGGAACTAGAAGGACATGATCTCCATGTTGGGTGGCATGCCTACCTGCAGTATGATAAAGCTGAAGTTAATAAAGCTGTTAGACATCATTTTGTTAGGCATGCCATATGGAGGATTTGGAATAAATATAAACCAATATTGTCTCCCAATGTACCTATGTGATTGTTCCCTCAAGAAGCTTTTTTTAGAAGAAAGATGGCAGGCAAACCAAGCTGGTTGAGATATGAAGATTTGCTGAATTTTGAAGACGGTATACCTAAACTTAAAACAAGGGAACAACTAGAATTGGAAGGTCATATTTGTCACTGGTTTAATTTTGCACAACTGTCAGAACAGTTTAATTTGGATAAGAAGGTATATAATTTTGTTAATGAAAAAACACAATTTTAAATGGAACTTTGTACAAACGATGAGCATCTTATTAAGAAAATGTATAAAATGTTGTTGCAATTGAATTTAGAAGACGAATATGTTAAAGGCCATATTATTAAATGGGCTAAGAATTTTGGGTATAATATTATGCTTGAACAATGGGAGAATATGTGGAACAAAGGTATGAAATTTACTTTGAATTATAATTTGAAAGAGAATTTTTATAAAATGATGTACTGTTGGTATTTAACTCCTGATAAGCTGTCCAAAATGTATAATGGGGTATCAAATGTTTGTTGGAAATATTTACAGAGTGAAGGAGCTTTCTATCATTTATGATGGACTTCTGGAAAAGCTAAGAAATTCTGGAATTAAACATGTATTATTATTCAAAAGATTCTCAAAGTGGACTT
Source organism: Candoia aspera (assembly GCF_035149785.1). NCBI lineage: Eukaryota > Metazoa > Chordata > Lepidosauria > Squamata > Candoiidae > Candoia > Candoia aspera. The sequence continues at coordinate 54,918,008 of NC_086158.1, read as the reverse complement.
ACAATTGAAACTGGAGATGTTTCTCTTGGGTTTGGCGGACCAACAGTTTGAGAAGCAATGTAGAACTCTGTTCTTATATATGATAACAGCAGCAAGACTCTTATATGCTGAAAGATGGAAGGATCCACAAATTCCCTCAATGGAGGATTGGATGATTAAATTAATGGAACTGGCACAAATGGCTAAACTGACAGCACTGATAAGAGAAAATAATGTAACTGGATGTTTCTATTTGGAAGCCGCTTCTGGACTATTTGCTTGTAACAGAAAAAAAATGAAGTTCTGATTTTGGGTTTTCATGATTAAATGGTTTGATTTTAAAGAAATAATGTTACTAAATGTTTAACTAATAGCAAGAGATTAACTTTTATGTGCTTTTATATCTGTGTTGGAGAAGGTCAGAAGTCACCTGTCTTTTATGTTTTTCTGTCTATTCTTGCACTGTTTTAGTTTTTCTTGTTTCTTTTTTAGACTTCTGTTCTATCGGTTCTATAGTCTGTATTTTGTCTTTTAATTATATTCTGAAAAATTAATAAAGCTTTATGAAGAAAAAGTCTACTCCCACCAAGCAATCCTGAAGTATACTAAAAGCCATCAAGACATCAAGGACAATCAACAGGGCTGTAGCAAAATGAACTAGTATCAGTCCCAAAATTATCTGTCTTTTGGAACACTTGTAACATACTTTTACCTACAGTATATAATAGTGGTAAGAAACCTGTGGTCCTCCAGTTGTTGCTGAGCTATAAGTACTGTAACATAAGCTATCATGGCTAATAGTGAGAAATGTTGGAAGTTGTAGTTCAGCAACATATGAGGATCACTAGTATTTTACCATGGACATGTAAGACTGCATATTTCTTATTTATCATGCTTTTTCTTCTTTTTGTTCCCAAAATCTTCTGTCTTTGTTAATAATGTTGTCTTGGTATAATAGTTTTTGTTTGTTTGTTTGTTTGTTTTGCTATGATATCATATTAATAATGTATAGCTAATGTATATGCTTTTTAGCATTTTGTAAAGCATATACATTAGCTATACATTATTAATATGATATCATAGCAAAACAAACAAACAAACAAACAAAAACTATTATACCAAGACAACATTATTAACAAAGACAGAAGATTTTGGGAACAAAAAGAATCAGTTAAACAGACAATGGAAAGAGAAAAGGAAAAACAATGTGAAAAATATTCAGTGAAACAATATATGCAAGTTCCCTAAAATAATGCTAAATTACTAATGTTTCAATATTAATTTTTAGCTACTGGATAAGTGTGATATAAGTGTAACAACTGTTTCCAGATTTAACATATAAGAAAAACTTTGAAATTATTTGTATAAAATAAATACTAATAATAATCAGAAATAGGTTTAATTTTACAATGCAATATTATTAGAATATTTTTTAAAAAAAATCTAAAATGGCTTTTATTGCTAGAATGGCTACATTGCAACTTTCAATAACAGACAAGTTTAAAATGAATTGAGACTTTTGTAGAGACAACATTTATAATTTATCAGTTTAAGACTGAAGTGAAAGTTATCTCGCATTTGCTCAAGCTCTACAAATAAAGAAAATTAAAGCAGAGGCTGTGTTTTAATTTCTCAAGATCTTTTATAGCAAATTCATGGGCCTCCAGGCAAAGAGTGAAAAACTCCACTCATCCCTTTTACCTATCTGTGACTATTTCATGTCATAATGTGTTGTTTGACCATGTCAGATCACCTTTAATTTAGTGAATGCTACATTTTTTTGTAACATTCACTAATTTTTTTCTGCAAAAAAAATTGTGAAACAATAGATTAAGGCAACTTTTTAGCTTCAGAATGAAATGAAGTATGCACAACATAACTTTGGCAGAAGTTGCTGCTATAGACTAAATGGGACAGGAAAATCTTACAAATTTTAAACGAATGCACACCAAACTAATGAAGGGTTCCTTACTAGATCAAGCCTGAATAAAATACCTAAATAATTGTCATCAAAATGTGGCAGAAATATACATTCTGTTTGAAAATTAGATCAGAAAGTCGATGAACTAAATGTCAGCACTTTAGACTTGCTTTACCCATCACAATTTTTGATAGATTTAGCATAATTGCAGAACTAAAATCATATAATGTATACTTTGATGAATTTTTTTTTAAAAAAGGGAATATAAATTTTAAAGTAGTATATCAAGAACGTCATTTTTAAAAGCACTATACATTTGGAGCTTATCAGTTATATTTCATAGATAAAACTACATGCTTTATTTTTAAAACATTCAGATACTCCCTGACACATCAGGGAATGGATCAGAAGTAATAATGCTATATTTGAAATGAGACTAGTTTATGTAGAATTACTACAGCAGTTTTTGCTATTAATTGGCCACAACTAGAAAAAGATAAGCAACATTACATGGGTGATGGGAGAAACACACATACACATTTACACACAAAAGGATCTCAAGTGGGTGACTGATATTTTTTACAATATAGGTTAATGCACTGATCAGCCACTGAATGCTGTCCCTGAAACTGGCTTTTCTGCCAGTCATGAGTTTTCCATGGAAGTGCCAAGCATACAGCTTATTATACTCAGCATCCTGGTAGGGTGGAAGCTAGCTGGGTCCACGTTTATTTTATTTATATATATTTATATTTATATTTATATATATTGTTGTTGTTTATTCGTTTAGTCGCTTCCGACTCTTCGTGACTTCATGGACCAGCCCACGCCAGAGCTTCCTGTCGGTCGTCAACACCCCCAGCTCCCCCAGGGATGAGTCTGTCACCTCTAGAATATCATCCATCCATCTTGCCCTTGGTCGGCCCCTCTTCCTTTTGCCTTCCACTTTCCCTAGCATCAGCATCTTCTCCAGGGTGTCCTGTCTTCTCATTATGTGGCCAGAGTATTTCAGTTTTGCCTTGAATATCATTCCCTCAAGTGAGCAGTCTGGCTTTATTTCCTGGAGGATGGACTGGTTGGATCTTCTTGCAGTCCAAGGCACTCTCAGAATTTTCCTCCAACACCACAGTTCAAAAGCATCGATCTTCCTTCGCTCAGCCTTCCTTATGGTCCAGCTCTCGCAGCCATATGTTATTACAGGGAACACCATTGCTTTAACTATGCGGGCCTTTGTTGTCAGTATGATGTCTCTGCTCTTAACTATTTTATCGAGATTGGTCATTGCTCTTCTCCCAGGATTAAGCGTCTTCTGATTTCCTGACTGCAGTCAGCATCTGCAGTAATCTTTGCACCTAGGAATACAAAGTCTTTCACTGCTTCTATATTTTCTCCCTCTATTTGCCAGTTATCAATCAAGCGGGTTGCCATAATCTTGGTTTTTTTGAGGTTTAGCTGCAAACCAGCTTTTGCACTTTCTTCTTTCACCTTCATCATAAGGCTCCTCAGTGTCATGAGTAAGGATGGCGAGCAGGGGGCTCCCACCCAGACTGTCAAGCACATGCGTAGCACTGAGGAACTGTTCAGCCATTCAAAGAGACACAGATCGGGACTGCCTTAACCTTTGGGGTTTATATGGCTGGGTTTTTCCCACGCTTCCTCAGTTTGTTAGGATTCTTGTTAAGTACTACTAATAAATATTAGAGACCAAGTCATTGTCTCAGTGTGTTTCCTGGTAATCAGGACATCAATCCTAACAAACTCCTACTCCCATCGAAAGAGGGAGGAACAAACAATTAAGCAGACAACATAACTTATCAAGACTCTGGAGGGGAGGGGGCTGAAATGGAATATCAATCTGGAGGGGAGGGTTATGTCATGAGTAAGGATGGCGAGCAGGGGGCTCCCACCCAGACTGTCAAGCGCATGCGTAGCACTGAGGAACTGTTCAGCCATTCAAAGAGACACAGATCGGGACCGCCTTAACCTTTGGGGTTTATATGGCTGGGTTTTTCCCACGCTTCCTCAGTTTGTTAGGATTCTTGTTAAGTACTACTAATAAATATTAGAGACCAAGTCATTGTCTCAGTGTGTTTCCTGGTAATCAGGACACTCAGTTCCTCTTCACTTTCAGCCATCAAAGTGGTATCATCTGCATATCTGAGATTGTTAATGTTTCTTCCAGAGATTTTAACTCCAGCCTTGGATTCCTCAAGCCCAGCTTGTCGCATGATGTATTCTGCATACAAGTTGAATAGGTAGGGTGAGAGTATACAGCCCTGCCGTACTCCTTTCCCAATCTTAAACCAGTCCGTTGTTCCGCGGTCTGTTCTTACTGTTGCTACTTGGTCGTTATACAGATTCTTCAGGAAGCAGACAAGATGACTTGGTATCCCCGTACCACTAAGAACTTGCCACAATTTGTTATGGTCCACACAGTCAAAGGCTTTAGAATAGTCAATAAAACAGAAATAGATGTTTTTCTGAAACTCCCTGGCTTTTTCCATTATCCAGCGGATATTGGCAATTTGGTCTCTAGTTCCTCTGCCTTTTCTAAACCCAGCTTGTACATCTGGCAATTCTCGCTCCATGAACTGCTGAAGTCTACCTTGCAGGATCTTGAGCATTACCTTACTGGCATGTGAAATGAGTGCCACTGTTCGATAGTTTGAACATTCTTTAGTGTTTCCCTTTTTTGGTATGGGGATATAAGTTGATTTTTTCCAATCTGATGGCCATTCTTGTTTTCCAAATTTGCTGGCATATAGCATGCATCACCTTGACAGCATCATCTTGCAAGATTTTGAACAGTTCAGCTGGGATGCCGTCGTCTCCTGCTGCCTTGTTATTAGCAATGCTTCTTAAGGCCCACTCAACCTCACTCTTCAGGATGTCTGGCTCTAGCTCACTGACCAGACCGTCAAAGCTATCCCCGATATTGTTATCCTTCCTATACAAGTCTTCTGTATATTCTTGCCACCTTTTCTTGATCTCTTCTTCTTCTGTTAGGTCCTTGCCATCTTTGTTTTTGATCATACCCATTTTGGCCTGGAATTTACCTCCAATGTTTCTAATTTTCTGGAAGAGGTCTCTTGTCCTTCCTATTCTATTGTCTTCTTCCACTTCCGTGCATTGCTTGTTTAAAAATAATTTCTTATCTCTTCTGGCTAACCTCTGGAATTTTGCATTTAATTGGGCATGTCTCCCCCTATCACTGTTGCCTTTTGCTTTCCTTATATATATATATATATATATATATATATATATATGGATAGTGATTGATCTCTTCAGGCATCTGGAAGGTAGATTCTGTGCATGAAGAAGAATGACAAACTGGAGCCTATCATTCCATATATGCTTTTAGTTTTTCTGCTGGAATCAAATTACCTCCAAATGTTTTGCATTTTTGACATGTAAAATAAATTTGATAATCTCAGAAGGAAACACCAGGGGTCGGTTTACTATTGCATCAAAGCAGTGACCTATAGAATCAGGAACTTTGATAGGTCACTAAGTGAAGTATGAAAATAACAGCCCATACCTCAGGAGAAATTAGGCAATATGTCACTTTAATTGATTTCTATATTTAACACATTAACTTTAACATATAAAGTATGGGTTTCAATGTTTTTTTCAGGAACAAAATATCCTATTCTACTTGGGATACTTTTTTTTAAAATTAACTGTTATGGAACAAAACTACTGGAAATACATTTAAAAATATAAATTTCGAGGTCAAAGTTACGCAAACTAATGTTCTTGACCAAAGTGTGCGGTACATAGCTCAATATTTTATAAAGCTAAATAAACTGAAATAATATCTCAAAGAACAGACATTCATTTATTTACCCCATTTTCTATTGTTAACACTAACAATACATTTATACATATTTAAATTGGTGGATAGTTCCATTGTAAGTTTTATGCTAGATATTGTTATTTAAATGAACTCATAGGCTACAGTGTAATGAAGAAATACATGTTTTGCTCAACTCACTTATCAACTCACATTCTAGCAAAATGAGAATTTGTACCTCCATTCATTCTCAGAGAAAACTGGAGGTTATTGTATTCATCATAGACTTTTTTAAGCTGTTCACCAGTGAATAATTATGAGCTTCTAGCTTCTGAAATTATCTGTATTCATTGTGAGAAAGGAAAAAAACCTTTTATCTTTTGTAATGAAATATATTTCAACAAACTTTCTAAGACTTGCTTAAAATGGTTGTTTTATGTGTCAACTATTTGGTAAAGGAAAAAATGATCGCAGTGCACATGTACATATACCCGTACAGCCATACAAATATCCTTCATTTAATTTGACATTCCTTGAACTTTGGAGTCCATCAGTATTCAGCCTTTGCAAAAAGTTATCATATACAATTTCCCATGCACATAATAGTGTCTATGAAAAAATAATTTCTTTTATTGCTGTTTTGGAGGTTTTTGTTTAACTGGGAACTGGGTTTAATATAAATTTTTTAGGACAAGTTTCTACACTCATTCTTTTAAAAGTGTAATTAGAATTCAGTTCTGGAAAAAAAGGAATTTATAATAAAGTAACATTCTTCTGAACAAAAAGATGACTAGCAACATTAATAGTCCAGTGAAATCATTACAAAAGGAACATATTAAAGCCAAAAGGAGCACACACATTTATACGTCTCACTGAGTTTCTGAGATGTGTTTATTTTGGGAGGGAAGCAGGTAACCAAGTTCTACTGCCTTCTCACCAATTCCAGTGGTCATACCAGAACAAATACCTTACACTGCACCAGGGGAAGGCATTATATATAGAAATAGTGTGTCAATTTGACATACTGCTGGTATAATATATTATTACTTATTTTAAAAAATAGCTGTGTTCTAATAACTCTACTGGCGTAACTTTGTTGACATTCATAACAATTTTATACTGATAAGAGAGAAAAATAAGAGAGATAAATGACAAAGAGAGCCAGTTTGGTGTAGTGGTTAAAGCATCAGGCTAGAAACTGGGAGGCTGTAAATTCTAGTCCTGCCGTAAGCATGAAGCCAGCTGGGTGACCCTTGGGCCAGTCACTCCCTCTCAGCCTTAGGAAGGAGGCACTGGCAAACCACTTCTGAAAAATCCTGCCAAGAAAACTGCAGGGACCAATCCAGGTAGTCACCAGGAGTCAACACTGACTTGAAGACCCCAAAAAACAAAACCTGATAATCCATCAAAAGGGACTGAAAAACAGCTACCCAGTTTGTGTTAACCTTTGTAACTTTAGCAAGAGATTATTCTGGTTCTCTTGGTATGTTTGTGTAGGCAAATAAAACTGCAGAGAACTTTTATAGAAATCTAGTCTACTTACCCCAAACAATAGGCTTCTATAGCATCCCAGTATAATCCTCAAAACCCCTAAATCCCATGAGTTCAGGTTTTAACAGGTTCTGGATTGAAGTTCATAATTTCTAGGTTTCATGAAGTGTGGGAGTATTCAAGATACTGTCAGTTAAACTAAAATCCAGTTTAATCATATTCTTTTCAGCTTGTTCATACTATCATGTCAACAAATATTTTGGGGACATGAGGCCTATCACATAGTCTTTATCTTTTTCCATACTAGGAAATGAATTCTATTATGGTTCTGTTGGAGATGTGGATGGTAAATGCCTCTTTAAAAGATGGCATAGTCTTCACTGCCTTGAATAAAAGCTCTTACAGAAAAAAAAATAGTTTTTGGCCATTTTGAATTGAGAAACAGATGAAAACTATTATAAAATGATAATTTAGCAATAAAAATTCAGGAAAAGTCCCAAATTTCTCCCAAATTCTCACATACATGCTGTGACATTACCCATTTGCAGCCCTTGCTCCCCTCCCCAAATCAATTAAATGAAATCCTTTGCATCAAAAGGGCCCACCCCTTTTCTAGGATATTTCAGCTGGGGATAGAAGACTCTAATTGGTTCAAAGAGTACTATTGTACTCATTACCAAAGTTTTATCATGAACCTTGTGATGTTTATACCAACATGAAATAAATAACTCCAATTTACTTTTGATGCAGTCCCATAGTTCCCAGGGGCTCTGTCCTCTTTATCCAGATACACAACAAAATGGTCATAGGTACTGGGAACATATCGCTACCATGCTAGTGTTGATTTTCAGGGCAAACAGTGGATTCAAAATGTGAGTAAGGTAAACATGTACATGCAAAGATGTAACATTTTAACTAACAATTGTGTATAATGTTTATTTAAATATTAAAGAATTTACAGAAGAAGATATCCATTTATCTCAAAACTGCATTATTAATTGTTGGCCTATGTACTATTAGAATGCTATATTCATATCTTCTCTAAAAGTGGAAAAAGTCAGTATTTATAGTCTCAGTGGAAGATTAGTAAATAAAAACTAGGGCTGGGGCAAAAAACGGGATTTTATTTCAGCCTCTGACTCAGTAGTTGACATTATGGTATTCATTTGAACAGATTTCAGCTTAGTAAAAAGAATGGAATATTAACTGATTTTAACATGGTGGATTAAAATAACCCAATAAGGTCATCACATTAATTATCTAGAAGACTGTGAAATCTCTTTCCTATAACACAGGTTGACAGAAAATGATAAAAATGCTTCAATATTTGAAGCAGAATGATAAAGTGTTAGTTATACAGACCACATCATCCCAGGTGTTTCAAACATTCTGTATGTCCTGTACAAAACATTAAATCACAACATTGTAATAATTTTATTTTTTAATGTTTAAGAGATAAATTAAGGACCTTCTGACTTTTCCAGAATGTTTACTCTACTCACTCAACTCAAGATGATATTTAACTAAAAAGTCAGTTATGTTATTGGAAATGTACTCTAGATTAAATAAATCAGGTATTTGAGATAGGTGGCCATATAAATCTAAAAAATAATAAAACAAAACAAAACCTTGAGGATTTTATTAAAAAAAAAGAAAATGAAGAAAAAAAAGGAAATGTGATATTGGGTGAAAAATATCTGAGGCGATAGGAATGAAATACTGTTGCTTTAATGAAGGTCTTATCTCTGCTTCCTGTAGAGGGACTGGTACAGATTTCTCTCATGGGTTCTTGGTATTTTCTAAGCTTTTTGTTCTTGCATATGTTTCACTGCAGGTTCAGACAACACCAAGAACCCAGCAATTCTCTACTGCTGTATTCTGACAACTTTTATAAGCTAAGATGAGAATGGTCAAAAGCTTTATGATCATGCCCACCCCTCTGAGTAACTTGTCCACATCCTTGAGTTGAACTTACTGAAACCTATCCATCATAACCGGTCAAATGCTTGCCTCAATCATCTTCTCAGAATCTGTTTTCAATGTATAATTCAAATTTCTGCAATGCAAGCATTTTTTAATTAGTAAAGTAACAAATATATAAGGATGTGTCTCAGAAACATTATCTTTATTAGTCTGGAACCAGAATAAAACAGTCCTTAACTACCTAAAATAAGTTCATTGGACAATATTGTACTGTGATAATGAAGACATAATAAAGGTTTTCTTTGCTTCCCTTATTACTATAGTAAGTCCCCAAATAAGTTCAAACTCATTAAATTATTCATCACAACTCTGGTTACCTGCCTTTCAGTAACAATTCTGCCAAACCACTATATATACTGCGTATCTCCAGCATCAGAAGCAGTCTCTCTATGAATAGCAATTTCTGGCAAATACAAGGAGTGCTTTTCTGCTTATTTGAGGTTGTGGGCTTTTCTAGGCCTTTGGCTAGACACTACAGCAGTAGTTGTGCGTTTGATTTGACCCAACAGAGTTATTGTTATGTTTTGAGAAAAACACCGAAAGCTGATCATGTTAACTTGGACAAACAAAAGGCTTTGTGTAACTTACACCAGAGAATAAAGAGGTCCTAAAGATACCTTCAAACACCTTGCATTTCACTGTTGTAAGAGTGTAAAAATGCATATCCTAGCTAACCTGTAATAACCCTTTAAGCTATATTCTGATCCTGATCATATTTGACATGTAAACTCCTGAAAATGAAATGATAGCATCTGACGCAAATATTCAAGAGCAGCTGCAAGCATTTCAGTTACCAAAGTTCTAAGACTGTAAGTGGTTTCATGGTTTCCTCTCTAGAGCACTGAAGTTACATTGTCCCAAAGGCCATAGATATTACATACAAAAAGAAAGCATATAGTATTTCAGCATTTTTCCATTTTTTTCCAGCCTTCAGCAGTAACAGAAAGATAATGTTTCTTATTTTGGAAAAAAAAATCTAATACTATAGATGATGATGATATTGTCTCTGGATTGGCTGATCACCGTGTGTGTGTGTGTGTGTGTGTGTGTGTGTGTGTGTTTTCTTTCTACCCTAATACTGCCCTCACTATTCAGCTATTCTGGCAGGTCAGATGAGAGAAAGTGTTTTCTTTTGCAGGCAAGTGTGCAGAAAACTCTAGAAAGGTAGTTATTTTCTGTGTTAGTTAGCATTTATTTGCATATTTTATATCTTGCAGTCTTTCATGTTTTTTATTTTGTATATGGATGTGCATTTGGCCATGTTAATTCAATTAATAATGAACTAAAGGCCAATAATACATATGTAAGTTAGGCAGCCATATAAATGCTCTAAAAACATGAAATAAATAAAATAAAATAAAATAAAATACTCTACCACTATGCTCAAAATAGGAGACAGCCATATTTCCTTCCCTGTACTTTCCATTATTGTCTTAAGGTTAACATTAAATCAAACACCTACTTTTTAATATATATTTTATCCCCAGTTATTTTCATTTTTATGTCTTTCCAAAAGTATTTCCTAATACCATAGCCACAAACCAGGACATTGTCATATAGTGTGGATCACAGAGTTCAGGGACATGAATCACTTCTCTCACTTTTTTTGCACACATTTATGCATTCTAGGAATCTGCTGTTAAGTGGTGCTACATGTGACAAAGCAGACTTGTATGATTCTCTCATGGGAGTAAGGAACTGATACTTAGGTTTTTAAACACTATGTTGAGTCAGAAATACTTTGAGAGTTAGGTCCTCAGCCAATGAATACCTAGGACTATTTTAAAAATAATTTAAACTACAGTCTAAACATTTTATAAATAATTTCTAATAAAACAAACATACATAAGCTGGGAGAGGAAACTTAATAATTCATTAATAATGTCTTAAGCACCTCAAGGTAAGGTATTAGATGTTGTGTTAATTAAACCTTAATAAAATATACTGTCCTTCACAAACTTAGGCAAGATGTTTGCTTGAGCCATTTAGATTTCATTTTTTTTCTGAATGCTTTCTCTTAAGTATGAAGGTCAGTTCTCCCCCTTCCTGTACCTGAATAATGAATGAAAATCCAACATATACCCAATATCTGTATAGATTCCTGCAATATGTATTCAGGATACAAGTATGTCAACTGCACTCTTAAAAACAACAACAACACATCACTCAAGTATTGAGCTTAACTTTTTGGTGTTGTGTGAAATGAACATGAGAACTTGTCTGTATCCTGAAACTATACCAAATTGCCTCTTTAGCTCAGCACCATTTACCATCTTAGGAGCAAAACACCACCAGCTTTAACAGGCATGAAAAAAAAAATGAAGTAATAGTACTAGATGTTTTTTAAAAGTCTGAATAAGCTGGTTAATACTAGGCCACACTTCTAGGCAAGAATGTTAGTGGCCTTATAGAAAATATTCCTCAATAGCTTGTGGTAATGGAATCAACCCAACAGCTTGCAATAATGAATCTTTTAATTGCCTCATCATTACATGCTAATAACAATGAATGCATTACACATACATAAAGAAAGAAGTATATCAAAACATTTTTCTCAGGTTCCAACTCAGCCTTTTATAAAGGAGGCTGAGAGTTCTGAGCAAAGATGCTGAGAAGAAAACAGGTTTTGAATACAGGGGGGAGGAAGGAGAAAGAGTTATTCTTGGAAATGATTAAGAAACTAGATTTTTCTTTATATAAACCCCAACTTCCCAACTTTTGATACAAACATATTAATAACATTCATGGGATGCAATTTTAAATTGCTTGAGAATATATATTCCACAAAAAGGTACTAAGATAACATTTGTCCATTAAAAAAATAAATGAGCATTATTCTCAGTAAATAGGAGTTTTAAACAATAGGAACAGCTAAGATTTTTTTTATATATATAGGGGAAAGGAAGTATGATATGACATCAGTCTGTGATACTTTGGTTAACAAATAAAAAATTTAAGTTATAACTTAGGGCTATTTAAGTTATTACATTTTTAATAATTGTTATTAAAGATTATGTTATACAGATAAAACTAACATAATCTACATAGTATAAAAATATAGAAAAAAAGGAAAAAGGAAAATAGAAAATTAGAAAAAAGAAGAAACCTCCCCCTTCATCCCCAGCAAGTATAATCAACATTAACAGCTTATCAACATCTCTTAAAATAAAACCAACCATCCTGTCTCACCCCATCTCACTCCCTTCTCTATAAACCAATCTTTAAAACCTCATCGCTCCATCATAATCAGCAAAAGCCCATTAAAGGTTATAAGAAATAACAACATAATTAACCTATATCTAATAAACTCAGTTTGAATCCTTCCTTTTACATTAATATCTCCTTTTCTATTTAAACAAATCCCCCCCATCTCCTCTCTTCAAATAAACCAAACATTTAAAACATCATCATCTGGTCATAGTCATCAAAAATTCATTAAACATTACCAAAGATAGCAACCCATTTATTTTAGCCTTGATCAAATAAACCAATTTTATATTATTTCCTCTTTCTCCCAACAATCTTTAGTCCCCTCAAACAATGACCTGACATCTGCTTTCTTTTCCTGCTCTGTCTTTTCTCCCAGAATTGTTGGCATCTTTAATAAGCCCCTTTTATAATTCTAGTATAAAAGGTTATCCACGTCACTGTTCATATTCTCACTGTTTCTTCTCAAGAAATTGTTGACAACTTCAACAAGTCCCTTTTTTAAATCCAATGTAAAGAGGTTATCCACATCACTCTTCTGGTTTAGTATTTGTCTGTCTTTTAAAATTGTTAAATCATCAACCGGTTTCATCTGTAAATCCAATATTTCATCTTTTTTTATATTCACTATTTCATCTTTTTCCATCTCTTTTTTACAGACTGTCATTTTTAAATTCACATTCAAATTGACTTCAGTTTTATTCAGTGGAACCTGTTCCTCTTCAATGATATTATCTAGTTTTTCTATAATAGCAGATAACTTTAAAATTATTTTCTGAGCCCAATAGTCATATACGTCTCTTAAAAGATCCATTGATATATTTATTTCCTTCTGATGCCTGGAGCAACCAACCCTCAAAATCATCTTATCAGTTCCGTGTGTAACATAGAAAGTTTCCCATGGGAAAGCTTCTTATAGTTAATTTCAAAGTTTTAATTCAACTCCATCTGGACCCTTAATCTGTTTAAAAATTTTTAAAATCAGCACTGTAAGTGCCCTTTTGCTGTGTATTCCAAAAAAAATTTTTTGGGCAAAACCTTAAATTTGTAATTAAAACTTCTTTCTTAAAGGATTGAAGAAAATTTCACCCAGTGAATATGATCAAACTTGTGGTTCTGAAGGTTCTCAATCTTTAAAAAGCAGTAGAAAAAAAAAGTAAACTCCAAATTGATTAAGAAGTGAGGTTCAGGTGAACCTTGAGTCCATAAAGGGCTACACTGATAGCTAAGAGCTCAGTGGAATCCTGAGATTCCCAGCTGTTTGCAAGTGACCACAAAAACATCAATTTCTGCTCTCTACTTACATAAAAAACAACAACAACAGCTGTCTGGAGTATGTATGGGTGATATCAAGTTCTTGCCTTTTTCCAGAGAGATTTGGGTGGTCTGGACCCATCATTCAGCTGCTGTTTTCAATTTAATGTCTCCGGATGTCCACAGCATGTCAGTTCGTCATTTCCTCACCAGAAGTTTCTTAGGGCTATTTAAGTCATCACAGAATGAAATATGTACTTGGTATATTCCTACGCTTGGCCAAATTCATTTGTAATAGTGTTCAAATATGCCTGCTTAGATGTTGAAAGAAATAGTTTGCTTTCTAAGGCTAGTACCTGGATATAAAAAAAACTGCATTATCTATCGATTGCATAACAATGTTATCCTTTGGGTTAACCAAATGCCGAAAACAGTCATATGAGATGGTATGAACTATGATGCTCCCAAATTATCATTTTCATGTTTTCTAAATTATTTATTCTCATGAAGAGTGGATTTTTTATGTGAATGAGCATATTTTAAAGATTGGCTGCATAATTTTATTTTATTTTTCCTTTTGTTTAAATATCAAAAAGATTTTGGCCAGCTGACCAGGAGCTTTTGTAATTTTGGGCCAAATTCAGAGGGTGGGGAAAATGGTTGCCTCATTGCCAAAAAGGGGGAAAAAAATCTCCAACTAAATTTTTGTATCAAGTTATCAATGAACATTTTAAATGAAGGATTTCAGCTATCCTGCCATGTCATATTATTATTATTATTATTATTATTATTATAATATAAAGGTTTTTCCTTGTGATAGTATTCCACAAACATGGTAACACCTTGAAGTTTTTTATTGGACAGTTAGTTAAATGGATGAAGCCAGACATTAACAGCAGTCCATAGTACTTTTCAATCAGCACCCTTGTTTCAGTACCCCACACCAAAGAGAATTCTCTACAGCAAACTTCTTTTCACTTCTGAAAAGCAAAGGGAAGGACTAGGGATTTATATCTGTGCCTCACACGGTTTCAATATTTATCTGAATACTGCATTTATACTATTCTTTATAAAATTGTGGGCAGCCTTGCAAAAGACACACAAAAATGCTTTTATTTATTTATTTATATTTTATATTTCATCACCACTCATCTCACTCAAGAGCGACTCTGGGCAGTTTACAATAAAATTAAAATAACTACAGATTAAAATACAATAAAAACAGAATTCTTCATAAAAATATAAATATAAAATCCAAAATGGTGAATCAAAAGATCTTAATTTAAATACGTATAATTTCCCGAGGCCATTATTATTATCATCATTATTATTATTGATCTATTATATCAAGATGCTTCAAGTTCTTTAAAGGTTTTGCCAAGTAATAGTATGGAGAACACCTACATCCTAATTTTAAATATGGATGCCAATGAATTTGCTCAAAACTCTATTATTACTTCATTATGGAATTATATAACCTGTGTCAGAACATGAAGCCACATATAATCTGGAATATTAACTCCAAGCTTCTTCCCTCCAAATTATGTTGTGATGAAAAAAGTAAGTTCTCATGTTATAGAGCTTTGAGTTGTACTCTTTTTGGTGACAGGGATGTCACCTTATAGGTAGTAACTGAAATGTATTTAGCTTTTGTGAATGAAACAGAACTGTGTGTATATTCCAATGATGTGTTCAGAAATGCCTGCAGTATTTGACACAGCATAATTATGAAACAGCCTTTTGTTCTCAGAAGCTCATGATGGATAGCTATAACTCTTTTTTGTTGTTGTGGAAATAAGACTAGCTTTGTGTCATTAACTGCCATTTCAAAAAAAGATTCACAGTAGTTTGACTTTTGATCTGTGAGGCAACTAGCACGACCACCTGCATGAGATATGAGCTGTTATTAGGCCTGCTTTGTACCATCTTATGAACACAGCAGGCATTTAAAACAAGGAACAACTTGATATATGAATGCTCCAATTTACAGAGGAAATGTTCTATCAGAAATATGGGTTCTTTAACAGTGAAGTGGGAGAAGTACATACACTGCTTACAAATTACATTATTAATATACGTGCAAGGCCCCAAGCTCATGACTGTATGCAAAAGTTTTTGGCACTGAATTATAAACTATTAAGTTTTCAGTCCGAGCAACAGGAACTGCAGGACCCATTTGTTTCACTGCAAATAGTTTAACTTAAATGCATTTATTGAAAAAAAAAACAAGTACCAGTAAGAAAACCCTTTCTAAAATTAGAACAAATGCATATGTACATTTAATTCTATTTCCTACTTAATATTTATAAGGCTTAGTTCCATAATACTTCCCTTTATTCAAGAACATATGAGGGGGAATTGAGGCCAAACATAACTCTCTTCTTTTATTGTTTCTTTTTCTGCCAAACCAGCCCAAGACTACAGTATATTGGACTGAAGGAAAGTCTTTACAATATATGTTGCCCTCTCGTTATATGTATTTTGATTATGTGGTGGCGAATTTCAGAACACATTTCCTACCAAAGACTGACAGCTTGTCCTCATGTACTTTACTAAAATGATTTGTAAATGGTGCCAAAGAATTCTCACACATGATCTAGTATGGAGCGTTGAGTTCTGACCAACAGGAGCAACAAGTTGTATAGCAGTTGCTGAACAGAGATTCACATGTGCTGTACCTTTTTTAAGAAAAAAATTATGCTGTCTGAAATAAAAAATATGTTATTTGAATGGCCAAAGCATTTGAAAAGATTTATTAGGTAACCATTGACCATTGCAGTAGAAGGCCATATTTTTAATTATGAGTTAAAACCAATTATGAAAAAGATCTTTTTTTGACAGATAACTTGCAGTCTGTTTAATCTTACCATAATATGGAAAGATGGTGTTTGAGAGGACAAAGGGTCAAGGGATCAAAGCCTGTGAACCATTTCATGGTCCTCAAACTAGATAGCATAATGTTGATTGTGTCCAAATTAGGATCTGTCCTATTTGGATCCTGATGAATTAAAAAAAAAGGCAGAGAAGGAAAGGTGGAACACATGACGTGTTTATGATGTCATTACACAGATGCAGTAATACCTGTACTTCATAATTGCTATATTTGCATGAATATGTCACTGCAGTTTCTTACAGACTCCATGCAGTAATATTGGACAATAAAATATTGGCTGTACCCCCCTAAGTTGCCCAAAGGAACAGCAGTTTGGGCATGGATTCAGTCTACAGGTTGCAGAGCTCATGCTATAGGGGGTTCCGTGAGATCAAAAGAATCCCCAATTATATTGCAAGACATTGCCCCATCAATCTCACTAAACATTTGCCCCAAAGGAGTCCAAACTCATGCAAATATGAGTAACTTTATCTGCAATGTGTCTGGCAAACATGTCATAGTGGTCTGCAGGAATATTGTCACACCTATTCCTTCCTAGTACGATACAGGTCACCTTGAAGAGCATTTGTAGATGCACTAAGAACAAGTAAGTGCTTATATGCCACTGTGCTTACAGTATTTCCTGCAAGATGGGCCTAAACTTGGGCCTCCTGGCCCTTCACCATTGTGGCTCCATTTCTTAGAGTTTCTCAGTAAATCCAGAGGCCCCATGGAAATAGCAACTAGATAGAGGCCACATGAGATTAATCTCATCTAGTACTGTGGGAATGTTTAAATTCTCTGGAGATATATAATACTGACATGTGGACAAGAGAATGATATTTTAAAGTTAGTGGCCCTGTGAATTCTGCTTTGCAACCCCTCCCACAGCTCATGTTTTTTATGTTCAGATCTACAGTAGATAGAACTGCTTGCCAGATCATTGGGAAGATCCCTAAGCACCATCATAAAACTCCAGATCTGTAAGGTATCTGGCATGAACCAAGGATGACAACCTCCATCGTCTCAAATCACAAGTCATCTGCTCTGAGTGAACATGTGACTGCCCCTATGAGTTGGACTAAGATCATCTGGAACAAGCCCATCGTTGCCATGGAAATCATGAATCACTTCATTCGCTTCACTGGATCACACTTCCAGGACATGGAAGTTGAAATACAGTACCTCAGCATTAAAAGCCTAGTGTAAGGATTGCCTACCCTAATAGACTCAGACTCACAAGCAGGAACTTAATGATATCTGATTTATTAAAGAATAGTATGCAAATACAGAGAAAGCTGAGAATGAGCAAAAGCGCGCCAAATACAAACTAAAAACCTTCGGCCCAAACGTAATCCCTCCCCTCGCCCTGCCGTTGCAAACTCCCCCCCCCCCCAGGTGCTGGTAACTGTTTCTGCTGATGTCCTGGGAAAGAAACCTTGAACACACGAGATAACCCAAACACATTCCAATCCAGCTGCCAACATATAACAATCCCACAAGATGGAATCCTTCTCCCCTCCCAGACGAAACACGCATCAGCCAAATGACATGCGAAACGTTACAATGCAGCGGTAACATTGGAACAGTGAACATGACATACTGCCCCCCCCCAAAAAACCCCGAAATACTAAGGAGCAGGTTTCAGAGGATAATGTCCTAACAACTAGGAAACACACTGAGACAAGGAACTGGTCTCTAATTATTGCTAGTACTTAACAGGAATCCTAACAAACTGAAGAAGCGTGGGAAAACCCAGACATATAACCCCCAAGGGTTAAGGCGGTCCCGATCTGTGTCTCTTTGAATGGCTGACCAATTCCTCAGTGCTACGCATGCGCTTGACAGTCTGAATGGGAGCCCCCTGCTCGCCATCCTTACTCATGACAGATAAGCCAGATGAAAGCGTCTAACTAAAACAGGAGATTGAACATCACGGGCAGACACCCACTCAGGGTGGGGGAAATTGTCATGTTTATCGTTCCAATGGTCTGGGTCCATCGTAACGTTTCGCATGTCAATTTTCCTGATCCGTGTCTGTCATTTGCGGGGAGGAGGATTTCAGCCCTGCCGGGCTGTAATCTCCTTAGTGTTACTGAGGAATGTATGTTTGGGTTATTGCATGTGTTCAAGGTTACTTTCCCAGGCCGATGTGTAACGGTTACCAACACCTGGGAGGGGGTGGTTGCTATGCTGGGGCGAGGGGCGGGATCGAGAGTGAAGCGAAGGTTTTTAGTTTGTATTTGGCACGCTTTTGGTCATTCTCAGCTTTCTTTGTATTTGCACACTATTCTTTCAATAAATCAGTTTTCATTAAGAACCTGCTTGTGAGGCTGAGTATGTCAGAATAAGGCAATCATTATAGAAGTGCTTCCAATGAATGAGGTATTGCAGGGAGCCATGATGCCTGCGAGAATCAAGGACCTCCTTCACCTCAAAATGTTGCTGTCCGTCAAGCATGATCGGAGCAGGAGGTGGAGGCTGCGGGTGCCAGTGATCGGAGTGGGTGACAGGCTTGAGCAAGCTGCAATGGAAAACAGGATGCAAACGTTTCACGTTGTGAGGCAAATCCAGTTTAAACGTGACAGGGTTTACGATGCCCACAATGGGGAAAGGACCCACAAACTTAGGAGCCAACTTTTTGGAGGGCTGTGGGGACTTTATGAACTTGGTGGAAAGGTAGACCTGAATCCCAACTTTAAAATCAGGTTGAAGGGCACGCCGCTTATCGGCATGCAGCTTATAAGTAGACTGGGCATCAGCCAAAGCCTGCTGAATTACTGGCCAAGAATCAGCTAGCTGAGCAGCCCAATCAGAAGGAGAGCAGGGCTGCGCGGGGGGTTGGGGCAATTCAGGGATGGGGACAAAATCCCATCCAAAAATAACATGAAAAGGGGTGTGCCCTGTGCTCCGATGAACGGCATTGTTATAAGCCACCTCAGCAAAAGGTAGCAGATCAACCCAATTATCCTGTTGATAATTGACAAATGCCCTCAAAAACTGCTCCAGGGTTGAATTAAGAACCTCTGTAGACCCGTCAGTCTCCGGATGCGACGCAGTGGACAACGCCTGCTTGGTGCCCACCAGCTTCAAAAATGACCTCCAAAATTGGGAAGTGAACTGTGTCCCGCGGTCCGTGACCAAGCAGGAGGGGCTACCATGGCTCCGGTAGATGTGGATTAGAAAAAGGTGGGCCAACTGCTGAGCAGACGGAATAGAAGCACATGGAATGAAATGGGCTTGCTTGGAAAAATAGTCCTTTACCACCCAAATGACAGTTTTTCTCTGACTAGGAGCAGATCCACAATGAAATCCATAGAAACCTCCTCCCAAGGACGGGAGGGGCTGGCCACCAGCTGCAGCAGCTCATGCGGTTTCCCCCCTTTCTGTTTTGACATGGCACAAACAGGACAAGAAGCAACATAACTTTTTACATCACGTCTTAAGGTGGGCCACCAAAACTGGCGCCATACCAGGTGCAAGGTTTTGACAAACCCAAAATGACCAGCCACCTTATCATCATGACATCTATTTAAAATTTCCCTTCGCAAATTGTCAGGCACATAGAGGTGGTTTTGCTTCCAAGCTAACCCTTTGTCAAATGTAACATTGTCTCTATTCGCCTGCAACCAAGTATCAGGTTTCACCTCTTGTAGAAACTGTTGTTGTAATTGAGAGGGAACTGGAGTCCTCCCCCCAGCCGGTAAACTGACGCAGGAGGCAGCTGCGCACGAGTTTGACTGCGTGTGACAGCCTGCAAACCCAATTGGGGTTCTGTCCACACCGTACCCACAATGTCAGGTACCTGGACCGCATCCTGGGGTAGGC
Organism: Candoia aspera; assembly: GCF_035149785.1. Classification (NCBI taxonomy): domain Eukaryota; kingdom Metazoa; phylum Chordata; class Lepidosauria; order Squamata; family Candoiidae; genus Candoia; species Candoia aspera. Next base: position 54,897,680 of record NC_086158.1, on the reverse strand, counting down.
GGGAAAGTGCATCAGCCAGGAAGTTTTTCTTACCTGGAATGAACTTCAATTTAAAATCAAAGCGACTAAAAAATTGCACCCAGTGGATCTGTTTAGGACTAAGCTTCCGGGGTGCGCTGAGCGCTTCCAAATTTTTATGGTCAGTCCAAACTTCAAAAGGACACTTAGCCCCCTCTAAAAGGTGGCGCCATGCCTCCAAAGCCGCCTTGACAGCAAAAGCTTCCTTTTCCCAAACGTGCCACCACCTTTCCATCTCGGAAAATTTCCAGGACAGATACACACACGGCTTCAGGCGGTTGTCAGCATCCGCTTGCAGCAAGAGCACTCCAATTGAAAAATCAGAAGCATCCACTTGAACCACAAAGGGTTTAGTGGGATCAGGGTGTTGAAGAATGGGTTCAGCAGTAAACAGGCTTTTGAGTTTGTCGAAAGCCAACTGGCAGTCAGTTGTCCAACTGAGCAATGCCCCCGGGTTCTTTACCTTGCGGGTGTCCCCCAACCCCTTTGTATGTAACAAGTCAGTAAGAGGCAACACAATTTCTGCGAACCCCTGGATGAATTGGCGGTAATAGTTGGAAAACCCAAGGAAACTTTGGAGCTGCCTACGGGTGCGCGGGCGCTCCCACCCCAAAATGGCTTGAATCTTCGCAGGATCCATCTCAATGTCCTTGTCAGAGATCCTGTACCCCAGGTAGTCAAGCTGAGTCTTATGAAATTCACACTTAGAAAGCTTAGCATAGAGCTCAGCCTTTCTCAGTTTGCTAAGCACCTGTTTCACCAAGCGCTCATGTTCCTCTTCCGTTTCAGTATAAATCAAAACATCATCCAAATAGACCAGTACACCCTTGAACAAATGTTCATGTAACACTTCATTGATCAATTGCATGAACACCCCTGGTGCCTCTGCCAACCCAAAAGGCAAAACTTTATACTGAGAAGAACCCAGTGGACAATTGAAAGCAGTCTTCCATTCATCCCCCTCCCATATGCGGATGTGGAAATAGGCTTCCCGCAAATCCAGCTTAGAGAAGATTTTCCCCTTAGCCAGATGTGCTAACATGTCTTTTATTAACGGCAGAGGATATTTGTTTAATATCGAGAGCGCATTCAATCCGCGGTAATCTGTACAAAGTCTCAATGTCTCATCCTTCTTTGCCCGAAACAAGACGGGGACACCTACTGGCGAATTTGCCAGTTCAATAAAACCCCTGGCCAAGTTCTTGTCCACAAACTCCCTCAACGCCGCCAGTTCCTTCTGAGTCATGGCATAAATTTTCGGCTTGGGCAGTTGAGCGTTGGGGATCAACTCTATCGCACAGTCAGTTTTTTGATGGGGTGGGAGTTGGTCCGCTTCTTTCTCACCAAACACATCTGCAAGGCCTTGGTATTGCTCCGGCAAGCCCTCCAGTGGTGTGACAGCAAAATGCGGGGTTGCTGCCGCCACCCTCCCGACTGCAGCCTCTGGAGCATCTTCCTCCCCAGGGGCTTGATAGAAACCATCCCCAGAAGTCAAAGTCCTGTGCACCCAATTTATATAGGGGTTTTGTTGGACCAACCAAGGAATCCCCAGAATGACTAGGGGATGCCCCACAGGCGCCACCACAAACTGCAGCCCCTCACGGTGGCTGCCCAATTGCAACGCCACCATTCCCGTGAAATGGGTGACTGGTTTCCCTTCCGCAGTAGAACCATCCAGCTGGGTGAAAATCATGGGATGCTGCAGTGGAAAGCTGGGTAACTCCAGAGCAGCCACCACATCAGGGTGCATCAAGCAACGCGAACACCCCGAATTGATCAATGCCCAAACTTCAACTGTCCTGGTGCGGGAGCCTAACTTCACTTTCACGTTCAGTGTGGGACAGTTGGCACTCACCGAAACATGTTTGCGCCCGTCCACCACCACCTGCCCACAGGCGCTCTTTAGAGCAGGTGGCTGGCGTTTCCCGCCGGCTGGTGTAGATTGGGCTCCCCCTCGCACCTGAAGTAGGGAACCTCCTCCACTTCAGTTTCAGCCTTGGCTGCCTTCATTTTCCTGGGGAGGGAGGGAGATTTCCCCGCCGGCTTCCCCGAACGATCAATGGTCGTGCCCTTCGGGCACGCCGCCACTCGGTGACTTTCCTTTCCACATCGGAGGCACTGCCCTTTCGCATAACGGCGCTCCCTCTCCTCCTCCCAGGCACGTTGACCGGACTTTCCAGTAGGCGCAGCAAGGCGGGAACCCTTGCTGAGCCCGGAATATCTCATCACCTTCCTGTGAGCGAAGGTCTCACGGGCATGTTCAGCCTTCCCTGCCAATTGAATCCATTCATACAGGATATCTGGGTCGTCCCTACCGAGCGACCACCTCAGGACCTTCGTGTTCAGACCGTCCTTAAATAGCTCTATTAAGGTAGATTGGGACCAATCCTCAACCTTCCCAGCCAGAGCCTTAAATTCCAGAGCATAGTCCGCTACTGATCGTGTCCCCTGGCTAAGCTCCCTCAGCGCCCGTTTTGCCCTTTCTTTAGCTAACGGGTCTTCAAAGTGTAGCTTCAATGCCCATAGGAATTCTTCGAACTCCTCCAGCTCAGGAGCATCCGATTGACATAACTGCACATACCAATTGGCAGTCCGCCCCTTCAGCTTAGTGGCAATGGCATTAATCTTGGCTCTTTCTGAATGAAAATACGGTTCCCATTCATCCATATAACTCCTTGCATTAGTAAGGAAGAATGATAACTTAGTTGGATCTCCGTCAAATTTAACTGTAAAGTCCTTAACCCCCACTCCGGGCGGTCCCTTCACCACAGCTGGGCGGTCAGACTTTCTTTTAGCTCCCAGGGATCTCCGCTCTCGAGGAGGGGACCTTGAAATTCGCACCCTCGGCGCCCTTGCCTCCTCTCTGTGCCGGGTTCTACTCCTTTCCTCCGAAGAAGGGGATGAATGCCTATTACTAGACTCCCCTCTCCTCCTCTCCTGAGGACCCCAGTCCATTGATATTTTCTGAAGCATAAATTCTATTGACTCCAATTTGGCCTCCACCAGTCTTATACGGTCAGGGGTTTGGGAATCCTCCTTTCCCTCCTGCCTCACCACAGTTGGAGACATCGGGTATCACTGTTTCCAAGACGTTTTGGACGTCCCTGGTAGGGGTCCCTGTGTTTCATCCCAGGTGATCAACTTGCCTGGCGACTCGCCGGTCAGGTCAGGGGCTCTTTTACCTCCAACCTCCTCTTCTCCCAGGCTGGAGCTTGACATCTTCCGAATTTCCGAGAGCTCCCGAGTAGGGACCCTCTCTGTTCTTATCACTGTGGAGTCGGGTTCCCCCTCGCTCGATTCCTCGCTTTCTGCGGTTGGGGATTTGGTTTGCTCATCGCTAGCACTTCTCCCTCACAAAATAAATCTGGAAAGGGGCTAACGGTAAATTTTTTGAGATTCTCAGATTTATGTAAGGATTGCCTACCCTAATAGACTCAGACTCACAAGCAGGGACTTAATGATATCTGATTTATTAAAGAATAGTATGCAAATACAGAGAAAGCTGAGAATGAGCAAAAGCGCGCCAAATACAAACTAAAAACCCTCGGCTCAAACGTAATCCCTCCCCTTGCCCTGCCGTTGCAAACTCCCCCCACCCCCAGGTGCTGGTAACCGTTTCTGCTGATGTCCTGGGAAAGGAACCTTGAACACACGAGATAACCCAAATACATTCCAATCCAGCTGCCAACACATAACAATCCCACGAGATGGAATCCTCCTCCCCTCCCAGACGAAACACGCATCAGCCAAATGACATGCGAAACGTTACGATGCAGAGGTAACATTGGAACGGTGAACATGACACCTAGGGGACTTCATGTCAAGCCCCATACAGCTAGGTCAAGTTAAGGACACAAGAACTACTGTACATACTTTCAGGTAGGCAAAAAGGTGTGGTAGAACCTTTTCTGACTATTAATTTTTATTAAAAGGCATAAACTTACTTCACTGATGCAGAAAAAGTGTTACTAGACTCTCTGATTTTTTTGCCATCACAAATTAACATGGCTTTCCTCCTACAGAATTCAATTAGGCATCTTTAAAGCTAGGCTGGGGTAGAACCCTGCAAACTGTAAAAGGAATTTCCCACCATGTATAGTGGATTCATTAAGGTGGAATCTTTTTGAATGATTTGAAATGCTTCTTTCCAGATTTCTTGCCACCTGACCCAAGTTGTCATTTATGAGGTATGCTACCACTGGACTTGCTTCTATCACCTGATTGCTTATGTCTGCTGTCTCTTCCATTCCTTTCCTAACTTACTCACACACTTTCATATTTCATCTTCAGCTCTACTATGAAATTCAGATGTGCAAATAAACATTACTGCTATCTGGGTTCCTTGTCCTCTTGACTGCCTGTCCTGTGACTGACCTGCATCTTTCAATTAACACCTGGAAGAGAGACTGCTTAGGCTCTTCCTAATAGCTCTTCCTATTTACTCTTGCAAGCTGTGAGACAACAAACTTCCAGCTCTAACCCCAATTAGATAATTATTTCCTTCTTTTGTCATAGCAGGCGCCCAGTGCCTGCTAGACACTTCATCCTCATCAATAAGTCATCTTCCCTTGCTGATGCCTAAATTGAGCAACTATGGGGGTGGAGGGGGAAAGAGAGGTTGCAGGACTATAAAACTTGCCCAGTGAAAGCAACCCCTTTCTGGAGACTGTCTTCAACATTTGGGCTAATCGTGGCAGATGGAGGAGGTGCCCCTAGTTCTGTAGGTAATTAAAAGGGACAATTTAAATAAACATGATACTGTTTGTTTCAGTCCTGGCACCTCTTTTAATGTCCTCCTGCTTCAGTATCCATCCTGCAAACTCTAAATTAGCTGGTAATACAAGATTTTCAGAAAACACTGCCATAAAATTTGGCAACATATATTATCATTGGTATTACATGAAGTTGGTACTTCAACTCTTGGCTATTTAGACAAGCCTGAGTTCACAATGTAAACATTTTAGTAAATTATAGATAACTTCTGCTGTGCAAGAATTGCTTATTCATATTGCAACTTTTTGTAACACCTCTTTGTTGGCCTGAGATACATATTTTTATAAAGTGCACAGATGCCTACTTTAGAAATTAGTTTTTGCCTTAGCATAGTGTTGTGTATTTTGATATGTTGAGACTTCAGACTACAAACTATTTGAAGGCTCTAACCTCTTAATGATACTAAGTATGTCTCAATGAAAGGGCAACCACAAGGATTTCATTATATTTTAGCCAGTGTGATGTATCACATTCTTTGTACATGTTGTCTGAAGGAAATAGCATAGGGAAACATCCACTGGGACCTTGCTGTAGGAGGAAAACTGTGATTTGGATAATGGTATTTCCAGCTGCACAGATGGTCAAAGTTGATGGTGACGGACAAATAATTCCAGATGATATATAAGGGAAAAATAATGAAACCAAGTACATGTTCATATTTAAAAGAACAATTTTAAAACAACAGATGAAAACATGTACTTAGACCATAATAATATGTCCATAGAAAAATAAAACTTTAGACATAAGTCAAGTGTGCTGTCCTAAAAAATAGCAAGCTTTACACTATGGCATAAATTACTATAAAGTCACTATAATTATTAAGGCTTTCCCATTTTTTTAAAAAAAATCTTAATTATTGAATGAAGAAACATCTGAACAGAGTTATACCACGCAAATAAGCATTTCTGCCTCTTTCTTTTGTCACCTCTTAAAATTTGCTAAAGAACATGGGCTGGGGAAGAGGGCTGAAGAGCAAGGCCACAGGGCCTCCTTACGTAGTAACTATAGAATTAACTTTAAAATAACATTCACTTGGCCACTATGTAAATATTATGCAATAAAATATAATACAATTTAATTAAAAATAAGTAGTCAAAACTTCAGTAAAATTTAAAGAAGAATTAAAGCCATTTAGCTTGCTTACAAGTAAGCACAAAACCCAACATTCCATCTAAATACAAATGCTTTTGTATGTCAGCAGAATATCAGATACGAGGATTAGCTGAGCTTCCTTCGGCACAAGAATCCAAGAACCTGGAAACCTCCACTAAAAAGACAGAAGGCTATTTCATTTAACTTTAAGTATTTTTAGCATTGAGAAGTTGTTTTTAAATGTAGCTAGAAATGTAACTGCTGACTCAAACGAAGTATTTTTTTGGAAATAAATACACAAACATACTTATTACAGACCCAATGCCAGTCATAAATCCTCTGTTGATATAAACATGGTCTCACTCTTGTATGTATGATCATGAAGTATATATAATAGTTCTAAACCACCTTGAAAGAAAAATGTCTGCTCTTTATATTAAAAAAATGACTTTATATTTAATATGAAGTCTGCACTATATAAGAACATGGTTTGTTATACTTAAATTATGTATGTATTTAATTACATCTTTAATACAGAAGATACTATTGTACAATTAAAATGACAGCATAGAACTCAGTTCAAAAGATGAATTTAAAAGAAATTCTTCTTCCTAAATTCATTTGATATATTCCCTTATCCTTAAGGACAAATATATTTTTGAACTTTCTCAAAGCTTTACTTGCGTTCTGGTTGGAATCACTAATAATGAAATACCTTCTCCCTAAAGATTTGTACTATTGCACCTAAGTCTAGCAAATGTTTTATCTATCATTTTTTTAAATGAAACAATATTTCTGACCATACAGTTAACGTTCTTATCCTCCTAATTATAGTACAAAAGTTCAAGGAGCCTTAACCCTGATAATATATCTTATCTTTGACACCTTTTCCTATTTAATTCCCCTTTTCCAGTTCTACCATATATTTTTGGACACAGGGCAAACAGAACCTTTGACAAGACATTTGTATTAGTTCATTAGTATGTTTTCTGCATTCATTTTTGCTTCCATCCATGATATATTTCTAGATTAGAAATTAGCACCCTAGGAATTCTAGGGGAAAAACAGTGATACTGAAAGCCTAGAAAGGACTGGGAGTCACTTTAATTGTTAACTAACTAGACTGCTGGAATCAAGGAAGGCTTATTCTTGCATACTTTACTAGCTCTCATTCTTTATCTATTGTTTAGAAAATAATAGAAAATATTCAGTTGTTTTGTTTTTTATGACAGATTTTAACAAAATATTAAAATGTTATGTCAGCCTTCATAACTGGATATGAAAATCAGAGTGAAGAAATAATTTTCTTTATGTGTGACCAGACAGAATTATATTGATTTAGCAGAACACATTTGTAATCTTGGTGAGCCTTATATTTTGTACCAGTTACATTTTGGAAGACAGCAGGTCTGATTATATAATAGTAACTGTGGAGAAATTACTTATCTTCCAAATTCCTAGAGAGCCACTTTGGTGTAGTGGTTAAGACATCAGGTAGAAATCAGGAGACCATGACTTCTAGCCCTGCCTTAGGCACAAAGCCAGCTGGGTGACTTGGGCCAGTCAATTTCTCTCAGCCCTAGGAAGGAGGCAATGGTAAACCACTTCCGAAATCTTACCAAGAAAACTGCAGAGACTAGTCCAGGCAGTTGCCAGGAGTCAACACTGACTCAAAGACGGACAGACACACACACACACATATGCAGAATACCTGGGGGGAAAATCACTTATCTTCCAAATTCCTAAAAAGTAGCTCATTTTATTCTATTAATTAATCATAGATGTGGCTCTTGTTATCTAAGGGATAATATCATTGTGAAACAGATGAGCTAGAATGCACTAGAAAATTTAACACCATTTCTTATGGCTGAAACAGCCCAACATTTATCACAATATATGCTATTCAAAAAAGAATATCCATATCACATCTAACTACTGTTTGTTCATAGTCACTATTTAGAAATAATTCTATCCCTCATTTCTCCCTTCATCATTCCTCTTCTATTCCCCAACAACAGCTGTATTCATATACCCTTTCCTCAGAACTATATCTGTGCCACTAATGAAAAGGAGTGATTCATGAAAACTTATGGAATAATACATTTCTTAGTCTTTAAGGTGCCATGACACTATTTTTTTTAATAATCAGGTGATGAATCTGTTCAGTAATTAGATAAGAAACTCACCATAGAATATCATGGCATAAAACCAAGATGGTAAATATATATTTTCAAATGAATCAGTGGAGCTAACATGCAGCCAGGTTTTCCAATTTCAGCTTAACAAACTGTATTTTGACAAAAGTAAAATAAAACTCTCCAGTTTTCAGTTCAGCAACTGAGTACATATCTACACGGCATCTAGAAGTAAAGCCATATCAGGAAAAGGCAAACTGCCATTCCCTGATAATTATTATTTTCCAGAAATTTGAGTGCTAGATATTACTGAGAGCTTGTCTCCTCCCTCCTTTTTTATCTCTTATGCCTAAGTGATCCTAAGCAACCATGCAAAATTGTTATCTCTAGAAAACTATAATTCAATATTCTCATTATGTTTATAAAGCAAGTTTAAATTGTGTTTCATGAAAATACCTGTTTCAGACAAGAGATAATTTCCCCAGCATACTTATAAGATTACCTCCCCACAGTATCACAATGATAAAAACATACAAATCTGTATCACTTTCACCAATGCATTCACTTGTAAAATTAAAAGTTGAACCTGCCTTTCTATTCTGGCAGGTAAAACTGTCTATATAGGGGTTACCTTTGTAAAGAAAGAAATTAAATGTCTTTCTCAAATATATATAAGAAATGACACATCTTTTTAAACATTTGACTACATAATGCATTTGTCTGAGAACAGGACCCCATGAATATTCACAAACATCGTTTTTTATTTGGCTTATGGAACACTTATAAACTAGGACTCCTAACACAGACTCCCAAGCACACAAAAGTGTCAGAGGTTATAGTTCGTTTTTCTCTTTCCTTCACTAAATAAGTTGCAAAAGTATTCAAAACCAGAATGAAAAAAAAGTATTTTATTTTGCTGAAAATAACGGACTCCTGGACTCCACTCGCCTGAAAGAAAAGCTGAGGTTCATCAAGCATAAACATGGGAAAATACATTAGTTTAGAAACCCATAAATCCTTATTTGAATCTGCCAACCTGAAAGCGAAGTAAAGCCTGAAAAAACTATTTTTCTTAAATGCTATGTCTGATTAAGCCATGCTCTTAAATGACAGCTGAACTTTAACATTAATATGATATTATTTAAACAACTGTATGAGTTTTTTTTACACTAAAAATGATGAATGTTTTTTGGACAGCTCAACTGACATAAGGCAAGAAGCCCCTTTAATGAGATTTGACAAAATGGAGACATATGCAGAATATTTGTTACAGCTCATATCCCAGCCCCTTCCTAGGGAGGATATAGGCTTGCCCAAGGATTTATTATTATTATTATTATTATATTGATTGTCTACAGGCGCTGAACCATCTCCTTCAATTGCCACTTCCTTTCTCCATGGATATTGAATTTAGCTTGTGTCATTTACATATTACTCTTAATCAGAGAATTTGGTATGCTACAGTTCAGAGACTAAATTGTGAGAAGTTTGTGAAATGGATGCACAAAGTGCAGTTTACCTTTGTAATCTGATTGTACAAAGAAGGGGGGAAAAGCAATCCTATTTTTTTATCTTTAGAGACTTAAGAATGGGTACATATCTTAAGTAACATAATATGCAGTAATCTTAATATGGGAAGTTAAATATGTGCTTCATGGCTTAAGTAGTACTTTTCATGTCACAATACTATTTTCATTTGGGAGACCATACAAACAATGGGGTGAACATCAGGATAAATGGCTGTATATAAGTAACTTGCAACTTGAAGAAGGAAGCAAGAATGTGGATGAAGCGTGACATACACTGGGCACTAATTCTTTGATAAGAATCTTTATTTACTGTGAAAATTTACTGTGAAAAATGAAGTGGATCAACCACTTTAAGAACAGTTTTGATTTTTTTTTAAGTTAGATTTTTGCCCTAACCTTTCAAACAAATCTTATAGCATAATCATAGACTGCTATAGACTGCTCTTCAACAGGAAAGAATAATTCTTATTTAAAAAAATAAGAAATTATTGGTTAAATATGTAATTAAATAATATGCCAGTAGTGTATACATTTAAGTAGCTGGTTATTTCTATCTTTTTCAGGTACAATCAAACCAAACTCAAGAATTCTGGAACATACCACCATTATATGTTAATAGTGTTTAATCTGTACGACAAAACATTTAGGCTAAAGCTTGGAAGAGTCTAAAATAAAATAAAACTAAAATATCAGTAGATTTAATGAGAACCTACAGCAACAAGTTCTACAGGTGGTCCTTGCTTAAGGACCCTAATTGGACCAGCAACTCTGGCCTTAAGCAAAGCGGTCACTGAGTGGGAAATTACATGACAGCAACTGTGCTTTCTGGATGGAAAGAGACAAGACTACTCAGTTTCACACTGTCCGCTTTTGTTTGCCTCCTAATCACTCCCTCACCCTTTGGAAAGCTTGCTTGCCTGCTTACTGTACACATTGAAAGCAAGGCAATTGTACCAGCGGCCCAGGGCTGGGAGCTGCAGGCATGCTACACAAAACAGCTTACTCTCTGGAAATACCTTTCTCTCCAATCTCTCTGCTCTGGGGGCGGGGGGGAAGCAAGCAATTTCTGTAGGCAATTTATCCTTTGCCTGACCCTTCTCCCCCACAGGCAGAGAGATTGGAGAGGAAGGAATTGTAAGAAGGCATGAGCACATTGCTCATGATGTGTAGAAGTACGAACAGCTTGCTGTCTTGAAATCTCTTTCTCTTTGCAGGGGGAGAGGGTCAGGCAAAGGAGAGATTGCCTACAGAAATCATTTGCTTTATATCTCTCCCCCCACCCCCTCCCCGCAGAACAGAGAGATTGGAGGGGAAGGAGATTTCAAGAGAATACTGTAAGCTATTTGTGTAGTGTACCTGTGGCTCCCAACCCCGGCCTGCTGGGGCAATCACATTGTTCTCTATGTGAAGAAAAGCAAACACCTTACTCTCTTGCAATCTCTTTCTTTCCAATCTCTCTGCTCTGCAAATGGGAGGAGAAAAAACCACAGGTCGGGCACAGGACAAAGCATACTGACTATAATGGCAATCACATGACTGAGGGACTCTGTGAAGGTAGTAAATGGTCATAAAAGGGCCATAAAGTTATTTTTTTCAGCATCGCCGTAACTCTGAATGATTGCAGAATGACTGGTCAGTAAGCCAGAACTACCTGTATAGTTCTTGTACCTAATAAACTGACTGCATAAACTTTAAAAAAAAAAAAAAACAGTCTACAGTTTTTATCTTGATTGTGTTACAAAATCCACATATTTTGGAGAGGGTACTCAAAGCTGACAGTTCAAATTAAAATTAATTACAGTTCAAACTGTTCCACACTTTGGTAATAAGAATGTAACACAACATAGCTCCATTCTTGAAGGGCAGGCAGTATGCCTTTATGGGAAATGGGAGATTTGAATGCATGTACAGACTACTTCTCAGCCCTATAAGTTAGACCAGGAAACTGGTTCCACAGGAAGACCAGAATTATTTTACTGAGAAGGCTATAGTAACAGAATCTTGCAAGTCTACCTTTGTTTTCCCTTCTCTCCCTTTTATACCCCAGGCTAGTCTCTCTAAGAATTTCCTGACTTTATGAGCTTAACACATGGTTCTGCCCCTGGTTTGGACTTAATAGCTTCTGGTTGGTTTCTCCAGGGCATCTCCATGGCTCCCGACACCTCTCTACCATAGGAAAGAAGAAACATTCAGAGCTTGTGTTCTCTGCTCTGCAAGAAGAGTACAAGAGACTTCTATTGGGCTACAGTATCAACTTTATTTTATTTGCTCATGTTATCAGGCCAGTTCCTTTTGTTCACAGGAACTGTCCTTGCATTAGAAACAAAAACGTGCATAGAAAGAACATACAATAAATTCAATAATTATTTTAATTATGATTTTCATTTAACGTACATGTTTTAGGGACAGAGAAAGCAAACCCCTTAAACAAATGGATGTATTTAAAATATAGTTTTTGTGTACAAGTGTATACCTGAGAATTCAACTCATTTTGAAATTATACAAAACTATGATAAAAACTATAAATTTTATCTATCAATCTATATAAGAAAAAGGAAGAAAAAGAAAAAGAAAGGATCCCTACCTTGCCCTTACCTTCGTAACATTCCTGTAAGGATTCTTGAACTCTTTCCCAAGTTTGCATCAGTTTCTCTAAGCTGTGGAGGAATAATATTCTAAGACTGAACAATGTTCAGATACACTGAGTTCAATTTTGCTAGCACAAGTTGTTTGTAGCTCTGCAGAATCTTCACTTATTTTATTTATGTATTTATTTATTACAGTTTAGAGACCACCTGACTCTGAGCAGCTTGCATTAAAAAAAGTAAGAACATACCCCCCCCCAAAAGAAGAAGAAGCAGAAGCAGAAGCAGATGATATGTATTCAGAAGGGCCCACTTGAAATTTGAGAATTAAATCTGATACTTTCAGATGACAAATTTCATAATTAAATAAAAACCACCACAATCTTATGTTTTTCTATAATGGAGAAGACCTATGCCACTGCTAGAACACATACTTTAATCCTAGGTATCTGAAGTTCTTGAGTAACAGAGTGGGAAAGTCTGTTGCTTGACAAATTGTGTATGAACTTCAGCTGCCCAGAGTAGGTTGGAGCCAGGAAGATTAATAATAATAATAATAATAATACAAATAATAATTTTTATGGATGCACAATGTTGGTCTGAAGCAAAAAAGATAAGACATTTCAGAAGCTCTATGGGAAAAAAGCATTAAGGACTCCCATTCGTTAATATTATCTGTGAATACTGAGTTCCAGTCTGATTTCTTATCTTATAGTTAAACTTACTCTTTCTCGAGCACGCTGGATCTTCTCTCTGTCATGACTGAGATTTTCTAATATGTCCTGACCAATATGTTCTGCATGAAGAGGAAAAAAAAGAAAAACAAGCCAACAAGTGAAATACAACAAATGAAAAACAGACAATACTTTTATAACATCTGCAATACAAAAGCACAAATTTAAATACAAAATTTGATAAACTGAGACCAGAAAAATAAGAATAATTTTAAAATATCATAAAAAGTGAAAAACTAGCAGTTAACAAATTTGTGCACTGGACTTCATAAACACTGGCAAAACTGAAGAATGAGTAGCTTGGTTTAAATGGAATTCTTCATGAACTTTGAGATCTATAAGGCCCACTCTCGAAAAACCTCCAAGATGTTTGAGTTTTATAAGACCAGCAGTTCTTCCTAAGGTTTATGAGCCATGCATACTTAACAAAACTCCATTTCTCTCCGTATTCACATATGGATCCTTTCAGAAACAACTAGCAGAAGTGGACTTCCTTGTTCTCTTCCATGGACAATAAGACTACATAAACAGTAGTAGATGCAAAGTAATGCAAAGTACTGAGCACAGGGGATAAGGAAGAATAGAGAGCTCTTTCTTAATAGAGATATACTTTTGATGAACAGCTGGGAATCACTACTGTGTGGGAAAGTTCTATTCCACCAGCATGTATGTACATGATAATATGCAGAGAGACTTCCTGCCAGTGGAATATTCAAGAGCTTCCAGGTCCAATTTATAAACTATTTTAATTTTTTTCCAAAATTACTTAAATAACAGTTTGGAAGTTTGGGAGTTATAGCACTGAAAAGGAAATAGCAAGTGCTATATGTGCAGAGGTGTTCATTACACTAGCTGCTCTTTGATTGGTTTGATGAATAAAATTAAAGTATTCCGGAAAGACAGTAGATATGCACAGTAACCTTGTAAGTTTAAACAATATCAATATTTCCCACTATGTCTAATCATGAGCTGACATGACTGAAGAGGTAGGTCATCCATAGAGGCAGGTCATTCATACTGGCTTCCTACTCTCTATTTTTAGCTGCATATCTCTAGAAGCAAAAGGTGGTTCAATATTAGCATTGTGAAAGACCTTTGAAAGAGGTACTTTGAATGTGCTGGAGCACAAAGAACACTTCTTTTTGAACTGATAAATCATGGGGAAATTGCGAAGCAAGTGGCCAGGCATGCAAATACATGCAGAGACAACTTGAAGCAGCAGCCTAGAAAAAGACAAGGCTATTTTAGTAATTATGAAATCTGTTGTAACACAAAGTGTAACACAAAGTGCAAAATGCACAAACTAAAGAAAAAAATAAAGCTATATGATTTTAAAGAGAAATGCAGAGAACACATTTGGCCCCTCAATCCCTTTTTAAAAGAGAGACAATAAGTCAATTAGAAATTTTAATAGTCAAGTTTATTGCCTAATTATCCAGTCAACAATTAGGATTACCAATAATCAAGAACAGAGAGCTGTCAATTTGACAAATAGTGTATTTTATTTTCATTTCTATGGCTGAATATGTCACTAAATAAAATAGGACCATGTCACTTGACTATCACCAAAATAACTGTTATGACATTTATGTGTGATATTTTCAATGATTATTTCCACATTGCCCCAGAGGTCAAAGAATTGAAATAGTTGCATTGTCTTGTAGCAAATATACAGTATATGTATACTAAAACTGGTAGGCTCAGAAAGTCACTGTTTTTTTAATTATATATTGACAGTTTAAATGACAATAAATTGGTTAGGCATAGAAATAATATAATAAACTCAGAGATTCTACTAAATTCAGCAAGATTTTTGCAAAGCAAATTCAGATTAACAGTGCTGTAAATTATACAGCTTCAATACAAAAGCCTGGATCCAAAAATTCATGTGATACATTTAGTTTATGAAATAAAACAGCCTTCATTTTTGTGCACTCCTTTAAGAAAACATCCTTGAAAGTTACTTTGGAATAACAGCACAAGGATGTAGGGGGGTCACTGGGATGATGGTAGATAGTAAGCAGAAAGGTTAATTAATTTACTTCCAGTGAAATTATTTCCAATTGTACAAGGAATATATAATTCACAACGTTCTAGAGCAAGTAACAGTTTCATAAATGAGAATATGGTTTGGTACCACTTTAACAGAGTAAATAATCACAAAGCATTTTTTAAATTGTTTTGATGCTCTATGAAGTGTCTGAATCCCTTTCCTATAACAAGCATACTAGTATACTTATGCACAATTACAAGTGTAATATTTTTGTGTCTTACGTTATTGGCACTCTGTTTATGCAAAAAATATTCTTAATTGAAGATGCCCTTCAACAAAAGAAAGTTAATTATTTTAGAAATATTCCTATATTGCTGCATTTTCAGTGAATTAAAAATAATACTCCAATTTTCAAAGATTACTTGGGACTTCTTTCCCAATGATTGCTGTGTATTTTGTGTACTGGTGCAAAGCTATAATCATACAATCAAATAAATCTAGTTTTGGTATGGTATTTGAACTTAATAAAGTTGTGACTGCCCCAGTTACAGTTGAAAATAGGCCTCAGTTGGGCAGTAAAAATGATAAACAATGATTGTAAATTCTATCTCAATGAAAAATGCTTATTGGTTGGGGCAGGACTAGAACTTGTGATGGAACCAGGAAGCTGTACATGAGATAGTGATAAAACTCTAAGCTTTTAAAATAATTCAAATTTAAGTGTTATAATGAATATTTTCCAAGAAAACTGCAAGGAACTAATCCAGGCAGTCTCCAGCAGTCAAAACTGACTGGAAGCCCTATCTGTCCTAACAACCAGGAAACACACTGAGACAAGGAACTGGTCTCTAATATTTATTGCTAGTACTTAACAGGAATCCTAACAAACTGAAGAAGCGTGGGAAAACCCAGACATATAAACCCCAAAGGTTAAGGCGGTCCCGATCTGTGTCTCTTTGAATGGCTGACCAATTCCTCAGTGCTACGCATGCGCTTGACAGTCTGGATGGGAGCCCCCTGCTCGCCATCCTTACTCATGACACTATCTATCTATCTATCTATCTATCTATCTATCTATCTATCTATCTATCTATTCATCCATCGACTGTGAGGTCAAGTCCTGCCTTAGGCACAAAGTCAGCTGGGTGACCTTGGGCCAATCATTCTCTTTCAGCCCTAGGAAGGAGGTTGTCCTGACAGTCAGGAATCACGCTGAGACGAGGAGTAGGTCTCTAGTGTTTATTACTGCTACATAAGACAGAATCCTAACAAACTGAAGAAGCGTGGGAAAACCCAGACAGATAAACCCCAAAAGTTAAGGCGGGTCTAATCTGTGTCTCTTTGAATGGCTGCTTAATTCCTCAGTACTATGCATGCGTCTTCCCCCCTGGATAGGGGCCCCCTCCTGCTCGCCATCAGTACTCATGACAGAGGTAATGGCAAACCACTTCTGGAAAACCTTGCCAAGAAAACTGCAGGCATTAGACCAGGCAGTCACCAGGAATCAAAAACTGACACGATGGCATGCGCGCACACACACACAGCAATTATGAGGAGTTTGAAGAGAATTATTGATATTGACAGCCAGTGTGGGGTAATGATTAACATGTTGGACTACGAGTAGGAAACTCAGTGTAATGATTGTCTAAACCCAAATACTCAGTCTCACAAGCTCGGGCTTAAAGATAACTGATTTATTAAAGGAATAGTATGCAAATACAGAGAAAGCTGAGAATGAGCAAAAGCGCGCCAAATACAAACTTAAAAGCCTTGCTTGTGGGCAGGTCCCGCCCCGTCGCCCGTCAGGACGCTCCCCCTCCCAGGTGCTGAATGCCGTTAGACGCGCCTGGGAACGTAACCTTGAACCAGGAGCGCAAACCCAAACATGCATTCCAAGCCCTCAAAACAAGGGAGTGCAACAGAATGGAAAAACCCCGGGTGAAGGGATACGGAACAGAGAATGACATGTGAAACGTTACAATGTTAACCAGACATTAAAATGAGAACATGACATATTGCCCCCCCAAAAGAAATCAGGGAGCCGGTTTGTCAGGATAGGCAGAGTGAAATTGGGCTACGAGACGAGGAGAATGCACGTCTGGAGCAGCAACCCATTCAGGATGAGGGAAATGTTTCCAGCGGACGAGGTATTGTAGAGTAGAGCGCTGGCGTCTGGAATCGAGAATAGATGCCACCTCGAAGTGCTGCTGGTTGTCTATCATGAGGGGAGGTGGAGGAGTGGGTTGCGGATGCCAACGGTCCGATGACAGGCAGGGTTTGAGTAAGCTACAATGGAAAACAGGATGTAAACGTTTAAGGTTGTGAGGTAAATCAAGTTTAAACGTAACAGGGTTGAGCTGAGCAACAATTGGAAAAGGACCGACAAATTTAGGACCAAGTTTTTTAGAGGGTTGTGGGGACTTGATAAATTTAGTTGATAAGTAGACTTTATCCCCGACTGCAAAGGATGGTTCTGGGGAACGCTTGGCATCAGCATGGCGTTTATAGGTAGCTTGGGCATGGTGGAGAGCGAGTAGAATATTAGACCATGAGTCTTTGAGAGAGTCTGCCCAGCCAGCGAGGGTGGCTGGGAGTGGTTGAGGATGAGGAAGTTCAGGAATAGGAACAAATTCACGTCCAAAAACTGTTTTAAAGGGAACTTGACCAGTGGTTTGATGAATGGAATTGTTGTAAGCGACCTCAGCAAATGGGAGTAGATCGACCCAGTTGTCTTGTTGGTAGTTAACAAAAGCTCTGAGGTATTGTTCTAATGTAGAATTAACCGCCTCTGTAGATCCGTCCGTTTCCGGATGCCAAGCAGTAGAAAGTGATTGTTTCGTACCCAAAAGTTTTAAAAATGCCCGCCAAAATTGTGACGTAAATTGTGTGCCTCTGTCACTCACCAAACGGGCGGGGATACCGTGGAGGCGGTACACGTGGATGAGGAAGAGGCGTGCCAGCTGTTGTGCGGTGGGGATAGAAGCGCATGGGATAAAGTGGGCTTGTTTGGAGAAAAAGTCTTTGACGACCCAAATGACAGTTTTTCGTTGACTAGGGGGTAGATCAACGATAAAATCCATGGAGATATCTTGCCAAGGGACAGACGGAGTGGCCACGGGTTGAAGGAGACCCTGGGGCTTGCCCGGTTTGCGCTTTATCGCCGCACATACAGGGCACGCCGTGACATATTCCTTTAAGTCTTTGAGTAAAGTGGGCCACCAGAATTGGCGGCGAACGAGGTGCAAAGTTTTCACGTAGCCGAAATGCCCGGCTAGTTTGTCATCGTGGCAGCGCTGGAGTATGGTTTTTCGCATTGCTTCGGGTACATAGAGACGATCGTTGCGCCAGGCAAGATCATCGGTGAAAGTTAACATGTGTCTGTTGGTTTGTAACCAAGTATCTGTTTTAAGGTGGGAGAGCAATTGTTGTTGCAAATCGGAGGGAATTGACAAGGGAGGCGAGCCGCTGGAAGGCTGAGCGGCTGGAGGCGGAGTCGATTGTGCTCGGGTCTGGCTGCGAGTCACCGCTGCCAGACTTAATTGTTTGTCGGTCCAGACGGTGCCTTGGACCGTTGGCCCTGGGCCAGCATCTTGGGGTCTGCGCGAGAGTGCATCAGCCAAAAAGTTTTTCTTGCCTGGTATAAATTTAAGAGTGAAGTCAAAGCGGCTGAAGAACTCAGCCCAGCGCAGCTGTTTCGGACTGAGTTTTCGGCTGGTGCTTAGAGCTTCCAGGTTTTTATGGTCAGTCCAGACCTCAAAAGGGTTGGAAGTACCTTCCAATAGGTGTCGCCATGTCTCTAAAGCCGTTTTTACAGCAAAAGCCTCCTTTTCCCAAACGTGCCATCGTCTCTCTGTTTCAGTGAATTTGCGAGAGAGGTAGGCACAGGGTTTTAAATCGCCAGATTGGTCAGATTGTAACAAAATTGCGCCTATGGAAAAATCAGAAGCATCGACTTGTACCACGAAGGGTTTAGAGGGGTTTGGATGCTGTAAAATTGGTTCTGTGGTAAAAAGTTGTTTGAGCGTTTCAAACGCTTGCTGACAGGCAGGAGTCCATTTAAGGAGCGCGCCTGGGTTCTTCGAACGTCGCGTATCCCCCTGTCCTTTGGTTTTTAACAGTTCCGTAAGGGGGAGGGCGATTTCTGCAAAATTTTGGGCGAATGCCCGATAGAAATTAGAGAATCCAAGGAAACTTTGTAATTGTCTCCTGGTACGAGGAGGCTCCCATGCCACAATAGCTTCTACTTTTGCAGGGTCCATTTCAATGCCCTGAGCTGAAATTCGGTAACCTAGGTAATCAATTTGCGACTGATGAAACGCACATTTTGACAGTTTTGCGTACAACTCTGCTTTTTTCAATTTAGCCAATACTTGACGCACCAAGTGGATATGTTCTGACATGGTTTCAGTATAAATCAATACATCATCCAAATATACCAGTACCCCTTTAAATAGGTGGTCATGCAAGACCTCATTGATTAACTGCATAAAAACCCCGGGTGCCCCAGATAAACCAAAAGGTAAGACTTTATATTGGAAAGCCCCAAGAGGACAGTTAAATGCTGTTTTCCACTCATCCCCTTTCCTTATGCGAATGCGAAAATAAGCTTCTCTCAAATCCAGTTTTGAGAAGATTTTGCCTCTGGCCAGATGTGATAACATATCTTTGATCAGGGGCAAAGGATATTTATTTAATATTGAGACCGCATTGAGCCCGCGGAAATCGGTACAGAGTCTTAATGACCCATCCTTTTTTGGCCGAAATAGGACAGGAGCTCCTACCGGGGAATTTGCTGGCTCAATGAAACCCCTAGCCAGGTTTTTATCAATGAACTCCCTTAGCGTGGTAAGCTCTTTGGGAGACATGGGGTATATTTTTGGGTGAGGCAATTTTACATTTGGTAAAAACTCAATGGCACAGTCCGTTTTTCGGTGGGGTGGCAAGCGATCCGCTTCTTTTTCCCCAAATACTTCAGCAAAATCCTGATACTGATTGGGTAGTCCTTCAAGAGGGTGAAGCGTTTGCACAGTAGTATACGCTACCCCTCCACCCTCCATGTCCTCCAGTAAGTCCTTTTCGGGTACTTTGTAAAATCCATCGGCAAACGTTACAGTTCTATGGAGCCAGTTGATAAAAGGGTTTTGTTGCACAAACCAAGGCATTCCCAGGATTACCAGAGGGCCCCCCACTGGAGCTACCACAAATGGCAGCTTTTCTTGATGGGAGCCCATCTGCAAAGCGACCAGTCCCGTGGAAAGATTGACTGCTTTCCCTCCCGCCATAGTTCCATCCAATTGGGTGAAAATCATGGGTCTTGCCAAAGGGAACGTGGGCAGTTCGAGAGCTGCTACCACGTCAGGGTGCATTAGGGAACGGGAGCAACCCGAGTCTAGCATGGCCCACACTTCCACAGTTTTGGTTTTTGAGCTCAGTTTAACTTTAACAGTCAGTGTGGGGAAGTTTCCACTCACCGAATCATGGTTACGCCCGGTTTCTTCCACCTGCCCTAGGGCGCCCTTCAGGGCAGGTGGTAGGCTTTTCCCGCCGGCTGCTCGAATTGCAACTCTTCCTCCTCTTCTCCGAAGGGTAGGTCGGGGGGGTCCAGTTCTGCGAGGGCCGCCTTCAGTTTTCGCGGTGGAGCAGGAGCAGGCGTCTTTACCGTGGGTTTCGTCTGTCGTTCCTCAGGACGGCGTCTCGGGCACGACGTGGCTCGATGCCCGTCTTTCCCACATCTGAGGCACTGACCCTTGGAGAACCGTTGCTCCCTCTCCTCTTCCCAGGTTTTCGGTTTGGGGCGGCTGGCAAGTCCAGATGTGCGCGCTCCTCTAGCAAGACGTGTTTGTCTAAGCTCTTTGGTATGTGCGTAGGTTCGTAGGGCATTTTCTGCGCTTCCCGCCAACTGAATCCACCCATATAGCGTTTTGGGATCGTCTCTGCCTAGCGCCCATCGAAGGATTTCGGGTTCTAGCCCCTGCTTGAACAATTCGATGATTGTTGGCTCAGACCAGTCTTCCACTTTTCCTGCTAAAGCTTTAAACTCCAACGCATATTTAGCAACTGAGAGGGACCCTTGGTAGAGTTTGCGCAGGTCATTTTTGGCCGTTTCTTGAGCTAGGGGGTCTTCGAAATGCTCCTTGAGTGCCCACAAAAATTCATCGAAGTCCTCTAACTCAGTTGCCTCAGCTTGGCATAGTTGCACATACCAATCCGCTGCCCTTCCTCTCAGCTTGTTGGCAATGAAATTGACCTTGCCATGTTCAGACTGAAAGTTCCGACCCCAATCTTCTATA
This sequence comes from Candoia aspera, assembly GCF_035149785.1. NCBI lineage: Eukaryota > Metazoa > Chordata > Lepidosauria > Squamata > Candoiidae > Candoia > Candoia aspera. Next base: position 54,876,531 of record NC_086158.1, on the reverse strand, counting down.
TAATGCTTGGCATTCGTAATAAAGAAGGAGAGCGTTGCGGGATCCCCATCAAACTTCACTCCAAATGGTGGGAAGGTTCTTACCGGCTCAGCTGGCTGTGGCGGTGCCGCGAATGACAGCGTACGCCGAGCCCCCACAGGTGGTCGATCCCTAGGAGGTCTTGCCTCTCGCTCTCCCCTTTGATGGGCTGATCGAGTCTTACTTCTCCCCCGGGTCGACAGGGTGCTGTGCCTGGGGTACTGTGACGGCTCTTCCTCCCAATCCTCCGGGGTGGGCTCTGCCTCTCTGGGCTGATCCTCTCTGGGTAGATCCTTGAGGATCGTCACTATTAAATCCATTTTATCTTCCAATGCCCTCATACGGGCCGGAGTGACCGGCTCCTCCGGGGGTTGGTTGGTTATCACCACCTTCGGTGACAAGGGGACTTCGTGCTCCCAGGACAATTGGGGAGACCCCCTCCCCGTGGTTCTTTCCATAACAGATCTCTGTTCACTCCTGAGACTCTCCTGTATGGATGTCAGCAGCTCGTCCAATTGGGTATCTCGCAACTCCCGACGTGCTGCTCTTTGCGCTCTCGAGGTTAGCGCTGGCCGGCTTTTTGCCACCTCCCGCTCCTCTTCGCCTCCCTCACTTACGCGAAGTTGAGGTTCGGTCATCGCTGGCGTTCCCTCTTATCCAAGGATTGGATGGGGCCAGCGGAAAATGGAAAAAATGATTCTCAGCTTTATGTAATGATTGTCTAAACCCAAATACTCAGTCTCACAAGCTCGGGCTTAAAGATAACTGATTTATTAAAGGAATAGTATGCAAATACAGAGAAAGCTGAGAATGAGCAAAAGCGCGCCAAATACAAACTTAAAAGCCTTGCTTGTGGGCAGGTCCCGCCCCGTCGCCCGTCAGGACGCTCCCCCTCCCAGGTGCTGAATGCCGTTAGACGCGCCTGGGAACGTAACCTTGAACCAGGAGCGCAAACCCAAACATGCATTCCAAGCCCTCAAAACAAGGGAGTGCAACAGAATGGAAAAACCCCGGGTGAAGGGATACGGAACAGAGAATGACATGTGAAACGTTACAATGTTAACCAGACATTAAAATGAGAACATGACACTCAGGTTCTAGTCCACTCTTAATCAAGGAAGCTCACTGGGTGACTTGGGCCTGTCACTTGCTCTCAACCCAGACAACCTTAGAGGATTGTAGTTGTGGAGAGAAAATAGATAGAAGGAAAGGTGTGCACTGTATTGAGTGTTTTCATTAAAATGGCAAAAACAGCATTGTGTTATCACAACAGAAGCTCTGTTCCTTTTGTACATGCATGAAACATCATGATGAATTAACAAAAAGAGTGGAGCTTGTGTTGTGACAGTGTGATACTACTTTCATAATTTGCCTCCTTTGACCCCTTGGCCAGCAGCCAATACCAAATAAAAGTACAACTTCAAAAATGGGCAGGTTTTTTTATCACCACAAAAAAACAAATATAGCTAATTAAAATTAATAAATGAATTACTAAGTTTACTGTTTGTCCTTTGCATAGATCTGCTTATTTATGCCTCCATATACTGTAACTCTGTGTTATAGATCCTAATATATATCACTTGCATAATTGCATAATAGATACTAGACAATTGTACATGAAAAATATGTTACTTAATTCCACACAGTAAAATAAAGCTGCTGAAAATAGGACACATGATCCACCAAGCATATCAATGCAAAATAAATTATGTTTCTATGTTTAATACAATGTGATGTATCCTTATCACCCATTTTATTCTTCATTCTTCCAAGACAGTAAAGAGAGCTTATTCACATAAGCATGCTTTAGCAAAGCAAACAAAAATAGGAAAGGACAACATTTATTGCTACTGATGTTCAAGTCTTCGGTCACATACAGAAATGGATGTACAGTCAAAGAATACTGCAGAACAATGCTTACAGAAAATGTGGTAAAGTTTTGCTATGGCCAGAGGACCTAAAGCAAAGAAAACAGATTAACTGCTGAGAAACCTAGGAGTTGGCTTTAATGCTTTAATGCCATTCATTCTTTGAATAAGAATTAGCACTGGGTAATCACAGCATATTTATGAGGCCTTTTGCCTGGTCCTCCTCTCCTGTGAATGCTGTATTATTCATTGCATGTGCCCTGACCTCAACACGCTCCTGTTCTGACAAATCATACTTGATTAAGACAAATCTTTATTAGTTAGCTAGTCAACTTCCTCATTTATCATTTGTAGATCCCGTTCCCTTTTTCAGATACAGTAGAAGTGACTGAGACCATTTTTCTCCGGTACAAAAACAAAATACTTGTTACAGCCAATAAGTACAAACAAAACCCCAGAAATCGGTAATAGATGATAAAACATCAATTTAATGGGTATAAATTACAAACACCGCAAAGCCAGCTTAATAGCATGTTTCTGTTGGCTTGAGAAAAATAATAATTATAATTAACCAATCCTTTCTCTAGGCTTCGATTCCCTCCCTGTGGAGTGAACTCTGGCTTGAAAACAAAATGCCAAGTATAAAAAATGTATTGCAAAGTTAGAAATCCAGAGTTCTAAGATTTGTTTTTTAAAAAAGCAAAAGCAAAATGCAAAGACTGCTGAGGGTACAAGTTTAAAATTTTAAAAAGTCTAAAATGTAACCATAAAGGAAGAAAAACAGGCTCAAAATTTATGAGCCTTAAATTTGCATGAAAAAGTAGTAATTGTTTCATATTAAAGAGGTATTATGCTTCAAAAAGTAATCCAGCAGAATGTTAATTTATTTCAGAAATACGTTTAGAATAATGTAAGGTAAAAGGCATATTTAATAATTAAGAATCTTATTTAAATAATTTTAAAAATTATTTATATGGTCGCTTGTTCATATTTGACCTGAATAGATAGCTATTTTGTACAATTTCACCACATCTTACCACTTCAGCAGCAATTTAATAATAATTTAGTTACACAATAATCTCAATTATCAAACAGGTTCATTTGGAATTATTTCTGAAGAAGAAACAACTATGTTCAATTAGTGGCCTTACAGGACATATTTAGCAATTATTGATCAGTTATGACATTGTGAAAATAATAGAAATGCTTTCTCAAGGATATCTACAATAGCAAGCTAATTATGCAGTGCACCAAGATAACAAAAGAAATTATTAAATGAAGCTCAGCTATCATTTACAGCTGTCAGTAAAAACTTGTCAATCTATATCAGCTGCAAATACAAAATCAAAATACTTTTATGAAATGTAGTATAATAAATAAATTTAAAAGTATTAAAATAAACAGTCAATGATTTTCTCCAGGTTTGTCTTGCCATGAACAGAAAGGTTCCTTCTGTCCATCAAAAGAACCTGAATCTTATAAAAGGTTCTGGCGAAGGAGGAACCTGTGACATCAACTTTTGTCAAATCTCTCTTCATCACATAGCAAAGCTTTTACAATCATCAGCAAATGTGTGTGTTCTGTTCCTACTTCTTTATTTTTCTTGGAAAGTGAAAAACATTAATGACTGCTATAATTTCACATGTGGGTATCTTGGATCCAGGCAGTCCTGTAATTAGAATTCAGTAACCCCAAATCCTTTGGTTTATTTTCAGTCATGCTCTTAAAAGTGTGTACAATGCAATTTAAGGTATCTTTCTATCTTCCTCACCAAGTAATCTGTAAAGACTTTGTTCCATTAGTGCTTATTAATTTATTTACAATATTTGTAAACTACCCATCAGTTGAGAATGCATAACAAAGAAGGTATACAATGAAGCAGAATAAAACAACAAAGAATAAGCATAAAAAATAACATAGCAAACATACAATATAGTAATTAACATAATGGTTGCTCACTGTTATTTAACATCAAATGTACACTGGAATAGGATGGTTTACTAGCTATATAGAATACTAGGAGGGATGGAGGTGAATCTTCTTCCAGAAGAAGTACATCCCAGAGCAAGGCAACTATTCTGGCAAGGTCAGCCTCCTGGCCTACCACCCAGGTACTGTCTTGAGTGGATGAGATGTGCAGCATGCTTTCTTTGGATGTTCAGACCAGATGGGCAGAGACAATTCCTGGCAATGGTTTTACAAGTTAAATTTTGTGCACAGGTAGCTTCCTTTTCAGGTGAACACCATTGATCACTACAACAAACAATTCCACATAACTGTTCTTTATGCACACAGTTTATTATGTGCTTAAGATCTATCTATCTATCTATCTATCTATCTATCTATCTATCTATCTATTTCAAATACAAATGTTAGGTTGTTGTGACTATATTCTTGATCAAATGCAAGAAACATTCCTTCAGATTTCTGCTTTTTTTTAATATATCCAAACAATTCATTAAAATACTATATTTATGCATGCAAAATATAAAATGCAAAAATCATTGGTCTGACAGATTAATATAACCCCCAATTTACCAACACAGTTTTCCCTCAAATATTCAATATCTGTTAAACTGATGTCAGCCTATCAGTAATTTCACAGTTTTAAAACAGTTAGAAATGTAATGACTACATTGCACTTGATTAAAGCATTTACAGCTCTAATCAAAACCTGACAGTAAGATCAAAGATGATAACTTAAAACTCTCTTCTAATTATGTTTAAAATGCCACACCTCAGGCCTGTCTCTCCTATTCTTTTTCAAACTAAATTCAGCTTAAGAAAGATCTAACACTTCTTAACAGTTCATTATCCAATAAAACTATTCAAAGCTTAAAAGCAATCTACACAATTAGTCAAGACCTCGGGGAGTCCACCGGTAGTCTTTATTACAGGCCTTCATATTAAAACACCTTAATTATATTTGTCAAATGGATTTCATTAAAAACCATCGTCACTTTAATTTTCATATTTTGACAGGGCTGGCATAGACATTATTACCACCTGCCATGCAATGAAGTACAACAAAATTAACAAATTCCTTCAAATATAATGGATTTTCCCCTTTTTTCCACCTTAACACATTTCTTCCATCAAGAGAACAAATGGCAGAAATTAAGAACAGTTTAAATCCATAATATCTAAACAAACAATATAAGCTCTAACATCCTTGCAGCAAGCTTATATAGTCAGAAATCTTTTATATTTATATAAAAGCACATACCACATCTGAATCATAAAGACATCAAACAGAATTCACAGATATTTAATCAAATGACAACCATCAAGACTTGAAAGAAAAAGGCATTCTAACATGCATTTTATGCTGCTGCCACATTTAGCAATTGGTATGGCTTCTGTGGGCAATAATTATAATTATGGCTGGTTAGAATTATAGCACCAAGTTCTGTATATTTCCAGACACATAACAAACAACTAACAGAGATTCTTCTATATATTTTACAGCAATCAGCAATATTCAAGGACTATTAATAATGAAAGTAGAAGGCAATAGTGTTGCAATGTTACTTTTCTGAAATAATATCCATACAGAATTATATTAAGATGAAGACAATATATAAGAAGTTCATAGGAATGCAGTAATAACATAAATATGAAAAATGTAATTTAGTAATCTAATTCATAAAAATATTGACCAAATATGTATATTTTATACTGCTGGAGTCATTTTATAAGAATTCATTAGAAATCAGACTGATTCAAGCTAAAGAGAGAGTGCAGACTTCAGATGACATAATAGGTCTTTGCTTCCATAAAACTATGTTAAGAATAAGAAATTAGGATCTTTATTTCATATCTGCAGCATCTGCATCAACAGTCACTGGGTTCAAAATAGCAGGAATGAACAGGTAACTGAAGTTCTGCCCCTTTCTATGAACATGTAGTGCATGTGATGCACATTAAAACGGGATTGGGCTTTGACTGGCAAGTTGCACCTGTTATTTTGAAACTAGCGAACACCCCTGTTTACATCTCTAAAATATTTAATGGCTTTGTATGATGTCACAGCAGTAATAATCTTTTTTGTTATGAAAATTTTAAATTTCATTAAATAATCTTTGATTATTAAAAACTAAATGGACAAGCTTTTTGTTTTATTTGTCTGTTTAAAATGACAACTAGCATCTTTCCCTTTAGTAAAATAAAAGTCATCTATTTATAACATGATCCTTTAAGTTCTTCCTTTTAACTTCAATAAGAAATTTATTTACAAAGTTATCATTATTATTATTATTATTATTTATTCATTTGTATGGCCACCCATCTCATCTAAGTGCCTCTGGGCAGCTCAACAGGTAAAACAATCCAATAAAAACAAGTTAAAAATCAATACAAACATAAAAATTGTTCAGAATCAATTTAAAAAACAGAAAATCACAATCAGCAGCAGAATTTATTCTATATCAGGACAACACAACCATTGTAAGAGCTCCCCACAATTGCCAGATGCCCAGGGGGGGCAGCAGAGCCATGTCTTCAGGGCCTTCCTACAGGCTGGGAGGGTCAGGACCAATCTCCATCCTGGGGGATGAAGTTATAGTAAAAGCAGAGAAAAGGAAATACTATGGAGAATCTTAATGTAAGCAATGAAGAGAATACTAAAAACATTGCAAAGTGTTACTACAACAAAACACAGAACACCATTTATATTTAAATACTTTGTGATGGTCACCCTTGTGCATGCACATAAAAAATATTTAACATTAATAAATACAGTTTTTGGATTTGGGAATAGAAGTGTATCCCAACATATTGCATGGATCACAGAATAGTGATTTTATAGATTTTAGTATGCTAGATGTTTGAAAATTCAAGCAGTAAAATAAATAAATGGTGAAAATAACAAAAGAATGTATACAAGCAAGTAGACTCTTGTGCTTCTTAGGATACCAAGGAACACAAATTATGTATATGTGTACAGAATACATATTCATTATATAACTCTCACAAATCTTTTTGTAGCGTTTTTACCTTTTTATGAAGCAACTTCTATTTCATGGAACTCATCAACAAGGAATAAACCCTTTTCTTAATGGTAAGTAATTTATTAGATCAAAATTACAGCTCATAATTATCACAAATGATAGTTTCCCAATGTTGAAAAACCAGACATCATTTCCATTACAGGGAAGAGATATAAACATGACTCATAGCTCGCATCTATTCTGTACTGCCTGAAATCCTCTTGAAATCTGTCGGAACCAAAATGATCCTACAGAAACTGGTTATTGAGTCATAGAGAGAACATACACATTGATGAACATGGTTTTCTATAAGCAACCTATTTAAGATGCTCACATCAATACTGATGAGACAGTTAATGCCATTGCTTTGTAAAGAAACCGGAATGTGTCATTAGTTTGATTTACTATTTTCAATGTGGGATTGCTATAAACTTGGAAGAAAGATAATTTAAAACCTTACTGGGAGACCGTTTCTTCCAAGTGTTGCCCAATAGAAAATAATTATAACAGGCTACCACCAGTCATGCTGAACTTCTTGGCACACGTAACCTATCTAAATGGGAAGTTCTTAGCCCTTCACCAAGAACTTCTCCCTTTCACTCTAGGAAGAATGGAAAAGCAAGTACTTTAGATCTTCCTGTCTAAACCCAGAAATAATAAACTCTTATTACTCAATGCCAATCTAAAACATAAGGGATAATGTTGTAGTTGTATGGTCTTGCTTGCAGGTAAAAGTGCAATGAGAAATTGCCTTAATAAACCATTTTTATTTCTTTATTTCTTTATTTTTTCTTCAAATCAGCAACTATTTTCAGTTTTTTAGAATATGAAAGATAAGTTAAATCCAGCTCTTGGGAGACACTGACTGGGCTTAGTCAGCAAATCAGAAATTATTTGATGGCTATACCCATCTTCCAAATAACCTTGTTGGAATGAAAAATGGTGTGAATTGTATAAAAAAGCTTATATGAGAGTTTTTATTTAAAAAAAACAAAGAATTCCTTTTATTCAAACTTCTCAGCATGGGGTCAACCTACTAGATGCTTTACATAGCACTACTGTGCCACACCAAAACCAAAACAAACAAAACATCAACATCTAGGAGTCTGTCACAGGTATCGATATATGTACATCTTGCTTTACAAAAAATCACAAGCAACCTAAATGTACATTGATTAATACTGTACAACATGAAACATAAACATTTAACAGAAGCAAGAAATATTCTATAGTGGTTAAGGTGCTGGACTATAACTGAAAAAAATCAGGACCAAGTCCATCTTTAGCACTGGGAAATGACTGGGTGAGCCTGGGCCATTATCCGTCAGGCCAGCTTACCTCACAGAGATGCTATTGCAAGAAAGTGGGGAGTGTTTTTACAAGAACATAGCCAAGGGGTTTAGAAGAACTATAAGCTGGCAGTTACTAGAAGTCTTACCCACAGATAGGTTTGGGGGAAAAAATCCTGCCTGAAACCTCTGCTGATCAGTACATATGATTCTGTTGTTGGTATTCCAAATCCTAAACTAGTATGGTCTGAGTCAAACACTATCATTCTGTTTACATTATCAGCTGTTTTTTAGCACCATTGAAGAAGTGAAATAATATACCCATACTCTCTCAAATGCATTTGTTACTGTTCAGGTAGCTCTGTACTCAATGTAAAACAATTCATTCGATTTGAGATAACATAGTACAGGAAAATCTTAGTTCAGTTATGGGCACACTGGCTGGACTAAACAAGATGTTTCAGCCACACACACACACACACACCGGGATATTGATCTACTTTAGAGGCTGTTGTGAGAGCCAATGTGGTAATAGTAGTTAAGGGCATCAGGCTAGAAACCAGGAGACTGGAAGTGCTAGTCCTGCCTTGGGAACAAATCCAGCTGGGTGACCTTGGGCCAGTCACTGTCTCTCAACCCTAGGAAGTAGGCAGTGGCAAGACACTCTTGCAAATGTTGCCAATAAAACTGCATGGACTTATCTAAGCAGTTGCCAGGAGTCAAGACTGATTGGAAGGCACACATTTATTAGCTGTTATAAGAACTATTACTGAGTTCATACCTGTGTCAGGCTTAATTCTGGAAAGTTCTATGCAAATACAAAGCAACAAATGCATCTAGTAATGATGAAATGATAGGAGATGCATATGAAAAGAAATTGGAGATTTATGCCCACAGCTAAACTTGTGTCTTTAATAGTCCTGTGTGTGAGGTCAGAAAGAAATACCTTTGAACTAGAGAGAGAGAGAAAGAGAGAGTCAAATGATGATGATTTAAAGTTATAAACCGCTTTTGCCTCAGAGGATCAAGACAGCATACACAGGACTCCCTCCTCCAGTTTTGATCACCACAAAACAAACCAGAGAAGTATACATTCTTGCACATTCCCCCCCACCCCCCAAAAGAACCCTTCTGCTTTTTAAAACCCTTCAACGTATTTGTTCGGCATTATTTTTTTCATTCTCTATTATTCCAGGGGCAAGCAGTGCTTAAATAACTTTCTCACATGTAAAGCTTTGCACTAAGTATCGATTAACTTTGGCTGGAAGTGACTATGAGGCATTTTTAATAATCAGCCCAGCTGTTCTGACAGTATCCAGAAAATAACCTCAGGTAACCAGCATACAACACAGAGCAGAATCTTTCTGCTAACAAGATCTAGCAGTCTCAATACTGATGCTAATATTTTTTCAAAGAGAAAACTTGATTCTTATTTTAACAGTGAAGATAAGAAAACATGAACCAATTGAACATATTAAATCTTCTATGCAAAAACTTTAAATTTATATCTTTAAATATCTTAACTATTTTTAGATCTTTAATAACTGATTAAAAACCTCTTTAGATATACCACTTTTCCTATAATTTAAATTTTATAAAGGTAATACATTAAAAAGGGATCTTCAGTGTATCTAATGATAGGTACCTCACCCACAGTCCATTTCCTAATGAAAATATTAACACAGCATACTTTTTTTTCCCCTCTCTCTATTCCACATTCATGAAAATAGATTAAATACCACAACTGAACACTCATATTACTTCAGTTCTCATAAACAAAATTAAATTAAAAGTTCCAAAATAATTTTTTTTATGTCTCAGAAAATTAAAACTAGTAGTGATAGTATCAGTGAAAGAAAAATCCCATTTTACATTTTTTTAAAAAATAGTTTTCCAAAAGAACTGGGAGAGTTGATCGAAATAACTTGGAAAATGTTCAGATTGATTCCTAAGCATGGTGGAGATTTAGAATCACCAGATTCTTATGGACTCTTAATGTTACTAAAGTAGACTATGAAGTTAGTAATGCCTAGAACAATCATTAATATTGATTGTACTGACAAACTATTATTTAACACAGGATTATGTATAACATGTATGGAAATAGCAGGTTTGTGATATTCAACCACAGGTACATCATGGAAGAAATAAATATGGAGAATATGAAATATGTCATTTTCACATAAAAACTGAAGAACGTAAACTTTAAAGGTATATGTGTTGACCTCTGGTCTTTTTTATGTTGTTCTATGACTATTGTTAATTATGCTTTTCAATTATTATTTTGGAATAAAGTTTATTGATGTTATTTTAGATTCATTTGTTTTTTTCCTACTTGATTGTAAATAACATTTTAATTAAAAAGGCAGGCAGGCTGGCATGTTCGTTCAAACTCAAATATACTTTTGCTACCAACAGCAACTCTCTGATGAGTATTGTTCAGTTATATGTTGTTGTTGTTGTTGTTGCTGTTGCTGTTGTTTCTTTAAATAGTATGGATTGGTAGATGTTTAAGTCCAAGATGGTACATATATAGAGAATATGCATTCAACTGAGCTTCTTTGTTTTTAGTCTTCGTGAGAATAGTTAAAGAAAAGTGCTGTATAGCCTAAAAAAGAAATGAATAACATAAAAATAGGTAACCCTTACAGAGTATAAAACTAGTAAGGTTCACACCCTTCCGTGGGTGATGAATAAACATCATAAAAGTAAATAGGGCTCTAAAATAAATGTCTCCTGGAAAATCCCATGAACAACCCACTCTTGTTGTCTTTTGGAAAGTGGCTTTCCAAAAGTCATTCAGAATAAATTGCAGGTGGTGTTAACTATGATTTCAGAAAATAGCTCTATATTAACATTTATGTTAAACATTTTAAATCAACTAGAATGAGTGTAGCTGTTGAAAAAAATAATAAATAGCTTCCTTTGTGATATTGGATTATTCTAATTTTCTCCATATATTTTAAAATTAATATTTCTTATATTACAGGAATTTCCCTGAATGCTGAAGGTTGTAGTGAGTGAGGTTTCCCACTGAAAGCTCTGAAAAAGATATTAGCATTCTATAGGTAGAAAGTCATAAAATAAGATTGCTGAATGATCAAAATAATTTCCAGAATGATCTTTTCCTTTTCCTTATTGCATCTCTTTCAAGATTTAGAAAAAGCATGTAAATAAAAATATTTTAGTAAGTCACTAGGAATGACCTTGAAAATTTATGAAATAGGTAGCTAGAAAGTCACATTTATCATGTAGTTATTTTATATAGGTAGGCATAGGATAAAGTCTAAGAGGAAACAATCATCACAAAGAAATATGGTACACCTGATATATATATATATAGATAATTTATTTAAATTACATTAAATGTTTGAATAGGCTGCCATTTTCTTTTAAACAATTCTTTATTCTTTTGACATATAATCACTGAAATCCCTAAGTAAGTAATATTTTGTGTTTGACCTATTGGGCCTGATTTTTGGTACCCCTCCTTCCCCCATACTACTTTAAAAAACGGTTTAACTGATTCAAAAAAACAAAGTTTCAAGTTAATGCCTGAGAGAAATAAGAAAAAGAAAAACCAAACTTTGTTGCACACCTCTGACAAAAGGCAATATAGAGAAAATTTCAAGGAAAAAAAAAGAATAATTGAAGTTCTTTTCATACAGACTTTTTAACAATATTGGCTTTAATGTAAGTAACATGATTCAGTGCTTTTGTCATGTGAAAGAAAAATAGAGACAAATATGTGAATGGTTTCTTTAAGATTCTTGGATGTAAAATGATCTGGTTCAGGAAACTTAAGACTGTTCAGGGTTGCCAGATGCTTCCTAACTACCTTTTAATTTACCTTGGGCTGACATTTTTGTGCTACTGTTTTCCATAGAACCATTTGAACACAGCTCTGTTACGTTTACTTCTTTACATATCTAGATTGGTATGGTTGTATTCCTAGGGACTGTGGTCTTGAAATTAAAAAAAAAAAGGGAGAAGACATGACCCAACCAGTTATAAAGCTATAGCAATTATAGACTCAGACACCAAAGAGAACCATTTTGAGGATAGTTCTGGTTAAGATGGCAAAGGAGGAGGGAGCCACATTCGTGTTGTTCTCTTGATTGTCATTTCTGGACTGTTGTGTGGTATGTGTGTGCAATGTTTCTTTGTTTTTTAGAGGCGCTTATCTGGAGGACTAGACTGTTTGGGTTGTTTGGACTGGAGGTTTGGGAGTGGAAGATAACCGTGACTGTTTCTTACAGTGTTCGCCATTTTTGTGGCATTTTGTTGTGTTGGCAGCGCTTGGCGGCATTTCCTTGCCACACTACCAGGCCGCTCTGGGCTGGCCATACCATCCTTGCTACAGGGCAGCTTTTGGATCAGACTGCTTGCAGAGGACTGGTCTGCTAGATGCCAGGAGCGGCTGAGAGGTGGGCAACTGCGGGTGACTGTTCATCGGTGTTAATCCTTAACACTGTTAATAATCTTTGCTTATCTGGGTGTTGACTGATGGCAAGGAGATGCTCTGATCTTTTTGTTTCCTTTTTAGCTTTTTTATTGTCTCTTTTGAATGGTATGTAAAGGTTGTTTACCTCTATGTGCCTGTAAAGCTTGGCACTCAGACAAGTCAACCATCAACAGGCACATAGAGGTAAACAACATTTATCAACACCCAATCAACACCCATATAAGCAAAAATTAACACCAGGATTAACACCAGATGAACAATCAAGCTGTAGACAATACCCTAATCAAGGAACTACCAACTCAGACAAACAATCAAGCAATAAACAACAGCCTGATCGAGGAACTACCAAGGAGAGAACACTAGCCAACACTGGCAGGGCAAGCTACTGTATATAAGCAGAGATCAAACCCACTCCCTTCTAGCACTGAAGATGTTGCCTAGTTGGGAAACAAAACGTGTACAAGAAAACAACCAAGCTCAGAGAGCACCAAGGACTCCACAAATTATAAAATTTAGGAATACATACAACTGTGCTTCAGAAAACATACTTTCCATACACTTTTGTTTGAGGATGTATTTTTGTGCATGTAAATATATGAACATTATATTTATCATAAATTCCAAGGCATCTCTTTCAAAATGGCATTTCCTATCAACATATGCTATACAATTCTTACAAGGGAGGGACTTCATTATTTCCAATCTCAAATAAGTCTTTACGAAATTCTAGAAGAACTTTTCAAAAGTTGTAATTTAAAGCATTATTTTTAATGTATGCATGCACCTGATTGAACTATCTAGAAAAATACTTTCATTTAAAGGACAGCCCTTTATTGACTACTGATACATTTATTCGATGTAGTTGTCCTTTATTTGCTGTGATATTCATTTACTCACACTGTCTTATCCTTCATACCTCAATCAATGACATAAAAATCTCCTATATTTATCTAAGTTATATTTAGTAACTGCATATTCACTTTTGTTTTTGATTACACTTACTTTCTAATCCTCCCCAAGGAAAGAAAGGTTGCATATCATTTCATGTAATACATAATAAATCTTTTCTACTGCAGGATAATCACTAATATTATAAACCAATCAATTTATTTTACAAGGTTCAGATTGCTGTAGAGAAACAGCAGTAATGACTCTCTGTCAGATGAGTCAATTTTAATCAGCTCTCAGATCTCATATTTTTTCTTCATGAGCACGTATGTTAATACAACAGATTAAATTGTTTTCATTACATATTCAAACAGAATGTTGTTGGTCAAGATTCAGGTATGAATATTATATATACATACACACACAATTCCAAGAATTATCCTTATTGCTCCTCTCTGCCTCTGTCTCTATCTCTGTCTCTGTCTTTCTCACACACACAAACTGTATTTACTGCTATCACTTTTTTCATAAGCTTTATACCTAAAAATAAAGTATAAAAATCACTAGAATGAATCCCCAACAGCCTCCAAAGTAAAGGCAACAAGAAGCAAGAATCTATCTCACAGTTTTAAGATCTTATCCCTCTAAGCCATCATGTTGATTAAACCTGTTTTTTTTTTTTGTTGTTCACTAAGGAGCTAACTATAATTTTAAGCACACATACACAAACTGAAACACCCTTTAAGCAAAATAAAGTTGCTTCTTTATTACACACAGGCTTTTCTTCTGATACTCAAAAATAGATATTTATATAAAATTTAAACTCATGATTTAAAAGTATGGAAATATTCAGTATGGAAATTATTCACTAGAGACAAATGGCAACCCAAAATACAAAATTTAAGTCGAGCATGAAATATGACAATATGTTTTCTAATATTAGTTGATCTATCATAATATAGGTGAACTCTTTTTACTATAAAATATTACATTAAGATAAATCTTTAATATATTTATCACTCTAATCCCTACCAGTTCCACTTTTTGACCTTGGATGCTTTCCTAAGCAGCTGAGTCTGAGAAACCAGCGTTTTTCTTCACTCATCCTTAGAGTCAGACTCTATCACTAACTTGTGGATGGTCTTGAGTAGCCTAACCTGCCACCGTGGGACATTTCTGACCCTTATAGCTAAAAGATTTTCCCTCTCTCTTACCATCTAATCTTTTTTCCTCCATTCCTGGCTTTTACTACCACCATGAGGGACTAACCTCAAGATACCTTGAGTTCCCTTGCAGAAAAATATAGTTCCCAGTGGGTTACTGATGCTAATATGGACATACTTCACTCTGGAGATCTCTCAATCTTTTGTGATCTATATTAAGAGAGTTTTCTTTTCCCCCTTCTCCAATTAGTCCCCCAAATCCCATTCCCAGACACTACCCTGATAGCTGGTACAGGGATGAATCCACCCTATGTTGCTACTAGCAGGTATGACTGGCCTAGTAATAAAGCTGGAGCTGGGCTGGTTGGGACTTGCTCAATACTGCTTGCTGCTTCCCCAGCTGGAATAAACTTGACTGCCTCCTGCTGCCACTTTTTCTCTTATAGGCATTTAATCTTGCCAACAGAAACTGAGAATGGCTGTGGCTGGCTTCTTAACTCTGCCACTGACTGTGGCTTAATGCTATTCAGGCTTGGATATAAGCTGGCTTTGCTTCCTGCCCTAATGGGCCATCTGGCTGTCCCTAGTTAATTGTTTCTGGCCCCAAGGGAGAACACATGGCTTGGCTTCCAGGCTATCCCTTTTAGTGCTGCCAATGGGGCTTGGTTCCACTTGCCACCACCATCACTTATGCCCTGGAAAGATCTGGCTACCCTCTCACAGCCATTTCCAACTGCTGCCATTGAGTTCCAGAGTCCATCGACAACTTACCTGCTTGCTGAAGTTTCTCTTTTAGCAGCTCTTCGCACTGCTGTCTCATCTCCAAAAGCCTCGGGCCACCACTTCCAATTTGTTGCTGCTGACTACCGCCAGCTACTTTACTTACTGAGCTCTGCCTCTCCACTGCTGTTTCATCAGGTAATCTCCCTGTTATTTCCTCGCTGCCATGCCCTGATTCCTACCACCAGTCTAGATCCCACACTATATACTGTCAGCTGTTCCTGCTGACTCAGCCTGAGTTTGGACTGTCCTCCATGCTGATGCCCAATCTGTTAGCTGAGCCCCCTGGAATCACATAGTCCAGTGTTGACTTTCAAATCTCTGTAGTCTTTGGTCATGTCCCCTGATATTCTGGAACACTGGAGCTCTGCTATGGAACCAGCAAATCAATGGGGTCATTAGCAGTCTTTTTTCTGCCTCCAATCTTTTGAAGCATGAAGAACTTGTTCTGCCCTTGTGACTATCACCTGTCCAGCATCTCTCTCACAACCCAAGAGTAAGATAGGTGAATTGTTTCCTAGTTATGATTTTGTCCTGTATATCCCAGAAATACCATTGAAATTTATTAGTATTAAATGACTATAGGTATTGAGATGAAGAGAAAGACTGCTTTCTCAATATCTTAAAAAACCTTCAGAGAAGGTATAGAAGATATACAACAGGCTGTGAGGAATTACATTTTTCATTCCCTACTATTGTATTGTTTATAAAACATTGTTCAAAATATACTTGAGAACAACAGAGATGTCTATGGTCTAAACAGAACGTATTTTTACAACTAGTTATTTTTTTTAGGAAAAAAAACCCGTTCTGTTTTAATAATAACATTTTACACTGCTATAGGCAGTCCCAAGAACTCTGAAGGTGTTTACCTCAGAAGGATAAACAGTTACCTCCAAACATAAAGATCTTTTTACACAGATTGAAAGCAAATGGTTTAAAAGCATTAAGACTACAATGTATGTGTATGTGTTCCATACCACAATGTTCAAAGCCATCAATCATACATAATCCAGAACATATGAGGCAAAAAGTGTTAATAATGTACCATTAAAATGCAAGTCTTTCCAGGTGTACTACTGCTAGACTTAAATGGAGAAACATCTGTATGTATATACACAATACTATAGTAGCAATTTATCATGCCTTTTTAAAGTGCTTATAAAGCACTTACAAAATTGCCAATAAACTTTAACAGAAACAGTCTTAGCATCACGACCTACACTGGATAGAAGTAATGCATTTTGAGATATTATAGTTCTCTCTTATTTGCTTTTTTCATGGAACAAAGCAGTGATTTGAACATATTTTATGGCTCCCCTCAAAAGTTGCAAAATAATTATCATCATCATCTGCCATATTAAAGAACACATTTAAAAAATCTCTGAGAAGGCAACAGACAATCATATATTACCCCATTAATAAAAAATAATCATATTTGTTATAGCTAATATTTTTAAAACTTGAACTTTTGCATGATCTGTTACTGATATGAATGAGTGTGCATCTGATTATTTTAAGAATCCACATCATGAGTCAGTTAGGGCACTGTGCCTGCCCCCTACAGAGCCCAGGAACCAGCAGTAGAGCATGAATTGACATGGAGGTACATTATTTTAATCACAGGAGACAAAAAATACAAAAGTAGAAAGCAAAGAAGCAAATAAAGTAACCAGTTACATGAATTGTGTCCTTGTGTCCTAGCTGCCCTTTTAACTAGTCATTTGTAGATGAGTAGTCATAAAGGAGGCTCTGATTCAAAGTATGAAGCGCTTTGCTAAAAAACATCTAAGGCAGATTTGGTATACCACTTCTATCAACTAATTCCTCAACAATTTCCCTTCACGTTACACTACCTTACCCCTTAGAACATAGGATATTTTTTCCTATTGACTGACTTTCTCTGGTTAGTAACTCTCAGATTGACTTTCACACCTGTGTCAAGCTGAATAATGAAGAGGCATTATTGTAACCTTAACCTGCAGCCTGGCACTGACTCAGCCTTTCTGTTTTCTAGTGTAGTTCAGGGGTGAGCCAATATTTCTTTTCTAAGAGTATGCAAATTCATTGAAAAAGGTGCTTTTCAAACTGTGGGAGTATAATTTGAAGAGTCTCTTAGGAGCCCCTGACTATTCTTGGTTGCCTCCGCAAGTGTCTGTATGCACAGCTAGAAAAGTGACTGCGTATACAAACACATGTGGTGGCAGCTGGGAATTTTGAGCCTAGAAGAGTATGTGGCTGCTTTAATTAATCAATCAATCAATCAATCAATCAATCAAATTTATCATCGCCCATCTCCCCCACAAGGAGGGACTCTGGGCAGTTCACAATAAACACTTAACCATAATATAAATAATATACAATAATATCAATAACATAAAAATATAAATATGTAAAAATATAATAAAATCCAGATGGCTAAGATATTCTCTCTGTCTGTAAGTAAAACAGGGCAATTCTATGGAGCTAACCATCCCCAAAAGGAACTATTCTCTTTCCCACCCCAGGAATGTTGACAAAGCCAGGTTTTTAATTTTTTTCGGAAGTCCAGGAGCAAGGAGACCTGCCTCAACTCTGGGGGGAAAACGTTCCAAAGGGCAGGCACTATTGCAGAGAAGGCACGCTTCCACGATCCCGCCAGATGAAACTCTTTAACAGAGGGGATCCGTAGCATGCCCTCTCTGCATGCCCAGGTGGGATGGGTTGATGTAATGGGGATGAGACGGTCCATCAGGTAGCCTGGCCCCATGCCATGTAGGGCTTTAAAGGTCAGAACCAACACCTTGAATTGGACCTGGAAGCAAACTGGCACCCAGTGCAGCTCGCGCAGTAAAGGTGTTATGCTTGCCACCCTAGAGGCACCTAAAATTACCTGTGTGGCTGCATTCTGGACCAGCTGTAGCTTCTGGATACTCTTCAAGGGTAGCCCCATGTACAGCGCATTACAGTAGTCTATATGGGAGATAACCAGGGCATGAGTGATTGTTTGAAGGGCCTCTCGTTCCAGGAAGGGGTGTAACTGGCACACAGCATGAAGCTTCACAAAGGCCCTCCTGGTCATGACTGCCACCTGCTCTTTGAGCAGGAGTCATGAGTCCAGGAGGACCCC
Organism: Candoia aspera; assembly: GCF_035149785.1. NCBI lineage: Eukaryota > Metazoa > Chordata > Lepidosauria > Squamata > Candoiidae > Candoia > Candoia aspera. The sequence continues at coordinate 54,857,963 of NC_086158.1, read as the reverse complement.
CAAATTACACACCGGATCTGTCTGGAGCAGTGCAACCCCATCCAGATCTAAAGATGACAAATTCCAAGAAACCGAGGGGCCATTAATCCACAGCCACTCCATCTTACCAGGGTTCAGCTGAAGCCTGTTGTTCCCCATCCAGGCTCCCACAGCCCCCAGGCACTCGGAGACAGTGGTCATGGCATCACTTACTTCACCTGGGATGGAGATGTATAATTGAGTATCATCTGCATATTGATGATACCTCATCCCATGGTGACGGATGATCTCGCCCAGGGGTTTAATGCAAATGTTAAAGAGAAGTGGAGAGAGAATAGAGTACTGCGGCTCCCACAGAGTAGGGGCGACAGGGTGGATATCTCACTCCCTATTAACACTGACTGAGACCAATCCTGGAGGAAGGAGGCAAACCAGCACAAAACCATGCTGCCCACCCCCAACTCCCTGAGTCAGTCCAGAAGGATACCATGGTCGATGGTATCAAAAGCCACTGAGAGGTCAAAGAGAGCGACGATGGATGCACTGCCTCCATCCCGCTCCTGCCTCAGATCATCCATAAGTGCGACCAATGCTGTTTCCATCCCATAAACGGGTCTGAAACCTGACTGAAAGGGTTCTAGATAATCTGTTTCATCCAGGATCCTCTGAAGCTGCAGTGCCACCATTTTCTCAACCACCTTCCTCAAAAAGGGGAGGTGAGAGACTGGACAAAAATGGTCCAGTACAGTAGGGTCCAGCAAAGGTTTCTTGAGGAGGGGGCACACCAGCGGTTCCTTGAAGGCTACTGGGAACACCCCCTCTCTCAAGGATGAATTCACAATCACCTGGACCCAGCCACATGTCACCTCATGGGCTGCTTTCACCAGCCAGGAGGGACATGGATCTAATTGGCAAGTGGTGGCATTTACAGACCGAAGGATCCTGTCCACTTCCTCAGGTTCAACAGGATCAAACTGTTCCCAGATAACACAGTAAGTACGTTCCCTGGGTATCTCCTCAGACTCTGTCTCATGCTCAGAGTCCAACTTGGAATGGATCCGAGCGATTTTATCCTGCAGATGCCCAGCAAATTCCTCAGCATGGCCCTGGAGATGGAGTTCTGAATCCCCTTTCCCCAGAAGGGATTGGGTAATCTTAAACAGGGCCACCGGGTGGCATTCCACGGATGCAATAAGAGTGGAGAAATATTGATGGTTTGCCGCTCTTACCACAAGGTAGGCCTTAATCGCGGCTCTAGCTTGTGTTTGGTCGGATTCAGTCTTTGTCTTCCTCCAGCAGCGCTCTAGGCATCTCTTAACCCTCTTCAGAACCCTCAGCTCCTCCGTAAACCTCGGGGAGTGTCGGGTTTGAATGGACAAGAGAGGCCCCACAGGCGCGATCCTGTCCAAGGCTCCGGCCGGCTCCCTGTTCCAGGTGGCAGCCAGGGCCCCCGCTGGACCATGCAGCAGGTCCTCAGGTATAACCCCAGCTCCCTCTGAAACCCTACCGGGTCCATCAGTCACCAGGGGCGGACCAATTGAATGGCTCCTGCCTCCCTATGGAGGGGGGCAGCATTAGAGAATCTCAAAGTCACCAGGGTATGATCTGACCATGACAAAGGAGAAAGATGTAGCTCTCCCCTCAGATCATGTTGCTCTGACAAGAAAACTAGATCTGGAGTGAGGCCACTGTCTCGAGCCGGGCCCAAAATAATTTGAGACAGGCCCATGGCTGCCATGGTGGCCATGAACGCCCAAGCCGCTTCTGAGGCATGCCCCAGGGAAGGCAGATTGAAGTCCCCCAAGACTATAAGCCTGGGGAACTCCACCGCAAACCCCGAGACAGCCTCTAGCAGTTCAGGCAGGGAGGTTGCTACGCAGCACGGAGGCTGGTACAATAGCAACACTCCAACTGCTTTCGGGAACCCAACTTGAAAAACAGGGTCTCACATCCGGCCACTTGTGGAGCAGGGCCCCTGATGGCTTCTAGGGATTCCTGGATGACAACATCCACCCCTCCTCCCCTGCCCTGAAAGATTCGTCTTAGTACTGTATTTGATTCCATGTGTCTTGAAACTCCTCTTTCAAAAGATCTGCACAGCCTTAGCCATTTGTCTAATTTGTCCCTTTTTTAAAGTAGCTAATATGGCTCATTTCCTGCCTATCACTATTTCTTTTTATAAGTACAAGTTGTAATAAATAAAATTAACATAGTTAAAATGACATTAACAATAGACATTTAGAACTGCAGATGCTAGAGAACTGCAGAAAAGAAGGTAGGGATATGCAGCTACTGAGAGTGGAAAAGATGATTCAGATGGAATATGGGCATTCTCACATCATCTTTGACTTAAGGAGACATTAAGTGGCAGCATACCTCCCTCTTGCATCTGTTTGTGCCACAAGTCAAATGTGTATATTCCTGGATCCATGTGGCACTGTGTAAGCCTAGGAAAAGCAAAGGCTTCTTTAATGAGCTGTTGTTGGCTGCAGTGTACATGCTCACTTTCCCTCTGAAGCACCCTTTCTGCTTCAAATACTAATAGCTGCATATGGCTGATCCATACTATTTTCTTAAATACTGTAATTTCACTCTGGGTATACCAAGCATTTAGGACAATTTTATATTTATATTTTCCTAACATGCTAACAAATTTATGACACATAGAATTATGCATCCTGTTAACATACAAAGGCAACTGTTTTCATTTGTGAGAACAAAAATTGGAAGCAGCTATGATGACTAAATATCTGGCAAGTGAACGCATACCTGTTTTACCTTTCATAGAGTAAAGAAGTCTGTAAGTTTTACTTCTTTCTTTCACAACAATTGACCCTTAAGCTGGAAAACATAATTCTTGAAATTCAGAGTTCTCTTCATGTAATTGCTATGCTAGATTTATCCAATGAAAATATCTGTATCCCCTCTTTTTGTTCACTATAAATGAAATGGACATCAAATATAAAAAAGCCATCATGCGTTATCAGTTCTGAATAGAAAAGAAGCATTTGGCCCAAACACTTTCCTTCCTCTCATATCATTCTTCTTCTTCTTTTTGTAATAAATTTTATTAAATTTCAAGAAAAGAATAAAAACTACAAAAAACAAAAAACTACAAAGAAAGAAAAAAAAACTTAAAAAGTGCAGAAACACAAGAGGAAAAAAACAATTAAATTTACAGAAAGGTGTGGCTTCTGACTTTTAACAGCAAAGATATACAAAATTTCCATAATCAATCTCTTACTCTATATTAAACCAAAACACCACATTATTTCTAAAAGTCATCCCACTTTAACACATAATAAAAATCACTCAGTACAGTTACTCCTCCCTCTTATATTAAAATGAAGAAAAAAGAAAATTCATATAAACCTCTTGAACATTTCTCCCCTCCAAAAGATAAAACATATTTAATTATTCCCTTCCTATCATTATTCTATACATTTCTGTCTACTGTAATAAGAATCACATTAAAAAGCACATAAATTGTCTGCTATTATACTTAATAATACAACAGTTGTAATAGTCTCAATATTCAAAACAGTGAATCCAACTCTTTAAAGCCAAATAGCATCAGACAAATCCTTAAAGCAAACCAAATGAACATTCTTCAACCCTTATCCTACTTTAAAATAAACCAGAGCAGTTATTTATTTTTTAAATTTTATTACCATCCATCTCTCCCCCAACAATGTATACAGAATTTTCCTCTTAAAAAAATAAAACAGCCCAACTGCCCCCTTCAAAAATTCCAGATTCTTTTCATGGCATTCCACCAGGAGATCAATACTTATATCTTGCAGATCACTCTCTCCCTTGGATTTCTCCAACTCCATTATCCAATCTTCACTCAGCATCTCAATAAAAATCCCAACCTCAGTCTTAAAAAAAACCTTTCTATAACTCTTAAACTCCTCAATTTCATCCTCCACATCCTCAACCTGATGGCACATTTTAGATCTCATATTTTCCACGATGTCCTGGATGTCTTGCATAAACGTTTGATAGAAGTCAGAAGAAATCTGTTTAAGATCCTAGTGAAGGTCAGAAAGTATCTGAATTCCTCCATGTCTTACACAGTATATTATAGCACCCCCTAAGAGCTTAATCAGCAAAAGTCAAAGATAGTCAAAGTTATTTACTTAAAGTGAGAGTGAATAGCAGACTGTTCTCAAGGGAAAGTGAACAGAAAGCTGAAGGTTCAAATCAGCTGATTCAACATGTAGGAAAACGCTAAGATCTTCAAATTTAACACAAAAATAATAACAGGAAGACAATTGCTTACTCTCAATCCTTAGAATTTCTTTTGGAAGAAAACAAAATCCAAAACTTAAAAGAATTTTTGTCCCAAAAGTAATGTTAAGCACCAGCCGGCTTCTCCTCGATGTAAAAAACCTCTCTTGGGGTACATATACTTTAAAAAAAATGCAAATTGGTGATTTAGAAATGGGATGGGTCTTAGTGTCCCTTTAAGGCTGTAGTGTGGCTTAGAAAGTGATAAAATCCCCACCTCCGGTCTGCTCTTACCTGTTGATCGCAAAACGTTGTGATCTTCTGGCTACAAACAACTGTCCTGAGGGCAAATGGGATTCCAAGTATTTTCCTTAATCCAGAGAATGTTTTTGGGCTTCAGGAAAGCTTACCTGAGCCTGAAAAAAGCCACTGCGTTGTCTGCTCCGCCCACTGATTCCGCAGGCGCAGCCATTCAGTCTGCCATTCCCACCGGAAGCCCCTCTCATATCTCTGTTCTGACATGAGATTTCATTTCTGGTTTTATATAATTTATTATCTAAATTATGGCTTAGAGTCATTAAAAAGAGTAACAAATAATTACTGTTAAGGAACCATGGAAATAATAGCTTAATAATTAATGAGGTGAACTTTTGGATATCTCTTTCTTTATGTGATATTTGGGAGCTTAAATTCATCAATCAGAAGTTTAAAATATATCATAATCACTGCATGGTTTGTGATACTATTCACATTTCTCTTATAAGAAGGGGCTGATTAAATCTATACTACATTCTTTTTTAATATTTTGATCTATACATAATTATCTCCTACTTTTGCATGGAAATACCTTGGTGTCTAGTTCTATTTCCTTTTTCTGTTATCTAAAAACATAGCTATCTTTTCAATTCTCTAAATTCTCCTGCCTCTTCCACGGCTACAATTATTGTATCTATTTTATGGAATTTGTAGCTGAATCCAAGATAAATGACCACTTCAAGATCTCTGGGATGCAGGTTGATCTTTCATTAGTTTCATACTGAGTCAGCATATCCACTTTAGTTCTAGGGTAGCAGTTATCTATGCTTTATCATTTGTTTATCCAGGACAGCCTCAACTCTAAGGCAGCATCTGGTTTTATAAGATATCCTGTTTTTGTTACCCAATTTTCCAGCTGAATTGAGAGCAGCACAAGAAAGTCAAGTGACTTGCCCAGGGTCATGTAGTGTTAGTAGCTTGGAACAGATTGTCACCCATGATCCTCCTAGCTTTCAATCCATATGGCCTCTACAGTGTTGTTCTGCAGCAGAGACAAATTGTCTTGTCATATAAAACTTAAAATAATATCAAACATTTTCAGTGTATTTGTACATAGGATGTGTACCCCAGGCTTTTTAAAAATTATACAACGTTTGTTAAATTAAATATATTAGATAATTGCCTGTTTGTTAAGTATTTGCAATAGCCTTTCCCAAAGTTAGAAATCTGACAACTGCATATTTTCTTGTGCTTTGTGATCATTAACAGAGGAATCCTTAGCAAATAAGTTCTAGTGAGCTTTATGAGACTAATTTCCAAGTACATGAGAGTGTAGCCCTAAAGTTTTAATCTACATACTGAATACACTCATAACTTTGCATCAAAGCAAAATGAAATGGATAGTTGAAGAAAAATATCTAATAATTAATGCTCATTCTTTAGTATTTATTGGAATCCAAACTTTTCCTCCTGTTTAGATAGGATAGTAATGTACATATTTGTGTAATAATTTGTATAGAATAGAATATTACTACCTTATATTTTACATAGCTGGCTTACAAATAAGCAACCAATTGTAACAATGAATCATAATAACAAAGGGTGATAGAGGGTAATCGAGAATAGTACATCTTCAGTGGCAAGAAAGATAAATCATAGCTGTTGTCTGCTCAACAATATCTATAGGGAGCTATCAAAATCTGCAAGGTTCTGTCCTAGGTTCAGAAGGTTGTGGGTGACTGGATAGGGAAGAATAGGCTTTGGCTCAACCATACCAAAACCAAGTGGCTGTGGGTTTTGAGCATATGTCCTGGAACTGGAGAGATTTCATCATTGACTCTAAGCAGGGTTGCACTGCCCCATTTGGATTCAGTGCACAACTTGGGAGTCATCCTGGACTCATGGCTCTTGCTGGAACAGCAGGTAGAAGCTATGGCTAGGAAAGCCTTTGCACAACATGTTGTGTGCCATTTGCTCCTGTTACTATGAGCCCTGCTCATAATCACTCACACCTCAGTCACCTCCCAATTGGATTTACTGAACTGAGCTCTACATGGGGCTGTCCTTGAAGGCCACCTGGAACCTTCATTTCATCCAGAATGCAGCAGTGCAGATTGTTATGGGTGTTCCTTGCTATGTCTATGTGACACCTCTACTCCACAAGCTATAGTGGCTCTCAATAGATTTCTAGGTGCAAATGGAAGTTATTACCTATAAAGTCCTACAAGGCATAGGACTGGGTTATTTGTGGGACCACCTACTCCTGAAGGTATCTGTCCATCTCAATGCTTCAACAGGGAGGACACACTCCAGGCCCCCTCACTGTGGGATCTTGTACCTTCTTGGTGGCAGCCCTGCCTTTTGGAATGATTCCCTGATATATGGTTGCCTCTGACCCTACCTGCCTTTGGAAAGATAGTCAAGACCTGGCTGTTTCCCTAGGCCTTTAGATCAGAATGAGTCCCAATAGAATGCGTTATAGTATATTTTAATTTTGGTTGTCATTTATTATTATTTATTAAACAAATATATATGGCAACTCACACATAGTGACTCTGGGCAGCTTACAAAATTAAAATCCACAATATAAAAACCCGTCAACCCCCACCCCCCGCAGTGGCTACAAACACAATCAGATCACCCACTTGATTGGCTCCATCTCAACCTGGGGTCCCCAGGCCCTCTGACAGAATGTCTTCAGGGCCTTGATGCTTCAGAAAAGCATCAAGGTGGCAAGAAAGATGAATAATTTAAATTTAAGATAATTTAATTGTTTTAGTTGATTTTTAATGTCATATGTTGTTTTCCTTTGTGTTTTGTGTTGGTTATTGATGTATACCACAAAAGTTGGTGACATTTTTAATGTCATGTTGTTTTCCTTTGTGTTTTGTGTCGGTTATTCATGATTTTTGTATACCACAAAAGTTGGTGTAGAAAAGAGACACGTGTTTGAATTGGGTGGCCATAAAAATGCTCCAAATAAATTGGCTGTGGTACTGCAATCCAAATCCAGACTTTTTTGTATATGAGTCAATACATGCAAAAGGGATGGGCCTTGAATTGTGGTCCCATACCTTCCATCTTGTAGATTTTGACACTGCAGGTATTTAACATCTGTAGAAGCCTCTGGGCAAGGTAATTCATCATCATGGGGTGAGATATCCTCAATATGCTGATGATATATTTTTATCAACTCTATATTTTTGCCTGGGACAGAGAGGTAACAGTGGAAGTCACTCATGCCCTTATAATCTCACAGTTGGACTACTGAAACTCACTCTATAGTTGGCTATCTTGAAGACCATTTGGAAATTTAAATTTGTACAGCATGAGCTGTCTGAGTAGTTATGGGCCTATATAAATTCACCCATGTAGCACTCCTACTATGGGACACCTAGGCAGACTAGGTGTCCCATAGTAGGAGTGCTACATGGGTGAAATTTGTACTGCTGTATATTGACTGAGATAAACAGAATTAAAAACAATTAATATCCATAATTTCCTACTCACTGTTTATAGGGCACTCAGGATTCAAGTTGTTTTGCTCTATACCCACTGTTCTTTTTTTAGACTAGAAAATCTGACATTTTTGGAAAAGAAAAATACCACAATCTCATTTCCCCCCCCCCCCTTTTCTAAGTTGGAGGTATGCAGAGAAGTATTAGATAGGTAAACAGATCACAATGCATGTACTTCAGGTCACCTTCAGTACTATCCTGCTGGTACCATTTTATGATCTTTTGATTTGCATGAAGATGCCCTTTGTAATTTTTTTCCTAATTATTATTGAAATATTCATGTAATGGCACTTAAATGAAAACGTGTTTTAAAACAAATTTAAGAAATGATTAAAAAGTCATGCTGTCCTTCCAGTAGGTGTCATTTTAGTCTCGTGTTAATTGGTTTTGCCAAGGTTATGACATATATTGTCTTCTCCCTCTCTTGCTTCACTGTTGCAGCAGTGTAAGAGGTGATTGCAGAAAAGCTAATGGAGATGAGCAGCAGTGGCAGAACTTGGCTTGCCTTGTTTTCATAATCTGAAGCATGCATGCTTCAATCCACCACAGAAACTTCATAGCATACTCTGGAAAGTGCCAGCATTCTGTTGCATAGGCAACAGCCAGAAAAATGGTAGCAGGACAGGAGAGGATGTGGCAGCAGAAACTATTGAGACAGCCAAAAATGGAGACCTTGGTCTGCTTCATTTTTCAATGTGTTTTGCCTTGTGAGAAGGCTGGCTCTACCTCCTTAGACTGGCAGGAATAAATGCCTACTTAAAAATGGAATTCAACATAGTTTAGTAAAACTAGTGCTATCACTCAACTGCACTTTTCACATTCCTCATTATTAGGACTAGGCAAATCCTTTGAAACAAGTGCTTCCCAATGTGCAGGAACATGTACAAACATGTCTCTTCTGATCAATAACATCTTTCTCCAGGCTTGCATAGCAGCTACAGAAACTGCCCCAAGCTGTCTCTATATGTGTGTGGAGCTACTCTGCTTCATTGGGGAAAAAAGGTGAAGTGGCATTACATGGATGTGGATGTGGGGAACAGCCAAGGACAATTTGTTCACTGCCCAAAGTCACTTGCTGAGATGGACAGTCATACAAAATGAATGAATGAATGAATGAATGAACGAACGAACAAATAAAACAAAACAATACAAAACAAACTAAGATCCACTATGGTCTAGTGGTTAAGGTGCTGGGCTAGAAACCAGGAGACTGAGAGTTCTAGTCCCACCTTACTCATGAAAGCCGGCTGGGTGACCGTGGGCCAGTCACTCTCTCTCAGCCCAACTCACCTCACAGGGTGGTTGTTGTGGGGAAAATAGGAGGAGAAAGGAGTATTAGGTATGTTTGCTGCCTTGAGCTATTTATAAAAAAAAATAATTAAGGCAGGATAAAAATAAAATAAAATAAAATAAATAAAACAGTTGTGGGGCCTGTAAAAAGATATCATATGCACAGTGGTACTATCAAGCCAGTAAATTACTGTTTTGGAGGGGAAAAAATCTTAAGTCTGAACTATTAACCAAAAATATCTGTTTTCAAAGTGGTCTATAGCTTTTGCCTTTCAAAAACAGATCCATTAGCCATACAATCCTCATCTCTTAAAAGAATCATACAGACATAGTGACACTCAGGAGCTTTAGACAATATTTATCATATTCCTACAGCCCCTGTATATTTTACAATTTTTTTTCTGTTTTCATAAATTAGAAAGTCTGAATTGGATATTTTCATTCCTTTTGAAATTTGTATTTTATTAGCCTTGAAAAATATCCATGTATTATATCTGACTGATATAACATTAAACCAAATTACACAATTTGGTAATTACACAAATTACACAATTCTCTATTTTGCCCCTTCAATGTGCTTATGGAGCATGTTAATAACTTAATGGTTCAATTCATTGTAAGGTTTCCATTTATTTTAAGAGAATTATACCAGGCTTATATTTCACAGTATTAATCCTATTCTTTATAAAAATCATTGCTCTAATAATTTATTACAGGAATATTTAAAGTTTTGCTCAAGATGTTGAACAACTGTATAGTTCCTGTTAGTATATTCCTTGGGGAAAGCACTATCTACCCAAATCTGCAATTATTGCTAGGACATCTTTTTGACTGCTAATAATAATTATTTTTTAATACAGTTGAACAGTTGCTATACTGTATTGTTTTGATACACATTATGCAAATCTGATGTACAATATCTACATATACCATCTGTTCTGGTGAACTGATCTACAGAAGAGATTCTTCATAGAAATCTGCTTACCCCTGCTGACATGTATGTATGAAAGAAGGAAAAAACCTACTACTTTCTCTTTGTTCTTGGTGATCAACTCCATCTTCCTCTCCAACATCTCCTGCTGCCACACATATTACTGGATTTATATTGTTTTGATTCCTTTCAAACAGTGATTTTTGACAACAATCTTCTGGATTAGTGTGATTTTACACACTGTCTAGTTCCATAAGTCTTTATAAATCCCTCACCATTAGAGTGCTATAAAAATGACTTACTGTCCATTAAAGTGAACAGTAGCCTTTTTATTACATAAATAGTCATGTGTGCTCTGTAGGAGCAGGAGATGACCAAAAATGCATTGTTTTTTTTGAAATACATTTTATACTTTCAATGCTCATTCCTTACCATTGTCATATAATAGTATGAAATAATGAATTTGTTATATATAGCTTGTTTTTATATGAAATTTAATAAGTTTAGCTCAACTTAAAAAAAGAGATATTTAAATCAACAGTTCCCCATTAAATCAGAGGCAGCATTTGAATGGAGTGTTTAAGTGCTTGACCCTTGTTCCATGAGAAGTAAAAATGCTAAACCAGGAAGGATAGCTAATACCTCGTAGGACAAGAATAAATTTCAAAATAGGAAACTAGGCTAAAATTTACAAAATTAAATTCAACAGAAAACAAAAGAAAACAAAATCTTTATCTAAATAATGATGGTGGTGTAAGATGAGATTTCTAGCTAGATAATAATAAATATGAAAATTAATTTGGGATTGTAATCCAACATCAGTAATTAATATAATAAAAAACACTGAACAGTCCTCAAAATATCCTAATAAGTTTTCAGACAGCAGTAATAATACCTTATTTCATTATATTCTGCAGTAATCAAGACCCACATGAAATATTTGTCCATCAATTCTGAAAGCTACTTTCTGAATTCAGTTCAATAGCAACAATGAATTATATGAGGTGGTAAGAGGGTAGAGAGCTTTCCTTTGAAAGTAATGGTCAAGGAAGAACTGGAAAACCAATCTCTAGAAGATTCCCTGTATCAAATGGAATTGGTTATAAATAGCCACCGCTATTCTATCAGTGTATATTAGAGCTTTTCTAAATATTAAATATAGTAAACTTAAATTTACAGATAATTTGTACTGCTGTATATTGACTGAGATAAACAGAATTAAAAACAAACACAAACCACAACTTGGGACCATGTATTTCAAAGAAGTCTTGTTTTTTTAGATATTTTATCCCAGTTTTATTATTTTTATAAATAACTCAAGGCAGCAAACATACCTAATGCTCTTTCCTCCTCCTATTTTCCCCACAACAACAACCCTGTGAAGTGGGTTGGGCTGAGAGGGAGTGACTGCCCCAAAGTCACCCAGCCGGCTTTCATGCCCAAGGCAGGCCTAGAACCCACAATCTCCTGGTTTCTAGTCTTACTTCTAAATCAGTGGGAGTTAAATTAGTCATGACTAATTTATATTCCAGTAATTTCAAAGCTGATTTATACTGTAAACTGGTTAATTTTTTTTAAAAAAATATTTATTTATTTGTCTGTTTATCTAACAGATTTTCTTAATCTAGTCCTATGAACTCAATTTCTATTGTATCCATTTATGTCTGGATGGGGAGGGAAAAATAGTGTAAAGATGATAAAACAACTCACCAAATGCTATATTAGATTATTCATTACAGTATGCAAGTAAGCCAAAGTGGGTATAATCCATGTTGGACAAAAATTTGTTGAACTATTTCAAAGAGTAAATTTAAACCCGCAGTGTGAAATAAAAATATCTTCAAAGCAAAGGGGAGAAAAGAACATTTATAGTGATGATTACCACCAGAGTTTGAATGTGCATGTGTCCTCAGAAAAATACGTATTTACCTGTTTCCTCTCTGTGATTGCTTGAAGGAGTTTTTCCTTTATTTATTGTCATTTATAAACTGCTGTGCTGCATAAAACACATTCAAAACAGTGAATAAAACTATAATAATTAGTGTGGCAGCCTTGGACTGGGGATATTAAGATTCAAATCACCTTGGGCCATTCACTAATTTACCCTCAGGGCTGTCATAAGGAGAAAGCAGGGAGGGGGAGAAAAGCCTATACACTGTCTTGAACTCCTGGAGGAAAAGTGGAGTATAGCTGGAATAAATACACAAAATAATCAATATTCCATTCATCTCCATATAAGCAGAAGAGTCAGATTTTAGAACTCCTTTAAACTGTACTGCCAATCTATCTTAGTAGATGATGGAAAACATGACCATGTGGCAAATCTTAAGCAAACAATTATGTTTTTCCACCGAGCAACAAAGCACCAAAGAGTATAATGAAACTTTGTTGATGTTTTATATCCTATCCATTTCCTTCATCTTATACTGCTATTGCTATTTGCAAGAATTACCAGAGGAAAACTCTAGTCAAGCTAGAAACAGTTTGCAGACAGTTGAATGAAGTAAGAAAATGAGAGTGACAGAGAGAACAAAAATAGTTAACAGAGGGGCTGTTGCTTTTCCCAAGCGCAGCAAACTGAGCCTAATTGAGGCTGACGCATGACAGACTTGTGTGTACAGTATTGCCCAGGCACTGACTGAAGCTGCTGACAGAGGGTAAATGGTGCATGGCAGCTGGTCTTGCCCTGGCCTGGCATGGCAACATCAACGCACACTGCCTGTCAGGAGATATCATGAGGGCTAATGAAGGGCAGCCCATATTTTTAAAATTCTCCTCACTTAGTTTTGGTTCAGACTTTAACGCCATGAAGGCTTCTCAACCTTGTAGTGCTTGGTTAAGGATATGTGACACTTATTTAAAAATTAATATGTTCTAATCAATTTAAAGTTAGACAACTAAAAAATGGTAGCTCTGTGCATATGCATGTATTAGAGAACAATGTAAGGCATTTATGTCTGGGCTGGGAGAGAAGCTACTGAATAGAGAATTAAGCCAACTATAGATAAGAAACGCATAGGAATGTTATTTATTAATTGCAGAGGAAAAAGGTATATTTACAGTCAAAGACATACTGAGATAGAGAGTTCTGTGCTTCTGGAAGATCTTCCTTCAGTTAGTTTATCAGAATCTAAATCATGCATTTGCATAAGCGTCTCCACTCAACAGTGAACCTTTATGCAATCAAAATCTTATAGGTATTTTACCAGACTTTCCACAGAACAGAATCCAAAATTCAAGGAATAAGGGAAAACATAGGTTAAGGGTAAAAACATAAGAGACATTGTTTTCCATACATTTAACAGTATCCGTAGCAACTGGTTACTTATTGGAAAAGCTTCTGTAAACCAGTCGCATTAAATTATTTGAGAAAGCTCCTTTAAGTATTGTAGCTTAAATTAAATTCAGTTAAGTAATATTAGGATAACCACAAAGATCTATTTCACAAAACTGCAGATTAAGACTACTAAAGTTGGGGCAGGTTGAGATGAGGAAACTTAACTGAATAAGGGAGGGAATTCAAATATTTTGATACATAAGACATCCAGTTCATATTCACTGATTTATTCTGTGGAGATGGCATTGTGACTAATGTAAATAAACTGTGATAAGAAGAATAGTGTTCTAGAGATTTATTATCAAAGCACCACCACCACCCCCCAAAAAAAATTCAGAGTAGGAGCAATATCTTCTATCTAATACTAACCAATTTCCTTTAAAGTGTTTTTTTTAAAAAAAAAATCTTGGGTAAATATTGTGACTAAAGTACAGTATGAAATGTTTTTTTGACATGAACACCTGGAAGTATTCTGTAGAGAATGCCTCTATTCCTAGGGAGCATTCTTTTTTTTTTGGGGGGGGGGGACCTTCACTGGAGATATTGGTCAACTCCAGTCTATAAGATATTCCCAATGCAGAAATTATTCTGTAAGGTTGTTCTATGCCAGTTTTTCCCAGCCTGGCACAGGACAGCCTTCCCAAATCAACATGACCAATATAATGACAATAAGGCAAATTCAAAAGAAGCAAACTAAGTTAAAAATAAAATATCATATCTAAGTTCTTCCTGACCTAATGTTATTTTGTGTGGATTCATTCAAATTACTATACAATATGATATTGATATATATTTTCTCCACTGAACATCCAAACCAAATATTCATCACAAGGTGAATTAAAGACAAAACACCTTTACATATAATTCATCATCCCCTTCGTCTGACTTTCACAATATACAGAATCATGCTAAAGGAGAAAAGACATACTAAATTGAATGTTTAGTCCATTCCTTCTGTAATGTGTGAGATCTAATAATGCTTCTTTAGCTTTTAGTTATCACAAGAAATTGGCCACTAAATTAAGTGGACCCAGACAGAAATATAAAGAGGTCATAATTCATATCCTGTGAAATTTACACCAAGGTTCCTTTGCTACATCATACTACACATAAGTGCTAATTGTAATTGTACTAATGGCTAATGCTTAAAAAACATATATTTGATTTTCAAACAAGCTGCAAAATAAAACCTTCATATATTATCATAAATTCTGCAAATCCATCTCCTATAATACAGATTTAATTTCAAATAAGTTGGTTTGTATTATGCTGTTGAATGAATACAGTGAATACATTTAAAGTACATTTAAACACTCTTTAAATATGTTTTAACCTTTCCTTGCTTACAAGAAGCTCTGCAGAGATTATATTTAACAGTTTTAATTCCTGCATTAGGGAAGAATGCTGCATTAGGGAAAATTGTAATCTCTTCTAAAATGCTTATTAAATGTCACCCCAAGTCTCTAAGTAGTTTAAAAATGGTCCAGGATAACTCTTTTTGGGAGGAATGGGAGAGATGAATATCTGTAGCCAATATACAGGAAAAACAAATGACATAAACTCATTTTATTAGCATTAAAAATCTTTTCTGTAGTTGGTCTCTTGTTTAATTTGCTTAAAATAGGTTGATATCTTACCAGTAACCTATATTATCTGAATTGAATAAAGTACGTTGAAGTTTCACAGGCCTGATGAGGAAATACCTAATCTTCAAGGAGATGGGAGACCTCTAAATGCTTGACACCTGACCTTGGTTTCTAGAAAGAAATATCTAAGTATAGCACTCACAAATCCAGTTCATGTACAATATGGCAAGAAGCAGCAAGGTCCTAACTGGCAGATTTAAAGAACCCTATAATACAGAAGTTTTGAATGAGCTTATGAAAAAGTGATGTTTATTAGGAATGACATAAAGCTCACATTCTCTTTATGGAAAACTCAGGGCCATGAAATCTGGGCTTCAAAAATCCCCAAAAGCCATTTTCAGGCAGTACTTTTGCAGGAATGAAACTTTCCCTTTCAGAAAGTTGCAAGTAAGTTATGTTTCTTGGGGGGTGGGGAGGCTTCAAGTCCATCTTGACTCCTAGTAACTGCAAAACTCCATGTAATTATACAAGTAGTTTTCTTGGCAATATTTTTTGGAAATGAGTTGCCATTGCTTTCTTCTAAGACTGAGAAAGAGTGACTGACCAAAATCACCCAAAGGCTTCTCCCTGCCTCCTAGTTTCTATCTCAGTGTCTCCACAATCTCCCAGTTTCTATCCCAGTGTCTTTAACCATTACACCAAACTGTGTCTCAGTATTTCAACTCATTATCTCAATGATTCCTAGTTTTATTCCAGAGATTTTTTAAAAAGTATGAATAGAGAGCAAAACCAAAGAAATGCACTACTGCATCAAGTAGGATAATCAATTCACAAACTACTTTCACTGTAATATGGGAATGCAAAGACATTCTTACTAAATTGACATTTCAGCTCATAAAGTAACATCTGACAAGGTTTGAGGTCCATTACCTTATTTCTATTTATATCAGTCTCTTTCTTCTGGGTTTAAAGAACAATATTGGAATCAGTAAGGTCAGAGTAATGTTTTTAAACCTTGGGCTGACTTTCTTATGGACAATTTTCAGCACGTAAATGTTTATTGACATCAGTGGAGTTTCATACATGCATCCTGACTGCTGAATCAGTCATTTTAAGCACTTGGCACCATGTTCCATGGCTTTTAATATAATTGTATCTATGGATACTCACAGAACTAGCCAGTAAATCTGCTGTCAGGATTTTAAGACTTTTATGTACCTTAGTCATGAATAGCCACTTGGGGCCTTTAATCTGTATCAAGTTACTGCCCAGTGACATAATAATGAATAAAATGAAGAGTAATGATGTTGGCCATAAAGCTTAGTAAATAAACATTTTCCACAAATCTAACAATTCCTGACTAGCTCAGCACAAGGAATTCCTTTTTACCAACTTCTGCTGATTACACTGGACTTGCAGTAAGGCACACTGACATTCTTCTACCACTGTTTACTGTTCAGGGTGAGCACCTGTCATTGTATTTGAGCTGAGACCCATGCATTACAAATAGCTAGGATAAAGACAGACTTCCATTTCAGTATTCTTGAAAGAGAGGTTTAGAGAAGGAGACTTGGTATTTATGTCAAGGAGGTTTTAGGAAACAAGCCCCAGAACTACTAACATAACTTTTCATTTGTTTTAAAACTGGTGGTATAATCTTGCTTATCAGCACTGACAGGACAAGGTCATAGACTACATTCTGTTGTTATTCCTGTTCTTCCCAAGAACTTTCAATTAAGTTGCTTAAAATAAAATTATGTCAGTGTCAGTAAACAGATCACTAGCAATAGTAGCATAGAAGACTGACCACCCAAAGAAGGTTCTGGTAATAGTAGTATAAATACAAATCCTATTCTGATATCTAGATATAGAAAGTAAGTTTGGAAGCTAGAGGCATTTGAATACTATAACTGCACATATACTGAAAAAAAATGGTATAATTGCCAACAAGACTGTCAGTAAGGCACCATTATAATGTGAATCTTTAAAATAGGGAAAATAGCCAAAGTAGGGAAAATTTAGGCTAAGTCTGCTCATTGGAAACAGGGTTACAAACAAACCTCTGGAGAGCTTCTATCTATTGGCATGCAAGGTACCTGTAGATACATATAAAAATATTTGACTGGAGACAGCTGAGCTATATTTAATCTACTTCCCACTAATTTTCCCTAATCATATCAAAATCATTGTACACTTTCCTTCATAAACCTGATATGTAATGAAATAAATAAAGGACATCTGTATTCAAGATGGTTGAATATCAGAAGCCAGGTTATGGATCTGGGATGGTATAAAGTCTATTCAGATAGTACTGTATGTGCATATTTACAGTGAAAAAAATGGCTTTGATGTTTTATGTATATTATCCATGGATGATTTTTTTTAAAAGTTTCCTCTACCATATCTAATTGAAACTGCCATAAGGAAACTGGGAAAATGTAATGGGCATGGATAGGGGGAAACAGCATAGTAATGTCCATTTAAATCCAGCCACCTACTCATCTCTAGCTTACAGTGAATCAACATCAACCAATTCTGACACATACTTGCCGCTCCTAGGTCATTAAATTTGACCCAAACAATCTTTTCACATCTTAAAATATAAAACCTATTTTCTATGTAAATTAATTTAATGATAGTTCAGGAATGATTATTACTATGAATGCTTGTCCCAGAAAAGAAGTAGAAAGAATAATGCAGTATCTTCTGTTAGAGTTATACCTAATGCTGCATTTTATATAGCCACCTACCTGATGAATAGACTATATATTTTAATATAGTAGGATTTCAGCAACAGCTCAGATACAGGTCTGTAAACTAGTTTAGTTGTACAAGTGTTAACGAAACCCTTAGAAACATTTAGGGATCAGGTTTTTAAAAGTCTCATTACCATATCAAGGGGCTCCTTGTTAATCACTGTCCAAATTCATTTGGATTTATTCTGTCACACGTATGCTTACAATTAAAATGGTGCAAGGTCCAAGTCAGATTAAACAAATGATTTCTCCCCCTCTTGTGTGTTTGAGCTTACAGGACTGGTAATAATAAATCACACGGAGGTAAAATATATCATAATTAATTAGAGTCCAAATGATAATGCCCCTGCAAGTGCCCATGAGCTATTTTAATAGCTTTCAAACATGTAGTTATTTTTATATAAAACAAATATATTAAAATAAAAACTCATAGTATTTTAAATACACCAAACCAACCACTTATACTTATTTTATGATGTCTTATAAGAAAGAAAATGTAACTTACAGTGTTGAATTTTCAACCAATTATATATTTGCTATAACCTAAATGCAAATAATGCTATAAGGCATACATGACAGACTAAATATGTTTAAATACAACAGTGCAGATCCAAGAAGGGCTAGTGTAACAATTAACATAATAAGACAATAGACAGTAATTGCAGGATTCAAGAGTAGTGGAAGTTACTATTTTTGTGCATGTTGCACTGATCAGCTAGAATCTACTGAAGTTGTGAAATGCAGAGGAAGGGTATAAAGTAGAAAGTGTGCAATGCTGAAAAAGATTAACCTAGATTTTGTGTGCTTTATCTGTGTCTTAATCCTATGACCTGAGAATTTTTATATGCTGGTGGGATCATATTATAAGCTATTTTAGTATATGTAACTTTACAACGTTCTCTAATTCAATCTTATATTACTGTAGTTTTATTCTCATATTTAGGGACGCGGTGGCGCTGCGGGTTAAACCGCTGAGCTGTCGATCGAAGGTCGGCGGTTCGAAACCGCGCGGCGGGGTGAGCTCCCGTTGTTAATCCCAGCTCCTGCACACCAAGCAGTTCGAAAACATGCAAATGTGAGTAGATTAATTGGTACCGCTTCGGCGGGAAGGTAACGGCGTTCCGTGAGTCATGCTGGCCACATGACCCGGAAGTGTCCTATGGACAACGCCGGCTCCAAGGCTTAGAAACGGAGATGAGCACCGCCCCCTAGAGTCGGACTCGACTGGACTTTACGTCAAGGGAAACCTTTACCTTTACTATTCTCATATTTGGTATTTTGTTTGTTGCCTGGGATAGACTTGGCTCCAAATGATAAATATTTAAATAAGAAAATGCAAACAGAAGCATTACTGTTGGGGCAGGGGATACACTGCAATTATTTTCTGTCATGTCCCAAATTGTTTGTTCTAATACCAAACTTGGAGGAGTCGCCTTACATAGAAAAATGCCATGAGATATACAAATAAAATGTTTCCCAGGATAGTGGTATTTGTCTTTGGCAGTAAAAACAAAGAGGTTTGTGGCACCTTAAAAACTAATTAATTATTGCATCATAGTCCTCTACACAATTCCTTTAGCATTACAGAAATAAAGTAATACAGCCATTCCTCGTTTAGTGATTACATCAGTTAGTAACCATTCGCAAATACAGCAGTAATAAACAGTAATAAAAAATTCATTTTCCAACCAATGAATTATGACCAAATTTCATGCACCTGACAACAACACACACTGGAGTGAGAGTAATGCTGGCATAGCTGTATGACAGAACTTTTATGAGAATGAGACAGCAGCAACCAGTGATCTTCACAGCGTCTCTCTCTCTCTCTCTCTCTCGCTCTGTCACGTGTTCACTTAGCGACTATTTTGCTTTACATCTGCTCAGTAGAATGGAACTCAGTCACTAAATGAGTTTTTTCCTTAAAGAAAAACTGTTCCTCTCACCAACACCACAAACTGGCATTATTATAAAGCCCTGTCCAAATGTAGCTAAAGTCCAAACAAAAGCCCTTCTTTTAAGCTCTGGCAATGTAATGTATTATTCAGTTTCAGGTGACAGCCCTGCTAATATTGGGGTTGGTAGCCTCTTGTCAATCAATTTTTCAAATAAATACAAGAAGCATGTGAAAAAAAATCTAAAAGTCCTGTGTCTAAAATAAAAATAATAATAAGCCAATGAGGCCACACTGACCACCATTAAAGTGGTGAGGGATCTGCCCATCTAATGTAGAAACAGGAACCTTGGAAAAGTACACCACCTGGCCCATGGAACTTCAAGTGTCCTCTCCTGAGTGTACATTTTCTCTGTTCTCTCACTGGGATGTAGTAATTTCCTGTCCTGACTGTCTTTTGTACTAGGAGTCATTCAAGTGCTTGTTCCATGGAGGTGCCTCTTCAAAGTGATTAAAGCAGTTCCTGGGAAACAGACAATGTCAGTGGGAGGAGGGAGCATTGCTATGGAGTGAAATTTTGACTAAAATTTGTGATATGCCCTGTTTGTGTGAGAGACCTGAGGAGTGATCTGGACCTTCGGTTGTATTTTGTTTCCCCTCCTGATTTAACAGCTGATATATCTAAAGAGATATGAAATTTGGATTGTGGGAAGAACACTATGCTCAGAATACTTTGAGTTTTTAAGAAATGGGCCTGATTGGAAAGCCAGTGTATGGGAGAATAGGGAAAAAAAGGAGTAATATCTGTAGACCGTTTGTTCAAGTTAAGCAAATGAATATAGACACAGCCCAAAGACTATTTAGCTATGAATGGACACTACTTAACAATTTAAATGTGGTTAATGCCCCTGCCCTGACTCATTCACAACCTTTTCTGTCCAATTCATTCATACATTGGAGAGGAACAAAAGGTAAAACAAAAGGTATTTGTTATCTTACACATCTCTCACCTTTTGAAAAAGGAGAAAGGAGCTTCTTACTATTCTTGCCCAATACCTCATTAGAGTTAGACAGGTGCTTTCGAAGGTGAAAGGGGCAATTCACTATTATATATATTCCCCACGAGATTACTGAGGGACTTTCAATTTATTAAAAACTGAAAAAAAATAATTTTCAGTCTCTTCATCTCAACAAAGGAAGGAAGGTTTTCTCAGGACCATCTGCCAGGGGGTGGCAAAAGAGTCAGGATGGCAGCCATGGCCATGCAATCAGGCATGAGCCTTTTTAATATGTATTGATACATGTACAAAAACTTCCTGTGAGAGCCATGGCAAGCTGATGTCCTGCTGGTTAGCAGGACAGCTTTACAAGGAGAATTGTCCTAACAGCCAGGAACCACGCTGAGACAAGGAATAGGTCTCTAGTGTTTTATTACTGCTACATAGACAGAAAATCCTAACAAACTGAAGAAGCATGGGAAAAACCCAGACAGATAAACCCCAAAGTTAAGGCGGGTCTGTCTGTGTCTCTTTGAATGGCTGCTTAACTCCTCAGTACTACACATGCGTTTTCCACCTTGGATAGAGGCCCCCTCCTGCTCACCGTCAGTACTCATGACAAGAATCGTGGCTGGATGCTGGATCTGGACCAGTGAAATCTCTCTGGAAGGAGAGATCATTGAGATTATCCACATGACTCTGGACAGCCAATATTCATTTACTATGCAGCAAAAGGGTGCCTAGTATATGGACTTTGGAAAGTTAACAACAGATTAAGGGGCCAGAGGAATTTGGAATTAAAGCTTTGAATTAATCAGAATATATTTTCTTCTGGGAAAATGGTGATTGCTTTGGCTTCTTCATGATAAGGAGACCTTGAAGGTTGGACACCAGAGGGAGCTAGAAGATAAATAATATGGAGCAGATAAAGAATATGGAGCAGAAATCTTTATTGCATGTTTTTGAATATTTTTCTATTAAACTTCTTGATAGAATGGATCAATTGCTTGACAAGATGGACAGAGTATGTTATAATGAAGATATAGAACAAGAACAAGTTGCAATGGATGTTTATGAAATTACCTTGAAGGGGACTTAAATGTAACACAAATAGATCTGATGGATGACTTGTTCCCTAAAGGAGATGTGCAGATATCAAACCAGGAATCTGATCTGGATAATTTTTTTCTTACTGGATATACAAAAGAGCTCTGCTAAGGTTTTGAAGGACTTTATTAGAAGTGATAAGCAAAAGCATAAACTTTACTTACTGGATATACAAAAGAAATCTGTTAAAGTTCTGAAAGAGTTTTGCCTTGAAACACAGATGACCAGCTGTAATGGTTGCCTATTCTAAAACACCATCAGACTCATAAGTAGGAATTCAAAGATATCTGATTTATTAAAGAATAGTATGCAGGATCACAGAGAAAGCTGAAAATGATGAAAGCACACCAAATTCAAACTAAAAACCCTCAGTGCAAATGAAATCCCTCCCCCTGTAGAATCTTCTCAAGTCCACAATCCCAGGTGCTCCTAACGGCTTCTGGTGGTCTGCGGGAAAAGTCCTTGAACAGAGAAAATAACCCAAACACATTCCATTGTACTGATTTCACATACAGAGCTTGGTACAAGGTCTCACAGCAGCTCCCTCCCAAACAGAAACGCATGTCAGCGCCATGGCATGTGAAACGTTACGATGTATAAACTACATTGAATCAGTGAACATCTCTGGGACTGTTTTTGAAGGGATTAAAGAATATTTTTAAAAACCCAGGGAAGGAATAGAACGTTGGCTTGTTCAATCAGGGCTAAAGGAGGAATACAGGTATATCTGGTTGCCTTTACTGGACTTTTGCTGACAAAGAATGACTGAGGAAGCATCATCTTGCTGCTGAAATAAATGAAATGTACCATTCTGTATAAATGATATATACACGCAGCACTCTAGTCCAGTATACAAAATAACATAAAAATCTCACTTAATACCAAACTAATATTCTTAAAAGAAAAAATATAAGAGAATTTACACTTCTGTTATGTATTGCCTCAATTACTTTGTTATTTCTATAATATTAAACACACACATGCAAAACAATTATTTTACATGCAAAATAATGTAAAAAATAAGTTGTTGATATATTGAGCTTGGTTACAAATGATAATGACAGAGATGTGAAAGGTTAAAGGTAAAAGGTCCCCTGTGCAAGCACCGAGTCATGTCTGACCCTTTGGGGGGACGCCGCTTTTGCGACATTTTCTTGGCAGACTATAGTGGGGTGGTTTGCCATTGCCTTCCCCAGTCGTCACCTTCCCCAGCAAGCTGGGTACTCATTTTACCGACCTCGTAAGGATGGAAGGCTAAGTCGACCTAAGCCAGCTACCCAAGAATCCAGCTTCCACTGGGATCGAACTCGGGTTGTGGGGAGAGTTACAATACTGTTGCCTACCACTCTGTGCCACATGAGGCTTCAATGACAGAGATACAAATTGTTTTTAGAACATTACATCCATATTACAGCCAAATGAGCCAATTTTTTTTTTTTTTGGTAACTCACTTGCATTGGGGCTGTCATCTTCCCCAACTATCCAGATGAGAAGTGAATATGCTCAGTAGTCATAAATATAGACTAAAAGGAGAAAAAAAAACAGTTCTAAGGAAGAATACTAGTATTTTGTTGGAGTAAATGGTTGGCTGTAACTATAAACAGGATTACTCCTTTCAGAACAGACTGGAACATTTTTGACAGTCCAGTCATTATTGCTATTTATCCCCACCAAATTATTCTTAAACAGTGAAAAACAAAACAGCAAGAATATTCAATGGTGTGTGTGTGTGTGTGTGTGTGTGAGAGAGAGAGAGAGAGAGAGAGAGAGAGAGAGAGTGCTTATGTGTGAGGTTTGTATGAGACAACTCACTTTTAACTTCACTTCAGCAGTATCAAAATAGTCTTAAAAATAGTCTTAGCATGGCCCAGAGCAGGGATGGGAATCTCACCTATGATTTTTATAGTTACCTTGGGAAGTTTATCTCTGAGAGAGTTCATCTGGGGGAAGAAAAAAACAAAGCAACCGATTGAACAAAGAAACAAAAATAACTGCGGCATTTCATCATTTTCAAATGTAGCGAAAGAATGATAAAGTTTGCATTTTGCAAAAAAAATGAATAGATTAAAAAGTGCTTCTTGATTGGTAAAGAACATTAAACAATGCAAACAACTCAAAAGATTCTCAATAAAAAGACAATTTAGCAGAAGCACAGTACTTCCTTGAATGCTTTTTTGGCTAGAATCAACATGTTGCCACACAAATCTGGTTTGCATCATCTAAATGCTTGAAACAAGAACACATAATTTAGAAAAAAATAATGATGGTTGCCACTTAGCTGTGAAGGGTAGTGTAATGTTAGAAATAGCTTTCCAATGATATTTTTGTTCACGGTCTAGGACTATTTCAGCAATAGAAGTAATTACTGTGGTTTCTGAGGGCAGCATTTAACTCTATTACTCTTCAAATACTGTATACAAACAGTGAGTCTGACTCCAGTAAGGCCTGGTGTGGCCTCAAGCAGGGCTGTAGCCACATCCTTGCTTTCAAGTCCTTAGGAAACCTTGGCAAAGAAAAGATTAGCTCACGCTATGGTGTCATTACCTTTGATCCAATTTCTTGTCCATTGGAGGGGGAAAAACTTCTTATTTGTAGCATTTTAAAGTACTACTTGCTTTCTGAGCTAGAAGTAATAAAATGTGGCACTAATTATTTCTCTAAGCCAGCCTTTCTCAACTTTTTGACCCTGGAGGAACCCTTGAAATATTTTTCAGGGCTTGTGGAACCCCTGCACATTCAGGCTCAAATATAGGCCAGAAGTTACAAAAGTATTACATTTGTTTCATGTGTAGGCCTGTATATATGCATTAAAGGTGTTCTTAAGCCAAAAATAAAAACTTACTCTTTAATGTTCAAGTTGCCTGAATTTGAAAGTTTTTTTAAAATAAAGCCCTGGTGACCTCTTGCGGAACCCTAGGGTTCCATGGAACCCTGGTTGAGAAACCCTGCTCTAAGCTATAAAAAGAGGATGTTTGCTTATTTAAGATTTTGGTTATTTACTATGTATTCAATTTAACAATGTGTTACAGTGTAGACTGAAATGTCATGCTCTCTAGAACTGGTTGATAAGCTTTCCTACTTGATGCTGTGTTGACTGAAAAAAGGCAGGAAAGATGGAAGAATGAAAGGATTTAGGTATTTGATGTGAAAGATGGAAAAAATATACTAAAGCTTAGTCTGAGTATTTATAACACAAGAATGGAGATTGGAGCAAAGTGAACTTAAAACTTCTATGTAGTTCCCAGAATTATGCATGTACAATTAAGTATGGAATCCATGCTTTTTCACTCACACAAGTGCAGATAGTCTATCTGCTAGAGTGGAGTGTAGAACAATTCACATGTTCATAACTGCATTACCAGTTTTTCTGAGAGCTGAAACACAGAAAACATTAACAACAGAAGCAGAAATAAAAAGATGACACAAACAGCTTGTAATGAGGAAAAAGATCCTAAACAGAGATTTGAACTGAACTAATGTACTTGCAAGTAATACTTAAAGCACTGACTTTTATTTATTAAAAGTTGTCTTTTGATTTCATAACAAGAGGGTAACTTGTGGATTCCAAAAGGAAGCACAAATATTGAATGTCCAGGCTCTATATCTGTGTTTCAGAAACCTGCACTGTTCTTGGAAGCAAGTAGAAAATACTTTTGCCCTTGTTTCCTTTGTAATTATATCCCAACCTGCAAGAATCAAAAATCTCTCTTCAGAAGTTATCCACCATGCTATCCAAGAATATAACCACAAATACAAGTTTCATACTTATTGTGAAACTCCTTTGCATTTAGCTGAACACTTCAGACTCTTGCTCTATGTGCTAATACCTAAGGTAAGAATTGGCAGGATCAAGAAGTGAGGAAAGGCACTCACAATTTCTCTCCATATTTGGAAATAATTTCAGGTGACAGCTTAACTCTCTCACTTCACAGAGTTGTTGTTGTGGGGGAAATAGGAGGAGGAAGGAGTATTAGGTATGTTCCCTGCCTTGAGTTGTTTATAAAAATAATAAAGGCAGGATAAGAAATTAAAAAAAAAAAACACCTTATACAGTAAAAATCAGAATGAGATATGCTGACACCGATATTTTTTCCTCCAATGATTTGTTGCCCTTCATTATCCTGCAATATCCCACATCTAGCCAACATTATAAATGTAGAAGAAAATTTGGGTATGATCTCTGTCTGTCTGTCTCTCAGTGATTTGACTTTTCCTCCATTAACATTTCTACAAACTGCATTTTTGTTATAATCATTCCTAATGATTATGAAGTCATTTCTAACTTCTACATAACTTATATTGCTTAGTGGCATTTTGAAAAACAATTTGCATTTATCCTTTAATTTCCCTCCTCTTTTATAAACAAGTTAAACAATAATGCTCATCAACAAAAATTACATGTCACTTTAAGAACAGAAAAGGGAAAGCTGGTACCTTTTCCCCCCTCTTTTTTTGTATATTTCCCCCCTCTTTTCAGTTATTCTGAGCTACCCCATGGGAGTTTAGGCATCCACCAAGGTCTTTTTCAGTACACAATTAACTCTTTCTATTAAGCTTACTCATCCCTACTCTGCCATAACAGTGGTTTCTTTGTACTTGCCTGGCGAGTTGACCAGCTATATAGTATACTGGTACAATCACAAAATTGCAGCGCCTGCCACTGCCTTTTGTATCACACCTCTAACAGGTGCTATTACCATGATAGGCAAATTATAATAATACATCCTACAGTCTTAATCATATTACTATTTAAAAAAAAATCTACTTGTGAATACTGCAAAACGTTGAATGTTTAGTGAATACATTGGTATAAAAGACTAAATTGCAGGGTTTGCGCTTTGAACAACAGTGTTGAGGGCAACCAAACTGAATAACACTACTTTCCCAGTACAGAGAATACATATGCACAATCATTCAATAATAATGTGGAAATAGTTAAGGAAAAAACATAAGGACGTGACACATGAGACATTCAAACTATTCACAATGAGCTGTTTATTTCACTTTCCCTGTTTTTCTCTCCTAAAGAGCAACTTAGTATGAGAAAAGGAAAGTAGATTACTGTAATAAACATGCCTATAGTTTACTATGGCTTATCTATTTTTTTTAAATTCCTTGGACTACAACCAAACATTATTGTTGGCCACTGCAAGTTCTTCTCTCCAAGCTGTCCACTGTAAGGCTCCTAATGAAATAAGAGATGCAATTCCCATCATTTTTTTTCAGTCAAGAAAGGATAAAGTAAAATAGAAATATGTAAATCTGAAAGAGTAATGGGGTTTAAACATAATACTGAATTCATAATTTGTGTGTGTGTGTGTGTGTGTAAATAAATGAAATACAGAAATATAAGTAGTACATATTAACTTGAGATATGTGTCTGATTATTATGTACCATACTTTTCTTTATCTCTGGGTATTAATCTTTGTAAGCAGTATGATATTATTCTCTATTGCTGCAGACATATCCTGGTCATCACTCCTTCAGCAATAATTATGTTAACCATAATCCCATTTCCCTGGCATTTGTTAAGTGCAAAACTAGAGACCCATATGCCAAAGAAGCAGGAGAATATACAGATCACAGAGACATGTCAGTTATATAATTGTTGGCAGATTGCTAGGAAAGCCTTTGGCCCAGGAGAGATCAGAAAAGTCACACACCAGGCATTTCTATAAAAATAATTTTATTTACAGAAAGCAAAACATATTTAAAAGCTTCTGCATTCTTACAGGCTCTCAGTGAGAGCTGCTTAACTCTCTACAAGCCTACACAGAAGGGAAACTGAAACTAAAACAAGTCCAGGCAAGTTCTTCTCCCCAGGTGCAAAAATTAACATCCCAAAAGAGGCCAATCGAATTCAACCTCTTCACCAGGCCAAAATGATTAGTTACCATAGTAACCTTAATCTGTAGTAGAAAACATATTAACACTCCCCTTTTTATACTACAGAATAAGATGCAAACCAATTTGCTTTGTTAACTCTTTGTGTCTTGGTACAGCAAGAGGTTTGGTTAAAATATCAGCAATCATGTCTATTGATTCACAATATTTCAACATTATTTCTCCTTTGCTTATCATATCTTTGATATATTGATATCTAATATCGATATGTTTTGTCCTATTTTTGCAGGCTTCAGATTTTGCCATAGCAATGCAAGCTTGATTATCCTCATAAATACTTATAGGCTGGTTCACTTCCATGCCTATGTCTTTTAACAAATGTTTAAACCATATAACCTCATTACAGGTTTGTGTTAGAGAATAAAACTCTGCTTCTGCAGTGGAAAGAGCAACAAGTGTTTGTTTTCTAGAATGCCAGCCTAAGCTAGACCCAGCAAATTGAATTAAAATCCCAGAAGTGGATTTTCTGTCACTGACATCTGCTCCCCAGTCAGAATCGGCAAAAGCCTGCAATTTCTTGGTTCCAGAGGCATTTAGCTTCAGACAATAATTCTTTGTTCCTTGCAAATACCTCATTAACCTCTTCAGTGCTGCTTCCAGTAGATGTAGGTTTCTCTACCTGTCTACTTAAAATGGCCACAGAATTTGAGATATCTGGGCGAGAGTGATTTGCAATGTACAGTAAACTTCCAATTGCAGATCTATATTTCTCTGCCTCAGTTAACTGAGTTTCTCCTATATCTTTCTGAAAATATGTTATCATCGGAGTAGAGACTGGTTTACAGTCTTGCATATTAAAATCCTCTAGGAGCTTTTGAATTTTACTACGTTGGTTCAACAGAAAGCTACCATCCTTCTCCCTGTGTATTTCCAAACCTAGGTATTTTGTTACAGTTCCAAGGCTCTTTAATATGAAATGGCTTTTCATGCAGGCTTCAAAATCAAGCCTTTGTTTTTCTGTTGGTGTGAACAGCAGCAAATCATCAACATAAATGCACAGATACATACAGCCGTGTTTGTCTTTCTTCATATATACACATGGATCTGCTTTTCCTTTTTCAAAACCAAAATTCTGCAGTTTTTCATCTAATTTTGGTTCCAGGATCTAGCAGCTTGTTTTAACCCATAGATTGACTTCTGCAGTTTCTCCTCTTTTTCATAGTCAGGGGGTTGCTACATGTATAATTTGTGGTCTAAATCACCATAGAGAAATGCAGTTTGAATGTCATAATGGTGAACTGACATTCCTTTGAGTGCAGCAATTTTTAACAGTAATCTAATTGATTCACCTTTAGTAACTGGTGCAAAAGTCTTGTCAAAGTCTAAATCTTTCCTTTGAGTGAACCCTTTTGCAACTAACCTTGCTTTATATTTTTGGATTTTGCCATCAGCATCCCTTTTCAGTTTGAAAAACTACCTACAACCTAAACAGCGTTCATTGGGAGGTAGATTTATCAGTTTCCATGTTTTATTTTCTTTCAAGGATGCTAACTCCTGTTGCATGGCAGAATGCCAATTTTGTGCAATCTCGGGTGGTAAAGCATTCACTTGTTCTAAAGACTCAGGTTCTGTGAACATGTGAAAAGCCTTTACTGTTTCAGCCTGAAAACGTGATGGAGGAACGCCTTTATTACTTCTCTGAGATCTGCGAGGTAATACAGGGCTTAAATTTTTACTCCTATCACTTTCCTGAGAAGCATCTGTCTCATCAGACAGATCTTCAGTTTGCTTTTCTGGCTTAATGTCCTCATCAGGCAAGAGATCACTATCAGCAAGTCCTTGCTGTTCTCTTGTGGTGGTCAGATCAACTGGAGAGCTAGAGTTTAATCTCCCCCAGTTTTGTTCAGCAAAAGCAGTGCTTTTGCTAATTATTAATTTCTCTCCCATTATGAACCTGTAGCTCCTCTGGCTTTGTTCACAGACAACAAAGATAGCTTTCTTTGTTGTGGGGCCTCCTTTCCTTCTCTGTTGTTTTGGAATATGAACCCAAGCAGTGCTACCAAACACTCGAAGATGGTTTACCTTTGGTTTTACACCATAAAACAAATGGAGTGGAGTGTCCTGAATCACAGAGTTATACAATCTGTTTTGTACATAACAGGCAGTAGATATTGCCTCTCCCCAATACTTAAAAGATAAATGTGAATCTTTAAGCATGCATTCCATCGCATTTTGCAAGGTTCTGCCCTTTCTTTCAGCAAAACCATTTTGCTGAGGGGTGTAAGGGTTAGAAAGAATTTGTTCTATCCCCTTTTCCACTAGGAACCTTCTGAATTTGTGAGAAAGGTACTCTCCTCCTCTATCACAGTGGAGTGCAGATACAGGCCTAGGGAATTTTCCATTTGCCCATGTCACAAAACCTTTCTCAAATGCCTCATCTTTTATGTTTTAAGATGTAGATAAATGTGTATCTTGAGAAATCATCAATGATGGTCATTGCATACCTTGCTTGTCCAAGACTTGGAGCAAAAGGACCAATAATGTCAGAGTGTACAATTTCCAAAGGTCTAGTGGTAACTCTGTCACTGTGCTTACTCACAGGAGCTTTTAGTGTTTTGCATTCTTTGCAAACTACACAATCTAAGTATTTGTCACAGGGTTTTATCTTTAGGTCAGCACACAGCTATGGCATTTGTGCTATATACTTGAAATTAGCATGACCAAATCTCCTGTGCATCAGGTGTACACATTGGTCATGATATGACATGTTGCCAACTTGGCTTCCTTGCATTTTGCACAATGTACAAGGAGTCTTTTAATATACCAGTAGCACACAATTTCCCATGTTTACGTATCTCACAATCATTTTTCTTAAATGTTATGACATACCCTGTTGCAGCCAATTGTGCCACAGATAAAAGGTTTGATTGTAAATTTGGCACATACAACACACCTTTTACAGTTTCTCCTAAGCAGGATAAATACAAGTCACCTTGTCCCATAATTTTGGTCACAGACCCATCAGCCAAAGATACACTTTGTCTTTCAGTTTTAGACAGTGACACAAAAGAGCTTTTACAATTACATAAATGACAATTGGCCCCAGAATCTAACACCCATACATCAGAATTACCCTTCTCAGCAACCTGTGCAATTTGGGTTG
Organism: Candoia aspera; assembly: GCF_035149785.1. Classification (NCBI taxonomy): domain Eukaryota; kingdom Metazoa; phylum Chordata; class Lepidosauria; order Squamata; family Candoiidae; genus Candoia; species Candoia aspera. The sequence goes on along the minus strand of NC_086158.1, from coordinate 54,827,071 downwards.
TCTGAAGAGCCTTCTTCTGTGTTGCCCTTGTGTTCTTCTTCTCTGTCTTTCTACTCTTGGGTCTCAAGGCACAGTCTTTCTGCAAATGTCCAGCTGAACCACAAGTGAAGCATCGCTGGCTGGCTAGTGCTGTGGCCTCAGCTTCCTTTCCCTTCTTTTCCCTTGTTTTCTGGTACTGCAGCTTTCCAGAAGAGATGGGGGGGATCTTTCCTCTCTCTTCTCCCATTCAGCGAGTAAGCACTGTGTAACATACAATGGGGTGAGGTCTGCTTCAGGCATAGCCTCCAGGGTACAAATCAGCATGTCCCATGTTTCATTCAGTGAGGACAGAAGGATATAGGATTTTGTGAGAGGTGTAAATTCCATTCCTCTCTCCTGCAACTCAACAAACAGCTGCTGAATACAATGCAGGTGCTCAGGAAGGCTATCTCCTCCTGCAAGGTAGGCTTTGTACAGCTTTTTTGTCAGGGTAACTTTACTCCCTGTTGTTGCCTTTACATACAAGTCTCTCAAAGCGTCCCAAAGTTGCTTTGCAGACTGCATACCTCGCACGTGGACTAGCTGATTGTCCTCAACTCCCAGGATAATGGTGGCTCTAGCCTGCTCATCCTGTCTCAGCCATTCAGCCCTGGGATTTTGGGGGATTTGCTCACCATTGGTAGCCAAAGATTCTCTCTGCGAAGATACATCTCCATCTTCAGGACCCAATTCAAATAGTCGGTCTCTGATAGGCGTTCCAGAGGCATCGCTGAGGGCTGGGAGGTAGCCATGGCTTCTTCCTTCTTTTGCAAGTCACCTCAGCTGGCTTCTTTGTCCTATAGACCGGCAGTTGCTGGAAAATCTCCAGGTGGCTCCAAAGAAAATCTTCACAGGACTTTGCTACCTGCCTTTAAATTGTGCATGAGGTGTGGAGCTGATCTCTGTATTCTCTCTGGGTTTTACTGGGCTTACTGGGCTGCTTAGGTAAAGGTAAAGGTTTCCCTTGACGTTAAGTCCAGTCGTGTCCAACTCTAGGGGGCGGTGCTCATCTCCGTTTCAAAGCCGAAGAGCCAGCGTTTGTCCATAGACACTTCCATGGTCATGTGGCCGGCATGACTGAATGGAACGCCGTTACCTGCCCACCAAAGTGGTACCTATTAATCTACTCACATTTGCATGTTTTCGAACTGCTAGGTTGGCAGGAGCTGGGACTAGCAACGGGAGCTCACCCCATCATGCAGATTCAAACCGCCGACCTTCCGATCGGCAAGCTCAGCAGCTCAGCAGTTTAACCCGCAGCACCACCGCGTCCCTCTACTGGGCTGCTTACTGGGCCCATAATCTGTTGGCAGATTGCTAGGAAAGCCTTTGGCCCAGGAGAGATCAGAAAAGTCACACCCCAGACATTTCTATAAAAATAATTTTATTTACAGAAAGCAAACATATTTACAGGCTCTCAGTGAGAGCTGCTTAACTCTCTACATGCCTACACAGAAGGGAAACTGAAACTAAAACAAGTCCAGGCAAGTTCTTCTCCCCAGGTACAAAATTAACATCCGAAAAGAGGACAATTGAATTCAACCTCTTCACCAGGCCAAAATGATTAGTTACGATAGTAACCTTAATCTGTAGTAGAAAACATATTAACATATAATCACATCTTGGCAAAGTAAATTAAGGTCTCCAAAGTATAATCTCTCAATCAGAGACAAACAGAATACACATTCAGATTATCTCTGAGTGGCATTCCATCCATGATAATGTCTTTCTGGAAGATGAGGTGATTTGAACTATTTCTGCTTCTGTTTGCAGAAGAGCAGGCATGGACACAGAATTTAAAATAAAAGTGCAGTAAGTTTTGTACTCAGCACACTTACATAATATAAATTTGCCTGACTCAGCCTTGCCTTGAGCCTAGCTTAAGCTACTTTCAAGCCATATGATGACAGTGCAAAATACAGGTAGTCCTCAGGTTATGACAGCAATTGGGATAGCTAAGGAGCGTGGGGGGTGCATAAGTGCCATGGGAGATGGGGATGCTGCAGGCAGGCACCAGGGAGCTCAGGTGGGGTGGTGGAAGCCGTGGGAGGATGGGGGGTGTTGCAGGTGGGCGTGCGCTATGGAGTGTGGGCAGGGGGTACTATGGAGTACGAGATCCCTAGCAGGCTCCTTGGGAGAAAAAGGGGTGGGAGTGACTTACTGAGTTGACTTGCAACCTTCCCTGCCAGCTTCCCCATTGTCTTTACCTGTGGGAAGCCGGCAGGGAAAGTCACAAATGTTGATCGTGTGACACAGCTCAATCATAACTGCAAGCAGGGCACCCGAGCACCTGGATCACAATCACAGGACTGCGGGGACACTGCGATGGCCAGAACTTTGAGGACTGGGTATATGTTCATTTTTTCAGCACTGCCATAACTTTGAACAGTTGCTGAACGAATGGATGTAAGCTGAGAACTACCTAGACATGTTAAAGAGGAATTTTCCAACAGATTCTAGCAAATTAATTTACCAGGCCCATTGACAAAAAGAGATATGTATATTAATAATGTCTACTCAGATCAACAATCAATGCCAAGGGAAGTAGTAATCAAGAAATCAAATGACATATCACGCCGGGAAAATCTGCCATCGAAGACCTATCTAAAGTTTTCAGAAGTAAAGACATTGGTTTAAAAACAAAGGTGCATCTGACTCACACCGTGGTCTTCTGAATTGCCACATATGCCTGTGAAAGTTGGACATTAAAAAAGGAAGATAAAAGAATTGATGCATTCAAATTGTGGTGTTGGCAAAGATTATTGAAAATACCATGGACTGCCAGAAGAAAAAACAAATCAGTTTTAGAAGAAATACAACCAGAATGTTTCCTAGAGGGGAAGATAACTAGGCTTAGACTCTCATACTTTAGGCACATTGTCAGGAAAGGCCGATTGCTTGAAATGGGCATCATGTTTGGTAAAGTTGAGGGCCAGCAGAAAAGAGGAAGACCTTCAACAGGATGGATTGATACAATTACCGCAACAATGGATGCAAACATTGGAACAGTCAGGCATATGGCACAAGACTGAACAGCATTTCATTCTGTTATACATAGGGTCGCCATGAGTCATAAACAACTCGATGGCAACTAACAACAATATTAATAATGATTTGATCATCCTTATGGCATAAAGTTGGTTGATGGTTTATTTATTTTTTATTAATTCAAGCAGCTCTTCTGTCAAAGATCATTCCGCTTTTGTGCCTTTTCAGAGATGTATTTCCATATTAAAAGAAGTACATACAATTTAAGTGAAAGCACATTTATGGAGTATATTTGTACACCGATATATACACATAATCTAATAAAAAGAATTTATAATAATGATTAAAGATCCTGCCTATCCCATTTGAATAAATTATACTACATTGCCATGGCATTTAAAGATACCTTATAGAAATATTTTTAAGCCTACTTTGCTATGAATCAGTTATATTATCATAGTTAAATGTGATGGTTGTTTTATAATTTCCCCTGAAGATGTAGAACTATCAGTAATATGAAATGCATGTAGCCATGAATGTAGGTTATTCCTATTTTTGAAATTTGGTATTCAGTTTTTACAGTTTCTTTGAGTATATGTGTTTGTGTAGATATAGAACACACGCAAACATACACACATACACAAACATACATACACCATTAATAATCTGTGAAGGATAGTCTGGTCATCCATATGTAAGACGTGAACATTCCAGAACACTGATGTCTGAGTCATAAATAGTAACTGATTCTTGACATATTAAGCTTTATAGTATATTAAGCTTTATAGTATATCTACTCTCTTGCCCCATCATCAGATGAAGCAGTAGCTATTCATTTAAAAAGCTGGCTCCTAATGTTTTCTCTTCATTAGATGGTATATCTGAATGCTCCATTATTTTATACACTTTATAACCTATTTGTGACAGTGAGAAGACATGGCCAGCATTATCAGAAAGAAACCAAAACACTAAAAACCACTAACTCAGAGACACTGATATCAGATATATTTATGCAGATACTGTACTAATGCGTATCATACGTTAATCTGTGCAGAAACAGTTTTTCCTAAACTTACAGAACATTTTATATCTTCCATTAAATGAACAGTAATAGTATTTACTTTGACTTTCAACAAATCCTTTTTACAGATAGAGGAGGTTAATTGGCTGTTACTGCACTGTACATTCAATGCCAGAATTAAAACTACTTTATAAATAAAATAGTAATTTTGGCATACTGAAACTTACTTTAAATACATTTACAGATGTTTTTAAAATAATCAGGTTTTGATCCTGTTTACCATACTACTTTTAAAATATATGTTTTGAGATTACCAGTTTAATATAGCTCTTACTCAAATCCATATATATTTGTGTGTATGTGTACGTATGTCTCTCAGTTTTGCAAAACTGTAAACATTTAAAAAAAGAACAATCCTATTAGACTAAAAAGCAATACCACCATATTTGCATCTAGAGAAGAAAAAAAAACTTAGCAGGGTCAAACATATAATGCAGACACTAAAGTTACAATTAGGTACTTAAATCATTTGGTATTTCTTCCGTATTCTAAAGACAAACACAAAAAGATGCTGATAACCAATTCCCTTAAATACATTTTTAACTTCATCTTTTTCAGTGTCAAGGATGAACATTTTATTTGACCAGTGGCTCAATGGCGCAGCCTATGTGTAGAAAAGTAGAACATACATATATGTTCCATTTCTGAGAGAATGGTCACCTCACTATAGCTCAGTTACAGAGAGCAAAGACAAAACTGTACACAGCTTTTGTAAAGTTACTACAGAAACTGATAATAATTGTGTTTCTCTGGTATTTTCAATGTATAGCTTAGAGTTTAATAATCAGAGCTTAACAGCAAATTACTAGCCATCTAAACCAAAATAGGACCAGTTTATACAAGTCACTGTAAATAACAATTAAATGCTATAATTTTATTCTGCAAGGTAACTCAGTTCATCTTTATTTTGTGGGGCTTTTATTTCAAGCTATTACCATAGTTTTTCACATCTCTTTAGCAGTACTTAATAACACAGAAGCTTTTTATCATGGATTTTGTAGAGAATTTACTTTTAAAAAAATGTCTAAGCTTATTTCTTTGATGAACTAGTAGTTTAATTTTTTCAGTGAATAACATTTGTATCCAAGATAATAGCTGGAAATTTTTCAAGTAAACAAAGCAATATAAAACCAATTCTGTTATTGTTGAAAAATCTCTTACATGATTATTGTATGAAATATAATATATACCTACAAATAGCTTCTACTAATAACAAATTAAAATTATTTCTATGGTATTTTTTTAGGAATAAAATACAATAAATGTTGCTGTTTCTTTAAATTAAAGCAAATTTCCCTATCTAAATACAGCCTTATGACATATGTTGGAAATAACAGCAATATGTACAAAATAATAATTACAAATTCTTTAAAAACTGAACGCCAGAAACAGAGTGCCTTATTATCCGAAGAGCTCTTTCTTTGTTATGCAGAGCAATTTCCTAATCCAGACACCAAAAAAGAATAGTATTGAAAATTGTTTTTTCGCTATTTTATTGCGGAAGTGACCCCAGAAATTTACTCAAGCTGTAAACATAAAAGATGGTTGAAACAGTGTACCATTACAACAAAACAACAATGAAATTAAAATATATTTGGGCACACAAAATACAGATATATTTTAAAACCTTGCTTTTTTTAATTTACACCAGGAAACACTGAGTAAGATATAAGAGGCATATAATGCAAGCTGTATCAGGCTTGCTTGTTTAAAAACGAATGCTGTATACTAAAACAGGAGAGTACAGTATTTTGATTTCTAGTTTTACAAAGGCTTTGCCTACAGTTCTGTAAGTGGTATTGCTATAATCAAAGCAAACATATTTTTTCAGGGGAACTTTGCTAATTTCTTTACTTTTTCTTTACTTTTATTTTAGCTACGTTAGCCATTTTCCTGTTCATTTTTAACAACTTTTATGATCTGAAAAACTTTGATATTATAAAGACATTTGGAAATGATATGACTGATACAATATTACATAGGCAAGATGCATTTATTTGGTTAAATATTACTTGTCTGATCTGTTTAATCCTAATTCAAATAGACAATCTTGTTCTTCTACATACATAGCTATATTTGGATAGTACCAGCCATCCATATAAACTAAATCATTTCTGCAGGTGCTTCTTTTATTTTAGCCATTCACTGCTTCTAACATTACTCTGGCTATACATTTCCAGTGTGTAATTAATTCATTCTCATTTTCATACGAACACATTGCATGTTGACAATTTGTTAAACCAAAAGCAAGATTTTAGTCAGCAATTTCCAAATAATAGAATCCGTATAGAAAGAAAGAAAAAAGTTTAAAAATCAGAAAGTGATAACAAGTGCAATCTAAACATGATCAGTGATCACTTTTTGATAGAAAACCACCTCTCTAAACCTTTTATGATTATGAAGATAGTTTATATTCACTACATAAAGTAAACACAAGATACTTTGCAGAACTGTAGGTGCATGTTCTGTAGATAAAGTAACCAAACATTTTAGAATTGAATGAGAAAGACTAAGCAGCAGGTATTTTAGAAAAGCACTTTCAGCAGTCCATTCAAGAGTTCACATAGGGGAATGTTTAATTCCTTTTTCCAAAACATCAGCAACTAAACTCAATCTGTCATTCAGTTAAAATGTTTTCCATCATTATCTGGTTTAGCATTCTAAACTGAAGGTGGTCTGCATGTTGAACTTAGCACTATGTGGGTTATAGTCTTTGTTTGCAGTTTTAACTGGGGATTGCACCTTAGCTACCGTAGTTCAAGCGTAAAAATACTTTGTCTGCAGCACTATATACTGTTGCCAGAGACCCTCTAAATCCTTGAACCAACTGTGTCCTCTGGTGTCATAGAAGATAATGCCAATTTATTGCAATCTGTGGCTTTTTTAACTGATTAAAATTAAGCCGTAAATATGTGACAATGGAATTAGCACATTTAGAGAGTCTCTTTTCCCACATCCCATTTTGCGCCAGTGTGGTTGATCCCTGTATCTCTATGCGGGTGCAATTTTAATGATTTTGCAGGGTTTTGATGTTCTTAGGGAAAAAAAAAAGACTTAGTGTTTGTGGAGAAGCTAGATATGGAAGCTGAGAAGCTGTGATTGGAGACCCGGTGACATCATCTCTGTTTTCCGATAGAATCGGTGTCATTTTCTTCCCAGTGATAAGACAATTCACTGACAGAGCCCGATTACAGACAATTTTATTAGAAAATTCACTTCTGTCAAAGAGCAAGGAGTGATAAAATTTCAGCCTTAGGGAAGAACCAGAAAAAAAAATCTTCCAGTCCCCATTATTCTCTCAAAATAATTGTACATCCATTAATACTGATAAGCAAACAAGAATTTTATTGAAAAAAAGTGATTTGTAAGATAAAAGCTTATGAATCAGAAATGATACTTCAATATGGTTATGTTATGGAAAGTGCTCTTCTATACTTTATAAAATTACAGCAATTTTTCTTAAATAAATTGCTTGGATTCTTTAACAAGAAAATCAGGAACTTTATGTCAAAGAAGAGGTAAGGCAAAAGTAACTTGTTTTCCAATATGCAAAAACATTTGACATTTTCTTACAGAATTAACCAGAGCAACAAAACTGCAGAAAGAGACTGGGAAAACACGTTTTTAATGCTCAAATGCACTAAGGAAAAACATAGACTTATTATTTTTTTATATTAAATAACATATTTTTGTTTTTATGATTTGATAGTTCACAATGTGTACAGATAACCTGGTGCTCAGCGTCACATCACACATATCTTCAAAATAATAAAACATACTATTCATAGGCGTTATCCATGTCTAGAATCTATATCACTTAGAGAACTGTGAATATGCATAGAATTCTCAAAAGTAAATATTAAATGAGAACAAATATGATTTTTTTACAGAAACACTATCGACATTAACTTGGTCACATTAAAATCTGTATACATGTGAGAGTGCATCACATACTCAAAAATATTTCTTTGAACACATATCCGCTTTCCTCTACTGAATGCAATGGGACGTTTTTCAGAGTACACTTTTATGAAAATTTTGCTGTTAATGGCTAACAAAAGAGCCATGATAGCAAATGCAAATATGTCAATGCAGTTAAAATAATCCAAATAGCTGAAAGGCATTGGAGGCCTTCCACTTCTTTATTATACTTCTACTGGCAATTATTCAAGAGCCAGTAGCAGGGGGAAAAAAAAGACACAACCTAAATACCAGTGTGTAGAAAACAGCATCATATATTGCATGTGTGAGGAGAAAAAAAATCAATTAATTTTACTGCAATATAAAACAAAGTTTTTTTAAAAAAATAGTTACCATTTTCATCCGAAATGTACTTATAACCAGTATTTCATTAAAATGCTGCGTGCAATCAACAGATTTTCATTTGGTTTCTTTACAAGAGCTATAAGCTGCTCTTTTAGAATTGCCCAGTTTTGTAACAGAACGTAAGAAAAGAGAAATGAAATGCCTACATAAATGAGGTTCCATATTTCAGACACTATCTTCATGAACAGGACTATGAACCTTAACAAGAATTTTTCTTTAGAAAAGTTTAATACAAGGAGTATTGCATATACTGTGAGACAGGCAAGCAGTACTTATATATATGTAGAAATAATATATTTTCCAAAGCTGCCCAAACCATTCCAATGTTCAGAGCATCAAGATAGTCATGTCTCTTGAAGACTTGGTGAAGCTGCTTTGACACCCTTTCTTTGTTTCTGGAATGTGTATACATGTGCAGAAGACATTGCTATCAGGATTGTTGATGAAGCAAAACAGTCTATACAATTAGTTTGCCAGCAATAATAATTGCTTATCTGTTTATAGCATTTATCTAGCTAAAGTAAAACCTCTGATTCTGAAACTCATTTTGTAAAAAGGACATGTCTGAATGGTTAATAGAAATAATGATAAATTGGATTTTAAAAAGTTGGTAAATATATAATATGTTGCATCAATGTAGTTCAGTAGCACTTCAGTTCATTGGGTGGTGACATAAGCAAGCTAACAAAAGGATGAACTTCCATTGTCTGAAACTGATGTATGAAGGAGAACCGTTGAGACCCAATTATTAATACATAGAATAAAAACCCAGATCTTTCCTTGTCTCCCTCTCTCTATTTTTTTAAATAACGGATAGAGAACATTTGAAAGATCATGTTCTATTCCTCTGTTTCCTATGAATAAGAGATGCAAATACCTGGGAACTACTAATCCATATATGCATTTTCTTAGGCTTAGTCACCGCCCACAAACCACAAGTAACCTCTTCTTAAAGAGACATCCTAGATTAAAGATTAAACATTCCTTCCAAATCTCCACTAAACAATTACTGGGGGTGGGGAAGCAACAGGTCAAGAGATATCACTATGAAAAAAACCCTGTAAAAATTAAAACTTCATGCATTATTACTGGATAAATTGAATAATGTTGAAAAGGTATAATATCTGAATTGGTGGTTGATTAGAGGATGTCTGTTATAAGAATACATAAGCGCCCATAGTCACAGCAAGACTCAAAGTCTCAGTAGGCTTCAAAGAAACACTTACTTCCCCTTCTAGAACTCTGCTTTCTAGCAAAGCTGCAATCACAATGTTCTTGTTTAATGACATCATAAAAAATCAAAACACTTTAAAACAAATTGATGTACTCTTTAATATAGCCATCACATCATCACAGGACCCTTGTGCCCTGCATGATAACAACCATAGGGATGCAAACCACATCTCTATCTTTGTTGCTTGCTCCAATGCTAAAAAAGAGGGGGAGGAGGAAACTCTCAATTGGAATATTGGCACCTTTGATTGACAAGATATAATCAGCTTATCTCCACACTAATAAAGTTGATAGCCTGTGGAGCTAATATATGCTTAGTACAGACTGAATTTTCAGGAGTCAAAGTCTCAAGAGCTAAAACTGACTTTGCTTATCCAAACTAATTTGTATCAATTTCTAATAGATTATTTCAATTACATCAATTGGAAAAGATGGAAACTTACAGCCACTTGGAGGCATCATTGGAGCTTTGGAAAAGACTTCAGTTATGTGCTATTTATCAATGAAAGACTATGACAGTGGATTCTTTATAAGTTCCCATTCTATTAGTTCCCATTTTCCCAACCTTCTACTAAACTGCTTTGGATCTAGGAATGTAGATTTCTAACCTTATTTTTCCATAAGCCGTAGAAGCTTCATAGATGGTAGCTCTGAGAATATTTTAAATGTTCATCAGTCAGGATTTTTACAATACAACTAAAAAAGTAGGTTAAAAATAATAGAAAAGTACAACCCTTCTAATCTTAGTTCAAACATAAAATTATAATATTATTTCAATGTCAGAACCTGAACTACCCATAATAGTATTCCACTGTAACACTAAACAAAAATTTAAGCAATATAAGGTAATTCACATATATAGATAGATAGAGATGTATATATTGCATAGATAAATTAATTATGAATCAAGTCATATAGATGACCAGCTTATCAGAATCTGAGACCACAGTTAGTTACAGCATCTCCACTACATGAAGCAAAACAGGATTCAGTTTCAGGTGTACTATTGCCAAAATGTATATTTAATTTATTGCCAATGTTTGCTGGGAACAGAGTATTTGTCCTCTATAGCCAGACTTTATTTGAACGAGCCACCATTCATGTTGATAGATGATCTGTGCTGAGGTATCACTATTTATCTCCCTAAGGCACATCCTATTGCTTCAACTGCCTCCTCTAGAACATCCAGTGCATAGGAGAGGCTTCCAGTGACTTTTGGAAACCCTAGAAAAGGCTTCTATACACGCTGACTGCAAGCACAGGAGTCATTTCTGAATATTACATATGCTGGAGGAGATAATCAGAGTAATGCACCTGTTATAAACTTTGAACAGCTCTATTGGATAGTGCATGTTTATATAAAGAATAGCCAATTCCATCTATTAATGCTTATATTGGTAGATTTATTCCATTCCACTCTATGTTTTCCTGTTTTTTAGAATCTCCGCCAAAAAAATTTCCATAGATACAGTATGCATTTTATTTTTTTCTAAACCATTCATTTCTAATCATATAGATATTTTAATAATATTGTTTTTCTTTAAAAAAGAAAAAAAGGGAAAAGTAGATATAGTTCTCTTTTTGAGAAAAGAACTATGACTGAACTGCATATAAGAATGCATTCTTATATGCAGTTCCTTATAAGGTACAAATCAAGATCTCCAAAATTTGAGGCCAACATTTCTCATGAAAGGCTACTGAAGAAGTATAACCAACACAGATTCATTCTTCATGGGTTGCTAACAGAAACAAAGGGTAGGAAAGAACATGGTGTATGCAAAAATGCATGGGAATGCAAGTATCTGGTATCTGCTCTGTATGCACTGTGTGGAAAAGAGAGCTCTAGCATCTTTACTAAAATGTATCATAAAATGGGGAAAAAATTGAAGGTCTTAATTTAGTACATAGTTGCTTTATTAATTGTAATTTGCAGAATATTATATTTTGAATTTGGAGATGAGATGAGATGAACTTGCAACAATTTTTAATTATGCAGCTTTTCATGTATTTTAATTGTTAAATCAATTATGTAAATTAAATTATGACAGCCAATGTGATCTAGTGATTACAGTGCTGGACAGGAGTAGGGAGACTCAAGTTGCAGTCTTCCCTTATGCACAAAAGCCAGCTGGGTGACTTTGGGCCAGTCAATCTCTCTTAGCCCTAGACTGGGAAGTGAAAAAAGTCTGTCTATCAACATTGTAGATTATGGTCCATAACTATCTGTGAAGAGGCCTTCAATCCCCCAATGGATTGATTTGGGCTGATAATAAACAAACAAGCAAATAGCGTCACTCATATTGAAGAGCCAACAAGCATCACATCTCCTATTACAGTGAAAGAATTCATATCGTTCTTTAAATAAAATTATCCAGTATATGTTCTCAGTGACTGCCGCACAGCTGCAGAACAGTCTTTTTACTGATCACAGAAAAATCTATTTTTGGAATTTTTGGTTTCTCCTTTTCCCAAGTATTAATAGTCACTATGGTGGCTCCCTGACTCTTTCTTTGCAACAGGATCACTTCTAGTATAGAAAACAGAAAAGAAACAAGTGCTGTATTAGCGCATCTCTCTTTCAGTTCCTTACCAGCAGATCTTCTTTTAATTAGTATCCAACTATTTTTCTGATTTTCTTTCTCACCACAAAATTGTCACACAAATCTTAAAGCTACCCCATTGTCATCAAAGTAGTTAAAAAAGAAAATGTGTTAGTATAGAATTGCTTAACATGGTTGATTTACATATAAAGTTATCAAGTTTATTACATGAATAAAATCCCAGATTCAGTTCTTAGACTTCCTAGGTAGGATTAAGAAAAAGTCATGAAAGGTAGCGAACCACTACTTGTCATCAGTTAAAATGTAGTAATCAAAGTCTCAACACATAGCTTCAGTTAGATGGCTTCCATCTCAGGAATTTACTTTGGGACCAAGGTTAGCAAAGACTGAGAACTGGAAACAGATCAAATAAAGAAGGTGATTCCTACAGTTCCCTATGTTAGGACTAGAAAACACTTCTGAAGTTATGGAAAGCAGGTGCCAGTTTTGACCCCTAAGTAGCCTTCTCTGCATATGTGAATTCGGCATTTATCTATATCAGAATTATTTGTAAGGTTAACAAATTATGATAGGGATTTCTACTGGAGAACAAATTCTATTTATCTTAAATATTGATTTCTTCCTCCAAACACTTGTGCTGGTTACTAGAATAAAATAAAATCACAGCACTTTGAACAATGTATTTTTCAGTCAGAAGGTGGTTTCACGTGATAATTTTAATACAAAATCCAGTCAACTGCTATCACTCAATATAATCTTTACTGCTCAGCTGTACATCTGAAGATAATGTTGCAATAAACTTAATTTACACAGTTTAGTTTTCACTAATCTCCTAGCACAGAAAAAGAAAGACAGTATAAATTGCACATTATAAACTATGACCTAAAAGGCTCTACTCATTTTAGTTAAGTGAAACTTTGCATAGACATTTTTATTATCCACACTTGTGATATAATTAACTGACTAGGTATTTCTCACTTCAACAAAAGAAGTCTAACAAAAATCCACTAATAATTAAATTCCATTGCACTTTCAAATCATTGAAGCATAACAACCATTCAGTGACATGCTGACAACAACTTAAACACCAAAACATGTCACACTTATGGCGATATCCATATATAATGAATAATAACTAGGGAGTATCCAAATATTAGTTGATTAGCTACCTAATTAGAGTTTGGGTACAGGGCACTAGCAGGGCACTAACAAAATTAGAGTTTGGGTACAGGGACTTCACACAATAACTTAAATATCTGTACATAGAGTACACATTTTTTTCTCAATAGTAAATACCGAAGCTCCAACAGTAAGTTGGAGCTTCGATATTTAAAGATGTATATTCTGGTCAATTTTCTGTTTCTGCCCCAGCCATTAGGATTGCTTTGTTTCTTCCTGCTCCATTTGCCCATATGAATTTTTGTCTCTTGGTGTATCAATCCCTGGAGAAACTGTCACCACATGTGATTTTAAAAGTCCTAGTCTTATCTTCTTCAGCAAAGGATCGTTACCTTGTCGTGGTGCTGGAGCTTGAGCACCTCAGTGATGCCATGAGCTAAACCGTGAAGGGCCACCCAAGACGGGAAAGTCATGACAGAGAGGTCAGACTAAATGCGATCCCTAGGGAAGGCAATGGCAACCCACCCCAGTATTCTTGCCGTGAAAACTAAATGGATCAGTACAACCAGAGATATGTCGGTATACCATCGGAAGATGAGACCCCTAGGTCGTAAGGTGGTCAAAATGCTACTGGGGAGGAACAGAGGATGAGTTCAACTAGCCCCAGACGTGATGACGCAGCTAGCTCAAAGCCGAAAGGATGGCTAGCGGCCGATGGTGCTGGTGGTGAACGGCGAATCTGATGTTCTAAGGATCAACACACCATTGGAACCTGGAATGTAATATGTATGAGCCAGGGCAAATTGGATGTGGTTATTGATGAGATGTCAAGATTAAAGATAGACATTTTGGGCGTCAGTGAACTGAAATGGACTGGAATGGGCCACTTCACATCAAATGACCACCAGATCTACTACTGTGGACAAGAGGACCACAAAAGAAATGGAGTAGCCTTCATAATTAATAGTAAAGTGGCTAAAGCAGTGCTTGGATACAATCCAAAAAACGATAGAATGATCTCAATTCGAATTCAGGGCAAGCCATCTAACATCACAGTGATCCAAATATACGCCCCAACCACAGATGCTGAAGAAGCTGAAGTAGAGCAGCTCTATGAGGATCTGCAGCACCCACTGGACAACACGCCTAAAAGAGATGTTATTTTCATCACGGGAGACTGGAATGCTAAGGTGGGCAGTCAAATGACACCTGGAATTACAGGTAAGCATGGCCTGGGAGAACAAAACGAAGCAGGACATAGGCTGATAGAATTTTGCCAAGACAACTCACTCTGCATAACAAACACTCTCTTCCAACAACCTAAGAGACGGCTTTATACATGGACTTCACCAGATGGACAACACCGAAATCAGATTGACTGCATCCTTTGCAGCCAAAGATGGCGGACATCTATACAGTAGGTAAAAACAAGACCTGGAGCTGACTGTAGTTCTGATCACGAACTTCTTATTGCACAATTTAGGATCAGACTAAAGAGATTAGGGAACACCCACAGATCAGCTAGATATGAGCTCACTAATATTCCTAAGGAATATGCAGTGGAGGTGAAGAATAGATTTAAGGGACTGGACTTAGTAGATAGGGTCCCGGAAGAACTATGGACAGACATTCGCAACTTTGTTCAGGAGGTGGCAACAAAATACATCCAAAGAAAGAGAAAACCAAGAAGGCAAAATGGCTGTCTGCTGAGACACTAGAAGTAGCCCAAGAAAGAAGGAAAGCAAAAGGCAACAGTGATAGGGAGAGATATGCCCAATTTAATGCAAAATTCCAGAGGTTAGCCAGAAGAGATAAGGAATTATTTTTAAACAAGCAATGTGCGGAAGTGGAAGAAGACAATAGAATAGGAAGGACAAGAGACCTCTTCCAGAAAATTAGAAACATCGGAGGTAAATTCCAGGCCAAAATGGGTATGATCAAAAACAAAGATGGCAAGGACCTAACAGAAGAAGAAGAGATCAAGAAAAGGTGGCAAGAATATACAGAAGACCTGTATAGGAAGGATAACAATATCGGGGATAGCTGTGACGGTGTGGTCAGTGAGCGAGAGCCAGACATCCTGAAGAGTGAGGTTGAACGGGCCTTAAGAAGCATTGCTAATAACAAGGCAGCAGGAGACGACGGCATCCGAGCTGAAGTGTTCAAAATCTTGCAAGATGATGCTGTCAAGGTGATGCATGCTATATGCCAGCAAATTTGGAAAACACAAGAATGGCCATCAGATTGGAAAAAATCAACTTATATCCCCATACCAAAAAAGGGAAACACTAAAGAATGTTCAAACTATCGAACAGTGGCACTCATTTCACATGCCAGTAAGGTAATGCTCAAGATCCTGCAAGGTAGACTTCAGGAATTCATGGAGCGAGAATTGCCAGATGTACAAGCTGGGTTTAGAAAAGGCAGAGGAACTAGGGACCAAATTGCCAATATCCGATGGATAATGGAAAAAGCCAGGGAGTTTCAGAAAAACATCTATTTCTGTTTTATTGACTAAAGCCTTTGACTGTGTGGACCATAACAAATGGTGGCAAGTTCTTAGCGGTATGGGGATACCAAGTCATCTTGTATGCCTCCTGAAGAATCTGTATAATGACCAAGTAGCAACAGTAAGAACAGACCACGGAACAACGGACTGGTTTAAGATTGGGAAAGGAGTACGGCAGGGCTGTATACTCTCACCCTACCTATTCAACTTGTACGCCGAACACATCATGCTACATGCTGGGCTTGAAGAATCCAAGGCTGGAGTTAAAATCGCTGGAAGAAACATTAACAATCTCAGATATGCAGATGATACCACTTCGATGGCTGAAAGCGAAGAGGAACTGAGGAGCCTTATGATGAAGGTGAAAGAAGAAAGTGCAAAAGCTGGCTTGCAGCTAAACCTCACAAAAACCAAGATTATGGCAACCAGCTTGATTGATAACTGGCAAATAGAGGGAGAAAATGTAGAAGCAGTGAAAGACTTTGTATTTCTAGGTGCAAAGATTACTGCAGATGCTGACTGCAGTCAGGAAATCAGAAGACCCTTAATCCTTGGGAGAAGAGCAATGACAAATCTCGATAAAATAGTTAAGAGCAGAGA
Source organism: Candoia aspera (assembly GCF_035149785.1). Lineage (NCBI taxonomy): Eukaryota > Metazoa > Chordata > Lepidosauria > Squamata > Candoiidae > Candoia > Candoia aspera. The sequence continues at coordinate 54,810,636 of NC_086158.1, read as the reverse complement.
CAACACACTGACAACAAAGGTCCGCATAGTTAAAGCAGTGGTGTTCCCAGTAGTAACATATGGCTGCGAGAGCTGGACCATAAGGAAGGCTGAGAGAAGGAAGATAAATGCTTTTGAACTGTGGTGTTGGAGGAAAATTCTGAGAGTGCCTTGGACTGCAAGAAGATCAAACCAGTCCATCCTCCAGGAAATAAAGCCAGACTGCTCACTTGAGGGAATGATATTAAAGGCAAAACTGAAATACTTTGGCCACATAATGAGAAGACAGGACACCCTGGAGAAGATGCTGATGCTAGGGAGAGTGGAGGGCAATAGGAAGAGGGGCCGACCAAGGGCAAGGTGGATGGATGATATACTAGAGGTGATGGACTCGTCCCTGGGGGAGCTGGGGGTGTTGACGACCGACAGGAAGCTCTGGCGTGGGCTGGTCCATGAAGTCACGAAGAGTCGGAAGCGACTAAACAAATAAACAACAAGTCTTATCTTCCAATTTCTCTTGAGATAGAGTTATGGAGTCCACCAACTATCTAATTCCATGGAACTCATGTGTGAGGAGACTGTAAGAAGGCCTCAAATTACAATCCTACCATTTTAGGAGGTAATGGAAACTTCTCCTGGAGTTCTTGTATCACCCTTAAAACATCTGATAAATGCTGAAACTCAATGATAAGTAGCATTTAGCACTAAAGAATAAAAATGCAACAGAAAAGAGTCAGCTAGTGCCCATTTCTCTCTTAATTTAGGCTGGATTACAGTAATGCATTTTATGCAGGGCTGTCTTGAATATGACTGACTCTTATACAGAGTATGGCAGATAGATTTCTGATTATTTTAAGGCGAGACCACCTGGGAATTGCAGGCTGAGATTAGATTGGCAAATTGAAAAGGTATTACAGAAGAAGACAAACCATTCCTAAATTGCTATATTGCTATCAAGAAAACTACATGCATGCAATCACCAAGATTTCAGCTTGATTTGAAGGCATCCTTACTTCTTCATTTTATAATAATTATTACAGCATTGATTGATTGATTGATTGATTGATTGATTGATTGATTGATTGATTGTAATTTCTTTCTTTGATTGTTGTGAGCTGCCCAGTCATTGAGAGTTGTGTGGCATACAAGTTTAATTAATTATTATAAATTATTATTCTATTTACATGCTATTGATTTGGGTTATTACTTTTAAAGCCTTGTAGTGTATTTTTTTTTAATATTGCATCCAACATCTTGGAGTTTGTTGTGGAAGAAAAGCAGCAAACAAACAAATATATACCGTTTTTCTTGAGCACCTAGAATCAACATAATAAACCATTTATATTATGGTAAATATAAATTGAAGCAGATTTATTATTTTTGAAATTTGCTTTCACCCCTGCCATCATTACATAAACCAATAAATTCTACTGTATAGTAACAATTTCCAAAATAATTTCTATTTAATTCTGGATATGTTTTTATTTCTATAGCTTTACTAAATAATTATGGAACCAAAATAAATGCTTTGTTGTTATAGATTACATCATGGAAAATAAACTAATCTTGCCTTAGAATTATTATAATAATAATTATTTAAAAAACCCCAATGTATAAAATGCATATCACTATTTTAAGAATGTAGTAAACATATTTTTCATGTATTATTTCATAACACGCAAAATTATCCCCCTTTAACTCTTCTTAACTTGGATGCAAATGTTCTGACATTATGCCCTGTAGGTGGTAATGCAGGAGTTTTTAAAATAGATATAAATAGAATAATAGTGAAGAACAAAATGTGTAGCACTTCCTTGCAGTTATACTTTACAAATTGACACGTTCATATTGACTTTTCTTTGAGGTCAATATCAGTATTTATTGATCTGAAAAGTTAATACCGACTGAGGTCAATATTAGATCTCAAGGTTCAACGATTCTGGATAATGGGTTATATTTCTAACCCATTTATAAACATGACTTAAGTTAAAAAAGCACTTTAAATATATAATATATATAATACATATAAAAATACTGAATAGGAAAAAAAGTTAGTGGAGTCAAAATAGTAGATTAGGCTTATGTGTTAATAGTCTTTTTCAAGGGCCTAAAATGACTGAGAATCTCATTTGAGAGATTTTCTGTAAAGGAAAGTTAGAAAGTAAAACAACACATAAGCAATGTTGTTCTTTGATAAGCTTGTGCTGCAAATCAATATGCATCACTTAAAGGTTTGCTTCCCATGTGTATGCACGTGTCTGGAAATGGTCTGTGAAACTATTACCATAAAATACACCCACTATTATCAGTACACAATAGTCAATTACACTTTGGCCTTATCAGTCTCTAGAAAAAATAATAAATAAATACAAATCTGGTGTCAGAAGTGACAATATTTCACACCAAACGGAGAAACACTTTTGTTCAGGTTAGTTTTTAAGATTTGGTAACATGGCTCACCACTGAAAAACAGCATAAAATACCTACGTTAAACGGACAAGAGCACACCCGAAAACAAGGAAGTGGTTACCAGTCACTTGGATTCTTTCTGTGCTGTAACTACTCTTGCCCAAAAGACAAAAGAAGCCTCCTACACTATGTATTTTAAAAGTTTAAAGAACATAGCTAAGCAACATGGATAATACAAGTTGGGTTCTTTTCATCTCAGAACCTTAAAAATATTAACAAAGTACTTCATACGTGTTACGGACATCGTTGGTGAAGGAGGGGGGCCCTATACAGGGGGAAGAACGCACACACCATACTGATTCTCTTTACCTTCCTATCAAGAAATCCAGAAGAGAAATGCCTTAGTATTCTGGGCTTTTCTGGTAAGAATTGCTGGTGCTTTCTCAGCTTGGCAGGATTTTGTACTGTATAAAGGTGTTCAAGAGCAGAACAATAAACACTAGAGATGTTCTAGTGAGACTTCTGGTCTCAGCATGGTTCTTCACTCTATATCCTGACAATACATCATGACACTGGGTTACAGAATCCTGAATATTCCTGAAGCTACATGGGGACTGCCAGGATTTCTGTCACTAAGCAATACGGTCACATGACGACTGCATCTTCTAGCAACAGAAATTCTGGTCCCAGTTACTGTTGTAACCCAAGGTCTACCTGTACTGTTTATTTACAATTGTAAAGTTTATTCTACACCAGTCTTATTGACATCAAATAGTGGAAAATAAAGCTTCAGGTCCTGTACAACCACCTGTGCCTCTTACAGAAGTTTTACACTACTGATTTATATTTAGGCAAAATGCAACATGATGGTAATTACTTTAATACCTTTAACTACTTTGGGCCACATTACCAAAAACAATTCATCTGGTAGGAACTTGGCGTTGGCTTTTTCTGAAGAATTTTGGATGGCCTTTAAGGTCCGTATTAGTGGCCAAACTTTTACCTGCTATTTTAGGGGACATATATACACCAATGTAACACATAAATAATACATTTACTTTGAATTAGGTTTCAGTATAAAGGTGTTCAAGACTGAAATCTTAATACAGTGTCAATCCTGTCAGAACACAAAGATCTGGGAATTGTTTGAACTTGTTGATTTAGGGCTACCAGAAATGTGTCTCCGAAGGGGGAGGTGATGTGATGGACTAGAGTAACACAGCTGTAGGAAGGAAGAAGCACATTCCAAGAAGGGGGTGAGACAAGAGACAACACAGTCCTGAGCTGGATTGTGGGAAGAGGAAGAGATTTAGGATAACCACTCCCAACATCCATCAGGTTAGAGTAATGCAGGTTTAGTCTGGCAAGATTCTGTCTATATAGTGTAAGCAAATAAAGAACTGAGCTTTGGCTGGATTGCTTCTATGTCATTCTTCAGCTGAGCCTGACAACCAGACCTTGGCTGCAAAAATACAGATAATCACTGGAGGGCAGCAAATAGAGAAAACTTTAATGCTTTACTGCCATCTAGTCATCATCTGGATTTTTTTCAAGCACATACAGTAGCTTTAGCTGATTTTAACATACCTACTAGCACTGATAATTATTCTACAACACAAAAGTACTGACATGTTGAGAAGCCTACTTCTACCCAGCAGCCACTGGTATTATACACAAAGAAAGTTACAGTACTTTAGAACTAATTGGTTTCTTAATTAGTTATGTTTCATGAATAACAGCAGTTGAAACAGCAAAGTACACATATTTTACACAGAAATTAGACTGAAAATCTTCAGTGTTGTGTTAGCAAAAAAAAAAAGAATAGGGATTCTGCCACCCTCTCCACTCCAACATTCATTCTTATGGGTATTTTTAGAAAGGTTAGCTCCAGATTTTAGAGGTGCCATGATAAGCAAAGAGCCATCTCTGTGTCTAGGCCTGGGATCCTGAGTGTATGAAGGGTCCCATCTTCTGGGTATGCTGGTGACTGTTGATTGTGATATCTTCTTCGGCCACTGTGCATTTTGATTTTTGTATTTGTAGTTGGAATTATTTTTAATTTATTTTAATATTGTTCACCACCCAGAATCATTTGTTGAGATGGGTGGCCATACAAATTGAATAAATAAACCTCAAAGCCTTATTGGTGTGAATTTTCTGCAGGTCCCAATCTAGACTTTATTATATTATGTTCAATAAAAGATGAGTTATCTCAATGCAGAGGGAGTACTCCGTTAGCTACAATTATCATGGTAAGATTGTTTACCAATAAAATTCAGATTGTTACTGGGTACTTCATTTTTATTAGAGATAAGACAATTAATATGACCTGTCTCTAGAAATGTATGAAATCTGAAGAATTTCTAGAGAATTTCTTGTTGATATTCCTGACGTTCCTGTGAAAGGGAATGGTCTCCTTATGTAAAAATGAAATTCGATCATCACCACCACCACTCCAAAGCACCCTTTCTGGCAATATAAAGACAAATTAGCTTTCTCTTCTATAAGAAGCTAAAGGCTATGAATCAAGCAAAACAATGGCTGAAATATTGACGGCACAATTCTTAATTGTGGGAGTATATTACTGTGCTTACTCTGTGGCAGTAAGAGTGAGAAAATTCCGCTACTATTAAACAACCATCCAGGCAGTTTTTTTATATAACCCACAAGTTTATGAAATCAGATCCTAGTGGGATGCTGCAGCATGGTAAGCTGTGACAATATTACAAGGCACTTCAAGGTTAAAATCACTCATATGCATGCTGAACTTGACACAATTCTAGATAAAGCTCCTGTAGATATATCCATAGCAACCAACTAATATGGCTATATGGAATCAATTTAGTTGTTGTGCCTTGAGGCTGTGAACATAATAAACCACGTGCATTCATGATCCATACCCGTCTTGACTTGTAATAGCAAGTTGAATGAAACTGGAAGGATAGATGTTCATGGATGAGGAGTAGTGCCAGATGTCTTGAAACAAAAAGTTGTATGGCTCTTTTTAACAAAAGGATAAAACAATTATTAACCATTTTGTAACATCTCATGTTGTTCCAAACGTAGAAGGCAGTGGTAGTTCAATTGATGGAACTTTTGGATAAAATGAATCTGATTTCATTTCAGTGAAACCATTTTGGCCATCCAAATAGATTACTTATTTGAGGAGAAAGATGAAGAAGAAATTATACTGATGTTTAGCTGGATGTCAATATGTATGGGAGCAGGAGGGCTAGTGATACAATTATCCCACTCTTGATTTAGGTTAGTTCCAAATGTAGCAAATTCATTGCACTTATGCTGTTAGATGTCACCTTGGTCTGAATATTTCTTGGGCATCTCTGTGGTGTTTGGAATAATATGTCATCAACATGCTGATTCCTATCTCTATTTATCTATGTGAGCAATACTCAACAATGGAATGGATAAAGGCCAAGAAACTGAAATGAAATCCTGACAAGATAGAAATAATATAATATCATAAAACAACATTCTAACATATTTTCCTTGTTATATTCTTGAATATCACCCTCTGCATTAAGCTCTTTAATGTGCTGATTTTTTTCATGTTTGGCATTTACTGTTGGACATTGTTGATTCATGTCTTGAAGCCATTCAGTCAGAAGTCATTAGAATTTTATTTCAGGTTCCTCACTCTATTGCAGATGTCCTTCTTCAGTTGGAACTAGAGTTAGTTGCCCTCATAGCTTCTCACGATGAAATTTTTGTTGAGGTAACTTCTAAGTGAACTACTAGCTCAGCTCACTTTCCCTGGTAAGTTCATTTCATCTTGGGAAAAAAAACATTGTCGAAGACCTTTTTATGGCTTCTCTGCCCCATTTTTAATATTGCTTGCCTTGACAGAGCTATGCCAGATGTTAAACATAGACCTTGGTCTGGATATGTAGTATAAGAGAGCTAAAATTCCCTCCTTCTATTTCAAGAACCTCTTTCACAGTCCTTTTGAAACTCCTCAGTACCTTTATAGTATTACTTCATCACACACAAAAGAGTACTCACAGTAGAAAAGCTAAAAGACCTACCCTTGATGCTGATGCGGGGAACTTTTAATAACTTCCTCTATGCAGAGTGCTACTGTATTTGCACAGAGGTCACTACTGAGTTAGAATTGTACTTTGTACTTTTTGTAATTTAGCACATTATACTTTACTGCTTTCATTACAGTGCTTAGTATTTATATTTACACTCTCACTTTCTTTATAAGTTGGTCTGCTTCCTTCTTGCAGATTCTAAATTCTCAGAAAGTGAGAATATAAGAACAGAAGGTAATGTATACCTCAATGTATGAATGTGGTGGAAGGAAAGGTTATTTGTGTGGCTAGAAAGACTTGGAAAGATGAAGCAAAAGGTGTTGATAAATGTCTTCAATTGTTTCATTTCCTTTCTTCCTGTAACAGTCTGTGAGAATGTCCTTGAGAGACAAGAGGAGGAAGAGCTGCAGACTAGGCAACAGTCAGATAAGAGGCAGCTTAGCCCGCAGAAGGAATGGGGGCATGGGCAAACATCTCAGAAGGGATAGTAAGGCGAGTTTACTGAATGGTAAGGCGAGGTGGGAGAGATCTACTTTCAGACTTGCAAGATTCTGTTACTATAACCTTACAGTAAAAGTAGTATTAGTACTCATGGTTGGTGCTTCTTGTCTGGACTACCTCGAAGGGCTGATATCAGACTTGCAATCAACCATTACTCTCCCTCCCTCTCTTCCTTTTTTTTTCTCCTTCTTTGCATAGCGTTGCTTATCCAAAAATACACAAGTGATGGGTATGTATGTCTAGAATGTTGTCACAGTACATCAAAATCCAATACAAGATATGTAATGAAAAAGCAACCATAAGTAAAGTTTGATTTGGGCTTCCTTATGATGGAATAGTCTCAAGACCACCTAATTTGTCTGACAGTTATTAGTATAAGGGTCTGTCCACTCCATATACTTTGTCAGAATTTGTTTGATGGATCACAACTCAGAAATTTGAAGGAAATAAAATAAATTTGTTTTTCTTTTTTAACACACCTTGATATTTACATAGAACCAACTCTAGAAAAATGTGAATTTCTAACATGATCTTCTGTTCTCTCTAGAAAAATAAAGTAGAATTTGTTGCCCTCTAAAAACCAACTGGTTTTTAGAAATAAATAAAAGTATGCATAAAATGAAAAGAACATATAATGATATAATGTTATGACCAATCCATCAACTGAAAAACATGAACTGTTTTGAATTAAATACTTTAAACAAATATAAAGATGTTAAACAAAATTAAGCAACCAAGAACATACATGCAATTAATGGGACCTGTACAATTCTCAGTTTTATATATAACCACCAAGAGTTACAAAAAAATCGAATCTGCATTTGCAAACCATTACCTTGGAACTGGCTTAGAACTAATGTAACTATCCGTATGATTGATTAACATGTACCACAAGCATATTTTGTAACAGCTGGTTATAGTGGCTTTTCCAAAACAAAATTATATAAAAGTAGAAAAAAGAAAAACCTTCCAAAGTCACTACACATACAATAAAATTACCTCATCATCTACTTTGTAGAGCCCTCCAGCCTTCAGACAAATTTTGTGTCAGGATCTTGGACAGTGGATTCAAACCAAAACTAATCCCAGGCATGAATCACACAGAGCCTTCTTAACAAGATTTATTGCAATAAACAAAAGTTCAGCAACTAAACTATTTTCCATTAAAAGTTATTTATCTCCTAAGACACTAGGCAGAGACTTTTGTAATTTCTTTCTAAATGTTTTATTGTGAACTGGCAAGAAGGTGGTTCTTTTTATTGGTAATACTGATTCTGCAGTTTTATACTTATAAAACCATCTTCTGAATCCTGATCAGCCCAAGAACCAAATTTGGTTCTTAGGGGAGTAACTAAACACACAGGTAAAGAAGAATCCCTTCTAACAGCATTTTTAAAAAAAAATAAAAATCAGAACTTAGTACTTGGATGGGACAGAAAGCAGTGTTTGAACCTAACTGCATATCTGCTTATTTTAACTATATATCATAGTGATTCAAAATAACACCCGCTCCATCAGATAAAATTCTAAAATCGTTCAGTGTTAATCCTATTTAATTTTTATTAGCTGATAGGAAAAAGAATACCAAATGCATACTCTCACCAAAATAAACTATAACTACAATTGATTATTAAAATTGATGCAGTAAAGGGTCACACCAAACACAAAAATAATTCATATATAAGTAGCATGTACAGCAACTACAGTAAAGAATGAAAGGAAGCAATGTTCTGTTGCAGTGGTCTATTCTGGGGTAAGTTTTAAAAAAATGTGTTGTTTAACAGACAGGTTCGAAGATTTCTCATGATAAAGTTATAGAAAACAGGATGAATGTTATCATAGTACATCGAAACCCAACACAAGATATGTAATGAAAAAGCAACCATACGTAAAGTTTGATTTGGGCCTCCTTAGGATGGAATAGTCTCAAGACCACCTAATTTGTCTGACAGTTACTAGTATAAGGGTCTGTTCACTCCATATACTTTGTCAGAATTTGTCTGATGGGTCACAACTCAGAAATTTGGAGGAAAAATAAGATGCCTATAATTGGATTTACTTTTAAATTCATAATGCAAATACTATGTAGAATTCTCCAAGATGTATAAAATTGATTCATATGTTGAAGTTTTGTATATCAATTGAAAAACTGCTTATAAAACAGAAAACATGTTTGTAAAGTTACTGACTAAAGAGCTATCAATAGTAATTCCTTTCAATACTCTTCTTGTTCATTTGCTGCATAAAAGCAGCAAAAAAAACTACCCCTATGC